>NC_091823.1:96972558-98320058 GCF_038994185.2 Dermacentor albipictus
GTAGCTAGACAGCGCTGCAACGGGACGCTCTCCCGCCTGTCTTGTCTTTCTTTTTTTCCCCAGAAACGCTCTGAAACAGGAGATTGCTTGGAAGCATTCGCGCAGTTGTCTAAGGGACTTCTTCCCTCACACTGGAAGCGTGTCTGCGCGCACGAAATCGAATACGTTTCATTCGGGACGAATTCCCGTCGAGGACCGCTTACGGACGACATCCGCGAAACACTTTGGAAACGTGCGTGCTTGCGCGCAAATTCCGAAAGCACTTTCTTCGACGTCCGCTACAGTGAGGGCTCGGCTGAGGAACGTTCCTAAAAAATCAGTGAAAGTGAAGTCCGCCGCCGAAGTCAGTCTAAACATCATAACGGCATCGCAAGTGGGACGGCGACACAACAGAAGAGACGCACACAGGACGATCCGCTGAGTCTTGTGCGCGACGCTGCATGTGTTCAGCGTGCTTCCCGTTTATGCGCTGCAGTCCCATTTGCGCTGCCGTTATATATAAACACTTTCCAACTCGTTGCACTTTTGCAGTTTGCAGCCATTCTAAACCCTGTGAAAACAGACTTATCGGTCTGGTGACCCGACCAATAAGTCTGTTCTCGCATGGTTTACACACCCGACCCGGGTGTCTAAAGTTCGCATGTTATCGCTTTGGAATATTAGACGCGTTATTGTATTGTAAAGCTGACACTAAAGCGGGGGCAGTTGTATTGTGTGAAACGTTCTCCTGCTAGCTGGCTGTTGCAAGAAAAGGCACCATTGCAATTCCACGCTTCATATTCAACATTACTTTTACTGTTTCTCAAGTGTTGAAAAATTCGCAGAACTTGCGATGTTCTGGCTTGAATTTCATTAATATTACTGAAGATACATAACCCTGCGTTCGCAGTGAAATCTTGAGGCATTTTGCTGCTGACCTCTAGCTTCCATTTGCCTTGATGCGCTAGAGCCGTTTATATGGCAGAAAACATGCACGCTGCTCAATGTTTGAAAGATTGTAGAGTTGTTAATTTCGCTTTGTAAAAGAAAAGTAGTGGTCTCGCGGTAGCTTTCGGGTCGAGTTGTGCTTATGCGGGCCAACACAAAGAAGGAAAATGTGCAGGCACTTGGCGATGAACCTGTATGCGCAGTTTTGTTTTCCGAGGATGCAGTGTTTCCTGCGCAATGCATTACGTAGTTTTCCTTTCTTTCTTATTCTTGCATAATGCTTGCAAAGAATGGTGGTAACTGCAAACCGAGGGTGAATAACTCGAACTGTTGCCCTCTTTTTCTCTCGATCCCCTCTCCCTCACGTGAAGACTTGCAAACTGAACAGCGTACCTAATCACCCTGCCTTTACACCCTTCGCTCTCTCCCTATTTTCTATTTGGTCCACGATAAAAAAAATATTCCTTCAGTATAATTACTTACATGCGTGCAAAAGCCACATATTGATGTATTGCGGGAGCTCGGTCTTCGGCACGCTGGAATTACACGCGCACACCTGAAAGGGAACTATGGGACTTGAGTCATTTATGATGATTAGTTGATAATCTAGAGCGTATTTAATATCTAGTCAGGCTACGACCATGTGTCAATATTTAATGCTGTCGTCGTCGCACTTGATCTTTGTTAACTCGCATTGGCACGTGGTATTAAGTGAGCAAGAAGTGTAAATAACATTCATGGTATAGAGTCCACACACAAAAAAAAAACACCGCACTCATTCTTCGTTTTGTTTTTGAGCCTAATTTGCATCTTAAGAGACTGTGGTCTCATTGTATGCCTTCCTGGCTAATACTGATCATGCCAAGTGCTGCACAAGTAATACAAAAAATGTCCCAGTTTCGCCCGAAATGCGAATAATGAATAATATTAGCAAATTATTAGAGATCTATACGAAATAAGGTAAGTAGCTTTATCAGGTGCACAAAGTGCTGTAAACATTCGCTTACTAAATAAATTACCAAACACGCTGTGACGCACACACAGGCAAACATGAACACATCCCAATCGATGACCGCGGACACTCGTTGCCAGAATGCTGGCATGGTGAAGAGCGGCAGCAGCGGCGAGCCAAATTCCCCTCCCTGCCACCTCTCGCCTCAATGCGAACTAGGTGCGCGATAACGCAGCGTACACGAAGCCCTCAGTTATTTAGGGTGGCGAGCCTTCGAACCCACCTCGCATTGCCTCCGAGAGAATGCGCAGGCAGCCGCCGCAGCCGGAGGAAGAGATGTAAAGCTTTAGAGATACGCGCCCCTTCCAAAGCGCGCGTGAGAAGACCCCGCATCCTTCCCGCCTTCCTCCACTACGCGTGCGACAGGACGCCGCCACATCGGTCCCCCATCCTTCTCGGCTCTTCCTCGCAAGCTTTCCCTCGCACCTACAGCGTAAGGCGCGCGGCCGTGGTGTCATCACACTTGGACTTCATACATACGATGCCGACGGTGGAAATTCAGTTGCAGTGCGCATATACAGGCAGTTACTATTTCAATAAAAGTGAACGACTGGTAACTCGCAGCATTACCCTGCACTTCTAAACTACATCGCTAGCTTTTTTCGTGATGTTTTTATGAATACCACACGCATGTGAGCGTCTGCCAGTAGTCATGCGGTTCGGAAGTGACAGCGCTTGGGACGTCACTTCCTTGATCGTTCGTTTTGGTTTTAGCACTGCTACGTACATCACGGACATATAATTCGTCCGGTGGTGTATTCTATAGTGCAGAGACAAGAATAAATTAATAACGAGAACAGCCAGCCTAAAAAGCAGTTACTCGTACGCCGTAAGTGCAAATAACTGACGCAGACAGGTATGCTTATGTTAGAGCCACCAATCTGGAATGGTGACACGCAGTCATACGCTGGACTGCTCGAGAATTTTTCTGCTGCCATTTCTGTTGCTTATTGATAGAGCCAAGCGGTAGGCTACGAGTCCTTGCGCACAGGTTGAAGCGTTTCTGTTCCAGCGGCATGATATTGCAGCCTACACGGAGTGTGCAACAGCGTATTGTCACTGCTTTTATATATCGTGGGCGCGCCTTTCTTCACTTACTTTCCCTATAAGCGCTGTACTATGCCGCTCTTCAAATGACGTTTGCACAATACAAAACCATCGCGATACGCATGACGTGGCCATCAGGTTATTTAAGTTCTGCTATGTAGCCTCATTGGACTTTCTTCCGATGTATGAGGCAACTAGAATGGTGATCATGTATTGTTTATCACGTATGCATACTTTTAATATTTATTGCTAACCTTTTAACGCACACCCGCAAGTCTCAGAACGTGATTATTTCCATGAAGGGAGTTTCTGTTGTAAGGTAGAATAAGATAACGTTTTGTTTGGACAAAACATTTGTAAGGTACAAGGTTGGCATAAAATGCATGCTCGGTACAATAAGTGCAAAATACCTCTGCCAAGGAAATGAAGTTAAAGGTGACTTCATTCCACCTTACGGGGGACTTCGTGCTCGATGCTGCACAGAGCAGCATACAGCTCACGAGGTATCTGAATCATAATTAACTTACATAGAATACACGTACATGTTCATACACATGTTCACAAATACATACATACGAAAGACATAACGGGGTTAAAATGGCACATACAAAATTTCTCAGCTTCAAGTCCTCGAGGATCAACTATGGGCCGTCCATGGGACTAGAATGCTGCCAGGGCCCACGAACTCCTGGCCGACACCTAGGCGGGGCCTTTGGCCCTCCCCACCAACTCGTACGGAACACAATAAAGTTATTTCCTCCTGCTCAAGTTAGTTTTGACGTATAAGATATGTAAACACACGATTCGGTTTTTCTACATTCCAACAGATAAAAGCGAAAGAAGAAAAAAATCGCATGAGCTCAGGTTTAAAATATAGCAGACTTCCTGCGGCTTTCTTGTAAGCACAAATTATTTTACTACGGTAAGCTATTTCAACTATTTGTGAGTGTGGGTTCAAGAGTCCTAAAACTTCAAATTGCATGGACTGTACGTAACATGTTCATTAAACCGCCGGAGTTTGTGCTGCAAACTTTCTACAAAGAGGCCATTGTAAAGCCTTGCTCCCTTTGTCCACAACATCTGCCGTGCTGAGATATATCAGGCATATGAAATATTCCACTGATTATATGTGTTTATTGCTGTATATGAAGGATGCGCTCAGTCAGAACAGTAATTGGTGAGCATAGCCTTGTATAACGAGAAAATCTTCGGACAGTGGGCTCGTGCTTCTGCGACGGGCATAGTCACAAAAGCGCTGATGCGCTTCTCGAGATGCACTATCCTGTACAACCGCTTGTGATCAGCTTAACGATGACGCTTCAGTGTGTTGCTTGTCGTTACATACTGGGAACCTCTGTTTTCCTTTTAATCTCTCAGTTCCCTTTCTCTCTTTCTAACCGCGCTCAGCCTAGGTAACCTCCCTGCTTGTACCTTAAGACTTCTCGCCCTCCAACTGAATGATAAACACTTTCGGAGTCCACGAGTTTTGCAGATAGGCTGTCATGAGATTTTATACTCAGGCAGAAGTGCTACGAAGACGGTGGTGAACTGTGAGTTTAGTAACGTCTGCTGGCAGGCTAGTTGGCAAAAAATAAGACACGGACAACAAAAATCATTTCTAAACGTGAACTGTGA
This sequence comes from Dermacentor albipictus, assembly GCF_038994185.2. Lineage (NCBI taxonomy): Eukaryota > Metazoa > Arthropoda > Arachnida > Ixodida > Ixodidae > Dermacentor > Dermacentor albipictus. The sequence goes on from NC_091823.1 coordinate 96,977,180, forward strand.
GTATGAAGCTGTACATTAGAGTGGATGAGATCATGGTCCATAACTTCCGTTCTTTTTTCAAGATTTATGCATGTGTTCTTCACTGTTATGGTCAGCCTAAGAGTTTACAATCAGCATTTTAGGCACTGCACTAACAGGCCATCGTTATTAGCCATATGCGAAAATTTCAGGGTTAAGAACAGTGAACTGTATTGGTAGTGCTGCAAGGACTAAAAGATTGTTACTAGGAGGTTTTGCGAACAAACATTTTTATCGTTCAAGCGTGCTTTCTCGTTACACGCACCAGCGGACGATTCTGCGGTACTTTGGTTGTTACGTCATAAACATCGTTAAGACAACATTGATTTCCACGAATGGCGCTTGCGAAAGGCGTCGTCATAAGAGATCCCATGCTTTTTGCTGCACGAATCATTTTTTTTTTCATGGCAGTGTTCAGCGAAGAAACCAAGAACAAGTCGATGAAAGTCGAGCTCGCCAATTTAATGCTTAATTGCATGTCGTAATATTTTATTTCCGTAAGGACTGAGCTTTCCGTTCCTTGTTGCAAACCATGTCTCTTTATCTTCATACAATCCAGGTTCTCTTAATGGTCCCGCGTATTTCTTGAGAAATGTTCTGCAAGTTTACTTCGCTTTCGGGTGAGTTCAATCGAATGTGGCATCTGGATTTCTTGACTTTGCTCAAGTCAGGGTAACGATGCATCGTACCTAATGGTGGGCCGCCGCCAGTCTATGTTGCAGCTTATGTTGTGTTATTATTTTTTTCTGCGTTATGTCGTCAGCATTAGTGCACCGTTCTCCCGGCAGTATGAGCTCTTCTGACGCAATAGATGGCGAACGATGTTTAATGAATGGTGTTTCTACACCCTCTTTCAGTGTTGCCGAGACGGCGTCCTACTTGCGCCAACGGATTGCCGTAGTTTCCTAGAGACAGGCGTGCTTCTATGAAAGGACAAGAATATATATATATTTTTTCACGTGCTCTTAATATATCGGTCGGGGTGTTTGCGCAATAAACAGCTTATGGAATGGAAGTCAGCCCAAAATCTAAGAAGGGCTCCCCTGCAGTAGCGGTGGAAGTGCACATTAGACGAATGTGATAAGCATTTGTCAGCAGAGCAAAAGCAGCGAAATTCGAGCAATATGCTTCAAGATAAGCTTGTTTCAATGCGTTGTACATTCTTTAAATAATCTTTGCTTTGTGCTTTGTGCGCTTTTTGTGGGCCGGATTAAGAGCATTATGCCAAATAAGCGAGCATGGCACGAGACATTGAGAAATTTTTTCATTTGTCTTCAATGTAAAAGGACGTTACCATTTCCTAAGCAAGCTTATCGCCACAACCGAAAAAATCTTTGTATGTTCTTGACGGAGGCACTTATAGATCTCCTTATATGAGCGGCGGTGCAGGCACAATTTATGAACACAGTTGTCGGCACAATATTGGTAACAAGGGGTTCTGCGAAAAAATAAATTTCTCTTTATCTCAGCAAATACATGTAGCCTGAATGATGTGATAAATCAGGATATTGAGAAATCTGTGAAGTACAATCATCCTCTCTATATGGCTTTCATTGCTCATGAAAATGAATTTATTTCAGTAGAAATACTGACAGTCAAGAAGGCATTGCGTAATCAAGGAATACCTCCGGCATAAATGAATATTTCAGGAAATATGTACAGATATTCCACAGGTATCTTGTTTCTCCACAAGAAATGTAGAAAATTACCTATCAAAAAAGGATCAGGCAAGGATACACAATTTCTCCGATTCTATTCACTGCATGCTTAGAAGAAGTATTGAAGCTATTTGACTGGGAAGACTTAGAAGTCAGAATTGACGGCGAATATCTCAAGAACCTTCTGCAGGCAGATGACATTGCCCTGTTCAGCAACACTGGCGATGAATTGCACCAAATGATTGATGACCTTAACCAAAAAAGTGTGAGAGTAAGGTTGAAGAAGGCAAGTGTAATCTTCAATAGCCTGGCAACGGAATAAGAATTCATGATGGGCAGTCAGCCTCTAGAGTGTGCGCAGGGGTACGTTTATCTAGGTCAGTTGCTCAAAGGGAACGCTGACCCTGCGAAGGAAACTTGCAGAATAAACATGCATTGGAGTGCATACGCCAGGCATTACCAAAGACTCACTGGAAGCTTACCCCTGTCGTTGAAAATAATAGCGTACAATCATTGCAATCCACCAGTGCCAGCGTATGAGGCAGAAACTTGGAGGTTAACAAAGCAGCTTGAGAACAAGTTAAGGACCGCGCAAAAAGCGATGGAATGAAAAATGTTAGGCGTAACGTTACAAGAGAGGAAGAGAGTGGTGTGAAATAGAGAGCAAAAGGGGTAGCCGATATTCTAGTTGATATTAAGATAAAGAAGGGTAGCTGGGCAGGCCAAGTAGTGTGTAGCTCAGACAGCCGGTGGAACTTTAGATATACAGAATGGATACCAAGGGAAGGGAAGCGCCGTAGGGAACGGCCGAAAATTAAGTGGGGTGAATTAAAAAGTTAGTAGGTGATAGTTCGAATCAGCTAGCGCAGGACAGGAGTAATTGGAGATCGCTGCGAGATGCGTTCGTAGAGCGGTGGACATAAATGTAGGCTACAGATGATGATAACATCTAGGGCAATCTCGAGCTGTAGTACAATGTGTTTCTTGATCTTTGTCTCCGCTGTTCTGCCGTTTAGAATTCAAGGTGATTGACCAGCAAGCCAGGATCTGACATTTTCACATTTGCCTGACAAAGCAATCACAGCCTATCTAACTAATTATTAATTAATTAATAATTATGTATTCATTAATTTTTTTGCCCTCGGGGCCGAAGTCATTATAAGGGGCAGTCATTATAAGATCAACAAGAAATAATGAAGTGGGCAGTACGTTAAAGTACATAGAAAAAGCTCGGCGGTAAATGCATTGCTCGTTAATTATACTAATAGCGAAAGAAGCAAATAACAAAGTAACGAGCGAAGTAATAAGCTTTCTTTCAGATTAAGCACTTTACACCAGCGTCAAGCCATTACAGAATAAAGCTGAGTTGGACAACTCATCATTTCGCCGTGAAATTTCCGAGCTGTCCCTTTTCCATAAGCTTTATCACCATTGTTCACTTCATGACGATTTCTTTCAGTCACCACCAATTATCTTTCCACGTCATGACCATCGATAGAAAGTAACACGCATTAACTGGTAATCTCTACTGGGTTTGCATAGGCATTAGAGGGAGATTTGTTTTTCGTCTATCGTGATTTTGTTGTTTATTGGTTACACAAACGATAAAGACGCTTTTTTGTTTGTTCGATAAACGCTTGATGCTACTATTGTACCATGGTGCCTGAGAATTAGAAGCGGTGACACGAACAGGGATGTGCTTCCTCGTGGACATTCTCTAGTTAGATTGAGTGGTACGCTCGTCGAATGTTTGGAAATAGGCATAAATAAAGTGAAATAATTCATAACTTATGGCATCAAAGTTAGCTCTGTTGTTTATTGATTTCATTTATTTCAGCATCTTTTTAGAGTGCACATGCAACGGAAACTTTTGGCAAGATAACTTAATGTAGGATGCATTCGTGTTTAAATTATTCACGGCACCTATTTATGCTTGACGTTGCCCCCTCCCCCCCCCCCCTCCTTTTTTTTAGCCTTCCTTGCACAAACTGTTTCGTTCAGCTTTCCCTATTTGCACTTTGTGTGGTTAGTTGCATGAGTTAGTTATATTTGGTTAGCTAGTTCAGGGTGTAGTTATTAGTTAAGTCGTTAGTAAGTTAACTATATTTGCTTAGTTATTATAGTTAAGTAGGTTATTATTGAATAATCTTGTTATTCAGTTAGAAAACTTGGTAATCAGTTGGTTAGCATTTCAGCTCTATTGGTTCATTAGTTTTTTTAGTTAACTTATTTAGTTAGTATAGTTGGCGTATTACTTAGGTACGCCTTAGGGCGTATTACTTTAGTTAGCTTTGTTACTATAGTTTGTTACGTTACTTAAGTTTAGTTAGCTAATGTGGTTGTTAGATTAGTTAGTAAATTAGGGTAATTACTTATTTGATAATTCGTTTAGTAATTGGACACTTGCTTGGTTAGTTGATCAGTTGGGTAGCTTTGTTAGCTTGAAAAGCGCAATTACACAAAAGTGGCCAGTGAACTTGCTTTGCAGTCGGTTTTTAACGATGCACTAGTCCAAGTGTACAATTTGAATTGTGAATGAAGCCGCTGCTACGAACGCAGTTGAACCTAGAAATGAAACAAGGCATCGTACTGTTTCGAAATTGTTCGCATTTAAGTGTCTGAACCCTGCACAGAAAGAGGGCGGCAATTTTCACGTTGTGTCGACAATATTCGCACGTCTACGCAGGCAGTCTACCCGAGCGCAATAGCGAACGTACGCACAGAACGCCTGTGGCGCACGTTCGGTGTCTGACCTTCTACATGCGCCAACGCCGCGGTGCGTCTACTGCGGGCGCTATATGAAGCATTCCAATAGCGTCACGCGGAACTGTCATGACCAGATGAAAAGTATTGAAGGACCCGGATTAAACTTACATTGGCAAAGTTATCTCTCTTATACCTGTGTCACACGGGCACATTTGGAAGGCCTTCCAGTCAACGGCCTTTGAAACGCCACAACTCTATCGACTCAAAGGAGTTGTCGCGCTGCTACACAGCACCTTTAAAAAGCCGTTGAGTGGTTCAGGCGTTTCTCGCAAAATTGTGTGGCGCTGCGGATCTTTATTTTCATTTTCATGTCACGAAAAGTTAAACAACATTAAAACCATTTAAAAGCACTATAATTTCTTTTATGCTTGTTTATACATAAAAAAAATTTGTTTATATATTGCCATACATATATGTTTAGGTTTTAAGTTTTGAGTAGCGAAACTGCGGCAACGTTTACGCCACTCGACGCGGCTGCCGTTTTGGTGTGTGTTCGCACATGTCAAGTGGCAAAAACACTTTATTGAATAATGAATAACATTCATATATTATTTTTGGAGCATTTGGTTTGATTTGTTCTTTCTAACCGTGAGTACGAGCACACTGTAAACGAGAGGGCATGTTCGCGCTGTTTCCGCTTCCGTTGCTCAAAGGCCATGGAGATTTCGATAGAGTTGTAGGGTGCTCCGTTGACTCGATAGACTAATGACTCGGCGGCCTTCGAAACCGCCCGTGTAGCAGCTCGAACTTGACCTTTGAGTCAACTGACTATCGGTTGGAAGGCCTTCCAAACGCCCGTGTGACACGGGTATTAAACGCGACCACTCACGCCCGGATCGACAAACGTACTGCCGAGATCCACCGCTGGACGCCGCGTGCGAGGCTATATTTAGCTTTGATTGCGTCATATGTGGCAGTGAAGTCGGCACCATCGGCGCACGAGGCACATGCATAACGGAGTGACGGTTTCTCTCCTCTGCGCAATGGTATCAAAAAAAGGCACGTGGGTAGTGCGGCTGCAAAGGTAAAAGTCCTATTAGTGCTGCGTGTTTCCGTTGCCGTTTGCTTTAGCAAACGACTCCTACGCCAATCGAAATGAAAAATATTTCATGTAAAAAAAAAGCCGCCAGATTCCACGCCCTGTGGGAATCGATGTAATGCGAAGCAGTGTGAGGGGAGGAGCCTACCAAGTTAACGAAACGGCCATGAGAGCACCAAGACCTAGGGGCTGTTTCATGACCAACATGACACGCATGTCATGACATTCATGTCACGACCTATCCTTTACGTTCGTCATACACTCTTGTCATACTATGCCAATTTTGGTACATGCCAAGTTAACGAAACGACCATGAGAGCACCAAGAAGTAGGTGACTGTTTCATGGCCTACATGACACGCATGTCATGACCTACCATTTATGTTCGCCATGTACTCTTGACATACTATGCCAATTTCGGTACGTACCAAGACGTAGGCGGCTGTTCGATGACCTGCATGACACGCATGTCACGACATTCATGTCGTGGCCAATCATTTATGTTCGTCATACACTCTTGTCACATGACATTCGTGATACGTACCAAGTTAACGAAACGACCATGAATGCATCAAGACGTAGGCGGCTGTTTCTTGACCTACATGGCACACGTGTCGTGATATTCATGTCATGATTGATCTTCTATGTTCATCATAGACTGTTGCGATAGTTTGCCAATTTTCGTACACACCAAATAACGAAACGTTCACGAGAGCACCAAGACGTAGGCGGCTAGATAGATACTGTCAAAATGGCAGATGTTAGCCAAGAAATGCTTCGCCCTTAAAAAAAACAAAAAAAACAAAACAAGAAGCAATCTCGATAACGGCAGTTCAGTCTTTTAAAATATTTTTTTAGATTGCTCACGTCAAAGACTGCTAATGTACTTTCTATACTAGGCCGTTCCTACTGTCTGCAACAGCCGGCCAAAGATTCGCGGGATCGGCCTGCGCGAAGGGAGTCAGCATTATCCAACGCCCATTAATTTGAAGCGGGACAAAGTTAATTAAATACCATTTCTTGCTCCTTTCGGGCTTACTTTCTGTGAATGTCGTGGTGCCATCGATTTTCTGTTCTAACCTGTCAGTGTCAAAGCAATTTGCAAAATCGACTGTTTCTCAGTTCCCTTAGGTGCCGGGATACCTCCTCGTTCCTCTACCTTCTTCTGCTCTGTTTTCCTTAATAAGCTTAACCATGTTTGTTCTCCAAGTAAGCTGGGACGAATTGCCCTGCCGAGAAGGCTCTCTTCTTTTGAACTTGTTTTCCGCGACAAAAGACAGACATTACGAACGTGGAAGTCATCTGATTGTTCCACTCAAAGTTATCGAAAACGTCTTATGTGTTGTTTCGCAAATAAGAAATAGAAGTCTAAATGGTGCACCAATAGACTTTATGTATTTAATTTATTCCTGACAGCCTCACAATAACAAACAATAACAAACAGTATCTCCTTGTCTGGCACAAGAGTCATTCGAATGACATACGCGGAAATTTCAGGAACCACCTTATGCATTCCAGTTTGGTGCAAACGTGTTCTCTATGCTGGTGTAGTCTGCAGCAGTTTAAAAGCTTGCAGTTAATGACGTCACTCACATCACTCACTCAGAAAAGCCTCACTCACCCCCTCCTCCTCCCCTAAAAAAATTTTAGAAGCTGACCAAATAGAAACACCAATTGAGTTTTGACGGATAAATTATCTGTAAGATATTCTGAAGTGTTCTGAACGTATTATCAGACGATCACTTTCGGCGAGACTATCGCGTTCACGTGACATAGTGCTCAACCAGCCAATCAGCGTGGCCCTGATACCCGAGGCGACAGTATCGCCGAAAGGGATCGCCTCCGAGAATACGTCCCCAGGAAAGAGGGGCGACCCACAACATTGGCGCTGCAGTTATGACGCCCATGTTACTTCAGCTTTTTTTTGTGTGTGTCTGAATTCTTTCGTGAACTTCTTTTTTACCGCTTGAAATCATTATGCGTGAATCATGAATTCCGGGAGATAGGCTAACTATTGGAAGCAGGAATGAAAGTTAAATTTGGAGCTTTTGAATTTCGCGCCATAACGCCAGCTTGGTTACGTCCCTCGGACATCAGGAATTTCGAAGTATTATTTCGTATTTGGACCACTGTGGTTCCGTAAAAGCTCTTAAAACTTGTTAAGTTCTATATTTGCCTCTATTAAAACAAACGTAGTCCATGATTACTGTCAAAAAGCTAACTCAGCTTTAGCAGACACCATAAATATTCTTGACGTACTGGCAGGATGGTGCGGGAACTTCAAGGAGGCGTCAGCACCCGTGTTTTCTCGTCGCGCCTTTTTTGAATAACAAGGCTTCCTTTAATGCAGATAATGGCTTTCATGGTGTTATCGAAGTGCAATTTATTGAAACAGCTCAAAACATTTCTTTTTTCTTTAGCATCCCCTAACATGTATCGTTCTTTAAGCCTTATATCTTAGGTTCGGCCTCATATGACACCTGTGGCACCTAAAGGTGGTAGGTCAAGCGCGGAACTTTGTGTATCATAGTAAACGCAACGTAAAGACCGAAGACGTATAGCAAAAAAAAAAAAGGAAATCCGGCCTAAGCACATCTCACGATGAATGTCGACGATAATGCGATTAGCATTGAAGCAATGTTGTGACACCATATTGTCGACACCGAAACGAGTATGCAGCCGGGCTCCTCTCTTGTGCTTCCCAATGCAATAAGCTGCGTCGTCTAACGTACCTGCCGCGAACTACACGCGTGGCGTGCGTTCAATTTCTCCGAGCGCTGGATAAATTTAAACGGATCTTTTTTTTTGTCACTGAAGAGTGGCACATACGCAGTGGCACATACCACTTACCCAAGCTGGTGTTAAATAGGCTTGTTGAAGAGCGATACATACCCACTGCCACATACCCAGTGACCCAAGATGGCGCCAAATAGTTTTTTTTTGGAAAGTGGCACTGACCAAGTGGCACATATTCAGTGCTCCAAGTTGGCCCGACAGTTGTTTTCGAACCCATTCCCTCAGCATAGCAGCCCGATTCGCTTACCCATTAGACCATGGACTACCGGCTGGGTGACCCCAGTTGGAGGAAAAGAGAGTTAGAGATAGATAGATACATAGACCGACAGATAGCCCCCGGAAAGTTTGTGAAGTAGCCCACGAATGCTAATCGCATTAAACCATGAATAAAAAGGCAGGCAGGTTAGCCAGACGAGCTTCTGGTTTGCTACCCTGAACTGAGGGAATGGGATATAAGGAGGAAAATAGAGGGAGAAAGGGGGAGAGAAAGAGCTTTGATTGCGCGCACATTGAAGGCGCATAGCAAGTCTCTATATAAATTGTCGCAGACACCTTCAGGCTCGAGGCACTTCATTAACGGTCTCGTCGATTTAAGCCCCATCGACGTGCACGACCATAGTCCAAGGATCTTTGCTTCCGTATGCGATCTGGAGCCAAGCGTTTTAATACTCTCCAGGAAAGTCCGTGCTTGGTGTCTTAACAAAAACAAAGAGAAAAGGTGTTGTATAGTCACTCCGCTTTCACAAGAATTGCACATAGGGGTGTCAATCCTTCCAATTACTCAGAAAAAATTTGGCCGGAACCCATCTCACGATGACTGTCAACGGTAATGCATTGAGCATTGAATCAAGTTAGCGACACACAATGTAATGCAATGGTGGAAACGAGCTGTGTATCAGGCATGAACTGCAGCAGAATGCCAATTTCGGGCTTGCCTGAGAACACTCGGTGCCATCTAGCGCTGCCACCGTGAAGCCTACGCGTGGCCTCCAAAATGCATGGCGTAGCGGTGCGTCATTGAGGTGAGTTTTTGAGGTGGCTCGATTCCGCTCAGCATCGGAGAAATTTAAGGGATCTTTTTCGTCACTGTAGATCGGCACATTTCCAGTGACCCCTGGTTGCCCATGTCGACAACAAAGACGTTTATTGAACAGCGTCACGCAGCTACTGGAACATATTTAGTGATCCAAGTTGGCATCAACGAGCTTCATTGAAGACCGGCATAAACAGAGTGGCACATACCGAGGGCTTCAAGTCGGCGCCAAAGAGGTTCTTCGAATAGCCGATCTACAGTATCGCATCTACAGTGACCCATGTCGTAATGAGAGGGATCGCCACATACTTGGTGCCCGAAGCTGGTGCGATGGCTGGTTTCGAACTCTTTTACCTCAGCACAGCAGCCCGACGCGCTAACGATTCGACCACGGATCCACGTAGGCGGGGAAACAGGTAAATGCAAACACGCAAACGTACATATACATACATCGATACATAGACACAAACATACATATATAGATAGGTAGATAGATAGCCCCCGGAAAGTGTTTGATTTACGCTAGGAATGCTGAGGCATTAAAAGAAGCCTTTCTAGATGTGCCCCGAGCCAAAGGCCGCATGGCAATATGTCCTTCGTGCGTCCGACTTTTGATGACAGCTGCAATCTCAAGGATGAATTTAGCGTATACAGAAGACCGTCAGACGGTTTAGGAGCCGACAAATAAATACGTCTTTGAACCGGGAAACAAAGTTATCTTGTAGCGTCGGCTCTGCATGGTTGTAAATGGAACCGTTCGAACTCCTTCGTGGGCGGACCTGTCATCCTTGTCGGCGAAGTCATTTCAAAGGCATGTTCAATCATTTCGAAGGCATGTTCACGGCGTCCATACGCTTGCGCGTAACCTGCGTTCACGAAGTGAAACGTCCCTGTCACTTTTAGTAGCCCCCGCGTTGACAGAAATACAGGAATGGATCAGTGCTTCGCATTTCTGGTACGCCGCATACATTTAAACGGCGGCAATTCACTGGAAAACGAATTAACGCCGCGCTAACGTTATTCCGCATTGCGAATGGTAACTGAAACGTTTAGAGGACGTTTACACAATTGCGTTACGCTCAAAGAAGGATAAGTTATCAATCTAGTTGGAATTGCATTAATTTTGTTGCAAGAACGTATACTAGGAACCAGTAAAAGACAACAAGAACAGAAAGTAACGAAAGGCACGACAGGTCCCTATGACGGACACGAAAATGCTTCCAACGCATATGAGAACGAATTTCAGCAAGGCCTTGTAAGGTAGCGAAAATTATCATAACTTCTGCGTGTGCGCGATTATAGATTTTTTTCCTTTGGTATGAACGTCCAGAGCACAAAGAGGGGATTGCGAAGTCCGCCTCTATTTGTAGTTTTTGTTAATGTAGTTTGTTTTAAGTGTATAAATAATCCCTGACAAAGAGTACTTGCGACGATATTTGTCAGCTGATTCGCGAGCCCCCCCCCCGCCTCCCCTCCCCCGCCTCTTTTGACCGCAGCAAGGACAGTTAAAAAAGTTGTGTCTCTCTCGCTCTTTGCGATTACAAGCTCATACGAGTGAGTTAGCTTGTTTAACTAAGATGTTTGTGTCCAAAGAAAGACTGTTGCTGGAGTTAATCGCTCGTAAATATTTCAAGAAACATCCCAAACTTTCATCTACATAATTGCAGGACTACGGTCTTTCTTTTTGAAATCGAAACCCAATTTTCGCCTCGCAATTTCAAGAAAAATATATTCAACTCAAGAAACGAAGGACCCTATGCAGTCTAAACATGCGCTATGTTTTAGATGGCATAAATTTGCTGGAAGCCACTGTAATCGCAACATTAACGTGCTAGCCGGAAAAGACATATACGACCAATGGGAACGTTTATAATAATTTGTTATCTTTTTTCTTCGCGTAAATTACCTGGAATTTCGGTATGCGTCACTTTTGGGCTAGAAACGGCGACTTCCTAGTACTAGAAAACTCCGCAGCCGCCTACACGGGAGTCACGCTATGCAGAAAAGGCATGCATCGGTTAGCGGAGGGTGGCCTGCGTGGTAAGGATCGATGAAGTCATGCCAAAAGCAGAGCAGCTGCCTGCACTTGTCGGCTTCCCACGGCTAAAGGACGGGTGGCGGGTAGCGTTTTCTCCGAACAGTGGGAAAACAACTGTGGGAGTCATTTCGCAGAGCACATTCAGCGTTTACTTAGCCGTGCCTAATCAGTAATGAGCAGGGGGGGGGGGAGGTTGCGTGTTCCGTGGAATCGCCAATTTATAAGAATGTATAAGAAAAGCCACACTCGTCCTTTCGGAGAAGCACAAGCCGGGCACGCTCTCACTCTAAGGCATCGACTGTTTGGAATACTGAGAATCCTTAGCAAAGCAGACGTGATCGCACATCGAACGTCAGATTCAAACTCGTCGTGCTCAATTCAATCTCTCAAATTGTTGCCCTTTTGCGCAATGTTGTCCTAATTAAAAAAAAAGAAAGACAGCAACGGAGCTGATTTTCGGCGGTGAGCGCACGAGCTCGCCAGAGACTGTCATTTCTGCATCTTTCACTGACTCGACAATGCACCTCCGGCATTGTTATAAATAATAGTGCTTCCGAAATCGTGCTACCCTAACTCTGAATGCAGCCGGTTATGGAACTATGGCACCAAAGCCGCTAAGACGGCTGTATATAGGTACCTTACTAAAGCAAGGCGTGTCACTTGTGTGAAAATCTGATGCACACAAGCGCAAAATGTGAAGTTAACAGAGGGATGTGCCCTTTTCTGTACAGAAACGGTTTATCTAGGAGAGGGAAAGAGAGAGAGAGAGAGAGAGAGAGAGAGAGAGAGAGAGAGAGAGAGAGAGAGAGAGAGAGCGATAGAGAGAGAATCAAAGATGCAAGTGTGCAGATCATGTGCCCAGAAATGCTTCCACCATCCAACCAATTTGTCATGTAGCCGAATGAAACCGTCTGAAGATCGTTGCTCTCTTATAAATCTTTGCTGCGCATGAATTCACGAGATCAATAACGGCCACAGCGGTCGCATTCTGATTGTGCCTACGTTATAGAAAACCCAATTGGTCAAAATTCATCCGAAGTTTCCCACTGTGGCACGCCTTTATAATGACATCGTGGTTTGGTCATGGCACGTAAAGCCACGGAGTAAATTTTTTGATTCCGAACCACACCGTTACCCCTGTTGTTTTCTATGTATATGTCTGCTTTAACGGAGATATCAGCACATGAAAGGTAGCTCTAGCCATTGGCGTAGTTTTCAGTCACCCCCCCCCCCCCCGGGTGTAGCCAGCGGAAAGAGGGGTGCCTTCAGACGTATATGACCGCCCCGCTGGCCCCTTGCACCCGGGGCCCATGGCCCCCCGGCCTCCCTGTTGCTACACCACTGGCTCTAGCTATACCGTCTTGTGAATGCGGCTCCTGAATAAGCGACACAAAACAGCCATGCCTAGCAGACTATGATGACGTATTCATCACAAGGAAACGAGGAAATTTTATTAATTTTGTTTTTTCGGGGGGGGGGATTTTACAGCAGTGGACTTCATTTTGTATATCTTATGGAGGAAAACTGCCAAAATATGTAAAAAATGGAGACTTGGTCGTGTTTCTCCTCTTTACCATTCGCCGTCATATTCACTTTCTTTCGCTTTGTGTCGGCCATGCCTTAGAGGTAGCACAGTCGGCCCTTGCACAAAGGTCCCAAAATCACTGTTATAACAATGGCCTACGGTCTCACTGATTCGGGCGCCGCTAGGAGGGGAAAACGTGGCGGCCTAGTTAAAGCCAAATAGGCAAGCATTCTATAGAACAAGAAGGTAGCTGATTTATCGTGTGCACTGTGAAGCCCTTATAGTCACTATATTCATATAAGGCGGACAGAGAGAGCAAGCTGAGCAAGCTTATTCTGAGCAAACTTTGTGCGCGTCCTATGTGGGTGGCCTCCTTATTGCAGGTAGCCTGCATTTTATTTCGAACCAAAGCTAATGCCCCCAATGCTTTACTTGGCTTCATTGTAGGTTAACAATATACGGTCATAATTAACAAAAATTGATCCCCCCAGTTTTCCTTCTTCTCTCGGTCATTAATGGCGAGGGTCTCGAATCTAGCGACGTTGATGTCGTTAGGCAGCATACGAGGGTTCTTCAGAAGTGTGCCCACTCTCCTAAGTTCACGTGTTACTTGACCGAACTGCGTAACCTTAACAAAGGCTGTCGAAGTGCTCAAAGTACAGGTCCAGTCAGGTTAACTGCATTATTTAAAGCGCGATCCTAATGCAAAGCACCTCCGCGTAGTGCTCGAGTGCTGCCTATACACAGCCTAACTTCGAAGCAGGATCGGTCTGTGAACAACTTGCTCTCAGGAGTTTTCGAACAGAGCTTTTCGTCGCCAGCGCACATTATGCAATGACACAGAATTCCGGAACCGCGCTATTGTAAATGCCCTCGCGGCCTTTCGGCTAGCCTGTCTTTCAAATAAAATTACCTTAAGTGCTTTCTGCACGCACACGGCGGTCTTCTGCAAAAAAAGGCATTGCAGGTAAACTAATTGAATGTTAATTTTATTCAGATCATTCGGTTTGATTGTCACAAACGTAGGGGCCGCTTCCACTGAACGAGAAGTCCGTTCGGCATGGAAGGCGCATTTAAGAGTGCCGTGAGCCATAGAGACAGAAAGAAATAACCTGTCGAGTAGGTGTTGTAGATTTAGCAATGAAAGCCGCCACACTTCGGAGGAATTTCGTTATATCGAGCAAAAATTTTTCTAAGAGTACTTAATTTCGTATTTCTTTTGCTACGTATGACTGGGATGCCTTCAGTTAATTGGAACGTCGCTCTCACGTGAAAGGTGTCACAGCTTGCAATAATAAAAATACAGGTTGCCGTGATAAAAAATCATAGGACAGTTTCCCGGCCATTACGTAGGTATACGGTTAAGACTCGCAAACTTTTGACTGCGTTTCACCTCTTTCCAGATACCACCGACAATGCGATCAATATGCGTGCTTTAACGTATTGTTTTATATGAGGGAATTCTAGTCACAAGAAATTGTGACACAATAAAAGTTGACCGTAGTTTATTGTTGTTCTGAACTGGAGTGAAGCTGAAATGGCTGGTCATAAAGCCTCTTTCAATTTTTTTAATGGTTGTGCTTCAAAGCAGCACTACAGAAACGCGAACGAAAGGAATAATTTGAGAGAGAGAGAGAGAGAGAGAGAGAGAAAGCAAGGACAGGAAAGGCAGGGAGGTCAACCAGAAGAGTATCCGGTTTGCTACCCTACACTGGGGGTGGGGGAAAGGGGAATAGAAAGAAGAAGAAAGGGAGAGAGTAAGCACAGAGTACATGTGGGAGGGACACTATGCACAGGGACACTATAAACGGTCTCTTAAACCGGAGTACCTCAAGTATTGCAGTAATGCACGATTCGCTTTTCGTGCCAGTGACGGGTGTGGCCACGGTCCGAGTATCTTTGACTCGGTGAAAGGTCGTAAGTCTAGTCAGTGCAAAGTTTCCTGCAGAGAGAGGCGTTGTACATCGTAGCGGGGACAGGTACACAATAGGTGCTCGATGGTCTCCTCGCACCCACAGGAATCGCACATCGGGCTCTCGGCCATTCGCAAACGAAAGGAAAAAATTAAATTATGGGGTTTTACGTGCCAAAACCACTTTCTGATTATGAGGCACGCCGTAGTGGAGGACTCCGGAAATTTCGACTACCTGGGGTTCTTTAACATGCACCTAAATCTTAGTACACGGGTGTTTTCGCGTTTCGCCCCCATCGAAATGCGGCCGCCGTGGCCGGGATTCGATCCCGCGACCTCGTGCTCAGCTGCCCAACACCATAGCCACTGAGCAACCACGGCGGGTCAAACGAAAGGAATGTGAGTTTGTGAATGCTACTCCCAGCCACAAGCGGTACAGCAAGGTTGCTTCACCGCGGGAGAGGCTAGATGGCACTTGTAGCCGTAGCGTAACGTGTTGTTTTATATGAGGGAATTCTAGTCACAAGAAATTGTGACACAATAAAAGTTGACCGTAGTTTATTGTTGTTCTGCACTGGTGTGAAGCTAAAATGGCTGGACATAAAGCCTCTTTCAATTTTTTAATGGTTAATTTACTTAAATGGTTGATTTACTTAATGGTTAATTTTACTTAAAGGTACTGAGCAACCAAGAGACGAAATGTGAAAGATATGTTCCTTGCCCTTGGTTTCCAATTTTTCAAAGCCAGTCCCTGAGAAAAAAAAAAGCCTAAATAGATTTCGCTCAAGTTGACGTCAGCCAATTACAAGCTCGTGCTACGTGGGAAACTGGTGCTCCCTAACTAAATCGAAGCAACGTGTTCTCTATTGTGCAATAAGCGTTTGTTTTTATCTTCTTAACCAACTTCCTGGTTCATTTCATTCTGAGTCATTTTAGACCTTTGAATCAATGACTCTAGCGACAAAAAAGACGTATCTGTACCTTAATTATTGTGCTCGACAGAATGTGCTCGATACAGGTCTCTTTATATGAAAAAGCCCGCTTATGCGCAGTTATGTACAATAAACTAGCGTCGGAGCTTCCACGTTATACAGCCAGAATTCTTAGACGAAAATAAGGCTCAGTTACACAGGCTTTGTTAAAGTTGTGACAATGGCGGTAAAACGAACATCGCTCGCTTACACTCAGCAACAAAAAAGAAATTTAGCTAAGGAATCACTAGCAGTCTGATTCATCGAGCAAACTCACCTTGCCTCTCTCGCAGTCAGAATCACAACGATCAGACTCAGCCTGGATGATCTTGACTCAGCCTGACCAAAATCAGACCTCACTTAATTCACCTGCGTTCAGACTCATCAAAATCAAAATCAAGCAGATTCCGTGCAATTCATGGCAACGCCGACTGACTAATTAAACACTGCTGCTTTGTAAGTGCGTTATACATATAATTAACCAACTAGCTAACATTAGTATAAAAATTAGGCCCCGTAAGTGGCGGGCACCTGATAACTATGCCACGGAGAAACCTGGACACCTCATTCATAGCGAGCGTGCTTAATAACCTTCAGCGCGAAAATTTAATGCAGACCTTTACTAAAGTCAACATTTCATTGTTTTGCAGAAAATGCTTCTCTTAGCGCTCTGTTCACATACTGTTGAAATACTAACGAATAAAACAATTAGGCAGATGCAACGAACATGCTGTAATATATGCGAAGCGTTGAATTAAATACTATACGACTAACGGTAATGCGTACAATTTGTTTACTTTCATCATATGCAACCTGTAATATCATACACTGTTCATATTTATGCACTACATACGTAACAACTTTATTCTACACTGCTCACAAGCTACGCAAAAATAAAGACGCCGAATAAGGTGTATGAACAGTGTGAGACATCTACGCAGCGATTTTGTGAGGACGAATGCTACGTATGGTTTTGTTGATTGAACGTGGCATCCGCAGGTGCGTGCACAAAGAAGTGCGACACATATATCTTCAACTAACGATTCTGTACCTCTTGCGTCACATCGACACTACACATTTTGGAGGATTCTCTTAAAAAATGGGCATGAACCCAGTCGCACACACCGAGTGACTAAATCAAAGAAAGTAAATCATGGAGTACTGTGAATATAATGGTCTGTTCTATTGAGAAGTCTCCGTGATTAGCAGGTATTTATGAGTTTACAGTAATTGTTGCTGGTTTATGAAGGAAGTTATCTTTTTCTTTTCAGAGCAGACGCGCGCTTACTGGGTCTATACGTAGTCGGTCAGCATACAAGTGTTATAGTGTAAGCCCGTCAGCAGGTACATCGATTTGGCTCCCATAACACTTGCGTGCAGTATAGACCGGAAGGCGGCAGCGGCACCAGCAGCAGCTTCGCTTTAGAAGCGATCCACTGCATAACCTAGCACCTTGCAATGTGTAAAAATTTTGTTTAGTTGGCACAAGTCCTTCTGTCAGCGTCATCGTTCAGGCTCATTGATTCCAAAGAATCGCTTTCGCGGTTGCAGTGTCAGATTCACTCGTGACTGTGCGCACAGATCCTAGCATACAATACGGGGGGCCCGAAAGCAATGGGAATTGCTTCTTGGCCGAATTCGAAGGTATTCAAATCTAAATGAATCCACTCAAACTCACCGAGGCTGCGATTCACCGAGGGCTCGCTCGAGCTGCCTGAATGCACTCAGATGCACAGCTCAGTGACTGACTCACACCTGTTGCATGGACTCGGGCTCGGGCAAAATGAGATTCGCGCACACTCATACTTATTGCGGTTCACACGGACAAGCACTCAGACAATGGCTGCTGTGAGTTTGCGGAACTGTGACTGAGCAGGCACATGCGTGATTGTGTCGATGCATGGTAAAACCACTAGGTACCAAACTACTAGCCAAATTTCTGTCGAAGGCCGGGATGATATCTACTACAACGCTCTTGTCCGAGTGCCAACACAGCCTGAGGGGGCAGCGCTTCTAATTGTTAAGACACGGTACATGCGCTGTTGATACACTAATTAATAAACACGACTCAATGTGGAATAACCTGAAACTTGATTGAATTCCTTGAGCAAAAAAAGAAGAGCGTTCGTTTCACGTCATGAAACAAAGTTAAAGACCTTGTTAGAGAAGCGTAGCTGTCGGAGCATGAAATCGGTGAAGACAACATAATTTGCTACATCTTCACCACTGATTTTTTTAGAGATTGTGTAACGGAGTCAGCCTACATAGAAATGTTCCATTGTTCTATTTTGAAAGGGCGACACACGCTAAAGGTCAGTTTCGGCGGTTTCTCCTGCTGACGTCTTATCTTTCAAAACTCAATGTGCTATATATTAAAAAAAACCTAGCTAAATAAAATCACAGTTCGCACATTATACGCTTTTCAATGGTTAATAAGTTGGAAATGAACGCTTGGCAGCGTGTCGCAAAAGACGCCGATCAACCCGATTGATTGGCTACAAACCGGAAATCTTAGTGCAATAGTCCTCAAACTTATTTTTTAGTTTCCTCAAACTCGGGTCCCATGGATGAGGCACCGACGACATACCACGAGATAACAAACTACTACAAGCAAAGAAGGCGAATCTATACCCGCCTCCAAACGCAAGCCTCACGCGAGCGCCAGCCTCAATCCTGCGTCGAATCCAAACTAAGTCGTTCTCCAGCCCACATTGGCTAGCCATAATTACCAACGGGCAATGGAACCCAATATGCCAAACTGCTCAAATCAAACATTGGCTACCCAAAATAACATTCTTTGGGGGTGCGAGGGCTTACCCCCTCCCAGGTCGCTCCTGCCAGCTCCCTCACAACAGACATGGGAGGAGCTGCTCAGAACGCCGGATGGAAAACTACAAAAAGCCCTCGTTGCCTGGGCCGAAAGGGTCGCTCCTCGTGAGGGGCCATCCTAGGACAAGGGTCTGCCAGATCATAACTGAGCAGAATCTCAATAAAGTTGTTACCACCTACTTTCATGAACCCTTCTATGTCGCATGTCATTGAATGACCGCATTGACTCTGCTGACAATACTGAAAGGTATGAGTAGCAATGAAGTAAGTTACTACGGTAACAACAGGATGATGTCACATGTGGAGTTGTGAGGAACAGGTATTCAGTGATTACTACGTATGTCATAATATGCGATCGAGGAAAGGTACCTCGACATTATGGAAGTGAACGTATTAAAGCAAGTATCTAGTTAAGGGCAATAAGAATGACATACTCAGAACAAGCTCCGTTTCTGATTGACATTTAAGCTGGCTGAATTAAAAAAAAAACACATGAACAGCTTATGATGAGCAAAACGTGAACAAGGGGAATGCAGGAGCCAACGTTTCGACAAATGGACTTGTCTTCTTCAAGCTTATGCCAACAGCTTATGCCATTGCAGAACAGCTTATGCCATTGCAATTATCCTCTCAAACACCTCACACCTCACTCCCTTGTGTGGCACGCGATGGTTGGGGAGACTGTTGTAACGCATTGGTTCCCGTGGGCTCGTTGACGTCTCCAGCGAATCCGTTTAGGCTCACCTGCCAAATATTGAGACACGCTACGCTGTTAAGAAGATGATAGACAGGCTGCCCTTGCCATGAGACTTCGAGCTGACCTGTAAGTCCCTCGTGCTTAACGCTGCAGCACCGCAGTAACTCTTGCCGGACGATAAAAAAATGTGATTTCTCCCTGGTAGACTCCGCCTCTTGAGTAAGCCGTTAAGCCAATATACGCTGTTAATTGCAAAGTAGGCGACTAGATCTGAGCACGATGTCCCTCCTCCCTGTATTACGTTGCCTCTCCACTTTCACAGCCAACAAAACTACACAGTTGCACGCCCTTCCCAACTATTTCAACATCGGAGATAGGTTTCTACATGAAATATATAAGTAGGGAGGAGTCTAAAGCAGTGCAACGTACGGTGATGAGCTAGTTGGAGCAAAGCAGCCAAAGTTTGCGCAAAATGCAAGTGATATCCCGTTTTTAAAGCGAAGCTTTATTTGACTTTTCCACGGCTGCTGCTGTTGCTGTATCTTTCTTGCACGCCGCGTCAGTTCGCAGCGTGTAAATACACGGCTGGAGCGCGGAAGAAAGGAAAAGCGACGCGAAAAGCTCCTTTTGACTTTTCCGGCGACGGCCGTTACAATGCCTTCTGGAATGTGCTAGGCGTCGCCACAATATCCTTCCGACGGCAGTAATTAACCGTGACCCCCCGCAAAAGCATTGCAGAAACTGCAGCGCTTACCTCTGTACCAATGTGCAACACTCCCGAGGACAGGTAGATAACATGTTAGAGAGGAGGTAAGGAGAGGAGGCAGAGAGTGGGTAGAACTGGCGCCGTCACGAGACAAGTGAATAGCTGCCTTGCCACTCTTCGCTCGCAGCTTGCATGCGTGGGGGGAGGCCGGGAGGGCGAAAAGGTGACGTAAGAAGTCAAGAAACGCTACTAGTAGACACGACAGCTGTTGCGGACAAACTGTACAAATTTAAGTTTAAGGTGCGGTACAGGACGTTTCTGCTATTTCTGAAAAATACACAGCCTCCAAATTTGTCAAGCGCAACATCAACGCAATGCATGCGGACGAAAACCCCCACTAAAGCACCGTACCGTCTTGGCGACACTATGGAAGCGGCCACTCGTCACAGCAACACTTCGATATATATATATATATATGTAGCGTTCCTAACTAGAACGGCAGCAGAAATGACATCATCTAAGTGAGACGGGTGTCGTCCGCCATTTTATTCCAACTTCTTCCTTCTCACTTCTCCCCTAGCACCTTCCTTCGTCTTCTTTCATGCGTCCAGCGCAGACCGCTTCACTCTTCCGGATTTCTTTTAATTACACCTCCTGGGGTAATACTTGAATACGTTTCCAATAGCGGCGCACTCCGTTTGGCCCGAGGCTCCGGTGCACCAGACATTCTTCAATATTCCATGCTGGCATGCAGTCTTAATAACTTGAAATGGTCCGCAATATTTTGAATTTGAGGGCACAGCTCCTTTCCTTACAAGGACATAGTCTCCAGGCTGTATGTCCGGTATCTCGCTACTGTGCCTTTTATCAAAGTTTCGCTTCATGCGGCGCTTGTAGATCTTCTGTTCTTTGACAGTTTTCCTTACTTCTGCAAGTTCGAGGTTCTCTAGGAGACCTAGCTCACGATCTGCAGGAAGTATGGGCGCTGTACCTGAAGTTATAAAATGAGGGCTGCAGCCTAAACTCGTGGTGTATGATCTGTTGTGATGCTTCACAGCGGCCTCGAGACAGCACTTCCAGCCACCGGCAAAGTCTGGATACATCTTCAGATACTGTTTGATGTCTCGTATGGCACGTTCCGCTAGGCCGTTTGCTGCCGGGTGGTATGGAGAAGAATACCTTATCATGATGCCGTGCTCCTGGGCCCACTTTGATAATTTGGCACTCCGAAAAGCCGGCCCGTTGTCGCAGACGAGCGTCTTTGTGTGTTTAAAACACTCAGCTTTGAGGAGGTCTATTACGCTGTTTGCGTCTTCTTTGCCAGCTTTAGCCGCAATCGTCCGTGTGCACTCATCTATGGAGAGCAAGAAAGCTTGCGTTCGCTTGACTCCTTCCCCCTTCTTTTTGAGCTCCGCGAAGTCCAAATGAATTACTTCGAACGGGATGCTTGAATATTCAGGGTTTGTCATAACGTCTGTCGATTGCTTGAATTTAACTTTGTTCACCTGGCAGAGGTGGCATGTGCGGATGTAATGGCTGATGTCGTTTTTCATGCCCGGCCATGTGAATCTCATGAGCAATTTCTTATAAGTGCGCCAGAAGCCATCATGTCCACCCGATTCAGGGGTGTCGTGGTATAGATGAAGAATCCTTGGAATCATAGTTGGTGGTACGTGATACCTTCCATTGATAAACTGGAGCTCTTCTGTACCTTCCCATAGTTTAATATGATTGATTGTATCTGGATTATTGCTTGATTCCTGTACAAGTAATCTTGATAGTGCGTCAGCGTCAGTGAGGAGTGGGCCAGGATGGTGCGAAATTACGAAATCAAATTGTTGCAGATAGTTCACCCATCTAGCAATGCGGCCTCTTGGCTGGGCCATGCTCAGAAGTTGAGTCAATGCTTGATGGTCCGTGAAAAGTATGAATTTGGCACCTTCCAGGTAAGTACGAAAGTACTGCACAGCTTTTAAGACGGCCAGAGCTTCCTTTTCTGTGGTACAGTAATTGATTTCGGCGGGTTTCAGGGTATAGCTGTAGTACCCCACGACGTAGTGTTTGGTTTGGTCAGCTTGTTTGGATGGCTTCTGGTATAGAACTGCACCGGTAGCATAATGTGATGCGTCCGTGTTCAGCACGAAAGGCAAGGAAAAATCCGGTATTCGCAAGATGGGGTCCGACGATATTAGTTTTACAAGCTCACGATAGACAGCTTCGCACTTCTCGTCCCAATGAAAAGGCACGTCTTTCTGAGTTAAACGTGTGAGGCACCTTGTTCTCAGTGCGTAGTCTTTGATAAACGCCCGGAAGTGTCCTGCAAGGCCAAGAAAAACGCGCAGGGAGTGCACATCATAAGGCTTTACCAGCTTGGAGATTCGCTCTACCGATTCTTGCTTGGTGCTTTTAGTCTGTCCATCAAACACCCTGCCAAGAAATACTACGGTATCTTGAAAGAACGCACTTTTCTTGAAGTTGACTTTGAGTTGGGCAAGACTGAGGGCATGAAGAACTTTTGAAAGATGACTACGGTGTTCGTCCTTTGTCTTTGAGTAGATGATGATGTCGTCGATGTACACATTGCAAAATGTGCCCAGGTAAGGTTTCAGAATGTCCGTCATAATCTTCTGAAACCACGCAGGGGAGTTTTTCCAACCAAATGGTAGGCGGTTGTACTCAAACAAGTCAAATGGGGTTATGAACGCGGTGTACTTCTTCGTTTCTTCACTTAGTGGAATCTGCCAAAAGCCCTTGCAGAGATCTATTCGTGAAAACCAATGGCAACCACCGGTTTCGTCAATGATGTCGTCGATTCTCGACATTGGATAAGGTATCAATTCAGTTTGACGATTGAGAGCCCGGTAGTCTGTGCAGAGGCGGAATGTCCCGTCTTCTTTAGGTGCAATAGTGATAGGAGAAGCAAATGGGGATACAGAAGGCCGGATGATACCTGCGTCTAACATTTCTTGCAACTCCTTTTTCAGCCACACCTTTTTATCTCTGGACATATTATAGGGGGTTCTACGAACCACTGTTTTATCTGCGAGCTCGAAAGGAACGACATGGGATTTCATTGCTGGAGGGTAGCTTCCTATGCATATAAGCTCTGGGTACTTAGTCTTGATGTCTTCGTGGTGAAAAATTAGCCTTGATACACTAGGTTCTTCACCAGGGTCTTCTGTTCTTATCGTGTCTTCGGCCATTACCTTGTCATCCCAATAGAGGTTCATCTTAAGTTTTTTCATGTCTGGACGGGACAAAAGAAAATCGTAGGTGACATTGGGAATGGCCAATACGTCACTGGTAATAGCATTTCCTTGAAATTCAATAGCCAGGGTTACCCATTCGCTATGCATGGTCACTGACCCATCGTAGGCTTGGACACGCAATGTTCTACCAGCGTGCAGACGACTGGCATCCACTCGAGTCTTGTTGATAATAGATACCGAAGCTCCACTGTCAACGAGAGCCTTCACTTCAATGCCATCTACCTTAATGGGGGCGTACAATAAGCTTGACGACACCAAATATACTGTCTAACTGAAGCTCTTTTTCTGGGGCTTGTGATGCACGGTAGACAGATTATGTGGAAGTAGGTTGCCGTGAACTGCGGTAATTGGTTCTTCACCATCCTCACAGTCATGATTTACGCTTCCCAGAGATTTGTTTATGAAGCTGTGTTCACATTCAGTTGACGGCAACGACTGTAGATTGGAATCAAGTTGCTCTGTTCTACCATCTGGCTGTCTTCTCGATGTAATTCTTGGCACTGAGGTCTGTAGAAAGTTCAGAAGGTCATCAAACGTTCTTGGACCTTTGAGCTGGACATGACAACGGATCTCGATACACAACCCTTGCGTTATCAAAGCTACAACAGCAGAAGACGACAGCTTCGGTTCTGCAGAATACAACAGGCGACGCTTCTCAAGACAGTACTCAAGCAGAGAGCCACCTGTATAACTGAACCGCAGTGCCGCATCCCATCTTTCTACTGCGTTGCCTTCGAAAGCCCCTAAAAAGTTGCTTTTCCACAGTTCCCAACATGTTGTTCCATAATCCATGAGTTGCACGTCATACCATTTTCTGGCTATACCGCCCAAATAGCGGCGCATATGCAAAATCTTTGTGTCGTCGGAGTGCCACAGATTCTTGTCACAGGCGTACTCGAAAAAACACAGCCAGTAGTGTGCATTTTGTGATTTTCCTTCAAAAACATCTGGTTCAACAATACTTTGTGCTGACTGCTCTCGACTAAGCGCTTGGACGAAAGTTCTCATTATTTCGATCTGTTGTATAATGTTCCTTTGCAGTTCTATAACACTCAAGTCTAGGCTCACCTTCCCGGCAGGCGTTTCCTCTTTGAGGGTGCCACGTCGTATGGGTTCCAGAACGAGTTCGCTCAGTGTCTGCAGTTGTAGATTCACTGTCACCGATCCTGTTTGCACGAGGGCTTGGCGGCTGATTGCAGCTTGTTGCAGTACCACGTTGATCAGCGCGGTAGAACTAACTTCAAGAGGAAGGTCCGTCGCTGGCTCACCGTGCACTTGGTATCGGGTGAACACAACAGACTCTGATGACGCCTGGTCGACGAAAAACGTCACCCACATCGCTGGTCTTCGAAAACTGTCGGCTGCGCCAAAATGTAGCGTTCCTAACTAGAACGGCAACAGAAATGACATCATCTAAGTGAGACGGGTGTCGTCCGCCATTTTATTCCAACTTCTTCCTTCTCACTTCTCCCCTAGCACCTTCCTTCGTCTTCTTTCATGCGTCCAGCGCAGACCGCTTCAATATATATATATATATATATATATATATATATATATATATATATATATATATATATATATATATATATATATATATATGTATATAGCTTGGTAAACAAATATCTATTTCCATCCATTTCGTGCTTGCCCCTTGCAGGGTAGTAAACTCGAATTTGTCCGCTTAATCTCCCTGCCTCTGCTTTGCTTCGCTCTCTCTCAGCTATTGTCTATGTACGGTGACTACCTGCTTTGACGTCGGAAATCCACAGAACTAAGAATCGGCGTCAATACAGCGACACTATAGAGCGTACCGTGAGTGGCAGGCTTTTCATGCCAGGTCAAATAATTATGTCTCTATGAGAAGAGGTCCACCCATTCTGTTAATTCGCACAAAGTGATGTACATTAGCATCGATTGGTAGACGTGTAAGAACTGGTGCGCACAGCAAACGCACACATGTCTCAGCATGTTTGTCGCCATTCATTTCGGCCTAACGAGCACCTACAACCCTCCATCGCGCCCTAGAACTGTCAGAAGCCACGACAGTAGCTGTCCTTTCAGATGACATGTACAAAATCGCGAACACAAAATCGCTGTTCAGGTAAATAATATATAAAGCAGTGAACAAAAAAACGCTTATTAGTCCCATGTAGACGACCCCTGCTCACACGTGCCAGAGTGCAAGCCTTATGTGCCCGAACGTACAGCAGGAGTCTGACAGGGCGCGGACTTTGTGCTGGGACGTGATTAACGAATTAGGCCTGCGCTTCTGAATTAGCCCAAGACTCCACACCGCGTAGTCCGAAAGCCTGCTGGCGTTGACGTTGCCGTTGACGTTGACGTTGCCACAACCCTAGCGCGTGGGAACAGCACTATACGACTACCCGTCAGCCGGTAGAGGAAGTAAGAGGAGACGATGGCGGGGTGCAAAGGCTTGTGCGCCTGGGTATGTGTGCGTGCGTGTGTGAACGGGAATTCTGCACACTGTGTATGGTGGTGGATTCGTTTGCGTTCGTGCGCTTGTATACGACGTCTGGTGACAGAGTCGTTCAAGCACGTAAGAAGAGGGAAAAGAAATGAGTCTAGTAGAAACGTTTGTTGTCTGGCGAGCGAAGAACACGTTAAGCTTAACTAGAGGCATGACGCAAAAGGGTGCGCATGGCGACAGAGGAGACGAAGCCACAGCGTCCTGCGAAGACACAGCGTCGTGTGGTTCTGCGTGCCCTTTTGCTAATTACGTCAAGTTAGGCACAAGGAGTTAGCCTGACAGTGTGTTCTTCTGAGCGTTAAGCTTTAGCGCGACACAGTATGGGTGCGCTTGAGTTCACAATGAGATGAAGCCAACAGACGATGAAACGAAGGAAAGCCTGGAATAAATTACATATATATATATATATATATATATATATATATATATATATATATATATATATATATATATATATATATCGTATGGCGGGGCTGCAACTGCCGAAGCGAAGCGCTGCAGCCGCCAGAAATATTCTGGACAACTAACTATGAAAACGCCGGCCTGGGAAATGCGTGTCCTTCGGTACTGCATTGAATTCCAGGTAATGAAGATGGCAATCGGCTGGCTGGATGAATGGATGGAAGCTATGAGCGTCCCTTTTGGAGCGAAGCGGTGGGTTGGGCCATCAAGCTCCTGTTATTATATTGTCTAATGTTCTACCGATATTAAGAAAGAAAAAAAAAAGAAAGGAAAAGAAAGCCCCACGATTAGTTCCCATGACCAAACTTCCGGAACCCCTATTGTAAACTTTGTTTTTGCCCTCTTCCATAGTTTATCATTTCCCTACTTTTCTTCCACCAATCTTCCAATTGCCGCTTACTAATCTCTACTGCGGACACGTTTACTTTCCCACTGCTCTCGCTGAACCCAAGGGCTTCAAGGAGGCCATAGATGCTTAAATCGACCGCTGGGCAGATATCTTCACATTCTGATAAAACATGCTCCTTCGTTCCCCTTGCTTTACCGCAACAAGCACATGCTTATTATTCCTTCTTATATGTCGCTTTATAAGTACGTGTCCCAGGGCATCCTGATCTCGCTTGGAAAAGTAATGAGATTCCCTTTGAGCTATCGTGAATTGTTTCTTTCTTGATTTCGTTTTTTTTTCTATAGTAGTTACTCACAGCAGGTTTCTTTTCCATTGCCACCACCCATGAGATTATGTCAGCCTCTCTGACTTTCCGCTTGATGCTATTTGTTGCCATGTTGCTCCCCATACAGGTCGCATACTTGCTGGTAAGCTTCCTAGTTGTTTCGTTCACTGTGAATCAATGTTTTTCCTTTAGAAATACCTGGAAACTCTCCCGGCCCATTTTATTTCTTCCATATTCTTCAGCCGTTTTTCATGCTCAATTTTACGGCGAGCTTCGCTCTCTCCAAAACTAGTCCAGCCCATATCACCCTCCACAGCTTCGTTTGTAGTCTTCCCGCCAGCGTCCAATGTGAGGCGTCCCTCTGACCTTTAGTGCACTTGGAGTCCTGATTCTACCCTTGATTTCAAGCAAACAACCGCATCCTGGAATGTCCTGGAACCATTACACCTTTCACATAGCCAAGAAGATCTCGTACCTGTTGCATCCCCAAAGTGCTGTGTGTTTCACTATGGCCGGATTTCTCTTCCCCTTAGCTATTATCGTTTTCTTCCTGTGTTTCCAGATATCTATCGCCTTTATTTACCCATATACCAAGGCGCGCACCTGCCCGCCGCAGCGCTATGGCGTAGGCCTGTTGAGCTCGAGATATCACGGGTTCCACGGGGAGCGATACACAAAAGCGATCGCTAAGGAAAACGCCAAAGAACCCAAGGTGGTGAAAATTAATCCCTAGTCGTCCCCTACGGAGTGCGTCATAACCGGAAAGCGGTTTTGGCAAGCAACACACCAGAATCAGATTCGCGGTGGGATACTCTGGATCAGACTTGACCATCTGGAGTTCTTTAACGTGCGACTGAATATAAGTACACGAGCGCTTCTTGCAACTCGGGCATACCGAAGCACCGCTGCTGGCATTGAACCCACGACCTCGAGCTCGCCAACGAAACGCTATAGCCGCTGAGACACTGCGGCTGTTTCTATATCAGTGGAATCACTAAAAATTTAAGAATGATGATTATATGGAAGCAATGAATTGCTACATCGCTGCATTTAGGTCTCACAGTAATCCCCTAACTTTTCCTCAATGGCCCCGTACGCCTTCCATGATGTACTTAATGCTTGGAAACGGCAGCAAACTGACAGGTCTGTCGTCAACAGAAGGTGCAGTTATTACGCAGTGGTGAAGTGTCATGGCACAGTCACGTCGCCTAACATCTTACACTAAAGAAATTACGACGACGTAAGGCCATTGCTTCAATTAAAGGTTCATTCATTCATTCATGCATTCATTCATAAGGTATGCAAGCCATACGATCCCGTATGCACGTACAGTAGACGATGCCAGGAACAATCCGCACCCATAGCCTCCGAAATTTCACGGGCGCGAGCAGCTGCAATCTTTGAGGTCACGCCACGCTATGCATGGTTTCATAATCGTTCGCGAGGCGGCGACTCTGCTCAATCTCGTGGCGGACACATATTTTCTTAGAAGGGCGCATGCTGCGATATTGCTAACCCGTCGTTGAATGCAGCATATGAACGCAGTTTTACAATAAATATTAAAAAAATTTGCTAATAATTGGAAGAGAGCTCAGAAAGAATTCGACCAAACTCGCTTCCAATAGTATTTGTTTCATGTTCGGATCTGTTTTAGAAATTAGTAATCGCGCATTGCTACTGAATAATGTTCTTGTGGATTTCACAAACCTATCTGTTACACTGGGTTCCCTCCCTGGCACTTTCTGGTTATTATCCCTTATGCGCTAGCATGCTTACTCATTTAGAATCGTTTCATCTCATTGCTGGCATCCTGCCTTCCTTGTGTGTGTGTGTGTGTGTGTGTGTGTGTGTGTGTGTGTGTGTGTGTGTGTGTGTGCGTGTGCGTGTGTGTGTGCGTGTGTGTGTGCGCGTACGTGCGCGCGTGCGTGCGTGCGTGTGCATGTGCGTGCGTGTGCGTGTGCGTGCGTGCGTGCGCGCGCGCGCGTGTGTGTGGGTGGACAAATTCCAGAGCAATTCGCAATGCAAGAGCTATCGCGATAGCAACTTTTTCCAGAAAGGCAAGAGAGGTTCGCAGGAAATTTGTATGGACTGCATGAAAAATAGAATAAGCTTTTAGGATAGAGGAACGTTAAATTAGTAAAGCATGACAAAGTAAAGCAAAAGGCAAGGGAAAGTAAATACATCCACGACATATTGATAGCAGCCGGCAGGACGCTACTTGGAGTTTGAATAATGAAGTTACTGAGCCGCTCCACTGCGAGGTTCTGCTGTCATTAAAGTACAAACGAGAGACTGCCCAGAATAATTTGCATACAGAATGATGCCAGATGTGTTCAAATGCGATGCAATGGAATATGCAAAGGGAAGAGAATGCGATAACTGCGAGGGTGCAAATTTTTGTTAAGGTGATGCTTTAGTTCGGGTGCAACTCCGACGCGGCCTATTAAAATTTATTTTATTTGTTTTATTTACTTGTTTACACATACTGCAGCCAAGGTGAGGCTATAGCAAGAGTAGGCAGTGAGGGAGTGAAGAGAAAAAGAAAGCGAGCAAACAAAATACAGGCACAAGAAATGTGAATATCAAGTAAATGCAATGGTTTTCAAAAATTCTTGCATAGGTAAAGAGCGGATACTTCCCCTTAGTGATTTCCAGAGTTCAATGGGCATTGGAAAGAAGCTGCGCTTGAACATCTCCGTTCGGCAAAAGAAAGGGATGAGGTTAAGATTATGAGAACTCTTAATGATAGAAGGTGGACTAAAGTTAAACTAATTATTTAGTCTAACAAGGCGCTCAGAATGAAGCAGCGTGTGTAAAAATTTCATGCATTCTAAGCGACGGCGAGATAAAAGAACTGTAAGACCTGTAGCTGTATAATGGGAAGAAGGGGATAAATCTCGGCTATAGTTGCGAAAAATGAAGCGCATGGCTTTCTTTTGGGCTGATTCAAATTTTTTATTATTGGATTTCTTATGAGGATTCCATATGATGCATCCATAATCAAGAATGGGGAGGATAAGTGTTTTATACTTCAGCAGTTTGGTATCGTTTGGAGCGTTACGCAATGAACGGTGGAGGTAACCGAGACGTCTAAAAGCTTTGTTACATATGATATTAATGTGTTTTGACCATGGCATATCATGAGGGAAATGAAGACCAAGGTATTTAAATTAAGTTACACTTTTTAAATCCTGACCATGGAAAGTGTACGCGATAAGTGATGGAGATGGGTGTCTGGAAAAGGTCATGGAAACAGTTTTAGAGAAATTAATGTTCATTTGCCATTCCTTGCACCACCTACAAAATTTTGCAAAGGAGGCATTAAGTAAATCATGATCCATTGGTATGTCAATACTATGATAGAGGACGCAATCATCAGCGTAAAGATGAATAATAACGGACACGCAATGCGGGAAGTCATTAATATTGTTACGGGAAGGAAGAAGCGTGCGTCTATTCACAGATGACTTTTAATGGCTTAGCCAGCAAGCGTATGAGCAACGTTAACACTAAACTCTTCTGCGTCGTCTCGAAGGCCACCATCAGCGTCCTCTTCTTCCCACATTACCGACTGTGACAATATATAATAAGAAAAGAAGCGGGCCTAAAACGGAACCTTGTGGGACGCTGGATGAAAGACTGACAGGAGAGGAAATAGAGCTGTTAAACTGTTAAAGTGCACAGACTGAGAACGCTGGGTTAGGAAGCTATGTATCTAACCAACCAGAGAAGGGTTATTTAGAATGGAGTTGAACTTGTAGAGCAGTTTTGGGTGTGGGACGGTGTCGAAAGCTTGGGATAAGTCAACGAAAATGCCGTCAATCCGTCCGCCTAAATCCAATGACTGACAAAAATCGTGCGTGAGTTCGATTAGTTTGTTAGTATAGTGCTATATCCGTGACGGAAGCCGTGCTGGTAATTGGATAGGATGTTGTGGCTTTTGAGAAATTCTGCGATGTGTTTATAAATGATATGTTCGAGTAACTTGCATGAATGGGCAGTTAAGGAAATGGGTCTGTAGTGCTGCAGAAGTTAATCGTTACCTGATTTGTATATCGGAATTACTTTAGCAAGCTTCCAGGATTGGGGAACAGCGGCGGTAGATAATGATTTATGGAGGATAACGGAAAGGTAGCTGCTTGTCGAAAGTAAGTAGCGAACGAGGAAGGAATTGGGTGTGTCATCTGGACCGCAGCTTTCTTTTAGCATCTAAATGGAGGATCATGTTAAAGACACCTGAACTAGAGACGACGATGTCTTCAATAGGAGGGTATGAGTCACAGCTAAAAGGTGGAAGTGAAGACTTATCCTGTGTGAACATGGAATGAAAATAGGTGTTAAAAGCGGAAGCAATCGTGAGTGAATTGTAAACTACAACATGATTAGCAATTAAACCGTTAGAACTAATGTTACTTGGCACTATATATCGATTTCCAGAACATAAGAGGGCTTGTTTTCATAAATTTTGGCAAAGTAACAGCATGGTAGAAATCGTTGGCAGATATCAGTTTCTGGCGAAGTTCATCCTTGGCCTCATCGAACTTTGCCATTTTTACAGGATTACCATTTCTTTTAGACTTGCGCAATCTCGAGACACGACGCGATAAATGCAGTAGTTTTCTTGTCAGCTATGGTGAATTGATATTTTTCTTTTTCGCTTTCAAGGGAACAAACTGATTAATACATGTTTCAACAATATGCCCAAAAAACCTTACGCCAACATTAACATCGCTGATCAAAGATAATTCATGAAACTTCTCGAACGATTCGCTAAGTGTGTCGGTAATTGCAGCATCATTGGCGTGGCTAAAATCACGAAATGTGCAGTACTCAATCCGCGGTTTGGGAACAGTACAGCAAACTGAGAACAGTACGGCTTTGTGGTGAAAAATCTCGTCAGTAACGCAGCGCTGGAAGCCACTCTCGAAAAGACTTGAGCTAAGGAAAGCTAAATATAGGACAGCCGTTTCCCTGGTGTTCTCGTGGACAATTTGTTTAAGCCCGAGTGATAGGGAAAGACGCAATTGTTTTCTTGAGATAGAGACGTCGTAGCCGGTAATGAGGTGAGGGGGCCAGTTAATGCCTAATGCATTAAAATCGCCCATAAGTGTTACATTTGATGATTTCAAGTCAAGCAAGATGTTACTAAGAAAACTGAACTGATCATCACAAGAGCCGGGAGGCCAGTAGAACATTCCAATTAGTGCGGATGACCTTTCCAAATGAATTTTGTACAAAAGCAATTAAATTGCACATGGGGTTTTGAGAACTCAAAAATTCAGGTGGGGTTGTATATAGAGGGAGACAGCGCCGCCTCTACCATTTGGTCTGTCAACTCTTACCAACGTGTATCCATTTAACGCAACTTCGGAGTCGTATATGCCGTCATGTAGCCATGTTTCCGTAGTGCCTATAATATGGGGGGAATGAGCAGTTACTAGAGAGATGAAGTCGGAAAATTTATTGTGAAGGCTTCTTGCGCTAATATTTAATAGACGGAAGTCATTGGTGTTGCGACGAAGTAGTCAGGGCGGAGAGGCAGGTGTGACACTATTTAGTGGCGTGTTAAGACGTACTTTCTCTAATGTATTTGACGCGCTGTTGCAGTTGTAGCGAACTTTATCGATAAATATATGATGAAACCATATGCATGTAAAACGCAAGAAACATTTTCATGAGATAACCCCTAGACCGATCTTAATGAAATTGGCTGAATTTGAGGGAGAAAGTTAAATGCTAGTGACTGTTGGAAGTGGAGTTCCAAAAATCCTGTTGGAAAGATTTCCAAAAATTCGGAAGTTCGAAAGAAATAGAAGCACGATGTTTACAAATCAATAGCTCAGCATTAAAACAGATATGACAGTTCTGTAAACGGCATCCACTAGACCATTCAAAGCGGACAAATTTCATACGTCATTTTATATCTTACGTGAATTCGTTGCTTTGTGTACAAGGGTTCTGCAAAGCTGTGTTTCCATATTGCTAATTTTTTCTTTTGAGATTCATGTGTAACATATAAATTTTTTCCACTTAAGGTGTACTATCACATGCAACTCACATAGGTGTAATATAATTTTTATTGCTGAGTAACAGAGTTGTAAACTTGATAGATCAAGTTCCTGAAAATTTTCGGTTTGCCACTTTTTAATAAATATTGATGACCTAAATAAAAAATAATGCACCAAGAATCACTAGATCTTAAGTTCTTTTTTTTTAAATGTAACAAACCTCGCCACATTTGGTGCAGTAGTTGCCGAAAAAGAAAGGTGTGAAAAAGAAAGGTGTAAAAGGAGAAAGAATTCTCCTTTTATATACATTTAAATAGGACTACGCCAAAAAGGACTACGCCAAATTCACTGCGCAAGTTTTTCGGACTGGCCCTTTTTTGCGGCTAGAGTAAAAGGGCAAGTATTCTTGATTGCAGATGGAAAAAAATGGCTGTGGCTTAGGTAAGGTTAAGCCCAGGATGCGAAGCATACTAGCCTTTATTTTAGTTGTTGAACCACTGTTTAGCCTGGTGAACTGCTGTTGCTTGGCTATATTTGGTTCGGCTAGACGAAGAAACAACTCATGCATTACTTCTTCGCCTTCAAGAGTGGAACGCGACAGCGTTCCCGTCGACCCGCCAAGGGGTGTAAGACAATGGGCTACAGGGCAGCGACTACGCGCCCCGCATTGGACGCGGTGAGCGTCGAGCAAAGCAGCGTTCGGCGCGGCAACGAAATGTGCGCCTGAGCAAGAGACGCACGCCTTAGAAACAGCGCGTTTCTAAGGCAACACCGCATTCACTAGAGGCGCTTTTGTACCGCTTTGAAGCGTTGTACTCGTGGCTCAGTGGTAGCGTCTCCGTCCCACACTCCGGAGACCCTGGTTCGATTCCCACCCAGCCCGTCTTGC
The DNA here is from genome assembly GCF_038994185.2 of Dermacentor albipictus. Taxonomy (NCBI): domain Eukaryota; kingdom Metazoa; phylum Arthropoda; class Arachnida; order Ixodida; family Ixodidae; genus Dermacentor; species Dermacentor albipictus. Next base: position 97,010,957 of record NC_091823.1, read on the forward strand.
AAGAGTTGAGCCAAAGCCACTTCTCCTCTGTCGTGACGTCACGGTGTCACGTGATTTCATGGTCACCGCCGCGCCTGAGGAGCTGGGTTGAGCCCTCGTAATATGCTTCGCATAAAACAAGGAATAATGCTGGACGAAATAAATAGACCACTTAATACCACGGCCGTTTTTCTTCAAAAGTTATTAATATTGTAAATTGCGAGGCTAGTGTCATTGCATCCCGCATCTACTAGGTCATCGTCGTGAAGAAAGAGACAAGTAATGCTTAGGCGTGGCGCGGGCTTTACGAAATTGCTTCATTCCTTATCTTTTGTTGTTATGCACGACGCTGATTTGCCTTCTGCTTTGGGAGGACAATCAGCACGAACGGCAACGAAGTTTAGAATTCGCACGTGTTGAGAAGCACCTGACAGCTCGTTTCGTGTTTCCTGAATGAGCGCAAAAGACAATAAAAAAATGTAATATTAGCATGGCAGAAATCTGATTGGCTTAAATTTACGTAAAGCATTTTGTTATGTCGTGAGACCATCATAGCAGTATGTAAGCGCTAGCGCGAGAACAGTACCGTTATTCAGTGTTTATGCAGCGCGTCGTTTCAGGCACATGTACGGCATACAGCTGCATATGGCCAAATTTTGGAGCTTGGAGTGCGTATTGTCTGATAGGCAAGAGTTGGGAAGCTAGAAAATAAAACTTACTGATTCATGAAACAAATTAAACGTCAGAAAGTCAGCTTGGGCGACGAGAAACGTTGTACCGGACTGTTCAAGACAATTTTTTGTCGGATGGTGATTAAGATGCACCTTATGGTGCACGTCAATCTGTATGTTCATTAGCATTCCGCTACCAACGAGATGCCGATGAAAAATCGAGAGGGAGATAGATAGGCAGATAGATGGATAGATAAGATAAGATAGATAGATAGAGAGAAAGAGAAAGAGAGAGAGAGATAGAGAGAGAGGTTACAAGAGAAATGGAAGGACGTCAACCAGGCTGAACCCGGTTGCCTACCCTGTACAAGGAAAAAGGGATAGGGGAAAGGGAAGGGAAAAGCGAGAGGAGGCGAAAAGAAAAGTTCACAGCATGCATGCAAAAAGATGTACAAGCGTTCAGTCTGTCGAAGGTTAGAGTGAATTTACTAACTTGGAGGAAACCACGTTGAAGAAACAAGCGCCTTCCCAAAGCACGCTGACTATCCATGTAATAGTTGGTTCAGGTATCAGTTACAACCATTTGCCGAGAATCCGCGTAGACAGCCCTGCTTCCTACCGAACGGTATGGTAGGAATCCGTTGCATATATCCGGCTTCGCCAGATGTCGAATACCCTTTTCTATGCGGGGTAATTATTTTTTATCTTTTCCCAAATTTTAGAAAAGCACCTGTCGGAGATAAAATAGATCTAGTGCTTGGGCTGCATTACCCAGAGAGGCCGACATTACCTTCAGGAGAAATGGAAACGTATAACCAACTGACTATAAATAAATTAATTAATTACCTGCCTAAGTAATTACCTTACGGCACACATTGTAATTTACCAATGGTAGCCGGTGAGCCTGCAACGCCCATCTGCTTGTAATGAATTTCGAAAATGACACCAGTTTGGAGATATCCGCCATCAAGCTCACCGTAAAAATGCACTTTCGTTCCACTTACTTTTTTAGGAAAAGGCTTTGTTGCGTTAACTGGAAGGCCAATGTATACTTCATCCCATATTTTAGGAATTATATCGAAACTAATGTCATTCTGGAGATTCATTTTGAGTGGATGCAGCTTGAAAACTCACTAGCTACAATTAGTAAATTAAAATGTTTGCCGTCCACTAAATAATTATAAAGTTAGTAAACTTTCGTTAATTAGTATAATATCATGAGTTTAAATTTCTAGAGCTAATAATGCCCGCCTCTTGGAATAATCCAATTCGAGGACTGCAATTATGCTATCTGCAACAGGCGATTTTTCAAAACTTCGGGAAACTTGAAAATGATCACCTCGTATATGCGAGTGACAACGATGTCACCGCGCTGCAGCTGTGGGGCGTGTTCGCATCGGGACGGAAGCCTTCATCGAAAAAATGTGCTAGGAGGAGTCATTTTTCAGTTTCAATTCATTTCATTTACCATCTTCACACTCAGTAAGAACAGTCCCATCTCCCGCCCTCTCCTCCATAAGAAGAAAGAACAAAGAACCCGGGACTAAAGGTAGTGTACTTTATATATATTTATACACACGAGCCACAACGCTAACATTTTTCCATCGTGTTGCCATACTAGAGGCATTCGAATTGTAATTTTCTAATCGAATGGAATACGAATATTAGATAAAAACGAAGTCTTAATATTGGACAGATTATTGAATATTCACATTACAAACACAGTGAAACGTCAGTTCCCTTGGAGGCTTGGGGGAAAATGTGGCTCATTGACATTATCTAAATGTTTTATCAACAAACATATTTAAATGCATATGTTGTAATTTGAAAATGAACGTACGGTAAATTTACCAGTGTGTAAACGAGAGACAACTGTTATAAATTATTTGATGCACCATGACAACGGCAGTAGTGAAGAAAACGAAAAAGAAGAGGAGCGTCTCGTACGGGATACAGGCGTGAATTAGGTTGTTGAGTTTGTTCAAGGAGAGAAGCATGATACTACAGCAATGCACCTGGTTTTAAAGGGTCGGATGGAAACGCTATGCGAATGGCCAAATGGTACATTGTTGTGCTCATATCGAGACAGCAAATTCACCTGAGAGCTGCCTAAAATTGAGGGATTCTAGAGTTGTGCGAATAGGGATTTTAGGAGACCGAATCAAATGCGAATCCAATAGTGCTACAAGCCAGTCGAATCCTATCTAATATCAAATGCGTTTCGAATATTCCTCGAGTAATAAATAAAGAATGTTTCTTTCTGATGAACTGAAACCCCTGCGTAACAATCATAGCTCCGCTGATCAGAATCATTGACAGCAGTGCTCATTTCCACGGTTTCGTCTCCCTTGGGACTCCGATAAGCGTTGTTATCCCTTACATATTCGTAATAAATGAATACGTGGCAATTATGAATTGCGGATTTTCGAATCCAATACGAAAAACTCTTCAATTAGCATTAGAAGTGCGGAATTTTTGCAGACTTGTAGGCAGTTTCTCACTCTGGGACCTCCTGATGTTGTATATAATATGTAAGCCCGTTTTTTGTACATGTCATAACAATAAACTTGAACTTGAAAAAAAAGAAAACTCAATAAGGCATCTGAATCGTCAGATACTTACAAGAACTGAAATTTGGGAAAGCTTGTACGTTGCATTAATAGCGGCGATCGCATCAGCCAGCGTGAAAAGTACCTTAACGCTGCCAAGGCAGGAGCGAAGTTTGTGCCAGAGGAAAGTGTGGGGGACAGCAAGCTGAACGCGGTAATACCGTGCGTTCGCGGGCTTTCGCATCCGCTTAAAAAACAAACAAAAAATCCCCATAGAGGCATAGTAGATGTAATGACAAGCTATGAACTACTGGCCCAACTCTGCACAAGCGCCAGTACGGGAAGAGGATGCCAAAACAGCCCCAGTGTACCTACAGACACAGAATATATTATGTTTTATGTGTTTGTGGCGTTGTTTGCCATATGTCCTTATCATATGAACGCAAATGCATTGGGCAGACTGGTCACTAGAGAAATATTAGGCTTAGGGAGCACCACAGCTCGCTCGAGGTGCCCCCTTGCTCTTGACTGCCGTGAATGCGGACGCGGAGCCGCTATTGCAGGACACCTCAGTGCTATTAAAACACTGGGAAAATTGTTGAAGCTTTCTACATATAGAAAAAAAAATACCCAATGTGTGTTGCCAACCCTCGATAGACCTATTGAACGTGAAGTAAAATTCCTCAATAAGTCGCTTCCAATCTGAACCTGATTCTGCCAGTGCCTCTGTGCTGGTGCATGAGCCGTGACATGTTTGTGATTTTGCGTTTGCGCATGTTTCTTTCTTGTTTTCCAAAAGCCCGGCAGTGTAATGAAATTTGGTAACTTAAGTGTGCTTGCGCAGTGGTGTACTTTGTCTTTCGTTTTTTTGTGTGTGTCGGCGGTATAAAAGATGCTTTCGTCGAGAATATACTTTACTTAGGATTTAGCCCTTGTCTTGACATTCTTCTCACTTGTGTCGTCGTGTATTGCGCTAATAAGGCAATCATGTACACACCGTAGCAAAATCAACTTAGATATCTCGACACGAATTCAAAAACAACATGCGATAAAAAAGAAACGTTTTTTTACCTCGAGGAGGAGGCAATGGAACTCTTGCGATCAAGAGGAACAACGTAGCTAAACGTACGTTCATTTATCCCACGTTGTCATGCTGCAACTGATGTGTAACGATGTTGTTTTCAAAACAAATACGTTGCGCAGTGAAGAAACGTCACAACAGCAAGTCTTACAACCTGGACCTGCCACGTGGGAATGGCAACCTACACCGTAAAGCTGATTCCGCCGCTTGTAAAACACCGCGTGGTTCGACTTAGCTGGCTTCGAAAACACCTTTAAAATGACTTACGCGGTGCGTTGCTCGACACCTCATATCATAGAGGCCCATGTCAGCGCTTATCAATTGCACCGAACTTTCTCAATGTCACCGCAACGGTACACATCAGATCCCGCGGTTGAAATACAATATAATTTATTTGGTAATGTGATAATTTTAGATTTGCTTACTAACACTTTCGCCTCATTCGTTACGGTTCCCAATTTCACAGTCAGAAGGCAGCTAAGCATTGTTATTGCGTGTAATTGGTTTTTCTGCCTGTTACATTATTTATGCACAGCGCGAAATTGATCCCGAGGGGTTTCGCTGAAGAGTGATGCAAAATACTTTCTCGCCAACTTATTGCCGCCCTCCCAGTTTCTGGCTACTGCACAAAGAAAAAATGACGCATGTCATTGCTGAACCCATCAAGAAAGATTAAGTAACTGCTACAGACGGTGTGTGGTGCTCGTAACCTAGTTAAGCACTTACGTTACTTAAATCCGGATGTCTGCCTTCAAACTCCGTTGACTGATGTCGCAGGAGACGAGACAATTCGACTTAGCTGACACAAACAACATGAAGTTCCAACTGTACGCGAGGAACATGGCGCCAAAAATGTGCAATAGGAATGCTGGTTACGTTCATAAGAACAGGCATTTTTCCTTTGTCTCTCAAAGGAACACAAAAATCGATAACGTCTTGCAATTATTCCGTCGTAATGCGCAAGCATTCTTAGGGTGCGTCACGCCCTTTGCTGGGACTATGTATGTATGTATGTATGTATGTATGTATGTATGTATGTATGTATGTATGTATGTATGTATGTATGTATGTATGTATGTATGTATGTATGTATGTATGTATGTATGTATGTATGTATGTATGTATGTATGTATGTATGTATGTATGTATGTATGTATGTATGTATGTATGTATGTATGTATGTATGTATGTATGTATGTATGTATGTATGTATGTATGTATGTATGTATGTATGTATGTATGTATGTATGTATGTATGTATGTATGTATGTATGTATGTATGTATGTATGTATGTATGTATGTATGTATGTATGTATGTATGTATGTATGTATGTATGTATGTATGTATGTATGTATGTATGTATGTATGTATGTATGTATGTATGTATGTATGTATGTATGTATGTATGTATGTATGTATGTATGTATGTATGTATGTATGTACGTATGTATGTATGTATGTATGTATGTATGTATGTATGTATGTATGTATGTATGTATGTATGTATGTATGCAACGTTGTAGTGATGGTGAAGAACACAGCATAGCAAAACTGCGAATCGCGCAACTACCTTTTTATTGGTCGAACCTGTGCTCCACAAAAGCAAGTGACACTCGAAGCGTAACGGTAGCGGCGAGCATAGTCGGCGATCGTCGAAATCTAATCAGTGGGTGAAGGGCTTCGGTTTCTATACATGACTCGCCGAGAGTTCCGGCGTAGCCGCTGGTGCCCGCGTGCCTTCCATAAAGTACACCAGCATTCGCATCGTACATACAATCAGATTCCATAGGGTTAGGTGACAACAGACAGCGCATAGAACTATATCGATAACATTCGAGAGAGAGAAAGAGAGAGAGAGCAAAGACAGGAAAGGCAGGGAGGTCAACCAGACGAGCACCTGGTTTCCTACCCTACACTGGGAGTGGGGGAAAGGGCAATTGAGAGAGCAAAAGAGGGAGAAAGTAAATATTCCCCTACATACAGGCGTGTACTGCGTCAAGCCATTAAGCATAACATCTGTTAGCCGGTGAAAATCCGTCAGCGGAGAAAGAAAAAAACAAGTATGCGTGTCAGTATGTATGTATGTATGTATGTATGTATGTATGTATGTATGTATGTATGTATGTATGTATGTATGTATGTATGTATGTATGTATGTATGTATGTATGTATGTATGTATGTATGTATGTATGTATGTATGTATGTATGTATGTATGTATGTATGTATGTATGTATGTATGTATGTATGTATGTATGTATGTATGTATGTATGTATGTATGTATGTATGTATGTATGTATGTATGTATGTATGTATGTATGTATGTATGTATGTATGTATGTATGTATGTATGTATGTATGTATGTATGTATGTATGTATGTGTGTGTGTGTATGTATGTATGTATGTATGTATGTATGTATGTATGTATGTATGTATGTATGTATGTATGTATGTATGTATGTATGTATGTATGTATGTATGTATGTATGTATGTATGTATGTGACTTTTCTGTTTACCTAGGGTACTGGGTAGTTCGCGGTCGAATGGGTAGCACTTCAGGCTGTTGCGCCTAAGGAACAGGGTTCGAAACCAACTATGCGATCAGTATAGGTCACAGAGAGCAGTTTTGATTGCAGAAAGGGATTAAAGGGAGAAAACGAACCTCTTTCATGCGGACATGGGTGATGCGGGACTGAGTATGTACCGTTGTTCACGGAAACTTTTTGACGCTGATTTGGAGCCCTGGGTACGTGGGACTCGGTCTGTGCTGGTCTTCAATGAACCTCTTTGATGGGCAAGTAGGTGTGTGCCGCTCTTCAGTGAAAGCATTTGACGCCATCTTGACTAGCTAGGTGTGTGCCACTCTACAATGACGAAAAAAAGATTCCTTAAATTTCTACGACACTGAGGGGAAGTGAACGTGCGTCACAAGGGTTCCACAAGGGTTCCTCAAGGACAGCAACCCCACGCTTTAGCCGACTCCGCCACAAATGCATGGGCATGTGCAGTTTTTAATGAAGGCCTTTCACGCCAAGGCGTTAATGAGCTGTGCCATGAATCTACTGGCTATGTCCCGCTCCTCAGTGATGGACCTCTCGCCAATTTCAGTCATTATGTGTGCAGCAAGCAAGGGCACTATTCTCAGCGTTCGTAGGCGCCGGCGTGCCCCACTTCGTGTCTTGGAGGCCGCGCGCGGGCTTCTCAACATTGCCACTGGACGGCGCAGCGTGTCCAGAAGGAAGCGCGAGAGAAGAACCCGGGTTGCCGCGTTGACGCGTTTCTCAGCGTTCGCCCCGCACCCGCGCCTTATGCATTTCGAACGCCACGCGCAGGCTTCGCGGCGGCGCCGCCAGATGGCGACGAGTGTTCTTAGGGAAACGCGAAAGGGTAATCCCGCTGCAGCACAGGTCTCGTGCATAACTCGTTTCGACGGTGGCAATACGTTATGTCGCTATATTGGTTCACTGATAAACTCATTAGTGTCGACAGCCATTGTGAGATTAATTCCACCGTAATTTTTTGGTTCAGACACAACATTTAGGCATAACTAGAGCGGTAGTTGAGAATTCTGCAAGTATTCAGCACTCAGCTTTAAAAAAAAGAGAGGAAGAAAGAAAAGAAAAGCAACGACGATTGTACCAGCAACTGGAAGAAAACACTGTGCTCCTCTAACAGAACACTTTTGGATCTTTCGAAGGAGCCTGACAGCACATTCACCTAACTCAGTATTTGGTCGGTCGAATCTTTTTCGCTCTGAATGTTTCAGGGAAAGATGCAAACTAACTTCGTTACAGCTTGATTCTGGCAATTTCCGTTCACTTAGCTTCAGTAGTAGCCTTTGTCAGGGGTGAAGCAGTGATTATACGGAGATAAATAAAGCTTTGTTTTCTTTTTATCTCAATCTTCAAATGTACAGCAGACGCTAAAATATTGAGGGTGGGGGCACGAGTCGCGCTTATATAAGTTGCTTCTATCTTAAGACAGGTCGCCTCCAATCGAATAGCTCACTATGTGTGTAGTTGACATGTAGTAATGCGGCCTGCTTCGGAAATGGAGGTTATATGTGCTCGGGCTTCGCAAAAATTGGACTTTCTCGCATATCCTGTCCCGTAAACTTTTAGGACCGGCTACACTTCGTTTTCTGTGAAAGGTGTTCGTGTACTACAGACCCAGTCCTTTTTTTCGACACGCATCGGTCTTGCTGAAGGGGGTTGCTGGGAGTGACACAGGAAAGGGCAGGGAAGTTGATCAAACTCGAAATAACAACTGGAAATAAAGAAACCATTACAACGGAGGCTTACTAAAGCAAATAATAATCTGCATAAAAAAAAACACGCAGCCTTCCGGGGTATAAAAGCATACTGGTACCGCATCAAGTAGCGCATTGCTTCTACGTTTTTCGTCCAAAAACGCTCTGAGCTGGTCTTTAAACATAATAAAGGAAGAATAGATGTGCCTAGGGGCGCTTCCGGGAAAAGAGATGTTTCTTTGGTTAACATTTGTTTTTCTCATATGCCTCTATGCGCGCGCATCGTGCTCTCAGCCCGGGGCATAAAACATTTTCAGACTTGTTATGCAGCCACGCTCCGGCGCACACAGGCCTCCTACGCTGCCTCTATAATATACTCGCATACGAGTATGATGACTGGTTCTTCGAAATTCTTAGTTTCACTGCATTTTCCCGTGATGCATACAGAACGTGCGTGCTGTCGTGATACTGTAAGAAGTAAAAGAGGTAAACGGAGAGTGTTTCTTTTCCCTGGCGACCGTTCAGCTATGCGGCATCGCATTTTGCTCTGTGAGCGACCATCCTTGTTGCATGTATTTTCGAGAGACAGCGTGCGCCACGGCCAACAGTTCCAATCGTCATTGGTTTGGTTCTTGGTAAGGGCTAAGATAAAACCTTTTTTTTTCATTTCTTAATTATTTTATTGTTCTCCCGCCGCACTGAACCTGTCTTGTGCAGCTCTTTTGTGCAGCTTCTTCAGGCAGTGCGAAAATGGTGTCCCTGTGGAATGCTGTTTGGCGGAGGACCTCAGCCCAGAAGGCTCTTACATCCTGATTACCTTAATATGTGTTGTTTGCGAAGCAAAGCTTATTTTTTTTCGAGCACGTCTCTTAGGCGCCAGTTCCAGCGGCGAGCGTCGGCGTTGTCCCTCGTAACCGAGCGAATGAACACAGCGATTGATGAAAGCGAACACGGAGCGCAGCGGGAGATGAAAGCCTGCGATAGCGAAGAGCGCGTGAGGAGGAAAGTGGAGGAGGAGGGTGCAGTGGTACCATGAGGCTGAAAACGGAGGAGGAGGGTATGGCGAAAGCGTGCGAAGAAAAGCGTAGTACCGCGCAAGACGGGCTTTGCGGCGACGATGGCTACGAGATGGCGCCAGAGTAGCGCGCGTCGTCTGTATGCAAACAAAGCGCTGCATGAGCGGAGGTCTGTCTGCGGCGGCTGCTGGGAATCGCGCCCGCGCGTCACCCACGCGCTGCCTGTCGCGATCTCCCAATTATCGAGGCAGTCGCACCACACTTCGCCACGTTTGGAGCGTGCCGCACGAGACAAATTGTCCTCGCCCGCCAATATACCACGAAATGAAAACCCGTATTGAGCTCGCATTAGGGAGTACAGTAATCGTCGGTGAATGTTTGTGAAACCTGATGTTTAGCGCGGCAAAGTGTAAAGTGAACAACCTTATATAGCAGAGCAAACACGAGCGCTTCTTTCGGTCGGTTGCAAATACGAATGTCCTACACTACAGGGGGCTTGCATCGCATGATCAAGCAAGATAAATGTTCTGTTGTTTTTAGCAAGTGTGCACAAATGTTTCGTATTCATTTATCGGGCGGAATATTTTGCGTATTTTAATAATCGGCTTCATTGCCGGGAACTGAAATTCGGAATGTAAAGTTATTACGTATGACAAAATACATCTCAGAACTAAAGTTGTAGTTAAGGGGGCTTGTTGCGAGGAAGCGCCGTTCCAGCAGTGTTTTCACACTGTCTGGCCCCAGCGTCCTCTATCCTGGTAACTCTGCCAGAAGTGTATGCTTGTAACTGATGTTCAAAAGGGTAGTCCTTTTCGTTTTGTCCTTCCAGCTGTCTAGAGCCACAGGCTGACATTTGCGCATGTTCCATTTATGTTGAGCAGAGCTTGTTTCTTTCTGTGCCTCTTCTTTCAGCGCTATTTTTGTAATTGTTTGTCTGAAGAGGAGACCAGCATTGCGCCATAGCAGAGAGGGTACGAATTTATGCACACACAACTTACAAACAAGCGCCTCAGCAAAATTGATCATGTGCAGAAAAATAATTGCTACCGACAACCGTACGCATGCGCGTCTCGTACGTGGAAGTTGTTGAGCAGGACGCGTGACTGCACGAGAAGGTCGACTCTGAAAAACACAACTTCATGCTTATTAGCTAGAAAGTCACGTATGAGTGACACATTTCCATTTCTTAAAACAAATAACGTACGTGAATAACAAATTTAACTTAAATCACAGGCCCCAAGTAGCCTACATAGCCATTCGCCCTGAGGACGACGCTATTCCCTTACGCACGTAAGCTGTTTGCGGCTGCTTGTGAACTATTCTAAAACTCTATATTGTCAAAACCAAAAGCACAGTGAAACGAAAAAAACCCACTCCAATGTTACTCATAAAAGTTCATTTTTGAATAGAAATAATTGGACTAGTTGGTTGCTGTCTTTCAAATTTTGATTCAACCAAACATTTCAGGTAGCGGGCAGTGTATTAGCTATATATAGTTCTGTTAATTACGTCGCACTTGGAAACATCAGAGAGTTCTGTCACAAACAACAGTTTAAAATACCGCGGGTTGAGAGATGATATTGATTCAAAAGCGATGATATAATGTGAAGTATCATACTTCTAAAAATATAATTTCACACCCTCTCGGCCTCAAGGGGACGAAGACAAGAAAAAAAAAAGATTTAGACGGTGCCTATTGTGTGGTAATGAATGCAGGCAGAATAAACAATACTGACACCCCTGAGAACACTTTCTCAGAAAGCACTCAATCTAAACAATTTTTCAGGGTTCATTTCAATGAAGTGTTTTGAGACATTGACATCGGCTGAGCGGGCAGCACACTATTCCGCGATTTCGAAATCCTGAGTGCCTATGTAATATATTTTTTGTGCTGATCTCGACACCAAAAATCCAAACACAAAATTATTTGCTAGGCACACATAAAATTCGCGTAGGTAGCACTGCTTGGCGGCCTTGAGAAAATAGCTATATAATCATTCACGCTGCATTCTATGTTCCAATTTCAAAACACGTAATTCACTCCGTTCCCTGAGACCATGAGCCCTTTCCCTCAGTGCCTTCCCTCGCCTCCCTGTGGTGCTTTCGTGACAGCTGTGAAGAAGGAGCGCGTCAACTTATTGCTCTCCAGTCACGTGAAACATGCTTTCAGCTGCAGCTGCTTATTGGGAAATTATAGTGTGGACGTTCGAAAAACTTGAGCTGACTTATAACATGATAGACACAAGGGCACCAAAGTTACTGAGAAAAAAAGTGCGAGCCCGCAGGCAGTGCTGCAAACGAGTTGTGGAACCATACGCTGGAAAGCGTTGCTCTACTATAACACGTTCGGGTTTCGCAACCTCTTGCGAAACTGGAACGTGTTATGGAGGCCACAAAAATTTTGTCGCTTCCATGTTTCTGCCACATTTGTGAGTATAATCGTGCTTTCCTTAGTGGTTTAGATGATATTGCGTTGAACGCCTGCCAGGCATTTTCCTTTGTGATCTTTTTCTTGGTACCCAACTTGGAGATGACACGCATTCCTTGGTGTAAAATTGGAAGTAAGGCAAACGAAGGAAAAAGACAAGCACATTTCATTAGAGCATCTAACCATCTAACTAACCCACGTGATTTAGGGTATGGCACATGGGTAGAAGCAGAATTAACACTCGACTAGCGTTAGTAAGGCACCGCATACACTTTTAAATGAAAGCAATTCTATAGGGGGCGTAAATAAAGCGTAGGTGTTTTGTGAACGCATAGAGAAGCCTGCTGTCATGGTACTAATAGTGTTGTGTAAAAATAAGGCCAATGTGGAAACGTAGAAAATCATGTGGAGTCCTCCCTTTTTGAACGACATTTGTGCGATTATGTATATTTCTAGAAATGCTACTAGCAGAAAAAAAAGTGTAACACAACAAGACATTTGTGGCCTCCTTTAATTTGACCACAAAAGTGCACTGATATTTTCTTGCGTGATGCCATGAAGATATCAACTACGCTGCCTCTAATGGCACGTCCGACTGGTTCCTGCTAAACTCTCACTAAATTTGACGTGATACATAGCCTTCTCTGAATAGGAGTGAGGTCAAACCTGCCTGGGACAAACGTTCAGCTGCTCCCAGAATAGTCGAATGAGCCACGTGATCGCAATTTTGTCGCAATCTAGGCCCGCCCCCAGATCGAAGCTGAGACAGCTTCCGAGCTCTCCGAGCTCGAATGAAGTGTTCGGCAATGAACGTGGTCGGAACACCCTCCTCCCCCCTCCCCTCCTGCAGAATGCACCATAGACCAACCACCTTTATATTATTACATGCATTTTGCGTTGTTGCTTTTGGACGATGCGTGCAGGTGCCCCGACTAAGAAGACGAACTGCTCCTATGTCTCGAGATGTCGGCTAAACTGGCCAGCGCTACACATGGTTTGTAAATACAGACTGTAAATAGCCTTCAGTGTTTCACCCGCCGTTCGCATACCATGTTGTGTAGGTGCATCAATATCATTCTGGAAGCTTGTACATTTGGTACGCCGGTCTGAACTGCTACTCACCGTAGATATAAATAAGTCAAACCAGTGGGTGGCTGTAGCGAGTTGAGCCAGCCTGCTCGTCAAACCCTAAGAAAACTGATCGAATCAATAGCGCAACAACTGGGCCACATCATTTTTTTGCCAGCAGCGAAGCCATCTGGATGTTCTGAAACACACGGAAGAGGCTTGCAGAGTGCTAGTTTACGAAAAAGTGACAGCTTTCAACAGCCAAATTTTACTGTGCCTTTTTCACAGCGTGAATGACAATTTGTGGATCAGAGACTAAAAAAAAAAGAAAGAACGACATCCAATGCTGGGAACCTGGAGCAGAAGCCACAACGCTTTTCTGTGCATAAATGCTCAAATGGTTTTGGTCGGCCACCTTCATTAACATTATGTCCAACATAGCAGTTCGCTAGCAGCTGGTCTTACGAACAACTCTAGCATAAGAAAGTTTATTTGAATATGGGCACTGCCCTTAAAATCAAAGGAGAAAATCATAGTTCGTGCAGTATAACTTGCTGAAAAAATAAATGTGTGACCTTCATACGCTTTTCATTATATTTGTTAGTAGTTATCAGAAAGAAAATCCTAAATTCAAAAATTGTTTTTCTACAAACTTCGAATATACAATTCCATGCGAATCCATTGTACGTAAACATTTGAAATCAATAAAAGAATATAAGAAAATTCTACTCGCCTTTCGCGATTGACTAAGACCTAGCGTCTACGTGCTCTTTGTTTATTACCGATTTTTCTCAACCAGCAGCACCCCACGTATCCGATTTTCAATTACATGATGCCTTCACCTGCCTGATCGTGACGCTTTAACACACAAATTTCATCGTATCATATCGTCAACAAGGTGTTGATGGCAACGCTAGAATTATTGTAGCTCTTTTATGTGACAGAACGCAGTTGGCAGGGGCTTTCAAGGTATGAAAAGACAGCCCACCGATAACTTGCAAGGAAAAACATATGAACACTGTATCTTTCCAACTACTAGCCTAGGTGGCGGAAGCCTGGATGACAAAAGAAGTCATGGAAACTGAGAAACAAAGAAAAACACAAACCCTAAAAAAACTCCCCTAGAACACATCTTACGATGACTGCCGACCTTAATGCGATTAGCATTCATGCAATCCAGCGGCACACTATATTGCTGAAGACATCTTTGTTTACACACTAGTAGTGGTCATCTTGAGTGCTTTGTTGTTTCGGGTTCTTAACTAATTGTACATATTAGAGAACCGTTCTTGTAGCTCGACAGCTGATAAGGCTTTCCGAAGTGTCATGCCCTAACTACAAGAGCGACTCGGTAGCTGTTTTTTATGCGTAGTTGTGTTTGACGTCACAGCGGGACAATGTTCAATTGCATTTCCTATTAGGTGACCTCGCGCACCTTCGGATGCTCCAAAGAAAGCTTCACTAAACGAGCACTTCCAACCGCTGCCACTTTTCGTCCCGCTACTACTGTAGAAACGGGGACAGCGTATTCGAATTTCAAATGCACTACAGTGCGGTTGCGTAGGCTTCTTTTTCAAGCGCAAAACTTTAACTTTCTTTGTGAGCTAGGAGAACGCGCTTTGTAGCTTTTATGATAGTGGAACTTGTAGCTAGGCTGGTTGGTAATCCACCTTGGTAATATTTTCAGCGTGCAGGAAAACACTCAAATCACAAATTGTTGCCTTGCAACGCCGAGTTACCCATAGCTGTCTGAAAACGTGGGATTATACGATTGAAGCTGGTAAGGGTGTTATGTGGGGATTTGTAATCGTGCGTCTATGGTCTAGTCAGTAGGGAATTTGGTGTTGGGCTGTTGAGCACGAGGTCGCGGGATCGAAACCCGGCCACGGCGGCCGCATTTCGATGGGGGCTAAATTGTGTGCTTAGATTTAGGTGCACGTTAAAGAACCCCAGGTGGTCAAAATTTCCGAAGTGCTCCATTACGGCGTGCCTCATAATCAGAAAGTGGTTTTGGCACGTAAAGCCCCAAATATTATTATTATCAGTAGGGAATTGGTCTGCTGTACTCAGGGAACCGGTGTGAAACCAAATGTCGGACACATTTTTCTTTTAAAGACCGTCGCGTGATAGCGGTTAGATAGCAGCGCACTAAAGTGTGACGCTATGAAAGCTCAGCAGCCGATAACTGTGCAGCGAGAGACAGCGTCGAAAACGATAGGCGTCAAGCTAATGCGATAGATACACGATAGCATGGATTAGAAGGGAAATGCTGTTAGATAATATACTAGTTTAGTTGAGTCACGTAGTGCGTAAAATAACTCTTGTTCTTCGGTGTGAATGATTTTTTGCGAAGGCCTGAAAAACGAAGTTGAGGACTGTTAAGGCTGAGTGATGACTTTGGAAAATTCGCAAGCCTCCTATGGACAAGGCGGACGTAGCCGAGGGGCATTTGAATGTGTGGGCCTTGCCTGTGCCCTGAACTTGATTGATAGGGATGGCTTTTCGACCATGCAGAACTTTCTGGCATACAGCGTAAATATTTTGCCAAGACGTGACTTTCCCTCCATGTTCGCAACGACCCGTTCATATAATATAGGTGCACAAATACACACATCTGCGCATAACATAACATACACAAGAGCAGCAACGTTGTGTTTGCGGAAGTGTATCGTCGTTTCATTTTTGTTTCCTACGTTCGTTTGCTTCACTTGGCTAACACCGATAGTGGCTGCGTCTCAGCGCTGCTACTGGCGAGTGGAACGAGCCCGCTGAGAACGCACTTGCCGCCACGATGAACTATCGTGTAAATAGGCTTGGAGACGATCTCCTCTTCTGCGCCACTTTAGCGTTTATTGATCACCCGGAGTGAGCCTTTTCATCCATCACTTTAACACGGCTGCCTCGATGTTTTCCTGTCCTCACAGCAGTTTTCTTCCTATCCCGCAGGAAAATCTGGATGAGTGTTCCGAACTTGCGTTCTCTGGTACGAATTTGTGTTTCGGCGTTGGTCGCGTTTGAACCTTTCGAAGCTTCAACCGTGAAGCCTGGGGCTTCATCGGCCCATCCGTCATCCTAGTGCCCGAGCAGTCATGTATCGATTTAGTGCCTTTTAGAAGAGCTATATTTGTTTGGGAGCAAAATGAGCGGCGTTCCAGCATTTCATGGCTTCTATAACGGATAGAAAAAAAGTTTAAGTACTTAAAGCTTATTCGGAGGCGGATTCAAGAGAACATAGTGCCAAAACTAACACATCCATTATAGGCAAACCCGTTGATAATGAAGTTTGCCGCTTTATTGCGAAGCAAACAGAGCACGCGACAGACAGATCGGTTTTGTGTAGACTTAATCTAGCGTGCCGACTCACTGCTGAGGCATAGTAGCTGCGGCATTCTACTGAGAATTTGGTCCGGAGTTTGAACCTCAGCAGCGGCAACTGCATACATATATAGGCGGGCAGTTCAAAAATGATGGTGCGTCGAGACTTACGAACATGTTTAAAAATCCATAGGGTAAAGATTATTCTGGAATACTCTTACTGCGTGCATAATAAAATGTGGCTAGGGCTAGCAGTCCAACATTAGTTGTTATCAAGGGCAGCGCAATGGCTCAAGCGTTTCAAAAGTGAGAAATGATGACACGCTAGGTGTGATGTAATCTATGCTTTTATTTATTTATTTATTTATTTATTTATTTATTGTTTAATTGATAGCATTAACATGTTTATGATAGTAAGCACTTCACGAGTTCAAGTGAGTTTACGATAGACCCCGTAAGTGAGGGCTGGGGATGAATTTTTTCCACATGGCTCTTTTTGACATGAATCTAGAGCGCGGCATACAAGGTCGTTTTGAATTTTCGTCCATCGGAACGCGGCCGCTTTGGCTCGGAATCTACGAGGTGACCTTTGACATCCGCGCTCAGCAACAAAATGACATAACCACTGGGGCCCCGCGGTGGAAATTCATGTTGCAGTCTGTTTAGAAATGTTTCCACTGAAGCGTGTCCATAACGATGCGGATTTTGATGAGAAGTTGGAAACACTAGCCTGGCTGATATAGCCTGTCACGCTACTCCTGTTGTTGGACGAAAGAAATGACCAATTGCAACACAGGCTAAATGCCAGCACTTCCTGTTGCCCTAGCCACTCTTCTGCTTGGTTTACGTTGTCAAACTGGATAGACAGCATCCGTTTTCATCGGTTTCATTCCATTGGAGCTCAATTTATGTGTTAAAGTCACTCTTAAAATATTTCTTTATCTCTAACCACAGGAATTAAGACGAGGGCAAGGCTGAGTAGCGAGAGAAGGTTTCAGAATACAGAATATTATCTATGGACCGCTCACAATTGTGCAAACAGAATGAAGTTGTATGCTATTGCAAAGGTCACACGGCCTTGGACCTGACCTATGGCTCAGTAGTTCCTCGAAGTGAATAAACAAAGCGCTCCAAGTTGGGCGACAAAGGAAGAAAAAAACGAGCACAAGGGTTATTGTTTAACAAAAGAAAAAGCTAAGGATACAAACGTCACCAAAAAAAAGAAAAAAAAGAGGAAATTAATGCATATCCAACGAATGTTGGACTTTAAATTAATGATGTGAAGGTTGCTTGATTCATCGAGGCCACAACAAAAGCGGATGACGCGTGGATGACGCGTAGATGATGCAGCCTTCTCTCCTGTAGGTCTGCGTGACGCTTAGTGCGTCATGATGATGAAAGGGACCTAAGATGCTTGTCGACGAAAGAATGTTGATGAGAGGTGTGTGTGCGCAGAGATCTACGACGCATATCTGCATATGCTCAAGGAAGAACAGCCAATAGTGCGCACACAATTGCACGTATCTAGTTGCTTAAGCTGCCTACTATAGGCAAGACAAAAGTCAGCATGCAACTGAATCGTTGCTGAATTTTTAGAAATAAGTGTCACCTAGGGTCACTATTAGAATATCCATCCTTGCGGAGCGAGTGTTCGGGCTTTAGTGTATCCAGCAAGCAATAACGAAATAGGGGAACGCAAGCACTTGTTGCGGCATGCCCGCAAGGGATATCTCAGAGTTGCACTGCATATCCTGCACCCGTTTGTAGAAATGCAACATTGCCGTCTTTCATGGCGTGTTGCTTTTCGCGCTGCGCGGAGTTCTGGTTGATCGATCTTTCGGTAATTCTATAAGGATGCCATGGCTAGAGTTGAAAACAATACTGTGCCAGTGGTTATCCTCCTACCGGCCGATCTTCAAAAACTTGTATAGTTTGATATGATTCGTTTCCTCCACGAGGTAAGGCAACGTCATTAAGATCGTTAACGCAAGACGCACAGCAAATGTTCGTTACTGGGTACGAAGTTGCGAATCTAGAGAGAGGCTGAGATGCAGGCAGTGGTAATTGTAATATTGCAATTATTGTGCAGAAAAAGAAAGAAAGGTAGAACGTAAAATTCTTATGGTCTCTTTTTCATAAGCAAAGAGTAACCTTCTTGTTTCAGTGGAGGAGAAGGCCACAAAGCAAGAGAAAAAAGCCTAGTTTCACCTCTAGTGCAAGGCAGTGACGCGATAGCTGGCGAATTATCATACACAGTAAGTCTGGCACCGTTAGGTATGATATTAGTTTGCGCAGACAAGAGAAAATATCCGCTTTCGAGAATACGAAAGCTTCTCGGTGGCAAACAAGTGGATAGACATGGCTTTTTCCGCCTTTCGTTTCTTACCTTTGTCTTCGCTTGAGATTTTTCCACGAAGACCAGGTTTATAAATCAGCTGCAGGCTTGGTGTCAGTCAGTCGGTTCTCTGCATGTGCGCTAATTTTTTTATTTGCTGAATTGACGGACGTGCAGTATTTTTCCCAGTAATTCTTGCGCACGGAGAGAGATTATGAAAGGAAACGTGAGAGGTCGCCCTGAGTGGCCCGAACTGCTGCGTTCTGCCTGCTACTCAGCGTTGCAGGAGGTGGAATGAGAAAGAAAGAAGAAAGTGAACGCGAAGATAATGATTAGTGGAAGAGAAATGGCATGAATACAAAAGAAAAGAGTTAACTGTTAACAGTTATCGCAGTCGTATGAACAGTTAACCACTACTAGAAAAAAAAACAATCAAACAATAGCCTTCATTGATTGGCCCTTTGAGCATTTGGGACATGAATATATCAGACAATTTTCGGAAAGTGATCATTCGCCGATGCCTGCAAAAGGTTTCTCAATTGTTGTCTTTCTTGCAAGTTCAGCGCGCACACACAAATCACATGGTCTATAGTCTCCCACACTGGGTAGTGCTAGACGCCTGGGCTGTCCGCATGGTTTGGCGATACGTTGACTAAAGGCCACATCAAGCCTCAGTTTGTGAAGAATACTTCCACGCGGTATCAGTTGGAGTAAACATTCGCAGGTGCGCGCAGAGCAATCTATTTCCAAGAAGAACAAAAATTAATCATTCTGGAGGTGAAATACTGCTTCGTAGAGTGCGGGGACGTGATATTTCATCTGGGACGTCCTTCATGAAACCCCCGAGAAGAATGTTGAAGTAACACCTTTCGAAGCTCGGTTTTTGCAATGCACAAAAAAAAATCTTGAAATATCGTCCATATGACATCGTTGCACTAATTGCTCTCAATAGTCTTTGAAATGTAGGACGTACGATAAGCACGGGGAAAGTCTGCGATCAACGAAATCCTTTCTTTTTTTTTCTTATAACTGTGGCTTATATCTGCGTATTGTGAATCCCCAGAATAAATTTATGTCTTTGCTAGATGCATGTGTTGGCGTGCCATGCGTGTAATTGTACTGAAATGTTTTGAGAGAGCTGCTGTCATTTTTCCGTGCAGTAAAGACAAAAAAGAAGACGAAGTGGGTGAGAAGTAAAAGCCCTGGCCTGCTACTCTGTGAGACAGCGGTTCAGATGCTTTTGGAGTGGTGTGCATCTTAAAGCGAGAGCTTTTTTTAACTAGGGGCCCTATAACGTAAAACTATTCCAATATGTTTATATTCCAATCTCCTGACGTCAAATTTGCGTAACCACCGACGCAAGCACCGGGCGGTCACCCACAGGGTTGTCTGAACAGACCAATCAAACGCTCTCCTCGCTCTTAGGAGGTCACTTTTGTTTGCGTGAAAAACGAATAAAGCTGCCTAAACTGAGCGGCTTGTCGTATCTAATTGGCTGACAAGAGGCGAGGAGAACGCTCAAGTGGAGAGAGATTCACTGGGGCAGAGCTAGTGCACTGAATATCGATAACCGGATGAAGAGGGTGGTGCCGGCGTGTGCGATTGGTCGGCTTTCCCTTACTTAGCTTGTGGTGGCTGGTCGAAAATCACGGCGGCATACAACGGAAGCTTAAGAATGACGCTGAAACTGACCTTCAGCGAAGAAGTGTTCGCAGAATGAGGTGGTAAACGTGCCGAAAGAGCTCGAAAACGTTACACGGCCACGCAAGAAGCTTTATTATACGCAAATACATCCATGCTCTCCGGCAGGTGCGAGTAGCCAGCGTCTCAGCCATCGGCGGCAGCTATCTTTTATTCCTTTCGGAACGGGGCAGCCTGCGGCTATTCCGAAGAAAATTCAGTTTTGTTCGGCATATTAATGCATATTTATCGCGTACACGTCACTTTGACGCGGTGAGTTTGTGCGGTTTTTTGACGTCGCGTGACAGGCAGGGGGAGTGGATGCAGCCCGGAAACTTTTTACCAATAGCCGAGGGCTAATGGCGAAAACGGGTCGAATCAGAAATAACTGTTTTTCTTTTTTTCTGTCAAATCATGTATAATCAGTGTGTACACATCATACCAGATGGGGAGGTATCGCGGTTTTCGTGACGTCACGTGACAGACAGGTGAAGTGGGCGTGGTCGAAAAAAGTTATTGACCAATCGTGGAGGGCTGATAGCAGAATTGGAATAGAAAAGTTTGGAATAGTTTTACGTTATAGCGCCCTAGATCAACCAGTTTGCATCGCTGAACAATCTTGCACAGTAGACAGCGGTACATACTCACTGACCAAAGTTGTCTACTAACTTGTTGCCATTAGGTATGCCCTAGCTGGTGTTTTGGTGAGAAGACACCGTCGATCACTGGGTATGTGCTCGAATAGACAGCTTGCTGGTGATTGCTGTCTGGCCTATAGTAGGGAAACCTGAGTCACTTGGCATGTTCCACTCGGTATGTGTGCCCGAACAGACAACATCGGCAAAGCCTATGTAATATTGGTATGTGCCCCTCGTTGGCCAGTCCTCCAGAATTCATGAAGCAAGGTTACGCAAGGGCTATGTAGCCCCAAACGTATTAAAATGATAGCGCTCCAACCATAAAAGACACGTCCGCACCCAGCGCTGCGGCTTCATCAATCGCCAGCGCATCGAAGTTGCAGCCAAAATGATACGGATCGTGGGCGTCGCTAGGGAGCTTTCGGTGCAATGATTACAACAAGATATAAAGTGTCGTGGCATCATGTGGCATTGTGTGCTGTAGCGAGAGTGCCACTTCATGTGTCTGCAGATGTTCCCGTGAAGTTTCCTGTTTCTCGAATTTCAGGGGGATTGGTTATATAAGAAAGCTATATAAGAAAGCTATATAAGAAGACTTTTACAAGCATCTTCAATGGTTTCTGCTACAACTCATCTTTTCTTTTTCTTCCTTTTTATAAACTCGCAAAGCACTTAAGCATTTCTGCAATGAACACCGGCGGACACAAAAACAAGTAGGCGAGGTAGCCCACTATAGCTATCGCTTTAATATAGCGTTGAGGAGCATGAGGATATAACTGTAGTGTGTTGGAGAATTTAATAAATCACCGCGAACATTTAAGCACATTAGTTCAACGCAGATGTCACAATAACGCACAGAACTATTCTTTTGTTTTACGTGTTGAAAACACGACCTAATTATGAGGCGTGGCCTAGTGGGGACTCCGGATTCATAATAACCATGTGAGGTTGTTTAATTGGCACCTAAATTTAGCACACGCGCGAGCATCGTTGCAGAAGTTTGACTCAGCCAAAAAGACCTATTTAGAGGTAATAAAAACAAGAAATTATTTAATATCTGGGACGTCACACTGGCGTACTGGTGCTTTGGTATCTGGCCGACATTTATAAAAAATGAGATATCGACTTTCACTTTCTCTTCTAATAATTAATTTACTACGTCAAATTTCTAGTAAACAGCGTTATGAAATAATAATTTATCGTTCTATGATGATTTAGGGGTGCTATGACGTGAAATTATTCCACTCTCTTTTTATTTCAATCTCCTGATGTCAAATTTACTTAACGACCGAGGCAAGCATCGGGTGGTAACCCTTAGCGTTGTTTGAAAAGTCCAATCAAACACGCTCCTTGTTTATAGAAGGGCACCTTTTTTGCTTTATAAGCGAATAACGTTACCTATATTGAGCAGACTTTCTTATCGAATTCGCTGTAAGATGAGGCGAGAAGCATGCTGAAATGGTGAGAGTTTTCACGGCGCCGAGCCAGCACAGTGAAAGTAGATAACCGGATGAAGAGGGTGGTGCCAGCGTATACGATTGGTCCGCTTCCCTTACTTAGTTGGCGGTGACTATAGTCGAAAACCACGGCGGCGTGCAACGGAAGGTTCAAAATGCCGCCAGAATGGATTCTCAGCAAGGAGGAGTTGGCAGAGCGATGTCGTATACCTGCCGAAAGGTCTCGATAACGTTTTACAGCCCCGGAAAAATTTTATTATATGCAAATAAATCCATGCTCCCCGGCAGCTTCGAGTAGCCAGTGCCAGAGCGATCGCCGGGCAGCCGTCTTATATTCTTTTCGGAATGGAGCAGATGCCGGCGCATCGAGAAAGAAATTCACTTTTGTTCGGCATATTAATGCACCTCTAACGCATACACGTCACTTTGACGAGTTGAGCTTTTGTGGTTTTGCGGTATCGCGTGACAGACAGGCGAAGTGGGTGCAGCCCGAGAACGTTTGACCAGTAGCAGAGGGCAAATGGCGAAGAAGGCGTAGAATCAGAAATAATTATTTTTCTTTCCTTTGCTCTAATCATGCATAATCAGTGTGCACACATTATATCAGATGGGGCACTCTCCCGGTTTTCGTGATGTTGCGACGTTGCGTGATAGACAGGCGAAGTGGGGGTGGCCCGAAAACGTTTTGACAAATTGTGGAGAGCTGAATAAAGAACTGGAATAGAAAAGTTTGGAATAGATTTACGTTATAGTGCCGTAGGTTTTCTATTTATTGTTCCTTTAAGACTGGTGAAAAGGTTATTGCCTCTATAGAAGTGCAAGTTATCCGCCGTGGTGTGCTTATCATGGAGTAAAAAGTGATGAACTTGTGCTGCGGTCGATCTTGATCGTCTTTACAGGTGGTGCGGGGTCATTGACACTAAGATAATCACTGCTCAAGGATAACAGAGAAAAGGTAACGAAGAAATGAATTAAGAACACCGTAGGAAGGCGGTTCACCAAGGAAGGTAAAAAAGAAAGAAAAAGCTATCGATGAGTGTATGGTAAGTGGTAGGGATGGAAGGGAAGGCGGGTTACATTCAGGCTCACACATTTCAGTAAACGGCCTTTGTTATTTCCAAAGCCAAGCCGCTCTCAGCACAAGTAAGCATGCGCTTGCAAATTCAATTCCTGTTTAGGCAACGAATGGCCGCAGTTTGATATTTCTGGATTGTGCTCTTGAGCCAAGGAATATGAGAAATCACAAGGTAGAATGGAACTAATTAAGAGAAGTGCTCGTGAATAGGTTTCTGAAGCCAGAACTCGTGAGATTAATCCTAATTTTAATGAAACTAAGAGGAGTGCGCCATCAGAAAAGAAGTCAGTGCTGCTCGACTTCAGCTTCTCGATACTGCCAAGTCATTGAGCTTTATTTTTTCTTTTTTTGGAAGTCAGGGTACTGGATGACTCTCTTTTGTCCTACCGGCTCTCGCAGTCGGTCGCTCCATTGTGTTCAAGAACGTGAATATGATCAAAGAACTCAAAAGAGCGCACAGCACCCCGCTTTGCTGCCATTGAATTGTGCGATCCATTTAGCGCTGTTCAGAAGCAGCTAGCATTGATGAAACGTGGCTTTCACAGGAACAGAGTGAAGGCGGCGGTATAGAACTACGCGAAAATAGAGAGAAGAAAGAAACATCACTTTGTAATATTCCGTTCCACGCTGTTTTCATATGCAAACATGGAAAAAAATTTTCATTGAAGGGTCACTGCCTTCTTTACACCCACCTCGTTTCCCCGCATACGAAACAAAAAGCAGTGGTTGTCGTTATTCAGGCCGACGAAACGTGGAGCAGTTTATTTTATGTAATTTTACTTCGTCTTTCTGGGGCCGTTATTAGCTGCAAGGGCAACTTGTACGCTACCATATATATATATAGAGAGAGAGATAGAGAGAGAGAGATAGAGAGAGAGAGAGAGAGACGGAAGGCATGGAGGCTAACCAGAGGTGAGTTTCCGGTTTGCTACCCTGCAGCGGGGTGGGGGACATAGGGGTTGGAAAGAGAGCAAAAAAGGAGAGAGAGAAAAACGAGGTACAGCAACAGGTTCTTGTTACGCTACCAAATGTATGCACCGACAGCTGAGAAGCTAACCGTTTTTCTTTTAAATTCTAACATTTCAGAAATCTCTCGCAATGAGCTCTTATGCTTACGAAATTCCGTGCCGATATATATTCATTCGAGTCAGGTGGAGTGTCCGTATTGAGATACAGCAGAACGAATACTTGTGCTTGGGTTGATTACGTCCACTCAGAATTAAAAAAAAGGCAAGTTTGGGTTATGTGTATCACCTGTGTGCTTAATTGTTGAATTGAGTACTTCGGTTGGCAGTACAGTATTCCTACAACTATTGAAGCAAGCAAAGAAACCATTGCAAGAAGCTAGAAGCTCACCTGCCATTCATCCGCGCTCAGTATGTGAAAAAACGAACGAACAGCAGCAATAAACGTTTAGAAAGAATCTCGAAAGATGTAGTAAAACCAACCTTTTAGGAAACATAAAAAAGGGCTTAACAAGATGCGTTAGGCCTCGACCGATCGCGTCGTCTTGGGCATTTCACAGTAGAGGGGTGATGCTGCCGGTCAGTGCTTCACTTTATTGATAGCTGATTCATATAGTTTTTTAGTGCTAATGATGAGTACGAGGTGCTTCAAAAAACCGGGGCGTGAGAACACTTCCAATTGATTTTATTCGAGAATACAATACAAATCTCAATATAAAGGCGCGATTTATTGACACATCATGCGCTTAGGAGGCGAAGGAAAAGCATACAACGAACATCAACGTGCTCGCATCGAGATTTGAAACCCTCATATATATTTGACTCAATTAACGCGACGCATGGCGCGGATAATCCGTTTACACTTTTGACGGTGAGCATGTAAAAATGTCGTTAACGCGAAATTCTTCAATATGGTGCAATTCTTTCTTCCCTCTAAGCCCTCTGGTCACCAGATTTGGGTGCGTTTTCAGAGGGTGGTGCACTTTTCTAAAAATAAAAATAAAAACGCTGTGCCCGCAGCAGTTTCCAAGTCGTGCATCCTAAAGTTTATAACTTGGCGTTCTACCCGTGATCACGCAACGCATTTCGCAGAGAACGCTCTCCCTGCAGTCTTGTACGCCTCTCCCCCATTAAAGAGTTGTAAAATTCACAATCTCCTCCTCGCAAGGAACAAAAAGGGGCTGTTCTGCTCGTCAGTCCAGCATACCACAAGCGCTCACATTCAATGTCCTCTGAAGGTTCGCGTGTTTTTAATTTCTTTTGTGCCTTCAAAGTAATACCTTTGCATTGCTTATCGTGTTTCCGCTATCTGGTTGTTTCTATGTTTAGTGCGTAGGGCTGCGGTTGGATGTCTGAGCGTACGGGCTCGCTGTCTCGTTACCGTGTCAGCTGCATTGCCTATTGTGTATGTCTTCGCAGCACCATAATTTTTTCAAAGCGTTCTCTCACCTAGCTATTACCTTCCGATAACTGAACGTCGTCCAACCCCCTAAGCTGTGCACACGTGTGTGTAAAAAGTACGGCGATGTGCGATACTATTGCTACAAAACAGAAATCAAGAACGAAAAAGCGCCGGTGTGGGCGCACCTAAACTTTGCATTGCGAATCGCTGGCAAATCCCAGCAAAAGCACTTCTAGTTAATGGTTACATTTTCTTTGTTGCCCTTTTATGGCTTGAAGCTCATTCAGTATTCTCACGAAGAGAGTGGCAGGGAGCTGTTTTCGAGCAGTGAGCCTTTGCACACACGATCCTGCAGGGCGATGCTGCAAACTCATCAGATTCCTTTATCTATCGCAAATAGAAGGGTCAGTGAAGGACCTGACAAGAACATAATCAAGTCAGCTATAATTTTGCGTATTCCAAGTATTAGCACCGAACGCATTTAGTGCGTCGCTTAACAGTCCGCGTGTTCACTTGGTCATTCGTCTTGCTGTATTTATTGCTTTATTTATTACCGGCATGCAAGGCGATAATGCTAGAACAGCAGCTTGGGCTTGTTGATTTTCCATTCTAGTGTTAACAGCGCAAGAAGTAGACAAGACACTAAAACGAGAAGATGGCACCACAAGCGCTTGTGGTGTCATCTTCTCGTTTTAGTGTCCTGTCTACGTTTTGCGCTGTTAACACCAGGAAGGAGATCACAGTGCCTGGAAGACGTCACGGGCTGTTGCTCTTCGCCTAATTCATAGAACAGCTAAAAAGGCGTGAAACATACAATATAGAAGAGACTGTAGTGATAACAGTTCTAAAGTTCCATTACACGGAAGAAGAATACTTGTCCATAAACAGTTCAGAAGCGTTAGAGTACTCATGGTGGCGCAGACATAGCGGCCCTCGTTGGTGGAAAACACAGCGCACACAAACACACACACAGAAGAACCACAGGAACGCGATGGTATGAGTCAATACGCGAAAGACGTGTATATGAAAATGTCGAAAAAAGAATCATTTCGATAAATACCGCATCCTGATAAAAGTTGCAATAATGGAATTTCGTAAGTTTTAGCCTTTTCCGATTCTTCAAGAAACTTCACTGATGCACATGCTGCACTTTGTTGCAAGTGTTCTTCCTGAGGGTCATGCACACATGATTTTATCTAGTGATATTGGCCTCCTATCCAGAGCATGTACCTTCTAAGAAAACTTTTTGTAGTGAATATCATAATTTTCGCAGTGTGATACCGGATCTTAATGTCTTTCTTAAGCCTCCTAACAAGAGCCCATAGAGCTGTTGGTTTCTGCTATCTTGTACAAGAAGCATTTAGTACAGGCTGTGCTAATCCGAATTCTCTGAATTGTTGTTTATATATGGATTCACCAGTTTTCACGCGTATGGTGAATTGTCTTACTAGTGGGCTTTACGTGGTATAGAATAGAGAACAAGGGCACGTTCTGACACGAGAAGTCTTCCAAGAACAGGTTACAGCTAACCGTCATCCTCCAGGATGGGGGATAGGAATCCCAACCAAGCGTTTGACCCTGGTCGTCCACCACTGGCTGCATCGAAGACAAGGGACCGCACTGGCCCTTCCGCTGTCGCCCTTGAATCTTCCGACAGCTCAACGGTTGAAGAAATGGAATCGGACAACGATTTCACACTTGCCGCGGGTCGCCGTTTGAAGAGAAAACTCAGGAGGACATCAACAGACAGTGAATCGTTGCCCAGGCAGGACAGTGGTAAGCAACCATTCACTGTTGCTTACGTCCCTACCACAGCTACCGACGATCTGAATACTTTGAACAGGCAAAGCTTAACGGAGTACTTTGAGCGAATTGCGCCCGGCCAAGTCAGCGAGATCAGAATGAACGCTCGGAGGAACATCCTTTCGGTGGACGTGAACAACAAGTCAATTCTGGATACGCTAAAGGCTGCCACACTACTAGGAAACATCCCAGTGCGCTCCTTCTTTGCGTATGGAAAAGGAACCTCGACTGGCGTTATTTCTGACGTGGACAAAGAAATCGCAGACACTGACCTCCAGCGGCTTCTGAATTCCACCGCACCAATAGTGCAGATTCACCGCTTCGGTCAATCCCGGTGTATTAAAACAGTCTTTGACTCTGAAACATTACCTGACTACGCAAAAGTAGGATACGTAAGACACCGTGTGCACCTTTACGTGTCAAAAGTGGTGCAGTGTCGGAAGTGTTTTAAAATAGGACACGTAAGCGCAGCTTGCAAGGGCGGCGTGACATGCCAACGGTGTGGAGGGGCCCATCAAAATGATAGCTGCGATGCTACTGCCCTAAAAAGTCCCAATTGCGCCGGTCCACATTAAGCGACATCAAAAGACTGCCAGAAAATCAAGGACGAAGTGTCAGCGCTTCGAAAGATGGTGCGGGACAACTCCACTCACAGGCAGGCTGCTACATCGATACGCCACCGCAGACGTCGATCGCGACACAGACGACAGCAAGATAAGAGTGCTTCCCGTACAGATGGACCATCGGCCGCATGGCAAACTCCTCGCTTGCCAAGTTTGCTTCTGCGATCAAGATGCGGGCCTGACGTACCTTCTTCGGCAGCAGCACGTGCAACACATGCGCTGCATAAAACGACGCCTCCGCCGACCGACTCTGACATTGACTGGCCGTCGCTCCCACCCAAACAAACAGGCTTAAACGCGTCGGGTGATGTGTCTGCAAAAGTGGTTGAGAATGATAAGACAGAAAATGAAAGTGTACGAAGTATGCTGAAACACCTGATAACTACGATGCGTTCACTTCTCTGCGGACTACGGACGCCGATTGCTAAGACCGCGCTACATGTTCTAGATGCTTTGGAACCGCTCCTCGCGGCTCTACAATAAGGCATCATGGCGCTGTCTTTTGAAAACCAATTACGAACATCTGCAATAATGCAGTGGAATACCAGAGGCCTACGAGGCCGCCTCGCAGACTTTCGGCAATGGATGTTCAAATACCATTTTCCCGTGGCTGTAATATGTGAACCAAACATGACGTCTTCACTACGTGTATCTGGATATGTGCCACTGTGGTCAAAGAATGATCACAATTCAAGCAAAGTGCTCACTTTTGTTCGTCGGAATTTAACGTGCCTTCGTAAAGACATTCCTGCACATGCTTCCAACGAGTACGTTTGCATAACGCTGAAGTACAAGCGGCGCACACTCTCAGTAATTGGCGGGTATATGCCCCCAACATCGAGCATAGACTGTTCATATTTGCTGTCCATACTGAAAGCTTGTCCGGGTCCCCACATAGTCATCGGTGACTTTAATGCCCACCATCCCATGTGGGGCTCTGCTTCGACGAACGCCCGCGGTAGAGACTTGGCTGACTTCATGCTTAGTCAAGGCTTGATGGTGATCAATGATGGCTCGCCAACATACCTTCGAGGCTCTTACTACAGCAGTTGTCTTGATATTGCGTTTGTTTCAAAAAGCCTGCTGTCTGCTACACGATGGTGTACTGATCTCGACACCCATGGAAGTGACCATCTACCAACATATGTTCAGTTGAAATGGTTACGTCCCCCAGCTCCTCACACTGTGCGTTCTATCGATTGGCCAACATTTCGAGAACCTGTGACCAATGCATGTCAAGCCATCCAAGCACCATCCAATATTGAAGATGTCATCGCGGCAACTTTACGTGACACAACAAAACACCTCAGCGCACCCTCACCGAGATCATCTATTGATGACCAGTACGAGCGACTTCGTGCGATACGGCGTCGAGCAGAACGGAAATACAGAAGGACCAAATCACCATTAGACATCACTGCATCACGCCGGGCTCAGCGCCATGTCCTGCGACACCTTGACAAGCTTGACAAACAACGCTGGAGATCATTCTGCGGCTCTCTGGATCCGAGAAAACCTCTCTCTAGAATTTGGAAAATTGTACGAAGCCTTCGCTCGGCTCCACAACAGCTTCATCTGTTCAGCGCTGTGGCCATACGGCAAGGCCGGCGTGAAGTTGAGGTCGCCGATGACTTCTGCAAATTACTCGTGAGCTCCTCGAACGATATACCAACCCAATCACGACTGACTTTCCCGTCATCTAGTGATCACCGTCTGGACGCACCTTTTACTGGACGCACCTGGAACGATATACCAACCCAATCACGACTGACTTTCCCGTCATCTAGTGATCATCGTCTGGACGCACCTTTTACTATGCACGAGCTCGACGCTGCGATATCTTCTTCCCGCCGGTCAACTTGTGCAGGACCAGACGGAATTACATACTCCGCGATTAGTCATCTTGGAGTAAAAGGTCGAGAAATTCTCCTGGCGCTCTACAACTCTACGTGGGACACAGCAACTGTGCCTAATCACTGGAAGTGCAGTCGTCTTGTGGCTTTACTAAAACCTGGGAAATGCCGACATGATCTCTCACATTATCGGCCAATAGCCTTGGCAAGCTGCGTCGGTAAAGTGATGGAGCGGATGGTACTGAGCAGAGTGGAATGGCTACTCGAGAAAAGTGGTGGACTTCCTCATTTCATCAATGGATTCAGAAGAGGCCGATCATCAATTGACGATGTGATCGACCTAGTATCTTCTGTTCAACAGGAAAAGAGACGCCGTCGTCTGGTATGCGCTATATTTCTGGACATCAAATTGCCTACGACAACGTCTTCCACCATTCGATTCTTCAGGGGCTTGAGGATATTGGTGTTGGTGGCCGGATGTATGCATCGCTGCAGAGTTACCTCAGTGGCCGCACCATTTTCATGTCCACTACGGATGGCGAGACTGATAGACATGACGTTCGCAGGGGTGTTCCGCAGGGTGGTGTCCTTAGCCCAATATTGTTCAATATCATACTGGTGGGCCTTGCAGATGAGCTACCTGAAACAGCGCGTATCAGTACGTACGCGGATGATATCTGTATTTGGTCATCTGGGGTCACACGTCCACAAGTGCGTGCAAGGCTCCAACGTGCGGCTACCATAACGGCGAAGTACTTGCGCCGTAGAGGCCTGCAACTCTCAGCAACTAAGTGTGCAGTCATGGCATTCACGCGCAAATCAATGTCACATTATCCAATCGTTGTTGACGGAACAGTGCTCCCTTTAGTCATCCACCAGAGATATCTTGGCGTGATAATAGACCACAGCCTTACTTGGACGAAACATGTTACTGAGCTTAGGGCTAAACTGACCAACTTAATACACGTTCTTCGTGTAATATCAGGACTGAGATGGGGCCCCACTGAGCGAAGATTGCTCCAAGTGTACCAGGCACTTTTTGTGGCATACATACGCTACAGCATGCCTGTGTTATCTAACATGGGGTCATCTTGTATACGCACGTTGGAGAGCCTTCAGGCACAAGCACTACGAATATGTCTTGGCTTGCCACGCTGCACGTCAACTAAGGGCACAATAGCGGAAGCACGGGCTTGTCCTATCGATATATACAGGTCTTGTGAACCTGTGCGAACCTATCTTCGCCTGCTAACCAGACACTCACACCATCCACTGTCAACACTTCCAACCTTGACTGTGCTTTTTCTAAAGCTATTGCATGTCACGCAAGCATTGTACCTGCAAGATTCCAGGCCACCGACATCCCCGTGACACCTCAATGGACATTGCCAAGACCACTAGTGAGGCTTCAGATACCCGGAATTAGGAAGAAATCTCATGTTTCCTCCATTGGCTTGAAGCAGCTCACGCTGTCCCATATATTTATATCATATAGTGGGACTGTACAAGTATATACCGATGGTTCGGTCATGCCATCTGCCACAACGGCCGCATTTGTCATTCGACAACTTGGAATTACTCAACGATTTCGATTAGACCACAAATCGACATCTACGGCTGCAGAACTTGCGGGAATACGAGAGGCTGTCCGTTTTATGAGAACGCAGACACCCCATAAATGGACGATATTGTGCGATGCCAAATCAGCGCTACAGGCGCTAAAATACTTTTTAAAGAAAGGACCATACTATCTGCTCGTGCTGGAAATCGTCGAACTTTATCATAGTGCCGAGTTAAGTGGTCACGTGATTACCTTTCAATGGATGCCTAGCCATTGTGGTGTTTTTGGCAATGAACTCGCTGACAGTGAGGCAAGATCGGCCTCCTCTTCCTCTGATGAAGTACGGATTGCCTACTAGCGACCTGACACCAACTCCATCATCAAGGCACTTATGCAGGACCTTACAAAGGCTTACAGAGCTCACTCTGATGATATCGTCACATTCGCTTATAATTCTTCCCGGCACGACACCGCCGGATTTTCTCCCTTTTATCTGCTCTACGGTCGCGAACCGACCTTGCCCCTTGACACGGCACTTCCTCCTGCTTCGATCTCAACAAGCGAGTATGCGCGCGACGCCATCGCTCTCGCCGACCATGCACGCCAGCTTGCCCGTGCTCGACTGACGGACTCGCAAACCACTCAGCAGCGTCAGTACAACGCCCGCCACCGTGACGTACAGTTTTCGCCTGGTGCGCTCGTGCTCTTGTGGTCGCCCTCTCGTCACGTCGGACTTTCACAAAAGCTCCTTTCGCGATACACAGGGCCCTACCGCGTGCTGCGCCAGGTGACGCCTGTGACGCACGAAATTGCCCCTGTGAGCTCAACCTCGTCATCTACTGTGGCATCTAGTGATGTCGTGCACGTCAGTAGGCTCAAGGCCTACTACACTGTTTACAAGTCCGGCCTTTAGTCGCTCCGGGACGGCGCTTTTGCCGCCGGGGGTAGTGCTACGGAATAGTATTACCGATGACGAAGAGGCGAGCAGTTAGAAGACGACGACAACGATTGGAGGCTAGCGCGGGCTGTTGCCTCTTGGCCAAGTGCGGCGTATTACGTTGTAAATATACTTGTATATAGCTTTTCATTTGCGTCTTCTTACGTAACAATATTCACAGACGTCTACATACGATTGACCCAGACAGTAAATTCTGTTTGCCCCCGAAGCTTACACGGAGCAAAACATCATTGCTACACAGGATTCGGCGCGGCGTTGCTTTCACCCGTCGCTACGCACACCTCATCGGCCAATCGAACAACCCTGATTGTGTACACTGCCAGATGCCCGAAACACTGCAACACGTACTGTGCGACTGCCCAGCATATATGCTGGAGCGAAGGACGTTAGACAGTTTCCTAGCCAGCGTTGGCAGACAACTACTGTCGGAGGAAGCTATCCTCGGCCCATGGCCTGACACTGCAATTTGAGTGCGTGCAACAAAAGTACTGTTGAAGTTCCTGCAGGACACCAAGCTCGACGAGTGGCTCTAGCGAGGCAACTGTCTCATGTACATAAGCACTCACCACTTCTCTTATCATCATCATCCATCCCAATACTTTCACTCCCCTTCCCTCTTCCCCAGTGCAGAGTAGCAGACTAGAGCGCACTAGCTCAGGTCGACCTCTCTGTCTTTCCTATCAACAAATTCTATTCATTCAATAGCTCCCCCATTTTATAAAACATTCCGCGGAAAAGCTTGTTTTGTACTAGTTTTTGCAAGCACAGAATGATTAAAAAAATGAGAGAGACAGCGCACTAGCTCTACGAACACGCAGGGGTGTCCTTCGGGTATGTAGTAAGGATCACCGAGGCGAGTACATTTTCAAAAAAACAGCTCTGCCCAAGTTGTTTTCTTAGCCAGAGACGCATAGGGGACCACGTACGGTATAAGACCATTTTGACTCCGTAAATTGTGTAGAATCGACCCAACTTTAAACGTACGCATTAAATACATGATATCGCCGCGTGCCATAAACATTTTTTTTGCAAATACAGCAACGATCTTCATGGCAGTTTTTTGTATGCAGCATCAGAGATAAAGCGACCGATACGCCATATCAAAGTACAACAGCTGCCTGTGTGACAGAAGGACCTAGAGGGCAGGCTCGCGCCTTTTCAGGAATGCATGCAGTGGGGTAACGCCAAGAAATCTTCAAACCTGCACACCCTCTCCGTGTCGGAAGGATGACGCCCTGTGTAGGAAAAAGTCACAGGCCTGCGCGCTGCACCCAGCACAATCACAGCGTAAGCTAAAGGAGCGGCTACACAGGCGCTCCATTTTCGGAAGCACGCATTGGAGGGTCTTCTCGGCGGAGTCTCTTAGCGTCGTTCTCAGAAGAACGCTCTCAACTGTCCCCCCGGCGTCGACGGCGAGCTATGGCTTGTGCTGCTCTCTCCACAGCGGTCTGCTGAGCGCGACATTGGCTGGTTGCAGCCGCGCGCGTAGCTCTACGATTGACTTCTTCAGCAACGGCTCGGACCTTGCGAGGAGGCGCGATAATGTTTACCGAAGGATAAGAGTAAATACAATTATCGAATCTACGTGGCGCACATATGACATCCCTTACCCCGTGGCATGATAAGGTGCTGTTATTGTCGATGATAATGATGATGACTTATTGACATCCCCTTTGAAACGGGGCTGGAACAAATTGTCACCCAGCCTGCTTGAGATACTCAAGTATGCTATCAATGCTTTTCCTTCTAGAATTGTGCGCATCTATTTGATCATGATTAAGGCTTGCGTTTGGGCTAGTTGGAATATCATAATTGTGTTTAAGATGCAGCGCTGCAAAGCTGAACCAACGAGACGAGAACAGCACGTACGAAGCGCATCTATCAACTTTTTATAAAAACAAACAGGGGGTGTATACTTGGAGCAACAATGCCATTTGCAAGAAGGAATGCGCTAACAGAGCTTGACAGGTGTGGTCTATTTGTTAGTACCTTTCCTAAGGAGCTGATTAACAATGTACACCCCCTATTTCTGTTTATAAACGTTTGAAAGATGCGCTTCGTATGCGCTCTTCTCGTCCCTGTGGATCAACTTTGCAGCGCTGCTTATTAAACACAAGCACTTTAACCTTCTCTATCTACCTTTTACCGCTGCCGATGCCTGTAATGGATCTGGTCATATCAGTCTTTTCTCTGCTTTTCTTCCACCAATTCTCTAAACGTCTCTAGCTTATCTCGACTGATGACCGGTTGATACTTCCATATACTTTAAATCCAAGCGTTTGTTGTAGTTGTACGTTACGTACTGGTCTCACCGAGTGAACCCCTTTAAATTTCATTAGGATGTGCTGAGTGGTCTCGGGATTTTTGCTGCAACATACACATGCCTCCTCCAATTGCGAATATTTGCTCCGGTGTGGTTTTGTCCTTAGGCGACCAGCTCGAGCCTCAAATAGCAAGGCCCCTCCCCTTGTGTTATCGTACAGATTTTCCCTTCTAACTTCTCTTTTTCTCATTCTTGTAAATCTCCATGGTTCTTTGTGTTTCCATTCTATGCATCCAATTCGATTGTCTCTGTTTCTCTCACCTTTTTTCTGATTACTCCTGGCTGTTATTTTCATTTTCAATTACCCTTTAATTTGTTGCCAGCTTTCGTGACTTCTTCTTACATTCTTCGCCTGTGCTTTTAGGTACAGATACTTGTGCACTTACGCCAACCATTTATTTTGATACATGGCCCTGAGTCTTTCTTCAGAACAAATGTTGTTCTGCACTTCTCTGACTTCAAACGAGGCTAAACCCATGACCCCTTGCACTGCCAATGAGGCAGTGCAAGGGGTCTTGTTTTACCGGGTCTTCCAAAGCCAATCGACCTACCAATCTTTGGTTCACTTCGAACCCCGACAATATATATGATTTTAGGCACTGACTGTCATTTTCGAACGTCAGCGCAGGCACCGTGACTACTTTTCAGATTACACGCACCACTTCATATTTATTGTGACCCCAAAATGCCCTATGTTTCATTATTGCTGCATCCCGCTTCCCTTTAATTTTCGGATCATTTTGGTGGGTGCTTGAGTGAGTCTTTCCTTCGGTTATGTATACACCGAGGTGTTTATGTTGCTCGACTATATGGGCATGACTTGCTGTTGAATCGACACCACGTAGTTATTTGCATCTACATCAAAGATCATAATTCCTGATTTCTCTGTACTGAATTTAATGCCTAGATTCGTCGTTGCGTTTCATCAAATATTGTCCAGTGCTACATGTCGGCACGCCTGGTGGAATACAACGCAGCCGCAGTGCAAAGTTTGCACTTATCGGCGCTACGCGGCGCGCTTGTCACATCGCGTAACAAGTGGCATGATTGGATACTGCTGATGCTGCTGCTGATGGCGATGATGATGATTTATTGGCATTCGCTTTGAAACGGGGAGGTGAGAAACACTCTGCTTGATTTAATCAGGTATGTTATACGTGTTTCTCATTCAAACATTTTTGTACACAACTGCTTAATTTTCTATTTCTTCCCCAATACAATCCATCCATTCCTCGGCCAATCGCCCACAGTGAGTGGGAGCCACGTACTTGATGGGAAAGGCAAACTAACTTGTACCGTTACCTAAACAACTGCTATATGGTGTACCACTTGGCGTAATAATATGCAACTGCAATGCAAAGTGCGCACGTATCAACGCTACGCGGCGCACATATCACATCGTGTGACAAGTGGCACGATACTGCGCTAATGATGATGATGGTAGTGATGATGATTTATTGGCATTATTTTTTAAACGGGGCGGTGAAAAACAGGGGCCTAGCCTGCTTGATTTAATCAGGTATGCCATGCATGTATTTCATTCTAGCGTTTTTATACATCGCCTTAATCTTCCTTTTCTTTCGCAAGACAACCCAACCACTTCTTGTCCAATCCGCCATAGTGGGTAGGAGCCTGGCGATAGCTGCGACGGACACTTGCGGCGGCGGCGGACAAGATCGCTAATTGAACCGGCTACTGGAGG
Source organism: Dermacentor albipictus (assembly GCF_038994185.2). NCBI lineage: Eukaryota > Metazoa > Arthropoda > Arachnida > Ixodida > Ixodidae > Dermacentor > Dermacentor albipictus. The sequence goes on from NC_091823.1 coordinate 97,047,693, forward strand.
GAGCCTATAATAACTTACGCTGTAAAACTGATCAGAGTGTTCGGGCAGGTAAGCCAAATTGCTGCTGAAGTAAATGAAAAGTACTAACCGGCATCACCCCTTATACAGACTCTTAGTTCGTAGATACAGAATTTAAAATTATTGCCATCGGGCTGGAGCGCGTGTCTGCGTACAAATATATCGGTGTTTACATATGGGATGACTTTTCATGGCATACTCACACTGACTACATCGTAGGGAATGGAATTCGCAGTCTCGGTGATTACCGACGCATTTTTTTCTCAAGCTCCACAGCCCCTAAAATTAATGCTTTACCAAACTTTCGTTCGTCCGAAACTCGAATGCGCCTGTGCAGTTTGGGGTCCAGCTCACTGCACTACCATTCAATCCATAGAATCTATTCAGAATCGAATAGCCCGTTTTAATAATTTGGACTATTCACGTATACCGTCAGTGTCTCGCAGATGAAACCGTCACTTAGCCTTCCTAACCTTCAAACTCGGTGCGAGATCTCGTGTCTTTGTTTATTACAGAAATAGTTCCATTACCGTTCAATAAACCAGCACGTCATTTCGCAGCCAGTGTACGTATCGATCACAGCAGTAAGGTAGCTGTTCATCTATCGTCATCGCGCTGACATGTTCCTGTATTCTTTTATGCCAAGCACATATTATGAGTGGAAACACATTCCCTCTTCTATCGCCACTATAGGTGATGCATCCGTATTCAAGACCGCTGTCACTGATCACGTTTTGAAATGATTCGAATTTCGCTGTTTCTACTTTTCTATTATTTGTTGTTTGTTTCTAACTGTTTATCTTACTGTTGTCCTTATAGGCTTCAATATTTTGATTGTTTGTAAGCCACGAACCTACCCCCTCTGTAACACCTATTGGGCCGTGAGGGTATGATAAAAAAATAAACACCCAATGAAGAGTAATAAGAGAAGCAAAGGCGTCCATCGCCCATGCATGTTTGAATATTATTCTGATATATATATGCAAATCAGAGCTGACACTAGACGGGCACACTTTATTGCATACCGTGCCTCGCTACATATTGACATTTCTGATACGTTTACAACAGCGAGCTCCCACTCGGCCCGTGTTGCGATATTTTTTTCTTTCTATTTCCCGTTCTAATCTTGTTAGTAATTGTCTCGCGCACACATATATCTCGTACGAATGTTTCTACTGTCCCCGCGCACCCTGTGCTGTGACAAGCACTGAACGGGGGTTGTTTACTTAGTGTACTCAGATGAAAGCGCGCCTTCCACAGCAGTTCTTGCTCTAATGCGACGAGACTCAATTACGGCCGTTCTCTATCGTCGTTGCCGAACGGAAGGATTTCCCTTCTTTTCGCTGTCTGACGTCGCCGAACTGTGTTATGCACCTCCTTCTTGCATCAATATTGTTTGTGGCCGCGAGGCAAGACACTGGTCCTCAGAGACTGCACACAGCGCGGGAAATGCTCCAGGCAAGAGTGTATTAGCCACGCCGGTTACTCCCGTGCAAATATGTCGTTGACGGTGGATCCCTGGATTACTGACGCGACGCACCAAATAAGCATCCGTCATCAGACAGGACCGCTCGCCATGGCAGCGCGTCTCCCATCTTTTGCTGCAGCAGCGTCTGCTTTCCTTGTGCTCTCTGTGTTATCGCCAACCTCTGCATCTCTACTTCGCTGCCTCGCGATGGACATCCACGCACTCACACACACAGGGCGAGGCAAAATAAGAAGCCAGCCACTTAATCACAAGAACGTGCAAGATCACATGGAATACTACTGCAGTATCACCAGCGTCACATATATGCTGTTTCCCGCACCATCCGGTACAGAGCCGCCGCAATATAGGCAAAGGAAAATGCATAAAGAAGTCAGCGACGCCTGCCTTCTTCCTCGAGTTAATCGTGTTTACTACACTTGTACTTGTATTGTGTTGCCATTCTCACGTTGCTTCCGTCTTGCTGCTGTCGACAAACATTGTTTTCGTTAGCGGACAGTAGGACGAGTCCGCTGGAGTAGGCAGCACAGGCGGTTCGTTGCTGCGCAAGGAACCGTGGATGGCCGGAACGGTGGCAGCGAAGGCAAACCGAAGTAAACTCCTCCCTCTACTGCGAACAGAATTCGATTTGGCTCTCTAGCACTAGTGTTCATTGAGTTACCTGATCGGTTACACTCTGACCTAGGCACGTTCGCTAGGCTTAGACGTGAACTGGGATTCAGCAGTTTGAGTTTCTGCTTTATGATGGTACGCAGACCACCGGCCTTCTCTGTAGCCATCGTTGCAGCAACTTTGTGGCTGATATCATGGAAGAGACACGGACAGAGAGGCGAACGGAAGCAAGAATCATGTCGCAGCGAGCTGTGTTGGGTGCACTTATCGAGAGGAATTTGTCAACATGTCCACTGTAGTCTAGTGACCAATGGCACTTATCGAACATGTGCCTCGCAGTCCGCGAGAACCTTTCTTTTTTACATTTCTCGGGCCAGTCAGAGGCATACTAACGCACGCGGAACTCACTCTCATGTGGGGCTGGGGTTTCGACACCTCTTGTTCATTGATCCCTGTACTTGCTAATATTGTGGTACTGCGCAGTTAGACTAGAATCGGAATGTATGTATGATATGACAGATAAAGGTATAAAAAGGTAAAAGAAAACGTGGCGATGGAGGTCTGGAGAGCTTAAAAGTAAACGAATATGCTGTCCGATCCAAACAGTAATCAGAGCAAAAAAAAATGAACTTGTATGAATGAATGAACTTGTATAGAAGAAATATATTCTTCCACGAAAATGCAAATACATTAAAATGTGTCGCCTGATTGAGTCATCTTCGTTGCTCTAGTTTGGTGCTTAGTGAAAGACAAACTACCGCGCCTTCTATTTAACCCAGAATAAATGCGAACAGTAGAAGCAATATTTTGTGAAAGCAGCAAAGAGAAAGGTGGATCTTCCTTTTGTCCGTGTTGCTTTTGCGCTGTTAGAAAACGCGCAGCAAATGTTGTCAAAGGATGTGTCAGAGAAAGATGGGAGCTCAGTCTAAACTAAAACAGTTAATATTCCAGGAGAGGGGCACATTCTTTCTGCATACGTTCTAGTAGAAGCCAAAACATCGTCGCTCTATTTTATTTTTTATTGTCTAACATAGCGTTGCATAGACTAAGAAATCGCCCACAATTGCGGTTCGCCCACAATTGCGGTACTCCATAAGGCTCAATTTGAGCTCAGCTGTATACGTGTTTCCATTTCGCGATGTATTGGTTGGCGCGGACAATCTGCCTCTTGCGGCACGTTGCAAACGAAGCAATACGTGGCTCGACTACCTCGTTAAACGGGAGATCGCGAGAAGCGCCGCATAGGTGACGCGTGGGCGCGATTCACAGCAGCCGCCACTGAAAGACCTCCGCTCATGCAGCGCTTTGTTTCCATACACACGACGTGCGCTACTGTTGCGCCATCTCGTATCTGTCGTCGCCGCAAAGAGCTTCTTACGCGAAACTATGCTTTTCTTCTCACGATTTCGCCATACCCTCCTCCTCCGCTTTCCGCCTCATGCTTCCGCTGCTCCTTCCACCACCGCTTTCCTTCTCGCGTTCTGCTCGCCGTCTTTCATCACCCGCCGCGCTCCGCATTCGCTTTCCTCCTTCGCTGTGCTCCTTCGCTCGGTTACGAGGGACAACGCCGACGCCGACGCACCCCGCAGGAACTTGCGCCTAAGAACTGCGCTCTAAAACATTATGGAACAGTAGCGAGAGGAACAACTTTAACATCATCGATACTAAACAAAGTAGACGCCGAAATGCGATCGTTCTGCAATATTTCAGCAAGAAGAGTGCAGCGGTGAGTGCAAAATATTTTTTTCAACACGCGCAGCCAAATATTCAGAACCCTACATGTACTGGTTAACGGCTCCATTCCCTACGGAATTATGCAATAAAATAAGAAACGCTATCTAAACATCTTCACTGCAGCAAACATTAGCCTCCAAGCGCATCATTTCCTTGAAAGAGCGAATAGCTTTCTAGAAGCGATCGGGTATCAGCATACATTGACAATATTAGTCAATTATTTTTTCAAGCCAGCTCGCAGTAGGTTAGTTGCTATAGGATTGTACTGCCGAAATCAAAGCTGCCGGTTGAATTCCTGCCAAGGTGGCCGCATTCCGATAAAGGCGGAATGCGAAAACGCTCATAGACTTAGTCTGTGTGCATGTTAATGATCTTCAGCTAGCCAGAAATTTATCCGGAGTTGCACAGTTGAACGCGTTTCATATTCAGATTGTAATCTTGCTGACGCATATGCAAGAAATTTACTCCTTGCTGCTGCCTGCGACAACGGAACTAACACGCCGCTTCCGCCGACGTCACGGGAAGTTAAAAAAGATCCGACACACAGTGGAGAAACGTGCATCTATATTGTCCGTGATGAAGGATTTCATTTAGTGTCGCCAAATCGGCCTGAACAAGCTAGGGCGCAGCATTTTTGGTGCCGGTGGGCAGGTGGTGTAGGGCTGCATTGGTAGTCAGAAAGAAGCCATCGTACGCTTCGTCCTATATGTCGTCTTTCTGTGAACTAGTTTCACGTCCGTAACTCTCCAGCTCCCGTATTCAACCAGAAAGAAAGGCTGTTCGGCCACATAAAAGCAATCGGGATGGAGGAAAGGAAAATAGTTCCGTGCAGCATAGAGAGGACAGGCTCTTATCCATTCACCCCCCCCCCCCTTCTTACGCTAAACGTACGGTGTATCATCAGTCGCCGAAAAAGAAGTACAAGAACAGAAACTTGTGCTCCAGCGATGGGCTAACCTTGTACGAGTTTGTAAATCTTCGCGCAATACACGTGATCGCAGTGCCGCTTGCGAGAGGCAGACTTCATGGCACGAGTGGGCAGCTGTTGTGCAAGCCCCTCGTGCAAGAGACCACGATGCCTATAACACTCTGTATACGAGATAACTTAGTTCCCTAGGCGTCAAGATTGTAGAGGAAGAAACAGTGGCGCGGGTCTAGCAAGAATGAGGAGGCGTCGAACGAAGCTGTAGAGGAGAAACCCCATTGCGATGCATATATCTTGCAGCATCAGGTATTTGCACACGTGGGTGTAGGTTTACGGTTGGTGACGATTCACCTCTGAAGCTTTCTCTATGTCTGAAGCAGCCAGCTGTTACACGACGCAAGGTAACCCGCACTTCCTTCGTAGTTGCTAGAGGAGCAAAAAAAGAAGTTTGCGACAAATATACGCCGCAGTAAGCCTGCTATGAAACACTTGACTTGACGGCACACAAAGTACGATGCAATAAAAGCAGTAAAGTGTTATTTTCGTTCCTGAACGTTGCACAGCCCGCAACAAAGCCCGGAAGAAAAGGAGAAGCGGTGACAAAGGAAGCGGCGGCAACCGTAAAGTGGGCAGTTACATAGGCAGGCTTTTGCTTCAGTTCTACCAACAAAAGGAACGAAGTCTAGTTAAATAACGTTGGCCTCATATATAACCGAAATGCGGAACAAGTTCCCTGGGATATTGCTGCTCTTTCTGTATCTCTCGTAGCATATATAATATATATGCGCACACACAGGAAAAGTGCTTAAGGCTTGATTAATGGACGTACAAAAGCGCACAGAATACGCTTCTGCTGGGCGAGGCAGATGAGCGAGTGACCCCTAGCTGTCATCCCTTTGTTCCTTCTACGCTTAGCAGGGAAGAGCAAATCATATAAGTTGATTTAGCACCATTTGTAACCAGGAACTTTCTTCACGTTTACTTATACGAGAACAAAGACAAGCAAGGAACATGGATAATATAAGAAAGATTACAGAACAGCTCAGAACAGTAGAGTAAGCGAACACAAAGGAACGACAATAAAATGTCATAAATGGCAGGAATAGGCTTCACGGTTAGTGCACACAGTCCGCAGTCCGCCTTGTCCGGTGGCTCGAAGCGCGATTTTTGCTTGCCGTAGACAAAGTGGTTCACGGGTCATTAAGAATGGACGTGCGGGACTCGCTTATATACGCACTTTGCTCTTATAAGGTTTTGGAAAGAAGGAACTTAAGGGACCTTGCGCTGGCCCTTGCATGCGCTTTTTGCGTTTCCGCCTGGTGCCTCTATATATGTTCGGATACACCGGTACCTTCGCTATAGTCTTGCGTTTGAAGGTAAAATGCCCATGAGCTGGAAATTTGCTACGTAGTCGACACCTATTCAATGCTTAGGGTTATCAAATGCTGCACCACGAAAGTAATTGAACAATTCGCAAATAGTAATCAATTACTCTAACGTTGCTTTCCTCCCTGCATTTATTAGCACCGCACAAATAAAGTAAATAGAATGAGTTGGTCTGGCTCTTTGAATGAGTCTTCTGCAGCCCTTCGCACGTTGTCTTCACCAACCATTGCTTTTCAAATTTTCTTCGGTAATCTTAAAATTAAATTATGGGGTTTTACGTGCCAAAACCACTTTCTGATTATGAGGCACGCCGTAGGGGAGGACTCCGGAAATTTCGACAACCTGGGGTTCTTTAATGTGCACCTAAACCTAAGTACACGGGTGTTTTCGCATTTCGCCCCCATCGAAATGCGGCCGCCGTGACCGGGATTCGATCCCGCAACCTTGTGCTCAGCAGCCTAACACCATAGCCATTGAGCAACCACGCGGGTTTCGGTAATCTTCCGTCGCTTTCTTGGGAAGACATCTGCAGCACGACACTGAAAGCTCGCTCGATGTGCGTGCTGGCGAGAAGGGCTGTTTTCTAACGTGCCACAATCTTGCGCGCAGAAATTGTGGTTACTCAATAGCGCGATGATAGGATTTGGGTTCCTTACGAAGTGCAGATCTTTATTGTTGCTGGGGCTAGAGGAAGCCGTTGCCAAGTAGGGCTAGTGAACAACTTAGTCGTCTATAGGTGATTCCCTAGCATTAACTTTCGAAGTGGCCATCACTGTCGAACCATAGAAGTGCAGTTTATATTTACCGACCAATATCTATTGAACCTTCTCCCGGCTCCCTTCACTCACTACTCATTTTTTTTTCTTTAAAGAGTAATTATGACAGAAACCAGGGGCGCTATAACGTAAAACTATTCCAAAATTTTCTATTCCAATTCTGCTATCAGCCCTCCGTGATTGGTCAAAAACTTTTTTCGACCACCCCCCACTTCACCTGTCCGTCACGCGACGTCACGAAAACCGCAATACCTCCCCATCTGATATGATGTGTACACACTGATTATGCATGATTTGACAGAAAAAAGAAAAACAGTTATTTCTGATTCGACCCCTTTTCGCCATTCGCGCTCGGCTGTTGGTAAAATGTTTTCGGGCTGCAGCCACTTCACTTGCCTGTCATGCGACGTCACAAAACCGCACAAACTCACCGCGTCAAAGTGACGTGTACGCGATAAAGATGCATTAATATGCCGAACAAAACTGAATTTTTTTCGGAATTGCCGCAGGCTGCCCCGTTCCGAAAGGAATAAAAGATGGCTGCCGCCGATGGCTGTGACGCTGGCTACTCGCACCTGCCGGAGAGCATGGGTGTATTTGCATATAATAAAACTTCTTGCGTGACCGTGTAACGTTTTCAAGCACTTTCTGCACGTTTACTACCTCATTCTGTCAACTCTTCTTTGCTGAGGGTCAGTTTTAGCGTCATTCTTAAGCTTCCGTTGCATGCCGCCGCGATTTTCGAGCTGCCACCACAAGCTAAGTAAGGGAAAGCCGACCAATCGCAGACGCCGGCACCACCCTCTTCATCCAGTTATCGATTTTCAGTGCACTGGCTCTGCCCCAGTGAATCCCTCTCCACTTGAGCGTTCTCCTCGCCTCTTGTCAGCCAATTAGGTACGACAAGCCGCTCAGTGTAGGCAATGTTATTCGTTTTTCAAGTAAACAAAAGTGACCTCCTATGAACGAGGAGAGCGTTTGATTGGTCTGTTCAGACAACCCTGCGGGTGACCGCCCGGTGCTTGCGTTGGTGGTTACGCAAATTTGACGTCAGGAAATTGGAATAGAAACATACTGGAATAGTTTTACGTTATAGGGCCCCAGGAGACATTCACGTTCCCTGAAAAGGTGGCAAATGTGTAATGTATTTAATATAAAGCTGCAAATTACTTAGCCTCTAGAGGAGGAGGAGGAGGAGGAGGAGGAGGAGGAGGAGGAGGAGGAGGAACCTTATTATAATAGAAACCGTTGCGCGGTTTATTCCTGAGCCCTAAGAACACTGCTCGTTTATTGCACAAAGATGTGTGTATGAGTCACATAAATTGGAAACTATCATGATATAGTACCATGAAAACTACTTGCAAAAATTACCGCTGTGATTGGGGCTGAACTTATCACCACAGGGATAAACAAAGCTTTCGGTCACACTATCGTCATCGAAAGCAGACCGTATGAGCCTATGCCCCCTACATCAGGAGTGCGACAATGCTCAGTATTTACACCTCCGTTATTTTTTATTTTTATAAATGACATTACAAATAAAGTTGATTGTAAAATTAGCTTGCCTATTTTTCTTTTGTTAGGTCCAGCGATGCATAATCAGTGTGTACGCGTCATATCAGATGGGGAGCTATCGCGGTTTTCGTGACGTCGCTTGACAGACAGGCGAAGTGGAGGTGGTTCAAAAAGATTTTGACCAATAGCGGAAGGCTGATTGCAGAATTGGAATAGAAAAGTTTTGAACAGCTTTAGGTTATAGCGGCCCAGTTAACAATCATTCTCTTTTGACGCATAGGCGGTTATTTACCTACTCTCCGCGCGTCTGCCAATGTTAGCATGCAACATACGTTTTTGAAAGGAACAGTGCAAAAGATAAAAAGAGCGAGTATCAAGCAAACGTGCAGCGTGTCTATTCCAGAAACAAACTGTTAGCAGCTTTTTTACTAACTCGGCTTACAATCTTCTCAAAATTTTTATTTATTTGTATATTTATATATATTTATACACCTAGTGTTCGAGACACAGTCAATGATATGTAGGGAGGCTGCATAAATATTTCCTTGAATTGTTATGTAAAAGGTAGGCCGTCTAATTAATATCCACGCACCTTCCTTTTGCGCACTGTTTAACGAATTATCTGAGACCGAAGCCACAAAGATTATCACTCATATAAGAGCTGTTTGCCATTGGGCGGTAATCTTTGCGAATATTTAGTTACATGGCCTAAAAACACTAGACAAGCAGTAAGCAATGATATTTGAGGAATACGTGACTGGAAATACTCGGAGCGTCAGTATACAGCACGAGATTGAATCACCATCTAACTCTGACCGATATGCGAAGATGTGTATAGTGTATAATGTATAGTATATAGATGTGTATAGTATGGTGTATAGTGTATAGTGTGTATCACTCAAAGCCTGCGGCACCGGCATCTGTTGGGCTAGCAATGGCGGCAATTTAAACGAATGGTCACTCTTGCTTGAGAATCTCGGCGAATGAACTTTCTTACGCAGAGATTCCCATTGCATCTACATTTGGGAATTCAAAAGCCAGAATATCGTTGATGCGTGAGGTCCGTTGTCTGCGCTCACACAAAACACTACCTCCATGAAACGAGAAACGTTCCTGAAACATATTATATGGAAACGGCTTGCGCTGCAGCATAACTGAAGAGCCTGCTCAAAGTCAATCTGCCGTGTATGCGTCGCGACTCCATTTCCTTACCGTGACCGACAACACCACAGCGCTGTATAACGCAGAGATGAGCGCAGCAGCGATTTATTATGGAAGCGCCTTTGTTGTCGAGCCAACGTGTGACAGTGGTAGATGCAATAAGCCAGCTAGCAACAACTATACGCAGCCGCACAGGTGCACAAGTCGTAGGAACATGTGTGTTGGAAAAATAATGAACGTGGGTAGAACTACCGCTGCGGAACATATTTCGGATTATGGAAATATCTTTGAAAATAGAACATATGGGAAGTCATTAACCGTTTTGTTCCGAATTTAGTTTTTGGTGTAACCAAGCTATTTGATGCAGATTAATACGGAAATGAAGATTAAAATAAGAATGAAATTCCAGGAGCAGCTTTTCACTGTATGCGACAGCCATCTGTCGCAAATTCATTATGCTACGAGAAGTCTCGTGGATCTTCAACGCGACGAATCGTTGCAAATTATTCAAACGCTAATCGCATATGCCATATCCAAGTCGTTTCACATGCCATAGGTGGCACGCTCCAAAAATGCCGCAACGTGCAACTAAGTACGTACTTTTCTTAAAGTTTTGAGAGAACTAACAATCTGCAGTACTAAGATACATCAACTAATAATGAGAGTTGCTGGCCCCCTGATTTCTCAGGGTAATCTCGGCTTTCGTTGTCCCTGTTGGATATTCCTCGTAAAGCAGCGTCCTACTGAAAATTTTGGACCAAAAGGGTTCATATGCCCGTTGAGCTACAACTGCGGAACAAATGGCAATTTGGTTCACCAGTGAAAAACAAGGCTAAACGTAAGAAACAGCAACGCTGTCAGGTGGATCCTGCTTTCTGGAGTGTGTATACGCGCCGCAGCAAAACGCTCACGTATAAAGTCCAAGAAAAGTGGGATGGACCACTCACAAGAAAAGGCAGACACACATATACCTGACGTTACTTGAACATGGCAGATTGAATCTGAAACGAGAAAAACGAAGGCAAACAGTGTTAGGAAAAGTGGCAACGCACGGCTGTTTCTTCACAGTAAGTGCTTCCAATTAACCTTTAACGAGCAATATAGCGTAAAATTAATAATTAATTAATTAATTAATTTACACATATTGCAGCCCAACGCAGGGCTATAGCAGGAGTAGGAACATTATGCATAACTATACATTGCACATTAAAAACACACATAAACACAACAAAATGAATGACCAAAAAGAAGTGTTTTACATGATAGCGAAGTGCTTACCAGTGGCAACTATGAAACCTTTTAGTGATAGTGAACGAATGTTACCAGGTAGAGAAACTCAAAGCTCTATTGTACGTGAAAAAAAAAAACTGTACTTGAATGTGTTAGTACGGGCACAAATAGGTGTTATGTTCAACACGTGGGAGCTACGGGTACAACTTGCGTTAGTAAATGTGGTATTGTTGCAATCAGAAAGACCAGAGGCGGAGTTATTGATTGCGTACAAAAGTACTAAGGCATTAGTGTGACAACGTGAAACTAATGGCCTAATGTGCAAATATTCTTGAGCTAGTGTTGGTAAGAAAGTCCGGCAGTAATTTTGGCAAATGAAACGGATAGATTTTTGTTGAACGTTATTGAGCGAGGTTATTTCGCATCGTTTGTAGGGGAACCAAACGACAGATGCATATTACAACAGGGCGAATTGGCGTTTTATATAATATCAGTTTATTATCGCAGGGGGTCTTAACTAAACTGCGGCGCCAATAACCTAATTTTTTTAGGGCTTTACCCTTTACATACTCGATATGTTTAGACTATGAAAGATGTTTGGTTAGAATGACACCTAAATATTTATACTGAGACACTCTTTCAAGTTGGATGCCATCCAGAGAATAATCGAATGAGAAGGGGCTCCAATGATAGCGCTGTAAACATCGGCGACCTTATACGCTTGAGAGAGAGATGTGAAAAGATAGTATATGTTATTGAAGAGGGAGAAGGAAAGAGTGTTCAAAGAACAGCGGTGCGAAAGAAGTTATTTTTTTTTTGCTTCTTAACGTTTCTGTGTGCCTCCTATGGTGAGCTCATTGAAGCTAGACACAAAGTTTCGGCCCTCAGGAAGAAGGTCGGTAAAAAGAAAAAAGAAGGAGCTACAGAAAAAGCGAGAGAAACGAGAACGTAGCTATTAGCATCCTGTCTTATACAACGCCGCAAAGCAAACATGCCTAGGCAAGCAACACAGCTCGAGGCGCACTCGTTAACTTACCAGTTCACCTAACTAACCTTTTGTCCGCAAAGTTGGGCGGCACGCGCTGACACAACCGACTTCTGCAGGAATTTTCTTTTGTTAGCGTTTTATTCCTCCTGACGTTACGGCCCCTGCGCACGCACCGCAGGCTCACGTGGTTGGCTTGTATAGGGACCTTTTCCCCCCCTCTGCGATGCTTTACTCATGTTTTAGATAAGCGCTGCTAGAGCTATGCTAGCTCGATAACCGCATGGACTTCACTTTTTTTTCTTATGAGCCAGACCACTAAGAATCGCGCTGCACCGCGAAGACAGTGCAAGTTGATGAGAATAAATGTGATCATAGATTTATATTTCAAAACCTGACCGCTTCACTCTAGTTTATCTTACGAACATGCACCAAACCTTCAGCCGAAATATGTTTACTTCATGTTTGTCAGTTGCCTGACTTGAAATTAATATTCACAGAGATGAAGTAAACAATAAACTGAGTGATATCGCACGAGAGTGAGACTATCGTAGGCTTTAACATTAGAAAAATTGCTTTTCTTTTGCTTGCTTTCAGACATTGCACTTCAAGTTGAACGTAATAAGTTAAAATTAGGGGTGTGCGAACATTCTCATTCGAGAACTGACTGTTCCGTACGGTCAAATATTCGGTTCTTTCAATTACGCAAAGAATAAGAACATTTCGCGGAGTTCCAAAGGAAAGAGAATGACGGAACTGAGAACAGTTTCGAATGATTGTGCTGGAGTAATGCTGCTGCTGCGCAGAGGCAGCAGTTCCTTGGCAGAATGCACGGGACAGATAATTACAGCTTAGTAACTTTCAATATTGAAGATTTATTTTATTGTCTCCCCCTTCCCCCTCAAAAGAAGCCCAAGACAAAAAGCTGCCTTGCAGCAGCTCGACGTGTCCCGGGGCCCGATTACAAACTAGCTGCAGGAAAAGGGTTGTACAATTTTTGCGCACATCATACATCAGCGTATAACACACAATGCAGCATTACAATCAAACAGAATTCTGAAAGAAAAGTAAAAAGTAGGATATACTGCCCATAGAGAAGTAAAAACAACGCTATAACAGAAACAGAAGAATTGAAGAAGTTCTCATTCAACACTGTCATATCGTAAACTAAAGCTTAAACTAAATGTCACGCAGATTTCGTTATTTTTAGACCAGAAAAAAAACAGAAGTTTTAGCTCGGGTTTGAGCACATCACACACGAAAGAAATCGCAGAAAAATGGTTTTCTGTTGATTAAGTTCACATTTTTTGCGTACCATTTGTTAGCGTTAAGTGTGTTAGGAATCAAGGAATCCAACATTTGGGAGCCATACTTCGTGCAGAGTCGAGGTGGATTTCATTTCTCTTTGCGTCTGATGCTTGTATGTGCCTACGTTAGTGTCACCGATGAAAGTTGCATTATCCATTTATCTTAGCACATGAAAGTGCATGATGGAGTGAGGCAATAGGCCAGTTAAGTATTGCAATTGCAGAACGTTCACAATGAAGTGCGGTCATTTTATCCTTGCGTAGAAAAAAACAAGTCAGCTGAGAAAGCGATTTGCCATAAAGCGCTGGCTGTTAAGCGAGCGTGCGGTGCCGTTTATGTTCTCTGCCACTAAATGCCCGGGAAATCACCGTAATACATCGCGAGATTTCTAAGTGGCACGAGAATGCATTACTTCAGCCTTCTAAGCAGCAGTGTTATTCTGTATGAGGAGCACCGGAGCTACCGCCAACAAAATAGACCTTTTACACGCATACTCGTCTGCATTTCTACAAAATCCGACGGCTGAAGCATCTACATATCGAAGTTTTCTCTTGTTCCTGTTCCATTTCATGTTCTGGTTTATTTTGTGATACGAAGGTGTACCGTAAAAATCCGCGTGTAATGCGTATTTTTTTCTAAGAATTTAGCATCTGAAATTGGCCCTTCGTATTATAATGGAACCACACAATTCTCTACCTAAATCTGGATTTCCGGTTTCCTATCACGGCTGTAGCACTACTATCCCACCATCTGATACGCTATCGCGCCACGACGCTGATTTGCGCCCCTCGCCTTGTCAGGATCAGCGTAATCGCACAATCTAGGCACCGCGGAAGCAATATACAGCTACGACGACAATCGAGGGGTGAGTCACCACCATATAAAAGGTTTTCGCCGATTGCGTTCAGTGCAAACCTATTTTGTGTTGAGCCCTTTGTTCGGGTTTGCTTTCTTCTTATTTTCCTAAATGTAGTGTTATACGCAAGTACAGTCGAACGACCTTATAACGAAGTGCTTGGGCCATCCAAAATCATTCGCTCCACAGGTCCCTTCGTTGTAAAGGTCGCGCACTGCAATCCCCTCCCCCCCCCCCCCCCCCTCATAATAGAACCGGAATAAAATTTGAACTTGGGCAGGTCATTTCGAGGTAGGGGTGCGGAGGTGCTCGACTGTACAGATTTGTTTTCTCTAATCTGCGCTGTCCTGTAATGCCACGTCCCATTATATTCCGGTCCGTATTATACTCGGGTGTTTGCGGTATTGCCAATTTGTCGCCGCAAGCGGGAAAACCGTTCCGAAAAGCCCTCTAGCGATGCTCGCGGCCCAGTCTTCACGAACGGCAACACGGCGTCCCATACTTCAAGTGGAATGGCTGGAGGCCGAACTGCATACGTTCCTCGAAAGCCCGCTTTTTCTTAATGGTGGACACAATGTGGGCAAGCTCCCGCTTTTTCTTCAAGCGAATAGGTTTTTGCCTACCGCTCTATGCGAGACAAACCACGTGTCATTTATTCCTGAGCAAACCTGTGCGCGCATATATTTTCTGCTTGTTTCTTCTGGAATAATAATCCATCACGCATCTTAGCTCGGATGTGTGCACCGCTGAACGTAGCGGGCCACTTCTTTTCGTTCTTTCGTGGTGCTTCTATTTTCAGAGTCATCATCCTGTTTTTTCTTCTTGATTGTTTCAGGGAAGACGAGTTTGCGTTATGTTCCTGAAAAGTTATAGGTTTAGATTGAGCTGCTTCTTACCGCACTACTGCTTAGCTCTCCGCATCACGAATTCATATGAAAAAAAAAAAATGGCCGACCATTACGACACTCTCAAATGCAAAATTTCGGCTCAGCTGTATAAGCGTTTTCGTTTCGCAATATATTGAAGAAAAGGATTTGCGACCGAGATACCCGCACCCACTGCAACCGGGCCAGTGCCGTCAGCGCCTTCTCAGAGGGAGAGGCAGTGTGAGAACGCTAGCATGATGAGCGGCATCGGAACCACCTCCGGAAGACAACGACGAACGCGCGAGCAGTGCCACGAACGTATTCGCGCGGTTACGGGGAGGGACGATGACGCTCAACCGAGGAACGGGTACTTGGAGCTGCGCCCTAAAAAGCTATCTCGCCATGCTAGAAACATGCATAAGATTGCATGGACTGGTACTGTTGCAACTGTACACTATCCTGGACACCATATTATTTATCGCGCAAGCTTAGCTCGTGAAATCGGCGATGTCTGTCTGAGGCCGTGAAGCAAGCCAACGAGGAAGGCGCCTGGGCATCCGTGCTGGCTCCGGTTTGTCTGCAAATTTGGTCTGCACATTTATTTAGAGCTAACTGAGGCAACGGCAACGCAGAAATTTGAGGAAGAAAATTGTTAAGCGTTTTTCATGGTCTCGAAATTACCACTTTGAACACTAAATCTGGCGCGCACATGCCTGTTATTGCGCTGCTGAAATGTTTGTTGTTAATGGATAACGAAAATACATTATGAAGAACCAACCCTTCTTACTATTCAAGAATACGTTGACCGTGCATTGGGAGGTGGTTATTTGCGTCACTATATTGCACTCTGTTATGGGAGGCGCTCCACCTTACTACCATGCCTTACCCTTACGTGGAAGACCAACCGGTACTTCGAGCGCCTCTTCCTCAAGCAGCGCGTTCGGAACGCCGTGCATAGTCTACCACCGCCTCTGGGGGTTTATTCTGTAAGAGTCCACTTAGTGGACTGTCCATTACGGCCGCCGCTGATTGGCTTGGGCCGCCAGTCTCCCCCTCTTTCGTACAGCTGCATCCAATCAGCAGCGGCCGAAATGGACAGTCCACTAGGTGGACTCTTACAGAATAACCCCCCTGGTCGCAGACGCGCAGCGTCTCAACGACAGCATATCAAAGCTCTAGCTGTCACGAGGGAAGAACGCTCGCCTTACCACCGTGCCACCATGTGGCACTGAACGGCACTACCATGCCAGTGGTACCACTATACTGTCCCACGGCGTGGTTGCGTGCGGTCGCGCTGACTTTGTCTTGTAAGCGATCTGCTTACAAGATAAAGCCTTCTCCCTTCCATACATAGCAGTCAACGCTGTGGAGGCTATAGAAACTTGTGGCACTGGCTTCGTTCCCAGTTGCATATAGTTCGATGTTTTTTGACCGCGGTTGTGCTCAACTATTCTTTATATAGGCTCAGTATTGAATGAAACAACTTTTAATGCTTAGAAACAAACACACCGCAGCATACTGCTGCTAATGCGTTGTTTTAGATATTTTTTATTGTTGTTGTTCTTTCCGGGTTTTTATTTTGCCCCCAGCTATGGATTCGCACACTAAAGCAAAAATGGAGACCCCTGCTGCACATGGTTAGACGAATATCGAGCAAGTATGGCGGAGCGCGTCAGAAAGCGTGCCAAACGCTTGCAAAAGCGGTCGTGGTTGGAAGGATTTTTTACGGGGCACCCTTGTACGAATTCTCTGAACGAGACCTCGGCGACATCGAAAAGTTACACAGGGCCACCCTCCGTACGATCACTGGGCTACCAAAGCACACGAGGAACGAGGACCTGCTCAAGCTCGTAGCGATTCCACCCATACGGGACATAATCAGTGAAGCACGAATTCGAATGCGATCCCGGTTGGAAAACAAGACCCAAGGAAAACAGATCATGGCAGGGGATAAACAAGTCCATGTGAAGCCAGAGCCCGCGGAAGCGACCATAACGCCACCATGGGAAACACCACTGGGCATACGGAGGCAACAACGCCCTATCGCCAGACTAAACGCGGAAGCTAGAAAAATATTTGCAAGAGATTGGGATTAAGCACGCCGCAGCACACCACTGACATCTACACGGACGCTGCAATCACAAACGACATAGCAAGCATGGCCTGGGTTAGCACATCTGCACCCCAACACAATGGCTATCACACATGTCAGCTTCCTGGGGGTTCAACCTTGCACGCTGACCTCTTAGCTATATGGGGAGCGGTCAACACCATTCCCATTGACATGGGGGACATTGTAAAGCAGAGTGTGCGAAATAATTATCGGATCCTTACTGATTCGTACGAAGCAGTGGCCGAATCGACGGGGCCTACGACAGATGATGCGGTGGCCAACGACACCAGAAAAGAATGGCTGAGGCTTAGCTTGGTTAAGCCTAGTCAGATGCGAAGCATATTGGTGGCTGAACTTGGTAAGTAACTTGTCGCCGAGCCGCATACTGAGCACGTTGCTTGGCCAGACGTTCTTCCCGCTCTTCATCAGTCTCTGTAGCACGCCGCAACCTTCGCTTCTCGTTGCAACGAGCAGCTCTGTCTTCAGGAGGCATCTCACCTCGTGAGTGTCTAGCAGAGGCAAGCGCAGCTGCTTATATACCGCCGCGACGCCGCGAGCGACGGCGCGAGTTGGAGCCCCGTTTCTCCTCTGTCGTGACGTCAGGGTGTAACGTGGTATGGCATGAGTACTCAAGGTCATTGAAGGCGACACCGCCACGCCTGAGGAGCTGGGTTAAGCTCTAGTAATATGCTTCGCATAAAAAGCTAAAGAGAATACAAGACAATGGGACAAATGTTGAAATCCTATGGACACCGGGGCACACCGGCACGGATGGGGGAAACGCAGCCGCTCACGCAGCTGCCGCGCAAGCGGGTGGGCTTGATTACGCGTACAGCTCCCCACACTCCATTTCCTCACCAAACCCCGCGGACCAAAATCCATACCTAAAGATGTTGGCCGCAGGATCTCCTAGCAGAGCACTTATGCATTACATTCGTACTAAAATAAAAGCAGACAGTAAACGGAGATTATTAGAAGCTACACCAGTGCATGTGTTTGACGACAAGGGTGGGCTTACCCGCACGGAAGAGGTTTTCTTGAATAAGGTTATGGCCAACGCTGCATACACACCACACATACTTGAGAAATGGCACCAACCCAGACAAGCTACGATTGTGCAGACTTACACCCGATGTACACATTGCCAGGAGTCATGCAGAGCAGACTTGCAACACCTCATTTGGAGCTGTGCAGCTTTTTCACAAGGGAGATCCAACATTCAGCATCTACTACACGGAGACATTAGAACACTAAGAATTGCAATACAAGCTAACCCTGAAACACAGAAAGCCATTGCGACATATGGCAGACAAAGTGGCCTGTTTCGAGTAGTGTAGAAAGGGTCGATCAGCCCATGTGACAGCGGCGGAACTGAACATGCACCTGAGCCTGCATGAAGCGGAAGATCCCAGACTGAGATGAAGAAGTGTTTCAGCCAGCAGTCTGGGTACCCACATTCCCTTCCCTCCTAATCCCCATCAGCGGCCTAGAGCCGTCCCCTTCCTTAACATAAAGGCTTTATTCATTCATTCATTTGCAACCCGTCGCGAGGGGCCTCACGTGCATGCTCGGGTGAGTGAATGCTGTTGGCACGCAATGAAGCATGGACGGAACACACCGAGTGATATTTCTTCTTGACCTAACTTCCTGCGTACCTTCCACAGCGTTGACTGCTATGTATTTGAACGGAGCATAGGTGGGCCGATGGCTCGTAGCGTCTTTTCTTTTTTTTCATAAGTAGGGCATGTACGACCCTTGCTAGAAGTAACGACTATGATTAGTGATCGTATCTTGTAGGAGGCGCATTGAGTAGTTACATAATCGTGCTGCAAGAATACATAATTTTGAATTGCCTTTATGAGATGTGTAAGTAAAAGTGAGTGGACAGCGTGCAAAGGAAGCTGCACATGTCGCGGAGGTGTTACGCCCACGCTGCAGGCTATTCCGGCTTGGTAAATAAAGTTGTACGTAGAATTGCAGTATGATTAGCATCATCGACATTTATGGCTACGTCCGGGTAGGTAGCCAGCAGGCCATTATGCTGGAGATCACGTGATTTGTCGCGGGTGCCCGGTCAAGCATGTGATGGTGAGCCGAGGTAGCTGGCACCTCGACGGTCGCTCTTGTCTCGTGGGCTATAGTATTGGAGGTCATGTGAACTGGTGAGTCCTAGAGCCGCGCACAGAGTTGAAATGCTGAAAGGAATGGCAACAAGGACAGGTCGATTAGGGACTACCATGCGCGATCCTTTTGCTTAAGTTACTTCTTCTCTCGCCTTCTTCGCCTACGAAGCCGCCGAATCTGCGCATGAAAGTGGTCAACGAGTCTTCATTCTGCTTTCACGAACAGGCGCTGCGGTTTGGCTGCGATTGATGTCCCGTGATTGTACTTTGCTCCTATGGGACTCGAACGTTTTCACCATGTTTCGTTTGCATTCGTTGTCTCCGGACATACGGATGCACCTCCTGCCTCGGTTACCATGACGTGAACAGACCATGCTGTACCGTCTGTGGCAAGGCATTGCCTTTACAAACTCATATGCTTTCTTTATTGGAATGGCTGGCAGCTGCACGTGCGACACATGCAACAGCGATGAGACGCTCGCACATATTATCTTTGCCCACGTTATAGTGCTCAGAGACAAGTGATGTTCAGAGTACTGGACCAGTTGGACAATCGTCCACTATCAGAATTCAAAGCTTTAGGTCAGTACTCCCAAAGAACATCCGCGTTGAAAGCCTTACTCGCGTTATTAAGGTTCCTGTGGTCTACGGAGATTCACGATAGATTTTAAGAACGCCGCTCCCTACCGCTCTATAGTGTACGCGCTTTGTTCGTTCTCGTCTCTTTTTCTCTTTTTCTCTTTATCTCCCCCTTCCGCTCTCTTTCTCTTTTTATCCCCCTTGATGCTTCCCCCCGTGCATGGTAGCCAACCGGAACTACCTCTGGTTAACCTCCCTGCCTTTTCCTGTATTATTTTTTCTCTCTCTCTCTCATCTTCTTCTTTATATCATTTAGCATCTATCCTGGAGAGCATTTTTCTTTATTCCGTTCTTTTGGTGCGTTTCGTTTGTGTTTCAAAAAATTATTAGTGCGCTTGTACGTAAATATGCTCCACATAAACAGACAATAAGCTTTCTTGTGCCGAGACTGGCTTTTTTCGTGTATTTCATTCTTCTTGGGTTTTCATTACCACTGTTATTATTAGATGATGGATGACCAACTCTCCTAAGCTTCCGCTTCCTGCTTATCGTAACGACTGCTGGCAGCTTCCACAGAGCGTGTGGAGAGTAGGAATGTTTGCTCACATACTCTGGCACTAGCATATGTGACGGAAGGCGTAATCAGAGCAGTCTTGGCTTGTTTCGCGGTTGCCGTGTTACCTCAGAGAGAGAAATCCGTCCGTACGTGGTGTACATTTTGCTGTAGAAGACGTGTCGTTGCACAGAAGTAGATACAACGTTTCATTTGTGTTATATAGCCTTGTGCTCCCACTGAGTTGATATACAAACATCGCGTGCGCATTCCTCATAACGAGATTTTGCTTCCCAGCGTGGATTCCGTGCCCGGAGTAATGTTACTGTTGGTGTGACACAAAAAAAAAAAAAGCCGCATGCAGATGTGCGAGGTTAATGCACACGAAAAGCTGCAGTGCATAATGCACTGAGTTTCGCATCAGTAAGGTCAGACACAATCACATGAGTTCTGTGGCGCTATATTTTCCTTCATTTTTTTTCCTACTTCAACTTCCTTGGCAATTTATCGTTCCTTAGGTGTTTTTTTATAGCCAAGGTACGAGAAATTACGCTTAAGGAAAGATACAACACGGGAACAAAAAGTTAGTGAAAAAAAGAAAGAAAACTGAACAGATCATTGTAAGCCGCGGCAAAACAAGCGCCGCAACGAGCCGGCCGTACAGAAATGTCATACGCTCTGCGCTCTGTTCTGATGTATGCTTTCCCCTTATCAGGTCTAGAGAATTTCTTGTTCTTGGTTGTCTCCGTGGTGCTCCCATATCTTACAGTCCTTATGCTTGCGTCTTCCAAAGGCAAACCGGAGGGCACAGAAAAGTATTCAGACACATTAAACAGCCAGCCAGCTGATGAAGCACAGGTGTGCGATAGAGTGGTCCATTGCAACACGGAGTGCTCCACGGGCATAGGAGACGGAGCCATGTTCTGGGACTACAGCGAAAACAGCAAAGTCGGTTACCACATTTTTTCTCGCTCTTTTTAGCAGCAAGAAGTGGTGCACAGCCCATTCTGCCTTGTAGTGATGGATTTGCAGCTCTTCGAGACGCCGCGTGGCTTGTGATCTTCCTCCGGCACAGCCTCAAAGAAACGGGGAAACGTTTTCAGTGACAGGAAAGACACCGATTTGTATTCCGCCTCGGACAATGACTCTTCGGATAACAAATTCGAGACCATGTTGCGCCTGATGGCCAGAAAAATAAATACTCAAGCATCTTCGATCTCGAGTGTGTCTTCTCTGAAGCCCTTGCTTCTGGGCTGGCTGCCTGGATACAATCCTGTTCGCGATAGACTTCGTGACACTATTAATCCTGTAATGCACAGCGTACTTTAGTTGTTACGCTCATTTCGATTCCTCAGAATACTAATTTATGAGTAGGAAGCCTCGTGCGCGGCCTATAGTAGCATTCCTAAGCTGAGAGAAATTTGCAGCTGTAGATTGCTAAAAAAATGATCATTAGTATTTTACCGCACTAATGAAGTTCTTGCTCAAATAACATCTAATTCTTATGCATCAGTCTGCTCTCCTTGGTAAGAAAAAAAAAGGACAGGAATAAGTTATTCTGATCTTCATTTAAGTGAAACTAAATTTCAGCTTTCTGCTTCGGACGCTAAACAGATTGTGCAGTTCTTACTGCATCTTAACGCAAGATGGCCTCCCGCTTTTATCAATTCGTAGCGGTTACTCTGTGCGTGCATCACTTATCCCATGTACAAACCAAAAACAACTGCGTAATACACAACATTAAAAGCGCACTGTGAGGTCCTTGGCGTAAATCGTGGTTTATAACTCGTAAGGCGTACATAAAAAGCCAACTAACTGGAAGAAATATCCGTGCGGTGCGGAGTTAGATCTAGGCTTAGAGAGAGAGAGAGAGAGGAAAGGGGAAAGGCAGGGAGGTTAACCAGAGAAAAAAAATCCGGTTGCCTACCCTACGCTGGGGAGAGAGGGGAGGGGGAGGTAAAGTGGAAACAAAGTAGAGATAAGGAAAGGAAGGAGCATAGACACACAATCACAATCGGTCACTGTCACCGAACACTGTCATCGCACAGCACACTGACACTTGTAGCAACATTAACATCTGTTCAGGCTACAGTCGCCTGTCCAGTTCTGTCGCCCTCAAGAACCGCAACAGTGCCCTCGTCGCCCTCTGCTGCGATGGCTTATGATGGCGGTATCTGAAAATGAGTTCCTCTGTGAGAGGTCTGTGGTCAAAACGCGCTATCGCGGTTGCAAGTGATTGTCTCTGTAAATTATATCGAGGACAGTCACAAAGAAGGTGTTGAAAAGTCTCTTCGTTACCACAGTCCTCACACGAGGCGTCGTCGGCCCATCCAATTAGGTAAGCGAAAGACTTGGTGTAAGCCACCCCTAGCCATAGGCGACAAAGCAGGGTAGCTTCGCGACGACAGAGCCCAGCTGGAATACAAAGGCGTAGGGAGGAGTCAAGCTGGCGGAGTCGGTAGTTGTGAAAACTTCCAGCGTTCCACAAGGATAACGTGATGTGACGGCTGATCATTCGAAGTTTTCGAGCGGCATCGGTCCTTGATAACGGTATCGGCTCCTCTTCGTCCCCTTGAAGAGCCGACCGAGCAGCGTTATCAGCGTGTTCGTTCCCCATGACTCCGCAGTGACTTGGAAGCCACTGAAATGTCACGTGGTGTCCTTTCTCAGTTAAGGTATGAATGAGTTCTCTAATCTCAAATACCAGTTGTTCGTGTGGTCCGCGCCGCAGGGCCGATAGCAAAGATTGCAGTGCAGCCTTGGAGTCACTGAATATTGACCACCTTCGAGGTTGTTCTTGGTTGACGAGACGAAGTGCAGCGCGAAGGGCTGCAAGTTCCGCGGCCATCGGTGCGTTGGGTGACATGTCTTGAAACTGATGGTGGTGGCTTTCGCTGGGAAGACCACGGCTCCAGAGGAACACTGGAGAGTTGCCGATCCATCAGTATAAATATGTACGTATTCGGCGTACCTCTCGTGCAAAAGAAGCAGAGTTAGTTGTTTAAGAGCTGGTGATGACAGCTCAGATTTTTTCCTGATTCCTGGTACGGTGAGGTGCACTGCGGGTCGAGCCAAACACCATGGAGGAACCGATGGCTTAGTTGCGGGGGTGTAGCCTGATGGGAGGCAGGTGTAATACTCCGAAATCGTAGTACAAAAGGCTGCCTGCGGCCTTTCTGATGGTAGTGTTGCCAGATGGTGGGAACAGGCACGGGCAACGTGCCTAATGTGCACTCTCAACACTTCTACCGCAATGTGTGTTTGTATAGGTTGGTCCTGAGCAATCGCAATAGTCGCTGCTGTCGATGTGCATTTTGGCAAACCAAGACACACCCTGAGAGCCCGAGCTTGAATAGCATGTAGAGCACGAAGATTTGTCTGGCAGGTGTTGGTCAGTACGGGCAAACTGTATCTCAAGAAGCCCAGAAAAAGAGCCCTGTACAATTCCAACATTGCATGTACTGACATTCCCCAAGTCTTTCCTCCCAGAAACTTCAAAAGTTGGGAGATTGCTGTCAGACGCTTTTTCAAGTAGGTAACGTGCGGGCTCCATGAGAGATCTCTATCAATGATTATGCCAAGAAATTTGTGAGTCTTCTCATAAGAAATTATCTGGCCATTTATTGATATGGCGTAGGGTGTTATTGGTTTGCGAGTGAACGCCATCAGTGCACATTTGTCTGACGAGATTTCAAGACCTTGGTTGCGGAGGTATAGAGCTGTTAGAGTAGCAGCTTTTTGAAGTCTTGCACGTATCTGAGGACGTGTCACACCTGACGTCCATATACATATGTCGTCGGCGTACATTGATATCTTGATCGCTGCTGGCAGATGATCAACGAGACCAATGAGTGTGAGGTTGAATAGGGTAGGGCTTAGTACACCGCCTTGAGGTACACCTCGGTACGTGTAGTGTAGTGCGGTTTTACCATCACCGGTACAGACAAAGAACGATCTCATAAAAAGGTAATGAGAGATCCATTGGAAAACTCGACCACCTAGGCCAACCATCTCAAGAGCATCGAGGATAGCCTGGTGAGATACGTTATCGTATGCCCCCTTGACATCCAAGAAGAGAGCTGCAGATAATCTTTTGCGTGACTTTTGAAGCTGGACGTACGTAGCGAGATCAACAACACTGTCTATGGAAGAGCGATCTCGACGAAAACCAGCCATGCAATTCGGTAGCATGTTGTAGTGCTCCAGGTACCACTCCAAGCGGGCAAGGATCATCTTTTCCATTATCTTTCCCACACAGCTGGCCAGCGCTATAGGGCGGTATGAGGTGGTTTCAAGTGGGGACTTGCCTTGCTTCAGGAGAGGGACCAAGCGGCTTATCTTCCATTCTTCGGGAACCATGCCATCCTGCCAAGATAAGTTGTAGAGGTGTAACAGTTCTCTTCGTGCGCCATCACTCAAGTTGTTCAAGGCGCGGTAGGATATTCCATCTGGTCCCGCGGAAGAAGAACGCCTGCATAGAGCAAGAGCCGCTTCTAGTTGCTCCATTATGAATGGAAGATCCATGCGGCCGTCACGTGAAACAGGGATGCGACTGGGGGCTGGAAAGCCTGGACCGGTTGCTTGGCCAGCGATCCTTGCACAAGTCTTCTGCAACATCAGCCTCTAGCCGCCCCTGGAAGAGCGCCAGCGCCTTGAATGGGAAGCGTTGTTCAGGGAAGGAACGTAGACCACGTATGGTTCTCCAGATGTGGGAAAGTGGCTTTCGGGGGTCTAGTGACTGGCAAAATCTTGCCCAACGTCGAGATGCCAATCTATCCATGCGACGTTGAAGTTTCTTTTGCAGTCGTCTGGCTGTCCTAAGGTCTTCGATGGACTTTGTACGCCGGTAACGCCGCTCCGCACGACGACGGAGCGCACGAAGTCGCTCCAACTCTATATCGAATTCCGTGTGCTTCGACGAAACCGTGACCGTGCGCGTGGCATGTAGCATTGTAGACTTGATTGCTTCCTCTAATCCAGAGGACAAGCCCTCTCGACAAGCATCCTCCATGGTGGAAGTAAAAGTGGTCCAATCAATTAATCGAATGGTGTTCCGTGGGGTGGGACTGGACATTCCTTTGATGACAAGGTATGTGGGAATATGATCACTCCCGTGTGTCTCGATATCCGAAAACCATTTAACATATCTTGTGAAAGTGCTGGAGACGAAAGCTAGGTCAAGACAGCTGCCATAATTCACGCCTCGAATAAACGTTGGGCTGCCGTCATTCAGGAGTGAAAGACCGTGGTTACAGGCGAAGTTTGCAAGTCTTTGCCCTCTTGCATTTGTTTTTGCGCTTCCCCATGCTATATGGTGCGCATTAAAATCTCCGCTAATGACATATGGGGCAGGGCACACAGACAAGATGTTCGTTAATCGTTTGGGATCAAAGATACTTGAAGGCGATATATAAACGCCTACAAGTGTAAACATGAGTTTGCCCTTTTTAATGATGAGGCAAACGTATTGATTTTCATCATGAGGCGGAATCGGCTGGCGAACATAGGTCAGTTCTCGACGAATAAAAACGATGACTTTGCTGCATGCATTAGTTGTTGCGGATATAACAGCTTCGTATCCCGATAATCTGACTGGTTTTGACACATTAGGCTCACATATAACAATGATTGGGAACAAATTAGTATATATATACTGACGAAAGTCCGAAAGGCGTGATTTTAGTCCTCTTGCGTTCCACTGTATGATTGACGCTGCCTTGACTTCCTCTCGAAACGATGGGCGATGGCTGGCCATGTCTCTATTCGAGGGACTCAAGTACTGGGCTCAAGGCGTCCAGTACTTTCAGTGCATTTTGAGCAGACGTAGTTTGAAGGTTCGACAGAATCACTCGAATGGCATCTATGAGGGGACGCAGCATTGAAAGGACTTGATCTGCTTTGGGCGTGGCATCAGCGGCAGGAGTAGGCTCCCGAGCGGGCTTGACAATCTGTAGTTCTGTGGGAGATTGCTGGCTCGGAAGCGCAGGCCATTCTTCTTGGGACAAATTCCTTTCAGGCGACTTCCATGTGCTGTTCAGCCCCTTTTTGGCCTGATTGGAGAATGTGGGTGCTACACTGGAAGTGGCCCTCTCCTTTCGCGGCTCTGCCTTTCTTGATGAGGTTCGGTGACGCCGACGCCGACGCCGGATCGTTGCAGCAGCCTCCCTGTGTGTCGAATTGTCCCGAACCATTTGCTTGAGAACAGCGACCTCTTTCTTGATGCGAGGGCAGTGCCTAGACGAGGCAGCATGGGAACCATTACAGTTGCCGCACTTTAGGACAGTAGCCCGGCACGTCTCCTCCGCGTGAGGTTCAGCACAACGGGGACACAGTATCGAGTTTGGGCAGACACCCTTGACATGTCCTAGCCTAAAGCACTGATGGCATTGAAGAGGCCTTTGTACGAAGGGTCGAACCGGGTGTCGGAAGTGACCGACTTTGACGTGTGTTGGTAAGCAATCTCCTTTGAAGATCAGTTTGACGCAGCGCGATGTTCCAAGGCGGCTCACACGCGTGATGACAACACCCTCACTTGCTGGTTTGACGAGGATAGGCAAGTCCGCGTTGGGAATGGCGACATCGATGTCATAAATGACACCTGCTGTGGATGCGTCATCCATCGGGATATATGAACGCACTTTGATGCGCCCTAGCACCGAGATTTGCTTCAGTTTTTCGAGCGCACTCCCGTTGGTAACATCGATTGCGAGGACATTTTTGCGAGTATTTATCCGAATGTCCTTAATTTCATTCGGCACGACCCCTTCCAAGAAAACAGATAGTTCTTGCCTGTTTAGCAGTCGGAGGTTGTTTGAGGGCTCCTCGGGCACGAACACGATGGCGTGAGGCCAGCGTTCAGGCCTTGACTTCAGAGTCGCCGTGCTCGCTTGCGTTGATGGGTTCGCGTTGACAGTTCTCCTTTTGGCCCTCTTTCTGCGGACAGTGATGAAGCTATCATCCGATGAGTCTTCATCCGACATCAAGTATAACTCAGTGTCCTCGGTGTCACTGAGCACGCTTCCTCTCTTCCTCGTGAGGGACGGCCTTGATGACCTCTGGCCAGGAGGGCCTCTGGAAGGCTCCGCGTCCATGGCCACAAAACCGGGAGCCGAGGCACCAGGAAATTCCGAAGAATTCGTCGGAAACCAGAGAACACAGATAGAAGCGTTCTAAGAAGAAGGATCTAGGCTTAAATTACTGAATGAGCCACACTCGCTGGTGGTCGGCAAGGAGCTTATTGCGAAGTCACTGTAGTTGGGCAATATCGAAGACTACAGTAGCGGTTTTGCTCGTGCCAGCCAAGATACAGTGCTTAATGAGCCATATTCGCTGTAAAATTCTAGACTTATCCTCAAGGTAATCGCAGTGTATTAAAGCAGTGTTATGTCTGCAGCACACGCGTGTTTTGCACATGTCGCTTGCAGTAAACGGTTGCTGTGTTGGAAGAAAAAAATACGCTGCAACTGGACAGCCGAAGACCGGTACTCTTTCCGGATTGCAGTGGGCTGTTGGTTTTGCATAAGTCTATGTTCAGATTCATATGGCATCGCATTAGCCCATTTTCTGGCTTCCTGCATGCTACTTAAAACAACTTGCACTGTCGATCGAATTTTATGTTTGTCTTTTTGTCAAAGGAAATTTTACGTGTACAAGAAACTCATGCGCATTCCCAGCCCTTACGGAGCTGTGCTTCAATACCGTACGTGTTTTTTGCTTTAGTAGACAAACACCAGCGTCTCTCTGTCGTTTTGTGTTGCTTATTTTAAGGAGACAGTACAAGAAACGTCGGACAAAACACACAGCAGAAACTACGCAATTAGAGAAGAACACAAGATGCTAAGATCATAATGTGCAACAAGCAAACTGCTCTCAGCAGCAAGTTCCTGACTGACGAGAAGTGCAAGCTATGAAAGTTGCCCAATCCGCGAAGACACTCTAAAGGTAAAGTGAACGAGCTGACCTCACCACTCTTGCTTTTTTTTTACTTGACACTGACCTCACATGACCATAGTAGCGGCTCAAGCGGTTACACAGACGCAGCCGACCGAGCAGCCACGTCAGGGATTGCGCGAAGACCCAAGCCAGCGAGTTTTCTCGGTCACTGGGTGGGGTAATTACACGCACCAGACTTCGATCTCTCGCAAGCAGCGGGGGTCTGCTGGTCAAGCCTGCATCTCGCGTGGCTTCACGCTACGCTACCCTTGACCCCGCTCTCCTACCTCCATGTGCCGAGAAAGCGTTTGTACTTTGGCTGCGAGGATGATCACGGTTCCAAGGCAAAATGATATTAACACACAGGCCTGCCTGATGTACCGCCAATTTTTTTACAGGCTAGTCACGTGTTCTCGTCATTGATTTAGTTAATAATCTGTGTTGCAACGCCAGCTTAGAATGAACAACGTGAATCTAAAAGTAACAGCACTAAACAGACAAGGACATAGGCACTGGCACTGACTCACAACTGTCACTTTCCTCGAACTAAACTTGAGTTTTGAGTATCAGCGCCAGTGTCGTGTTCTTCATTGCCTATGTCCTTGTCTATTTAGCGCTGCTGCTTTTCGAGACATTAATTGCCACCAACTCGACCAAGTTTCTTTCTAGAATAACGTGAAGTCTATGGATAATGAACAGATATTTTGAAACACTAGTTTGCAGTTTGAGGCTTGGTACCATGATTACAAAACATCTACAGAAAATGGGTCCTCCTGATAGTCCGCAAAGCATTTGTGGCTTGGTGGATGATGGCATTCATCATCTGTTGCTAGAATTCCCACGACACGATACTAAGAAATGCCATTTGATATTGGAGGCCATTAAGTTTCAACAAAAATCTTAGGGTCATGGCCAACTAATACGTTACGAAAGAGAGCCCTAGTGGCCCTCTAGACATTTCTGAAGAGTAGTATTGTTGAAAATTGTGGATGGTGGTTTGTATTCCTCCTTGTGCATGAGTTTATGTGATTTTCTGTTACCTGATTGTCTGTATTTAGTGTACCTGTGAGAGCTGCTTTTACGTTCTAGCGTGTCATGTGACTCGTTGCTGTCATTTCTCTTTGCTGTGTTCATGTGACCACACTTTCCGTTGTAGCTCGCTTTATGCTTACAGTTTTCTGAGTGATCTTTTCTACGTTTAAGCTAAGCGACGTTTTGGCCTGGTGTGCTTTATGCTGTTTCTGTTGTGAACTGTTTTAGTGCATTTACGTCACCTGACTGTGTGGTGTTCTTGTTCTAGTTACCCTTTTTTGTTCATTGCCGGCTTGTTATATTATAGTTAGTACATATTTGTTCTACTTAAGAAGCAAAAGCTGGCACCGCCTAAAGGCGCCAACATCTCTAAACATTGTTTATTAAGAAGAGCCAAGGTAAGCACGACAGATCTTGCATTTAAATTTAAACAAAACTGAAAATAATTCGAGAGAACTTATCTTTTAGTTGGAATTCTACTTCTAGTTGAACTCCAGGAATAATTATGTATCACCGCTAAATTTGAACTAACATTGGTTTTAAGTTGTCGTAAAAGGAAAAGAACTAAGAATGTGTTCCTAAATTTAGTCAACGGCTGTAAAGCTGATGGGCACCACAATCGGTAGGGCACCACAAGCGTCATACGGGAAACTGAGGGTTCGGCTCAGCATATTGTCGTTTCGTTCGCTTTCACGGTGATTTTTCAGTAATGAAGATGAAAACGAATATTAAATAAACCTGCCAATGAAACGGTTTTTGCTAATTACTTTTACATTATTGCCATTAAAGCTCGAGATACTTGATTGACCTCACACTTCTCGAACAACCCAGCTTAGATAAGATCACAAGCTTTGCTTCTTTGATGGCAGTGATCACCGACAGCTATCTTTAGCTTTTGTTTTGTTTAACCTCATGCCTTCTTCGATGCCATTCATTTTAACAAAGCGAAATGAGGAGCCGGTTAAAGCGACAAGTTTCTTGACATCGCTTTCATGGAAATGGGCGCCGTCGTCATAACTGCTACTGAATTGCTTTTTTATAGCTCACCGACCTTCTGCGTGCACATGTGAACATGACACTAAAGATAAGAGGCATACTCTGTTATAACATTTCAGTATGGCGGCGACATGTTCGACTGTGGAGCTTGAAACTGTGAACCATGACTCTATTTCTTTCGAGCTGGACGGTAAATACTATAGGATGCACTTCGCAGTCCTGATTGTAATAAATATTAAGAGAAAGCCAGAAACTCTCGGCGGCTACTGCGATACAATTATAAGGTCGCTCTTCGAATTTTCCTCAGCGACCTAAATGCAACGAAATGTCTCGCTGAGTAGGTCCTGTTCAGAAAATGACAGAAATATCTATTGAAGCTATCTATTGAAGTTCCGACTGAGTGTCGAATGTTCGGCATCTAGAACTCGTAAAACTCAAATAATAACAATACATTGTCACCTTGGTGTACCTTTGGGATGGTATCGCATCCCGGCCACGGCGGCCGCATTTCGATGGAGGCGAAATGCGAAAACACCCGTGCGCTTAGATTTAGGTGCACGTTAAAGAACCCCAGGTGGTCGAAATTTCCGGAGTCCTCCACTACGGCGTTCCTCATAATCAGAAAGTGGTTTTGGCACGTAAAACCCCATAATTTAAATTTTTTTTTACCTTTCGGATATACGGTGGTGCCAGTCAACGTCTATTCTTTCACAGCTGAATTGGAAACCTCTCGCTTTATTCGCTCTGTTCCTTTGGCTGAGCGGAGCTTCCTTGCACTAGATGCGTGCGCCTGCATTGCTGCTCATGTGCTTACATGATGTCGCGGGGTTTCTGTTCGGCAGTTACTGGCATGATCTAAAGGAACGCAGGTCCGTATTGTCGGAACCGCTACTTCCTAAATGTGGTTCGCGATTCCCAAATACAGTAATGAGAAATTCGTTATCATGCCGATGGTTATACCGAGCTGCGGGTGCCCGATTATCGGTGATGGTGGCAACAGTCTTACTAAAGATAAATATTCCGGATACAGCGCGAGCAGTTTGTGTGCGTGGGCGCGCTTTTCTTTAAACCTTCTTTTGCACTTTGACCACCCTTTGCGGCAGTGTAGTCGCCGGTGCACCGCGTCTGCGTTTACAGCGGTTGCTGAGTACGTCGTTCGTATCGGCATTACTTGTTTGCATTCGTAAGCGGAAGCCCTGACAGCAGCCGTTAGTGCACGCATTCGCTCGAGCGTTACCACGACGAGTAGATAGCACCCGCATCAATCTTTCATCACGGAAGTTTAATTTACATATCAGGCAGCACGCCCTAATAACTAGAAGAATGAGTGCAGATAGTTATATTCTGGGTACTTTGTTGCCATACGTACGTGCGGGGCAGATTATAAAAGCGAGAGAAACACGCTCGAAAAAAAAAAACATTTTTTTTCCACAGTAAACCTGCTAGTAACGAGACGATAAGAAACGGCCTGCAATGCTGGTGGATCGTCAGACTGAGCTGCTGTTGTGTGCAGCCAAAAAGAAATATACATACAGGCAATACGGAGAGATTCAAACGCGTTTGAACATATACGCAATTGTGCTTCTATTCTTGTCGCTTCTCTTTGTAAGCGCCGGACGGGCAAAATATGAATAACTAATTCACGAACTAACCAAAGCCCCCGAATCCTTAATTTAAGAGTTGCACTCCCAGACGAAGACGTAAAATTTTAGCAAAAAACGTGGGAACTAACTTGGTTACGAGCTTTTTGAAGCATGTCATTACTTCACTTTGTCAGGGCGAAGCGCACTCTGCACAAGGAATCCCATTCGCAAAGCGCGGGGAGCTCTGCAAACTGTGCAAGTATTATCGCTGCGAGGAAATGTACTACTAACTGACTTTACGGCTTAAAATAATATTTTCCAGCTTTTGCGGGGTTTTCGTTGTGCCACTTCATAGGCTTTATCAGATGGTGTGGTGCGGTTGAATTGAAGTTACAGAATGTGGTGCGACTTTCCAGTATGGCTGGCTAAGCTGATGTGAAGGCGTTGTTCTAATAAGAGAAGGCGTTGTTCTAATGAGCTTATACCATTCAGTGTGAATAAGATAAGGTTGTATTACGCAACGAGGGCATAGTTAGGGGTTTCTTTATAAGGCGCCGGTTGCATTCGCCACGCGGTCCGGTGTTTAATGCTGCGGCGCCCCCACTGAGGCGAGACATAAAAATTAAGCCGATTCAAAACTTAGTCGTCTCTTTCTAGGAGGACCTAACCACAGGCACAAACGTATATTGCTTATAAGACAGAGGAGAGAACAGAACCAAATATATCTAGACTATACATATAGCACTGCCCTGCAACTTGTACAGCCTTCTGTTGTTGCGTTTTTCGCCTTTTTATCATAGTTCGTCATTATACTAGACAGACCAAATTTGTACAGACGAATGTTGCACGTTTGCCTCTACGTGCACAGCATCTGGCAACGACGGCAAAACTTCGCTTACCAACCGGGATTACAGCGTGACTAAAAAGCGTGAGCAGAGAGCACAAAGCGGTCCACTTGCCAAACTTCTGTGAAAATGGTTGTGTTTGACGAAGTCGGCAATTTTCGCAGCAAGAATAACAAACTGGCTGCGGGGCGGGGAGTTCCTTGGTATTTCTTTGTATGTTTTCTCCTCGTCTTTTCGGCTCTTGGAGATGAACAAGTTGCACAATGCTTACGCATGCTTAGACAACTTTATCTTTATGCTATTGGTTGCACGGCCTAAATGTCTGCGGTGGGGGAAAAACGGAAAAATGAACTAATAGTTATCTTCCACTTGCACGACGACGCAGACACATCCAAAGAGCCTCATCAACTTCTTGTCCGTCCTCAAGAGGTCCTACTCAGGCAACGATCAAGTTCGTCGTTATAACAGAGTGGGCGTTGCCCACTTTTAAAAAAATTGGAGGAGGGGCTCATCACGTTAACATGACGCGGTCTCTTGGCTGCGGTACGGGAGAAGGCTGGAAAGGAATGCCGTTTGCGAAATTGAACTGCACAGAAGAAAATTGGCCGTCCCTTGAACAAAGGTATTATGATTTGACTTCTTCAAGCGAAACAGTAAAGAAAGGAAAAGTACATAAAAATGCAACGAGGTAGACATAATCATACTGAACTGAATGTATTGTTTCTTTATAAGTATTGCAACGTTGGTCAGATGGATTCCCATTTAACGCCATTGTAAATTTTTTGCAACTCCTCATTGCAGCACTGGGGCTCCTAACGCACTTATGAAAGCACCTCCTCCCCTTCTCTGCCCAGTTACTTGGCCTCAGTATTTCCTTTCTTTACTGTGGGTATTACGTATTTCTTCCAGAATTCTTATCGTACCGAGCGACCATCTGCGCCCCCCCCCTTTGTATAAGGAAAGCTCAAAGAAAGTTATCGCCTGCCAGGTCGTAACAAAACATTGTAGGCGTTCTTTCCCGTTATGTTTTGTTAACTTAGGACATAGCATTTCTCGTCTTTAGGTTGGGAGGATTACGCTGACAGTTAGTTCGGGACCGCCTTTCGCACCAATCCTCGCGGCCCAAGTGAACGGGCTTTGCGTCAGACATCCAGTTGTGGCGTAAAGAAAAGAGACCTGAGTTTTGCGAATGAGTGGCGATTGATTTTATATTGTTTAAAGAGAAATTACACGTCGAATAGTTTTGTGACCAGGTCGCGCACTATCTTAGCTTAAAGAGAGAGAGAGAATAAACATCGTTAGTGAGAAAACGCAGCTTTGGAGAGATGTCCTCATTCCAGAATGCCTTGAGTTCGGGCCACGTCCTGGGCCCTCGCGATCAGCCATTGCTGATCTTCGAGGTCGGAGGTGGCCAAGGCTCTCTCAGTTCTCGTTGATAACAGCTCGGAGGATAAAGTGGTGCCAAGTGCTAAAATACTGCGGAAAAAATGTCAACCTCAAACACCTCTGTCGCATGCTTACATTGTGTACAATACGTAAAACACCCGTATACGGGAACCTGCGATATCCAACAGAATATACTGTTACTCCGGAGCTGCGCCTAAGCGCCGTGAGCACACTCCTAAGCATGCTCGTAGCATTCTTGAAGTTAAAGCTCCTAGGCGATATGGGCTTAGTATTATATGCTAGAAGCCACTGCAACGAACACTAACGGCCTCGTCTCCAGGGTATCCGTAATCACTCAGTTGACATAGCTATCCAGCGGACTGTTTCACCGGTGATATCTCTGAAATATTACTTTTATAGTGCCTTCTCGGCTGAATTCAAACACACCAAGCAGTGCTAAGTTAATACTGAAGTAAGATGATCAACTTGATGGGGAAAATATTGAATACTTGATGTCCTGATTCCCATCTTACCGCATAATGAGACAGTTAAACTGAGAGAGCATACAAGAGAGATCAATATAATGAGTAAATTGGAAAATGCCTAAGGCAGCGGAGAAAGCTTTACGGGTGCTTTTGCCGAAAGAACCTTCTACTGCTACGGCCGCCTGTGTCCTCAAGGCTGCCAGTTCATTTGAGTGCTTGGAAAAACAATTCCGGAGTCTGGGCTTAACTGCTGCAGAGAAGAGGGGCGCGTGAGTCCGTCATCACTAAGTGGACCCTCTTTGTCTGCGTCCTCAGTTCACTGGACACTAACTTCTCTCCAACTTCGGCGCCACTCGTTTGCATGCTAAAGTGCAGCTGAACAAAGGGATTAAAACAGCCCTCGAACCATTCCTAAGGACTAACACGGCTGAGATGCGTGGCGATGGCTTACATCTGTAAGGCAGCGGCAGCTAAGGCAACGACTCTAGTAAAGAAAAAGTGCGCAAGTGTAGAGGCCGTGCGGAATAATCAGAGTACTTTGTTTAACGAGGACGAGGAATAGAATTTACATAAAAGAGAGATACGAGCGGGATCACAGGGCCAAATAACTTCGCACATTCGGACGGCGATAAGAAACGCGGATGGATCGCAATCTCCCTAATGACCCTGCAATTACCTTCTTACTCCTGAGGGCCTGCATCCTATTGGGGCGAACAGTTCTATACTACGTTCTTGGTATTTATTTTTGTGCATATTTCGGTTGTCGGGTTTTCATGGCCAATTAGTGAACATCAGTAAATGACAGCCGTCCCTGTATTTTCTTGGAGAATTTGTCGGAACCAGCAAAGTTTTGTCTCACGCATTTACTAGCCTTTCGATTTAGCATCATAGGAGTTCATAGGATCGCAGTTTTGACGCGCATTCGCTTGAATGTATTATTTCTCTCTCGCTCGTGTGTTTTTTTCGTGCAAATTTATTTTTATTTCAAAAATCGCAGAGGATCTGATTATAAGCTTTCCGTGAGCCTCACATAGATTTAAACTGGAATAAGTGTTCTTGAGGAGCTTCCCATTAAGCTTAAACTGATTTTATTCTTACAGCAGAGCAGGGAGAATCAATAAGTGCAAATGCGTACATCGGTGTGGTCTGAACGGATTACAGTGGCGTTTTCAACAGCTGCATATCGTTGTCAAAGAAAGTCGCTACTAGGTTTGGTGTGCCAGTTGTTTTCTCGGCGCCACACAAGTTGGCTGGACTGTGTCCGGGCATAAGCCACGTTGACAAAAAGTCAGGATGCCAGAAAAACCACACTAGACCATACGTGAAATGTGCGACGGGCGTCATATGCGAGATACTGCTGAAATGTGGGAAGTGCTACGTTGGACAAACGGAGAGATGTGTCAATGAATGGGCCCGGGAGCATGAATTGTCTATAATGAACAAAGGTAATGCGCATTTACCTGGGCATTGCATGGTTTGCTTGGCAGGCAGATGCCAGCCACTACTGCGTGAGATTAAGATGCTTGGCAGGAGTGGTGATACGTTAGCAAGAGAACTTTTGGAGGCACATCCCATAAAAGAAAGAGGCACGAGTTGTATTATTGATACGTCTGTTCTGTTTCACAACGAGATGAAGCTGTTGAAAAACGTCACTGTAATCGCTCTAGACAACACTGATGTACGCATGCGCGTTTGTTGATTCTCCCTGCTCTGCTGTAAGAATGAAATCAATTGAAGTTCAGCGCTAGACCTGTTGTTTCTTACTCTCCCTCCTAAGTCTTTATTTTCCTTTTGGCATAATAATGTTTTATATACGCTGAGTAGCCAAGGCATTCTTACCTCTATCTTCCAACAGCAGCCCATGTATAAACGAAAAGAAGAGAACATAAATCTTATGTATCTCATGCCATTCACAATTTCGCGTTCGGACAACTAAGGAGCCTGTAAAAGACAAAAAGAAACAATTTTCAATTCTCTGGGGCACCATAGAAGTGGCACTATGGCGCTGCTGAAACCAGGTAACAGCATGTTAACAAATGCGCGTGCAATG
The DNA here is from genome assembly GCF_038994185.2 of Dermacentor albipictus. Classification (NCBI taxonomy): domain Eukaryota; kingdom Metazoa; phylum Arthropoda; class Arachnida; order Ixodida; family Ixodidae; genus Dermacentor; species Dermacentor albipictus. Next base: position 97,084,228 of record NC_091823.1, read on the forward strand.
CTGTTGTTTAAAGGAATGAAAGCATGGTGAGATTCACCAAATAATAAAACAGAACAAATTCGTATAGACGCGCGTTAAACGCGAGCCATTCTTACTGAATGAAAGGAAATTATTGAGAAGGTGCCGGCTGAGTGCGTTCGCTCTAAACTCGGTAATGACCGCAGCTAGGCTGGAGCAGAATAAATCAGAACATATCTCACGTCCATCGCTTTTAGAGCATTAGCATCCTTAGGGTACCTCAGGTACTTTCCTGGGGCGAACTACACATGCATCATATGTATGTCTGTATTTAATAGTTTTCGAACAACCTGGGTCACTGTGTAGTCCGTAGCGGAAAGCTTAGGAGAACGGGTTGTTGTTCTGACGAAACCAGCCATCGGACCAGGTAGGCATGTGGCAATGTGTGCATATGGGCCGCTCTTCAACGAACATCTTTCCCACCGAGATGGGCACTCTAGATTCGAACTGATTGCACAGAAACAGCGTGCTGTACAGCCCTCACCAGCATCATATTGGTACTTTACCGCCACGCTCCTTCCTCTTCACGTCTTGTCACTGTTATTCCCCCAAATGACTTAGCAGGCTAGAGGCACTCCGCTCAGGCCGGTATCTGGCATCTCCCCTTTTGTGCCATTGAAATATATATATATATATATCTATATAGCACATTCCCATTATCACAATGCCTAATCGTGCAAATTGGCGTCAAAGATATATATATATATATATATATATATATATATATATATATATATATATATATATATATATATATATATATATATATATATATATATATAGCACATTCCCATTATCACAATGCCTAATCGTGCAAATTGGCGTCAAAGATATATATATATATATATATATATATATATATATATATATATATATATATATATATATATATATATATATTTATATATATATATATTCGACGCCAATTTGCACGACTAGGCATTGTGATAATGGGACTGTGCTCCTCTACAATGACGAAATACTTGGCTTAAGTTTTTTCCAATGCCGAGCGGAATCGAGCCCACGTCACAAGGGTTCCTCAAGGAGAGGAACCAGACGTTTAACACGCTGCGCCAACACTGTACTCGGTATGTGCCAATTTTCAATGAACGTCTCTCAGGGCAACGCTTTACCGACCTGTGTCGCTGCGTGTGTGACTCATGGGTGTGCGGCAAGCGAGGGAACAATTCTAAGCGTACGCAGGCACAGGCGTGCCGCGCGTCTAATCTTCGACTTTAAGGCAGACTCCTTGGCAGGGCCACTAGACGGCTCAGCATAGGTTAGAAATAAACGTGAAAGAGAATCTCAAGCTGCCGCATGACGCGTCTTTGAGCGTTCGCACGCACCGGCGCACCACGCATTTTTGACACTACGCGCAAGTTTCACGGCGGCGCCGTCAATGGTGCCGTGTGTTCTTAGGGAAGCACGAAACAGGGGTCCTGCTGGCAGTGCACGCCTCATACAAAACTCGTTGTGACGGTGGCCGTGCGTTGTGTCGCTATATTGACTGAGTGCTAAACGCATTGCCGTCGACAGTCCTCGGGAGACTGGGTCGGGCAAATTTCCTGCTTTTCTGGATTCTGAGCACTCCACTGTTTGTTATGCTGCACGCCTGCAGGTTGTTCTACCTGCTCCCGGAATGAGAAACAGATCAAGAATGCTAAAAGCTGTTGACAAACAGCTAACTTTCTCGTACATCATTGAGAAATACTGTGATTCTTGCCTTGTGTTAGATACGTCTGAGTTACGTGTTAACATGACAGCAGCAGTCGTGATACCTACAGGTGGCCCATGCCGATGCTTAAAGATGAATCAAAGAAAACATCTTCAACGTCAGACGAATTAACCGCTGTCCGTCAGGTGCTAATACTCATCTGTAGTGACGTGCTGCGACCACGGAGAACATTTAGATTCTAAGTGAGCTCTGCGAAGACTCTGGTATTCATTCAAGAAAGGAGAGAACGAGAAACTCGTTATGAGCATATCTTTGTGGCCTGAAAAATCCGTTTAAAATGGCTCCGTCATAGTTCTCCAATAAACACCTAGCTCTTATAGAATCTTATGCAGTCAATCAGCTGACACGGAAGCAAAGCTTGCGCATACAGATGGCCACCGAACAACCAGCTGCTTTTCCAGGTATGACGTAGCGCCACAGCTTTTCTGCGCAATACCGCGCCTACAGCCTGCACTGGGCTAATCCCAACTATTGCCAAGATTGTCTTTTCACGCTGGACGTAGACTTAATGCAAAAGGAAAGAAAGCTGGGCGAGTTGGGGCGGTAAGATGACCTTGGATTGTAGCGCGAAGTGACACGGACACAGACTAGAAGCAGACACGACTGCCTGCTTCTAGTCTCTGTCCGCATCGCTTCGCGCTACAATCCAAGATCATGTTAACGTAGACTTAAGATGCAGTATTAAACCTAATACAAAACGAAGTGATGACACTTCACGGCCGAGAGTGAAAGTTGAGGCGGCGTTTACCAAGCATGACTTTCATAAGAAAGGTCGAGAAGTTTACTCTAAATGTAAGGCATGTGTTACTCAATCGACCATCTTGTGCATATCCTTTGACTATGTACCGTGATTACAGCGCAAAGTGAGAGACACTTCATGCCATTTTGTTCGGTTTGGATGACAGACCGTTCTTGTAGTGGAAGGTTCCGAGTCCATGAAAACAACACCAAAGGTTGAGTCCGCGCCTCAAGAGCGCTCTCGACATTTTTGAGCAAGAGCAGCCGCGCCTCTAGGCCATAGCGCTGCGTGACAGGTGTCAGCGCATAGCGACGCGGAGAGCTAGGACTATGTTCGCACAACACTCGTGCACGTAGTTAACCACAAACTATCATCTACATCCCCATCCCTTCTCTCTCCCTTTTTATGCGAAGCATATTACGAGAGCTCAACCCTGCTCCTAAGGCGCGGCGGTGTCGCCTTCAATACCACGTGACACCGTGACGTCAGAGGAGAAACGGGGCTCCAACTCGCGCCGTCGCTCGCGGCGGTATATAAGCAGCTGCGCTTGCCTCTGCTAGACACTCACGAGGTGAGATGCCTCCTGGAGACAGAGCTGCTCGTTCGAATGAGAAGCGAAGGTTGCGGCGTGCTACAGAGACTGATTTTCTAGGTGGCTTTGGCTCAACTCTTGCAAGGTGGGCTGGGTGGGAGTCGAACCAGGGTCTCCGGACTGTGAGACGGAGACGCTACCACTGAGCCACGAGTACGATGCTTCAAAGCGGTACAAAAGCGCCTCTAGTGAATGCGGTGTTGCCCTAGAAACGAGCTGTTTCTAAGGCTCAGGCGTGCGTCACTTGCTCAGGCGCACATTTCGTTACCGCGCCGTATGCTGCGTTGCTCGACGCTCACCGCGTCCAATGCGGGGCACGTAGTCCCTGCGCCGTAGCCCATTGTCTTACACCCCTTGGCGGGTCGACGGGAACGCTGTCGCGTTCCACTCTTGAAGGCGAAGCAGAGTAACGCATGAGTTGTTTCTTCGTCTAGCCGAACCAAATATAGCAAAGCAACAGCAGTTCACCAGGCTAAACAGTGGTTCAACTAAAATAAAGGCTAGTATGCTTCGCATCCTGGGCTTAACCTTAGCTAAGCCACAGCCATTTTATGCGAAGCATAATACGAGGGCTCAACCCAGCTCCTCAGGCGCGGCGGTGACCATGAAATCACGTGACACCGTGACGTCACGACAGAGGAGAAGTGGCTTTGGCTCAACTCTTGCAAGACGGGCTGGGTGGGAATCGAACCAGGGTCTCCGGAGTGTGGGACGGAGACGCTACCACTGAGCCACGAGTACAACGCTTCAAAGCGGTACAAAAGCGCCTCTAGTGAATGCGGTGTTGCCTTAGAAACGCGCTGTTTCTAAGGCGTGCGTCTCTTGCTCAGGCGCACATTTCGTTGCCGCGCCGAACGCTGCTTTGCTCGACGCTCACCGCGTCCAATGCGGGGCGCGTAGTCGCTGCCCTGTAGCCCATTGTCTTACACCCCTTGGCGGGTCGACGGGAACGCTGTCGCGTTCCACTCTTGAAGGCGAAGAAGTAATGCATGAGTTGTTTCTTCGTCTAGCCGAACCAAATATAGCCAAGCAACAGCAGTTCACCAGGCTAAACAGTGGTTCAACAACTAAAATAAAGGCTAGTATGCTTCGCATCCTGGGCTTAACCTTACCTAAGCCACAGCCATTTTTTTTTAAAAATCGTTCTTAGTAGATGTTGCCTTTAATGGGCGCAGGCTAGTCCTTTTTACGTAGAGATATCAAAACTGAAACGCACTAAAACTAAAAGTGTACTTCCAACCACAGTAACGCGAAGTCCAGGGACATAGGTACACCAAATTGACACTAAAACGGAAAGTCAACTTAGAAACGCAGCAACACAGAGTACAGTCACATAAGTGCATTAAAATCAGGGCGCATAAGAAAACGCGGATTAGATTCATGCGGAGGTACATGAATCCAGGTATTGAATGGGCCAAAGTCAGGTCAGATTAAACATAGAGTGAGCTTATTGCAGATGCGCACTCTACTCAGTACTCTATCTCTTTCTCTTACCTTATTTCTTTCACCAACGTATTGAGTAGCCGGCCACAGACACTCCTCTAGCCTCCCACTCTGATTCTATCAAATTAGAAACGTTATCTTTTTCCTGCTATGTTTTTGAAATTTTTTCTTATTTCTAGAAAACAGATAGTGTTTACTACCGAACGAAATAGAAGGTATAAATTCCCGCCTCCCGCAAGGGTTAGCACTGAACTGTGATAGCGAGCGTCTTCTAACAAAATCTATCGGCTCTTTCCCCTCAGTATCGTTTTCGCAATTCACAATGTCAGCGTCGTTAACAGGAACACCAGCTGAGACATCGTTTTAGAAAGCCCCTTGCGCAAGTCGAAGATTGTTAACCAAACTACACGTTTCCCGCCCAGGAAGTTGGGTGCGCGTCAGCCTGTCAGAACTGCTGGGCTGGAGAATGTCACTGCTTTGCTGCTACTCCATATTTTATTAGGCGACTTATGCTACCATTTTATTGCGATAACCGATATATGGACACTCCAGGCGCATTTCTGCCGTCGCCGTGAGGTTCCATGTAAAGTCCAAGGGCGTGCGACGGTAATCTTGCGTATGCAAGAGAGGAAAGTGGGGAGGAAGCGAAGTCGCCTTCCATCGCGCTCAAGGCTGCGGGGACGCAGTCCGCCACACGCCGTGTTTTCGCGGCTCAGTTCGCGTTGATGCGAGACGCAGTACGAAAGTCCATTCCCTCGCTGCTGGTGCCTTGCTTCCTCACTCGAGCGTTTCGACAGCCAGTTTCCGCTGTCGTCGATTGTGATCTGCTAATGTTTTCTTGTGCGCGCGTGACACCACCACCGCGGCTATGTTTGCAAGCGTATACGGCCAATGAAACTACTTTCCTTACGTCGTATTTGTGTCCAGTAGTTTGCTAGCACAATCGATACTTCGGCTTTCGGGCGAAACTGCGACTTTGTTTTGACGGTCGATATCTCTCGTGCTATAGTGGAAAGCATGCGTGGGTTTCAACGAATAATTCTTACACACATATAATTATTACAATTCGCAAAACTTTAATGCCACCATATCTCTTTCTGCGAGAGTAGCTGTGTCGTATTGGCCGCTCTCACTTTTTTTAAAATTTGAAGGAAGCTGTCCGGCAAATACTGGCTTGATTTTGATGTGGTGGAATAGTCTGGGGCTTTGCGGCCGGCTTACACGTAGGGGATGCAATGAGAGAAGTACGTCTACTCTGGGGAGTTGCATTTCCCTTAACGTTGTTTGCGAAAACCAGCCTCCAATTTTGGCGTTACCTCACCCACATCTGTCAGCTGGCCGGCCTAGGCGTTAGATATGACGCTTGACGACGACGACGACGATGACGACGACGACGACGACGACGACAACAACAACAACAACAACAACAACAACAGCAACAACAACAACAACAGCAGCAACAACAACAACAACAACAACAACAACAACAACAACAACAACAACAACAACAAATTGCCTAAGAGAGCTTTCCAGCTCAACAAAATCTCAATGGAACAAGCAAGGTTGTCAATGAAAATTCGCCAAAGATACTCAAAACTGATGTGGGAATGGAAAAGAATTATAGTCCCCTTGGTGAAGTGTTTATTTCCGAACGTTACTTGTCTAACTGCGCTTCGGTAAGGCCAAATCGAAAGGCGCAAAGTGGCTCAAAGTGCTCGCTTGTACACGAGGAGTTCATAAATCGCAGGACCGCTCAGCGGAGCTCAGTTCGACATTAATGCCTTTTATCTTAGACATTCATTTCATACGCTCATTTTATACACTCGTGAGGTGGTGGGACCTCCTCCACACTGGCTGCGCCGTCACGTCGCAACGGCGCGCGCACTAGGCCGCCCGTTAAGTGAGCCAGATGGCTGCAACGTGACGTTCCCAATGACGCACGCACAAGGGACACATTTAGTTAACCTAAACCATGGAGCCGATTTGGCTTCCGGGAAGCGTGCGCGCCTCGCAGCCCGGAGGCCAGGGCTCTATCCCCACCCAGACCGAAATATGCCAGGTTTTTTTTTTTCAAAGGCATTTATTTACGTTCTTTGCAGAAACCTCCCAGAGAAACTTGACGCCATCCCGAGCATTAGTTTACGTGCTTTTACTCTTTATGCCGTCGGCCATCTTCGGTACCATCATTAGGTCACGCCGTCAACTCCAACGGATATTCGAGTAATGGGGCATTATAATGCCTTCGCAATATTAATAATGAGATATAATTAGTCAGCAGAAGCTACAGTAAAATCCAGTGTGAATGACAAGGTCGGTTGATTAGGATTTCACACGACGTGTGAAGGCACGCTAGGAAAGCCTGCGACAGAAGAAATGAGGCAAACTAGTTGGGATTGCTCGGTCACGGACAGTACGCCAGTGTCGGAACCCAGATCTAGCAGCAATGAGCAGCACGTAATGCACAATATAGGACTGAGAATGCGAAGCAAATTATTCGATTCCCTCGGCTTTGTGGCTTTTTGGTCGTATGAGATCAGCGCCTGTCGCACCGAATACATCCTATAGGGTAACGTGGCCACCAGCCCGTTTTGAACGACCGACAATGTCTCTTAGGGGGTCGACTCTCACCCGACAAGCCCGTTTTTCCGCGCTGTCTTCGTGTCGTCGCCTTCGTGGGGAGCCGAGCAGTCAGCATTACGTCTGTTATAATTGAGAACTCCTTTCTTGGTGCATTTCTCTCTCTTGTTCTTACCAGAGATGTCCAGCTTCTGATGATGCGTCGGCAGGGACGTAAAATTTCAACACGACGAAGTTGTCGCGCGGGGGGTTTCGTACCTTTCGCTGTTGGGATAATAACGGTTGTCGTCAGTATGAGTAATAACCGCAGGACTTGTTGAAAGTCGAAAATGAGGATGACGTGCTAACCACTGAGTCACGGTCGTCAGGTGGTCTTCAGCATGTGAACGTAACTGAGCTATCACAGAACATGTGCGGTTGAAAGCGCCAACGCAAAGGGTTGTAGCACGCGCATATATATTTCGGAGGTACCTAGCACGCAGCGTAGCTCACTCTGTCTAAAATATGTAAAATAGAAGCTTCTGATACGATATATCCCATATGACGAAGAAAGAAGTGGCAATGCGAAAAAGGAATAATGAAACAGGGGCACTGCAATATACGGAACGTTTGAGCAAAGGAATGAAGAGAGGCCGGTAAGTGAAAGTCACACAAGTGCCAAAACATGTATCTGTAGGCGTCATCCAGCAAAGACCATTTCGCCGCTGCTGACGAAATAAAAACCTTCCCAGCTTTCTTTACAGCGAAGCTGTGTATAGCTATCCGATTCGTCCATCCGCCTCCTGCACGCCGAAAACTCCTTCGGAGCAACCACATGCGCATGCGCGAAAAGAGAGAGAAAGAGAGAGATAGAGTGGCACGCGATTGACTGCGCCAGTAGAGGCGTCTAGAAACAAATCAACTAGGGCAGAAAAGTGTCTGTATATATAGTTAGTATCCAAGCTTAAAACCTCATACTCGCATTATTGTAGACGCATTAGGAACAAATTGTGGACAATTGTTATTATCCAGAAGATGGCCAAAAATCTTCACATTTTTGTCAACCATTAAAATGTACCGACTAAGACACTGCCTCCGTCTTTACAAGACTCGAGGAAAAAAAACGCTTGCACTCATGAAAACGTATTTGCAGGACAGATGCAGCGGGGTAGTTAGTAAGCCTCATTCTCGCCAGCGAATGCACTCAAAAACAACGTCAAAAGTGTACTGCCGCGCAATGGGGACACAGTGATTGAAAGTACAAGTCCCACCGTCTTTCCAATCACCCATAAACTCAGCGTCATTCCATAGGCTTCCCATTCTGGGACCATGAAGCGTTATGGAAGGAATTGAGGCTCGGTAGAAAAGCTCAAATATAGTATAGCGCAGTGATTCCATTTATCACAAGACATATAGGATTGGATTGGTATATATTGTCGAGGATGAACAAGAAGCAGAACGGCAAGCAAGGATGGGTTCCAGTGGTTCTTCATTTCTTTATGTGTTCTGTAGCGGTTGAAGGCATGGTTGAAACCAGGACTTCCGCACAAACAGTTGGCTGAAAACTACAGCGGGGAATCTCATCGCGACGCCGTGATCAGGAACCCTAATAGAGAACGCCGGGAATTGGAGCCGACTGAATGTCAAAGCCAGACCGAATACGAGAGGTGCTAACGAGCCTTTAACGAGGTCGTCGATACTTCCAAAGAAAGCGGAGCCCTTCGAGTACACGTAATGAGCGCGTAGACCAGATAGGCGCTGAGTTCGCAGTGTCTAGCACCTCTAATGATCCCACTGCACATCAATGTAGTACTGTGAAATGAAATGCCTAGAAAGAATGATCAACCAGTCCTTGTGGCTATCCTAACACTAATTCTGCTCGCATAGAAGGCAAATGAGAAATAATCGTTAGCTAAAAAAAAACAAAAGCAAAATCAGCTATATTACCGTGAAATTATGGCGCCCGCATGTGTTCTAAATAGACTTGTCGTTCTAGAACAGATAATAATTTCAACATTCTGGTGAGACACTGTCTCACTAGAATGTTGAAATTATTATTACCGAGAAATTATCACCGCTACATGTGCCCTATAAGAAACTCAAACTATCGCACATTCTCTCACTACCATGGTGAAATTGTTATTATCGAGGAATTATAGAAACGGTATGTGTTCTATAAGAAACTCAAACCGTCACACATTCTCTCACTAATTTAGTGCGCTACTCGTGAGGGACGCTGAACGAGAAGCTACACCGTTTTCTCTTTACAACAACGCATCCATATAGTAAACAACGTTGCAGCAGAGCACTGAAGCACATTTTTCAGGTACTGCACAACACGACCGAAGTATACAAAAAGGTAAAACGAGGGAGACACAATGCGCATAGACGGTAGCTGCTGTTTATTGGCGGGTAAGAAAAGTACGCGTAGACAATAACGACTTATTCGACTGTTCGTCGAATAAGTCGACTGTCGACTGTCGACTGAATAACGACTGTTCGTCTTGCTCAGAAGAGCAAATGCATTTTCTTTATGGGTGTGAAGTGATAACAATGCTAGCGCACAAACTAGGTGCCTCTTTCTCTTTGTCTCGCGATCAGTAAATCTTTCGCAACTATATATTCCCACAAACTTGTAAACACCATTTGAGTAGCAACACGAGCTTCTCAGAAAGAATGCACCTACAACCATGTAACGACGGAATCGTCACAACGATATTAAAAGAAAATAATCGGAGCAACAGTGCAACCGAGCGTAATAATACAATGCGGCCCGAAGACGTTAAAGAACATCTAGAGCCGCAATAGAAATAAAAACTGGTATGGATGGCCGTTGACAATGTAGCCATTGTTGGTCAACACTTCTGTCGCGATGCGTAAAGGGCATACGGTAGGATACGGTAGGCATACGGTAGGAAGCATTGAGTGCGTTCCACAAGCAAGAGTACCATTACGATTTTCCATTACAAGTGGTATCTTACAGCTGGAAATGAAGCGAAACATTCGGGACGGACCGGTGAAGTCACATTCTGAACAAAAATGCCTTTTGTCTGCGGCAGGTTCGCTAGGTATCCAGCACCCCAACTCCCCCCTTCTTCCCCTCCCCTCCGTCCCCTTTCCACCAACCATGCTCTATGCTTTCGGCCTGACACTGCCGTTGTTTGAGACACAGATATGCTTTTCCCCTTCAATTGTCCAATGAAATTGTCCACTAAATTCAGTTCCCTGCACATTTCTCAGAATATCCCCTAAGTTACCGTACTACGCGCATCTTTCGGAAAGTGAGCATTGTTTTCACTGATGTGGCATTTCGTGAAAGAAAAATATGCTTTGCTAAAGTGCACGACGTAAAATGGAACAGCTTCAGTGGAACGTAACTTTTACATGTATTTGTAATGGATTATGCGACGCCTTTGTTCAGCATTTCAGAAGAACACAAATGCGAGGGCAATTTAGCACACATCTGTTCACTCCTAACTATGTCAAGTAACTTGATACGCATCCAAAGAATTCCGCACGTGAAACGCTTGAAATGGTAAACAGCAAAATGATAATCTCTCACGCATCCGCCGACGTTTGATTAACCCTATTCAAGCCAGGTAAAAGGAGTGCAGATCCGCAGCCATTCTTCAGGCTTCGAGATGCCAGCGTAATTCTACAGGATTTAGTCAACGTCTCTCGAAGCTGCTCGGAAGAACACGACCCAGTATCTGAAACCAGACCACTGATATTCGAGGGACCAAGAATTCTTTCACGCTCCATTAGTGTCGTACGCTGGAACGCGCAAGAAAGAGGCTGACAAAGACTGAACGCCTGACAAAGCTCCGGACGGTTTGGCGAGGAGCTTTTTTCCGAATCGAGGCATACGCGCACTTTTGCGCCTACTACAAACGGCATGGCGACAGAAGTTGCGGTGAAGCAATGTAGGAGCCACAGTTGCGTGTCGCGAATCATGGCTCAAAACAGAAACGTTATCTTGCCTGCATATAACCTGCCGACGTATATCTCAGATAACAAATGTTTCCGTTATCTAGATGTACAGATATTTGAAGAGTGGGAATTAAAAAAATTCCGTCCCCATTCCACCCTGTAAAGTGGATGTACAGGGAAGCTCTTGCCGACGTCAGACAAGCACCAGCACGACAAGCAACGTACGACACATGCGCAAGCGCGTGTGCTAAAGCGCAGCATACATCCTCATTATTCTAGGCCCTCCGCCAAGCGCAAGTGTCTTATTGAACTAAATTTCATGTTTAAAAGTGAAATGCGTCAGAAAATTGATAAAGTCTAACTGGTACACAAGCTGAGACATGACAGCTTCGGATTGTAATTAGAATGTACAATTAAACATAATTCTGCCAAGCAGAAACTCAAAGACAAGTTCATTTCCAGCTGCCACTCGAGATCTGTCTGAGTGGCGGCGGCCGCTAGGCGGCGATACTGTTTCTGTATGAGCACCAGCCCATGAAAAATCCCGAACAACTAGAGACTAACAACTTCGCTGTAATATTGCGGATGGCACAGGCCATGGGAATCGGTTTAAGCGAAGTTTCATTATTGTTTATGAAGAACGCTGTTTCTGTTAAGCGAACATTTGCAAGTAGAGACTACACGACCCAGGTATGTACATTTTTGCTGGGGACCGCCTCGAAAGTGCCATGATAGCGATGGACTGATGAATACGGAGTGACAATGATGATATGACGACGACGGCTCGAAAATGGTGGCATGACGGCGACAATAAGACAACGCAGTGACAGCGACAGACGGAGGCCGTGGAAAGATGGCGATGGCGCGACAACGAAGGAATTCTCACAATGGCGTGAAGCCGATGAAATGATGACGGGGTCATAATAACAATGGCGTATTGATGTTGGAGCACACCTCCACGTTTGCGTGCATCACCTGCCACCGCAGGCAGCCTCAATTCGCACTGTATACTGTGTTTATACAAAGTGCGGCACCGGTCACTGGTGCAAGAATGTAGCCAGCAGCCTGCAGCGGTGATAATAACATGTATCGACATGGCTCACCATGAGTCAGCTTACCGTAAACATAAAGAAAAGAACAAGGTGTATCGTGTTTCGTTCTAGTCGAAAAGAAATAAATTATGACTAGCTAGACATACATTTATATGGTGCGAGACTGGAACAGGTGTCGGGCTTCAATTACCTGGGCGTCATCTTTGAAATAGATATGGAGTAGAGAAAACAAACACGCACTGTATGTTCAAGACTTGCTGAAGCTTGTCACTTATTGCGAAATGCTCGTGAGTGGTTTGGTCTTCATATCCTGCGTATTCTTTATTCTGATTTTGTTCGGAGCCAACTTAGTTACTGTAAAGAATATTGGAGCACTATATACAGGAGGTATCTAGATCCAGTTGCGCGCATGCAGGAAGGAGCAATTAGGATTGTTGAATAGGATTGTTGCGTTCACCAAGTGCACAGATTCAACTGAGCCTTTATTCAGATCGCTGAGATTGCTACCTTTAAACGCTGTATACATACTGAAAACTGCAGCAAGAGTACATATTATTGCAGAGTCCAATGACCCACTTCCCTCAGACCTCTTCAGATTACCCAACAGAACTACGAGAGCTGCAACCCACCACAATTTTAACCGACCACCATGTCATAACACTTATGGTCGATCACGGGTTGTATTTAATGGTTCCAAAATCTGCAATGGAATTCATATATAATGACGCAAAAATGAAAAGAAATGCTGCACTTTCATTTAAGACATTACTGCTTGACCACAGGCCTTTCTGAACCATTGATAGTTTGTTCCTGTGATATAAAGTATTTCCTATCGTATATAATCTTGTCAACTGTTGCTGTTCTTGTCTGGTTTCCCTTGTACCAGAGGCTGTATTGGAGCAGACACTAGCCTTCAGGCTATGGGTCCAAACAATTCATGTGTATATGTTTTGTATAATGGATGTATAACAAAGCAAGAAAAGAAAATACGATGAAGACGGCGTGACAACAAAAATGCTTTCAGTAGGACCCACTTATTCGGAAAGAACTATTCGCTAAGGCAGCAACCAGCCTTAACAGTGGCAACGTGAGCAGTCGAACGAAGTGGGAAAAAAATAAGAAAGCGTCTCTCTAAAGTCTTAGTGCTTTATTATAGACAGGCACGGTTGAGAATTAAGGTAATAGTTGTCGAATGCACAAAATAATCAAGGGAGGAAGCGCTCCTCTTTCATACATACGAGACCCGTAAGACTAACACTCTTCATTGATGGCTACGCGAAAATGGCACTGTGACTCTTAACACCAAGAACAAGGGACGAGAGCGCATGCGAATATTGTGGCAACATAGTATTGCAAACCCTACGATGTGATGGCAGAAGACGAGGGGTTTATAAGAGGAGTGCCCAGCGCTAAGGGGAAAATATAGTTATACAGATCGAACGCAGATTTCGGCATATATGCGAAACGAACCTTTCGTGATGCAGGTGAACGAACCGCTATAAGTTCGCCCAACGTATTTCTGCGTCTCTGACGTTAAAATCCCTGGCGTGCTAGCGTGTGCTCTCGCACACCTGTTATTCGTATTGCCAGAACTCTTATATTGACTTGTACTTATTGATTTAATCTCAGTTACTTTGAATTCACACATCCCCGTCCCCACCCCCGCTGCTTCTTGACCAATCTCCTTCTGTGGGTATGCCAATCATCATGCTCATTATCATCTACAACAACCCTCAGCGAACATTTCATAGAGCCAGTTCGCATTCGCAAGCTAGAAAAAAAAAACTTCAGATGTCCCCTAATGGTTAGGAAAGTAGGCAGACTAAAATTTAAATAATTTGCTTTATTAAATTGTGTTAACACTCAGTAGTTCCGCGGAAAACAAGGTCACCATTGGCCGACGGTGTCGCTACTCTGTTAGTGCCTGTCGATTTATTGTGCGCTGTGATCCAATACTTTTCCTAGCGGCCGAGGAGGACAGCACGAGATCATCTGCTCTTTTCATGGAAAATTGAGTTTTGGCTTAGCCTCGCTGTTCACCATCTTCGCAAAACTTCGAGATAAAATCTGATGTATAAAATGGCGGTAGGAATTTGTCATGCCACTCGAACAAAAGGTGTCGGAAGGAAGACAAAAGACAGGCACGCGCTAGAACCTGCTGCGTTTAGACAAAGAAGTTTGCGGGAGTAAACTTGTCGCATCGTTTAAGATGTAAAGCGGGAAAACTGGAAGCGACGGCGGAAGCATAGTCTGGAATTGAAGCATTGCTGGTTTTTATTTTTTTTAAACTAAACCCGTCTTGCACACATCATCTATTCTGAACACAAAAGAAGCTAGGCGCTGAGTGATTTTTCTTCCTTTCTTCGGTTAAAGACATTTTCGTCAATACGGAAGGGGGAAGATTTTTAATAAGCCTTGTTTTTGAATAATTTTCAAACTTTGCGCAGAAACGTAATTGTTTATAGAGGTCTGCCCATGATCGGCGAGTAAGTTGGCTTTGTTCTTGATGTCATTCAATAGTCAAGCACTTTGGACGAAGTCACAAAGGTAAGCCAAGTACTAAGTTACCAAGAAAACGAGAAAAACAAAAAATAAGAACAAACCACCAGCGCCATTGGTAGCTGGACGTCGAAAGACTGACACTAATTGTGCTTCTAATTTTCTTTACGTTTTTTGCACACTGGCGCGTTAATCTACAAACAATAAATTTACAAATTCTTTATTCTTCGTTGCTCTTCATGTCACTCGCTCTCAGTTAATTAGAGAAAAAAAACGAGAAACACGTTTAAAATTATGGATGTTTTAATACTGGCTTTTGATGAATACAAAACAAACTACAATATTTTCTCGCGAGAAAAAAAAAACGGTATCCTTTTGTTCCGCATCGAGAACTCTTCTTTTTTGTAGCTTTCAGCGCTTCTAGTGATTGAAAATTTTTTGACTAATTAATTTGCTCGTTTACCGCGGAGATGGTTACTACACCTTTAGAAAGAGCATACCTTCCGAGCCCCCGACGCGCTGTATGCCGACGGGTGATTGACGCAACCACACTGCTAAATGTGGATTCACGCAGTATTATCTGTTTTACTTCGCGGAACAGCTGGACTTAACTCAGCAGTACAGAATCGCGTCACGAGCAGCTCGCCTGCGGTGCTCTTAGGCACGGGAGAATTTGGCCCCTTGGACCACGTCGCCTATGGGCCACATTTCTGGGCACTGTCTAATTCATAGAGCTGGTATAACCAACTCTAGAAGATAAGCTCGCCATAGCGCCCATACGTTGAAGTCGGTAACCGCAAGGGCGCCGCCATGTTGTTACTCTGTACATGTGCGCCGGCGCGGACGACGAGATACCATCCAGATGAGACGCGCAATTGTAGCACTCTATACGCTAAATTTCAGTTTGAGTTTCAGTTTATTATTTCTTAAATAGAATGAATGGGTAAGAGACATTATACAGACGAGGGTCCAAGAGCCAAAGACTGCAATGGGACCTTCGGTCCATTAACGCGATTCCGAGCCTCCCTCAGTATGGTGGCGTTATCTATAGTTCAGGAGCGATCAAATGTATTCTTTCGCGCACCATAAGTTTCGCATCAACATGTTAGATATCCCCGAGATATTCCTGAAAAACGTACGGGAATAGAGAGAGAGAGAGAGAGAGAGAGAGAGAGAGAGAAAGCAAGGACAGGAAAGGCAGGGAGGTCAACCAGAAGAGTATCTGGTTTGCTACCCTGCACTGGGGTGGGGGAAAGGGGAATAGAAAGAAGAAGAAAGGGAGAGAGTAAGCACAGAGTACGTGTGGGAGGGACACTATGCACAGGGACACTATAAACGGTCTCTTAAATCGGTGTACCTCAAGTATTGCAGTAATGCACGATTCGCTTTTCGTGCCAGTGACGGGTGTGGCCATGGTCCGAGTATCTTACACTCGGTGAAAGGTCGTAAGTCTAGTCGGTGCAAAGTTTCCTGCAGAGAGAGGCGTTGTACATCGCCCATATGCTCGTGCTACGTGGAAACGTTTGTGTTTGCACCCTATTTTGAATATTTACAGCGTTGCAAAAGGGAGACGTAGCAACATGGCAGCGCCTTTGCAGTTGCCATTCCTTTTTTTTCACCCAGCTTTTCCTCTAGAATTCGTATACTAACTCTATGGTCTAATTGTGATATGTTGTCGGATTCACCATCTTGTCAGTTCCGATTGCTCACAGGGCTGCTACGGTCTCTCTGATTGATTGAAACTGCATCCGTTGCATATTTTAACAATATTGCGGAATTCCACCCTGTCCAGAAAAGCCGTGGTCAATCGAGTGAATCAGGGATATTGTCCGGCGCGTGAATATGGGAGGGGAGGGGAGGGGGCTTAAAGAGGTAAAAGCGTCTGGTATTCCTACAGAATACATTACTTTGAGCTGCGTGACAACTTGTATTGAAAGTGCAGAACACATTTGTGACTTAGTTTGTGTACTAAAAAAGAAGAAATGAATTATAGCAGAGCTTCGCTTACTAAAAAAAAGAAAAAAAAGAGCACGCCGCAGATTTCCGTTGCTTCTTTGAATCCCCTAACAACCGGCGAACAACCAACCACAGTCCCAGATGTCTCAATTTGTTCTCCAGGAGAATTGTACCTGGAATGATAAAATTATGAGGAACCTGCAGCGCTACCTGTAGTATACTCTTGAAAATTCTTAAAAACCACAAAATTATTACCAAGACATTCTTAAATAATATTTCTAGACGTCCTGTCATAATTCGTGAAGTCACTTCTTTATATACGCCCTTCCCCCCCCCCCCCTTTCACAACGAGCCCCAAGGATTATTTATTCCATTCCATGCATATTTGGGCAAATTATATATATATATATATATATATATATATATATATATATATATATATATATATATATATATATATATTTACTGGCACACATAGTCGCCTAGCCTGCTTGAGTTAATCAGGTGGGCTATCCATCGCTTTCTGTCTATCATGTTTGTACGCATCTAATTAATATTTCCGCTCTTCCTCAAAACTTCTATATGTACCTTTTCCTCTATTCTTGCCTGTAACCTGCTTTTTCTCCAGCAATACTCCAAACGTCTTTTGCTCATTTTGACTGCTGACCGTTTGATGCTTCCGTGCACTTTAATTCCAAGCGGCTTCAGGAAGGGGGTGCGCGGTACCTACAGGTATCACTGGGTGATTCACTTCGCATCACCTTTGGGATGCGCCGATTCTTCTCCGGATTTTCGCTGCAGCAGACAACGCTCGCTTGTCCCCGGCGCCCATCTGTGGCGCTAAAGGCGTAACCAACCACGCGCTCCACGCATGGCGTTTCGATCGCTGAATATTTATGGTGTATGTATACTTCCTTTTGCCAACGTGCATATCCGCCCTCTGCTAAGGTCCATTTTTTTTATCACATTAATTTGACCATTCGTGATGCGATACGGATAGTTAGGCAACTAGGTACAGGATATTTAGGAACTTAAGTCGCAAAAGATGACACTGCAGAAGAGGTGCGATCTATAAACACGCAGACTCCGTCTTATCCCCATATTCCTTCGTGCTCTTTTATTTCTCCGTTCTGTATAACGGAGATTTACATAGAAATGTGAAAGATGCGGAAATCCGGATAACAGAATGGTCGAAATCAGGGCCAGTTGGTACATAGTAGGAGGAAAAAAAACAGTCAAAAACACAAAGGACAAGAGGCGAGGTTCACATGACAACGACTCGTGGTGTGAACGACCAGTCGTTGTGGTGTGAACCTCTCCTCTTGTCCTTTGTGTTTTTGACTAGTTTTTCCCTTCAATCATCCGCATAACAGCTAGGCCTACCGCGCTGGTAAAAAGTGGATTTAGTTGCTCGTCCTTGTGGCTTGTTTTAAAGCTTATTAAATGCTACGAATTAAAATGGTTTTTATGCTTGCCCTGTAGGGAACTACGGCCTCTACATTCTGTTTTTGTGCTAGCCTGGCGACTTATAGAATCGTCCAGGCCATGCATGGAAATGTTCATCTCGGCTAACTGTTGTAACGGGGACCTTTTTTGCAGAAATGCTTCCGCATACCAAGAAATTTTAAGAACTGTTATAGAATCACTGAATGATAATTGTAAGCGATTGTGATTTTTGTAGCAAATAAAATCACTAAAGTGGCGTAGATGTAGAGGTGACCATCCTTATCGCAAACATTCATCTGCCAGTCATTACTAGTTACCCCTATCATGGGTTAGAGCCATCTCCAACGTATGGCCACAAATTTTCGTATCTCAATACACGTTACCTAATTTTCTGGACTGCTCGACTATGTTTGATTTTCTTGGCAGCTTCTTGTGTTGGATAATGCATTTTAACAGACTACCATCGGTTTTGGTACACCCGTCTAACGCACCACTGGTAATCTGTTCGAAGCTGGCGAAAATTGTGCCGATTCTGAAGCCTTTTAAGCAGCCAACGTGCTACGCAGCTTTCCGGCCCATCGCCCTATATACTGAGCTGTTTAGGCAAGCTTATGGCAAGGTTCCCCAAGAAATGAACGGCTTTCGCCAAAACAGGTCTGCTACTGATAATCTCATCGCCCTCGTCTCTTCACTTGAAGAGGACATTCACGCTGGGCGCATCCCGACGGCCATTTTCCTTGACATCAAGGCAGCATTTGACTGTTTTCACCACGCCATTCTCGCAGCTTTGGCTATTGCCTTGGCCTCGGAGGAAAGCTATACACGTGAACAGAAAACTATTTAAGAGAGCGGAAAATATTTATGAGTACTCCGAACGGACCTACAGTCTTACGCAGTGGAGAAGGGCGTACCCTCAGCCGGCTCTTATTCAATCTCACTCTGATACACATAACAAGAAACTTGCCGCGAGGAGCACACATAACAAGCTATGCCGATGATACAAGTAACTGGGGCGCATCAAGTTCGCCCTAAATCACCCAACAACGGCTTCAAAAAGCATCACTGAAGCTCTGCGTGTATTTGGCTCCCCGAGGTCCTCACCTCTCGCCAGAAAGAAGCGCAGCCATGACTTTAACAAGACAGAAAATGACCAAATATCCGCTCTTACTCGGTGGACGACTCGGTATACGGTATGAATGGGCACCTGTTCCATGCAGTGAAAGCCGCAGTCTCGGGACGTCACTTCGGAAACAGTGCTGAGGTGGAGTAGGCTGTGCGACGATTCCACGCATCGCAGGGCACCAATATAAGGTGGCTTGCTCAAACTGATTGCACGCTACGTGAAATGTCTCAATATCGGTGGCGACTATGTGGAAAAACAGTGCACGGTTCATGATGTCATTGTGTATTCTTTGGCAGTAATGTTTTCGTGGGAAAATCAAGGACGAAGCTTACTTTCGGAACGTCCATCGTATATGAAATACATAACATGCCATACCTAGCTCCATTCCTTCATCTTAATCAAAAATAGAATGTCAGCTACCTCAATTTGCTCTCGAATAAAGCCATAGTTTCAATTTCGCCCGATAACTGATAGTTCACCGTATTAAGTGGTACGTTAGTCAACTGCGCATGCACGTTTCATACCCATTACAACCACATAGGTCAGCGTAATTGCGTAACAATAAAGAAAATATGACAGTGCCACATGCAAACCAAACCGCTCAATACGATATGCATTCGCCATACGCACCGAGCGTGGGATGAGTTTCGACCGGTGGCGCCTTCATGCGGCGGCACCACGAATGTAATGGCATGTGACAGACAGGACGGGCTCAGCAGGCGCTGCCCTCAGCCACGCTGATATAATATAGTCCGTCGTTTTTAACAGAGGAGCTTTTTAAGCTTTCGTTCTGCCGTGGACCGTTACCAGAAAGCTCAGTCAGGTTGCCTAGCAACCACCAGCGAGAGCGCCGAGCTACGTAACCTCCTCCTCCTCCGCGCACTCCACGCGCGTAGCGAGGAGTCATGACCTCACAGGCAAGTAAACGCTCGCCCCGGCGCCGAGGCACACCTCTAAACTTCCAGCGTCAAGCCTGCCAAGACACGGGAAATACGAACGCCCGATTCCAGCACAAATTTCTGGGCATATAGTCTAGGTAGAGCTGTCGCATCTGTGATTTACAACCAGGCTCGGCGCGCGACTCAGCGGGACTATGATCAACGGAGGAGAGCCGATCGTGCTCATTGCGCCGAAGCCACCGCCGACAAACGCCGTTGCCGAGCCGAGGATCCCGAGTTTCGGGCTAGACACAACGAACGCTGCCGACTGAATGTTCGGCGTCGCCGGGAATCGGTTCCGAGCTGCGCGTCACCGCGAACTTCCAACTCCAAGCCCGCTAATCCATGGGAGGTGCAAACGGCCGCTTCTAGTGGGAATTTCTCGGCGTGGAGTTCGGGCACAGTTGCCAGGTCTGTGACCGGCTCTGGTTCGACGTGAATCTCTCCACTGTGAGCCCGGTGGCGAACTTTGAACAGAAGAGCTATCCATTGCAAGTGCTTCGCGAAGCCTTCCCCGACGCCATCGACGACAACGACGACCACGACGACGGTCGGACGTAGAGGGTGAGAACCGGATCGACGACGATGACGATTGGTTCGGAAGCACTCTACATAATGAATTGTGATGCGCGTACTGTTGCTTGGATGCCTGTGACTTGCTGGGGCTTGTGTCGCTTATTGGCCTGGCCGTGTCTGACCTCATAAAAAATTTGGCGAAACTTACCAAATCTTGGCGACCGTTAGTATGAGCATAGTTACGCCATGCTTAACTTCGTACGACTTAGCAAAACCTAGCAACGCTTGCTACGAGCCTAGCCAAGCCATGCATAGCATCGCAAAGCTTAACAAAACCTAGCAACACTTAGTGTGAATCTACCCGAGCCATCTAAAACCTCGAAAAACATAGCAAAACTTAGCAATACTTAGCAAAAGCCGGAACTAGATCCGAGGTGACCCAGCCTTGCCCCACTATAGTGCAAACTGCCCTCATGTTTTGTGTTTGTATTGCCGGAATAGTATGAGAAACCAGATCTGACCGAACATGTTGTGAAGACGAGTGCTGGCCAAAGCCTTACCCGTGCTTTCTCCCTCAAAGAAATCTCGTTGGTTCAGCCAAGCAGCCACAGTGCACCCAGCAGTCAGTGCGAACCGGAGGATGTATGCGGTGCAAAGTTCAAGCACCAAACACGCTTGAGCCAAACGAATTCGAAATAACCACCTACAGATCAGAGTTCGCCGCTTTTAAGCGATCGATCTTTGATCTAGTGGTTTATAGTGTTTGAAGTCGATATAGCCTCTGACAGTACGCGTAGAAGGTTACGATCTCAAAAATCGCCGAAACTGGTTGGGCCATTCACTTCAAAGATTGAATACGCGTTGTCAGTAGGCAACATTGCGTACATACGTTACATTAGGCGTAGATTGGCGCTGCTTTGTGTCCTACTATAGGGGTGGAGCAGATATCTTTGAAAGGAGGTCATCATGTTCCGATGATATCGAACTGCGGTCTCGAGTCGATAGGCCTATAACTTCGACAACAAGGTGCATTTCAGTTGTGTTGATGACCATACGCGAGGAGGATGACGACGACCCAGTGATGTTGAATGAAAGTGCACGATTTGCGTGTTTTGAGTCTGGAAACACGAATGTTAATATTTATTTATTTATTGCTCAGCAAGTGAAACGCAATAGCCGGCGCTTTTTGGACCGACTGTAAGTGCTGGGGCCTCCGAGCTGATGCATCGTGGTATAATTTGAAAGCGAGAACCTTTGTGATGCAGTGTGGCTGCGTTTGGTCTCATGGCGATCACCTATAGAACTATATAAAAGAGACGGTGGCAGGCGCGCGCTCCGAGTATTGCGTTGCACTCGCTGAGCACTGCTTATTTACGACGTTGCTTTGCTATGGTCTAGTAGTTCTAGCGCTAATAAAGGAGAGGTTCATACCCAACAGCTTCGTATCCCATGGGAATTCCCTGTCTTCGCCGCCACACCTGTAACAGCTCCGGAGCTTGGGCTACTAAGGCGAATACTGAGATTTGTAGTCGCCATTTTGCCTTTGTAGCAGTGCATGTCTTCCTTTTAGGGTGTATTTTCCTTCCTCGCGCTTCTCAGCTCTGGTTGCGCTGTGCATATGACTGTTTGCTGTGGTTGCTGTTTGCTGTGACTGTTGCGTGTTCGCACTTGCCGCCACCGACAGCTCTTGTCGCGCTAAGGTCTGTGAAACTGACCATCACCATAAATTCGGCTAGTTGCTAAGACATTATGAATGACGAAGCATTGCAAAGATAAATTACAATGGACGAAGAAGGGGAACCTACCGACATGTGTGCTATCGGCGAAGCACCTCAAGAAATAAAAAAATGGAGACGCGTGTCTCCTTTTTTTTGGCCATGATATTAGAGCGCAGCTCTTAGGCGCCTATTCCTCCGTTGAGCGTCGGCGTTGGCGTAACCAAGCAAGCGAACCCAGCGAAGTACGAAAGAGCAAACGCGGAGCGAAGCAGGGCATAAAAGATGGCGATAGCTCAGAGAGCGCGAGGAAAAAAGTGGAGGAGGAGGGTGCAGCGGAACCATGAAGCGGAAACCGGAGAAGGAGGGAATGGCGAAAACGTGATAAAGGAAGCGTAGTACCGCACAACACGGGCTCTGAGGCGATGACTGCTACGAGATGGCGCCAGAGTAGAGCGCCGTCTAGCGCTGTCGTCTGTTCCCCGATGGCATGCGGATAGCCCGTCTACCGACACCATATACGGAAACAAAGCGCTACATGAGCGGCGGTCTGTCCGGCGGCTGCTGTGGATACACACCCACGCGTTCTTCGCGAGAGGCAGCGTGCCACGCTTCACTTCATTCGCAATGTACTACAGGAGACAGATTTTCCGTGTCAGCCCATATATCGCGAAACGAAAACGCGTATAGATTTCGCATTAGCGAGTATCGCAATCGACGGCGAATTTTTCACTCTAAGATTAAACGGTACAACCTGGGCTGAACCCGAAGGCAGTAGAATATCCCGCGGCGTCTTCGTAGCGTTCTGCTACAAGGAAACGATTGAGGAATGAGAGCCGACCCCAAAGGCGGGGGTGGAGTTTAACACAGTGTCCCAAAACGTTATCTTCCACCAGGCGAGAATGCAACAAACGGATACGCCCCTGCTCGCGATGCAAAGAAGGTCATTAATTCTAGTGGCCTAATGGAAGCTACGTGTCGTGCGAAAGAAGTGTAATAGAGTCCATCGCCTTTGTAATCTTTCGTTATGCAGTGCACAGATCTCACAAGAACAGAAACAGGGACACTGTCACCACTAGAGTCGTATATTGCACGCGCAAGCCGAAGTGTGATTGCTTGTAACACGTGTCGTGTCAAAGAAGCGTAATAGAGTCAATCGCCTTTATAATAATTAGTTATGCAGCGCACAGCTCACCCACGTAACAAGAACCATACCGTTGACACCATAGAGCCAATTATTACACGCGCAAGCCTAAGTGTGATGGCTCATAACGACTGTAGACACTCCGGTAATCTCTGTAGTATTCTCACAAATACTTTTTTATTGTATGAATAAAGAGAAACATCACAACAATCTTCGTGAACCGCTTAGGTGGCAGCGAAAATCTTTTAGCTTAGTATATCCCATGCAAAGCCCTTAAATAGCACAAACGTCAGGTTGAAGATCATATTTGCCAAAAACGAGCTTTTTGAGATAAAAAAAAAGAACACAACGCCAACGTCAACCCTCATTCGCAAGCAAAATCGCATTACGTGCATGTGCCCGCGTAGGTGCGATCGAAGAGTTTCATTCTCTCTATGGGTGGGATGTCCCTGTGATACTCGCAGTGACCAAAGCTGACGTCAAAAAAGGTTAATAGAAGAACGGCTGATGCACGTTCACATATGGGGTACACCCAGTGGTAAACGCGTCAATCACCCAGTGGCAAACACCCAGTGGCAAACACCCAGCGGCACCTCGGATACATATCCAGTAGTACGTATTTTACACATTTTTCGTACATCGTCGATGACTTTTTCTCTTCCTCTTCCCCTAGTTACATGATTAAGTACGCGGCCGTGTTAACTTGCACAGCAATATGACATCTGGAATGTAAATGCTGGAGCTCCACGTCTTAGCTTACCGCAGTGAGTTCTGTTGGAGGGGCGCATTTGCATCGCACATTTGCACTAGTTTTCGATTTTATATATTACCTGGTGCCATGAATGTGGCCTGCCTCGTACAAGTGGCGATCTTTCTCAAAAGCAGACGCACGGGAATGTGCTTTCGGGTACGTCCGGCCTTAAAACCTGCAGTGCGGAGTCACTGGAAGCACCGTTAGCTCCTTCGTCCCGTCGTCTGCTCCACATGCCAGTGCTCTTGACTTCTGCCGTTTCGCGGCGCTGTTCGCCACCAACTCGGTGATGCGCCGCTGGCGCCTTGCAATGGCCGCCTGGTTTCTATTCCTAGTTGCTCTCCGGCATGACAGCCACAAATAAGGGGCGAAATCAACTATCGCTTAGCTCCATATTAAGCTGAGGACAAAGTATTGCCGATGTTTTGTCGTAATTATTCAGATCAGCTGTTTTTTGGGCTCAAGAAGCCTGGTCTGGCAATAAAGTTTATTTCTGTCTCTCTCCCTTTGGCGCGGTAAGTGCCTGCAGAGACGGCACCAAGCAGTGGTAGTGTATTGATCTTCCCCTAGCAGATGGAGCCACAGTATTAGGGTTTATGATGCGTTGGTATTTGAAAAAGTCTAATGTTAAATCTTCACGCCATCTTTAGTTTGATTCTACATCCAAGCACGGTATGCAATGAAGTGTTGCTAAAACGCAAATTTTCCCTCTTGTACGCTACTAATATGGAGAGATGCAGCGCATTCTCAGAGCTCCTGTAACGTATTGCGGTAAAGTGTCGCATATGACGCAATACTAAAACTTTTGAATATGTGTCTTTTTACCGTTATGCCTATACTGCTTTATTCTATGACTAGGTCTGCTTTCCTTAGCTTGTTTCATTTGCAGCTTTCTTGTTACGCTACAACTTGCCACCCCATAGGTTAGTACTGGTAGAATGCAATGGGAGAAGTGCTTACCGTACATAAACAGATGCACAAATGTAAACAAGAACAGGGCACTTTGTTAGGAAAACTCCAACGCGAGTGTTCTCAGAATAGCCGTCAACAATGGTGTCGTCTCCTTATCGTGTCGTTCGCTGTCTTGAGAGACGGCTGCCCGCTACATAGCCGATAAATGAACATTCTTACGTAAAGCATGTTCAGTAAATATAGATCCACATAACTGGCATGTTGATCTACGCAAGCAATGACCACACTGGAACATCGAAGACGACGTGCGAGATTTATGAGGGCAACAGTGGCAAATTTACACGTTCTTTACATGCATAATCGATGTCTGTCTAGTTCTTTGATATATGACCTTCTTTTCCCCCGAGATCTCACTTTGTTTTTACCGCGACATGTTCTTTAGATTCTGTGTCTTGTATCCGATGTGTATGCAAACGTTGTGCTTGACAAATCGCTGCTGTATTCTTGAAATAGGCGCCACCGTTATTTAGCCAGTTCTAAAACAGGACAACGAGAAGAGCCACATGGAGTGGGAATTCAACGGTCGTGCTTGCGCATGTTATCGGCCACAGCACTAAAAGCAGGAGGCCAGATAAATGAAAGAAACTCAGAGTATATAATAATGTGGTAGGTACTAGCGTAACATTTATAAAGTAAGTATGGAGAACCGCGATAGAATCGACACAAAAAATGCACTTCTGGGCAATAATAAAGCAATAGTAGTAATACGCAGCTACGAACCAAGTTCAGGAAAATGAATGCAGGAGAAAGACTTTCAAGGTTTGAAAGGGTTTTGTGAGATTTTTTAAAGGTTTTTGAGACTTCAAAGGTTCCTGAACACGCATCGGTCAGCATGCGTGAAAAAGCGGCGTTCTCAAGTTCACTCTTGGAGGGCGGCATAGGTCGCTGTATAGTAAGAAAAACGAAAATGCATTATAATAAAAATGAAACCTGCTTCTGGCAAGATGAGAAGGAAAGTGTGTGATAAAGTGCACTCGAACTGCGAGTCGCTTAAATTTCTGCTTTCGAGATTGAGAAACTGCGCTTGCATGCCACACTGCTTACTGCGCTTTTCATGTTTTTCTTTGCAGCTGCTTCGAAAACGTTCGTGGAATTGGGTCACAGCAAACTGTCTCCGAGGAAGCATTCGCAAAGTGGACGTGTGTAGGCGAGCTGTACTTGTTCTACAGTTAGTCTACTTCTCGGGAACTGGCGAGCTGTGAGAACTAAAAGCAAACGAATCGCAGTACTTGAGTTTGCCCCTACCATTAGCACTAACGCGAAATTATCCCCCATTTGCGCGATAACTTTTTTTTTTTACATTTCCGGCCCCACAGCTATAACGAGTGAATCAGCTTAGTGTAATCTTTACGTGGTGTGAGCCGGCAGGCCCTCGTCACTAATTTCAATGCTGAAACTGATATTTGTGAATGAAGTGCAAAAGCTTATGAGGTTATGATGCTGCCTGAGATCCAGGGTTTTCGGCACTATTTATGCTTTTTGTCAGCTAGTCTTCCTAAAATATTTAAGGTAAAGCACTCGGTGCTGTCTGCCATTCTAGACAAACAGATCGCGAGTTCCGTCGTCTGCCTTATCGTAAATTATTGTTTTTGAGATTATAGTGATGACACAAATTTAAGGAATATCCCTAAGTCACTGTGGTACACTGGTTGACATACAAATATTAATATTCTCCAAATATCTCGCACAGCTAGGTAAACGAAAGCCGAAAGCTATATGTAAACTGACAGTGCCAGCAACGTAACGCAAGTTAACTTCAACGGTAAAAAAAAAGAAAATCCAGGGGTGCCAGTGCTAAGAGTACTTGATTAGTAACGAGCCTTTCCATTCTGCAACCTAGAGCCTTGTACTTAAATGGCAAACCTGTTTTATGGACAACGGCATTGTATATTCTTGTTCTGGCTCATCAACCTGCTGATACTCTATCAGCTGCCGTTAGCGCTGTACGTAGTTTCACACTGATAATTGCTCATCAATAGAAGTCGCTTAATAATTATTTTCATATCATGATTGGGTCTTCCTTACTCTATCGCGAAAAGGTACGTAAGCCAGTGAAATATTCTTAAGAAATGGCTTTGAAGTAACAGTGAATATATCCTGGATGTTCCTTTTTGAGAAAGCAATACACATTAGGGTAAGCACTCTGAAATTTGCAGAGAACGGTGTGTTATCGTCTGTAGCAGTGCATTATTCTTGGCAAGGTTCTGTAATTAGCAATTTACATGGTGCGGTTCAAGTGGAGAGGAGAAAATTAAAGCTTGAAATATGATGCCACGACCCAAAAAGTACATATCCTCATCATTCTGATAGGCTGAGCTAATCAATTTTACCATGCATGCACAGTAACAGTTGTGTATACATGCCGCACGGGCCTCACTTTCAAAGCGACCTGCGATGTTTGCAAAGTGCTTGTAGTGCCGGTAGCTTCGTATGCGCTGTGCTTTCGACGTTTCCTCGCGGCGGCTGCTGCCGCGATTTCTACCTCCTGCGTTTTCACAGACAGTTTCTACTGTCATCGAACGAAATGTGTTCATGTTGACCTGTGCGCGCGTGACACCTTGCTAGCTAATTTAGTTAAAACACTTTGACGGGCTAGTTGGTTTTAATCCATGACAGAATCTGTAAGTGCGACTGAACAAGGACGTGACTGAGCAAGCAGTCTTTGTGTGTCTGTTTCTTTCTACGTCCTCGTTGAGTCACGTTTACACATTCTATTATTGTTAACTTAGTTAGCAAGCGAATGATTACAAGTTTATACCGTCGATAAAGCTACTATCCTTACTTCGTACGGCCATCTACTAATTTGCTATCGAAATCAGTGCTTCGCCTTGTGGGCGGAACTGCGAATTTTTATTGTGTATAATACAAATATTTGGTAGGTACAAATGCTCAAATGCGCTACATATGTATATTACTCTGCAATGGAGGCAACGAAAATTTTTTGGGGAACCTGATTTGTATTTGAATTATAACCTTGTCGTCATCTCACTAGGGGCGAGCAGGTCAGTCGTTAGGTTTGGGGAGTGCTGCGGGCCGCCCATGAACGCTGTCGCTGTATAATAAAACGAATTTTCTGTTTTTAGTACACCACCTAGTTTTGTCAGATATCCGCCCGTTTTTAGAATGTCCTAGGGAATGTAATCCAAGGTGTCCATTAGCTGCAATCTATACTTTTCGACAGTGGCGCAACAGCAACGAGTAGACGACTCTCTTAATTAGACAATCTAACCCACTTTCCTGTCTTGCAGTATGCTTGCGTGTTGGACAATTTTTATTCAGTTAAAGCTATACTTACGTACACGAGCACAACTTTCTCTGTGTGCAAAAGTCAAGTTCTCTGCAATTGTTTACTGGCATACAGGAGCGATCGGCACAGTGTGCTAGATTCTTTTCTGCGAATTATGTTAGACGGGCAGGACCACCCATAATGCAACGTTTCATGGGTTAGATGGAAACATTTCTACCCCACGGGACAAGAAATGGAGAATCACAAAGACACGGCGCTGCGACTAGGAACTCCTTTTGGCCTCATCACTTGTGGTTGCAGGGTTTTCATATGATCATGAACCAACCATCCTGACAGTAAATCCTCAGTTTTAGGCTGCTTCCCGTCAAGCTGAACCATAGAGATGTCTTCAGCGATAATAGATACGTCATTTTTTCAGCAATGAATTGCTTTCGAGGCAAGCGAATAGAAAAATTATTTTTGGCGGTGTCAGCCTTGCGGAAATACCCGGTTTAGGCAGGTCAGAAGGAGCGAGATTAAAAAAAAAATAGAATAGTCTGGTCCTGCATACGGAAATGTACCGCATGCAGAATCTTGAGTGAGACAAATGGGCAAGTGCCTACACGGTTCCTAGCGGAAGTCTACCACGTTGCTCGCATTAGTGTTTGCATCATCCAGGATGCCGTCTTTCTCTCCCTTGTTCGGATAAAGAGGTAGAAAACATAAATGCTGAAAGTATACCGGTGCGAACACATTTCCTGTTGCTCCTTGTGCATTTATTTTGGTTTGTACTGCCACCCTTCTTGTGCCCGGCTATCTTATGTACGGAATCTAACTATGCCAACTTGCCATGCACATCAACACGTCTGAAGTCAGATGGCCAGAATAGAACAGGCCCATGGAAGCTAGTATCGCAAATAACAAATGTACAAGGTGAGGCAGCATGCTCAGATATCCTACAGGCCCCCTCCCCGCCTCCCCCACCCACCAAATGGAATCGGAGTTACAGCGCAATGTATGCACACTCAGCATCGCGTGAAGAAACAGAGCACTACGTAAGATCGTGTATTCAAGACGCGAGCAAAAGAAATCCACGCTGCCATCTTTGTCGGTACGGGCGCACAGGGTAACGAAGACGACCTTGAAACAGGAGGTAGAAGACGCGAAATAGGGCGTAATAAAATTGAAGCTGCGTAGAGTCCAAAGAAGCAGCCACACTGGTAGGCACAGAAGCGATGCGAGAGAAAGAGATTCCCGCGTGGTGGTTAAGTGGTGTACTTTGGCCTGCCGGTCAATAAATGGTAGTGTAGGAGTAATTCTCGTTTGCAGATTTTTTTCCTTCTAATCTTGAACGCTATTTTAGCCTTAAGCGAACAGTTCGAAATCTCTTGAAGACGTGTAATTTCCTCGCTTAACCTAACTTGATGCTCAACTTCTGTGTTCTTAAGTGCTGTTTAACCACCCTCGAAACAGCCTGTGCTCGTTTTGGTGGCGCGGCAGAGAACGGTGCAGGCCGTCGCGGGAGCAGTTTTACGACACCCAGAAGTTCTCGCTTTGCACAAAAATAAAAAAAAGCCATAAGTAGGAGTTCCTATGCTTGAAAGCCTCTGCAATAACGTCGTCGCGGTGGTCTGTGGCACCCGTTTTGTTTCATGAATTTAGTTCATTTCTGTGGCTGTTTTTACTTCCTGCGCTTCTGCTGTGGAGCTCCAGCAGTACCTTGCGCAATTGCTATTTTTATACAGACGTACTAATTCACCGCTTTTGTTTATGTTTCACGACATCCTCGTTATGCAGTCCCATGTACACGACCGAGTATTTTTTCGCCTACTTTACTTTATGACTCCTGAGGTGCGGGCCCGCAGAGATCTTACTCTGGCAGTGGCTCCTGCTTCTCACACCGTACCTCCAGCTTTCTACAAACTTCCTTGCCTTAACATTCTCCCATCTTCCTTTAAAAATTCGAAATAGTCCTCCTTTTAAGAATAAAACTTACATTCAGACATCCAATAACTTCTGCGTTTCTTTGCGGGCGTCCTTCTATCTCGAGCTGTTCGTTTTCTTCAGACTTCGCCGTACGCTTTATTATCATCTAAATCTCGTACACGTGCACTGAGAATGTGACTGCAAACTTCAAGAAAGGTGCGCGTCCACATTAGTGTCCTGAAAATATGGTACATAAATACTAAGAATTGGGTCTACTAATGCGTAAGCACTCTTCGGCTCGGCTGCTACTCCGCTTTTGTTTACTTATTTAGCTAGTTTATGGACGTCTGCTTATCGCTACCAATCATCTACTATTACACTATTAGAGCGATTCAATGGGTGAACTTGACAATTCTGCTTTTATTTTGCAGATGTATCGTATCAACTGAGTCCAAACGCCACCTTCGCCGGTTTCTTTTTGTCACGGCACAGCTTTTCTTCTTTCTTTATTTATTTTTGTTTTTCTTCTCACGACCTTGACGTGGCGACGGCAACGTAACCAGTTTTTGTTTTCTAACGGTATATCGATCAGTGTGGCTCACACAGGCATCTGCCTGCCACGCTGCGCTCCTTGGTTCGAATACCGGTCGGAGGTATTTTTTTCTAACGCTACCAAACATATGCTATTACACTATCATAATATTTACATGATTACTTGAAAAATTAAGCATTTATTTTGCAGATATAAGGCGTCACGAGATGGATAGATTTGGCTTCGCTGCGGTACTCGGCAAAGAAAGCATACGCTACTCAAATCGTTCTTTCAACTCGCGTCTTTTTGTTAATCGCACAGTGATTGGCTGACCACCTCCTTCTAAAACCACTAACGGACACCGCTTACGACATCCCTGAGGGCTCCCTAACCTCTCGCTTCCCCCAAGACCCGACCCCACTATGTCCTTCTCTCGATTTTTTTGTCTGTCAGCTTCCCACTCTCCCGCTCTTGTCCCCTCGTCTTAGAAACCAAGCTTATACGCGTCAAACAACGGCGCTCATTTGCTTTTCAATCTCTTCCATTAGAGCCAGCCGCCACTGACAACGACCGCACGGGACGTCACCCTACTAACCCGTTAAAAGTAACCTGCCGAGGATGATGAGACCACATTTGGCGAAGATAGGTCGTCCTATCGAAAAGTTGGCCAGCCTTTCCGAGTCACCTTATCCCTGTTTGTAACCTTGGTATCACGTACGCATTAAAAAAAGTAAGGGACACTGGAAGCAGCAGTATATCGGGAGACAAGTGGGACATATTTTTGTACTCGCAAACGGTGTCGAAGGCTCGCAAAACAAATTAGCTACTATTTCAAACGCGAACGCCGAAAACAGACGCTTTTCAGTGAAGTTAAAAAGGTATGGTAAACTGTTGCAAAGCCTTGACACATTGCTGACAACAGCGGTTGCACTTTTACTTCGGCCGCGGAAGGGGTGGGCTGGTAGTACTGCAAAATGGGGCAGAGTTTTGTACTGCGCAAAATCAGCAGCACACACGTCGGACTACAGGCCTGGTCATGCCAAAGTGCGTCGTAATAAAACAAGAGGGACCTAGGCTAGAAGAGACGTGTTTAATGGTTAAAATACGAAGGGCCACGACATGAGACGTGGACAGTACGCACCCTACGTACAAGAGTCACAGGGCTCACTTTTATGTAGCAAGGATTGACGATTAGCTGTGCCCCTCTGAAACGAAGCACGCCGCCTAGACATACTGACGTGTCCCTAATTTCCTCCATCTACATGCCTAATACGCTGGGACATGCATCAGTTGACATCAGATACGAGACGCCAAGGAGTTGGTTAACCGAGCGTAATGCATTCGCTACGTCATTTTTTTTCCTTCCTTACTCTTTTTTCACCGGCCCCAATGTGGTCGATAACGCGCGTGATATTGCTCACTCATACACTTTTCTCGCATGGCTGCCCTAATGGACGTAGCACGCGTGAACGCTTTCCCTCGTCCATCCTCCTCTATCGTAACTTGCAGTTTCGTTCTCGCCTTGCTCAAAATCCGCCCATTTTCATCCCGTGCAAGAACAAGTTGACCGAATAATTTGCTGTCGATCGATCTTTGTCGAAATTTGTCTGTCGGATCGCCGCAAACGACGATATTGAGGCGTACCTCTGAAAATAGCTAACGTATGTTATTCTTGTGCAAGAAGGTGTTTCAAAAACCAGTCATTTTTCACCGTGTTTACTGAAGTCATTCATTTCCATATAAATATTATATTCAGTATCTATTGATGGGAAGGGTAATGGGTATTTTCACATTTAATTTGCCATTGTAGACAATTGTTTTTATATGAAACAAGTATTTCAACATATTCACTGCCATTATTTCCTCTGACATTAACTTCATGCATGATGGTATCTCACCCGCATTGCTTTCCAACAAAAAAAAAAGATACTTTGCTTAAATACTGCAGTAACGTCATTGAGTGCGACTGCAAATGCGATATCTTATGAAAGTATTGAGGATGAAATTTGAAGTGCGCAACGTTTCTCCAAAATATAGACTCGTAGATTATCAGGTGGTTGCTGTGGTTATAATGCATCAATGCTAGTTTATTCTGCTGCCCTTTTAGCCCTGTGGAAGCATAGCCTTCTTGCCTATTTTACTGGCTTGCTCACAGGAATACCTCCTTTATGGAGTCAAGACTCACATATGAAACCCTAAAACGAAACCAAACGTATTGGTTGCTCGGTTATTGTTTCCTCCACGTATCTTGCATTCCGCAATAAAGAGTTTGATTTGTGTTTGTACTTTGATGCTCTTACGTATTTCTGTCGCACTATCATTGAGAGGCGACCGCGGGAATATGCGTCAATTCCTTTGTTTGACAGGCAACGTGCGCTGTCACACTTTCGATGGCAAAGTACTGCTGGCCGGGGTCATATATTAGAGCGGTCTATTGCGCTAATTTTCATAAAATGCATGATAACTTGACATTTTTCACGGCGTCCGTCACCCTAGCGTGATAATCAGCGTGACTCTGTTCTGTTACCCGTAGCCAATTTTAGTGGTGCGATTAGCCAGCATTATACTTCAGACGTTTTTATGTGAATCGATATATCTTTTCCAGATAACAAAAGTTGCCGTACTATTAGAACTAATTTTGGGAGTGTTAGCCAGCGCCACCACTCACAAACCTTGACGGCGGATGTGGAACATCCATTCTGCCGCAGGCACCATGAGTACGTGATCTTTTTTTCTATTAGTAAAAACATAAATAGCCAAGAAAGTGGATAGAGAAACGGCGCCGTGGTAACTCAGTTGGTTAGAGCATCGCACGCATAATGCGAAGAAGTGGGATTGTTCCCCACCTGCGACAAGTTGTCTTTTCATCTACTTTCATTGCCCTTAATTTTCATTTAGTTAATTCAATGAGTAAGTGAAAGTAATTTCCCCTATGTTCTCCGTTGTGTCTGCGTTGGCTGCTTATGATATGATATGATTAAAAATCGGGCGCCTCGGTAATTAACCCCCGTTTAACCCCCGTTCTTCTCGATCATGTATATATATATGAAATGCCTTTTCTCAAAGTAGCGTGCAACATTACTGCATGTAGCCTACGCCTTCCCTGCTTACCCGCCCTACAAGAAAATAGTGGCAAAACAATCTCAGATAAGTTTGAACGTGACACAGGGAGAAGGATAGCGAAAGTGAACCGCGCGTGCCGAAGTCAGCTTTTGCTGGTAATTGATTATTCTTTCAACAATTTTGCGTTGTTGTGCAAAGAGTCCATCATAACGGAGTGCGAGATCAGGGAACGCTTAAGAGACTTAAAATATATAGGGAACGCAAACAAACCGGTATATTAGGGAAACGTGAAATGAAGGAAAAGCTACAAATCTTGCGGGAGCGACTTTTGAACCTGAGAGGTTTGGAAAACACCCATGAGTGCCTACTTGCTTTGATATTCTTCGCTTATTGCCTTGTGTCTCGTTCTTTCCCAATCGACATTACTTAGCAAATATTTCTCGACTGTGATACGTGACGCTGCGATGCTGTGTTGCTCAAGCACCTGGGGTTTACGAGCCTACATATTAAACTCTGATAACGCTGCTGTCTGCTACATCTGGAATCAGCAAGCGCTTTACTTCGTTTGGGGGGTTTTCTCTATTTTTCATTCTGTCCCCTTACCCCATACTTACACCGTCAAGCATAACCAACCTGAACTACGTATGTTCAAACTCCTGCCCTGGAAGGAACTGAGTGAGGCATATTGCTGTTATTCTATTTACGCATGACTCGCTTTTTAATGTCTTTTTGTTCCTGTTTCCTTCTATGATTACTCCTATGAAGCAAGGGTGATTCGAGCTGACAAGGATTTTCTTGCCCCAAAGGAGAATTCTCCGAGATCGCTTCCTCGGGAGCTCCTGAGAAGTATGTGCGTAAAGCAGCAAGTTAACAGACTATGAACTTACATGCATGAAGAAAGAAAAGCCTTGCAGCAACTTCTGACTGCAGAGCGTGGGAAGCAAGACAGGACGAAAAAACGAAAAAAAGATGAGGTGATTTTGCCCTTCGTGCTGACTACTTTGAGACCTTTCATCCCTGGGAGCTTTATTCATGTTCTTTAGGCCAATGATTAGGCTTCTGTCTTTTTCTTGCATGTTTTCGTTTTGTGCCAGTGTAATTATTATTTTCGGCATTGCATCGTTCTCCCAAGAGAAGTGAGCACACCGAGTCTGGCTGCATTTGAGATGCACTCAAGTAATGGATGCGGGAAGCTTTCGTATGGAAAAGCGTCGCAGAGCTGGTCCCAAGGGCTCTTAACGAAAGGGAGAGCGGGAACGTCTTTGACGCCAACTTGGGCAACTAGGTACGTGCCTCTGGGAATGTTCCGCTCTACAATGACGAAACAAGCATCGCCAAAGCCCAGCGTAGCCGAGTTAAAACGGACACTATCCCGCCCGACCCTACTGTCTTACAACGCCATCTGATGTCTTGCTGTACTGCATGCCTTCTACTAACACTGGATAGCAAGACAGCCATTGCTAAATAATTGTAGCGGAACCATTCTCACGAGTACTGTCGACGGTAATGCGTTACCATTGAATCAATATAGCAACACGTATTGCCACCGTCGCAGTGAGTTATGTAGGAGGCGTGTAGTGGATTGGTCCTCCTCTTTCGCGATTCCCAGCGCGCACGACGTCATCCAGCGCCCCCTGCGCGACGCCTGCGCATCGTTCAGAAATCCATGGTGCGCCATTGCATGCGAACGCTGAGAAAAGCGTCATGCGACGACTGGGCTCCTCTCTCGCACTTCTTTCTGGACACGCTGCGCCATCTAACGGCACTGCCGAGAAGCGCACACGTGGCCTCTGAGGCGTCAAGTGTGGCGGGCCGGTGCCTGCGAACGCTGAGAATTGTTGCCTCGCCTGGCCACCCACTCAGTGGCCCATACTCAGGGGCTCAAGTTGTTGAGAGGTTCATCGAAGTGCGGCACATGCGCAGTACATTCATGGCACAGCTCGGTAAAGCGTTGGCGTGAAAGGCGTTAATCGCAAAGCGACACATATGTAGGGCATTTGTGGCTGAGCCTGCTGTTGTGTCGGGTCCTCGCCCCTCGAGGTACTCTTGTGACATTGGCTTGATTCCGCTCAGCGTTGGATAAATTCAGGAATCTGTT
The DNA here is from genome assembly GCF_038994185.2 of Dermacentor albipictus. Lineage (NCBI taxonomy): Eukaryota > Metazoa > Arthropoda > Arachnida > Ixodida > Ixodidae > Dermacentor > Dermacentor albipictus. The sequence goes on from NC_091823.1 coordinate 97,120,198, forward strand.
GCATCATTGTACCGTAGTACATTCCCAGTGACACATAGTTATCGAAGTTGGCTTCAAAGACGTTCACGCAAGAGCGGCACACATTTACGCACACCCACACAGTGACCCAAGTTGATGACATCAGAGAGGTTCATTGAAGGCCAGCACATACCGAGTGGCACATACCCAATGGTTTAAGGCGGCGTCAAGGAGTTTTTTCAAACACCGGTACTTGCCCAGTCCCGCCTATACCACGACACATGTCGGCTTGAAAGATGTTCGTTGAAGAGCGGTACGTATGAGCACAATGCCATACTCAGTTACATAAGTTGGTCCGGTGGTTTGTTTCGAACCTACCCGCCGTGGTTGCTCAGTGGCTGTGGTGTTGGGCTGCTGAGCACGAGGTCGCGGGATCGAATCCCGGCCACGGCGGCCGCATTTCGATGGGGGCGAAATGCGAAAACACCCGTGTGCTTAGATTTAGGTGCACGTTAAAGAACCCCAGGTGGTCAAAATTTCCGGAGTCCTCCACTACGGCGTGCCTCATAATCAGAAAGTGGTTTTGGCACGTAAAACCCCAAATATTATTATTGTTTCGAACCCAGTTACGTGAGCACATCGACCCGATGCGTCACTAATTCGACCATTTACTAACCAGTAATCCAAATAGGCGGGAAAATGGTTAGATACAAACCTACATAGATAGATAGATAGATAGCCCCAGGAAAGCTTGTGAAGTAAACTAAAATGCTGAGGCACTAAAACGCCAACCAAACGTCCTCATGCCATCTCACGCATTCGTGGCTACGCCATAGCATACATATTCCTCTTTCTTCCCCCAGAATATTATACTCTGCAACAACCTAACTGACACCATTGTCTCGTGCACTGATCGCAAAACATTTGGCGCAATGCTAAATGACCATCTTTCGTAACATGCACTAAACATACAGGTATGTCCATCGCGCATTGAGCACAAACAAATCGCATACAGCTCATTCGGTCTATTTATCTATTTGCTGTGGTACCTTTGCTGCATTAACTACTGCATAATTACCTTGTTCTTATAGCTTAAAATTTCTATAGTAAGAATTATTTGTTTACTGCTTGCATTTATTTTCGCACCTTTTGTGTATCTTTTTTTCTGTTGTAGTTGAAACAGTTCTTTGTAACTCCTGAAGAACTCATTGGAGAGGTCCAGCACTGGTTTTTCGGTTAAAAAATTACCCATTAGCGTCTATCGACATACAAGAGTAGCCCTGCCTTTGTGGTCGTAGCTTCGCGATTTTGACGTAGTGCGTGCGCGAATAATGAGTTTTAATAACTTAATTTCAACAATGGTGCGCATGCTGTTTTCAACTTTAACAATGGATTCTAAGCGTAGTCCCACCTAATTGGCAAATTTAAGAGCGCGCCCGGTAAACGCTTGTTTACAGCCTGCGAAGCCAAAAAAAAAAAATATTCTGATGCGGCATATCTACAACATTCTTAATGCTTTTTGCGAAGTGAGAGCTCGCATTTGTCCCCATAGTCCACAGTTACATCGTCAAATTACCGGTGTGACTTCGCCACGATCAATAATGCAAACTCATGAGATACCAGGTATGCATTAAAAAAAATACAAGCATTGACGTTTTTACTGATGCAGAACTCTAAAGAATGCCTGCCTGCGTGGGGCAACAGTTACAGCTTTTTCGAGAGGACAAGCGGTGTTTTCCAGGCTCTATTTATTACCTAATTTTGTTAAACCTGTCATTCGTTCCTTTTCGTGCGGTATTATGTCATGTTGCGCAGCAAAGTCATGCTCTTTTTTTTCGTTTTCCACATGACCTTTGCGCAATTCTCAGAAGGCACGAGGTAAAACAGCTATTTGTTGCAACAGCAGCGCAGCCTACCCGTATCAGAAACTCGAGTGGCGTAACATAAGCCGTGACCAGTGCAAAAAAACAAAAAAAAACAAATGTAATTCAAGCAGAGTAAGTGTCTGAGCCACATAGAGTGGCATGTTTCAGTATAGCTTCAAAGGCGGTTGCTGTTTGAGTTCATATAAAAGAATATCTGCGGCTGCGCATAAAGGACTCTTGCAAAACTTGCATTAATAATTCACGACAAAGCTAAAATAGCCTAGGGAACAATGATGACGCAAAGGGGAGACTTTCCATGCAGCGTGTGCAAGTTAATGATCATTGCTCATGCTTCTGAAAGGAGCCTGCGTAACGAATCGTCGTTGCGACATATTGACAGTAATAGTTTAGTGTTGGTGTGCCTTGAAAGCTGTACACAGCGTGCCTACTCCTGTAACGCTAATCCAAACAGCTTCGTTCATTAGCTTTCATATTGCAGGATGCTTTCGCAGGAATAATCCCGTTATCAAATAGGGATGCAGGCGGCACGTGAAAAGCAATAACACTGAAAGAAGACCATGATAACGCTAAGTAGCACATGCCGTCACTATAAAAGACATGTTTGCGATCGCCTCTAGCCACGGGGTCAGAACTCGGAGCGCACGAGCCTTATATTACTCGTTTGAAATGGCTTAATTATTCAGCATAGCGAGCATGGACTCTCGTCATGCAGCCTTACACTAATGAGTGTTCTCGTGGTACAGGGATATGTCGTTGACTACAGAGACAAGCTACTGGGACGATTAGGCTAAGCCTCTTACTCAACATGATTTCAAATTGGAGCGTTCATGAATACAGCTTTGTGCGTAACATATATCCAAGTAACATATACACATGTGAACAAGGTTCCCATAGTGGGACTGAAACATCTTTTTTTTTGTTTTTCAACGATTAGTCGGCGCTCGCTATTTCTCGCCATGAATTTTCCCTACCAGACGAGTTTCCGTCGAACCCTGGATTTTGGATCAAGGACAAGTTTGAGTGTTTGAAACGCCCAGATTTTAGCGCTACGCTATTGTACAAACAGCGTTCCAAACGTCAGTTAGCTGCCCCCCCCCCCCCCCCAAAAAAAAAAAACGACAACGAAGATTCCTACTAGTACAATGCTCTGTTTTTGACCACGTGGTCTGCACAGTCGACTTTTCTCTAGATGTTACCTCGATGGCCGTACTTTTGCACTATGTACACCTGCTTGAAAAATAATGCTTGAAATTACCAACTTTTATCCGTCTTCGAAATCTTGACAGTCTTTTCCACATCTCCTAGGTCCAGTGTGCAAGACCAAGCTATGTGCCAACGGTAATTATACTGAACTTAAAGTGACTTTCAGTGCCGATTGTTTAACGTCGTGAAGACGCTACAAGTGGATCTGCAAGGTTGCTTAAGTGCCGCTCCTGTCGTTCCTAAGAAGCAACAAAAGAAGTTCATTCTCTCTGTTCGCTCATTCCACGCCAAACGTTCAAGGCATTGCACTTGTCCACCTCCATTTTCATTGCAGAAAATTGTGCTGAATCACTTGGTGGTACTATTTGTCTCCGTAAACTATATTAGCATAAAAAGAAAATATCTGTCTTTAAAAGCAATTTGAATGTTGTGTTGGAGGGTGAAAGGAATGTTGCGAAAAAAAAAATCTAGCGGAAAAACAATACTACACGGAGGGCTTTAAAAATCTGCTAGCTGTTAGAAAATGAACCGGGCCTTCTTATTCTTTCTCAGTGGTAGCCGCTACCGTGTCTCGCAATAGAGGGGTTCAACTTGTCCGGTATTCCGGTAAGACGCAGGCGGACGTTGGGGACCTTGGGGCGTAAGCGTAAGCGTGAGCGGCCTGCCTGGTGCAGCCACCTGGTGGCGCAGTGCTCAAACAGACACAAACAGCTAATATTGCAGTAACCAAGTGTATTTTACTCTGTTGCGGGTGTAAATGTTTGGCAGCAACACTATTACGCCAGTGTCGAAAATGTACACCAGCAGCGTAGAAGAATACGGTCGGTTAATGCAATGTTAGCTGTTTCTGTCTACTTGAGCACTGCGTCACCAGGTGGATGCACCATGCAGACCGCTCACGCTTACGCCTCTACCCCCAACGCCCCACGCCCCATCCGTCTGCGTTTTACCGGAATACCGAATAATCTAAACCTCTCTGTGCTCTGTGACGAAGCAATACGGTGATTCTGGTTCAATTTTGACCTCTATTAAAAAAAAGATAGAAGACTTACAGACACAACACAACTGCACCAGTTCACTAAGTAGTTGGGGTCAAATGTATCCGAAGATGTGAAGTCGATGGAAGAGTATAGTTTCGATGTGGAAGAGGCGGAAACTATAAAATGTGCGTGAAATGCCTCATGTTCCGGCGCATGTAGGTTAGTCACACGATCCAAGTAAAAATGCACGGTTAAGTTCATTTGTAAGTGTGTACGAAGGGAATTCACGGCCGAAATTATAATAGGTGTACATTCTTTATTTTAGGTGCGAAAATAATGTTTATATTGAGTGTCCGCTGCGGCCATAGGCGCAGGCCCGTAAGTGCGGTTCAGTGCTTCGGGTGGCTGCAAGATCATATGCTGTTTTCGGGGGCGCTGTAACGTAAAGCTATTCCCAACTTTTCTGTTGCAATCCTGCAATCAGCTCTCCACGATTGCTAAAAAAATTTTTGGTCGACCCCCCACTTCGCCTGTCTGTCAGGCGACGTCACGAAAACGACGATAGCTCCCCATCTGATATGACGCGTACACACTTATGCATGAACAGAGCGAATAACAGAAAATAGTTATTTCTAATTCGGCGCCTTTTCGCTATCATTTCTCTGCTATTCGTTGAAACTATTTGGGGGGCGCCCACTTCACCTACCTGTCCCAGAACGTCACAAAACTGCGAAAGCTCACCGCGTCAAAGTGATCTTGTACGTGTTAAAGATACATCACATGCCGAACAAGAAGGAGAAGAAGAAGAGACTTTATTACGAAGAATGGCCCGGCAGTTTTTGCTGTGGTGGCCGAACAAAGCCAAATTTTTTCTGAATAGTCGGAAACTGCTCCGTTCAGAAAAGAATAGAAGATGGCTGCTCGCCTATTGCTCAGGCACTGGCTATTCGCACCTGCTGGAGAGCTTGGATTTATTTGCTTATAATAAACTTTATTTCACGCCAGTATAATGTTATCGAGCCCTTTCGACAGGTATACGACATCGCAGGGTCAACTCTTCATTGCTGAGGATTTCTTTCTATGGCATTCTTAATCTTCCGTTGCACGTCACCACGATTTTCGACCAGCCACCGCGAGCTAAATAAGGGAAAGCTGAGCAATCGCAGACGCCGGCGCCACCCTCTTCATCCGGTTATCTGTTTTTATTGCGCTGGCTCGGCCCTATAGAGACTTTCTCCATTTGAACATGCTCCTCGCCTCTTGTCAGCCAATTGGATAGGAAAAGCCGCTCAATGTAGCCAATATTATTCGAGTTGAAAGTAAATAAAAATAACCTCCTATAAACGAGGAGCGCGTTTGATCAGGCTGTTCAGACAACGCTGAAGGTCACCGCCCAATGCTTGCGTCGGCGCTTACGTAAGTTTGACGGCAGGAGATTGGAATAAATACAGATAGGAATATATTTACGTTATAGGGCCGCTGATCTCACGTAGTTGGCAACTTGGAAACATGGCTCGCAGGTACGAAATTTCTGAAGTACATCAACGGCTGCCTATTACATACAACGAGTTGCTATTTCACTGCCACACCTCTACATTGGTGCATGTACGACAAGCGCAGTGTGACTCAGGGTTTGCGCAAGGTAATAATGCTTTTTGGGGTGTTCAAATTTTCACTGCTATGCCGATGGTCCTTGCCATGGAAACGTCCATGTGGCTCAGTAGGATGTTAACCCAGGCTTAACAGTTATCTGCGATGAGGGCACGAAATTGGGAAAGGTACCCCTAACTTTGAGGGAGATCGTAGACTCGAACCTTGCTGACAATTCAGCTTTCTTTAGTTTCTTTTCAGCCAATTTCATTGGCACAGAGAGCGCATATATATCTTTGATATGCAGTGTGATTATTTTTTAGAGTATTATGGATTTTTAAAAAATCATTTGCAGCAGATAGCATAATTCTTGTCCTGGAGCTGGATTATTGGAAGTGGCGGGCATTACTATCACGAGAAATCCAAACACACATTCGACTAATTAGCAACAGTCCACTATTCATCTCTTGAATTAATTACCTTACGGCACCTATTGCAATTTACGAATTGTAGCCGGTGAGCTTGCAAGACGTATCCAGTGGACTGGACTGGAAAACTTTATTATGGTCCTGCTGGATGCGCTTAGCGCCCAGCGGGCGTTTGACATGTAGGAACCAAAAGGGAATAACTGGCGGCCGCTTGAAATGAATTTTCCAGTATGACACCAGTTTCGAGATAATATTTCCCAAAGTGTTGAATGAAATACGTGAGTGTTCCAGTTATTTTTTTTTTTGCGCTTCAATGTATAAATAGGGTAAATGGAACAACAATGCATTTTTTAAGGTAAGTTGGGTGGCGCATATCAACAAACTGGCGTCATTCTGGAAATTAATTCCTAGTGGGTAGGGCTTGCAGCTTACCGCCATCAATTCTTGAATTGCAATATGTGCGATAAAGTAATTAATTGAAAATATAATTTGTCGATGTTTGTTAATTATTTAAATATACATTTCTATTTCTCAGGAAAGTAATGTCCGCTTCTCTCTATAATCCAGCTCAAGGATATAGGATTATGTTAACTTCAACCGGCTATTTTGTAAAAATTCCTGTATAACTTAAAAATTATCGCCCTGTATTTTTTCTGAGTGGTTAAGAAGCTGATGGGGTGGAATTATATGCTTCTGGTAGTGCCTCTGAAAACTGGCCCTGGCTGCCAACGTATTAACTGTGCCATAAACACCGCCACAGGCGTTCTTGCCATGAGACATTGCGAAAATGTTATGCTCTGCAGATAAACTGAATTTTGTTTTCGTGATAGCTCAAATTTCCCAACATTTTTATTGTTGTGGCATACTGTTTGTTGTTTATTGTTGTTGTATAGCGAAATATACAACACGCAGTCCGAAATCGCTACAAGTGATTTCGCACAATGGCACCAGTATTTTTTTTCTTTTTGGAGTGATGGTATGCGACGAAGGAAACTAATTTCGTTTGCGTATTTACCCAGTGACAGGATTAAGGATCATTTTGCACCAAGAAGCTAAAATTTTCTGCAAAGCCCAATTGAAAGATCAACTTGTAGTCTTAGAGGTTCATTGTCACCTCTCATAAACACTTTGCTGGCTCCATGTTCCCAAAGTGGTGCAACTTGAGCTCTTTCGGCATGTCTAAAAACTTATCGGAAAATTCGGCAGAATGTTTTCCGTGCCCACAGCACACAGCACTAATGAAATACTTAACATAGAGGTGGTCATATATCTGTTGAATAAAAAAAAAAGAGATATACTGTACTGGTTCATTCATAGATCAAGAAAAAAAAGGTTCTTTAAAATTCTTGATGCTTTCCCGTCAGAGGTACAAACTTCAGGTGCAGAATCACTAGCTTCTCCCCTCCGACATCTTTCTTCCATGATATCCATCCCACTAGGAAAACCTTCACTGGCGTCTTCTTGCCTCCAACCATGAATATTCAAAATTAGAACCTTATGTACACGCACACAGTCAAAAAGTGAACACCCCGCTGTCTCTCCCCATCCGTGCTGTATGCGATGCGTCACTCAGTAGTTGTCTGGTGGCATCGTTATTATAGGTCATCATCGCTGCTACTTTTGCTTGTACAGACCAACCTGTATGTCAGTATATAAGCACAGCAACACTGTGCAAAAAAAATAAAAAAAATATGACAGCGCGGCAGTATACCCACACCATTCGCAATGTTTATGTTGCATGCCACCCTAAGATGCGACCGAAAGAGGAAGCGGGGATCTCGCACACTCCATCGCCAATGTGATCTGCAGGGTAGAGTTCACCTCTGGCGACGCTGAGTAGAAGAAACCAGAGGCACTCGGGTCCGAAGCTCGAAACATGTGGGTTAAGGTTCAAGCGAGTGGTCCAGAAGCAAGAACTATAAGTGTGGCCCCCCTGACCATTTTGTTATACATTTTAGGTATAGCAATATCATTCTAAACAAACCAGTACTTCCTTTTCTCTCACACATATTTCGTCGGCGACAGCGCGGGAAATGACGGAATTTCGTGTCGAATTAGTATTATCGAGAAGCCACGAGCGTAAGCACGCAAAACCACATACGAATTTGTCAATCGCGCGGCAACTGCGTCTTTCCTTTGCCCCGGAGAAGCGCGCAGTGCAGTGAAGCGGACTTATGGCTGGGCGCCTATGGACAAGGAGGACGCTAAACATACAAATTTGCTCGCCTAAAACAAGAAGTACTACAGTAAGCATTCGATGCCAAAACGATGGATCGATTAGTTCGTTAAAATTCACCCCCACCGTCGGCGTCCGAGACACACCGTCAGAGACGGTCTGCACAGGTGGCTCAATGGGTGACTTAGGTTCGAAAGGACAAAGCCGCTGTAGTAACGAACGAACAACAACTTGTATTTACAGTTAAAATTACAAAGTTCGGTTACAAGATTGCATAGTTTCAACAGTACATCGGTTACAAATTGTTACACTGGTTTGGACCACATAGGGCTACCCTATTTCGGCAGAGCCGATGGTGCTTAGCACCGAAACCAGGTCCAGAACTCCCCTTCGGAGCGCTGCGTCCGCATTTTGTAGACGCGACGCTCCACCCACAATCATAGCTGGCGAATAGCCGCCGGGTTGCGTCTCAACTGGACAATCCATTCACCAATCACTGCGTTCAGCAGAACTTGCGTGCGGGATTGGCCAGTCGAACAACCAAAAGTCAAAGAACATCTTTTTTTAGTACAGTTCACAGTGCAGAATCCTCACCCGAAATACACAATATACAACAACAAAGGGGTGAGGGTCATGCCAGCTGTACACATCGCAAGTTCCGAGCAACGGCTCTCGAGCACAGCCGGCGCAACAAGCACTGCCCAACAAAATACATTCACAAAACCTAAGAGCCTGGGATCGTCGGGACCATGTTTTCCAGTGCTCGAACATGTGCGCGACGCGATCGGATTCCAAGAACCCGCAGGCCATGCGGCGCCTTAAACAAGCAATTGTTTGCAAGCCAAACTGTCACAGAGGAGCCCGGGATAATTGCCCACCCGCCGAGGTCGGCCTCGTGTCCGGGCCGTAAGCCGAAGAAGACGTTCCCACGGCGCCTCGGAACCGAGACAAAACCGCAGGGTCTTTTGCGGCTCAAAGAATCCCTACGCCGGTCAGCGCGCGGTGCAAAGCCGTCAAAGTCAATGAGGCTGGCGCGCCTGCTTGAGGCCGCGCTATCTCCGTTGCCCGCGGCTAGACCCGAACCAAGCACTCTTCAAGGGCGCCGATGAGAGCACCGCGGAAGTCAGACGGGCCCACCCATTACGGCGTTTGACGCCCAGTCGGGGAGATCCCAGCTGGGAAGGAGTTTACCCCCGCCAGCCGGCCGCGCGCAAGGGAAACGCCTGTGGGGATTCCCAGGAAGCACAATGCGACGGGGGTCCGAAGCTCCCTTTTTTACTGTGAGGCGCGACCGCTAATGTGGCGCTGATGGCCTTCTGCGCTCCCCGAACTGTGCGGCAGCCCTGGGTGCAGACGGCGTCGTTACTCTGCTTGCTTACAAGGCCCCGCTCTGGGTCAACCGTTAACAGCCATTACTCAAGTGTGGAAACCATCTCGTCGAGACGCATGTCCCCTGCCCAGATGGCCCGCGCCGTCCGTATGGGTTTGTTTTGCAGCCGCCCGTAGCGGGGCTTACAACTACCAATAATATTTTGGAACTAAATATATTTTGTGCACCCTTCCAAATGCATTCAACCATATATTTTTACCTATACATGCCTGAACACGAGGCATTTCAAAAATTGTTTGCTGCTTGCGCTTCTTCCACTTCGAAACTACTCATACATAGACTTCAATACGTTGTTGACACAGTTACCGAAGCCACACTGCCATGCTATGCTGTTGTATTGTGTCTAGAGATGATTTAAAATTGTGTAAAAGGGTTCGAAGTCGGCTCAGAATCACCGTGTTGCTTTACCAAAAAGCACATCGATGGGACAAAGTAGTGACCACTAATGGAAGGTAATAATAAGGCGCAATTCCTCTTCGAGCAGCCAGAGTATTTGTAAGGTGCTCCATGTATATAGCATTGTAACATTGCGGGATTTCTTCTCTATCTAGATTTAGTCCAACACCGTACGTACTCCATTCGAATCGCTGTAACAGACAGGGAAAAATATTTCTTGCAAAAAAATTTCACAGGGACTAATGGCACTGCAAAATGATTGACCACAATCTCTTGGAATGGAATCAGACAGGGGCAAGCGTAAAGTCTGGGACAACCGGCGTGGAATGATCGTATTTCGAGTTTGAAGTTGATCAGCGAGTTTCGTATTGAGTACTATAATGTTAAGACGGAAATTGGTAAGTTATTTCAAGAAAGCAGGCTAGCCAGATGTAAATCCCAGCAGACATCACAGAAATCCACGCTGTTCCTCACGAGCGAATGTTCAGCTCTAGAACGCCAGGACGAAGATTCTGTAGAGGCAACTTCAAGTGTGTTGGAGATGCCGATGCTCCAATAATGTGTCAGAAACTAGGACAGGAATTAACGAGCCCCTTTAAAGGCCAACTACAACGAAATTTCACTCGGGCGATGTTGCCTATATATGCTTAGCATATACTATAAATGTTTTCATGGCAAAGGCGCGGGGCTGATAATTGCCGAATTTTCTTATTAGCAGCCTTTAAAAAATCCCCTGAGCCAACGACGCGTGCAGCGGTAGTGATGCGCCTATGGCACAAGTCCCAGAATCGTGCACGACTGCTGGTCTCTCGGTTGCGCATAGGTTCCCAGGTGCATCGCTTACTCAAGATTCGCAAGTCGATGGGTGTCTTTCTTGACGTGCTTTCTCGCTGCGCCGGCGATTTGAACTTTTCAAAAAATTACGACGCGTTGCGTGGCTGTCGGGTGCTCGAACACGTACCCGAACACGACTGATGGCCGTGCAGTACACAACGCTGTGTAGAGGAAGACCGAGCGCGCCTTTCCTGTTACAGATTTCAGGACGCAGGTGTGCAACGTACGGCTGCAGGCAAATGAACGTGGAACCAGACTTTACGAAGCAGCGCGAGCTACACTTTGCGAGCACAGACATTTGCTGGAGCAAGATTTGTTTGTCAAGCGCTCTGTTGGGATGACTGCAAGTCCTATAAACCGTAACAGCGCACGAAAAGCAAAGGTGAGTGGTATTCATGAGCGATATTTTGGTGGAATCATTTCCGGTAGGGCATCATCTTCGAGACGTTTAGCGCGTCTCTACATCGAACGCGTCGACGTAGACGAACGAAAGTCTTTCCGAGTCAGCGTCAGAAATGCTGTGTGCAGGAACCGCATGCTGCATTTGTCACGAAGGAGAACGCCGCGCGACGACCATGGTGCAGATGCGGTGGCAAGCCGTGTAGCAATGCGATGCCGCCAGAGTGAAACGGGAGAAACTTTACCACGGCCGGAGACGGGACTGTCTAGCACGTGAAAGTACGCGCACTTTGCGCCTAACCATTGTGCGCCTAGCACCTAGCCATTGAATTTTTTCACCCAACACCTCAACTGGCATGCAGGTCTGTAATCCAAGCTTTTAATAAAGTAAGGTATCTGGCGCCCTGTCTCTTGGAATGTCCTCTATGGAAACGACAGTGTTTGAACTCTTTGTGGAGGTCGAAAGATATGTGCTATGTCTTAGTGGTAGCAGTGCAGAACATTTTTGAAAAGTTAGGTCTTCGTGTGAACTAAAGCAAAAGAAAAAAACAAAACAAAAATAGTATACGTACATCTTTGGCGTTTGGAATAGTCCTTTGTTTGAACAAATGGGGGGGGGGGGGGTTGCGTTTAGTTGCATATACATTCTAAATCTCGTGTGTCTCTCTAATACAGCTTTTTTTTTCTTTGCGTTGCATCTTGAATTTATTCACGGGAATCAGCAATATATTTTTCTTCAATGTCTGCCATCTGTTCTCGAGACAGGCTTTCATATCCTCTACTTTATTTGCCGTTGTCTCTATGGCGCTTCGTCGACGTCAACAGCCGCATCTCTAATCCCGTCCAGATATATTGCATGCCGGCGAGGCCTCAGGGACTCGGGCCCTCATATCGTGCCCCCTAGGGAGCGCTGCTGCACAACTAGGACGGGCCGAGCTTCGGCGGAGACAACGGCGGCGTCCCTTGCATGTGTTTTTGCTGGGCCGCAAGAGATACGCAGAAACGAAGCCTTTTCTGAGTGTTGGCGCTCGCGATGGTATACATATACGAGGAGTCAATACAGAACAACATCGTGTCTACATCCTAAAGAAAAACAGCACACGCAGTCCACAAGCGAAGCGCGAGGATGTATTCGCCTGAGGCTTTCGGGTGGGTTTTGCTTCGTTCTGGCACCGACACAAGAAGAACTGTTTTGCATTTCCGTCGCCCGATGAGCCGCTCCAGTGCTCGCCCACTCTTAGATATAGAAGGCGTCGCATTTGATGTTTGTGACGCTGCCAGTTACAACGCTTTTCTTTTAATTTGTCTCCCTTCAGACCCCAGCAAGGACAATTGTTGTTGCTGGGGATGCAGTTTCTATTTATTTTCCAGCTTTATATATATTCATGGTAATGCGTTAGTGGTATATCTCCTCGTTTTCCAGCTGAGAGTTAGCAGACGTGAGGTCTTTTGTGGTCTAACTCGACGGGCAAGTTGCTGTTTGCGCAGCATGTCTCATATTGTCCCGACTATTCGAATGCAAATCTATCCTGCGGGTCTCTCAAAAGACCTTTCTCTGCTTTATGGTACGGAAATAAAGCAAAAAACAAGATGCGATAGGCATGAGGCATTTCAACCGGGATATCTTTCGCTGCGCACATCAGGCGAGCCTGTGGGCGGGCTCTCATTGCATTTGTCTGTCTCTAAATAATACAAGGGCGGTGTTCTCGTAGCTGCAACTGGAGAAATGATTCGTAGAAAAAATTTGCTTCAGACCTGTTACCGGAATGAGGTCTTCATTGTACGTTGTTCTTGCGCACTCCTGCCACACTGTCCGTGAATCCATGAGCCTGCGAATGAAGCGGTGTCGGTATTGGAGGTAAGCTCTGCTTAAGGTCAGGTTGAATGTTGTTTTGATGGATACTGAAATTTAGATGTTCTTCCAGACGTATCAGCGTGAAGAACATTCTCTGGGTCTTTCTTCATCAGACTTGTTACATATATATTATAGCTCAGGTAAGCTCTTGTCATATTCTACCAGCGCCGCTACATATATATATTTATGGTAGTACTTTAGTTGTGTATCTCCTCGTTTTCCAGCTGAGAGTTAGCAGACGTGAGGTCTTTTGTGGTCTAACTCGACGGGCAATTTGCTGTTTGCGCAGCATGTCTCATATTGTCCCGACTATTCGAATGCAAATCTATCCTGCGGGTCTCTCAAAAGACCTTTCTCTGCTTTATGGTACCGAAATAAAGCAAAAAACAAGATGCGATAAGCATGAGGCATTTCAACCGGGATATCTTTGGCTACGCACATCAGGCGAGCTTGTGGGCGGGCTCTCATTGCATTTGTCTGTCTCTAAATAATACAAAGGCGGTGTTCTCGCAGCTGCCACTGGAAAAATGATTCGTAGAAAAAAATTATTTCTGACCTGTTACTAGAGTGAGGTCTTCATTGTACTTTGTTCTTGCGCACTCCTGCCGCACTGTCCGTGAATCCATGAGCCTGCGAATGAAGCGATGTCGGTATTGGAGGTAAGCTCTGTTTAAGGTCAGGTTGGATGTTGTTTTGATGGATACTGAAATTTAGATGTTCTTCCAGACGTATCAGCATGAAGAACATTCTCTGGGTCTTTCTTCATCAGACTTGTTACATATGTATTACAGCTCAGGTAATCTCTTGTCATATTCTACCAGCGCCGCTACATATTGTAAAGAAAAGGCGTACAGAAAGTCGAGATCTTATAGGATGATTAAAATTCAGGACTTGTCATTTGCATTTTAAGTAGAATATGAAACAAAGTAACTTCAGACCAGCCGTTTCTGGTGAAAGAGCCTCTGCTTCTGACCATTTATGTCGTCCAAACTTTTTGATTGAATGTTGGTGGTCTTAGGCTAATGGTAAATAAAGAGCTGTGATGAATTAAACAAAAGTTAAGGATCCTTAACAAAACTTTCAAGATCAGTGGCGACCAAATCCCTAGTGTTGCTCTGCAGATGAAAATTATGTTAAGCTTTCCTATGTGACTCGCAGCAACTGCATTTCAACTGGTGATAAATGCAATACCTTTCTCTGCGTCCGTACACTCGCTGACATATCAACGAACCCCTAATGTCGAAAATAATCACGAGCCCACAGCGCACGTACTCTTTCATTACTTCCCTTTTTCATGTTAAACAGCATCAGTGAGAAAACCGTTTTACTTATAACAATAAAGAAGGCGGCTCATTTGACTACAAGAGTTCTCCCTATTTCATTTTCCAGTGCCAGGAATATAATTAGCGAATCCAGAACTACAAGCGATTGTAAAAGTTAGCGGGTGGTAAGATTTTCAGAACGAAGTATATAAATATACATAAGACGTACGCGCCGACAATTATTAAAGATTAGTCTGGCGCATCCTGTTTATACTCTAGAGTGGCGGCGGATAAATAAGAGAAAGCTATTTATCAAATCTGTGTGGCTAGAACACGTGCCCCGCTATTTGTCATACGTGCTTATCTCGCAGTCATTATATGTACTAGATGAGAGAGAACAACGAAGGGGATTTGGCCGGGAGGTTAATCAGAAAAAGTCCGGTTTGCTACCTCGCTACGAGATCAAAAAAGGAGAAAAACAACCATATAAGTGGGAGTAGGCGTACAAAATTCAGGCAGCACACGGTAGATTCCCCACACCTTCGGCCTGGAGGAAGCGAACTGGCTCACTGGCTTTCTCCAGAGCACACGTACTACGTTGCGACTACTGCGCAAGTATTTCTTTCCTCTGACAGTGGCCGGTGGTGCAGTGTGCCTGACGTAGTACACAGCCAGTTCCTGCATCCTCTTACTATACCGTGCGTACATGCACATAGGACGTGATATTGTTTCTTCACCACCGCAAGAAGTACAAGTAGGGCTGGCAGTCGTTTCATCAATGAACGAGCCTGACTTGGTAAATGAAGCACCAGTAATTTAGTAACCCCTTGGCAGCCCAGACGTTAGTTTTATTTTCAAGTCAGGAGCCAGGGAATGCAGGTGATTGTTCGTGGAACTCGTTGAATTTCACAAAGTGAATGCAATATCGCGTACCATGCAGCGAAATGTAGCTGCTGGGTCGTCTGTTCATGCGAGTCGCATTAACACGTATCTGCCACCATCATGTTCATAATATGATTGGTGAGTGTGATCTTTTGCGCTGGCACCGCAGTGTAGTGGAAGCCGCTAAACTAACTACTAACTAAATTTTGTGTTTCACGTACCGAAACCTCGATATGATTACACGACACGCTGTAGAGGGGGACTCCGGATTAATTTTGACCACCTGGGGTTCTTTAACGTGCACCCGATGCACGGCACTGCCCCCCCTCACCCCCCCCCCCCCCCCCGCGGGTGTTTTTGCATTTCGCTCCTATTCAAATGCAGCCACCACGGCAGTACTTTGATCCCGCTCCCTCGGTCTTAGCAGCACAATGCCACTACGGCCACTACGCCACCACAGCGGGTACCGTGAGCCACGAATTCAGCCCGCACAAGGAGGATACTTGCTAGACGTAACTCACTTCGATGCTAAAGGGACACTAAAGCGAATACTAGGTCAAGCTAAAGTGATAGATTAGTGCTCGAGCATCTCTAAGGCATCAATATTATCGCGAACAGAGCTTTGTAATTGAGAACTGTTGTCAAATGAAGGGCACAGTTAGACTTCCCCGTGACATTCAAGTACTTGGCCGACGAGGAAGGCACTCCTCATTTAAATTCTGTCACTAGTAGTCCCCCACTCGTTACAAAAAAAAACAAAACATCACTGCATAGCATTATAAGACGAAAGGAAATGGTACTTGTCAAAGTCTATTTCATTCTTAGAAAAAAATGACTAGTTGACATTACCGTTGACAACGGCGCTGGTGGTCGAAAGGTTCGGACACTCCTAAAATATAGCACGTTTTTGCTGATGATAGTATGTTGTATAAAAATATGCACCGATAATAACTGTTGCAAAATTGAGAATGATCTCGACATAATACAAAGAATGTCTAAATGGAGAATGACATTTAATTAAATAAACAGTGCGTGTCAGGTTTTTAAGAGAAACAATCACCAAGTTCTCCTTCTGACAGCCTAAATGGCGCCCCCACCGAAGGAGGCTTCAGAATGCAAGTATATAGGTGTGCATTATACTGCGTCTTTATTCTGTCATCGATGCGTCGACCATGGTGTTGCTAAAGAGCGTAAATCTGAAGGTACTGTATATACATCTGTAATTCTCTCAGGCATTTTTTCCCGGGATTTGAGCTGAAAATCAGGGGTGCGGCCATTACACGGAGGAATGGATACAACTTCATTTTTCGTAAATATTTTCTTTGGTATTTGCTCTTATTGAACTATATTACGTGTTTGTTCTGGCTCCAGCTATCCTTGGCTATTTCCGTGGCGCGTCACCAGCCAGTTGGAATAAATGGTGACGCCCCGCAGACCAGCGATGGCAGCGTTTCGGAGGCAGCCACTAAATTTCGGAGGCTTTTGCTATCTGGAGGCGCCGAAAAATCGACACGGTTACCTTGTTTCGCCACAAAAGAAAAAAAAGAGAAAAGCTTCGTAATTCGCTTACCGCACAACAGATAACACTGTCAACCTTCCCAAATATCAAGGGTGCAGCTTATACACGGGTAAATTTAAAATGTATTTTTTCGAGGATTTTTTTTTTACGAAGTTTTGGGTGCGGCGTTTACATGGGCGCGGCCATTACACGAGGACATACGGCCTTTACGTCGAAGTAAGCACGGTTCTTCTGTGAACTCAAGAGAGCTTTCATATAAATTAAAAACAAGAACTACGATAAATTAAGCTTGTACTCTGCGTGACTCTCCAACTGCCATCGACAAAGATAAACAAGAAAAATAAATAGAATGATTGAGAAGCCGTTATGTCAAAGACTCTTGTTTAAGTGCAATGAACTCCAGGCAGTGTTGGGTAGGTGGTCACTAGAGAACCGCCATGCTTCATTTAAAATTATTGAATGGAATATAATTGGCGCGTTGGCATTTCGCATGAATCTAATTACTTTGTGTCTCATTATGTTCTCTCATGCGTAGACCATTGTAAAATGATAAGGGAATATATGTGTAGGAATGCTGCCTTGTGTATAACTTTCTTATCGAGAATTCCTCAGTGGAATAGTTTGCCGTCGACCACTGCAGCCATTGAATTACCGGAAGCGTTTTTATTTTTGTGAACATCCAAACAACCTATTGGCGCCAAAATGCTACGACGGCTCTTGCCCTGTGTCCTTTTATCTTGGTGAGCACTTGTGATGGTTGTTTTTCGCACTACACAAATAAGCGACGATATTTTAATCTTTTCCCATTCGGGTGTTTTACGCATTCTGGAACTTTGTATTCACGCACCCTGACATTCTCTGTTGGTTTTCTTGCTTCGTAATATAAGCACTGGACAATTTAAGCGCACTTAATTTTTTCCTTTTGACCACTACTGATGAACTGCTTGGCATTAATTTCCTTTTATGTTATGCTACATTTCTGCGCGTGATGTAGATTCCCTTGAGCAGACTCCATACAGCTACATACAGCTCCACAAGACGTGGTAGCCCACGTCTTGTGTTTTTGTATCCCCCCGCCCCCTACCCACCTTCGTGTAATTGCATGTAGGGGTTCAAGGTAACGATATAAATAAATAAAATAAATGATCCCGTGGCTGCAATAGTCTATGTGCCTTTTTCAATAATGGGTACACAAACACGTTATGACATGCCGCAAACTTCAGCAGCGCTCTCTAGCAGCGGAGCTTTGTTATAATGCGTACGTGGTGGCTGCAGAAGCCAAAGACGAAGCCCAACAAGAGCTTATATGGGCTTATTCAAGGTTCATATTGCCCTTTGCAGCCACTACGTACGTGACGTGATCAACAGAGTGCTCGTATAAGTAATCTTGAAAAGCCGCCATTATCACTCAGGCTTTGTCAGTGCCTTTTGGAAAATTTTTCGTTTGCAACTATTTACAAATGCAAGATGCCCGCGTCATTCACAATTATCTTTTTTATCGATGTTTGCCTTTATGGTAATGTTGGACACCGAGAAGAACAGGGCAGGAAACACACTGCTGATTGTCTGGTGTGTTCTTTTTCTTCGTGTTTTGAACGCTACTTGGCGTTGCAATGTTTTAACGTCTAAGCCTAGCCACCAAATGAAGTCGGAGTTGCTGTTGGGCAGATTCGTGGAGTTTACTGCGCACTGAACGCAAGCGCCTCCACTGGAAGCTCTATGGGCTGCTGTTGTTTTGGCAGTGCAAGTCGGTTCACGTGACAATGTTTCGTCTCAGGGGCGC
This sequence comes from Dermacentor albipictus, assembly GCF_038994185.2. Classification (NCBI taxonomy): domain Eukaryota; kingdom Metazoa; phylum Arthropoda; class Arachnida; order Ixodida; family Ixodidae; genus Dermacentor; species Dermacentor albipictus. The sequence goes on from NC_091823.1 coordinate 97,138,739, forward strand.
TCGTACTTGTTCTGTGCTCACACGTTTTGCAGCAAGCTGTCTGTTGACATGGCGCAGGAAGGATGCTTTTGTCCAGAATATGTTTATCTTGTCCGCAACGGTTCATTATGCTGTTATCAGCGAGAAAGTTGACTTTTTTAATTCGGAATGTTTTATCATAGAGAGGCTCATCCAGTAACTCCTGTGATAGGCAGTCGATCCTGGAACTCGCGATTGTTTTGGTCGGTGTTTGTATGCGTTGTGTAACGAGGCATTTTGCTGCGCTAAGTATAACTGGCCCAGCTTTTATTAACCAATCTGAAAGTGTTGTGCTGCAGATTCATTGTCACGGCGGCGTACGTAACCTTTTTGTGAAAAAGCTGCAAGTACGACGAGCGGGCTATGACATTTTTGGTGATGTTTGGTGTTGTGAAAAAGGAACAGCCTTCGGCATACTTTGTTTCTTTAATGGCAAGTCGACTGAGGAATGCTTAAGTAGAGACACAACATATTACGTTATTTCCTTGGAGCCATACAAACATGTGTACATTACGCATCAGTCACAATTTCGCAATATGTTATTATTTGTTTTGGCCTTTGCTGTACTACAAGCCGAAAACAATATTGAACATTGTCCTGTCTTTCACTCACTTATAGCACACACACACGCACACACACACAAACACACAGGCACAAACACACACACACACACACGCACACGCACACGCACACACACACACACATGCGCGCACACACACACGCACACGCACACGCACACACACACACACAGACACACACGCACACGCGCACACACGGGCACACACACAAGAACAACCACATTTTTCTGCCACTGTCTTTTGCCCATCATAAAAAATGAATAAAACACTCATAGCGGAATCGAAAAGAAGTTCGCGTTTAGTAGACTGAATAAAATTGCAAACAAATTCACAGTTTCACGAGAAAGATGAAGCCTTGTTTTCGATACAACGTATTAAACGACTACACGAACTCGCGTTCGTAGCTTTCTCGACCATATAAATTACAGTGCACATGCATTTACCAATTAAGTTAGCAAGCATGGCGTAACCCGCGCACATGCAAACATGAAAGCATATCGCTCGATAACCACGAACACTCGCAGTCACAACGCTGGCGTGATGAAGATTACTAATAGAGGGGAGTGAACGCTTCTGATGCTTCTCGCTTCAAGGTGCCTCCAAAACTTGAAATTACGTGATGTCTAGCATTATACTTCGTTTCATACAGAGCAGTCAACGCTGCGGAGGCTAGAGACACTTCTTGGTGTGGCTTCGTTCGCGCTTGAATATAGTTCGGTACCTTTTGACCGTAATTGCGCGCAAGTATTTTTTATATAGACTCAGTATTGAATGAAACAAGTTTTAGTCCTTGGAAACAAAGACACTGTGGTATGCGGCTGATAATGCGTTGTTTTAGATCATTGTTACTTTATTTTGTTCTTTCTTGAGTTTCATTTTATGTGCAAGCCTTAGTGAGGAGCCGCACATGCCTGCTCGCGCGAGTGAATGCTGTCGACGCGCTGAGTAGCATGGGATGGGAATGCGCGGAGTGATAACTTTTCTTGACCGAACTTCTTGGGTAGCTTCCACAGCGCTGACTCCTATGTATGGAGCGGAGTATACATAGTGTGCTCGTAGGTCATTCAAGGATACTCCGCGACTTCCGGTTTGCGGCGGCGCCATGTTGGCGAACCTATACGCCTATGCGTGCGCCTGTTCATAAGGTTCCCCAAGATGGCGGAATGTAGCGGAAGCAGACGACAGCAGCGGATGTGAGGTAACGTGCATACTATGTGTATGCATGCGCGAAGACACCGACCATGCAGCCACTGCCATCTCGCCTCTCCTAGCGTTTTTCCCCGCCGGAGGTATTTCTCCAAAGCTGCGCGCTTGGTCGCGGTAGAACGTGCTGACATCACCCCTTCCCCCCTCGCACACACCTTAGCACCAGAACTGCTTGTTGACTTAGTTGGTGCATGCTGAAAGACATGTCTTTTGCCGCAAGTTAAAACACACACAAAAGAAAGACTCATAGGAGACAACACGGGCGGCCCGTGTTGTCTTCTATGTCTCTTTCTATTGTGTGTGTTTTAACTTGCAGCAAAAAACCCCTTAGCACGTACCCTTCAACATTTGGTGCACGTAAAGCCACGAACGTTTTAGGCTCACCCTTGCCCACTTTCCCTCGCACGCACGGCCTACCGTGTGCGGGGCGTGGTATGGTCCTATGGCACGTATAGGCTTTCTACAGCACCTCGCGGAGACGCCGTGCCCGGCATTTCTCCAGGAGTGTCCATATAAATACTATCGCTATAAAAATATTTTTCGGACTGATTGCATGTGTGGATGTTGAGGAAGACGCTAAATACTTACATCACAGAAATTGTGCAGATATGAAATAGCGTGTAAGAGTAAACAGGTAAACGCAATGACCTGAGTGGACTAACTGGTTAAAAAATTACTGTTTATTTGGGCACTGAAACATCCTGCTAACAAAGAGCTCTCGAACACCGTCGAAAGGGTTCTTCCATCTTGAAGCCAGCTCAACCTTGAATATTTACCTGGTACGTTATGATATACCACGCGCATTACTTGCCGCGCATGACAATATAGCTCCTTTCCGTAAGGCGGAAAGCTGGGTTAATTGAAATGAGTGCATATTAGAGGTCATGGCGAGAAATGACGGCTACAAAAAGATCCAGGAGAAACCATCTCACGATGAATGTCAGCGTTAACACCATTAGCATTGAAGCAGCGTAGCGACATGCTGTATCGCCTACGCCAACACATATATGCAGTCGGGCTTCTCTTTCGCTGTTCTTAATGCATAAACTGCGCCGTATAGCGGGGCCGCCGTAAAGCCTGCGCATGTCACGGGCTCGTTTTTGTCGAAAGTTGGAGAAATCTAAAGTATCTTTTTTGTCATTGTTGAGCGGCACACAACCAGTGGCATATACCCAGTTATCGAAGCTGGCGTCAAAGAGGAGGAGGAAAAACTTTATTTGCTCTAATTCATTATAAATTAGCGGTGGCAGATGTGGTCGGCCGTATTCACGGTCTTCTTCCCCATCTGCGCAGTGTCAGCGCCCCTACTCCAGGGCAGCACTGATGACTGAGGGGCGCAAGGGTCATTAAAGGGTGCCAGAAACTTGCTGGCACGTACCAATGGTCCACGTTTGTAGCAAAGAGGTCTATTGAAGAAACGTAAAGGCTTAGTAGCTGTCTGTGCAGACCGAGCGGAGGTAGGCCATCTGTCTGTGTCCAAGATAGGTACCACCAAAAAGAGCAGGGTTGGGTAAGGTATAAGAAGAGGAAATATTTCAGTGGAGAAGGAGAAGTTATAATAAACAAGGATGTTATCAGAGAGTATGACTACCTTGGCATACGGACTTATTAGTTGTATAACAAATATCTGGCGCAGCCGAGGCCAGGATCCTCTGTTGTGCTACTCGTACGCTTCATTTTACCGTGGACCATGTGCTTGAACGTCATCAAAACCTGCGCGGATGGCGACAGGCCTGCTAGCGTGGCAAGGTAATGCTACGTAGGACGGTTCACTGTTACGGGTGGGCACTGATCTTTTGTTCAGAACACTAACGAACACGACCTTTCGCTACCGGTGGTACAAAGAAACCGTGGACGACCAGCATGAGTGGAAAAATCCGAGGACACGTAAGCACTTATGAGTTGTAAATGCGAAATCATTATTGTTCAAGTGAACGCCGGTCAGCGGTCTTTCGAGTTAGGAACTACTCGCGGGCAAACGAGTGCATTCAGATGCTCGGTCCGTTTTGATTTGGCCTTACCGACTCGCAGCTAGAGTCCAGGTGAGAGCTTGCGCTGGCAAGGAACATGCGGATAACGAAGAATTCCGAGAGTGAGAGCGAGGCTGATGCTGCGTCGCAGCCATGCCATGTCCCGTCAGGCAACACCTGGCGCGCTATTGCGGAAGTAGGTGCTCTCTTCGTCCCGTATGCTCCATCGAGGCGCGCTCGTGCTGTGGGGTCTCAGACAATAAAAATTTGCCTGCTGTTTCTACAGACCACGCATGCTAGCCTTTTCGCTCAGTGAGCAATTTGACGCTTTAGCATAATAAATGCTGAAAATCTGAGCCTGCGTAAGATATTTTCATGATATAATGGAACTCGAGCAGAGAAACAACGAGCGAACACAAATACTACACTGTAAACGGAAATAACTCCGAGGTGGGAGTATACTGCTTGTCCTATAGCGACCCCCCGGTTCGGAGTTTTTTTTGCTCCGTATTATCGGAGTAGACTTTTTACTCCGTACGAGCGGAATTTTCGCGTGGAATTATGGGAGTTTTTTCTGTCTTTTCTTTATTTTTTGCTTTGCTATTGACGGAGTTTTTTCGAGGTGCAACGGGAGTATAAAAAGAGCCATCGCATAAGTTTGCGCGAACATGTTTACATGCAGAGGCTGCTGGTCAAATTTCGAAATACGCACACGAGACCACGTCGAATTCGACGGAACAAGTCAATGAAAGCACACATATCATGACATACATAAACATTTCAGAAACGCCCAATGCAGAAATTTGAAAGACATCACACGTACACGCGATACTCAAGAAGCAACGGTGCCAGTATATATAGCCACGATATTGTGTGCCTCGAAACCACCTAGGGAGCAGCTGTGCTGTTTTCAGAATTACGACTCACATGCTCGTTCATACGAGATCTCTCTCTCTGAAATTAACAGAATACCTTAAGCAACACAAAACTGTTAATTCAAAACAGTGAGAGAAAAAAAAGTTAATGGCGTAATTTTTCAAAATTATCATGCCATTCTGTGAGTGCTGAAGCGACTTCGCACACTGCCGGCGTTCGCGGCCAAAAAGTAGTGCGTTAGTTACAGTAAGCAAGAAAAATGTAAGTGCATGTGTTGCATAGCAAAATTAAATTTTTGCGATATAGTGGTAGCGTAGCAAGAAATTATTACGTTTGAGCATGACCCGCAGCAGCCGACATAATTAACACCGAGAAATGCGCAGTCATACATTTTATACACCGCACTACTTGCTCTGCGTCCGAGCAATCTGTCTCGGTTGCGAAAAGGAGCTACATCGCTGATCTGTCGAGTGAATCCCTAAACTCGGAGCCAGCAGGCATGCGTCTAAATCAATGTCTCGGATAGAGCGTAATGTTAATGCAATATAGGAAGCAACGACGTGACCAAAACATATATGCGCGATAACAATTCGATTCACATCGCTCAATAAGAAGCTTTATTTTCACTACGCATACTTATGTCCTACCGTTTTTCTTCGGGCGAGGATATCCGTTCACAGATACATAAAAACAGTTGCTTGCACTCCGGTCTTTCTCACTGGCAACACAGCACCGCAACGAACTTGGGTTACGCCATTCATGCGCGACTAGAACGGATGTCGTCGCTCGAACAGTGGCTACTGTTGCCATTGCTACGCGGTCCTTTCAAACACTACACTGGACGTTGTCAGCATGTACTAAAAAGGACATAGAAGTCGCATTTCACGTACTGAAGAACACAAGACAGGGTGACGCAGCACGAAAACACAGCCAGAACGTGAGCCGACATCACGAGCCAGTGAGCAGCTTCGAGGTATACCTAAGCCTTTTTCCGCACTTGAAAACGTGGTTCTTGCAATCATAGTTGTCAGCAAAGCGATCACAGCTAATGTACTTGATGCTGAGATACAGTGAGCTTCAGGCATGCCTATAACACTTTCTGGAAGGAAATACGGGAAACAAATTGACGAAACGCTGTCACGGAACTACACTTCACAGACGTAAACAAACCGTCAGCCATGAGCACTGCCCGCTCCGCCGAACGCGCCCGGTCGCTGGCGAGGCGCACAGCCTCATAGGAAGCGCCACGTGACCAACCTGTATCGGCGGAGGGGAGTTTTTTAAAACTCCCTGTCGGAGTTTCACGGGAGAACAAGATTTTTAAGCGGAGTAAAATCGCGTCATGTCGCCTTAATACTCCCGCAGCTAGCCAGCGGAGTGAAACGAGGGGATGGCGCTGTTTTGCTCCCATACATCGGAGTAAATATTTGAGAGGGGAGGTTTTAGGGCACATCACCTCTTAAAAACTCCCAGGTGGGTTTATTTTCGTTTACAGTGTAGAGCAACAACAACATTACACCGAGAACAAATGCTAGAGCTTGTGACGAAAAACGTCCTTCAGCATTCTTGGAGGCCTTCGTTAGAAATAATGAAACCGGGGGCGCTATAACGTAAAGCTATTCCAAACTTTTTATTCCAATACTGCCAATACGCCATTGGCCAACAACTTTTTTTAACCACTCCCAGTTCGCCTGTCTGTCACGCGACGTCATGTAAACCGCGGTAACTCCCCATATGATAGGATTTCAACTCCCTGATTATGCATGACGGCAAAGAACAAAAGAAAGTTATTTCTAATTCGACGCCTTTTCGTCATTAGACCTGGGCTATTGATCAAAAGTTTTCGGGCTGCACCCACTTGATCTGCCTTTCACCCAATGTCACAAAACCGCGAAAACTCCCTGCGTCAAAGCGACGTATACGCGATAAAGAATAATTAATATGCGGAACAAAACTTATTTTTTCTCTGAATAGCCACAGGCTGTCCCGTTCCTAAAGGAATAAAAGATGGCTGCCACCGATCGCTCATGCACTGACTACTCGCACCGCCGGAGAGCATGGGTTTATTTGCTTACAGTAATACTTTTCGCGTGGCTGTGTAATGTTTTCGAGCACTTCAGGCATGTTTACGACCTCACTCAGTCAACTTTTTTTGCTGATGATTTTTAGCGGCATTCTTGACCTTCCATTGCATGCCGCCGCGATTTTCGACGAGCCACCCCAAGTTAAGCAACGGAAAGCGGACCAATCACACATGCCGCACCACTCGCTTCATCGAGTTATCAACTTTCAGTGCACTGGTTCTGCCCCATCGAATCCCTCTCCACTTCAGCGTGCTCCTCGCCTCTTATCAACCAATTAGACAAGACAAGCCATTCAGTGTAGGCAATGTTATTCGTTTTTAAAGCATACAAAAGAGACCTCCTATAGACGAGGAGAGCATTTGATTGTCTCTTTAAACAACCCTGCGTGTCACCACCCGATGCTTGCGTCGGTGGTTACGCAAATTTGACGTCAGGAGATTGGAATAAAAACATATTGGAATAGTTTTACGTTATAGGGCCTCGGATTTCTATGATGTTTTCTACTGAGTTTCTAAGAGCGCGTGTGTGATCGAAATAGTTGACAACAAGACGATATGGTTATGAATACGCCCTTGTACCTCCGAGGCATCGCGAAAACCTGGCACGACTTGAAAATCCCAGAGAAGAGGCAGTTCTCCGAGGTCTCTCTCCCAGAAGCTCCAAAGCTGAGACAGCGCTTTAGCCTTCTAATATAATTCCCGCTCTATGGTAGAATACTTTTTTAGAAGAGTAAATTTTAAGCAACGGCAAATCGATCTTTGCTTCACTGGGGTAACGGGATAAGTTAAGCAAGCCGTTTTTCATTCGCATGGGTTGCCACACGCATCGCGTGCAAAGGAAATTGGGATTAAGCGTAGAGGCCCGTTTTATTCTGAGTGACTTGTGAAATGCATTGTCCAAGTTCATCATTGACCGTTGTGAGGTAGGTAATCCTGAAGGAATCCTTTCGTGGATTTTCCTTCCTCGCCATTGTTTCAGGGAATTACGAATGCCAATGAAGGGCATTTGCTGCTGACACAGGAGGGGTTCACTTGGATCGATGAAAGTTTTCTGCAGGTGCTATCACCTTGGTCCGATTTATGGCAATGGTCGTAGCGTAGTTATAAGTGCCGCCCTGGCGCGAAGTCTCCAGAAAAGGCTACGAAAATTCTGAAAATTCCGTACGGATGCTTAAGCATTGCTTGGCTCTGCTGTGACATCGTTATTGCTTAGTTTTGCTTGCTTGCTTTTTCTAGCGTATGCGTGTCTACCCATAGCTTTCACGGTGGCAAAGAATGCTTAGTCTTTAGTAGATAGCTGTCAGGTTTTCTAGCCGCGTCTGGCCCCCGTCAATGCAATCCTACCGATTGAGCCGGAACGCCGGGCACGAGTGCACCTCGACGGAACAGAGCGGTCGAAGGGGAACACCAGCTGCCGCAGTGGCGCGTGAGGCATTGCGTGAGGGGACAGTGCATCGCTGCGGCCCCATGTCACCGTCGCTGTCGCTCAAGGAAGCCTATGTTATGCGTGCGTTGCTTGTCTGCGCAAGCTCTCGCTGGCATTCTGACAGTGCTCGCTAAGGCGCAATGGACACGCGCCAAGCGTCTGAACATGCTCACTTGCCCGCGAGGTGCGCATATCACGCTCAGCAGCGAGCAATTCGACATTGGGCCATCCGAAAATCTCAAGTTGCCCCAGATCTAAGTTTAAGTAGGTCAACCCCCCAATTATAAGTTGGCCCAACTCCAATTTTAAGTTGAGCCAACCCCAAATTTCCAGTAGGCCCACCTCGAAATTGAACTTGGCCCACCCGGAAATGTAAATTAGCCCACCTCCAAATTTCAATTAGGCCGCTCCCATCCTCAAACATCAAGTTAACCAACCCTAAAATTATGTTGACCGACATGCAAACTTCAAGTGGTCCACCCCCAAATTTCAGTTGGTCCAGCTCCATATTTCAAGCTGGCCCACCCCTAGATTTCAACTTGGCCCATCTACAAATTTATGTTAGTCCACCCCCAAATTTAAGTTGGCCCATCTCCCGATTTCAAGTTGGCCTACCCTCCAATTTAAGTTGACCCACCCTGAAAGTTCAAGTTGGCCCACTCCCAAAGTTAACTCGGCCCACTTCTAAATTTCAAGTTGGCGCACCCCAAGATTTGAATTTGGCTCACCCCCAAATTTCAGTTGGCCAACGTTCAAATTTCAAGTTGGTGCAGCCTTAAATCTTAAATTGGCCCAATCCCTAATTTAAGTTGGCCCATCCCTCAATTTCAATTTGGCACCCACTGAATTTTCAGTTAACCCACCTATACCACAAGCTTGCCCATGCATCTTCTAAGGAGCCCTGTGTACCTCTATGGATATTCTCATTTTATTTCATTTTATTTTGCTTTAAATTGTTCATTATCGCTTCAAATCCCTCAATCATCCACATTTACACTATCATAACGATTTAATTTTTTTGCAAATTACTAATTTTTCTGCAGATACAAGGCACTACACATTTCGCGTGACAGGTCTGGAGTGCCTGCCAAAGAATGTTTATGCATTAAAAAACTTTGGGAGATGCATTGCGCATGTACCGACGAAGAAGCGTGGGAGGAGCGGGGAATAGGGGAATGAGAATAAGGCGGTATTACAAGTGGAAAAGAAATAGGGAGCACTGTGGTGTGCAAGGTCATTGTTGCGGTACCGACCTTATGCATGCACCCTATTTGCCGTGTCATATAAAATATGAAATGAAACTAAAATCTAATATCTGACTAAGTCTAAAGCATAAATTATAACTGTCACGCTTGATCACAATCACGATAGGACAGAAGTCCTAAAGCACTTCCAAAGTGTTTGCGATTCGCGAGCAAATCTGTATGGTAACTTCGAGATATTTAGACCCAACGAAATGTTTCAATCGTACACAGAGCACTTTTTTAACCGTTGAAGATTTTGCGGTTTGTCAACATAAACGCGTTATTATTTGACTTACCTCATAAACATGAGCGATTTCCGTGCATGCATAAATTAGAGCTTATAAGGTTTCTTACTGAAGAACACACATGCCATTTTTTGTTAGAACCTATGGTAATGGAAGATCGCGACAGAACTCTTTCTCAGTCATTCACTTACCCGCAAGCGCCATGACTGAGCATTGACATTGCAGAGCATTAGGGAAGAGCAAGTCTGAACGGACAAAAGCTGTATGGTGCTTCGGGCACCGCTTTGTCATTACATTTCTTTATCTTTCTGTGTGATCAAATAGAGGAAAGGTTGCGTAAAAAAATTGTTTCTTCTCTGTGCATGAAATGGGAAGGCTGAAGCAGCCGCCTGGAAAATACATTGAATTACACGTATTTCTTTCTATTTTGCACCCACCAATCTTCTTAATATTGATATCATCTTATCAAACTTTAACGTTTTCTGCCATTTACTTGCCTGTCAGAAAAACGCACAATGTTCTATTTGGCGTCCTTTGTTGCAGCTAGTTTTAGCGATTCTTCCCCCAAATACAGCGGCCTGCACAATAGAGCCCTTGCTAATGGCATGACTTCCAACAAAAGTTCCACGCAGGACACGGTCACTAATGTGAGATAGTAGAAAACAAAGAGCTGAGCAGTTTGGACTCGAAAACAAAGAGTTAGGGGCGAAAGTTTATGAGCTGTAAAACAAAAGCTCATTTTCTTTAATATTTCTGTGAATTTTTCTTTCAAAGCGAAGTGAACAGCAAAAAAAGAAAAAAGAAAAGCTCTAAGAGCACGAGCACTCAGCATAGCGTACTTTATAATTATTTTCAATTATTTAGGTTCATCACCGATACGCTTTTACGCACAATTTAATACATTTGAAAGCATGTTAACTGGAGCATGCAATATCTTTCTGACGTGAAAATGTTTATACTAGGTTGCTTATGTTCAGATATTTTGTCATGCACCGATGTTATTTTTCCAAAGGAAAAGTATTACTTATAGATCGCGGCCTACTCTAGATACCGGTGTTCACACTGAACACTGAACAATTTTCAGAACAATAGCATTCCCCACAAAAAAGGCTTCGATGGCTGCCGGTGTTCACACTGGCAGTCATCGAAGCCTTTTTTGTGGGGAATGCTATTGTTCTGAAAGCTCTCCTCTCTGTTTTTTTTCACTCCTCGCAAGAATAATTTGCGATAACATCTTAACCAGACGACGCTGTCAGAAACACAGCCTTCCCACTTTTTGTTGTAGCCAAAAGCCATAACGTCGAAATGCTACGTTTGCAAAAACACTCAAAGCCACCATTTTTTGTGGCACTGACTGCTCCAAAACTTCATGCTTGAAGCGAAAGATAAACATATACATGAAATACGTTAACCGTAAAGATCCACATTCCAAGGTGACACAAGAAAGCCGGGTTGAATTTAACATAGAAATATTTCCACCTGTATGAGAGGAGCCCCTTTTTTGTGATGTCATAGCTACTTTTTCTTATTGTACCCGCTGAAGTCTTTCTGTTATCTTCTTTTTTTTTATCCGTGCGACCAATTTTTCGGCTTGATTCTGCCTGCCCAGATGCAGCACAAGCCGAACAGCTGAAGAATTCAGCCTCCTGACTGATTGAATTATATATACATCGGAAATGTTGGCAACGTATATAAAAGACTGAAGTATATATTTAAATGAATATTATGAGTTCAGCCGAATCCTTACAGATATCAAGCTAGTCGCTGCAACACGTGAGCTAGTCACCTGCCATAATAAAAATTGCGAAACACAGACAAATATAACGTTGTCCGCAGAGCCTAGATGGGTATCAAAGGAAACAATCTTTCATGTACCGTCACTTCCAACAAGAAAACAACCACAAAGATAAAATTATGGGGTATTATGTGCCAAAACCACTTTCTGAGGACTCCGGAAATTTCAACCACCTGCGGTTCTTTAACGTGCTCCTAAATCTAAGTACACGGGTGTTGCCGCATTTCGCCCCCATAGAAATGCGGCCGCCGTGGCCGGGATCCAATCCCGCGACCTCGTGCTCAGCAGTCCAACACCATAGCCACTGAGCAACCACGGCGGGTCAATCACAAAGAAATGGCGGCTCCATAAAGATCCAATCAAAGTAAACTACGTGCAGTTTCACAAAACCACCATGGTCTTCGCGCGAGAGTAACTGCGCTCTCACAGAACCACTTGCGCAACTTACTTGCACTGCAAACGGTATACTAAAGGTGACTTGAGAATATTTATAAAGGGCTTTATATCTGGCACAGGCAAGTTTTCGATTTGCCCGAATTGCGTAACTGTAAAAAAAAAAAGGCAAAACATCTCAGATTCCTGCCCATCACTGAAAGTATACTAGGGGAATTGTGAAATAGAATATCAAAAGCGCAGGTAGTACATCCGGTAGAGTGCAAGTGCTTGGCAAAGTAATTTTGCTCTAAATACATCAACACAGAATATTGAGAGTATGAGCACAGAATATTGACAGTACACCGTGAGCTATATCTGAATAAGACTTTGTGTGCCTCATACAACCGGGAATTATTACCTGGGCATTAGTATGTTAACAGATAGAACGTTGGGAGTTACAGAAGAACACCCTGCTTTCGTCTTACAGGCCGAAAAAGATATGAGATGCAAGGTTACAGTTCGACAGGAGGCTGCTTGTTTCCACTGCTTTAAATATGAGCTCATATCGCGTGCATAATAAGCTTCCCACTAAAACCTGCAATTAGTACTTCGCACTTTTCATCCTTAAGGACGTGCCAGTTCTAACGTCATCTACAAAGTTCCGAAACCTTAGAACCAGCCCTAGGCTCGCGCTTTAATTCCTAGGAGTCTCCCGCGAGACTGCCGATGAGGCAGATATGAAGGTCGGCTAAGCAAACGCCACTAGGCGGATAAGCTTGCAAAAAGCGTGGTATCTTAGAGGTCTTGTTGCGGCTGCCTTATTCAATGAAGCGGTGATCGATTAGGTAGAGACTTCGAGCTGCGTCATTCACACGGTATCCGTTCTCACTATGGTTGTTCTTGGTCCTGCAACAGCCAACTGTAAACACAAAATTCACCTCTGGTTACTTGTGGCGGCGGCTGTCCCTTCAAGTTATAGCCTCGATTATCCAAAGCAGGCTAGTTTTCTGGGACGAAAACACCGATCGTAGCGCATGCTGATGCCTTAAAACGGGAATGTTCAATTTTCAGTAAACTGGAAATGGAGCCAGAGTGCAAATTAACAGGAGTTTACCAGTGCCAGCCGGTCAGGATCAGTACTAGAGAGCTTCCTTTCAATTACACTTGCCCATCCATCTATGCCACATTGTAAGTTTGCGAATTATGTCTAAATATGCGAGAGTACCTGATATGCAGTCCTCAGGTAAATTTCACGTAGAACAAAGTGAAAAATTGAATATTGAGGAAGGTTGTGCGTCATGATAGAGATTTTACGCTGTTGGTAACTAGTTGGGCATCTGCATTGGACACGATGCCTAACCAAACAACCCAAGCAAAAGATCGGTAAGTTGTAGCAAACAGGTCGCAAGAGAAAGATCAGAAATAATAGAAGGCAATTAGATAGGCTGCTAGCTTACAACGCATATGACAGGGGAGCGATAGGAGACAAAATATCTGTCAGGATATATATTAAATATTTATTACGAGTACACCAGAAAGGGCACAGTGGTGATAAACGTAATTTCACTTTGATCCCTTAGGGTGCAACAGTGACGCTCAGGTAAGATTTTATGGTAAAATAAAATTACACAAGGAACTGCAGTTTTAGTTAGAAGGGTTGTCTCTTCTAGGGACAGGACGATCGTGTTTAAAAAGTACTCGCTTAGTTCACTAGGTTCGAAGTTAGTGTGTCATTCATCCTTTCACCGCGGCTGTCAGTGAAATAAAGTTTCTAGAAAATTTTGCTTTCAAGGAACTGTCTTTTTAGAATGTTTCAGAGTTCACAGGCATCGCATGTCAATGATCCTTACGGCAAATGAACTGGTGAATGAAAACATAAATTATAGAGTAATGACTGCACAAATAACACTAAAAATCAATGTGAAACTTATCAGTTGGCTTCATTAGTGATCATTTAAAGCATTATTGGCAGACGTGGTTTTTCTTTAATTATTGTATTGGTTGGCACAAACATAGTTTTCGTTGTGATACGCGAATGCTTGAGCAGACAAGGCATCACCTACAAATAGTAGCGTCACTCTTTTGTTTGTGACATCATTGTGCGGTGTGGTGAATGGGCCATCGTATAACTATAGTCCTTCAGGGACCACCAAACAAACACTGAGCCGATGAAAATATAACAATCTCAACAAAGAAGGATTGCTGCCCAGTGGACTGACTGCTACTATAGTTTTTTGCCCTAAATACCTGGCTCAGAATGTGGTCTCTGTCTAGCCGTTTGTTATTTCGGCTACGATGTCCACAGCTAGACAACATTTCTTTTTCCTTTATGCTTCATTTGGATGAACATCCCTTTCAGATCTAGGCACCACAAGCATCAAAGCAGGGGAACCGGAGACCACGGCACTAGGCGTGGACACGTGCTTGGTCCATACTTTGCAACAATCAGCACTGCGGCATGGGCGTTGTACTGGGAACGTGACCACACCCAGCCAGGCGAGGCGCAATGTAGTCGGCAGCAGCTGCCACCAAGAATGAAAATACAAGTTTCGGCCCAATGTAGCTCATGGCGGTGTGGTTTTGTCATTGCTTTCTGACTTATGGAATGTTTGCTTCATTCCTGTGCAAAAGCATCCCTATCTTTATTTCGCTTGCAAATTGACAACTGGTCTGCATTCAGTGAATGCGTGTTTATATAATAGTATAATATTACCTCTACTAAAATAAAAGTACAGCGAAATTGACACCTTCAAATATGAGAGGAAATTAAGCTGCCACCGTATGCTGCCCAAGTAGGCTCTGAGATGCACCTTTAGGCACTGTGGAAGCACTTAGCTGTGTGTACGTGTTATTTGCATGTGTCGTTTCTTTCCAGTCCGCGCTTGCTCTGTAGTAGATTTTTATGTTTGTTGAACGAATTTATGATTTAGCTAGCAGATCATGAGAGGAGAGCCTAGAGAATCGGGCACAGGCTCACTTATTATTGCAAATGGCTTCATTAAGTGACACACGTAAGCCTGCAGGCTCACCCTCACCCACACATAGGAGAGATAACACGGGGCGCTTCATAGACACGACTAAGTTGAAATAACATAGTTGGCAGGCAGCGATTTGCATTAACTGAGTACTTTAAGTTAACTTGGTGAGGGGGGGGGGAGGCACTTCGTTGTTCCCTTTGATGCCGGCAGACGGAACCTACTGCTAGAAATCTCACAGCTCGTCCCGTTTTACTTGCATGTAGTGGAGAACACCGCGCCGAGCCTTTCTTCGCATACGTTTCCTTACTACATCTTAACAGTAGTATTAACAGAGTTGGGACAATTTTACTCGCACAAAACTCATATTTCAGTAAGCTAGAAACAAGAATAGTACATCAAGTGTGCAGGCCGATACGTACAGAGTCCGACGTTGATTTGAAAGTCTAGAAAAACTCGTAATCCTTAGTACTGGCCAATCGTAATGATACACACGTTAATAGGGAGTTCGTTGACATATGAGAAACAGCTCTTGCAAGCTAAATGTTTGTCAATTGATAGCATAAATGCCATTTCCTCTAAAAGCTGAGAATCTATACGGCAGTTGATTACGCTGAAGAGTGCATGGAACGACCGAGACTAATGATACGACTTGCAAGGCGTACTAACGCTCATGAATGAATTCACTCTTCACGTACCTGTACGTGCATAGCAGTCGTACCGCATGAAAAACTTTTTCAGCTAGAACATTAACATAAATGGCACATTCACCACCATCGTTGTCAATTCGGTAGAACCACTGACTACTCAGGTTAACTACTAAAAACGATGCTTTTAAATCTCAGTTACCGCTGTAATACTTCTTATAATATTTAAAACACTGGAGCTTCCTGGCTATGTAGCGAAATAGACAAATTACATTAATGCGTCCGCTCTAACTCCGAAGCAACTGTATTAGCTAAAGACGATTTTTTTCCCGCTAGAAAACAAATTGAAGCGTATTACAAGAAGCCTGTTTTATTGCTATGAGGACCTTCAGCATGCTCAAGGGCAATGAGATGTCTCGCCTCATTGCGTAAACTTCGGCTACATTACCGAATGATTTCTTGGCTTTGGAATGTTCGCACACGCACGCACGCCCACACGCGCGCACGCACGCAAAGAATAAAGTTCATATGATCAGCACATTACTTCTCCCCAACAGTAAAAATGCAGAAGGCGATTTATGCTTGTCATCTTCAGCGGAAGATGACAAACAACGTACAGGCCATATTTTGTAACTGGTGCTCAGAACCGAGAAAAGCACATAGGCGCTGTCGTGTTTCCACAATAGGATAACATTCAGAGCACCACGACTAGCGCTTTTGCGTCTTTAGACAGAATTATGCAGATATTCAGTTGTACTATACGTGAAATAGCTTTCCTTCTCCTTCTTTTCATTCGTCTTCTTACTTTGCATAACATTCTTTGCTTGCTGCAGTGAATGTAAAATATTTTCCAAATAGATAGACAAAACTGCGTAAGCAACCATGGGGAGCGCGTTTCCATGTCATACGAAAGACGCAAGTCCAAGTCATCGCAAGCGTATACGATAAGAATAGACGGAAGCACAAAAATAACGCAATGCAGCCGCATCTGTCACATGGGCGAAGAAGCTAAGAGGGTCCTTATGTCATGTTCTCGTTTGCTCTTTTTCTTTATCATCAAATTTATCTGTTATATCGGCGTTATTTTGAATCTCTATACGCTCTTGCTAAGCACGCTCCAGAACGCCTCGAGGTGGCGTACAACTTGGCGCGAATGAAACCACTAGGAAATCGTATGAGTTCATTTGATCACGTGCATTACGAGTAACGGAGCGTCCGGGATGCACAGTTTGGGCACGGGATGTCAGAGATGCAGGATGAGCACAGCTCTAGGCCTATGTAAACACGTTCTCGCTTCTCCGTAAGTGCCACTGGTATTGCTACAGCGTCTGTGGAGCCTCCCTCTCACCGGCACTGGTTTCCTCGGGCTATGCAATGTTTGATTAGGCGGGATAACGAGATAACCGGGTTCCCATATGCTCTACCTGCACAAACTTCCGTCCTGTCAGGAAACGTTGTTTTGGTGAGAGGCACGATGGGGAGTTTACGTGATCTCGGTTCCTTGATGGTGCTGTTGAGATTCAGTTTGCCGCACTAGCCGCATATATATATGTGTAACTAGGCTACATTGGCATGGCGTCCTTGCTTTTCGTAGTGCTGGAAATGCGCTTAATTTTTATTGTTTTTCTTACCCCGTAACGTGTTCCGAAAGCCAATTTCATTTATTGTGCCTGTCATTCCTTACGCGGTAAATGATGAGGCAGGATGAATTGCCAGAGTAAGCAAAGGAACATGGGTTGAAGCGAAACTAACTGCCGCGTTTTTTTATTTTAGCAATGTGGATGGCTAAGACAAAGCATACATCATTTGTAGCCACGATGTACCGGAATTCGAAAGTAAGGTAACACAAAGTTTAGCAGAAAGAATAAAAATAATGGAAGCAGCAATGCAATGAGAAGTACACAAGAAGTGGCAAGTATGGCCGCTGCATGGCTCATGAATAAACAAGACGGTGAGGATTAGGTCGCGGAAGGAATATAGATGTACTCCTGCAAATCCTGAAAGATTGGCAATGACGCGGAAAGGGAACACCTCGCTGTGTAGGCACAACTGCAACTAAAAATGACGTTGCGATATCTGGCAGTAGTGCTGATGCTGATACAGCTCAGGTATGGATCCTTGTCATCTCTTGTAGGATGATCACCTGGCTTGTGTACTCGCAGACAACTTTCTGTGGCAGTAAAGAGAAAGCCATGGAGGTGGGGCTGTTGCACATGTGTTACCGAGCCAAGTAGTCCAGTCGCGTTTAGCAGCGCTTTTGGTTTCTCGGAACAGACACTCGAATCAACGCAGCATCCACGTGCGACAATTTCGCTTTTACCGAGACACTGAAGGCGAGAAGCACAAAAGTCAACTCTAACAATCAGTGGCATGTTTTGTCTTAGCCGTCGCAAATGAGGTGTTCAGGTTTCCTCTTCCTCACCTTAAGCTAACGGACGAAAATGTGGGACTCTTTTCAGAAACGCTCCTCTTTGTACTTGCTTTGCCCCGATACCTTTTCTTTTATTGCTAAAGAAAGTGGCCCGCGAGTATAGCAACCGTTTCGCAATTTACAAATCTTTTCTCAGAGCGCCTGACAATATATATATTTTTTTACATTGATTCACTTGTGTGCCTTCACAGCCCTCCATCCAGGAAAAGGGTCCGAGAACCCTCGAACCGAAACACGGGCAGGGAAGTTAAAGAAAGAGCGCTGTTAACAGGAAGAAACGAAAAATTTACAAACGAGAGTGGTTTAATGGCGCTTGCGCTGAAAGTGTGAAAAAGAAGTGGTAAACAAACAGTGCGCAAAGTAGAGGGAGCATGAACTTTAACAAGTCGCAGTTTCGCCCGAAAGGCAAAGTCTCGATTGCAACAACAAAGTAGCAGACAGCTATAGGATGGAAGTTCGGATATTAGCTTTATTGGCCATATATACTTGGAAAAATTTGCTTATTGAGTGAATCAAGGAGCATCATGTCTTCGTGAACTGGTAAACATGAACACATCACACTCGATGGCCACGGATACTCGCTGTCAAAACACTGGCGTGAGCAAGCGCGGCTGCAGCAGCGAGCGAAGTGACCTTCGGGCCGTCTCTCACTTCAATACATTAAGAGCGGCGATAATACAGCACGCGTAAAGGTATGAGCCGTATGGAGATCGCTTTTAAAATGCAGCGCACGTGACATACCAAAGTATGCAGTGGCTAGCAGATTAGACGCCACCTCCTCTCCCGCTACCTCCATGCGTTGCTGCGTTTCGCGCTTGAGATTGAGCAGTGATCGTCAGTTTCCTCTTGCGTCCGGTCGCGAAATGCGCAGTTGCTGCTGGAGCCCAACGCCACGCAGCGCCTTTGCGTTAACGGTGGCACCGGCCGCGCGGGGAACAATAGAGAACCAGAAAGCTGACCTTCGCGCACAGCGTTCATCGCAAGTCATCACCATCATCATCAGCCTGGTTACGCCCACTGCCTCTCCCATATTCCTCCAACAACCCCGGTCATGTACTAATTGTGGCCATGCCGCCCCTGCAAACTTCTTAATCTCATCCGCCCACCTAACTTTCTGCCGACCCCTGCTACGCTTCCTTTCCCTTGGGATCCACTTCGTAACCCTTAATGACCATCGGTTATCTTCCCTCCTCATTACATGTCCTGCCCATGCCCATTTCTTTTTCTTGATTTCAACTAAGATGTCATTAACTCGCGTTTGTTCCCTCACCCAATCTGCTCTTTTCTTATCCCTTAACGTTACACCTATCATTCTTTCCATAGCTCGTTGCGTCGTCCTCAATTTGAGTAGAACCCTTTTCGTAAGCCGCCAGGTTTCTGCCCCCTAGGTGAGTACTGGTAAGACACAGCTATTATATACTTTTCTCTTGAGGGATAATGGCAACCTGCTGTTCATGATCTGAGAACGCCTGCCAAACGCACCCCAGCCCATTCTTATTCTTCTTATTATTTCCGTCTCATGATCCGGATCCGCCGTCACTGCCTGCCCTAAGTAGATGTATTCCCTTACGACTTCCAGTGCCTCGCCGCCTATTGTAAATTGCTGCTCTCTTCCGAGACTGTTAAACATTACTTTAGTTTTCTGCAGATTAATTTTTAGACCCACTCTTCTGCTTTGCTTCTTCAGGTCATTGAGCATGCATTGCAATTGGTCCCCTGAGTTACTAAGCAAGGCGATATCATCAGTGAATCGCAAGCTGCTAAGGTATTCTCCATCAACTTCTATCCCCAATTCTTCCCACTCCAGGTCTCTCTGTCAGCCGCTGTGGTGATCGGTGTGATGCCTCAATATATCGCGAAAGAAAAACGCGCATAGTGCTGCGCATAAATTTCGCATTGTGGAGCACTGTAATCGTCGGTGAATTTCTCATCATCTTTTTCTCTTCCCCTTTCCCCAAGTGTGGGATAGCAAATCCGGCATGGCCTTTATCAACATTTCTGCATTTTCTCTCTCATCGCTCTCCTCCCTTTCTCTCTCTATTTCACTCCCCATCAACCCTTCCTCCGTGCAGGGTAGAAAACTTGACAAAGTAGGTCATTTCCTTGTGTTTTTTTCCCCTTGATTTCTTTGTCTTCTATGCAGGCGGATTGTTAATAAATGAATTGGTATTCCCGCCTGATTTGGTGTTTTGATTTTGGCACAGCTTGCGAGCGGGGCATTCCATATAGCTAAAAATGGCATGAGAATGAAGTTGCGACCTTTGTGGTGGAATAACATAAGCATTGCTTCAGGGCGTGCGGGGCATGCGATGAAAGTACGCACAACCACATGTTGCCGCTTGTTGGATACGATTTAATACAACTTAGACGAAGCTTCGCTTGACGCGGTTTACAAGATGTGCGTTAGACCTGCACGATATATTTTTTTGACAGGGGCCTTCACATTGGAATAAACGTCAATTTGAAGTCAACGCTCGTCCGTTTTATTTCTTGTTTCGCATTTTTACACTCTTTGTGGTTTAGTCAACCAGGAAATTACAGAAGCGTAGGCACAAGGAAAAAGAAAGAAAAAGCTGGAAATGTTGCAATGCACGTCAAACTTCCGTTAATACCCCAGCTTTCTGTCGCGGAGTAGCTAATGCAGAGTCCGTAAGTGCTCCTGATGCGTGCGCAGCATGCGAGCATTAGTGCGGTTCGTGTGGAAAGGCAGTGGAATATGCACGGGTGCGTTTGACGTAGGAAAAAAAAAAAAAACGAGCGCCTTATTAGGGCGAGGAAAGAGTAGGTCAAATGGCTCCAACCCAAAGTGCGAGCAGCAGGCGTGGATTTAAGCTTAAGCAGAGAGTGAATAAGCGCTGGCGCAAGGCCATCCGGAATCTTTCCTCGTAGAGTCAGGATTCGTCGCATTAGGCCTGCGAATTAGGTATCCCCTTTCGTAAGGCGTAAGGATTAAAGACCCCGAACTTAGCTCCATATCCGTGGCGACATAGGTAACTTGAACTTAATACCTATACTGAGAAACCCGATGCACTTCTGTTGAGCACTTTCTTACGAACTTTTCGCAACGTCATCGTCAGAGAGCGAACTCGCGCGATAACTTCAGCCGCTTAAATAATCGTAATTCTTTGCGTAACCAAAATCGCTGGTTCATGGTCATGCTTCGCTATACGTAGATGCACCCTTTTTTGGGCAGCAACCTATTTAATTTGCTTTTATTTTCACATTATTGCAAACTAGTTGTGGCTTGGCTTTGCGTTTAGGACTATACTAGAATAATGTGACATTCACGTGTGCACGGATGTCTGTGTTTTTATTGCGCATTGGAACAATCGCATATAGATTAGTTCATCTGGTTAGTATTTTTACTGTCGTGTTTATCCTTTTGCTTTTTTTTTTCTATGGAATTTATGCGCAGTCATGTCGATTTAATGTGCGTGCGTGTGATATGGGGAAAAGGGGCGCTTTGACTTGCTTACCTGTGCAATTGGTACAGCCGGCTCAGATGTAGGCTACACCTTCCCTTTCCTTGACACTCATTACTAGATAAGATTGAAAGGTGACGTGTCGGATTTCTCGGTCGGAGACGGTTCAAACGAAGTGTGCAGCAACGATATGCTTTCTGATCATTTGTCTGTAAACTCACATCTGCACAGTCCCTTTCTTTGTCCATACTACTTTTACTCTGTGCAATGCAAATATAACGCCAATTATTCACTGACTCCTCCTTCGCGAAAAAACTACTTACTCATATTGAAAACTTTGTAGAGCACCGAGAAAAGGCGGAAGGCAGAGGAATGACAGGGCAAGCCGCCTTCTCGCACGCAACTGAAGAATTAAAGGAAGACGCTCGGCATATGTATTGACAGAAGTGATCACGCATGGAGAGAAAAGTAGAAAACTTCATGAATACAAAAACAAACACGATATTTCTACACCTAATGGTTAACGAATATGTAATTTAAAGCGTAACACCGCAGGTGCGCTATCATTCGAGAGATTTAATTGTCATGCAGCATGACGGAAGGATAGATCGCGCAAGAATTAATTTTTGTTAAATGTAGAGCGCCTCCACTAATTATTGTGACCGGTGTTTATTGCCTTTGAAAACATGCTCTGTTTCATTAAACACGCAATAGCACCCACTCTTCGTAATGTGCTACCAGCTGCGATCACCGAGATTTATTTTGTGGCGCTCTCTTAGACGTATGTTTATACCACAGCAACCGCTTACTACGCAGCTTTGCGTATCTTCCGAAGGTTTCATAGTCTGGCTCCATAAAAATCTGCACTGACCAACCTATCTTGCCTTGCGATTGTCTGACGCACCCAGCAGGTGGGAAATGAATGTGGGTAATGTGGGCTAGTCCGACAAACTGTCGCCTTTAAATGTACCCTCCGATGCTACTGTATACTACGCGGGATGATAATTGTTTTTAATTTTACAGATGTTCTTTAATATTGCCTGCGGTAGAAAGCATAATTATTGTACATGAGCTATATTACTCTAAGAGGCAGGCATCTTTAGCGCGGAAAATCGAAACACATATTCAGCCAATTACCGATAATTCCATAACTAAGCTTTTAAACAAATACATTACGGAGCATATTGCAATTTACGAGTTATAGGCAATGAGCTTGCAGGACGTATACATTTGAAGTGAATTTCCAGGAAGACACCAGTTTCAAGAAATTATTTCCCAAATGTGGGACTAAATACATGGGCGTTCCAGTTACTCTTGTACTTCAATCCACAAAGTAGTGGTTTGATAAAAAAAGTAAGTGGAACAGCAGTGCATTTTTACGGCAAGTTTGATGTGGCATATCTCCAGACTGGTGTGATGCAGGGAATTCATGCAAAGTAGATGCGCCTCACAAGCTCACTCGGTACAATTCGTAAATTGCCATATGTGTCACAAAATAATTAATAAGAAGAAAAAGTATTGAATATCTCAATATGTGTTTCGATTTCTCATCTAAGTAGTATCCGCCTCTATGAATAATCCACGTCACGCCCCAGAATTGTCATCTGCACCAGTCGATTTTAAAAAAAAAATGTATATATTAAAATTGATGACCTCGCATATTTGTAGTGAGCGTGTGAAATACGTAAATGAACAAAAATCAATGCGTACGATAATTTCTACACATTTCACTTAAGATTGGCATGAACTTTGAGAAGACCGCTTCTGGAAAATTTCATTAGAACGCCAGTGCATTTCGCAGCACATTTAAAGCTCGAGATATATTAAAAATGTTGCCAGTCTTAAGATTTCTAGCAACCAGGGAACGCATCAACACCTGCATGTCCTCTTCATTTTTGTATGTGCCTTAGGGTTTGTAATTAAAAAGAGTAATTAGCATATTTGAATTGTTAATGAAAGTATCGCTGATATTTTTCTTGCTGCTGTTGCCCACCTAGCGTCGTTGTCATTTTCCCTTCAAGAACGACGGTGGTCTAGAAATTACATCCTCTCTAAAGTAAGTGTTCCGCGTATGAAGGAGTACCTGGGATAAAATGATGTAGAGAAAGCTCAAAGTCAGATAGAACTCGAGAGTCCGCACAATGAGGGGTATTGTTGGTACCGAAACGTGGGTAACAAAAAAAAAAGAAGTCATGTAGTCTTACATCCTTCAATCTATAATAGCTCAGTTTATTTATTTATTTATTTATTTATTTATTTATTTATTTACTTAAAAGTACTCGCGTGGGTCTTTTCTGCTTGCTCTCATTCACTTTTCTTCCTTCTTTTCTTTCTATCATGGGAACAATTAGCCTGTCGTGAACAAGGTCAATTCTGCTGGCGCTCTTCCAATTTTTTAGCCGGGGCCGAGGTAATTAAAGCACTCTGTATTGCTCTTGATAGAGTAGGAGCCACTCTTCGCGGCTACTGCAGATGTATTGATTTTCAGTCCAAGTCAATTGGCTGCCATGCAATTTGCGAAAAATGGTGCGGTTTGGCAGCCGGCCTTAGGCGTTTTGGTCATACGTTCTTTAGAAGCAAATTACTTTGTACAAAGCGTTATGTGCCCTCGGAAGTAAATTGTTTTCTGAATTCATTTGTATGCAGTTTGTCCCAGATAAGTTGAGCCAAACTATAAAAATATGCAGATGCCAAGTAGCTGGAGAGAACCAAGGTAATGTTGTGTGCCGTCGCTTGGAGATACTCAGCTTGGTCCTTGTATTCCGCCTAATTACACCGTTAGTCCTAAATAATTAAACAACTTATTCAATGATATAATTAGATAAAGGGTGTCAAAGTGAAAAAGGCAGTGCAACATGAGAAACTCCCGATACAACTTTCTGTTGCTCAATACGTTCTGCAAAAAAGTGTTTTGCTAGTCATGAAAGAAGCCCGCGAATACGCGAAAATTGCCGCGTGAGTGGCCGCTTGCAGGAAGCAGGCCTTAGTTTCGACTTCACCATGCTGGCCGATCTCCCTGTCTCCCTTTACACTACCCCCCCCCCCCCTCCCACACACACAGACGTGTGTTTTTCTGGCAGTGAGTACGTAATGAAAAAAAAAATCGCACTGAAAGAAGCATAGTAAATAACCAGGAAACAGGGACACTATATGATCCAAGCTTCTAATTTGTTGTCGACTGCGCCAATCACGAAAGCACACTGCCTCGCTATGCGCAGAGGAAAGAGTAAGACGAGCACTGCGTAACGAGTCATGACTGATGACGTAGCCAAGAGCTTGTTAATCAGTTCATCACTATCCAATAACGCATCCTGCGACCGCCTTTTGCCGTACGCACCCTATTGCTATACCTTTGTGCGCATAGAGAGCCTACTATCTTCATCACGGTGTATCGCGAAGCAGCGCATGCATGTTATGTTTCCAAAGGGCATTGCCTCTATGACGTTTAGCACACCTCGATGCAGGCTCGTGCACAATTGTGCTTGTGCACAAGCGTGCGCCACGCAATCGTGCGTGTAGGGCCGGATTTAGGATTAGGGGTGACAAGAAACGCAGTTGTTGCTGAGAAGCACTCCTTGTCGGCGACGAAAGAGGATTGAAATTTTCCACTGGACGTAGAATTTTTTATAAGCTGCAGCAAGAAGCAAGAGAACAAGTCCATTATATTTAAATTTCCGTTATTGTCTGTGAGCTAAATACTGATCCAGTTAAATATAATAACAATATTTACGCCTTGGAGGAAACAACTTGTGCCTTTAGTGCGCCATTAGCGTTTCGCCTTCAATCTATAGCATAAATACAGGTTTTCTACGATGTCTCGAACGTCAGGCGTGTTCAAAACGCACATTGTGCCATATAAGAAATATCGATATTAGGTAACTTAGAATGATCTTAACAAGTGGGTAGTTATAACATTTAGCATAGCTGCCAACCTGGCCACCTAACAAAATATAGCGGTGACATGTAGCTCTAGGAAAATGTCAACAAAATGCAACAAAAGCGGGATCACATTCTGGAATGCGAACAAGGATAATGCAGTCAATATCCCATCGCAAGCATTCTACAAGGCAGGCAGTGCGTTTTCTCCCGCGCACTCCGGAGTCTATTTCGTAACGTCTCTTCACTAAGGCCTCCCACGAGCCATAGCACGCTGGCTGTGTTGAACGAATGGGAGGTCTCGCTTAGGTAACAAATGAAAATGAGATCGGGCACGTCGCTGGAGGCGAGTGCGCATTCAAAGCCTACAAGAACGCCTAAAAAAGGACAGAGAGCGAACGTACATTCTACAAAGGATTCAAGCGGGCATAGTGAGCATACACACTCTCCTGAGCTGACAGTGGGGCAGGAAAGATAAAGATGACAAGTAGGTACGCGCTGTCCGTGAGTAATTCCTATGCCGACGGACGTAGTTGAATACATTAGGCGAGATGTGGAGAAAAATAATAAAATAAAGAATGGAAACGGCCATGCACTCGTCAACGTTACGAAAGCAGCGGGGCATGCGGAGGAGCTAGGTTTGCCGGCCTATTGCTAGTTCAAAGCAGAGAAAAAATGCGACTGCAAGCGTAGAAGTGGAAGTGGAGACGTGAAGATTAAACAGCAAATGGAAGCGCGTGGACTAGTAAGCGAAAAGTAGAAGCCGACAGCTGCGCAGAGTGCGCGTGGGGGGATCAGCAGCGGGCCTCGCAGAATCCGAGTAATCAAATGTGCGTGCAACTCGGGGAGTCGTGTTCTACGTCTGACGACGAGCGAAAAGAAAAGAATTAACCCGTGCAAGCTCTCGCATGGTAAATGTGGCAAAGAAGCACCGTTGAAATAGAAAGAAAAGTGAGCGCAGAAGAAGGACAAGAAATAATCGATGGAAATTATCGTCCCAGGGATCGTGAGGAGTTTATGTCCAGCGCTTTTCCAGCATTACAGCATTACAATTACCGTGTGCGCAGTTCTGCAATCGCTAATGATCTAGTGAGAGACGGGACGATGAGCAATAAAGGGCTGGTTGGTGCCTGTTCGGAGAAACTACAGTTACGGTTTGTATATATATATATATATATATATATATATATATATATATATATATATATATATATATATATATATATATATATATATATATATATACACACGGGGTGTTTCAGCTAACTTGAGCCAGTATTGCTCTGAGCCATCTGAAACGCGTCATGATATCTTTTTCCAATCCGCCGAGCTGGGTTATTCACAAAGCTTGCTTAATGAGCTTGTTAAATAGCAACTCGAGGAAAAAATCTGTAATACAGAAGTTGCAGCGCTTGTTCAGAAATATCACGTCATTTCATCTAAGCTAATGGCCCTGTTTATTTTTTTTCCCAGCCTTTATTTTGCGTGCGCGAAATTTAAAAAAAAAATACCACGTGACTGCCCGTTAAGGTGCCGCACTTTTAGTGCCCTCAAATATAAGCTGAACGAATTAGCGAATGCTAAGAAGTAGAAGAAGGAGAATAAGAAGAAGTAGAAGAATAACACCACAAACAACGACGACGACGACGACAGCAACGACAACAGCATGAAAAGGTTATCGCTAAAACGATCGAAATGAAACAATGGTGCCCGGTGCAAGTGCAGCTAGGTTCACCACCTGGACTGCATGGGGCGTGGCTTCAATCTAGGCAACAGCCTCACACTCTCCTCGCAAGAGATTGCAGTCAACAAGCCATTTGTTCCTAATGAGCCCCAATCGGCGCTGAATTCGATAGGAACTCGCAACCATTTCGTGAGCTTTCGAAACAAACAGCGAAGAAAGAAAGTGCATTGACGGAAAAGACGCCTACCACGAACCTAGGAGCACCCTCTTCCCCCTTTATTTTTTTTTTCACTAGCAGAAGGGAAAACTCAAATTCGATAAAGACGCGGAAGATTTTCTGCCGCTCCTGCCTCTTGCCTGTTATATAAGAGATTTTGTGCCTCTTGGAAGCAGCAGCTGCCAACAACCAACAAATCGATAACACGCACACAAAGTCGCGAGACAAAAAACCTCACAGGAACTTGGGTGAGGTACGAACAACTCTAACAACGCAATGCGGCTAAGCTGCAGACACCCGAAGATTTCTAAGCAGCTATATAACGCCTTCGACTCACTGAGTCCATCGAGCGCCACTGCTTTTCTTGTCTACATGCTGCATGGGAAGATGGAGACTCGCTAGTGTGTTTCCTTTCTCTGTGCGGACTGTCTATCCGCGGTCTCCTTTTCCTACAGACTCGGTTCGCTATTGAACAGGCGAATCAAATGACCACCTCTACCTTACTTGCTATTTTCGAGATCGCTTTGTTCTTTCATGCTAATGCGTTTTTTTGGTCACCACGCGCGAAGCTTCTATAGCCGTCACTTTGATATAATGTTTTTGAAGGAAATAACTACAAGAGCATCAAGAGCTCATGGCAAGATCAGAAAAGTTGGAAAAACAAACCTAATAGAGAAAACAAAGGAAGCGGGAGCTGCTTGTGAGAAACTCGCATGGCGAGCAAAAATGCACAGCCATGCCACCATAAGGGCGCATTGTATAATTCTCCTCCTCGAAACACTGGAGGCGGCACTTTCGCAAACGTTGGAGCAAGAACGTGCGGCACTCGTAGGCAAACAGTGTTTTTATGTTATTTAATGTTATTGCTGCTTCGTTTTCCTTCATATTTTGCCTCTCGGGCAGTTTTATGGTATTGCAGGACACCTTGCATAGAGATCAGCCGGAGGTTAACGCTGCTGCTTGGAACGAAGAGATGCTCCCTAGGTATTATAAAATGTACAAACACTCAAATATAACGAGCGCCCTTTTGAACATCCGCTCTTCCTTTGCGATTATGTGGTCGGCGAAATGCTATTCAAATGCGATGGTACCGAGAAGCGTTCGTTTGCGATGCGTTGAAGAGTCTAAGTACAGGTCTTCTTCACCTAACAATAAAGTTGCGTATAGGTATTTCCGAATGATCTGTGCCATAGCGGTGTGTACGGAGGCTCACTTTTGATCAAAAACGTTCACCGACTCAATTTCTTGCGTCCACCATAGAAACTACCGGCAATTCTGTTCTTTCGTTCCCAGAAGTGTGCTTATCATAATTTTTAGTTTATTTTATTGAGTGAAATGCACTATTTGTGGACAGCCACGGATTTCGAGGACACGATGGAGAAGACCACTATATGGAAATCGCTCACTCGGCACTGAAACAACACGTGTGGTTCTCGAACACAGAGACTGCTTGTGAATATATGTCTGGTTTTTTTCTTTAAACTCAACACTCGACACTGTGGAAGCCCTCTGGAGACCTCGGCTTAGGCAGCTGCGGACAAAACAGAAAAAGAATCAAGGGAACCAGAACAACGCAGTCCACATCGAGGGAGACATACAATGGCCTGGGTATGTGAGAGACACCCTGAAGCTGGGACCAAAATTTGCTGTTGAACCTAAACTGTCTGTTCCTGAACTCTTGACCTCTGTTAGAGATGTGTCTAAATGCGCTGAGGGAAATGATGTAGAACTGTGTATCTCAGCAGGTGTGGATGTTGTGTCGTGAGCTAGGCCATCCAAGCCAGCCGTGCTCGTGAAATGTGTGAAACATTTCCTTCGCGAAAATAGCATGGCAGTGCTGCCTGCAGAGAAAGGTGGTGGTTTTGGGGCCATCCCACATAACTCTTTGAAACAGAAGGCAGATGAGGATTTGGATTCCGTTTTTTATAGCAGGAATGATGTCTTCCTTGAGAAAGTTAAATCGGAAGCTAAGAAGCTTTGCCAGAAATTAAACCTCAGTAAACAGGTCCGCGAAATTGAACGTAGAAAAGCTGGGAGGCTTGAATTGTTTTTTTTTTTAAATCAGAACCCATAAACCAGAATTGCCACTGCGTATTATAGTGTCAGAAGGTGGAACTTGGCAATAGTCTGTGGGCCGTTTTCTTCAACACAAGTTGAAATTGCTAGCAGTCAATGATCCTTTTCTGACCAAGAACTCAGGAGAAGTAATAGATTACCCGAAGACGCATGTAGCTAGTAATTTAAAAGCTTTCTCTATAAATGCAAAAAATCTATATTACTCCCTGCCACATGATGAGTTATTAGTATGTGTTCAAGAGGCTATTGATACTTACAATGAAATGAAGTTTGTAAACACCATCTGCATATCTACACAGAGTTTTCTTGAGCTGTTGTCCATGTATCTGCGCTCGACGTTCTCCAAGTGGAATGGAAGTGTTTATCTCCAAAAACAAGGAATTTGCATTGGTTCCTGTGTTACGCCAAATTTAAGTGACCGTTATATTGCTCGTGTAAACAGGATACTGCATGCCAGATTAGAAGACTCAATTGTAAAGAAGGCGTGCAGGTACGTTGGCGACTACTTTGTGCTTCTTGATTCAAGTTCTAGCGAGGAGGTTTGTCTTGATGTCGCGCAAGTGCTAGATCTTTTTAATATGCGTGTGCAACCGCCCACTTTTACGCATGCAACGCCACAGGATGGTGCTTTGCGATTCCTCGATATAAGAATGTTTTTTGAGGGACACCAGGTGTGCTGGGCATATTTCATCATTTTCATCAGGCTACTCAAAGTCGGTTAAGAGGGGCATCGCAAAGACAGTCTTAATGAATGTGCTTCGCCGCTCATGTCCTCATAAGCGTTTATACAGTTTCCCGGCGCAAGACGATCACCTTACAACAGGCCGGTTTTCCGCAGTACATCATCACAGCTGTGGCGAAGGTCTCCTAACACCGTAAAACGCAGGCGACAGGATGAGCAGTTTACTTCACCGGAAATTGCGCGAAGGAAGCAGAAACGCGCAGTAATACCGTACATCCACGACATCTCAGACAGACTGGAGAAGATTGGCAATAACGCAAACGTAAGCGTCATCTTTTCAGCGCCAATCAAGCTGCCGAGCTTGTGCAAGACCAGCTGCTCTGGTACTGAGAAGCCCAGTTGCCGGACCAATCACAAGGAAGGCTATGTTCTTTGTGAGAAGGATATCGTGTATGAACTGCCCCGGTCGTGTGGCAAAATATATATCGGCCAAATGGGAAGGTGCGTAAATGATAGGCTGCGTGAACACCTAATAATGTGCGAACAGGAGGAGTGGGGCATGTGGATTTTCACTGCAGAAAGCATGGGTGCAGTCCCATTTATAATCAGTGCACTGTGATAGGAAGAAGCCCAACGCAAACAACACGTGTGATTATTGAAGTGGCGAAGATTGCTATTTTGGGAAACGCTTGTGTTAACGCGCCTTCAATCGATCTTTCAAGAAAACAATTCCATTTTTTAAACCTGACACAGAGGGTGGCGTGATGCAGATAGCATTTTAATCTTGCAGCTCATGCATGGTCGCATTTTTCAGCTTCGATATCATCTTAACTTTCCATTACACGTTCCTCGGTGCTGTCTTATTTGTTCGAAACCAGTACATATGCGCATGCGTGCGTTGCTGTGTGTTCTCTGTATATAGATGTGTACCGCTTCGTAGAATAAAAAAAAACAATTGTTGGAAGTTAGCGCTGTGTCCGCGTCATACTTATGTCTCTCGTTCCTTTTCGTGCGGTAAAACCGTAAAAGTTGTGGAATGCCAGCATGCCTAAATTTACGCTCTTTTTTTTTACGCTTTTACCCCATCAAACGGCCCATGGTAAGCGCGTCCGTGGTGTGAGTATAAGTCATCCGATGCCGTACACTGCTGTTGTAGCAGACGGGCAATCACACAAGTTTTCCAATTATTCGCTTAATTATGGGGTTAATGCGGTTAATTATGGACAGACAGTAACTCCCTTTATTAAAAAGACTGTATTTCTTCTTGCGCCTGCAGCAGGACGCGGCACAAATGAGAAATTATTGGTGGCTGACATTGTCACTTATTGTCAATGTTCAGCTACGTATCGAATTAAGCAGGTCGGCCCTCAGTGTGCACGCCCCTACGAAGTGACCAAGACTTACGTACGTCTGCTGGCATATGCCTACTACATTGGACTACGTCCCTCAACTCGTCCAATTGCATGTATCTCCGGAGGTAACTATATATATGCCATTTTGCACCATATTCTTAGATGTTCGGTGAGAATGAGCACTAAAACAGCAAAATGAAAAAAAAAATCGTTTCAGGAAACTAAACCTGAAGTTCTGCGCGGAGTACAATGTATTACGGACAAAATTCTCGTGCTTCATACTGTAGTACGAAGCTACAAAATAAACTCACTTAGATTCGTTCTACATTTGGGTGAACAAAAATGTTTCCTTTCACGAAACGCCCTCCACCCTGCGGGCTTCCAGCAAACTAATTTTTCGTATTTTAGGTGCAATATAGTTTTGTTCAGCACTGCTCCTCGTTATTTCTCGGGCTCTGTGGACTGAAAGAAGTGGACTAGCGAAAGTTACGGGGCTCACCGTGTGATCTATGGCGACTCGGAATAAGGACGCAGCGCGCTTCTGCCGGCTGAGACGAAGAGAAGACGCTTAGCCGTGCTCTCATTGCTCAGACGCATCCAAATACACAGGAGGGTCGTAAATAATCTACGCTGACTTCTGTCTAGCGTGCCTATGAGGAACGCTAGCATAAAGGTAAGAGAGTAATGGCTAGAGAAAAGCGCGAGAAGTATGACAAATAGAAAAGAAAAAGAAAGGAGACCCAGACACGGATGACCAAAAAAATACTCAAGAAAGAAACAAAGGCTTATCGTAGTCAGCGCAGACACGCACTCTCCATCTTGCCGGTGTCTGCTTGCGCGTTTCTTGCCTGCAACGAGCAAATCGGTGCACGGCCCATTACAGACGGCTCCGCGTAGCACTCTTTCAGTCACATTTCTCTCTGTCCGTTTCTAAGAAAACGAAACATTGTTAAAGACTGAAAGTACTAAAGCTAGAGTGGCGTTCCTGTGCACTTGTATATTTCGATGGGACGCCTTCGTGAGATATATCTTGAGATGGTTCTACCTAGGCGAACACGCGTTGCATGTAACATTTCTGCCGCAGAAGTAGTTCTTCTGGTACGTTTGCGACTAGAAGCTCCGAAACACCGTTCTGCGCCACTGAATGCACACAGACTGCGTTCATTGAAAATACCGAAATAGATAGTCAAAAGCGCAAAAAGAAAGGAAGCTACAACAGCGCGCATCATAAAAAAAAAAACGACAACAATTTTCCAGTCCCGAAATGCATGCTCTTTGGCTTCTTCGTGCGTGCTACCGTTGCAACGAATGATTTAAGCAAATCGCAGTGTGCAAATAGAGCGCGCTCGCATTCATGATTCTTCTGTTGGTAGGTTAGACTATATACTGAGTTATCACCCCCTCTACACGTAGGTTGACAAAATCAATCGCAAGGCCAGTATTATTAAAAAAGGGCAGTCTTTAGCGATTCCTTTGGTTCTGAGCTTATTCAAAGCGAAGGAAAAGCTTACACAACAAGCACAGCCATCTTACTTTTTCCTTGCCTGCTTGTTTTTCAATTAATTGCGCTCACACACAAGCGAAAAATGACCAAGAAGCAAATATTTCTACCCGTCATTGTTAGTTCTTCAGCATTTAACTAGAGGCTTGACTGAACCTGTGGTTCACATAGATTCCAGGAAGTGCATGTGGTCTGCGTAAAGTTTAGTAAACGTAGTAAACGTTTTCGATTCATCGTATGAATACTGAGATAAAAACAAAAGTAAGGTTTTCAGATCAATTATCCAGGACTTGATCATATTCTCTGCAAGAATAAGACTTCATTTCTTTATAAACAAAGGAAGTTGTATATCGTAAATTGATACACGGTAAGACAATAGAAATACATGTACAGACTAACGATCTCATATTCCCCATATCTGAGTAGAATAGATTGATTCAGTAGACATGAAATACTTTGTTAGGCCTTATGCACGCAGCAGTTTCGTCAAAGGCTCGGGATAAATTTTGTTTGAGCGCGTTCGATATTTATTGCAATTATCATTCTAAGGGTACATCACGCATTTTCTGGGGCTATCTATCTATCTATCTATCTATCTATCTATCTATCTATCTATCTATCTATCTATCTATCTATCTATCTATCTATCTATCTATCTATCTATCTATCTATCTATCTATCTATCTATCTATCTATCTATCTATCTGTCTGTCTGTCTGTCTGTCTGTCTGTCTGTCTGTCTGTCTGTCTGTCTGTCTGTCTGTCTGTCTGTCTGTCTGTCTGTCTGTCTGTCTGTCTGTCTGTCTGTCTGTCTGTCTGTCTGTCTGTCTGTCTGTCTGTCTGTCTGTCTGTCTGTCTGTCTGTCTGTCTGTCTGTCTGTCTGTCTGTCTGTCTGTCTGTCTGTCTGTCTGTCTGTCTGTCTGTCTGTCTGTCTGTCTGTCTGTCTGTCTGTCTGTCTGTCTGTCTGTCTGTCTGTCTGTCTGTCTGTCTGTCTGTCTGTCTGTCTGTCTGTCTGTCTGTCTGTCTGTCTGTCTGTCTGTCTGTCTGTCTGTCTGTCTGTCTGTCTGTCTGTCTGTCTGTCTGTCTGTCTGTCTGTCTGTCTGTCTGTCTGTCTGTCTGTCTGTCTGTCTGTCTGTCTGTCTGTCTGTCTGTCTGTCTGTCTGTCTGTCTGTCTGTCTGTCTGTCTGTCTGTCTGTCTGTCTGTCTGTCTGTCTGTCTGTCTGTCTGTCTGTCTGTCTGTCTGTCTGTCTGTCTGTCTGTCTGTCTGTCTGTCTGTCTGTCTGTCTGTCTGTCTGTCTGTCTGTCTGTCTGTCTGTCTGTCTGTCTGTCTGTCTGTCTGTCTGTCTGTCTGTCTGTCTGTCTGTCTGTCTGTCTGTCTGTCTGTCTGTCTGTCTGTCTGTCTGTCTGTCTGTCTGTCTGTCTGTCTGTCTGTCTGTCTGTCTGTCTGTCTGTCTGTCTGTCTGTCTGTCTGTCTGTCTGTCTGTCTGTCTGTCTGTCTGTCTGTCTGTCTGTCTGTCTGTCTGTCTGTCTGTCTGTCTGTCTGTCTGTCTGTCTGTCTGTCTGTCTGTCTGTCTGTCTGTCTGTCTGTCTGTCTGTCTGTCTGTCTATCTATCTATCTATCTATCTATCTATCTATCTATCTATCTATCTATCTATCTATCTATCTATCTATCTATCTATCTATCTATCTATCTATCTATCTATCTATCTATCTATCTATCTATCTATGTCTGTATCTAACCGTTTTCCCGCAAAACGGGGTCGTTCGCTAGTCTATCGTTGAATGGGTAGCGCGTCGGGCTGCAATGCTAATTTGCCAGGATTCAAAACCAACGGTTCGCCAATAGTGGTTTGTGGGCAGCTGGCACTCTGTACCTATGTACTGCTCTTCAGCTAACCTTTTTGACGCCCGAATGGGTCATTGGGGATGCGGGATTGGGTATGGGCATGTGTATGTACGGCGCTTCACGAACCTTGTGGCAACTGGGAGCACTGCGTATGTACCACTAGGTCTGTGCTGCTCTTCAGTGAACCTACTCGTGAACCGAGTAGGTGTGTTCCGCTCTTCAATAGACGTCGTTGACGCCAACCTCGGTAACTAGCTAATTGCCACTGCGAATGTGCCCATGGGAATCTCCCGTAGTATTGGCGAAGCAAAAGCTCGGAACCCTACGTCTCTGCGTTGTTTATCGTCGACTGAAGAAGATCCCGAAGAAGGACGTATATCCTCTCCCACGGATAGACGACGCATTGGATCGGCTCTGCAACGCCAAATATTTGTCACCGATGGATCTCAATTCTCGCGACTGGAAAATAGAAGTCGACGAGAGAGATTGTGAAAAAACAGCCTCCTAATGCCAGACGGCCTCTATGAGTTCAAGGTCATGCCATTCAGATTATGCTCGGTACTTGCAACGTTCGATCCAGCGCGTAATGGACGCGTTGTTAGCAGGATTGAAGTGGCAGACCTGTCTTGTTTACTTGGATTACCTCGTCATCTCCACTGGAAATTTCGACCGTCACCTCAGACGGCTTGCAATAGTACTAGATGCCATCAAGTCATCAGGGCTCACTCTGAAGCCGGAAAAGTGCCGCTTCACTTACGACGAGCTTCTGTTTCTTGGCCGCGTCATCAGCAAATCTGGAGTTCGCCCAGGCCCGCAGAAGACAGTTGCCATCGCAAAGTTCCCACAGCCCATGGACAAGAAGGTAGTGCGAAGATTCCATGGCCTGTTTGCCTACTACAGGTGCTTTGTCAAGGACAATTCAGGCATCGCTGAGTGAATCACGCATGACAGTGAACTAAATGCTATGTCAAGTTCAAGTGGGAAACGCCGCAGTCCGACGCATTTCAAGAACTCAAACGACGCATGTAGTGAACGCCAGTACTTGCGCACTTCGACGAGGACGCCGATACATAAACTGACGCCAGTAGCCTAGGCCTTGGTGCCGTCCTAGTCCAGAGGAAAGACGAACTTGAAAGGGTGATAGCTTAAGCTAACCAGTCGCTGTGAAAAGCAGAAGGCAATTATTCTACGACCAAAAAGAAATGCCTCGCTATTATTTGGGCTACAAGAAAATCCTGTCTTTATTCAATGGCAGGCCATTCAAAATCGTCAACGACCATCACGCGTTGTATTGGTTAGCGAATTTAAAGGACCCTTCAGGACTGCTGGTGTGGTGGAGCCTGAGACTGCAAATATGTGACATCACTGTAATCTACAAGTCCGTACAAAACACTTCGAAGCCGATTGCCTATAACACGCCCCCATTGACCCGCCGCTGAAAGATGACGAGGATGACAAAGCCTTCCTTGAAATAGTAAGCGCGGAAGACTTCACTGAACAGCAATGTGCAGACCCGGAGCTCAAAAGCCTCGTCGAGTATTTCGAATGGAACACCGACGTTGTCGCAAGGGCATTTAAGCAAGGATTCCCTTCGTTCTTACCTCAAAACAACCCACTCGTAAAGAAGAACTTCTCACCTGGCCGCGCCAACTACCTTCTTGTTTTTCCTTTAGCGATGCGGCCAGAAGTACTACACGCCCAACATGGCGATCCAACCGCTGGGCCTGTCGGATTCTCCCGGACGCGATCGAGGATACAGGAAAGGTATTACTGGCCGCACCTGTCCGCCGCCGTCGCCCGTTACGTCAAGACATGCCCAGACTGTCAGCGACGCAAGACACCACCGACAAGGCCAGCGGCATCACTACTGCTGATCGAGCCTCCTTGGTGACCATTTCAGCAGATCAAAATGGACTTGTTGGGACCCTTCCCGACGCCAGCATAAGGATCGTCGTGGCGACGGACGACCTCACCCGCTTCGCTGAAAGGAAAACTCTGCCGAAAGGTAGCGCAGCCGAAGTGACGAAATTCTTCGTCGAGAACATCCTGCTGCGACATGGTGCCCCAGAAGTACTCATCACCGACCGAGGAATGGCCTTTACAGCACAGCTCATCCAAGCCATTCTGCAATACAGCCAGACAAGCCAGAGGAGGACAACTGCCTACCATCCGCAGGCGAATGGTCTTACGAAGCTGAATAAGACCCCCGCCGGCATGCCAGCAATGTACGTCGACGTCGAACACAAGACCTGGGATGCCGTCCTGCGGTATGTAACCTTCGCTTACAACACGTCGTTGGAAGAAATAACTCAGATCACGCCATTCAAGCTGGTTTACGACAGGAACCCGACAACGACTCTCGACGCCATGCTGCTGAACGTCACCGACGAAGAGAATATTGACGTCGTCAGCTTTCTCCAGCGCGTCATAGAATCCCGACAGCTCACCCGCCTGAGGATCAAGAACTAGCACAGAACCGACAGCCGACACTACAACCTTGGACGACGCTACGTCGAGTACCAGCCCGGCAACAGTGTTTGGGTTTGGACCCCAATACGCCGGCGAGGACGTAGCAAGAAGACTTTACGCCGCTATTTCGGACACTACATTACAATCCGACGTATCGGTGCACTCGACTATGAGGTCGTGCCAGACGGCATTTCGCAATCACGGTGGCACGGCTCATGGCCTGAAATAGTCCACGCTGTGCGACTTAAGCCGTTATACCAGTGCTAACGAACTTTGGGATTTTACAAAGCTGAACTTTTTGGACTGCATGGCATTGGACTTTATTTCTTTGTTGTTTTGTTTAATAAGTATCCTTTTGTTTTTTCGCTCTCCTGTTATGCTTGTAGCATCTGGACGACGCTTTTTGAGAGGAGGGCATTGACACGTGTAGTTGTTTAACTTTTTCGGGTGACCGCTTTTCACCGTCTAACAAATCTCGTCGCTCAGCACGGTACGCGTCCGCATCTAGCAGAAGTTCCTAGAATGGTATTGATGGTTCTTTTTGCTGTCTGTTGTCACCGAAGCTTGTCTAATCTGATTACATCTGCGACGCGAATGGCGTAGAACTTTCTGGAAGACACGCTGACACCATCGATTACTTTGGCACCTTCAACTGCTCACGTATGAAAGCCGATGCGCCTCACTGGCAGATAAGATTTCGATGTTCGCCGACCGTGTTCGCCTCTATCGATGATTTTTCAGTGTAACTTGCTTTTGTGGGCACAAGTTCGGCCAATAAAAAGTTAGTTTCGCCATTCACACTTTTGCCGCTATATTATTGGGCAATATCTTGCTTACTGTTTGGTCATAGTTCACTATTCAGCTTAACGGAAACCCTGTTTAACCCGGTGGCTGTGCGCTTTGAAGTTTTATCTTCGGCTTTGTTCCAGTTGAAATTTATCAGAACGAGCTCATTTTTCATCTGGTTCCCATTCAAGCTGATTTTAAAGAAACACCTCTTTATTCCCCTGAAGTGATTGGACGGCTATTTCTCGTATGTAATTTTATGTCGCGTTCTTCCAGTTTCTTCCCAGCTTCATCTAGGAAATGGCGTTGTATTACTCCAGAATTTCTGTCTAATAAGTTAATGTGGTTCAAAAATATTCCACGTGCGGCCTCCTTTTTCTCACGTATGTCTGACAACCTAGTATGGATCTGGCATGAAGGTGGGTCACGACCTATTCGCAGCTGCTGAGACCAAAGCAGTAATTCAATGGCCTTCGGGATTGCGCTCACTAGCGGAAAAAAACTGTTAGGGCGCGCAACCTCGGAGACCGTGGTCGTTCCCTACTTTTTCCAGCAGGGTTGCCACGTGGGAAAGGTGATTGTTTTGAAGATACCGATGCCTAAAAGCCGTCGACTACCTCTAGTATGGCAGCAATTCTCATCTGCAGAAACCTGTCTCCGCTGGACGACAAATTATGGAAGACCATGAAGTTAGCGCGAACATCGCGGCAGGCGTATGAGCCTAGATGGTGAAAAAGAAATTACTACAACAAATCTCAAGCTCCGGCGTTCACGTCACATCTTTGTGTGACCATGTGAACACCTGTGCTTACACACTTACTGTTCACAGTCGTTGCCCTCAGAAATCGAAACTCGGACCGCTCGCTATATGCAAGACTCTAAGATATTAATCGTCACGCGCTGAAGCAAATGAGATTTTCCACCACGATAACTATGTCATTAGCTACATATTAAAATGGAAAAGATAAGAACCAAACTTCTTGTGTAAGTGTTCCTTTATAAAGAACTGTGCCTATGTAGATATTACAGCTTTGGTTCATTTTACCATTGGATCACAGAGGACCACTCATGCAAAACAACCTCACAAACATAACGGAAGCTCATGGAACGTTTGTATCAGTTTGAGAGCCGTCTTACATAACTACGGAAGTTTCAGTTATATACTCCATTTGGTGCATAACAGTCAACGCTACTATAGCTAGAAAAATGCCTCTCAGTGTTCGCATACGCGATCGGAAAAGTATAGTGCGCCACGTATGAAAAAAAAGGTGTGGCTATGCGCCCCTTGATTCGGGGTAAATTTAGACTCATAATTTCATGTCGCACCGAAAGCGTCGCAGATGTAAGTCCTTTTACCATCGAACGAGCGCACTAACACATTTCTTCTGCTAGCCGTAATGGCGCACTGCTTGCGGCCGCTATAAACCTTGGTTCGTCCCATACGTGCAACAGAAAGATGCAGAATGAATACGTGATCTGACAATAGGTTATGCTGACGAGTGGTACTGGTGAGATATGCAGTAGTACTTCAGCAGAAAACAAAGCAAATCAAATGCAACTACACTGCAAAACGCATGGTGGCTGATTTGTAGGACCGCACTTCTTGCACGACCTGCTAAGTATGAAACCTAGTGTAGCAGTGTTCCGAAGGCCTGCCTGTCTTATGTAACATGCCTGTGCCAATATTGCCCCTGTCGAAGGCTGGCGCTCGAAGTTACAGATCAACTGCTGGTCATGTCCCACATGGAAACCAAAGTACTCTGCCATTCCCGAACGAAAGCGCCATGCTATATGTCAGTAGTGAAATACAAGATTTCGTCCTACCAGTTCAAGACCTTTGAAGCAGTGCTTTGGAGGGCACTGCTGAGCAACTGCGGTTGGTAAACTGAAGCCTCAGTGTGGCGTCCGTATATGTGAGACCTCGCTAGAAGTTATTGAAGGGAGAAATCACAAGATACTTCTGCAGCCGCTCCGAGGAATATATGCGGGAATTTAACGCACACCATACTCTTTGGGGCGACAAGGTGATTGGTGCTCGTGGGAAACAAATCGCCAGTGATTTAGATACCGAGGGACTCTGCGTGGCCTCTTACAGTTTGATTGACTTGAAATTACACTTAGGGGACATTCTTGCATCATCAATGACGAGTAAAGACAGAATTGACACCGACCATTTTGCTGTCTTCGTCAACACCGTTAGATTTCGAACCCCCGGCCTTAAATACTTTTCTGTGACGCATTGCGATACGTGCAGGGACGGTGTAATCGAATACTTTGGAGACGCGTTCGCGGATATACTACGTAGCAAGAGATTCGCTGCCACTTAGCTGCAGCGACCCGACCCATTCCATGCTTCGGATCTCAAAAACCTCGGCGCTGCCGGTAGAAGAACGCAACGAAGGCTGATGAAGGCGAAGGGCGGCCCACCAATAAAGACAACATATAACAGAATTAACGCACTATTTCTCCGTTACACAAGGAAACTAAGAAGAGATCAATGGGCCGAAATTTGTGCAAGCGTGACCGTCTTCACGCCAGTGTCAAGGATACGGGGAGTTGTTAGTAACCTTAGTGGAAAGGTTCGGCCAATCACGCCATTTGAAGGCCTAGCAATGAAGTTAAGCAATCAGCTCGCTTGTCTTGCGAATGCTTTTGCTCAAGTATGCTTTTCCGGCAGGTCACCAGACGCAACCACCCCGTCTCCGCTGCTTTTGTCGTGTCCGAGGGATGCTCCTTTCGCACTGAGAGAGTTGGAACTAGCTATATGAGAAGCCACTGACGTCGCTGTGTGGTGGGATGTTACCTTATCAGCAATCAGATGTTCTCTAACCTACCGATTGAGATACGACGTGACCTGCTGAATTTTTTAACGAAGTGTTGGAGTGAGGGGATAACCCGAATTTATGGTAGCATGGGTGGTACCGGTTCTGAAGCCTGAAAAAAAAATGTGCTGTTCTGGACTCGTACAGATCGGTGTCGCTGACCTCCTGTTCAGTGTAGCTACTGGAGAAGATGGCTTGCACAAGACTCGCTTGGTACGTCGAGCAGGGTCGGAAACTACCGTCATGCATGACTGGGTTTCGGCAGCATCTGAGTACTCAAGACAATGTGCTGGACCTGCTAAGTAACATACAACATTAAAATGCAGACGGCCTGTCGACACTTGCTGTTTTTATGGATTTCTACAAGGTTCACGGCTACGTGTCTCAAACAGCCATCATCAGCCATTTACAAGCTATAGGCGTCACAGGTCAACTCTTGCACTTCTTACATACGTATCTGAATGATCGCCACATCGGAGGTCGTCTTGGCAACACTTTGAGCTATGAAATCGGTATATTTCGCAGCGCACCAGAGGAGTGTTTTACGTCTTTCATTATTTAACATTGTCATGGTGAGTCTCCCAGGGATACCAAACCACCCAACACCAACACCGGTCAAGATGTCTATATGTGCCGTTAGTATGTGCATATGGGTCTCCGGCTACTGCATCGTCGCCTAGCACGAATATCCCACGGAACAGTAAATGCCATTCAGGGCCATTTGATAACGTCTGGCTTATAGCTATCAGCAGAAAAATAACAATAATTCATACTATTTTCTGGAAAGAAAATCGACAGACTTGAAACTGAATTTCAACGAGTACCAGATTCGACAAGTCACCAACGTTCGATTTCTTGGCATTACCTTGGACCTCTGGTGCCATGCTGTTGGCCGCGTCGGGAAATCATCGGCACAGAGGCTTTATGTTTTCAAGCGAGTCACTGGCACACACAAGGGGAACCACCCGATGCCGATGCTACGGCTACACACAGCGTTGGTTAGAAGTCGGATCCTATGCCAGCTACCTCTGATGTCCCCCTCATATAGTCAATGGGAGCGCTTAGAAGCCATTTGCAAAAAAAAGTATTCGGCTGTGCTTGGGAGTCCGTGAGCCGGCATCGCACAAAAAAGTGCTCTACGGAGTTGAGTAACACTATCTGCAACTTCTGGCTTGCCAGGCTCTCATGACCCAGTTACTACGTTCGAGTGAGTCTTCGCCTAGCAAAGTCTTCTTATGACTTGTAGGTAGCAGGTCACGCTCATATTTTTATGCAGCACTAGCACGCTTCAAACTCAGGATTGCGCTGCTCGAGACAGAGGAAAAAGGTCGGTTCACCCGGGACATTCTAGGATATCACATGGAACTTAAGTGTACCGCGACTGCAGTCAAAGAACTGCATTCCATCTGCAGAAGCCAAGTCACTAGTTCTGGAACATTTGAACATGACATGCCCAAATCACCTCCAAGTATACAGAGCTGCACTCCATATTTGCACTCCATGTCTGCACTCCAAGTATAACAGCTGCACTCCATATTTACTCTCTGAGATATGCGTGGTCTGGCCGTCTGGACTGTATGGCTTCGTCTACAGCTGTGAAACACATGGCAATAGCTGCTGCTCTGCGTAAAGGCATCGCATCCACAGAATGGGGTCCTCTTTACTCACTCAAAGGCCGGGTTGCAACTACTCTACCATGGCCTGCCACCTACCGGGCTCCACGACATATGGAATGCCTGAGCAAGAGAGGAAGCCTCACTTCTATATCGAATAAGGACCGGATCTGCTAGTACGGCAACGTGGTTATTTAAGATGGGGCATATGAATTCTAGAAACTGTCCGACATGCGAAGAGACAGGAGATATTGAGCACTTTCTGCGGCAGTGCCCAAAATGCCGAGTTACACCCTAAGTTAGACGTAAGGGATAAGAAAAGGGCAGATTGGGTGAGGGAACAAACGCGAGTTAATGATATCTTAGTTGAAATCAAGAAAAAGAAATGGGCATGGGCAGGACATGTAATGAGGAGGGAAGATAACCGATGGTCATTAAGAGTTACGGAATGGATTC
The DNA here is from genome assembly GCF_038994185.2 of Dermacentor albipictus. Taxonomy (NCBI): domain Eukaryota; kingdom Metazoa; phylum Arthropoda; class Arachnida; order Ixodida; family Ixodidae; genus Dermacentor; species Dermacentor albipictus. The sequence goes on from NC_091823.1 coordinate 97,181,411, forward strand.
CAAGGGAAGGGAAACGTAGCAGAGGGCGGCATAAAGTTAGGCGGGCGGATGAGATTAAGAAGTTTGCAGGGACAACATGGCCACAATTAGTACATGACCGGGGTGGTTGGAGAAGTATGGGAGAGGCCTTTGCCCTGCAGTGGGCGTAACAACGCTGATGATGATGATGAAAATGCCGAGTTGAAAGGGACGCTTTCCTGGAAAATCTGCAAGAAGAGGAATTTCCGTATGCCTGCTTGCAACACCTTGTGTTCCCCGAGGGATTAGCTGTAGCCCTCAAGGAAACTTCACGTTTCCTTGTACCATTCTTAATAGAAACTGGTCTGGTGGGCATGTGGTCGAACACCACAGTGATTCTATAAGAGACGCTCGGACGGAGCAATTGCCGGCCTTGATTGTCAGGCTAGACCCTCCTCTTGCTACAACTCACCACCGCCATTACCCCTGCGTGTGCATAAATGTGCGTATGTTTGAGTCTGCCTTTAGTTTAGTTCACATTGCTGATGAACCACATCAATAAACAACCTTGTTCTTCGAGCAATGGAAGCGAATGATTTTTACTGCGTTCATGCAAATGCACTTTGCATGCTAAAAGCCGTGATGGATTCAGAATTACGAAAGCTGACGACGCCTGTGAAGACGTGGCTGCGTCACTACATGTAATTTTTTCCTTGGTAATTAATTCTATCTCAAGGGCACTCCAGACGCGTTAAGTACACTTAGAGCTTCATTCGATAGTAATCTGTTAGGAATGGGTCATGTAAAGGCGGCAGAAACGGCCGAAATCACACAAAAGGCTCTCCTAAAAGGTGTGGTCTTTTAAGTGCACCTTACTTTTATATTGTTCAACAAAATATATATTTTATAAATTTAGTACTCTTCCTGCGTTTGGATTATAGAAATACCGGCTAATATTGAGCTGCAAGCTTATATTGAAGCGTGAAAGTTCAGTTGCTGTTTTGCTGGCACAAACAAAAGAAAGTAGCAGTATGTGGCAGACAACATGCCAAAAGAACGGCATGTTGCTACTACCTCAGCCTTATTACAGCAAGGAGTTCTTGCCTTTAATTTTGTGGTTTTTCGCCTAATATACTCCTTAAAGATGTTTAATTATAGGTTTTTTATCGTGCGAATACCACTATGTGACCATGAGGCAATCAACTGTGGGAGACTCGGGATTAATTTTGGCCACCTGGGGATCTTTAGCATGCGCCCAATGCACTTGACATGCGCATTAAAAAAAAATTCGTCCCTATCGGCAGCAGTAGCCGCGGCCTGGATTTGAACTGACGACCTCTTGCTTTACAACGCAGCGTCACAAGCGCTAGGCCAACAAGCCTTTTTTTTATTTATTACTTTAAGCAAACAAGGCTCGGAATAATGTGCTCATCACAGATGGCTTTGATGCCCTATGTAGCACAAACGCTGCGAATAAATAGTTATTCCTGAACTTAAGCGCACCGAAATTAAGGCGCACGCAGTAGTTTCCTGGCCATATGTGTCTAGTATCTTAATATATAGTATATGCTTTGTATTGTTGGATTTTGTCACTGTTTCTACTTTTCCAATATTTTCCTTCTACGTAGAAGCAACGCGTGCCGTATAGCTTCATGTGTGTTTTGAAAACCTGTTCCTTAAGATATAGTATTTCAAGTATGGTTGGACATTCTTTTGGTATGTTGATCTCCTGAGACTTCTGTAGCACTGAAAGCTTTTCAAATGTGCATTATGGTCCTTTAGAAAAAATGGTGTTTGCTATGCTTGACTATGCTTGTAGAAGGGTTTGCGGGAAAAAAGACTTGGTGCCTGAAAAATAAACAGTGTGTGCGTTAGCGCTTAAAACAGTTTGACTGTTTTCTAAGGCATCTAGGCAGTTCTTCGCAGCTCTTTCCTGCAGAATTGCTTATGTTATGGCTTGTAGAAGCTACCTCATGTGTGTGGTTTTTTGCTGCCTGCATAAATAACTTTGGCATGATGACCTTTTCTTTCCATTACTTGTTTCCTTGCAAGCATTAACATCTTCGATCACGTTTTCGATCAATGCAATCTGTAATCATTTTGTAGTAGTCAATTTGAAGCAAATATTAGCTCATATTTCAAGGCAGGTAATATGCAAGTGCAACGGAAAAACACAGGAAGGGAAGAAAGTGACAGGTTAACCATCATCTTGAAATAAACATTAAGGTGAATAGGTCATTGATTTGTCCGATCGGTAGCAAGCTGTATGACCCCGCGACTGCTTACATTGGGCGTCGTTTAGTAGGGGTTCACTGTCATCGAAAACAGAAATGCGATTTCGAAGACAAATGACACGCTGATGTTTTAGGAATAGATAATAAATACAGATAGATAAAAAGGAATAGATATTGTCAACGTTGCCCTGTAAACATTGACTCTTTCGCTTCTTTTGGCATATGATTGGTGGTCTGTAAAGAGCCAGAGATAGTGTAATGCGCGTGTAGAACGTTTTAATGTACTTCTGCTATAGATTCAGGCAATATTTCGCTTTAATAGTCTTGATAGCGGCTTGATAAAGATGCCTTTTCTCGAAATTATAACGAAGACGGCGTGCACTGATTTCTAAACGACGTACACTTCGAGGCAAAGCCTAAGAGTGCCACTGACAGACGGAAAACAAAGCTTGTGACTGGGTTCAGTTGCGAATCCGCTTGAAGAAAATATATTAGTGTGCTTCTGAAATGCCGTTTTATGGCCATACATTCCTTTCATAGGAGGCACCGGAAAGTCGTGTATGTGTCTTGTGCTTTGCTCTAGATCGCGAATTTCGGTTCCCATTCAAGGCTCTAGCGTTCTCTCAAAAGCAAGCGGAGATTGACGTCGCAGAACACTTCTGCGCCAGATTATCTGACCAACTCACAGCGCCCAACATTCCACCGCTTTCGAGAGTTGCAACAGTAGTAGTTGTCCGCCACCACGTGATCGCTGCATGGATTTACCATTCTCAATCACGAACTTAAGACAGCATTAGCTTTGTGTGGCCGTACATCAGCGCCAGGACCTGATGGGATTTCCTACCGAGCTCTGTGTCACCTGGGTGAGAGAGCGAGAGTTGTTCTCCTTGAGATGTACAATGAATTTTGGAGCGATGGCACGCTACCAATAAGCGGGAAGACAAGTCGCCTTGTTCCACTGCTGAAGCTTGGAAAGTCGCCGTTGGAACTCTCATCATATCGCCCGATCACTTTCGCAAGCTGTGGCGGCAAAGTAACGGAGAGGATGGTACTAGGACGCCTGCAGTGGTACTGGTAGTACCACAACACCTACGTGGATGCCATGGCGGGCGTTCGACGTGGTCGATCATTGATCGATAACGTCGTCGACCTGGTCACCTACGTTAAGCATGAGAAATGCCGCAAAAATCTCTGCCCTTCTTGGTTCCTCGACGTCAAAGGGGCGTATCATAATGTTACGCATGAAGGGGTCCTATTTGCTCTCGAATAATAATAATAATAATAATAATAATATATGGGTTTTACGTGCCAAAAACACTTTCTGATTATGAGGCACGCCGTAGTGGGGGACTCCGGAAATTTTGACCACCTGGGGTTCTTTAACGTGCACCTAAATCTAAGTACACGGGTGTTTTCGCATTTCGCCCCCATCGAAATGCGGCCGCCATGGCCGGGATTTGATCCCGCGACCTCGTGCTCAGCAGCCCAACACCATAGCCACTGAGCAACCGCGGCGGGTGCTCTCGAAGAAGTAGGAGTGTATGGTCGGATGTTTCAATGGATACGCATCTGTCTCTCCATAGGATCCTTTTTTGTAAGCACCGAGGAAGGCCATGCTTCTCTAATATGCTACCGCGGCGTCCCCGAGGGCGGTGTACTTAGCCCTGTGCTATATATTCTAACCCTAATTGCTCTCCTTGAGCACGTGCCAAGCAGAGTCAGGCTATCAATCTACGCCTATGGCATCTGCATTTGGACGTCTGCAGTAACAAACCTACAGTTGCGAACGAAAATTCATAGACCTGCCACCCAAACTGCTATGTATCTCCGTAAACGAAGTCTGGACATTTTCTCTGAGAAATGCATACTAGTGCAATTTACTCGCAAACCCATGACAAACTGCAGCGCAATGATAAATGGCCAAAGTAATAGCATATGTTCGACCTTACAAGTTTCTAGGTGTCATAATCGACCAGGACTTGTCATGGAGCCCTCACGTATCATACGTGAACAAACGGTTCACAGGCATCTGTCACCTGTTCAAGTTTTTCACTGGCAAGACTCGGGGAATGTCGACAAGTGCTATGCTACAACTATATAGTGTGTTTTTTCACGGTGTTCTGCGTTACAGCTTGCCAGCAATAACCAACAAAGGCAAAACGAATCTACGCACAATAGAAAATGTTGAGGCTTAAGCGCTCTGGATCTGTCTAGGCCTGCCTTAGAGTGCATCAACAGTGGCTACTATAGCAATCGCTAGAGACCATCTTCTCAACACCAACACTGATGCTGAGGTGCTGAGGACCAATATAAGGCATCTTACTAGGACCACCTAGCCTCTCTACCAGCGGACAGAAAACGCACATCTTTCAGACAAATCTATTAACCGCAGATGGTGAATCATTGCCAGCTTGTTTCATTTCGGCTGCGAGACTTGAGATCACGAAAAAGAACTGATCTATTACCACCAGCCCTTTAACAGCTCACGTTACTACTTTTGTACGAGAACTACAGTGAATGCGCCTATCTACACTGACGGATATGACCGGCCTCCGCTGCAGCAATCGTGATACCAGCGAAAGCTACAATCATCAAATTTAAGACTACTCACGCGACAACATCGACGGCAGGAAGTACACAGAACTCTTTAGCGCCCTTCATTACATCGGTGATGAACCATCACACAAGAAGACGATCTTCTGCGATTCAAAGGTGGCCAGTGCCGCCTCTACTGTCCCCTTTACGACGGGGACCACACGAACAGCTAGTATTTCAGATTACCGAGATGATGCACCATATAAGTGATGCAGACCTTGAAATAACTTTCCAATGGCTTTTATGTCACTGCAGGATTATCGGCAATGAACTGGCCGATCAATCTGCCCGTTCAGCCCATACTGAGGACAACCACGCACCAATACCACTTTCTAGAACTGACGTAGCACGGAAGCTCCACCTGCTTGTCCGCCACTGCACCACGGCGTAATGGAATGAGCCATATTGCAGGAATTCTCGACCATACTCCCTTGATCTCACATTAAGCATTCGAGTCAAACCAAAGCTTCGCCGTTGAGACGCCACACATTTGTATCAACTGTGGTTGGGCGTTGCTTTTACCAAAACCTATGCGTTTTGCATAGATATGGCCGACACCGCAACCTGTGACCACTGTGGGCATGGAGGATCGATTGGACATATCTTGTGCGACTACCCGCAGTACAGTCCCCAGAGGGAAATCCTTCACCACGAACTGAACCATCTGTACGACCGACCACCATCGGAAGAAGGAATCCTACCCCATCGACAGGATCTAACGTGAAAGAAGGAGGCCATGCGAGCGCTACTGCTCTTCGTGCGATCTACCGGCCTTTGTGAACGTCTCAAACTGGAACGCTTTTTGTGTGTGTGTCTCTGGGTGTGCATTTTTAAACCCTTTTCTATCTATCGCCTTTCTAACCTCTAGTTCCCACCCCAGTGTAGGGTAGCAAACCGGAGACTAATATCTGGTTAACCTCCCTGCCTTTCCTCTTCATCTCTCTCTGTGTCTCTCTGTCATATAGATGTAAAAATATATTAATGTGTCTTTCAGAGTAGAACGACGCATTGAGCACAAGCATTTTCAGGTATGCTGATACACTACATGAAAAGGGGCATACAGCGTAGACATGATAATAATAATAATATATGGGGTTTTACCTGCCGAAACCACTTTCTGATTATGAGGCACGCCGTAGTGGGGGACTCCGGAAATCTTGACCTCCTGGGGTTCTTTAACGTGCACCTAAATCTAAGTACACGGGTGTTTTCGCATTTCACTGCGTAGACATGATCCGCGCGAGCTCCTCATACGAGGGTTCTTGTCTAACTAGCTGCAGCGTCGGCAGCCCAAAAAAAGTGTAACAAAGGTTTTCTGTGGAAGCAGACAATCGAATGAATTCTGAAACTATTTAAAATGCTATACTTCTGCTATTGCTTTGCGTTTTCATTCTGCAATTACTTAAGTTGTTACCGGGGATTCATATATCTTACACCTAGTGCCATAGAAACGCACTTACGGCGTTCCTTCAGACGCAGTTTCTATAAGCACAATCGCAAATTGCATAGAAAATCCATGCAGTGCGTCGCACAAGACACTCTCAAGTTCATGTGGATTGCTCATTAGGAATCGCGGCAAATTTTTTGCCGAATGCCAGAGAGGTAACGCCGCATCTTTAGATAAGTGTGGTACTGGATAGGCTATTGCCGCAGTGACGGGTTTGGCGCAATGATTCAGATGTAAATAAATGTGGGGTCAATAACACAACCGTATAGAATATGGATGCTGTAATAGCTCTGGATGCGCTTATTTTGCATTTACCTTCGCCGTACTGATAACCATGACCAACTACGGTGTCCAAAACAGGCTAGAGCGCTTGCAAAAGACGAGAGTGGCCCGCCGGGGATTATGCGCCAGAGAGAAGGTGGAACAATGGCGGAAGAAGTGTAGGAGCAGCGAAAGTCACGAAGAAAGTGAAGAACGCGGATGGTGAAACTAAGAAAAGAGCTTTTTCGCCCACTCCATGAACAAGGCGCTCGCTGTGAAAGGAAGTATCGGGAGACAAAAGACCCCTGACGTGCTGCTGATGTCAGCGAGGGCTTTGTCAGAAAGGAGTCTGCAGCGCGGTCTTATTGGTGGCATTGAGGGCCACAGACAGCTCCGAAAGCACAATGGCTGCGGGTGGTCAAAGAAGGTCGACGGTGCAGCGAAATCGATTGAAGGATGATATTGAATGGATGACGTTTCTTTAGAACAGTGCCATATGCAGACATTAACTCTGGTTAATGTACCTGCGTTTCATGGTTGCTATGTTTCTGTTGCAAAGACTAGAAGTTGAAAGAGGGGAAAAGAACAAACCAAATTGCATAACGAAGATGGTGACATATAGAAATATTATTAGAAAGACATAAGATGTTGATGCTAGCAAAAAGAAATAAATGGCCACCTGCGTAGAACAGCTGCTGCAACGCTGTTCGCTGAGTTAGTTAAGTGAAAAAGAAATGCTTAAACTTGGCATTTAAGTTTGCAGCTCATGATCGTATTTCTTGTAAGCATTGTCCCAATTTTTGAGGAGACGACTACCTTAGCTAGGCATTCCAATGAACATACTAGAATTATCATTGACGCAGCAGCGATTGCCGATGGCGACTCGGTTAGTAAGCCATCAATCGCACTAACAGACAAAAAACTCGTTTTCCTAAGGTCGCACATGCGCTCTCGTACATCTTAGGTAACAAATTCTGAATGCATTCTCATGTCGCGTTGCTGCTTGTAGAAGGCGCTTTTGTCTTGGTGTTTAGGGTATATACGTTTGTTTCTGAAAATAAAAATCAGTTGGAAGTCAGCGCTTGTCTACGTCGTCATTTTTTGTCCTCCGTCTACGTATGCGCTGTAAGTGACGATTGATGATGCAATGTTACGAATAAAAAAGAAAAAAAGAATATCCTGATTTTGATAGCTCAGGGTTCTTAAACTGAATGCTGTATACCAAGCGGTAAATAACCCCCACTGTTATGTTGCCACCCATGCTACACTTATCCCAAAAGTTTGGACAAGACGTCACAAGGAATGAGAAGGAACGCTATCGGGCATAAAGCTTTTAAAACTGCGATCTCTGTGACCGCGAGAAGCGTAGCAGGACCAAAGACGCTTACATCTAGGTGTTGCCCATTCAACGGTCAGAAACCACTTAGCTAAATGCGTAGGCCCATTCATCAAGGAAGGTGGAAAAGAAGGCACTTAGCCAGAAGAAAACAAGCTTGCGGGAGTCGTTAATGAAGATGCTGCACGCGTGTTCCTATATGAACAGAGAAATGCACGAGAGGTGGGGTCGTTTACCTGGTGGTACCTCATTCGTTATATACCCTCAAGAAGAACTGCATCCTTGTGAGTGTGTTGGTTATTAAAATACTCTTCATGCACTTTACTTTTTAATACATTCTTCGAGAATGGGAGCAATCGTGAGAAAACCATAGTACACTCTTTCCTTGGTACACCATTACTGTACGTTTGCAATGTTTCGGGCTGCTAACAGGCTGTTATATGGGAATGGTACAACTTAGGAAGTTTTAGGTGTTCTGTAACTTCAACTTTTTAATCTAGTAAAAATTGATGCGCCCTACTTTCCCGGGAGTTTGCCCGAAGTTATTGTTTGAGCACGTCATATAGACATAATACGCTGCCGATATGATATTGATGCTTCATGTGTGTGGCGTAGTCAGTCGTGAAGTGAACGCTACCCCAGCTTTTTCTTGCTTTTATTTCCCATTCTCCCTATCGTGTTTCATAACTGGTTCCGTTTATATTCTTTCAGCGCAGTACTCATTTATTTATCCGCTGCCAAGGGCGTCAGCCAATCATAGCGCGCCACCACAGGCGCATGCTCTTTCTATTGTGCCGTATTATGTGTTACTGTACTACCCTATTACCGTATTATTCTGTTACGTTCGGTACGTTTCACACTGTTTCACGCAGTATCAGTTTAACTAAACATTTCCATGTGTGTGCGGAGCCATTTGCTGCTGATAAAAACAACGGATCATTCATTGTGGAAATGACGCTCCCCGGTCTTGAAAGGGTGCTAGACAACTATTTCTTACTAATCTTTTCCATTCTGCCTGTAATACTATACCAGCGACTTTGTTTAGCGCATTTTACCATGATGATCATTTATATTCATGTTCCAGATCGTGACGTCAACTTATCATGACATCAACTTAACTGTGCTCTTTAGGCACTCTATGTTTCTGTGCAGGATCGTCGGCGGGAGTGGCTGAAAGGTAACCCTTTTTCAACAACATTTATTTCCGACATTTACACGATTACACATGGCTTGCACGATAAGCCATGTGGAGGAGGCTGTACAAACTCGGGTATTCGCATGCTGCTGAACTGTTGTACTGTATGATTGAAAATTTCTGCCTATCAATCTGCGGGATAGGAATTTGAATTCATGCATGCGGGGCAGCGAACTCTTGTTCGCTTTGTTTATTTTTTATAAACCGCTCGCAAACTGCTTTGTGATTCCTTCGGTTGACGCCGATGCCAGTGGTGCACATCCCCGTGACTTGGGGTAGTGAGAGCATAAGAGAAACGGAAATAAATAGAGGGAGCAATTCCAGCAAAACAACCAGTGACGAAATGGTTTAAATTATGACAAATATACCTTTCAAATTGGATTTACAGTTCACTAAAGACACTTTATTGCGCGTAGGAGGGTGAAATATTAACACACGTAAGCAGCTTAGAGCCACAAATTCCTTTAGGGGGATACATCGGGGTTCATCAATCTTCTGGAGCAGGTGCCGCTGAGCGCACTGCGTCTGAAGCCTCAGACTTAAAATTTCAGAAACAGCCGAAAGCCCCTGGACATTTCCAGTTTCCAGTTAAGCCATTCTAGCAAAACACTACATAACTAACAATAATTAAACATTCGTAAACAACAAATATATATGGTCAATATGGTCATACCTTTTACGAAAAAAAAAAAGAAGCTTTGTAAATTCACACAGAATATTTCTTCACGTAGTGTCATCTTGGAGGTGTAGTTGTTGAATCATATAATGTTACTGCCAAAAAGACGCAGTTACGTTGGTTCAGTAAAGCTCAATGAATTCACTATACAAATAAGCTGATCTCATTAAGCGGAATCAAGGAATTTCGAGGAAAGTCGGTTGTATTCAAGAAGTTCCTTGCTGCCCAAACTCATTAAATCGCGCTCTACGCTGATTAAAAATGCCTCTGTAAAGTATTCTAACCACAGGCGTCAAAGCAGTTGCCTCTCTAATGCAGAGTAATCTTGGGCTTGATGTGGGGGACTTAATGATTAATTTTTACATGTCGTGTTCTATTACGCGCTGTAGGCTTTATCTTGCAAAGGTAAAAATAGAAAAACAATGAAAAGAACCCAAAGGAACGATTTCTGTTGGAGCAGCAACATAGGGCGAGTTCGGAGACTCTCTCGACACTTTGAAGTTTTCGCGTTGGGCAGGCTTATAAGATTAAAGTTTGAGCAATGAACACAGAGCTTGTGCAGCGGCACCGCACACTGCCCCTTGTCAGTATATAGCCTGCCTCCTAAATGCCTGCTCCAAGCCTAGTGATGCCGGCCTTCTGTCGAAAGCATGTCAAAACAAGTTTCTAGTAACCCTGCCTGGTTTTAGAGAAATTAACTCGTTGAAGCACTTCAGTTCCAGCAGCCACTGACAAGCTACTTACGGCTTACGTATTAACGGTTAGAACAGATTTAGCCTTCCTCACGAAGAATGAGTACAGCGGTCTAATGACTCGCAGAAACAAGGCTAATTCGTAAAGAATACATTTAGCGCCTGGTATGCACCACAACAAGGTTCCCAGTCCATAGTTGGAGCTCTGCATGTTCTCCTTTGGCAGTGCCTTCAATGAAGTGCTTTAATCTGTCAGCCCGTACAAACAATAACTGCTCCGTAATATTTTGCGGAGCATGGTCGAAAACACAAAACACATATGAAATTGTCTGTCGCAAAACAAATTTTTGAGCTTCTCATCAAATTAACGAAGGATCGTTGCGTGACATTTACTGTGTTTTATCAGTTTGTATCGTAGTTGGCAGCGAGATTACCATTCCTTGTGCCTTCTGATGTGCCTATATAGTTTCGTGATTAATGGATGGCAATCGCCCAGATAAGAATGAAGCTTGAAGGTTATATTTGAGGATTTGATTTTTATCACGTGCGTCTGCAAAATGTGAGGATGTTAAACTGTACTACTGGATTTGCCTGCGTGTAGTGTGTATTGAAAATTTCTGACTTCTCAGCTTGTTGGCACTTGTTGATACAAATCGACACGCGCGTAATTTTTTGTTGCCATACAGCGTCATTTGAAATCTGTTTCGTATCATAATTTTGTCCTTCATTTGATGCATGTATGATCAAAAAATTATTGGACCATAAGTCATGATTATATATTGTGAGGACAGCACAGTGAGTACTTTTTGTTTCAGGCTGCGGGCCTAGGTCACCACGACATTGCGCCTAGTAGCGTCAATTCAGTTGCTTTTCCTACTATTTTTCATGCTGAAAATGTTATTGAAAGAAAAAGAAAATATGCTGGAACAAACAACATAGCTGTACAAGAGACAGGTAGGTGGGGCGTTGGTTCTGTTCTGTAAATAAAGAACAGTGTGAAGGTACACGAAATAGTGGTATTGAAGAGAGCACAATACTAGCTGTCATGTTCTCTTAAGGCCAAAAGTGCTCATAAGATCACGCAAAAATTGTCGGTAACACATCTCGTCCTTTATTCTAAAAGAACTGAAATGTTATCGCCACGAAGCGAGTATGTAATTATGCCTGAGCCTACATGTGCATCAATTCGTAAGTTATTAGAGTTTGAAATTGTACGAAGTGGCCGCTTCATGGTTTTCGTTTCAAGCGCCGCCCTTTAAGTTCCTTTTAGTACCTGCTGCATGACTTAGACATTTATTCTCTCTTTTCACTTTCTCTTCATTCCTCAATTGCTTTGTCATTGTGCAGATTTGAAAACCGCACGCACGTCTCTTGACCGCCTTTCCTGTTCACATCTACCCATCTATACATTCCCGTCGCTCTGTCCATAGATATAGAGAAAAACCTGTAATACAGCAGCCAGTATTAGGGAACTAGAAATAAATTCCTTATGTGGGTTTTTCAGAAAGAGAGCTCCTGAGTTGAACAAACAAATCGTGTAGGTTACGGGATTGAACGCGAGACCAATACTGGGAATCACCTCGGAAGGTCGTTCTGTTCGAAGAATCGGTCGATTAATGATAAGGGAGAGGACTCTTGTTTGCTTGATAACGGTTTTGTGTACAAGATTTAGAGCGGCTTTGACGCTATCAGCCAGGCGTGGTCCTACCGGAGATAAGCAGCACATTCTCAGAGGATAATGGATTCCTACCAGAGACACTGAACGCTACGCATTCCACTGGAATTCTGTGTGATCTCGCTGCGCGATGTAGCCTGCCTGCGTGTGGCATTTCTGGCAACAAGTCGAAGTTCCTTTACAGCAGGTGGTGACTGATTGCCAGACCGCTGTTTCAGAAAAGTGAAATGACATTTAGCCTGGTTCTTGTAGCACACATGCAACGTACACCCACCCGCGTAGATTCGCGCACACAGGTGCAGAGTTGGGTACAACACTGTACCTCTGGCTAAATCTCATTTGCGGAAGCACGCGCGGTAGATCGACGTCTGCACGATGGTTAAGCGCACGTAAGCACATGCTCATAAATGCAGTACAAAATTTAGCTACTCTACATTCAATTCGTGGCCCCAGTTCAGGCTTAAGATGGTGCTATTGCATGCATAGCAGGTCTGCGAGTGTTCAGCTTGTGCTTAAAGGAAAGAGCTCAAATTGATCAAAAGAAATCAACCAACAACAATGGTTTTGTGGCAGCACTTCGAGCTTCAATAGGGTATTCGTAATGTCAGTTCTGCACTTTCAGTTTCAATATAGCACGTTTGCTGAAGAAAAACACATTGAAAGGTGAAAGATATTGGAATGTCTAAGTCATGGAAGAAAATTATACGAAGTGCAAAGCGCCGGGAGCACCCACCAGTCGTATAGATGGGACCTTAGAACCACAGCGGAAACAAAAGACGCAAAAAATGTTCAGGCGATAGTGCCTCTCTATAGACGTAAACACAAGCGTGGCTGCAATATAGGGACCGATCACTGCTGTTTGTCTTCCCGGGCGAACTCCATGCATCGTTCGTTCCCTGCAGTGAAGGTCGTGGCTGCGGCTCTTACACTTCAGTCGTGCCGGACTGAAATATTGCTTCCGCTCTAGGCACTTGCCACTGCAGTGTTTTGCCTGCTCTATTCAACCTTTTTGTATTTGTACACTGCATTCGAGTGAACGCTCGTCGCTGCTTTATTCCGAGTCCTAGTTTTTTTCAGGCGCGCCCATATCATCTTCCTATCCCCGGGATCATCTAAAGCTTATTCGATGGATCAGATAAGGGAGCTTTCAGGCTTATCTTTCTGCAGCAATCGGTGGATGCAAGGGGGCCAAAGTTTCAACAAACGATTCTCTTAATTTCATCGCACATCCATCTTTCCAGGGGTAGAGATCTGCTCTATAAAAACCGCGTCGAGCAGCAGTACAATTGTGAGCAGAAAAAATATTTGCAATCAGAAAATATATGCAGATAACAAACACAGCCGTAGTTAAATGCTTGCATGTACAAATATGCTGAGGGATGCGACACATCCTTTGCAAAAAATCACAATTCCCGTAAAGCCTGGAACCATTACCGCCTATGAAAAGTTTGGGTGTGTAATTGTGTTTGCGACACAGAGATGCAGTAAATTAGAAGTAATTTTCGACTCCCGCTAAAGGTCGTGGGTTCGACTCTCGATCTTCACGATGTAAAGTGAAATCCAGTTTGGCGATATGGCCAGTTCACCCATATGTCCATGTGTATTCGATTCCTACCAAGTGTCATGGGTTCGAGTGCCTTTATAAACATATTTTAATTAATAGTGCCTTAATTAACACCACAGGTCGTGCTTACGTTTCTTCGCTTCGGCTTTGCGCTTTCTTGTAAGGAAATTGATGACCTAATTCGCCATAGCCCCAAAGGTTGTAGGTTCCACTCCGACCAAAGGTCATCGGTCTTAATTCTTCGCTTTAATTAACACCACAGGTAATGCGTTCGACTCCCTATTAATTTCGGTGCCGTAACGCTGGACATCGGATTTTTCTATTATTAAGGCTTTTGCCCTACTAAATACTGCTATCTCTGCCTTCGATGTTCCGACCTCATCTGCGGCCACCTGCGGTCCGTCGAGTTCCCCAATATCAGATCATGTTATGTCTTCAAAGATGATCGCTCATGACCGGCTTCCCGAATGGATTTGAAGACATACCCGCTGGGACAAACTTCTCTTGTGACCTATAAAGTTGACACCAGTGATGCTAGCTCTATCCGCCGACGACCTTATTGTGTGGCTCACGAAAAACGCCACGTTATGCAAGCTGACGTATACAAGATGGTAAACAAAAGTGTCAGTGAGCCGCCCCGGTCTCGTTGGACAAAGCCGGTTGTCATGGTCAAAAAGACGCATGACAGCTGGCGATTTTATGTAGGCTGTAGTCAAATGAACAAGATAACGAAACAAGATGTGTACCCTCTCCCGCGGAACCTCTCGAATGTCTTCAGAGATCCAAATACTTCTCTTCAACCGGCCTTTGATACGGTTATTGGCAGATTTTGCTTCACGAACTAGATCGGAAGAAGATCGCTCTCGTAAGACTGGACGGCCTTTACTATTTAAAACCTATGCCTCTCGAAATTCGTAATAGCGCAGAACTTTCGAAAGGATGAACTCTCTCCTGCGGGGCTAAAATTCGTACAGCTGCCTACGTTGTCCGCACAATGTTATCGTCTTTTCAGTATACCTATGACAGCCGCCTCAGCCGCCTGTCCGTCATCCTTGGTGTTTTTAGGGAGATTGACCTTCAACTTAAGTCTTCTAGGCGCCATTTTGGACACCATAAGGTCAAAGATTTAGGCGACCTGGTCAGCGCTGTCGGTAAACATTCTGATCCTGACAAGATTAACGCAGTCAAGAACTTTCTGGTACCCTACTAAGGACAACATGTACTAAGCTTCGTGGGCTTAGGCTTCGATTTTCGTGAGCTTGTCAAAAATTTTTCGAATATTCGTCGGCCGCTCAGGGATCTTCTCAAAAAGAGCACTGTGTTTTTTCGGGGCTGTGCGCAGGGCGACGGCTTCCCCACTCCCGTTTTCTTACTGACAACGCACCCGATGTCAAGTCGCTTTTACTCAACTGCACAAACTTAAGTTGGCTCGTACACCAGTCGCCATGGCTTAGGTGTTGTCGTCGCCCAACAGCAGAACGAAGAAGAGCGCGTCATTGCTACGCCAGCCGCCTCTTGTCCCTTCATAGCGCACTGGTTGCGCCACCGAGCGCAAGTGCTTCGCTGTAATGTGTGCAGTGGCTTATTCTCGCCCTTGTTTGGTCGCTCATTTTCTGTCGTCACAGACCAACACGCGTTATGCTGGCTATCGCAAATTAAAGATACAACCGGCCGCCTTGGTCACGAGGCCCTTAGACCTCCAGAGTATTCGTTCGTTGTAAAGTACGAGTCTGGCCACTTAGCGATGAACAGGATGCCGACACTACTCCTCTGGCTAACCCTGACTTTCACGACATCCTTACCGAGCAGCGAAAGAACGACTGTCTGCAGTCGGTCATCGACAGCTTGACTTCTGGCCGCTCAGATCACTGTCAGAAAGTCGGTGCTCCATGACGATGTTCGATATCGACGCAAGATCACCTCTGATGAGTCGTCCCTCATCACTTCCGTTCTAATGTTCTTGATGAGCTACATGGCGCATCTAATGCCAGACACGTTGGCACCTCCCTCACCTACCACAGAGTGCGACGTTGCTTCTTCCGGCCAGGCTTGTACCGCTCTTTGCGACGTTATGTTTGCGACGTTATGTCTATGTCGCTGCTCTGCCAGCGGCGACATAGACAATCTATGTAGCCTGCTGGTCACTTTCATCCAATTGATGTTCTCACGGAGCATTTCTACGGTTTCGATGGGAACAATTTTGACCCCTTCCCCACATCTATGAAAGGGGATAAACAGATACCCGTTGCCACAAACTATGCAACACGATATGCTATCACGCGTGCTTTGTCCGCCGGATGCGCTACAGATGTCACAGACTTATTGTTTCAAGGCGTGATTCTTGCTCACAAAGCGCCACGGAAGCTGCTTAGTGATCGTGGCTGCTGCTTCCTGTCGCAAGTTATTGAATACACGCTCCGTTCCTGCACCACCAAACATTTCTCTTTTGTCTATCCTTGGCTGCTTCTCTATGTTCTTGGAGGACAGGTATTCGCATTCTACCGCGTAGCCGTTGAGCAATTCATTGCCTGTATGGCCAAATTCATGCACTCTTGTTTGCTAACACTAGTGAATGTGCAATTTTTCGCATATATTTTGCTCGAAATACCAGTGATCCGAGTACTCCTTCGCTTTCTCATGTGTTGTCCCAGTTTTGCTTTGCAGTTTTCTTTCCAAGCGCTTTTTCTTTCAGAGCTCCACAATTCTGCTTGCGAACTATGAGCTGCTTCCGCCCTCTGCAGGTGGTTTACCAGCTTATGCTGTTGGCCTCTCGAATTGCTCTACTGTCCTACTATCTTCAGTCCTCTACTCTTAAACCTTTTTGTTTGACTGCGTTCCAAACTTATGGTTCTGTGGCAGGCTTCCAACCTACTTGGCATCCTGCGAAAAGTTCTCCTTGGTTTCACGGGTTAGTTTCGTTTTCGCTAGGAAACCTTCGCAGAAGGCCCGAGTCTAGCCGTGCGTTTTGAGTTGGAGCACAGCATAGGCAGTTACTGCATCACAATGTGATATTGACAGTCTGTGCATTTGCTGAAGGCACCTTAATGGTGGTAGAGTGTCTTAGTTTCACTGAAGACCCGAAGCACCAGAAACACAGAAACTGCACAACGTGATAGCATGTTCACAGGCCCTACTTAATTATCCTGTTATTCCCTTTTTTTTGTGCATTTTGCTGGTGTATTACGCAATCTAGAAGTGCGAAGAGCAAGTGGAAATTGTAAAAAATGATCTTTATATATATATATATATATATATATATATATATATATATATGTATGTATATATATATATATATATATATATATATATATATATATATATATATATATATATATATATATATATATATATATATATATATATATATATATATATATATATATATATATATATATATGTATATGCAGCTGCGGCAAACACGGCCGCGTCTGCCGTGTTTATTCTGATCACTGGCACTGACGAGACGATCCCCACGGAAATGTGTTGACACTGTTTTTGTTGTTTCTTCCCTGCCTTTGCTCGTATCTGTATACAGCGTGACCATTTTTTTTAAAATTGTTCGCAGAGAAATGGTGGCCGTGGAAATGTCCTCGTGGTCTTGCAAACTACGTCCTTTTTCTAAAGCCGGAAGGATCATTTCTTAACATCTCATAGTTGAGACGGTAATCGATGAGGCGTGTTAGGAATTTCTAATACTTGTCTGAACTTGAATCCTCGAGGAAAAAAATTGTAGGAAAATGGAAAGGCACGCGCAAAGAAAAACCTGACAGTGAGTGAAGAGCTGTTCTGCTCTCAAGCAATGGAGAGTTCGTTTAGATTCCTTCATGAGAATCACGGAAGGAGCCGTACAGCTAGAAGCGGAAGAACATTAGTGGGAATAGAACTCAGCTTTAGGACTGACCACCTAATGACATCTACATCTGCGGAACTAGCTGCGGAGCAGCTAGAAGCGGAAGAACATTACTGGGAATTGAACTCAGCTTTAGGACTGACCACCCAACGACATCTACATCTGCGGAACTAGCTGCTCTTCGCGCTGCACTTTGTTTCGTCAATCGGGAACCACCTCGACAATGGTCAATTTTCAGTGACTCAAAGGCAGCCCTACAATCTGTGCTATCAGCTTTGCGTCGCGGGCCATTCGAACAGCTCGTGCTCGATATTAGATGCCTACTTCATACATCTCATGAGAAAGGACATCACGTGACGTTTCAGTGGCTGTCAAGCCACTGCGGCGTCATAGGAAATGAAGACGCCGATAAAGCCGCTCGGACAGCTCTTGAAGACACACAGCAAGAGGCCGTACCACTTCCACCGTCCGACGCAGCCAGCAGACTTCAAGTGCTTGCACAGGAGATCACGCTCTCTCTATGGTGCACACCAACCGCAGCAATCATCAACACGACCTGCCCTCATTGATGCATCTCTGTATGCCAACTGGACTCCACCGAAATGAGGCCACCCTGCTTTATCACTTATGGCTAGGGGTGGCCTTCACAAAATCCTACTCGTTTCGCATTGGAATGGCCGACAACGCTCTCTGCAATGCCTGTCTTTGCGAGGAGACGCTGGAAGACATTCTGCGCGACTGTCCTGAACATCATGTTCAGAGACAGTCCATGACATCCGTTCTAGCGCACCTGGACAATAGACCATTGTCAGTTCCAACCATTTTCACATATCGCCGACAGAAGACATCGCAGCTGAAGGCGACGAAGGGACTACTTCGGTTTATGAAGGATACGGGCTTGGACAAGCGGCTGTGACAGTGATGTCACGTACCGCGCAAGAGTGATGGACTGTAACTGACGATGTCTTTGCTGTGTTATGTGCTCTCTCTCTCTCTCCTCCCATCTTTCATCCTCCCCCATCCCGCTCCCATGTGTAGGGTAGCAAACCGGTTAGGCTAAACCGGTTAACCTCCCTGCCTTCCTTCTCCACTTTTTCCTTCTTTCCTTCCTAATAAAGTAAACATGCACTCGGGCTCGGCCTTACATCTTCTTTACCAATCTAGAGACTGTTATTGAGTATTCAAAATATTCCTTTGTTCTATATGGGTTCTGTTCCGAAACACACACACACGCGCGTGCACACACACACGCACACACACGGACTGAACACTGGTACTATATGACAGTACATCTGATAATAAACGTGTAACATAACGCGGTTTTAATTATAGTACACATCTCGTGGTCGCTGTTAGAATGTAGAATGTGTGCTTTGTGCGCAATTTACTCTTGCCCTGCTAAATGAGGGGCAATGATTGAATTGTTATAGCTAACGCTGTCTCGCCCAGGGCCGACCCCATCGGGTCTTCCACATAACAACAAAGTTATCGAATATTTCAGTCCCTCGTTTATTTGGTACACTCCACTATACTGTCATATTCACCCCTAACTTAGCCATTGTGCGACTTTGACTCTATGCAAACTTTCAGCGTCAGCGGGGTCCAAACAAGAACACCAGAGCGGTGACGTCGGTGTTGTAGCTAAGATACGCAACCGTACTGTATTTCCTGCACAAGAAAGTGTCATTGCGCGCTTACTGTCCTACTTCACAAAATGTTACATTAAAGGTAGTATTACAACATATGAAATTCCTGCTTTTGTTAAGAAAACTTGACCTCGTACCTAATACTCTCCACAAAGACCGCATGTTGAATTGATGATGATATTCGCAAGGTGGCAAATGAACTGTGTGAAGTTGGGAAGTTATGTATCATCCATTAGCATTCACCATCCCCTCTCTCGTCCCATCTCATGCCATCTACTCGTTTTCATGGGCAGTGAATCATCTAAGGAGCATAATAAGTGCTCCAGTTGCCGTATAGGTCTAGTGGCAATAAAATGCAGAAATTTAACGAATCCTGCCATATTCTACCCTATGGCGCTAAAACGCTATACCAGATTCTTGCAGGCATCATAGATTACTGATGCAACGTTAAAAAAAGTCAAGATGGATAATTAAAAGTGTCCAGATATCCCTTGAACAGTATTTCACAAGGGTTGTTAGAAACGGTGGGGTCAATTCGCAGAGTTTTATTCGTCGTACAAATAATGGGGGGGGGGGGGGTGCTCCTTCGCTGACTCTAGTCCGCAGTTGTAAGTACGAGCCGAATAGATTCGGCAGTGATAGAAAAAAGGTGTCGTAAAAGGTAGACGGAGTTTCTAATTTACGAGTAAAAAAAGAAACGAGAACAAGTTCTCCGTCGGAAATATCTGATTCTGCTGACTCGGAAAAGAAAAGAAAAAAATAGAGACAACCGGCATGGTTGGCCATTCCTCGTCCTGCAATTTAGGGTAAAGGTCAGAAAAGTCCTGTCCTCACCCGCCAATGCAGCCCCCCCACAACTTTCCTTGCGACACGACCCTCGCACCTTGGGGGCTGCTTAGACCGGCACACTGATTACCGCGCGCGCGTGCTTTTACGAAGCTATCTTAAGAGTTCGACGAAATTTTCTACTTTACCGCCTCGCCGTGGCGCAGTAATTAGGCGCGAGCTCAGCGGAGACCAACCTGGGAGCCTGCATTGTCGGAGGCGGCTAGCTAGGCCGAACTCCCGCGGGGTTTTACGCTACACCAGCTCGGACCGTTCTCTCGTCGTGTTCTGCGTTTCGGTGCAGTGTTTAAGAGGAGCTAGCGACGAACCTACATGCTGGGAAAGCGAGACCAGCGGGACGCTGAGGTGGGAGCCAGAAAGTGAAGCCTATAGGAGGTGCGGCCTTGTAGCCTGTCACTCGCACGCATTTCGCGATGTCGAAACTTTTATGGAAGTTCGTGTACAACGAAAGACTTTAGAGGACTCCAGTACGGTGTTTATGATGCACTCGCAGTGTTAGGCAAGACCTGACCTTTCGGGAACTTTGCCCTATGCGTCGCGTTTGAAAAAAACCCGTTTTTCGAAGCGTCCTTTTCTTGTTCCAGCCGTCATCAACGAGGGCATGCCATGTAACACACGCTTCAGGTGTTTGAACACCTTAAAGTGAATGTCAGTATACTGAAGGAATAATAAAAAAAGCCAGTAAGAGAAAAACTATGCAGCTGGAGCTAGGGTTATACCTGGCTGCACACCAAAGATGACACTTCCAGTAGCGTGGATGAGTCACGAAGAAGCGCAAATGTACGTACAAACTATTAAGGAAAAGCGTACGAGTATTTAATGACACCTTTTCTGTACTCAGTTCTCGCTACTTACTAAGTTGACCACAAACCTTAGGCTGTTATAAATATCCTACATAGAAGAAAGGTCGTCTACTTGTTTTAGTGTGATTATTGGATCGTAAACTGACTGAGTAGATAATTGTGAAATAACAGCGATAAAGATCGTATTGTTACAGGTATCTATTGTCGAACGCTTAAAGTATGCTAATTTCAATGTAAGCGCTGTGTATGAAATCCACTTGGTATGTGAAAAGTCGTATATAGCGCGGACGGGACTTAATGATTGAGCCAGGCAACATAAACAAAAGTTAACTAAATACGAATTGGCGCACTTGCCTGCGCACTGCAATGCCTGCCCCTGTAAACTCCGTATCAATGAGATAAATTTTCTGGGAGAAGCCAAGGCCAGACTGCACGCGAACTGGTGGAGGCATATCAGAATATTCCAGTCAGAATATTTTCCAAAAGGATTGCAGATGCGCGAGCGTACCGTTGTCCTTGCAATAAACAATGCTGCACTAAAGTCACTGGTTTGCCACCGTCCTGGTGCCTAAAAGCATCGTTGCCATAATTACTGAACACTGCAGTTTGGAAAGCCTCGGTTCCAGCGTGAGCGCGCCTGCCGGAGAATACCTGCACGTGCGCTGCAGACTAGCTACAAGCTCCGGCAGCGGGGAAACAGCGAGCTCAGTCCTCGGTATGGATAGCACGCTATTGCTGATAAGCCTTGTAGTTTAGGTGAGCATATTAACACGACGCATATTCAGAAGTATATATTCTTTATACGAACCCAGGAGTCTTGCGTTCCCGAGAGAGCTCCGCCCTACACTACGGCTACTGCAGGTGGCCCGCTGCAATAACGCCGCTTTCAGGCGGGCGTACTAAAACAAAGCCGAGACAATCAATGGAAACCCATCTATACTCGAACACTGAGGACCCGGCCCAAGAATCGTTTAACAATTGAACTTCTCTCACTAGTTATTTACCTTGGTAGGCTGTTTAGAGGAACGTGTGCATTCGAAAATTTAAACGCAAATGAAAATTCCCTGTTTTGAATCAGAACACCCGAATGAGCGTTACGGCGTTTGTTTGTCCTAAACATCAGATTTTAATTTAAGCTGGCTAATTACTACAAAATTTGTCACCTGACTACAATTAAAAGAGCCAATGCTAATGGTCAACCGGCCACTTCAGGTGGCGGTTGTAATCCGACCAGGAATTGGGTACATTGCCCGTCTTGGTCATCTACAGTCTATATAAGGCGCCTATATAGTTGATTGCACTTAAAAAAAAAGAAAAAAAATTTCACCCGCCGTGGTTGCTCAATGGCTATGGTGTTGGGCTGCTGAGCACGAGGTCGCGGGATCGAATCCCGGCCACGGCGGCCGCATTTCGATGGGGGCGAAATGCGAAAACACCTGTGTACTTAGATTTAGGTGCACGTTAAAGAACCCCAGGTGGTCAAAATTTCCGGAGTCCTCCACTACGGCGTGCCTCATAATCAGAAAGTGGTTTTGGCACGTAAAACCCCAAATATTATTATTATTAAAAAAATTTGGCTCACAGGGAGTACGGAGCCTTTTCAAAATTGTACGCAAAAGCACATGGCGAGATGAAATATTGAGGCGCCTTATTTCACTTTCCATTCATACTTGCTTCTTCCCTTCAACTTTTTTAGTGTCGCACTGGAAGGCAATGGCTTATTTAGTGTGGCCTGCGGTATATCAGACAGCGGGACAGAATAGACGAGACATCTATGACCAATGCATCACTCTGGAAACTAGCGCTTAATCCCTCTAAAGCATTCAATTTACGTCGCAAGCATAAGCGCGTAAGCGCTATGGCTTCCCTCAACGCCTGTTGGCGACGTTCGCATGTAATTCCTATCGCGTGCCCCAACTGCCAACAGTCCAAGGTGCATCCACACATTGCCGCAACTGTCGGCACTTTGCCCTCCCCGGACGCTCCCTTCAGCCATCTGCACGTCGATATTGTCATCTGTGCTTCAGCCGTCTGCACGCCACTACCCCTCGGAATCCCGCGGTGGTGGCGCTGACGGCAGTACTTGACGGCCATGGCTGACCCTACAGAAGGGGGACTGCGTAGACAGTGGGGCTCGAGCTTTTTGCGGTGGTAAGCCCAGCGAAGCGGCTGAGGCACACAGAGCTGAGAGGGATAACGCCAAGTCCGGAGTCAGCAATTTGTGGGCGAAGAAAAAGCACACAGACCCAGGTGCCTGTGTACAGAAATTATGTTTTTTAAACGAACCCGCTCAATCAAGCGGAGGCCTGAATCCGCTGATTCCACTGCTCGGGCATCTTCAGCGTGCTGGGCGCGTCGCCATCGTCTTTTGTGACCGGACCATTGTGGCTAATAGAATAATGCGCTACATGCTAAAGATCTCTTGCTTATCTCCACTGCTGACTGGTTGGTGCTTCCCTCGACTTTTAATCCAAACTCTTCTGGAAGGTGTACGTTACCTACGGGCCTTGCTGTGCGATTCACTTTGCATTCCATGATGATGATGAAGCAACATTTGCTGGGCCCGAAATAAATCGGTGGTGCACGCAGGCACCAGACGGGGTGGTTCCCTAGTTACGGGACCCATATGTTTCCAGCAGCTCCTGGCCCCTGTCCGTCAGTGCGAGCTGAATCGGTAGGGCGGGGCTGGATAACAAGGTCTCCCATCGCTCAAGGGGTTGGGGATTGGGGGCGTTGGTGGGAAGGGGAGGAGGGGGGGTCTTGAGTTCTGTGCACTCTGCCAAGACGTGCGGCAGGGTGCCCTTTTCTCTTCTGCAAAAAGGACAGAACATATCGTGTTCCGCAGGGTACATGCGGTTCATCAGTACGGGATGCGCAAGCGATCCCGCCTGCGCTCGACGCAGGATCGTCTGTTGTTGCCTAGTTAGTTTGGGGTGCGGTTCTGGCAGTCTGCACCTTTCCTCTCGGTACATCCGGGTAATGTCCCGAAAGCTGGTAACCGGGTGCGGTAGCTCTGCCGGCTCGTGCTCGGCCCGGATTGACATTTCTCGGGCATGGTAGTCGGCGATGGTGTTGCCTGCTACCTGCGAGTGAGCCGGGACCCACACGAGCTCTATGGCTCTTCCCGGAGGCTTGTGCTTGTCTAGAATGGCTCGGGCCGCGGAGGAGATTACCCCCCTGCGGAAGCTTCTGTAGGCAGTCTTTGAGTCTGTGACTACGGTGTTCACGCTCGGCTGTGCGAGTGCGAGGGCCACGGCCGCTTCTTCGGCTACTGCGGGGTCTGTTGTCTTCAGGGACGCGCTGACGATCAGCCTGTCTTTTGATGTAACCACCACCGCTGCACGGTCACTGTGTTTCTGGAGCGAGGCGTCCGCGTAGAGGACCCTGGGGTTCTCTTCCAGCTTCCGGGCTAGTGCTTTAGCTCGCGCGGTGCGCCTCTCGTCGTCCTTGCCCGGCGTCATGTTCCGGGGAAGGGGTTTCGTCTGAATGATCGTTTTCCAGTCTTCCGGAAGGGCCGTCTTGATGGGTACTGGCTCGATCTGCCATCCTATTTTGCGTAGGACGGCTCGTCCGTGTTCCGTGTGACTGAGCCGGATTCTCTGATTTGAGAGGTGGGCTTCGATGAGCTCCTCCACCGTGTTGTGGACGCCCATGTCTAGCAGTTTTTGAGTGGACGAGTAAATAGGCATGCCCAGTGCTTGTTTCGTTGCCTTACGAAGCATCGTGTTTAGGGTGTCCCTATTCGCCTTCGTCAGCTGGAGATACGGTGCGGCGTAGGTAACCCGCGACACGACGAACGCGCGTACCAGGCGCATGGCATCGTCCTCTTTAAGGCCTCGGTTCCTATTAGATACCCTCCGAATCATACCAAGTATCTGTTCGGTTGAAGTCTTGATCTTTGTGATGGCGGCCTGTGCCTTCCCGTCGCTCTGAAGTAGTAGGCCGAGAATTCTAATCTGCTGTGTTGGCTTGATGGTAGTTCCGGCGATGGTGATAGTCACGTTCGGCGGCAGCTCCTTCTTGGATTTTCCCGGTTGGATAATGAGCAGCTCTGATTTCTGGGGAGCGCAGCTCAGTCCGCACGACTTTGCGTACTCATGCACGGTCGTTGCCGCCCGCTGCAAGACTTCCTCCATCCAGGCATCGGATCCGGCTCGGGCTGTCCACACCGTAATATCGTCGGCGTAGAACGCGTGGTCCACGCCTTCAATTTGCTTGAGTAGATCGGGCAGGGGCAGCAGGGCCAGATTGAAGAGCAGGGGCGACAAGACCGATCCCTGAGGGGTGCCCCTATCGCCGAGCTCGACAGGGTCCGACTTCTCCTCCCCTATCCTGATGGTCGCAGTTCGGTTTGACAGAAAATCTTTTATGTAGCCAAATGTCTTTCGGCCACACCGGGTTTTGTTTAGATTCTGCAACACGCTCGCGTGGGACACGTTGTCAAACGCTCCCTTCAGGTCGAGGGCGAGTATCCCGCGCGGCGCGTGCCTCGTTGCCGGCTTGACGACCAGTTCGTGGAGTTGGATCATCACGTCTTGGGTGCTGAGATGTTGCCTGAAGCCGTACATCGTCTCTGGCATCTGATCCGTTTCTTCGAGGTGCTTCTGCAGCCGGCGAAGGACCATGCGCTCCATCACCTTCCCCACGCAGGATGTGAGAGAGATGGGCCGCATGTTGTCTATCGTGAGGGCCTTGCCGGGCTTTGGAATGAAGCGGACCTCGGCGTCCTTCCATTCCTTCGGCAACTGCGAGCTTTCCCAGGCTTCGTTAATGTGCTCTAGGAGGCTGCTGGCCGCTGTACCGCTCATGTTACCGAGTAATTTGTAAGTTATGGCGTCCCTCCCGGGTGCACTTCTCTTGTTACTGTCATCTATCGCTGTCCACAGTTCCGTCATGGTAAACGGCCGGTCCAGTTCTTCGTTGTTGGGTCCTTCGTACCTCTCGGGCACCGGGTACTGGCCCTTGTCTGTCTTTAAGTACTTGGCCTTCAGGTCTTCCAGGAGCCTGCGGCCGTCTCCCTTGTACGTGTTCAATACTGTGGTGAGGTTGCGATTGGTCGCAGTTTTGCTACTCAGCGGGTCAATCAGATGCCTCAAGAGACACCACGTCTTCCACGTCGAGAGCTTGCCCTGCAGGCCGTCGCAGGTCTTCACCCAATTTTCCTCACATAGTTTGGCCGCGTGCTCGGCGATCTGTTTGTTCAAGACCGCTATGCGCTTGGCCAGCTTTCTGTTGTGTCTCTGACGTTTCCACCGCCGCGTTAACGAGTGTCGTGCCGCCCACATGTGGGTCAGTCTGGCGTCCACGTACGGTGTCTGCGACGTCGTTGCGATTTCTTTGGTAAATTTATCGAGAGCCTTCTTCTGTTCCCTCGCCCATTCGGTGTAGGTCCTTTGTGTTTCAGCTTCTCCCGATTCTTCCTCGGACGCCTCTTCTTGTTTTTGGGTAAACTTTCTCATCTTGTCCCAATCCGTGATCCGCGCCGTCCCCAGCACAGCCCGATATCGGGAGCCTCGGATCGTGATGCCGATCACGCTGTGGTCAGACCCCAGGTCCACTTCTTCGCTTCTCCAGGAGACGTCTAGCGTGCCTGATAACCACGACAGGTCTGGCGTGGTGTCCCTCGCGGCACTGTTGCCTCTTCTGGTGGTTACGTCCGGCTCGTTCAGGAGGGCCATCTCGTGATCCTCCATTGCTTTGGCCAATGCTTTTCCTCTCTTGGACTGAAACTTATAGCCCCAAGTTGTGTGAGGGGCGTTAAAGTCGCCGAGTATCAGAAGCGGTCTGGTCCCCGCCAACCCTTTCGCCTGGCTCACGATGCGGTCAAATTCGTACTGCCGTTGTGACGGCCGGCAGTACGCGCTCATTACAAATAAATTGCCCGAGCTGCCAATTTCTCTCGCATGAATTTCGACCAGCGTGTGCTCGCACCCACCCTGCGCCGTGACATGTTGAGTTGCCGCCACGTTGCTGCGGACGAGCACCGCCGTTCCTTTCTCCGTGGGGTCCGTGTAAGTTACGTACCCCGGGAGTTTTGGTTTCCCGTTTGTTTCTTGTAAAGCAATTACATCGGGCTTGTTTTCTTGCCCGTCAATGTGTAATAATAGTTCCGCGTCTTTGTTGCGAATCCCGCGGCAGTTCCATTGGTAAATTACGGTGGTATCCCCCCCGGTTTTCTTCTTGTGCTTCTTACTTGGCTTCTGCATCATCCTTTCCGGACGTCTCGAGTCGATTGCGCCTTTTCGCGATCGCGGCTTTGATTTTTTCAGACCGCTCCTTTTTCAGGGACCAGAAGCGGTTCCTCACCGCTGTTGAGGCTACTTTTGGCGCTAGGCGCTTGTGCTTCACCGATCGCATCTGAGGCTGACTCTCGACAGCTTCGAGTCGGGCGTCCATTTTGCTCAGCCTTTCATTAATTTGGGCAATTGCGGCCAAAATGGCCGTCAGCTCTCCTTCTCGCGGGATCTGTGCCGTTGCCGTGGTCGCGGTCTCTGCGGTCGTCGCTTCCTCTCCGCTCGCGGGGCTGATTTCGGCGTCCATCGCCTCTTGATTATTTGATGCACGTTGCGTAACCCCAGCCTCTCCCGCCACCCGCCCTAGGCGGGGTGAAGGGGGGTCCCTCCGCGGCAACCTGCGCAAGCCTGCGGCGTTGTTTGCCGCCGTGATGTTGTTTTGGGGGCTAGAATTTGCTGAACTGCCGTTATTCACCAACGCTTCGATCTTATTCATAAGCGCCCGCATTTGGGCGTTCTGCTCCTGAATCTGAGCGTTTTGGCGCTCTATGATTCTCTTAAGTTCTAAAACTTCGTTACTGTCCTTTTGCAGATTTGCTTGCGAGTTAAGGGGTTGAGAGGGGCTGAGCGGTGGGAACTCGGTGTCGCTGGCTCGAGCGACGGGAGACCTGTTGGTCCAGCCCACCTTTTTCTCGGCGATCCCTCGGCGTCCGGTTGACTCGCTCCGGGACCTTGAACTGGCCCTGGATATCGAACTGGTCCGGGAGCGCGAGCGGCGGTTGCCGCCACCGTTGCTGCCACCGGATGGTGTCTTCGAGCGGGAGCGACTCCGGCGGTCGTTTCCGCCGCCACTGTTATTGCGGCGGTGGTCTGGCGTGTGTGACCGGCCCCGTTGTTTGGAGGCGCTACGGCGGGGTCCGCCTGCAGGACCTCTCTTGTCTCGGTTTCTTCTCCCGGCGTCTTCTTCCTCTGCTCGGCGCCGTTCCCAGCGTCGCCGGTGGACCACGTAGGGCGTCTTGAAGCGGGCTTTGCAGGCCTTGTCCGCGGTCAGGTGTTTGCCTCCGCACAGGCCACACTTCGGGACACATCTGTGGTCTTCGGCGGGGTTGGAGATTCCGCACCCTCGGCAGATCGTGTTTGAAGGATCCGGGCACACGTCCATTCTGTGGCCCACTCTTCCGCACGCATAGCATACGTCGATTTGTTTTCTGTGCAATGTGCACTCCGTGAGAAGATTACCGTATCTCACGTAATTGGGTACTTTGTGCCCGTCGAAAGCAATGACCACTGATCGGGTCTTACCGATTCGGTTTGCCTGTAGGGCCGTTGGGTTATGCTTGTGCACAACATTGTCCTGAATCTCCTGGGCCGTATCCTCGAGCGGGATGCCCCTTATGACGCCCTTCACCGTGCCGTGGGGGGCCGTTTCGTAGGTACTTATTTCGTGTGCCGTGCCGCGTATGTCGATCCTTCCTACTGCAGCGTATCGGTCGGCGTGCTCTCTCTTGGAGGTGCTCACCACTACGATATTTTGCTGTAGGTTGGGGCACACGACGTCTTCACTTGCTTCATTGGCGGGGATCTGTGCCGCCGCCGCAATTGCACGACTTAGTTCAACACGAGTCACGTCACTCACGTGGAGCCCGCCTCGCGGTCGTAACACGATTTTTATGTCGCCACGCGGCAAGTTTGGCATGCGCGCGCCTTTCAACAATTTGCCTTTGTTTATGCGTTTCGCCCTTGAGTGACGTGTATCGCTGCCAGTGGCACCACCGCCGAGGTTGTTGACATCAGCCGTGGCCTTGGCGCCATCTTGGCTCGTTTGAAGTACGGGATTTAGGCCTATCTTGCCCATGCCTTTGTGCCTGACTCTCTCACCGGCAGTTTTCCAGCCTTGCGATCTTGTGCACTGGTCCGGCGAAATTTCGATGCCGTCCACCTCTACACGCATAGCGGTAATCATCTTAGGTCAATGCTCACTTGCGTAATCACCGATGGTTCGATGTTCCGCTGGCGGCTTCACCGAGGCTCGGGCTGGGCCTACCGCTCCCCCGGCCAAGGCCGAAGTCTACGTTAGGCCCAGCGGCGGACGCTCCTCTCGGCACACAAAAGTCCTCTAAAGTCGGAAAAAGCGGTCCCCTACCTCGGAATTTGGGATCCCGGTGGTCCACACAACTTCATGCATCCGGTCGATGCACTTTCATTAAGGTGCGACTCAAAAATCCGGCCGTTCAAAGAAAAAACACGAAACCCAGGTGAGATGCGTCCACTCACTCTCTTCGTCGTCGTCTTCTCCTTGCATTCCATTGGAATGTGTGGAATGGGTTAGTTGTTTTTGCTGTTGCACATACACGCCTCATTTTCTTCCGACTATTTGCTCCGGTGTGTCTTTGTACTTAGGCCATCGGATCGAGCATGAAAAAGCTGTACATTTTGTTATCGTAGAGAGTTTCCCTTCTAATTTCTTTCTTCTAATTCTTGTCAATCTCCATGTTTTTTTTTGTTTCCATCCTTTGCGTCCAATTCGCTGTCTTTGTTTCTCTCGATTTCTGTCTGATGATTCCAGATTTTCTCTTTACACTTTCAATTACCTTGCACTTGGTTGCTGACTCTCCTGACCTCTTACTCCATCCTGTGTCCAGGAATATCAGGTAGAGGTACTTGTGCACTTCAGCTGTCCATTTATTTTAATCTATGTTCCTACGTCTTTCTTCAACAGTAATTTTGCCTTGCGCTTTTCTGATACTAAAAGAGGCCCCCCATGTCGTCCTGCACTGGTTCATTTGTGTTTTTAACTGTGGGCTCCCATAGCCACCCGGCCTACCGGTTTTTGGTTAACTTCTAACTCCGACAAGATAGCGGATCTTAAACAGAGAATGACATTTGCGAATGTTAGCGATAGCACCAGTGCTCCTTTACGGATTCCACGCACCACGTTATACTTATTGTGGTCCCAAAGTCCTCTGTGTTCCATTATTTCTTGGTTACGCTTCCACTTTATTTTCACTTCATCTTGGTGGGCGCTCCGATAACTCTTTCATTCATTTATGTACACGTCGATGTATTTCTCTTGCTTGAGTGTGGGTATGACTTGCTGTGGAATCGACACAATGTAGTTACTCATCTCTTCATTAAAGGTCATATTTCCCGATTTTTCTGTGCTAAACAAGACGCCTAGATTGCTCGCTGCGTTGTCACAGGTATTAGAATGTGCCTGTAAATCTCTTGCATTTTCCGCTGTCACCTGTGTGTCGGCCGCATACATAAGTCAGGTGACTTTGTGTCACACCATATGTTCATCACGCATGTTGTATAAATCAAACCCTGAGTCACTGTTTTCCAGTCATCTCTCAATGCCTTTAACCTAAAGCGGGAACACCAATCGAGGCAGAGGATGTCCTTGCTTCAGTCCTTGGTAAATTTCGACCATTTCGCTGCATTTTCTGCCTTTCCACACAATTTATACTCAAGGTCATCGTGTATGCCTTCGTGCTTTAGAATATCAAGTAAAAAATCCTTGTCAACCTTGTCGTAGGCTCCTTTATTATCTATCAATGCTACCCATAATGGTGTATTCTGATATACTCAAAGCCTTTACGCACCGAGTTAGTCTACAAAGAAATTGTGTCCTAAGCGCCTGCCTGGCAGGAACCCATTCTGTACTTCCCCCAGTACTTAATTTATCTCCACCCCCTTCGACCATTCTAATTTTATCGCTTGCATTGCCATTCTATATGCAACCGTTACTGTAAACTGGCTGTGCGAGCTCGTCTTATCCTTAAGACCTTTGCCCTTGTAGATGAGGTTCATACTGATTTCACGCCATCCTACCATATTTATAACATCTTGTGCTGTTGGCGTCGCATGCCTAGCGGTGGTAGCGGGCGGGTGAACCGGCGCATGTGCGTTTTGCTTGTTTACAACATAAGAAAAGCTGACATGCTTTCTCTTCCAGTGTCCGATTTCTCTGGCGAGCGGCTGTACGTCCCACTCCTGGACGCCTTCACTGACTTCGACCTAGAGCGAGTTGAACGCCGTTTCAGTCTCTGTGACAGCGTACCAGGAACAAGCTGAATCTCCCTTAAGAAAACCATACGAGGAGTTCGGTTTTAGTACTCCACGTGAGCGAGCTAATACATGGATGAACACTTTGTGCAGTGCGACTATGGAAGTTTGTCCAATGTTCTGCAATAGACTACGCGATGCCTCGTCAATGAAACAAACGAGGCAGGGGCACTTAAGACTGCCTAAGTGCGGGAATGCGAAAGCATTATAGTACCTTTGGTGAAATGTTTTTTTTTGCGCGTTCCTTGTCCACACAAGCTCTCTCCTGCCTTCTAACTGCGCCTCGGTAAGGCGAAATGAAAAGCGCCAAGCGTATCAACGCGCTCGCTTGCCCACGAGGTGTTCACAACTAGAAGGACCACTCAGCGGCATTCAATTGGACCATAATGCTTCTCATTTTATACACTCATGACGTGTCGCCCCCTCCTACCCATTGGCTGCGCCGTGCTGCCCCCAACGACGGATGTACTATGCCACACGTTTAGTCAGCCAGAATCGTGGAGCAGCCGGGGCGTCATAGTACTGTAGAAGCTTGGTATCCTGGTAGCCTCTATAATAACTCCCCTAACAGACGAAGACTATTCAGTCATTCGCGGTCCCATTACTAAGCAGAAGCATTTGTCAGTTACCCCTGTCAAGAACTCCCGGTCGTGATGGCATTTCAGGTGAATGTTGTAATATTTCTAAGTGCACTCTTATGCCTGCTCTAATGAACATGTTTAAAATGAGTTTTATATTATATTGTTTACCATGGTCTCCGCACGGTTCTGTTTTAGGCCTGCTTCATTTTCCTCCTGTATATAAGTGACCTTCCTAAGAACGTGCTACCAACTATAATCCGTCTTTACGTCGATGACTGCGTTACCTATCGCACAATAATCAGTCATGAAGATCCCGCCATGCTGAATACAGGATTTTTTCCGATTTGGTACTTGGTTCAGCGAGTGGCAGATGAACATCAATTTTTGCGAAACTGTCTCTATGTCCTTCTCGACCCGTATCCCACATCTGCGTTTTCCTTATTGTTTCGATAGTATTCCTCTAGAAAACGTTTCTGAGTATAGGTATCTTGAAGCAACCGGTTCTGAAGCTCTAGCACGTCTAGGTTACCTAAAGCGTTCTCTGCGGTCGCCCCCCCTAAAGAAACAAAATTGCTCACTTACAAAACCCTAGTGCGGCCCATCTTGCATTACGGGTGTTGCATTTGGAACCCATACCCGACATAAACATAAATAAAACATAAAACGACATAAAGAAACTCGAATCTGTCCAGAAAGAAACTATTCAATTTATATACCGGCGCTACGACAATAACTTCTACCCCTCTGCTAACCTTCCCTGCTGGAACCTCTCTTCGCTAGTAAAGTGGCGTAATGTAGAAAGTCTTAAATTTTTTTCCCACTGTTAACTCTCAACGTTGGTCCCCATCCTGGGAATACATTAAATTTGCTAAAGTGTCTATTACACGGAATTTTCACCCTTCAAGTATAACGCCCCTGTACGCTCGCCCTGAAAAGTTCAAACATAGCTTTTTGTTCCCGATCCACTGAATTGTGGAACCAGCTTCCTGACACCTGATAATTTTGTTAAGACAAACACTGGTTCATGCCCATGATTCCTAGGACCATGTCTTATACACCATGTTTATATGCATATATGTATATATCAAGACCATTTTTTAATTTTTTCATAATTTGATCAACAGTGCTTTCTGTGTGCCTTGTGCCTTTGACTTGTGTACCGCCTTTGGTTCTGTCTGTGGTGCCCTCAGTTTTGTACCCCACGTCTGCGAGAACCCTCTTAGGATTGCAGTATGTATAACTAACTAACTAACTAACTAACTAACTAACTAACTAACTAACTAACTAACTAACTAACTAACTAACTAACTAACTAACTAACTAACTAACTAACTAACTAACTAACTAACTAACTAACTAACTAACTAACTAACTAACTAACTAACTAACTAACTAACTAACTAACTAACTAACTAACTAACTAACTAACTAACTAACTAACTAACTAACTAACTAACTAACTAACTAACTAACTAACTAACTAACTAACTAACTAACTAACTAACTAACTAACTAACTAACTAAAATAAACAGCCACACAGTGTTAATATCGAAAAGTACCGACCAAGAAAAATTACGTTCTCTTAAGGCCTAATACTTCGATTAGACTGTCAAACTAATTACATTGTCAAACATTGGCAACAAATTTTTTTGCTCAAATTTTGTCATATAGTTTGCAGGTAGCAACTTCAATTTTTACTGGGGTTGTGGTATGTGGTATCAAACATGTGGTATGAAAGGCCATTCGATACCTTAGAGAAGTCTAATAAGTGCTTTCGTACGTAATAATCAAATATTGTGACATACACTCAATGCTTAAGTGAAATTCAGCACCAAGTTATCGAGTGACACGTGTTTGGTAGACCTCTCGTGCTTTTTATTCCGCTGACTCGTACAGCTAATTCACCACTCAAAAAGTAGTTACCCTCCAAGGCGACACCACAGAAGTGCAAGGAAAGGATGGAGCATCAAAGGAAAGCGGAAGGCAGCATGTGAGTTTTGGGGCGCCATGTACGATTTCTTAAACCAACCGACATGGTACTTCCATTAGGCGCCTCTTTCTCAGTATTGCAAGTATGCATGGACTCCTTCGACGCTAGCCCTCAGCTTATGATATATTTATCCAGTGGCTCGAAAACGCCCAGTCGTCGCTTTCAGGGCCTTGGTAGGAGAGTTCTCTCATATTTATAACCCTTGACGCGTCGAAGTCACGACATGGCTACATCTGTCATGGCACCACTTCAATCGATTCTTGAGGATGTCTTTGCGCCTTTCCTCTCAGATGCTAATGGATAGTGGCTCGCGTCGAAGTCTGTACGCCACTGCGTTATTTCAGAACTCACTGCTTGCGCAATCAGATCATCGAGATTGCTGGAGCTTCAGTGCCTTGTTTACCATTGCCGCTTACGCACGTAGTCTGCACAGGGAAGTAAATACACACGAAAAGGAACGATCAAATAAAATCTCAACAGAACAGAAAAGTGGGAAAGCCTCACAAGGCAGCTGCTGTGGTGACACAGCCTCCAAGAGTAATTTCTTTTTGAGTGTTTCGTATGGCTCCCTTTGGTTTCTCCTCCCCCTATTTTCTTGAGACGGCTGACATTGCCTATGAATAGTTGCGATCACTGCGGATAAGACGCGATTTCAGTAGGCTTCTTGAACACTTGCATCTTTTAAGGAGATACGTGAAGGCCATACCGGCTCTACAGGGCATGCTGGAGACGCACGATTGTTCCTATGCATGCCTAATATCGTTTCACAGATTGCATTAAGACGTGCTTTCGGCGTTTTGAGTTTAACCTGTTTGATACTATTTTCAAAGCGTGCTTCCTCTTGATCGTTGTAACAGTCGTCTGGTGAGAAGGAAGTCACTGGCCGTCCATTGCTTATTGTGCCTGCCGTAGTTCTATGCGAATTGCCTAGGCTTTCTTCAGTTCTCGTTTCCCACGTTTTCTTGCGAAAAGATAACTTGCCAGCAGTAGCAGACATTGCACGATGTCGTGAATCGCTTGTTTGAGCGAGCCTGTTCTTGATATGAGCTGTTTATCTAAGCACGAACGAGTAGCGGCCGTCACGCGTGATGCCAACCTCTTTTACACACGCATTTAATAACAAGAAGGAAGACATGCGTCATACCAGCAGCGTGTTATGTCTCTTGTCACCTGCTGTACGCGTCAGTGTTTTATGCCGGAAACCTTTTTGCCATATCTAACGCACATATTGGAATCTGTGGGAAGTGATATGCTTCCCACAGATTGTACAGACAGTAAATGCTGTGAAGCTTTTCATATTGTGCAAAGCATTTTGCAGCATAGCGATCGCGCACCTGCCCGGCAAAGAAGCATGACGCGGAAACCCCCACCACACGACCTATGTTATTTACGTGACCGCGGATTAATTTTCAATATTACCTAATCTTTAGGATTGCCTTACCTCATGTATAGAAAGTTGGGCTTGTTTGCTATTCATGACTGTAGGTATACACAGCGAAGCACACAGGGCGGTCTGAAGTACACGCACACAGCGCTGTCTGTGTCTGCTTCTGTCCGCCCTGTATACTTGGTATGGTGCCACAGTCATGCCTGACCTTAATTGGTAAGATGCTGACCGAGTAGATGCACCGTATCTCGTATATGTAGGCATAAAATGCTGTGCTTTAATAAAATAATTATGTGCTTAAATGCATATGTTTCTTGCACTGAGAATATTCAGCTACGCCTTTCGTTGCTGTACTGTAATTCTGTAGAGAACGCTGACCTCCGGCACATATGTAGGTACAGGACACATTAGGACTTGTTACGCGCGTGTTGTCTTGCGCTGTGCGCAACAACAACAACAAGCAGCGGCGAGCGGAGTGCACATTTGAACTGAGTAAAAGCAAGCGACAAGGTGCCGAGACAGAGAGAGAGAGAGAGACAAAGGCAAAGGAAAGACAGGGAGGTTAACCAGAGATTATCTGCGGTTGGCCATCCTGTACCGGGGGAGGGGCAAAGGGATGTGGTAGGTGAGAGAGAGAAAAAGAAAAAAAATATAAGAAAAATAATGAAAAGGAACACACACACGTACACACGATACACACGAGCTGTTTCTGTGGGCACTGTCACGCAGTCTGCAAAGGCGCTCGTAGTGTTACGCTGTGTCACCGCCCAGTCCAACGTAACACAGTGAACAGTCACAATTTGTCGCGAAGTCCCATGTTTTTTAAGTAACGCAGCAGCACCTTCATAGCGGATCGTGATGATGTTCGCGTAGGCCAGTTTCCAAGAATGTTGCTTTCTGTTATTGGGCGCTTGTCCAGTTTGTCTAGGGTGTCTGAGAGGACTGCTCTTTGCGGATTGAAACGAGGGTACTCCCAAAGAAGGTGCGTGATTGTTTCATTGCACCCGCAGAAGTGACAAAGTGGGCTGTTGGCCATTCCGATAAGAAGGAAGTACACATTTGAAAATGTGACTCCTAGCGATAGACGGACTATAAGGGCGCATTTACGTCGTGGAAGGTCGGGCTGAATACGGAGCTGTAATTTTGGGTCCATGGTACGAAGGCGTGCAC
This sequence comes from Dermacentor albipictus, assembly GCF_038994185.2. Classification (NCBI taxonomy): domain Eukaryota; kingdom Metazoa; phylum Arthropoda; class Arachnida; order Ixodida; family Ixodidae; genus Dermacentor; species Dermacentor albipictus. Next base: position 97,217,616 of record NC_091823.1, read on the forward strand.
TTGTGGAATTGGATGAATTCCATTGAGCTAATGTTAGGTCACGCGCAAGTGCGGAAAGTTTTTCCGCTGCGTCGGCTCTCGGAAGAGGAATGGCAACGCAGTTGACGCCATCATGGGCAGATCAGGCAGCTGCGTTTGCTCGATCATTGCCATGTATGCCGCAGTGACTAGGCAACCACTGATATATTATCAGTGATATATTATCAAGTGCCGAACTTGTTGCTAAATGCTAAGAGGTAGAGTTAGGTGAAAATGTAGCCTTAGATAAGAGACAGTGGGCAGCAGTCGCAGCGACTAAAATAAGTGCAAATCGAGCAGCGCACAAAACCGCGAAAGCTGCGACATAAATAGTATGAATGCGTTAACACCTTACACACACCTGGAACCCTTAAAAGCTCTTATGGGTGACAGTAATTTTTGTTTGACATTCTCCCAAATCATAAATGCAAGTCTTCTAATAATCTGCTTGGTAACACGAACAGAGGGTAGTGCCCGTGTACATTCCTTTAGTACACTGAAATATGGTAGTAATATCAGGACTGGAGGTGGTTTAAGAAGCCGGTGACCACTAGGTTAGCATGGGCTAAGTTTAGCAAGGTCTAGTGCATGGCTTTATTAAGTGCTCAAAGCTGTGTTTCTGATACATATCAACTTAAGCTTTGCTTTAGGTGGTTAGGGAGAAAATATTTTTGCAGCTGTAATATTTTAGGGTAGCCTCAGGTTAGCCTCATTGATAGTGAGAGTGACACAAAGTATAAACCTCGTAGTTCTATGGGTAGTCTAATATGTAGTGAACATTCGCTTACTGACTTAACACACGCAGTGTCACGCGCCCAATAACACATATAATCAGTGCTCAAATGATTCCCTGACGACATCAATATTCACATTCATAGTTTGATTTTACATACACAATGTATTTATCATTATCATATACAATTTATTCAAATGATATTAACAAGCTATTAATATTCACATTTTGATCACTTGATGAATAAAACTCACAATTTTCCTTGATGACACCAGTTGATTCTAAAGGCCTTCATTTCCGATACGATTTCAGTGTAGCGGGAAGAAAAGGTTTCTGAGGCTTAGTCAGGTGAATAGGGATGTTGGGAACCCACGAATGCAAGAAAAATTGCCGCGCGGCTGGCCGCTCGCGGCACATTGCGTGCATTCGCGGGCTTCTCTCATGCTTGGAAAAACCCTCTTATGTACCACGTATTCAGCAAAAGAAAGCTGGATTGGAAGTTTTTTATGTTGCTCTACAAGTTTCGCATTGACACGTTTCATCTAACTACAATATTTGAAGTTTATAATTAAGACTAGTTATGCAAATACGCGGAATGTAAGAATGTCACCACTAACGCCGAGTCACTGTCTCAGTTTGAATTAAAAATTAGAAAAAAAATTTTTGGCAGGTTGAAATTGCTAGTGCTATTAAATCATGCAAACCAGCATGTACTTGTACCCTTTTAAAGTAGGGGTGTATGTAGCGTATAATGCCTAAATTGTTATTTATTGTATCTTATAATTAGCATTTTCTTGAATTTTCTGTGTACATTATGTAGTCTAAGCTGTCTAATTGCAAAGTGCAAGGCAAGGCGCAAAGCAAGGTGCAAGGCGACTGCAAAGAAAACGCCATCGATCCCATCTTCGTTTCTCGCAGCAATATCTCTAAACGGAGAGGCCCGCGTAAGCTGGGACCCACGGTATACTTGGACGTAACCTTAAAAGCTATCAAGCAACAATCGCAAGGCCTGTAATTGAACTTCTGCGTATGTATGTGTTTGTAGTACTGCACGGAAGGTGCTATACCTACTTGGACGCAACTATTTTTAAAGAAACTCCGTCTTCAGAACTGTTTGTTTAGCTCCCGTTACCTGGTAAGGGTTTCATTTGTCATTTTAATGTATTACCACTGCTTTTTTGTTGAATGAACATACAGCTTATTCTTGCAACGACCGCGCTTTGTTTGCTCACGTTGACGCTCCCAGAGCGTCGGGCCGGGCAACTGTGCAATGCTTTCATTGTAGTCTTCATTACATATTGGTTTCTAGTTATCTTTTATACCCGGTCTAAAACAAAGTACAACAAAACAAACAGAAAAACACAACCGCACATCAGAAACAAGACTTCATATGTCACTTTGTCCATGAAGACTTCCAAATAGGGTGTTGGTTCGATTATTTTAGCCTCTTCCGCCTTTGCTAGCTGCCTTAAAGCTGTCATTTGTACTCTTGTTTCAAGTGTTTATTCGATGCTTGCAACGAATGGGAGGGGTGTATATAGTAATTCTACTCGTTTTTCGTCATCGATACGGTATTTAGTTTTATTTATATGGGCCTTTCTAGACCTGCGTAGCTCCGAAGCGATGTCATGCCAAGAACTTGTCATGCGCGTACCCGAAATGCCATAGCCTTCCCGAGGCAAAGTGATTTGCTGGAAAGAACGCATTACTTCGGCTCGACAATTTTACGATCTGGTACCGCGATCGAGCGCTCCTGATGCTGGCCCAAGCGTGCTTAGTGGCATTTCGTCCCGCCGGATTTATTTATTCACGGAGCAACAAGCAATTACGGCGGCGTTTTGAAACAACGTTGGATAGGCAGTCTGTACATTAGGTCAGTGCATTTATTATTTTCTTCACTTTCGGAATTGCCTCCAAGGAACGAGGCACTTCTTTTTTTGTCATTATAGGGAATCAAGTTATGGCAGAAAGACCGCCGTCCTTTTCTTTCAATCGTTGGGCGCAAATATACTGTACACGGCGGCCTAACGCCTCTATAGCGGCCGCACGCAAGAAACATCCGCTAAAACTCTGTTTTGCGTGCGTATTTTACTATACCTTCTACTAGCTGTAATTTTGGCAAGACGGTGTACCCGCCTATATAGATACACCTCACGCATGCGGTAACTTAACTTTCGGTAGCTGATTTGTTTGTTAGTACTTGCACATGAGAAGTCTGAACAGAGAAAGCCTCCTACAGAATCTTTAAAATGTTTGCAAGCAATACCAGTTTTCAAAGAGTGTAGCGCGTGAAATGCAATGGTAAATTCAGAAACCCGGATCATATATTCTTCAAACATCCCGTCTTGAAAGGGCGCCGCAGTTTTTCCGGCAATCGCACGCGTCATTCTCCCGACAGACCGTTGTTACCGTGTGTTACTGCGCAACACACGATTTTTCATTTGTCGTCGCAAAAGACGATGTGTAATCTTTCTTTGCTCTTAGAGAGTCAAAGTAGGCCCACGCCTCACCTCTCAGGATTATCAGACCTCTATGAAGATTTCTCTATACTAAAGGACAATAAGGGTGCATCTGTGCGGTTTTATCAGACTTGTGTTCATGTGTGGGTTTCTCCAAACCAGAACAGAAATTCGTGAGCGCCAGCTCCAGCAAACATCCGTCAGCCTGATTCCAGCAAAAAATAATTACAAGATCGCGGAGAAACATTCACTGCCCTATTATGCTTTGAGGAGGCGCATATTCTTATTAAGACCGTTCGAAAAGGTTGAAAATTTATGCTTCCTTTTCTCGAGCTTATAATATTCAAGCACCAGAGGAGACTAATTTTAAACATAATAGATCTTATGTTTTCCCCACACAGGCACGCAACTAATGAATAAGTGTACATACACGACATAATTGTACAAATATCAACCTGCTATATGCTCATTTATAAAAAAAAAGTACATGGACAGCACAGTTAAAGCGAGAAAATATTCTTTTAAAATGCAATATTCAAAGATTTCTCAATTTTCATGCCTTTGTTACCACCATAACAAGACATACCAAACAAATTATAGAGCATCAGATAGTGGGAGGAAGGAATGGAGGAATGATTGCAATAAAACAGTTAAAATTGGACGACTATCCAAATCTCGAGTTTCGTAAACTATAGAGACAGGCACTCTACAGGTGGAAAAAAATGTCATATTACGAAGATATTTTACAATAAGAAAGCCGTAGTTTATGTGCTTCTTGGATGCACGTTTCTCGTAGTGTGAAAATAACGGAAGACGAGAGTAAAAAATATATGTATATATATTTCCAATGGCTGCTTCTGTACACGGCATGAGCCATTTTGTTTGTTTCGTAAGAACTCGGTCTATGTTTCACCTCTTCAATTGTTAGTGTATGAAGGCACGTCAACATTGGACCTTATGATTCTGCAGGATTTGATCTTCTGATACTTCATTTAATGGAGAGTGAAGGATACGATTTATTTTATAAAATTATTCAGCGTCATTTTGAATAAAACATACGTGATATATAATCCATAATATACGTCTCATATTCCGGATTTCCTTGTTTTCATGGAGGGGAGACTACAAAACATATTCTACCAGGCACACTACCGTGGCTATGTGGTCATGGCATTTCACTGCTGATAAGGAGTTCGCGGGTGTGACGCTGACCGCGACGGCTGCATAGCGACAGGCGCGGAATGCAGAAACGGTTCTGCGTCGTGCCCTCGTTGCACCCAAGACTGCTATAGATCCGAATACGAAAGGGTTACGAAAACACAAAGCGACCACTTGCGAAAAGGTCCGCATCACGTACGCCTTTGAACGCCCTGGACCAGCTGCGGCAGCATAGCGTTTATTGGAAATCGATTTGCGCGCGACGCGTGGTGGCAATTCACCACCAGTTAACGATGCACGATTGTTCGCTTTGTGCTGTGCCAGTGCTATAGTGTGGGGTGCACCGCAGTCAAGTCATGCCAGCCATGTCTTGAAGATACGCCGTCCCCTTTCCCGCAAGTATTCCTGTGCACACTCGTTCTTGCCATCATTTTAGCCTGGCACTTTTTTTTTATAATAGAGATCTGGCTTCATTATTACCTATGAAAATGTTTCAGGATGCTTCCCTTCGGCTAGAAGTAAGAAGATTATGCGTTCACAGTGTGAGGGTCACAAAATTAATGGACCAAAATGCATAACAGTCCATAATACGGTCACGCTAAAGCGTGCACGGGGTGTCGACTTTATTTTCCATACACTACACAGAGTAGTGTTTTAAGCTTGTCTTGAGAAGCAAATATCAGCCTCCGTAATGTTCAATAACACGTATGTTGTAGGCCTGCCATTCGTTGTTATTCCATGGACCAGGAGGGCTTAGCTGCACTTTGCAATTGTGATGCTTGTACTTCTGTTTAAACGAAAGAACCGATTTGATTAATGCGCTGTTGTGCAGGTGCTCTCACGTGAAATTCGACGCAACAGGCCCTTACACCTTCTGTAAAATGTGGAAAAAAATGCTCGAATTTCGGAGCATGTTATTGAAAGTTGACATGGAACATGTTCGGGTGTATGAAATTAATAACGCCCTATTTATTTTATCCCACATTAGAATCCACTTGTAGGGAGGAAGAACAGCAGCCCTATCAAAGACGAAGGTGGGCAGCGTAGCTGGGCGCCAAGCATCTTGATTTTCGCCTAGTCGCAGGTGTGCCTCATGATGGAGCAAATATCATGCGTCTCTGAACCTTGAATCATGCAAATGACCTGCGGCGGGGCCTCTTACATGATGAAAAAAGCTGGTGCATACATCACATTTTACAGAGCTATCATGAGAACAGCGACACCTATTCCACTAATGGCCATACAAATATTTTTTTTGTCCTCAAGCATGCGGCGTTCCTTGCACGGAGTCCTGTACAGAAGTTTTTTTCGACAACCTAACAGTCACTTAAAGAAATGCTCATATTTTGCTATGTACTCGCGTCGCACATAGCCTAAAAAGATTGCATTACAGAAAATGTGGGCACAAAAGCAACGGGAAGAGCAACTCTCAAAGGCCATTTCTATTGTTCTTTTCGTCCCTATTTACTATGGTCTATATTAAAATGATTAGACCTTTGGGAACTCACTAATCTTTCTCTTATGTATGCTTCGTGAAAGTCGCAACAGCAGTACAGACGTGCCCTGCCCATGTAGCAATTGCCATTCGCCATTCTGTCTTCCTTGACGGTCATTTCCAGAAAGCCTAAATCGCATAATACTTGATCCTGATCATCTTGCTGCTCAATCTGCGCTCCTCTTTCTTTGCTACCGGTGTTCTGCGTCTGCACCTGCCTCCAATCACACATCCTTGATGGCAGCTGTAAGGTCGCTTAAGATTAACCAATTTTGACTTTAAAGCATTGAAAGGCTCATGAGCGAAATAAACCTGCTGCTGGCATGGGCAGCAGTGAAATGCACCTGCCGTGGTCGCTTAGTGACTATAGTGTTGGGCTGCTAAATACGGAGGTCGCGCGATCAAATTCAGGCCACGGCGACCACAGTTCGATGGGGGCGAAATTCGAAAACACCCGTGTACTTAGATTTAGGTGCGCGGTAAAGAACACCAGGTGCCCGAAATTTCCTGAGGCCCCCACTATGGCGTGGCTTATAATCAGACAGTGGTTCTGGCACGTAAAAACTTCCTAATTAATGTATTTAATTAGCAGCGAAATGGCACCCATTGCCATTATCTGCGACGCTACGGCACGGGCGCGCCTCCACGGAGCCGAGCGGGCGGTAGGGAACACCTGTTGCTGCGATAGCACCCCAGGTGTTGCATGAAGGACCGCTCGAAGGAACGCTCAGCGGCGTCAAACTGGACATAGTGCTTTCGCAGGCACAACTTGTGAGAAGTGCTTAGGTGTCCTCGGATTTTTATATATGTTCAGGCTATTGAAAATGTTGACATGTTGCCGTAGTCAGACAACTTGAATAGTCGTTACACTGTCGACTAAGTACGCAGCTCATTGTTGTGTTCTTGACAGATTGTTAGGCATATCGGAACAATTGCATCTTGCAGCGTGTTTTTGTAATCTTTTTTTTTGTTGAACCGCTTGGCTAACGTCAGCTGGGACACGTGAGGCACATATTATTATATACTTAATGTGACATTTGTATATAAAAATTTTCTTTCATGTGATGATAATGCACTAATTTTTGCTATCAGGGAGTATTTGCCATCCTGCATACTGAGTTACCTGGAGCGAAAGAATCGCGTGACGGCAGTCACAAGGGTTGCTGAATTTGCTAAGTGCGAACAGTAGTTAAGACCCCGCCTCCTGCATGTTATATCATGTTGAAATAATAATAAGATAATGCATTAGTAGCTTCTCTACCGGTTCTATCTCAAGCGCTGTGCCTTTGAAATGCTATCGGCAAATATGTTCTTTGCTTTCAATACAATTTCGCTCATGGACCAAGCTAGGTATTAAACAAAGCATTCGTCTCTTTCGCTTGAAGGGAGAATAATCGAAATCGACAACGAGATTAATTCTGGGACGGCGTTTCAGCTACACGGGGGGGAGGGGGGTGGGGTGACATGTCAGCGCGACGCAGCGTGCAAGGCAACTCCGGCATGGCAGAAGGAACAGAAGAGCAGTGGCAAAAGAGCAGTGCCCTGGCAACTACACCGTGGCGTCTCACCGTGCTGGTGCGATGAAGAGCGTCGTCAATGGCGTTGCAGGGGTCGCCCCTAGACGGAGCACAATATGAGAGCGACGGGAAACCTTCGGCATCGGGCAGCGCCAAGTGAAATGTTAGATAACGCTAGCTTGATGTTTAGTGCCGATACAATAACGTAGGAACAAGCAGGAACGCGTGTACTTACAGTGTGCGTGCTCACAAAGCTAGGGCCAGCTGCAGAATGCAGAACGCTGCCCCTGCTCCGCAGCTGAGTTGATTGGGCATAGCATTGACGGTGCGTCCTCTTCGCCTCTACATATTTTCGTAGTCAAACACACTCTGCCTGCTTGCAGATCGTCTGTGCTTCGTTCCATACATAGCAGTCAATGCTGTGGAAGCCAGGCAAGAAGTTTGGCCAAGAAAAGTTATCACTGTGCGCGTTACGTCCATGCCTCGCTGCGCGCCAACAGCGTTCGCTCGCGCCGGCATGCACGTTAGGCTCCTCGCGAAGGGTTGCAAATAGCGGGATCGAATCCCGGCCTCGGCGGCCGCATTTCGATGGGGGCGAAATGCGAAAACACCCGTGTACTTAGATTTAGGTGCACGTTAAAGAACCCCAGGTGGTCAAAATTTCCGGAGTCCCCCACTACGGCGTGCCTCATAATCAGAAAGTGGTTTTGGCACGTAAAACCCCATATATTATTATTATTAAGGGTTGCAAATAAAAAACTCGAAAAGAAGAGCGGAAATAAAAATGATATAAAATAACGCTTTAGCAGCCCTATACCACAGCGTGTTTGTTTATAAGGATTAAAACTTCTTTCATTGATTACTGAGCCTACATAAGAAACAGTTGCGCAATACTGCGGTCAAAAAAACATCGAACTGTATCCAAGTGCGAACAAAGCCACTGCAAGAAGTCTCTCTAGCCTTCACAGCGTTGAGTGCTATGTATGGAAAGGAGTAAAATCCTCCGCACATGATCCGTGCATGCTCCGTCAGCGGCGCAGCATGAAAACGGTGGTGGTGGTGAGGATGTTGCGAAGGCACCTCGAATGTCTGTGTATTTGATAACGTACTACAAGTATTCAATCGGCTTACCTCGTCCAACTTGTTCAGTGAACCTTAGTGGGCCATTTTCTGCCAGTCCATGCAGTTGAAGCGCCGAAATTTCTGGCGCCCTTGAAAACTTTTGCGAACCATGCCACTGCTCTGCCTGGGAATAGCAAATGCGCCGGCGCCAGTTAATATAGAAAACATTTAGATTGGGACCCCTAATATTGTTTTGCAATGTTTAATTGTCGGACTACAAGATTTAAAACAAAAGGCTTACGCTACGCTTAAAAATGTTATATTATTGTTTTCACGCACTGCAACTGACGAATGCGTAAGCGAAGACCATAACACCCGGCCAGAAATATTTTTGCGTTTCAATATTGTCATATACCCGCCGCGGTTGCTCAGTCGCTATGGTCATAGCGCGAAAACACCCGTGTACTTAAATTACGGGCATGTTAAAGAACTCCAGGTGTTTGTTAAAGAATTCCACGTCGTGCCTCATAATCAGAAAGTGGTTTTGGCACGCAAAGCCCCACAATTTAATTTAATTTAGTAATATCGCATCTACCTAGGTTACCGATGCGCGGACCGCAGCGGCAATGGCCACGGATAACACATGCCCGGCGCGACCTAATGCAAGCGCTATCGCCAGAGTACGCCATATAAAGTAGCATGTAAGTGCGTCATGGGGTTCTTATCTGGGAGATGCAGAAATAATGAAATCGCACAACGTGGTTCATCGGGCGTGATCTATCATATTGCTTGTACCCGTCTAATCTTTGTTCCCGAACTACCTGGCGTAAACTTCAGCGAAAATAACTGCGCATAGTGGTCTGCGGGTAGCCACCTGCTAAATCGAGGCTACACACGTTAATTAAAAATGTATCGCCACGTGCCGAGTAACACTAAAGAAATTTTCGTATCACTGGTTCTCCTGCGTTGCTTTATTCATAAAAGGCTTTGGCGACTACAAAGCAAGGGCCACTTAGCCGTTAGTTCATGCGCGTGTCTGGAAATAACCCGCATTTCGTTTTTCCTTCTCCTCTCGTCATCAAAACCATTTATTTCATAAAGTGACAAGAAAGGCGGTCAGTAGCCGATCTCCGTCTGAAGCACAAGTGGTCGATTTTCGCTTATTTCGCAATAGGGCCGGCACTTGGCGTGATACCGTTCCAGGAATTACCGAGAGTGCCACACGCGGGAAGCTCAGCCAAGCAATGGGATTGCACATCGGTGCTCGAACGCGCGAGTGATAGCAAAATTTTATGTTAAGCCTCAGTCAACTTTGTTGAAGGGACCGCTTTCAAATTTGTGGCATTGTACTTTACTTTGGGAAACGATAATGTTCTGATGAACCAAATTTGGCATTTTTAACATCGCACTGCAGCGTAACGCTGAAACCACACCTATTACATTCAGCTGAGTGGAAGCCTAAGATAAATTGATTAATTGGCTATTGTTTAGCTGAATAACTTATTGATTTGTTTCAACATGACCAAGCTATACAAGGGCTTGAGATAGCCCCCTTTTGAGAGTGCATTCTTGTCTTCTACTTCGCAAACGCATTAATGTGCTTCATCACAGACCTCATAAACACTAGTGCGTAATTTCGCACAAGCTTATGGAATATTACGCTGTTTTCAATAATCTACAATGTAAAACAACAATTTCCCCAAAAAGAACGCCACAAAATGTAGATGAAGTGCACAATGAATGTAAGAGAAACGACGTATATATCGAGCACTTGAGCAAATTTAGCTTCATTAGCAACTATTGAGGTCTGCTTTTATATATATTTGGGTGAATCGCTTCCGGCTCAATGAATACGCCATCAGACTAAACTATTACCGACCTTCATTCACGCGTTTCTTGTTCTTTTTTTTAGCGTGTCGACATATTTTGCCGCTCATAATCGAGCTTGAACTCGTAGGCAACTCGTTCAGACAACTGCCTCGCATCTGGAATATTTAATAAAATGAGACATCCACACAATCGTAGTAATTGCTACGAAGGCAACCCATACTGTTTCCTCGAAAGAAAAGCCTCGCAATTGAAGAAATATTCTTCCTGGCCCGGGACTAGAACACAGGACCACCGCCTTTCTGAGGCAGACGCTCTACCATCTGAGCTAACCAGGCGGCTAGCAGATGGTAGGGTGAAGTCGAACTTATCAATAGTTCGAAGCAAAGTAAACGTTTTTACGTAGTAGTTGTGGATGTCTCATTTTCACTTTTTTAATTAATTTTCTCCACCTTGAGAATTTCCACAGATCTATTACGTCAGAACTCATGTCTTTGTTTCTAGTTGTTGATAAAGGAATGAAAAAGCGGAGAAGGAAAGACAGGGAGGTTAACCAGCTTAGCTCAACCAGTTTGCTACCCTACACATGTAAGCGGGATGGGGGGGGTGGAAGATGGGGAGGAGAGAGAGAGCAGATAGCACAGCGCACACATTGTCAGTCACGGCACGTCACTCTTGCGTGGCAGGTGAACTCACTGTCACAGCCGCTTGTCCAACCGCGTCCATTCGTTGCCTTCAGTTGCGATGTCTTTTATCGGCGATATGGGAAAATCGTTTCAACTGGCAATGGTCCATTGTCAAGGTGCGCCAGAATGGACGCCAAGGAGTGTATCTGAACATTATATTCAGGACAGCCGCACAGAATGTGTTCTAGCGTCTCCTCGCAAAGACAGGTATTTCAGAGAGCGTTGTCGGCCATTCCAATGCGAAATGAGTGAGATTTCATGAATGCCACCCCTAGTCATAACAATAAAGCAGAGTGGCCTATCTTCAGCGGAGTCCAGTTGGCATAGACAGATGCATCAAAGAGGGCAGGTGGTATTGACTATTGCCCCGTTTTATCTGGCTGCTTGGTGTGCACCATAGAGAGAGCGTGATCTCCTGTGCAAGCACTCGAAGTTTGCTGGCTGCGTCGGACCGTGAAAGTAGTATGGCCTCTTCCTGTGCGTCTTCAAGAGCTGCCCGAGCGGCATTATCGACGTCTTCGTTTCCTATGATGCCGCAGCGACTTGGCAGCCATTGAAGCGTCACCTGGTGTCCCTTTCTCATGTGATGTATGGAGCAAGCATCTAATATGGAATACGAGCTGTTCGAATGGCCCGCGACGCAGAGCTGTTAGCAAAGATTGTAGGGCTACCTTTGAGTCACTGAAGATTGACTGTTGTCGAGGTGGTTCCCGATTGAGTAAACAAAGTACAGCGCGAAGAGCAGCCAGTTCCGCAGATGTCGATGTCGTTGGGTGGTCAGTCCTAAAGCTGATGGTAAAAGCTCCTGCTGGGACAACCACAGCACCGGACGAACAGTGTACGTTTGTGGAACCATCAGCATAAATACGTACACTGTCCGCGTACATCTCGTGTAGAAGAAGCATAGACAGTAGTTTCAGCACAAGCGACGAGAGCTCAGACTTTTTCCCTATTCCTGGTACACTGAGATGTGCTGTGGGAATGATAAGGCACCAAGGGGGTATCGATGGTTGAGATGCAGCGGTGAAGCCCGAGAGAAGTTTGTCGTTGTACTTCACGATAGTTTTAGAGAATGATGCTTGGTGCCTGTCTGATGGTAGTGTTGCAAGGTGGTAATAGGGGGCACGTGCACAATGTCTGATGTGCGTTCTCAGGGCTTCCACCATAATGTGAGTACGCATTGGATGCTTCCGAGCAATCACAAGAGTTGCCTCTGTTGACGTGCATCTGGGCAAACCAAGGCAAACTCTGAGTGTTTGAGCTTACACTGCCTGTAGAACACGAATATTTGTCTTGCAGTTGTTCTTCATTACAGGTAGACTTTATCTTAAAAACCCGAGAGAGCGAGCTCTGTAGAGTTTCAGCATTGCGTCTACTGACATCCACCATGTCTTTCCTGTCAAGTATTTAGACAACTGGGAAGCTTTTCTCTGGCGCCGTTTCATGTAGGCCATGTGCGGGACCAAACAGAGCTCTCGGTCAATAATTACGCCAAGAACTCTGTGGGTTCTGACATAGGAAATGGTCCCCCCATTGATTAAGATGACATAAGGCATCATTGGTTTGCGAGTAAATGCCACTAGTGGCACATTTTTCTGGTGGTATGCTGAGACTTTGCTTACCCAAGTAGCTCACTGTCAAAGTTGCCGCTCTTTGAAGCCGTGCACTTATTTGAGGACGTGTGACTGCCAAAGTACAGACACAGATGTCCACTGCGTATATTGAAATTTTGATGGTAGTTGGCAAGTATTCAGCAAGTGCAACAAGAGCGAGGTTGGTTAGCGTCGGGCTGTGAGCACCGCCTTGAGGAACGCCCCTGCTGGTATAGCGTCGCATTGTTGGGACATCGTCAGTTAACACATAGAATGATCTTGCAGATAGGTGACTTGCAATTCACAAAAAGACTCGATCACCTAGACCAACCGTAGCAAGAGCGTCGAGAATGGCCTCATGTAATACGTTAGCGTATGCCCCTTTCACATCTAAGAATAAAGCTGCAGATAAACGCTTACGGGACCTTGCTGGACATATGAAACGAGATCAACTACATTGTCGATGGAAGAGCGGTCACGTCGGAAAGCAGCCATGGAATTCGGATAAATCTTGTAGTGTCCAAGGTACCACTCCAGGCGGCCAAGGATCATCCGTTCCAATATCTTTCCTACACAGCTAGACAGCGCTATTGGGCGGTAAGAGGTGAGCTCTAGTGGGGATTTGCCCGGCTTCAAGAGTGGCACCAGGTGGTTTACTTTAAAATCGTCAGGAAGATTTCCCTCCTGCCATGAGGAGTTGTAAAGACTCAACAGTTCTATCAGTGCGGATTCTCCGAGATAGCACAAGGCTCGGTATGACATACCATCTGGACCCGGAGATGAAGAGCGCCTGCAGAGAGCTAGTGCCGCCTTGAGCTCCTCCATTGTAAAAGGAAGGTCCATGTTGGTAAAGGTGGGTTGGGCTTATTAGATCTTTATGTGCGGCAAATAGTGTCTAGGTTTCTTCTTCTTTTGCGATAATTCGCATCCTATAATTCGGTCATTCATGCAAGTCACACTTGTTAATGCGTCACTAATTTAGTTGTTTCTTCCAATGTTTGTTCGCGATTATGCTTGTGGCAGTTCATGCAAGAAGTTTACTTGGCAGTTCGTTTCCTGACAGTGCGGTTCTACACTGAATATTTGTATGCAGGGTTGCGCAAAATGTTATAGAAACATTTACTGTCCATGCTATTTCTGCCTCCATTTTACTAATTACTATACATTAAATGACCTGGCCACGACGTACTAAAGCGAGTTCGTAAAATCTATACATCCTCTTGCTGCAAAACATTGGTTTATGAACTTCATAGTGGAACCACACCGGTAAAAACATATCTACAGAACAAAGGCATGTTTCTCTCTTCTGTTAACTGTCGCCTTTGTGATGTGTCAGAGACAATTGAACATTGTTTTTTAGCTCCACCGACGCCATCCTATTTTGGTATGGCCTCCAACGTACTTAAAAAGAAAGACTGAGATTAAGGCTCATACTGTGCGATACCTGCTGCTGACCTCTAATAATAATGCACCTTTCGATATGTTTTTCTAATGGGAATGCACAGTTTGTGGAATACGCTAATGATGGACCGACAGGCCGAAACGACTGTACCTGCAAGGGTACACTTCAGCCAGATGACAGTGCACCTAATACGTGTTTCTGATGGACTTGATATACAGCCGGACTGGTAACTCATTTTGGTGAGGTGCCTATCCTTACCAAACTTCTAAAGTGAAACCAATGTTTCCACCCACAGTATGAACGCTGCCTTTTCTGTGTATGGCTTTCATTGTGCCCTTCATTCTGTGACTGCACAACTGGCGAATGTTGGGCTCAATGTTACTGTAAAATATACCATGAAAGAAAAAAAAGCCGCCTGGTTAGCTCAGATCGCAAAGCGGCTGCCCCGCAAAGGTGCTCCCGGGTTCAAGTTCCGCATTAGGACGAATTTTTCTTCAACTTTGAAGCTTTTCTTTAATTATACTATTCCCTGCAGTGTTCTAGTTTTTGGATTTTAATATATGCTTGCACAAGCACTCAGACCATAGGGTTGTTCCGCTGCAAGTTAAATAAACACAATTATTTGATTATTAGTATTGTTATTTGTACCATTTTCTTTCTTTTTTGTTTTAAAGCGTTGTGAAATAGTGTAGTCGAGGTACCCTTTGCTTAAATCTTTACACACCATCTGGGTCTTGGGAGGATGGCGAAGTTCTGCGAGAAATGGGGGTGAGGGCGACGTCGATGGCGTCGACTTCTGGTAGCCCAAGCGCCGTTATAAGCTCGGTTAATGCGGCCGCTTAGCTGCTGTATTGACTCCGTCAGCTGGTCCTCAATTATGTGGTGCCATTTAGGTAGTGTCCTAAGTATAGATTTACGTATGTGTTCACCACCTGGACCACAACGGATTGTGTGGGGTGTATTTGGGCTTCCCCCGCATTTGGGACGCCGTCTTTTTGGCTATGTAATAGAACATGTTTCGTGTATGTAGTATTGCATTTGGGCGTGTCGCCATGTGTCAGCGGCCTTGCGCGTTGTGTAGCGTGGCGCAGCTGGGAGACTGGTTTCTTCTTTACACGAGTGCTGGCACGAATTAAAAACAAAAACAAAAGCAAGAACTTTTTTTTATCTCTCTTCAAAGGAACTAGTCTATAAGGAAACAAAAGGAAACATTTGGAAGATATTAAAAATTATAACAGCGCACTTTAGCAAATAAACCGTGTTCACACGTGTGGCTTATTGCCACTGTAGATATGGTCAACGTTCGTTACAGGAGAATAAGAGAGCCCAGAGATATTAAGACATAAAACTAGACGCCGAAAAAAAAAGTGAAAGCCTTCCACATGCCGTGGTAGGCTTTCACTTTCACAAGGGAACAAGGTAGCAACTTTCTTATTTCTATTTCTTGGGTCATTTTTCTTTTTCCTGAGTTTCTAGTGTATCACCATTTTTCTCAACGGCGATTATTATTTCGTGTTCAAATAAGGCGCATCCATTTTCTTAATATTCCTTGTGATTACACCACAATGAAAAGAGTGCACAGAACACCCGTCGGGAGTGCCACCAATTTTGTTTTCAATGATAGCTTTGGAATCGCAAAATGCATTGTTTGTTGCGTTTACATTTTCATTAGGATACACAGATCAGCATAAGTAAATCATATACAAATGCTGCAACTTCTCCGAGACATCGATCGATAAAACTTTTTTTTACATAAAGAAAACTGCATTTCGGCAAGTTTTGATAGCCAAAACGGCACCAGGAAGTATGAAAATGCGTCCATTGAAAATTATAACCGCGGAGAGCTTATTGAAGCCGAAAACGAAGGACAGCGTAACTTAAGGTGATCAAAAGCACCACTGCTCACAGAAATGCTTTACTTCTATTGCACTACTACTGACAGTAGTAAGTATGTGTTTCTCTTTATCTGGTCTCCGGTTGCTTTGCGCCGGCTTAATTCCAACTGCTCTTTCCACTCCAACTTCCCGAAGTGGTGCCAACTGGGTCAAGGTAGCTCTTTGCTTGCATGAATGAGAAGGAGTAACGTTAACAAACATTTATTGAAGGAACATAAACATAGCGACAAAGCCGGAATGACTATGGCATAATATGGAAGCAACCCGAATGTCTTACGTTGTCGTTCCACGTAGGTGACGAACAGATTTTCTATGCAACGAATCGTACCTGCCCGTGATGTTTCAGCGCTTTAGATGGTGGAAAGTTCCCGGAGAAGCCGGCAAATCTACTGTCCCTCGACACATCTCGTCGTTTGTCGCAAAACGAGCTTTTGCGGTGCAAGGGAGCCGTGTACTCGGCCAAAGTCCCAAAATAGCAAAGTTTATTTGGTGAAAGTATGCCTAAAGATCTGAATTCATGAACAATTGGGGCAGTGTAATTACCGCAATTTTAACTTTTGAAAGAGGAGACAGTAGGTGGCTAATCGGCGCTCAATTTACCTAGCAGGCAAGAATATTGCTGATGTTGTGCTAAGGATACTTCATCGCTGTACAACGCAAAGACCTACAGCTACACTTCATCTTGCTGTCTTAAATTGACCAAAAAAAAGAAAAAAAAAGAACAGCTCTCTTGAGCTCCTTTAAAGTGCCCAGCCGAAATTACTTGCCTAAATAGCTAGGGCGAGATACCGAAAATTTTCGACAGTATCTTGCGGAGCCTTACGCATGATTAGATTTCACGCGTTAAATTTTCAATTAGGATTCGGGGAACGCCTGTTAGGGCACAATGACATTTATTTGTGCCTTCTACTACACGTCACTATTTAATACTCGTTTAACTTAACTGTTGACTGCGCTGACGTTGCAAGGAAGCGCTCAAGGTAGAGCCATTGCATTTGCTCTTAGCCTGGGAACTTCTCGCTAGGCAATGCAAATGCGTCCCACTTCTGAGTCCTCGCAATGTACTCTTGAGAAAGGCGCAGAATTGTGGACTAACCATTCTAAGACTTTGCTAACCGTGGCTGCTGCTGCTTTATTGCTCAATATCTCATCCACAGAACGACAATGGTAGAACAAATCAGCTTTCATGTAACGCAGTCCGTGCCATTTGCTAGCTCAGTCGGCTTTTCTACGAGTAAGGTGGGATGGTCGTGGAGATAGTTTCGTAGCAGAATGGAACAATCGAGGGAATAGTGTAACCTGCGTTCGCGAGGGTCGCCTGCTGGGGGTCTCCGGGCCTTGCTCATGTGACGGGAAGGCAGCCAATCACTATGCTGCAAAATGCCTGGTAGAAGATGAACAGTTCAGTTGCATGCCATTATTCAACAGGTTGGCGAAAGCTCCGCGTGACATAGATTCCAAAATGTGCTTTGGATCTGCATATTATGGCCGTTTGTCAGTTTTCTCTTCAACTCGCGTACTTTTTACTCCCACCTGATAAAAAAAATGAATATGCTTTAGGCAGTGAGCCTAAGCTTGGAAGCAAGGAGTAGGAAAAGCAAACTCAAAATTTAACTCTATGGCTCCACTAAATTATATTGCTATACCACCGTGCAGAATCGTCAGAAAAAAAGAGAAAAGCAAGAGCACTCTTCCGGGCGTAGCTTTAAAGTGGGACAAGCGCATTATATAATTATTGACGCCTGTGCACAAAAACGACGAATTCTTTTCTCGTGACTACAGAATCGAGCCTCGCGCAGCCTCAGAGAGACGTTACATTTCGCAATAAAATCGAAGGAGACGAAAGCGTGTCTCTGTAAAGCGTGGTGTGCGCACAGCACGAGAGACAGGACGCACTACCGAAACTGGACCCGTGCGCATTGCTGAGTGGGAGGACTCAGTATATCTAGCGTTCCGAAGCAACGCTAGATATATTTCTCGCACCTAAAAGCACAGGGAAACAGGAGAATGCTTCCCGTCAGATTTTTGTTTCTGTGTGCGAAGTTTTCTTGCACTCCGTCTTATTCAGTACGTCGTCCCGTCTCCGGCGTGTCACATAGACAGGAAACACGGTTCTGTCTGTTCAAAGTGATAGAAAAATCGGAGATAAAGTACGCATCTCCAGATAATATCGATTTCCATACTAGGCACAAGAAAGAACGGAACAAAACCGCGCCAGGCACAAGTAGCCAAGAAAGAAAATGTTCCCGTCGCAGAGATTATTTGAAAATTGTTGGTCTCGGGCTGTGCTGCGCGGAAGGCGACATTTTTTTGTGTACATTGAACGGAGAAACGCCAGCTCCTCCACGCCTGTTGACATTCAAGTAACAACCTCTCTGACATTGCACATCTCGCTGTTACGCTGTTAAAAAAAGCACTTTTTCGCGACGCTAGAAAATGTGGCATTTGAATTTTGCGCGTTTTGAAGAAAGAAACATATTCTTCATGGAAACTGGAAACCTTAACGGAAAGCGTACCACCGTGCCATTCTGCCGCTAAATATCCGATGAACACGACTGTCTGTAGAAAGGCCACAGGAACTTTTCCTCAATTACATTTTGTATGACACGCTAGCTTTATTCCTGGTTCTTGCATCTTAAAGCATTTTCTTAAATGGGCTCGACAAGTTCCCAAGGCACTTATACAGCTTCTTCTCGACGAAGGACTGCGCACACTTATTTTAAAATATTATAGAGAATAAGAAAGGAACGGTGAAAAAAGAGCAAGAACAAAGTAAAACAAGATGACAGAGAAGCTTGATAGGCGGCTAATGTATGCGCCACGATCGGTAGCATGAAAAATGATAGCCGCAACGTTAAACGACAGCAGTATGGTGGTGTGTATAGGTTACCGACCAATGTAATATATATTCTATAGCGGAGATCAATAGAAAGAAGGCGCAATTGGACCGGTTATGTGGTGCGTAAAGCAGATGATGGCAGGGCTGGTGAAGGTATACATTGCGTGCCAAGCAATCGTAAGCGTGGTCGATGACACATTCTCGCAAAGTTTACTGGAATCAGGTGGGGTCAGTTGGCAAAGGGCAATTAGAGATAACTGGAAGAGCCCTATACTATATGCAGTTGTGGTGGCTGCTGTAGTGGAGATGAAACTTGATGATGATAATGATCATGGTAATGATAATAATAGTGCTGATTTTCCTTTTATTTGCTAATAATCGTCAACGGGACAATGAACGGCGTCTTTAAAAAGAAAATTAATGTAATTTTATGTTTCTTCAAAAACACTGACATTATTTCCTGGCAGCTAAAATGCTTACGAATATCTGACACGGAATTTATTCGCGAAGCGTCGATGACCACGAGCACCTTTGTTAAGTTCACTGAAGGTATTGTATGAGCTAATCATGCCTAGATAAACAATCGCCAGAGCTCGCCACTTGAGCCATAATATATGCTTTCATCAGCAAAGCAAACCACCCGTGTCAGGTCAAATAGACACAGGTAACCGGCACCATACTCGCTCAGTACTTGAATCCTCTCTTTTTAACTCAAGACGATGAAAAATTTACATTCCGAAGTGAATAAAGAAAAACAAGTGGTTCGAGGCTGTTTCGAGTGGTTCGAGTCGTTACAAGGTGGTAAGCTCTGCCAACGGCGCCACTGTGATGCTACGATGTACGCCACTGCAAGTGGCGTACACCGCTTGCATTTTAACGCCCTAAAGGACCCCACAAAATTCCGTACCACGCATACTCAGCCATTTTTCTACCACCAAAGTTGCTCATACCTTGTCTTTCATTCTTTACACAGTTATTCCTCGGAATGTTGAGAACGGCAGCCCACAAACAATGTAATAAAAGAACAATACCAACAGCACATACCTTTTATGCTAGCTCTTCTCAGACTCAAATATCGAAACTGCGAAACAATAACAGGAGATCGACCCACTCAAGAGGCCGCATTTCTACCAGAAGGCTTGCCTTCGTACATAGGGTTTGCCGCCAGCATTTCCCGGTAAGCGTTACGGCTACATAAGCTGCAGTTGCCGGGAAGCATGAAAAGCAGTCTGGGGTCCACGAATGCTACCGCGTTCCACACACTTAAAAGGGAAACTTCAGCGTCCTCCAATTTTTTTTTTTGCCATGTGCACTTCGGCTGTATATATTGTCGCCTTTTCTCTTCACTTTTATCACGTCATCATTTTGTCTCCCTACAAACATTGCCTTCTTCGCATGTTGAGGAATCGTTTTTTCTGATGAGCTTCCTGTATGAGCGAACTAGCAACGCTATTTGTCCAGATTGTATGATCACGTAGTTGCATAACGGCTCGCAGAAAAGTCACCGCACTCTTTTCCGTGTTTCCGTCTTCACTGCCGTGTTCCTGCGCACCTTTGATTGCACCATCGATTAATCCACCTTATGCCTGTATTCATGTCATCGCTTCTCGAAATTCATTGGCTACCAAACACTACTTCGGGAATCATTTCCCATCGGAAGCGGACACGTCTAGCTACGTCAACATACCAGAATGCTGTCACTGATATGATTGGTGGCGAGTTTGCTTCCCTATCTTTGACAGCAGCAGTTTATTACTTTTAGAAAGACAACGAGATACTAGAATCAGCTCAACTAGTTCTCTCAACTTTGAGAAAATAGCTAAAAGGGATTTTTTGTCTGTTCGTACTAGTCAGGCAATCTTTCATCTAGTGGTACAAGGTATACGTTTGCGTGTTCCTTCAATGCAACGCATGACCCAATGCCAGCTTCTACGGCGGCGCGAAAAATAAATTTATATTTATAACTTGCAACTGTGCGCTCTCACTTGAGTTCATGATGCAGCGACTCCTGTGTTTTTCATTCATGGGCTGGGTTTTCGCTGATACATGGAAAACAAATTGCTGCGTGGAAGATAAATAGACTCGGCGCCTTGGCGTTATGCGGTTTTGCGTTAGATAAGCTGTACCGTGGTATTTTCATGTGTGTGGTGTCCGCAGTTAGAATTTTAAACTGCGGACACCATAAAGAATTTCGCTAGCTCTGCGGACACATAACGTAAATAACGTAAGCATAACATAACAAACGTAACATAAACTGCGGACACATAAAGAATTTTCGCTAGCTCTGAGACTAGGTAGCACTTCCGAGCTTCGCATCGCAAACGTGGTCAGATTTCGCTCCAAGGTTCAAGACGTGTGGGCCGCACGTTGTATTAAGCCGTTGTATTAGTGGAGATCACTGTAGAGGTGGAGCATTGATCAGTTGACAATCCAGAGGAGAGAACAACACCTGCAGCGATATGAGAGAACCGTCCAGTGGTGAATGAAATGACAGCACAGTAATATGTTCTCTCGGCAAGAAACAAAACTTCTTACGATTACTTTACGGGAACTGAGACGCTGATGTCTATGGAAACTACAGCCAGGGAAGTTGAGCCAGCTTGCAAATAATAGGTCGTACATGAATGTGCCTAAACTTCGTCCTTCTCGCTTTACGCGGCTTCGTGACTTTGCAGAGTGAACAGTTTTAAGACAGTACTGCATTAAAAATATTTCAATTCTACAGAGGGTTTATTGAAACCTGATATTGGACACCACTATGCCATGCGAGCATTTACACGCGTAACCACTACATTTAGCAGCAATTAGCGTGCTTGCAGACTAATTACCCTCTGCACTAAAGAAACGTATAAACTGCTTTGAAATATAGGCCAAGTGAGGCCGAGATAGAGTGTAATAAACGAAGCCACAAGACCGCCTATAGCCCCAAGCACGATCAGACAAATCCACCTACTACCCATCATTCCCCCCGGTGGCTGAACGATTGCAGTGCCAGAGTTCCCTCTAGTAACTGCAGGAAACTCTGTGGATCGCACAATGCGGCGGGGACTACTTCTTATCTCGGACACAGAAAGGGCGTCGGCTCACGTCATGTTCCGTTGTCGTCGTAAATTCAGCGGGAGCGCCCCTCGGCGGCTCTTCGAGAAGCTCGCTTATTGGACGCGCCAGGTTCCAGATTGATGGTCTCGAGCACTTGTTCCACACCTCCGGCCATACCACCCGCTTTCTAGTAGCATCCACTTCCCTGATTGTCTTGTGCTGACACTTTTCCTTCGCGCCTCACTTGGAACTGAGGTTCCTTACTTCGAACGAATTTCTTATGATGTTTTCTTAGGACTAAATGCGTCTTCTACTCACAGTTTTCCGGCTTTCTCCGAAACTCTTCAAGCCTAAGTTCAAGTTTGACGCACATGGCATTCTTTAAAGGGCATTTTGACATTTGCAATGATGACAATAATAATCGTGATATATATATATATAACTTTTGTAGAAGCCGTTTTGCTTGATTATATTTACATTACACAATCAGAATTGGATCAGATGAATTCGTTTAGATTGGTTCAATTTCATTGATTCATTATTGAGTAGTAATGGAGCAAAGGCCAGTTCTGGCCCAAGACCGCCAAAGCTTTAGTATTTGTTTGTTTGTAAGAACCATTCTAGCATAAGAACACTTAGTGAACACGGATTCAGGTTAGCACAATCAAAGTAACGTAATTACAGGGACTGATACACGGTTATGACGCTGCTTATGACAGAAGCAAAATTTGTAGTTCCCTGCGGACAAGTCACAGACTTTTCACTACAAAATGTTGTACTATCATCATCATCATCATCCTGGTTACGCCCACGTCAGGGCAAAGGCCTCTCTCATACTTCTCCAACAACTCCGGTCATGTACTAATTGTGGCCATGCCGTCCCTGCAAACTTCTTAATCTCATCCGCCCACCTAACTTTCTGCCGCCACCTGCTACGCTTCCCTTCCCTTAGAATCCAGTCCGTAACCCTTAATGACCATCGCTTATCTTCCCTCCTCATTACATGTCCTGCCCATGCCCCTTTCTTTTTCTTGATTTAAACTAAGATGTCATTAACTCGCGTTTGTTCCCTCACCCAATCTGCTCTTTTCATATGCCTTAACGTTACACCTAGTTACACACCTAGTTACACCGTTTCCACAGCTCGTTGCGTCATCCTCAATTTGAGTAGAACCCTTTTCGTAAGCCTCCAGGTTTCTGCCCCGTAGGTGAGTACTGGTAAAACACAACTATTATACACTTTTCACTTGAGGGATAATGACAACCTGCTGTTCATGATCTGAGAATGCCTGCCAAACGCACGCCAGCCTATTCTTATTCTTCTGATTATTTCCGTCTCATGATCCGGATCCGCCGTCACTACCTGCTTTAAGTAGATGTATTCCCTTACCACTTCCAGTGCCTTGCTACCTATCGTAAATTGCTTTGCTCTGCCAAGATTGTTAAACATTACTTTAGTTTTCTGCAGATTAATTTTTAGACCCACTCTTCTGCTTTGCCTCTCCAGGTCAGTGAGCATGCATTGCAACTGGTCCCCTGAGTTACTAAGCAAGGCAATATCATCAGCGAATCGCAAGTTACTAAGGTATTCTCCATTAACTTTTATCCCCAATTCTTCCCAATCCAGGTCTCTGAATACCTCCTGTAAACACGCTGTGAATAGCATCGGAGAGATCGTATCTCCCTGCCTGACGCCTTTCTTTATTGGGATTTTGTTGCTTTCTTTATGGAGGACTACGGTGGCTGTGGAGCCGCTACAGATATCTTTCAGTATTTTTACATACGGCTCGTCTGCTGTTCTACTGTAACCTTAACTCTGTTACGGCTACAGTGAATTCACAGTATCGCTCTAGATATTGTGTTCTGTCTGTATCGCTTTGGTTGGGTTTACGTTCACTTTAACTTTAAGGTTATGTCCTTAAGGGCTCCACGCTTTTGGTATTGCATAAGGAGTGGGAGTACATATAGAGTGGAAGTTCAAAACGAGTACCATATGGCGACGTGCCAAAGAAGTACGGATTCCTCCCTGTATACAGAAAGCTATTTCCATCGTTGCCAGCGGACGTGTTAGGTTTCATGTTTGTGCTCGGAGAGCGCAAATCACTTTTCTAAGCAGGCGAGAGATTCCATCAAGGTTTATGAATCTGTTATCTGCTAAGCGAGTCAGTTTTTGTGCTCTTGACGTTTACATTTGGGAGTTGTCGTTACCTGCAGCTAAGGGTTCAAGATATTTTCCGTTCGCTAAAGCAGGAGCAGAGTAAGCAAACACTGGTTCTACTTAAACACACACGTCTTGGTTTAAGGAGCGATGGAAGACGTAGTCCCGAACTGAGTGGCTAAAACAATAAACACGGAGGGTTTAGGTAATAAGGACGGGCTGGCCTTTCCACCATGCCATCGTTCTGTGGTTCATGTTCCTGCTTTATCTGTGAAAATATGGACGCAAAATTTACGTTATGTGGTTGGCTTCATTTGTGATTCCAAGTAATGTAAATACTTGGTCGGAATCACTACAATTTTCTCTGACGGGCGTATCAATCAATCAATCAATCAATCAATCAATCAATCAATCAATCAATCAATCAATCAATCAATCAATCAATCAATCAATCAATCAATCAATCAATCAATCAATCAATCAATTTCATTAATGTGCCCAAGAACAACCTGCTGCTCATTGCTGGTCCAAGTGACTATTGGCGTAGAATACATACACAGCTTCTCAAGCGTCCACCACTGCTAGCTGGGCACAAGAAATAGGTTCATTATTTAGCATAGATATAGCATACCGTAGCATTAAAAATACCAATATATAGCACATAACATACAATGAGAACATTGATTGAAATTTCTGGATGTCTCGACACCAAGCCTATAGTAGCTGTATCATCGAACAAGCCCGATAAATACATCAAGAGAGAGATATGTATATAGCCCCCCTTACCCAATCCCCATGTAGGGGCCTTATAAGTTTTTTACAAATAAATAAAAATAAATAAAAAATATTAAATGGCAGAAAGGAGAAGACATCAAGAAACAGGAAGTATGAGTACAACATGGTATACGTAACGGCTTGCCATATAACATCCGAAGAGAACATTGATGTTTCTGAAAATAGGGGATGAAACTGCGGCGATTGCTGCTTCTAAAAGGGATAGGTGTTAGTGAAATACGTCAGTGTTGCGTTAGTGTTTGTTGCAGGCCTGCAGAGTTCTGGTCGAAAGATTATCTGGGATACCAGAAGTAGACACAGCAAAAGGTCTCGGCAATCAATTCATTTTTTCGCGGATATTATATAATAACGTTGCCGAGTGTTTACGATCAATGGTATACCATTTACAAGTTTGAATAAGAAAGTTGGGTTAGGTTAGGATGCTATGAGATCTCTCTAATGTTGCCTACTCTGCTCCTGCTTTAAAAATGCGTCGCTGGAGGGGCGATGGCTGACACACATCCATTTGTGAAACCTAAAGCACAGACGCAAGCAGTCGCTTTTGGACATACATGGTGAATTGCATTCGCCACTTTTATATTTTCAGTACTGATTGTCTGGCTGAAGGGCCGCGGACAATGGAGTAAAGAGAAAACCTCCTTTCTCACTGCTTGCTGCTCATAAGTCGTCGTCGGAACTCGAGGAACTTTCGGGTGTTCGCACTTTTGGGACGCTGTAAATCGAAATATGATTGGTGCGCCGTATTGCACGAAACATTCTAAGCTGCTTCGCATGGAATGCTGTTGTAGCCAGAACTCCAAATTTCTGAGATAGTGAGACATACGAGCTGTCCAGAGGAATACATCTTTCATTTCTGCTTCAGAGGCTTACAGTGATGCTGATGGAACATGAACTACAATTAAAAACCCAGATCTGTTTATCCAAGTGCATAGGAAATATTGAAAAAAAAATGCCGATTGCGTTTTGAAAAACGTCATGCGCTCTCTTTTATTTTTTATCAAAATGAAAATAAAAGAACTAGACTAAGTCACATATAATTGTGATGACTAGTATTTTTCACCTAACAGTGATATTAACCAGAAAACAACTTTGTACAAGAAGCACCACCAATAGTCAAGAAAATCCAGGGCTGAGTTAAATACAAGAGTTTTCGCAAACATTTTGTTGCCGAGTAATAGGGATTTTTTAGAAGTTTGTTGCACAAAAAGTCCTTTATTGCCTCATTCGAGTTTGAAGCCAGGTGCTATTCTAAGTCTTTGTAAGATACATATGTATCTTAGCGCCACCACCCACGGCATTGACGTCCGATGTCGAACATCCCTTCGACCGCAGGCGTACCGTACGCGCGACGCATGCTGTAGAAAGGATGTTCCACATCCGCCGCCAAGGCCGTGAGTGGTGGCGCTGGCTAACAGTCTCAGGTTTATTTCTAGCAGATAAACATAGATACCTCAGAAAGTGGATGAGCAAAACGGTGGCGGAGTAGGTCATTCGGTAAGAGCATCGCGCACGTAACGCGAAGACGTCCATGGGTTCGTCTGGCATGCGGCAAGTGTCCACGGTTGGAAAAGTCATCGTGTAGGCACAAATGAATCGTCACATACAGCCCAGTATTGAGTCTAAACACTACATGCGTTCGAAAAGCTAGCGCAGCAAGCGAACGCAGTTTGAAGAAAAACACAAAGGCCAAGTATATCCTCCCGAGTTTGCCGGGGCAGTGGTCGCCATATTCACACTTTTACTTTGACGAATCTGTAAATGTGCATTGGTTGCATTCACACATGGGTTCGCTTCATCGTCCGCGTATCACACTGAACAGGTCTGTGTTGGCCATGGATCCTTACGGTGCCAAACGTACGTTTACGCGAGGAAAAACAAGCAAAACTACCGCACTAAATGCCGCGAAATATCAAGCCGCCATTTTAGCACGCATTTTATCATGCAAGAACGCGAAATAGCAAGGGGGGATGAAGCTGCCAAAATGGCGCCTCCTGGTTGAACCAGGTTGTAAAACGCAGTTTAACTGTCCAGGCACTAACTGAATAAATGCGTTGCGCTGCAACTGCTAGGGTATGGTGTAGAGGCTAAATATCGGGTCTTATTGTTACAACTCCAAAATGGGCTCCGTAACCTATAATCGGACTTTCAATGGAAACGCGTGGCCCTACTACTATACGAAAATAATAGAAACGCCAAAACAGTTGCTGCTGTAACCACTACTTTACATGTTAACGCCACGTAGAAGTTACATTACAGGTTACCTGTCTTAGAGTGTATGCTATCTTTGGTGTCGTTGTCTGTTGGCATCTTATGATATGACTAAGAAAAATCGGGCCTTTGGTTACCTTTCTTCTCAACATTTCATTAGCCGCATGGCATACTTCTATTCAACGTCTGACATTGTCCTCGCAGACGTTTACTTTGGACATATCCATAGTGAGATTTTTAGAGGGCGTCTCTTAGCTTTCTTTCTTACACTGATGTATTGTTCGCCAAACTTCTAGCGTAAGTGGAGAGCGAAGACAGCCCGCGTATTCATTTGTAATCTGAGCTTCCCTTCACGCATCCCCGCAGACGGTCCAGGAATGTTTGTTCAACGCCCGACATTTCTTATTTATTCACCCTTCCACGCCTCCGTAGGCAAATAAAAATGTAGGTATAAGAATCCAGTCCTACAGAGCACCACTGCAGTGCTATCTATTTCGTTTCTTGGTGGTATGTCTAGTTATTTGTCACAAATATTCTGAAACTGCTCTTGTCGTTTTTATACATCTCGTCTTTCCGTCAGACACTGAAATTTGTCGATGCCAGGGTTGGTTGGTTTTAAACCTTCGTTCCTGCTCATGAATGCAGCCCCATTTCAATTTCTTGAATTTTCTCAATTCTTCTGCAACCCTCAAATGTATATAGTTCCGAGTCATTCGAAAAGCGGTAGTCTTCCCATTCGCAATGCGATTTGTTTCAGAGGCAGGGTACTCTTTTATTCGAAGTGCTTTCGTAATCCCGTCTCGTATTGTACAGCTCTCGTCATCTCTACGAGCGCACACCTATATTTTCTTGCTTTCAGCATCACGCTTTAGTTATTCACTAGGCGTCTATTCTCACGACGTCTTTTCGGAATGCGCTCGTGTGGATGACCCACCTATGTAATCCCAGCTCGCGCGCCCGTTCCCACCTTCCTCTCAACCTCATTACAGTGTTTCACAGCCTACAGTGTGCAGAAAAAAAAACAGAAAAGAAATTGCGCCTACAGCGCTATATTCCACCTTCTGTGCTATTGTGGAACTTGTTTGAGTGATTTCGAAACGCCGCGCACATGCATGCAGCCAACCGACGCAACCATCTGAAGCCAGAAAACGGTGCGTTTCGCAATGCTTTTGCACCACCCAGTAATACTCGCTTGGCGAATACGATTTGCTTTTGGGGCAGACAACCGCCTACAGCGAAGCCGATTCTAGTCGCGCAGTTCATCATTCTTTGAAGCTAGCCATTGAGGCTAGCGTCTGACGTCGCTCAGGGTACAATGAAGTCTGAAATTCCAATGTAGTTATAGAAACTCAATTTATTTCTTCATTCTGCACCCCCCTTAAAAACAAAGGAGGAACAAGAGCAAATGGTTTTCACAACTTGTAGCACAAGTGTGTGCTAGACTGAAATACCTGTGCGATTGAGTGCTTGATTAGACATTATAATTGTTAGGACCGATGGGTACAGACACAAAAAAAATTTCTAATGTGGTGGAAACAACGCGCTAGAAGGAGATGGCATGCGTGCAAATAATAACAAACGGACATGTACTTAAGATTTTGAAAATGCCTATACACAGCCACATTGCATTTTTGTTGGCATAGATCACTTAGAAGTGGTTCAAGAGAGGTTTACATGCAACACGCATTCAAACTCAGTTACAGTTACGCCATGTCCCCATAAATCACGAAAACTCGATAATGAGTATTTTTAAGCGCTAAAGCAAAACAGGCAATTGCTTGCCGATGCATCTTGAAAGGAACCAGTGGCAAACATATTTAGTCTGTTAAACGCATTGTGAAAGTTTGTCATGTCGCTAATCATAATGAATATCTCCCACACCAACAGAATAAACTTGAAAGCACGGGTTGACCTCTGTCCCAATCTACTGAATTATTTCTCTTGAATTTCTCTTGAATTTCTTGAAATTTCTCTTGAATTCTCAATTTTAAGTGACTGAATTGGGCCATTAATAAAATATAAAAGCAGCAGATGTACAAAGCCCGTTGGCAGGACTTACATTTCTGCAGTGGAGAACCATAGTAGAGACAGTACCTGTGAAGGAAAATTGCGAACTTGCCTACAAAGGCAAATGGGAGAGTTCAAATAAATGTGCACAAACCTGTCCTGCTAAACATCCAGTCACAGCAAAGATTTTTGTGCATTTAATACTTGCTTCATGACTCAGGAGCTAGTTCTGTTTTCTTTATGCGTGCTACAGGGTATGCAGTACACGGCTAAAGCAAAGCACGAGTCTTTGAGGTGTTGCAAACGTGCAAGTCTGCGCGGCTGAATTTTTCAACGCTGGCTGGAGACTATTTGCCGTCAGTTGAAAGTGACAGACGAAACAGGAGTGTACGTCTTGGGTTCTAGACGTCTGTTTCATTGAAGGGAGGAACAATACTAAGCTTTATTCAATTTAATGACGCTGTCTAGCGCGTAAGTATTTCACCACTAAGTGCACTACTTGGACGGACAGAAATGAAAGCGCACGGAAACTCGCCGTGAGACGTTAGGCGCATTCAGGACCGCACGTCACAAACGAGGGTCGCCGACGCCAGAAAGCTTGAACAACCAAGAATGTCCGTGCAGATATCTGCGCCGTCGTGGGGATTAGGCGGACCAGATAGCAGCTGCACGTGCACGACAACCAACATACGCTGAAACTTGTATTTCTTGCATGCCATATTTGCAGGGCGACTGCGACCGCGAGCCAAACGCCGCCACAATCGGAAAGAAATCGATTCTTGCACCTGTTCATGCGGGAAACCTTGAGGCCCCAGAATCTGGCCAGTGAGCGCATATCGCTTCCACGAGCTCGATTGATTCTTGTGACAAACTTCGTAGATGATGCCGAAGAATTTTGTGACATGGCAATGTGATGAATGATGCTGTAAACGTGAATTATCTGACAGGTATCTGTAGTGCTACTTCTTATCCGTAATAGTTAGACTGTCAGTATACAGTATAATCGTCCGCAGACAATAAATATAACAAATCTATGTGAGCCTATTTGGAAGTTTGTTTTAAGAGTGTGGCAATGTTTTTTGTGGAGCACCTACTTACAACGCTAGAACGTGGAGGTCAATCAGTTATTCCTTGTGGCGTGCATTGAGAGAGTGATTACAAGACCGATCGTATTGAAGTGGGGCAGGATCTGCAACTGAGGCCATATGTATTGATCCCCTCGAGGAGTGCTCCCTTTTTTTCCTTTCGCGTCGATTTCTTGCAGTTGAACCAGGCGCACCTGCTGTCATGGGGAAGCTAATTTATGACAGTTGCCGTGGCCTAAATTATTAAAGAACTATGTTAGGAGACTGGAATGCAATTAATGAAAGCTCCCTCTCATAAAAATTCACAACGCGTCAGTTCGAGATGTATGACATCAGCCTGAGCCGTGTCGTGGAACCTTACGCGGCCTTATCTGTGAGAGTTGCTTGAAATAGATAAAATGCAAAGAACGCACAAGCTAATGCATCACACAAAAGCGGTTGTTCCGTGCATCGAAGACTCACCAAGGCCGCAGAGGTGTGATCAATATTACTGTAGTAGATAGTGGTAGTCTTGTGTGACTATTTCACCAGGGGCTTTCAAAAGAACTTGCGTAAAGCCGTAACAAGAATTGAAGTACGTGTATTTTGTAACTGCACCTAATAACCTCGCAAGCTCTGGGATAAAAAAAGATTTTCACCTATTTGTTTGGTATGTGGATAAAAAAATTGATAACTGAGGTGGAAGCAGAAAGAAATCTGCCGAATAAACGTCTCAATCTATCTAAAAGCAGCCCGCATGCTGGACTGCTTCACCACTCCGCAAGTGCGTGAATGGGGACGACAGAAGCAGCCCGGTGCTTTATGGGTACCCTAGCATGTTAAACAATAAATATACATGTAGCTTTTTCCGTAATACCGGTGTCACATGTACATTTCTGATCGCGATGTGGGCCGATCGGGATCGGATTACTTGATTAACAAAGGTCGCAGCTACACGGTCCGACGATCTGAATCTGGGTATTATTGTCTGCTGATCGCCGTCAACTCTCAGAACTGCGCAATGCCTTGGCTACAAATTCAGATTTGCAAAATATGGCTAAATTCGAACAATATTTCGACTTTACAGCTTGCTAATGCTGAAGAAAAAGCTCTAGAACTTATTTTGTTGAGCTCTATTCACCTTTTGCTTTCAGCGTTTTCAGTATACGGCGCTAGAGGTCGCAGACGTCAGCATGCGATCGCGATCAAGAGGCCTGATCCCGTTTAACGGATCGCGATTGTCGGTATCCTGATCCCGCAAGATCATGATCGTAAAGGACTGTGTAGCAAAACTCGATCCGGATCAAGCTCAATGCGGATCGGCCCCCATCGTGATCAGACGTACATGTGTGACACCGATATAACTTTATGCAGAGCGCAGATTATGCAAGCGTAGTTAGGTAAAGGAAGTCGTTGTTAGAATCCTTGCGGAAGAGGGTCAGATTTCTCATTGCAGCCGTACTATCGCCCGAAAAAAAAATCCTATAGCTAATAAGGGGTGCTATAACGCAAGCCTGTTCCAAACTCTTTTTATTCTGCTTCTGCAATTAGCCCTGCATGATAGGCCAATGCTATTTCGGGCCACACCCATTGGGCTTGTCTGTCACGCGACGTGACGGAAACCGCGTAAGGTCTCCGTCTGAAATGACTTAAACACACTGAGTAGTGGAACGAACAAAAGAAAATAAAAATACTTCACGATTCTACACCTCTTTCGGAGTGAGAGCTATACGCTATTGGTAGCAATTTTCAAGCTCTGTCGACTTCGCTTCGACCTTACGCGACGTCACAAAATCGCGTAAACTCGCTACGTGAAAGTGACGCGCACGCACAAAATGTGTATTATTATGCCAAACAAAACTGATTCTTTTTTTCGGAAGAACCGGACACTGCTCAGTTTCGAAAGGATCCAAAAATGGTCTCTCGCTCTGGCGCTGGCTACTCGGAGTTGCCAGCGACGGTACATTTTTCTGCGCATAATAAACATTTTCCGGTGACAGTATAATGTTGTCGAGCTCCTTCGGCACAAATACGTCATTGTTATGCCCACGCTTATTCTCGGAGGATACGTTTTAGTGGCTTTACCTTCCTGTTGCACGCCGCCGCCATTTTCTACTAGCCTCCGCAAGCTAAGAAAGAGGTAGGGAATCAATTGCAGAAGCAACCAACGCTCTTCTCCTCCGGTTATCTACTTTCCCTGCGCTAGCTGGGGCTCGCCAGAACTGCTCCAGTTGTGCGCGCTTCTCACCTCTTTAAGTCAAGTAGATGAGAAAATGCTATTTGCTTTCAAAGCAAACAAAAAGAAACCTCCCACAAATTGAGAGAGTTTGATTGGGCTGTTGAAACAGCGCTGCAGTTCACCGCCCGATGCTTACGTCGGCGGTCATGTAAATATGACATCCAAATACTGGAATCAAGTCAGAATGGAATAGTTTT
The DNA here is from genome assembly GCF_038994185.2 of Dermacentor albipictus. Lineage (NCBI taxonomy): Eukaryota > Metazoa > Arthropoda > Arachnida > Ixodida > Ixodidae > Dermacentor > Dermacentor albipictus. The sequence continues at coordinate 97,250,006 of NC_091823.1, forward strand.
GTGTTATACGGTGCAAGCAGTGTACACGCAGAATCAAAGACCAAAAGCACAGGCGGGGTTTAAGAAAACTAGACCACTTCTTGAGCTAGCAATCACAGCCTGGTTTTCAAGAGCATTGTACGTTTACCAGTGTGCGCCTTCAACACAGTGTTGTATTGTTTAATGGCTACACACTAAAACCGCGATAATATTTATAATATATAACTGCTGCACCTGTATCCCGTAAAGTGATGACCTGACTGTACATCAATTGTTAATGCTGTAGATAGTATACCACGGGACTCCACCACTTTCGAAAGAACTGTCATAATGAAAGATCTTAAAGCTCGCTCCTAATTGCAACGCTCTTTGTAAATTGGCCTTTCAATATATAAAACCAACGATAATATCAAGCCCCGCGACATAGGAGACAAGAAGTAAGTGGACGTCATTGAAGATTAAAGCCGGATTAAGAACTTTCTCCGTGATCCGTGATTAATGATTGCCACCACCACCGTCTTCGGTCAGTCTCTCCTAAGAGCTTTCTTCTTAGCTCTGTGCAGGCTTGAAATAAAAAAAGAACGAAATATGGAACGAAGCGTATTCTTCTGACAAACTTGGGAATATGTGCTCAATCATTCAGCCTCTCGTCAACTGCAGCGTCTGTGTTCAATAATGCTGTGTAACCTGTGTTATAACCAATGTTCAATAATGCTTGAACCTCAGGACTACCGTTGACGTCATGTGAAGAAACTGACCATGGCCTTAGTAGCCCGAATCAGAAGTGTAGTTTTTTCTCACACATAGAAGGCCATAGCTGACTTCATCGCGACAAGGTTCATAGCAAAATATAAGTGGGTTGGTTCGGACATAAATGACGGGAGACGAAGATGGCATTAGAAAGATGAAGTGCAAGTTGGCACGGAGAAAAGCCCTCCAAACCACCTAACACACACACACACACACACACACACACACACACACACACACACACACACACACACACACACACACACACACACACACACACACACACACACACACACACACACACACACACACACACACACACACACACGCACGCACGCACGCACGCACACGCACACGCACACGCACACACACACACACACACGCACATGGGCGAGCGTTTTCCTTGTCTGTATTTTTTTTAATGTTCATTTTTGCACTAAATTGCCATAATCAGAAGGGAAGGCCAACTTACCCAACAATTAGTTTGAGCCTTTACTTATATATATGTGCAGTAAGTTCGTAAGGTTCTGTCATTTGTTGGAACAGTATCTACGCTGTACGAGGCATGAACTCTGGCAATGACACCGTTTTAATTTCTCGCAGCCCATCGCGCAAGGGTGTCTTTCTCGATGAAAGAAGCCGTCGTGATGGTCAAATCGGAAAATGGTTGGTTCACAAGATGTTCAGCTTATTACTTGTTTCTGTATTAAAGGATCCGGGTCCGAAGCCGCCGCTGAAGATAATTTGTCGCAGCGCGAGTAAAACGTAGCTCCTCAAGAGTGCAAGTGGCCTTGTTCAAGACCACCACTATCGAATATGAATGCAGCAACCTGCGATTGATTGGTGACCCCACGGCAAGCTACATCACATGCGTGTTTGCATGCGTTTGCTTGCGTTTGCATGCAGCAAATGGTAATAGAAGGTGTATAGATGAACCAGTGACGAGATTTGAGTGTAATGGAGGGACCGAAAAGGCAAAGCTCCATGTCGCTATCGCCGCTCCCATCCATGTAGTTTAGAGCTCGTTCTGCTTATTGATCCCTGTTTAACATTTCCGACTTTCTATTATGGGGGAAGGTCATGTGAGCGTTACGAAAGTCACTGAGTTCACGGAGTCTAGGTTTCTACGTAACAACATATGCAATATGGGTGTGTGTGCTGTGCTATGTGCTCTCTCTCTCTTTCCCTTCCCCATCTTTCATCCCCCCATTCCACTCCCATGTGTAGGGTAGAAAAGCGGTTAAGCTAAACTGGTTAACGTCCCTGCCTTTTCTTCTCTACTTTTTTCCTTCCTTCCTTTTTTTTCGTTCTCTTTCCGAGCATTAGGCACTCTTTAAAGGCTTGGAGCACGCAATGTAGCATTACACGTAACGCCGAATGACTTGGAAAAAATTTTCTCTGCGCAAACATACATTCGTACAAAGTCTCCCGAATTCAACGCTTATGTGCTATCTATGAACGGCCCTCTTATTCAGAGAAAGTAGCCTTTGTAGCGTTTGTAATGGCGCGAACCAGCCAGTTTCTGCACTGGGTTTTGGCCCATGGCACACTGTTGCAGCTATGCAACACAGATACGTCAACCCGTCCGTCATAACCAACGTATTCGTACTGGAGAAATTAAGCGACGTGAGATACAGGAAAACGCCGCCCCATATAACACCAGACCATCAAAAAGGCAAGGAGCCTTAACTACATATAAACATGCTATAGTGCAACCTAAACCTATGATTTCTGGTGCAGCGCTTCAACACCTCGATGCTCTGTCATGCTGAGAAATTATCCGGCCTTTGCTAGACCAGTAAATTTTCTTACGCGCGTGACTCCACCTCCTCAACCGGCAGCGTGCTCCGTGCCTCATGCCTAGCATCATGCTTCGACAGCACTTTCACTGACCCTGTGGTTTGTACGGTCCTCGCTTGCATTCGAGCGGCAGCGTGTAAAACATATAGCCACTAATGCACTTCTCTCACACGCTGATTGGTGTGCTACAGGTTGTCTGTAATAAAAAAATCAGTTGTTTACAATTCCCACTTCAAAAACAAACTTTCCGTTACGTGACTGCGAGTCGTGATAGTGCTTTGCGCCGCAGATATTGGAGAGGCTAGCTCACGTATTTGTAAAACATCTGCTTTGTTGTACAAGCTCCTGGGTAAATTTCATGGATGAATGCTGGTTTCGCATAACGCGTGCTCAAACTTCAAAAGCATCATTTACCTTAAGGCTAGTGTTGTGTACTTGGGCTCGTTCCACGTTATGCAAAACACAGGCACTTTCACGCAGAGAGCTATGAAATGCAATATTGTGTCGCCCAGTGTCCGTGTTAAACGCTGCAACTAAAATTATTGAATTTTAGAACTGAGGGCAACGTGCCAAAATGTTTGCAGCCGATAGTAACTGCTGAACACGATTATCTCGATGGAACTCCACCAGTTGAGAAAGTACTGTTCCCGCGAATAAGATAACTTAATATGGTAAAATTGAATTGCATGTTATGAAGCTTTACATGCCAAAACAACAACTGATGGATGCGGATACACCGCAATGGGGACTGTGAGTGAATTTGGGGCATCTGGGTTTCTTTGCCATGCACCTAAATCTAAATGAACAAGCGATTTTTGCAATACGCCCCAATCAATATTCGGCCGCCATGGCCGGAATCGATCTCACGACCTCTAGCTCCGCCGCGTTAGGCCATATGCCACTAAGCTACCACGGTGGGCGACAGCATAGCAGTTGATATCGCAAGCGTACGAGTTTATAATGCAGCTTCTAAAAATTAAGCCACGTCTCGTATTTTATTGCGGTAATTGACAACTCAAGAATCTGTTACTCGCGTTGGCGACACTGTTGAAATAAAGAAAGATGGCTACGACATGCAAGCTCATGGCGGCTCTTTCACTCGGTGCGGTGCACACGTATTTCGTTAGTGGCGTAGAATCGAGGTGTTTCATCGGAGCCGAAAGAACCTTTACTGCCGATTACCTTACTTTGATTGGGCACAAGGATTTCAGCGACGTAGTCGCGGAAATCGTTGCGCTGTGCGCGCAAATTTCGGGCCTGCCTGGCGAGCCGCATCAGTCTTTTTTCAAAGAAAAAGCTCCCTTCAAGGGAGCCCGGAGGTTAAAAAAAGGGGAGTGTTCGTACGTAGCAGACCTCAGAAAGATGCAAGCACCTGCTCGCGGCGTTGCTCTACCGCTAAAGGTTAGCATATCGACCTGTTTTTGACCTTCATAGGCAACTGCGCACTGTGACGCCATGTTGCAGTTTATCGCATAGCATCCCACAATATACAGGCAGTAACGTCTGTCGTCCTTTCAAAAAGTAAAAGCGGATATTGTGCGCTCATACAATGAGGCTGAAAGCTTTTAGGTAACCTGGTCTGAGTGTCTTGGGAACATAAATAAATTAGAGTTCTGTTTTTGAGTCGCCTTTCTCATTATGGTCAGCTGGTCCGCGTAATAAGGTAGTCTGTGTCTGATGACTGGCGCTTGTTCGTACTCGCGGTAAGCACTGTTCGAACACAACAGGTGCCCATTACCCGTAGAAACTCTCAAACTCCGGTGTAAAGGGACAAGTAAATTACAACCAATCGGACAAAGTTACGTTTCTATCAATATGTTTGCGAAGGTTAGCGCGGGTTTTCGTTTGAGTAATGTCCCTTGTAAACGGACGACTTGGAAACGAATAACCAGTTGTAATTGAAATTGACTGTGTGCACAGTGTCGTAAAGCGAACTAGCGGTGCTATGACAAGACCAAATGCACCAAAAGTGGAACGAGCACTGTGTGCAGCTGCTGTTAAATTTCTTGCGAGCGAAGAAACAGACAACTCACAGCACTGAATGGGAAAACAGCCTTCTTGGCTTGCACCGCTTAATGAGAGCCTGCTATCTAAACGACATGTCACCTCGCGGCGTAACATGTGCCTTAGTCAACTTGAGATCTTCCGAGTTAATTATCGGTCCTGCTACCGGTGGCTGCCGCCAAAAGAACATTAGCGAGAATATTCCTGCTGCTTAAGGCATTAGCAACACTAACGCTGAGGCAGAAAACTGAACTGGCCAAACCAAATGATGTCTAAGCATAGATCACGAATTCATTAAAGCGCCTGCCTAAATAAAGCACACTTTGCAATTTGAAAAGCCAGCAACATATTTAAAAGATGTAAAAACGAAGCAGTGGTCTACTCTCAGGGAATAGAGAAGTTATTCAGAGTGACGTGTTTTGGACAAACCACGCTAGTCTCGGTTACCTTTTTCCCAGTGTGCATGTTTATCATTCATGCCACTCTCCGTTGCGCGTCGCCTCCTATACTTTCGGGTAACGACAAAATTATGCATTTCTCTGTTTCCAGCGCAATGACACGCCTTTATGGTCCACTGCAACATTATTTCGACATATTTTTTGGGGGGGCTTGTGCGTGGTGGCTCACGAATATTTAAGAACTACTTGGCAACGTTGCAGCGCCCGCTGTAATGCTGCGGCTGAACTTCGATCGGCTGGTTCTCAGCAAGACTGACAGGGCGAGAGCATTTAGTCGAAGTTTCAAATACTCGGATTGTCAAAGTGGGAAAAAAGTGTATGCCAAGAGTGCAAAACCAATATATATATATAAATATATATATATAAATATATATATATATACCACCACCCGTTGCACTTCGCTCTTCGAAATGGCAGGACGTGTGTTCAGTGAGCATCTGAACGATAACTTGCAATGTGGTAATGGGGTTTAAATATTAGAACTGACGCGGCCTCTCTCGCATGTATTGCTAAATCGCCACTGACATTATTTAATATCCAGATTCAGGCCACAGTTATCATTATTCATTCTTGGCTCAGACACGCCTTGCCACGCACTTTTTCGCGCGGAATAATATTGCAAGCAAGCCGTGCCCTGGCATTCTAACCAAGAGCGCAACTTTCTGCGTATAGAGTGGAGTCCATTAGTGAGTCTTGTCAGGAAAGAATAAAAAAAACTAAATAGTGACTAAGATGGAGGACCTTGTAATTTCTCGAAACGAGCTCGCGAGCGTGACGGCTAACTCTGACTTTCCTAATTAAATCAGGGCTGCCAGAAAGGAGGAAACGACGTGTAAGTCATGAGCCTGTGTACCTTCCAACCTGCACAGTTTTGCAGCGGATTCACAGAAGCATGCAATCAAAATAAGAGATTAGAACGTATACCGATAGCAGTGACAGTGTCTCTTTTTCTTTCTTTTTTCTTGCCAAACAGCATTTTTATTCAGCCATGGTTGGTTAATTACCCACCATTACTTCTTCATTAAGTTCCATTCGTTAAACGAGTGGCGGTATTTCCATCAAGCGCTGTAATTCGTTCCAATGCTTTTATTATTCATTGAAGCATGATTTACGTATCGAGAAGCCATTAGAAGCCCGGTACGTTAGGCCGAAGGAAAGGAGGAGCTAGAAGCGATAAGGCGGACCGAGGTATGGAGGCAGACAAAGAAAACAAGAGCAACAGCAGCAGCAACAACAGCAGTTTTCGTTTTATCGCAGAGGAAGCAATTAATGTGTTCCCGGTATAACGTTCTTGCTATACAAATAAATTACTGTTTGAGAATAATAGTGGAGAAGGTATTCCGTCAGCTATCGTCTTCAACGACTTGTTTGTTTTGTTGTCTTTTCTATGAGTCTCTGGTGGCACCTCTTGTGGGTCACGCTCCCTTTGGGCTTCACCAGTAGGCGGGAACCAGCTGGTACTTCAAGCGCTACTTGATCTACGACAAGTTGAGACGCCCGTTCAGCGGCTGCGACTGCCTCTGGTCACTGATCCTATGACAGATGTGCCGCGTGTCAAACAAGAGCATCTGCGTAGGCGATCAGAGGCATGGCGTCTCAGCAATGGCGTCTCAAAACGCTATACTCGCGGTCAACTTTCTGTGGCAATGAAGGGAAAGCTACGGAGGCAAAGCGCGCACAAGCATGGCACAAGCGAGAGCGCTTCTGAAAAGAGTCCAGTGTTTTCATCCACGTTAGTTTAAGCTGGGAACGACAAAACATAAACACCTTATGAGCAACCGTTAAAACAGATAAAACACACCCCTTAATGTAAAAGTTTACTTACTTTGCGTCTTTTCCCCTCCGCATCTGGGCAAACGCGAAACCGTCACACATGAAGCTGTGTCGGTCGATTTAGCGTCTGAACCAAAAGCACTGTCAAACGCTGGCGGACTACTCGGCGCCGTAACACCCGTAGCAGCCATGCGTCAGTAGCTTTCCCCTCACTGCCACAGAAAGTTGTCCGCGAGTACAGCAGTCACGATGAAAGAATGCGAGCATTATTCCTCTGCCACGGTACCACCGTGCGGTACTGCCAAGTGGCCCCGCATGGTGCTACCGGTATTAGCAGTGCCCCCGCACCGTACTGTACCAGCCTGAGTTTAAAACCGTTATGGGAGACTTAAATATCATCGCTATTGGCCCACGAAATAGGCTAGAGAGCCACTAGAAGTCGCGGTTTGTTCCCAAAGAGGGATATAAATTTGAAAGTGAAAGTAGAAACGCCTATCTGAAGGTGCAGAAAGCGCAAGAATGCCCTATAGATATGGAAAGTTTGTCGCGTGTACAGCCCTTGATAAGATTAACAGAATTTTTATGTGATTGCAATTATGTTGATTGGTAGATGCTACATGTGGCTTTCACGTTCTTTTTCTCGGAACTCGCGTGTCGATGAGTGAACTTGCAAATAAGGCAAACAGAAAAAAAATGTGCAGCAGATCCAGTGAGTTATATATACAGCGAAGCTTTGTGTGAGCACATAAACAGTCGAAACACGAGTGCACACACACACACACGCACGCACACACATACGCGCATACATGCACGCATGCACGCACGCATGCATACACGCGGACATTATACCGCGTTTCTTGTTAAGCGGAGTTGCTGCCTACTAGCGAGTATGGTGGACACCTTGATTGCATTATGGTTTCATAAGTAGCGCGCGCATACGTACGTAGCACAATTCCAATCCATTCTATCCGCAAGAAGCCTCTACTTGCCCATTAACACGCAGCATCCGATGTCAGCTTTCTGCTTCTTTTTGTTCTTTCCCCCGTAAGGTCGGCATGGCTCTGGCGCGGATGATGATGATAATGACGATTTATTTGCATCCCATTTCGAACAGGGTAGGTGAGAAATGGTCTTGTGGCCTGCATGAGTTGCTCACGTATGCGTAGAAGCTTTTCACTTTAGTATGTTTTATGCACCTCTAATTTTTTTTTTCTGCCTCAAAACTTCTCATACACCTCGTACTGCTACCCATGCCTGCAAACAAATCCGGTCGTATGAATCTCTTCTCTGCACTTTTCAAACCAATGCTCTAAACGTGTCTTGCTTATCGCGACTGCTGACCGGCTGATGCTTCCGTCCAATTTAAATCCAAGCGCTTCTATAACGTATTCGTTACCCATGGGTCTGACTGGGTGAATCCCTTCGTATTCTGCTAGAATGCTCTTGGGGGTCTCTGGATTTTCACTGCAACATACGAATGCCTCGCCTAGTTGTGAATATTTTCTCAGGTATGTTTTTGTTCTCAGGCAACCAGCTCGAGCCTCAAATAGCAAGGTACTTCCTATTGTGTTATCGTACAGATTTTCTCTTGTACTTTCTTTGTTCTAATTTTTCTAAATCTCCATGGTCTTCTTTTTCCCATTCTTTGCATCCAATTCACTGTCTCTGTTTCTCTCAATTTCTTTCTGTTGACTCCTGGTTGTCTATTTACACTTTCAATTGCCCTGTACTTGGTTGCCAACTTTCTTGACCTCTTCCTTGATTCTTTGTTTCTGCTTTTGAGGTACAGATACTCGTGCACGTTGGCCACTCGTTTATTTTGATTCATGTTTCTCAGTCTTCATCCAAGCTAATTTTGTTCTGTATTTCTCTGACTTAAGACGAGGCCCATCCCATGTCACTCTGCACTGTCTCATTTGTGCTTTTGCCGCGAGCTCCCCAAGCCAACCAGTCTAACGATCTTTGGTTAACTTCCAGCCCCGACAAGATTTCCGACTTGAATCACTGAGTGGCATTTTCGAACGTTAGCGCTGGCACCACTACTCCTTTCCAGATTCCACGCACCACCTGGCCTTTATGTGGCCTGAGAGTTCCTTATGTTTCATTATTGCTGCATTCCGATTACCCTTTATTTTCAGATTATCTTGGTGGGTGCTTGAGTAAGTCTTTCCTTCGTTTGTGTATATGCCGAGGCATTTATGTTGCATGACTATGGGTATGACTTGTTGTTGAGTTGATAGTACGTAATTACTCGTTTCTCCTTCAAATATAATAATTACTGATTTCTTAGTGTTAAAATTAAGGCCTAGATTTCTCGCTGCGTTGCCACACAAATTCGCAACTGTTTAAATATCTTACATTGTCGACTAGTAACACCATGTCTGCATACGTGTCGTCCGTATACGAAGCTAGGATGCCCTCTGTCTCCATTGTTGTTGCCGCTTTATGTTAAGGCCGCAGAAAGACAACTGGAAAAAACTGAATTAGGATTTAATTTATTACGCACCCGTAATGGACAAATGGTGCAACAGAAGGTCTCCGCACTAACGTATGCGGATGATATAGTGCTACTAGCGGACAATGCAAGTTTGATAATTACTGGCACCACCGAGCATGTCTGATTGTTTGGTGATCATTAGATTTCTGTTCGCTGACTCAAGGCAGTAGGCTGTCTTGCCAACTGCTTGTGCCTTCGAAATTCAAGATGTATCTGAAGCATTTGCTTCGTCAAGGCACGATCTGAAACGTTATATGGACTACATACCTAAAATTTTGTTAGCTTAAAATTAGGCGTAGTTGGAAAGTCGTGCTTGCTGGACTGGTTGGAGCATAGTTTAGAGTATTTTGTCAGCGTGCGGACGCCGAGAGAGATGCAAGCAAACAGTGCGCGACGATGAAAGCGCTCTCGCGTTGTTCTATACGAATTCTTGTGACGTTGCACTCTGCACGTTATGCCTTTGTGCCACATGCAAAAACAGACTTTGTGACACAACTTTCTGAAAGTGGAGGCCAGTGTAAAGAGCAGGCAGCACTGGAGCCGTGGCTACGGTGTACCGCGACACTACGGACACCAAAGACAAAGTGCGTGTGATTGTGCCATGCGGCACGGCACAGTAGGTGAGCGCCAGAGCAGCCATTTGATTTTGACAGTATAGACTCGACGAGGGCTGCCAGGAGTAGCGTTGCACCAACTCGGTCCCGCGGGCGATCGCGAGCGGCTGCCGGTCCGCTCAGCCACCTTCCGTGCGTACAACCACCAAACCAGTCCCGCGGGCGAGTGCGAGTGGCTACTTGGTTCGTCCAGTATCCGGTCGCAGGTAGGACATGCCGAAGTGCTCGTGCTACTCCATGGTTTCGTTCAGTCGTCGGGCCGAACCTTCGACCTTAAAGAGTGGGCGGTTACGGGTCACAACCGGCGGTCGGAATACCAGCGGGCCGTAGCAGGACCGGCTTCACAGCGCCACTGTCTAAGTTGCTGGTGCCACGGCACTGCTCCTCCTTGACTCTATGACACCACGAGTGAACAGACGAACCGCTGAAAGGCCTCGCGGAGTTATGATGAATATCTCTCTCTCGGAACTATAGACTCCAGCCGGCAGAAAGAGATGCTCGCGAGCGATAGCAACTGAATCGTTTTAATCACAGACGGTGTAGCCAGTGGTATTTCATTTTTATCCTGGTATTATGTGTTTGTGTGACGGTGATGTGTCAACTACAGCCATATAGTCCATAAATGTCGTTTTTCCCTTTCCATGCTCCCATCGCTGCGTTCTGAGCTCCAAATCTCTTGAACCTTCACCAATTGAATTAGGTACTTCACTAAAGAATTCCTTCCCATACTTTCCAAAATGTGCATTAGGACCTGTATATTTTTTTTCTTTCTTGTTCAACTGTACACGGTCCACAAAGAACTAGAACACCTTAATTTTATTCGGACGTATCACTTGGTTTGCACTCGCTCTGTCTCCACTTTACACTTGGTTCACATTAGGCGGTCACGGAACTTATACCTTAAAATTTTTGTGATCCATGTTGGCGGCACAGTTTCTAATCAAAGTGCCTGGCGAACGGATCCCTTCGTAATTTTTTTTGTATTAAAAGAAGAATATTGTTAACAAGCAATCATTTATTATAGCCACCTTGCATGGCGACTCACCATTAGGGATGAGCTTCACGAGCTATGACGGTCTTAAGACAATATCCTTTAGTAAGAACGTTCCGGACAATTACTTCCTTCTATAGAGATTAATTATAGAGATAGCTGTGCTTTCGTAGTAAAATCACGCGTGTATAGCTTTTACGATTTCTTTTTTTTCCTACCACACTACGTCCGCAGTTCTGAGAGAAAAGTGCGTAGTTTCCAGCGAATCATTTTGTGTTATCGGAAACCACTTTTCAGCGCTAGATTGAGTCTAAGACAGAGAAAGATATACAGAAAACAAACGCTGATCTTCAGCTAGTTTTCAGCACGCAACTACCTTCCTACTATGCATACGAGCAGTCACCACCTTAGCGAGTGCATCTGAGGCATTATTTCGTATCGAGGCATTTTAAGAGCCCCCCTTTAATCGGGAATACCAGTCGAACTTTTGCCTTTGTCTTATGCATAGCTTGCATTGCACTGCTTAAATTCACTCCAATATTTACCCGACGTTCCACAAATGGATATAACCAACTAGCTCCGTATTGTCGTATAATTTCCTTGCTCGAAACTGGCCTGGCACGCGCGGAAGTGCACCAAATAAAGCCGCATCTGAAGCCAGTGCACACGAATTACGGCATCTCGCATGGAGGACGTGATGGCCCTTGCGAGAAAAGCAAGCCGGTGCTTATCAAGAAACATTGCTTACGGTTTTTTTTTCCTGCGGCAATGTTTCAAGCCTATACTTTTGTTTGGAGTGTTTATGTGTGTTGCTTCCACTACATGCGCCTTATAGCCGTTGATGTCATTTTCCTGTTTTCTCGGTCTCAGACTCATCGTATTCACATTTGGCCCGGCAAAGTGGGCCGGGTTTGTTGTCGCTAAACAGAACGAACTGCTCGAGTCGAAATTTCGGCGCTACCACAACGTCAATAACGACCGTATATGAAGACAAAGGCGCAGTTAGGGAAGCAGCCAAGCGTCGCTAAGTTGGTAAGCTGGCGTCTGTGAGAAAATATATTACGCTGACTTGCTCAATTTGCTCCTCTAAACGACCTCGCTGTAAATTCACTCCGAGGGAGTATTTCTTTGGGTTACTTTTTTTTCATCGCATCTTGACTTCTTGCTTTTGTACAGTCCTGAATTAATGGGGGAGCCTGTCTGCATAATTTACGTGGTCGCAAGCTAGGCGATGCTTGTGACAAGACGGGTCAGAGCAACAAGTGGTGCACGTGCTTTACAATATACAGTTTCTTTTATACGCTAATGTTAACCCAGCAAAGCATCTTCTATTTTGTTTCTTTATCCTGTCCGGTGGGTAGAGCAGAACTGGTGTTGTGCGAATGGGATGCAGTATTTTTACTGCTTGTGTGTTTATTTCTTTGCATTTGGTTGCCTCTTTAGAATATGTTTATAGTAGGTCGCAAAGGCAAAACATCATTCCCAAGATGCCTTTGAACCAGAAAATACTGAACATGTTGTAAGGAAAGCTGTTGCATAGTTCTCTTTTTTGCACTACCGTGAATATGCTTTCTGCATCTTTATGCCCTCCTGGAGCATTTTTTCATGTTGCTTTCGTTCGCTTAATAATATCTTCAAAATGCATCTCTTTGACCACAGTTGTGAAAAAATTCAGCCAAAAAAAATTTATAACAAGCTCATCTTATGCAGGTCTCAATCTGCAATTGAGAGAAAACTGGCCAACAAAATTCAGTAACTACTATTATTAAATAAATATACAACGTTAAATTCTCTAGAAAGTAGTAATTTGGATCGGTCGGTACAAGCTTGAGAGCACAATGCTGTAGGTATACAGGGTGTCCCAGCTAACCTTAGCCAGAGTTAAAAAATATGTTAATGCCTCGTAACTGGACAGAAACATGGTAATGTTCTTTGCCGTCGCTTGAAGATACTGAGATTATCTTTAGCATTCAGCGTATTACATAATTACTTTTAATTAATTCATCAACTTCTAAGATATTATAATTAGATGACAAGTGTCAAAGAGAAAACTCTAGAGCAACATGAAAAACTCCCGATACAGCTTTCTGTTGCTCAATACGTGCTACATAAAAGTGCTTTTCCGAGCGTAAAAGAAGCCCGCGTATACGTGCAAAGTACCTCGAGTGGCCAGTCGTGCCCCAACTTTGTGTGCATTTGCGGCCTTCTTCCACGCTCGGGAAAACCCTTTTACGTAACTGATGTTGAGCAACAGAAAGCTGTATCGGCAGTTTTTCATGTGGCTCTACAGTTTTCTCATTGGCACTTTTCATCTAATTATAATCTTAGAGAAGTTGGATAATTAATTAAGACTAATTATCTACTTAGGCGGAATGGGAAAAAAAATTAGTATCTCCAAGCAACGACAAGCAACATTACCTCGGTTCTGTTCACGCACGTGGCATTCGCATATTTTTAAACTCTGGCCAAAGTTAACTGGGACACCTTGTATATGGTACTCCCCCCGTCCGGATACAAATTATAAGCCGCACACTCTACATCAAATGATAAAGATATGAAGGTAAGTCTAACAACGCGTATGTCCAAAGACTTCGGCAATGAAATGACCAATGTCAGCGAGTGGTAACGTAATGGGATGACAACAAAGTAATAAATGGTTTGGATCACGAGAGCTAGAGAACACTGCATTCTGAAACCTTGATGTAAAGCGCTTGACTTTCTACTGATAACCGACATTTATAGGAAGACTGTTTTCCATAAAAAGGCAGAAACTGATGACCACAAGAACCCCAGCGATACCACGTTTACGGACTTTATAAATGAACACCGCCACATGGAAGCGAAATACAGACCCCCCAAATAGGTTACGCACAAAAAACAGTGCCCAACGGAGATACCCGTGATTTTCAAGATGTCAAGCCCAGAAAGCTCGTTCTGGAATGTCTATCCGAACGAACTAGGCAGGGTAGTTGCAAATGCTGCGAAAAGAATGTAATGTTTCTTCGTCTCGACAGAGACGGCAACTACTCCGCGAATATCTCCGTCGCTGCATTTTGCAGGCAGCTTGAGTTGGCACATGCTGCTGGTCTTGAAGCGGTCACGTATACTTACTTCTGTCGTACGTACAACAACCTTGGAAAGATCAGACAAGTGAATTGATAGTATATTATTATTATTATTATTTGTTTTGAACACATATACACATATACACACGTATTAGGAAAGGGAAAGCGAGGGGCAGGCTATATTGCAGGATGAGGAAATAAGGAGAGGCAGGGATGTTAAATAAAGAGAGGCAGGGATGTTAACCAGAAATGCGTGTGGTTGGCTACCCTACTTTCGGGTACGGGAAAGAGGGAATAGAAAGATAAGAGAGAGGGGGGAGGGGAGGAAAGCCGCGGTGAGCTCGCGCACGCACACGGAGGGGCTGAGCGAGTCAGAGACGTTCACATAGGCCAGATTTAGTGAACTATAACTATCTGTATGTATGTAGGAAAGAGCGGCGTAATTTTAGTCAGAAGACAAGCCATATGGCTCCACCGAGGAAATGGTACAGCAAATCCACGATTGCTCGTCAGAATCTCACTTTACAGACTAGAGCCGGCGCGTAGTCTGCTGGGTTTCATAATCAGCTAGTATAAGAGTATTTTGTTATTCGGTGGAATCACCGTAGGGCTAACTCGATGCTGACAGCTGTCAGTGAAACGAAATCTCGCCAAATCTCGCAATGGGCAGTTGCACGATGCAATCTGTGCAAGAGCACACTATGACAAAGCCTGTACATCCAGGAATCAGACGATGGGTGCGAAGTGCGATAGCGGTTATGCACCGTTATAAGCTGAATGTTCAAGGAATAAGGTGGCTCCTAGATCGAAATGGAAGAGGCAGTGCACGGAAAACATCCGCAACAAGGCTCATCACTTCCAGGGACGCCTTGCAGGAACATTTAATAATGAAAATAATAACGAATTTAGGAACGCGTTCTTAAATGCTCCATAGAGAACGCTTAGTCCGCACAAAAGCGCGTTCTTAAATTCATTATTATTTTATTTAATAAATGTTCATGCAAGCCACCCGAGAACTCGAGGCTGTGAATTCACTTCCCACTATAGCAACGTTACAGCACGAAGCACTTCCGCCGTCACATGCAACGGCAACGAAGAGCGCTCCAGAGCAGAAAAATAAGCCCAGCACTAAAGTATACCGCGGAAGACAGTCACCGAATGCTACAAGGCAATTGAGCGACTACCAGACAGTTAGATTTCCGACAACTTAGGATCGGTGTAAGTATGCAGCTTTAACACCTCCAAAGTCCAGTCAAGATTATTTATGTGTACCGCGAATAACCGACATCGACGAGGTAATAATACCGATGCACTTCACTGCATCGAGGGGGAGTCTAACCACTACTTTTGTTTTGGCTAAGCATTCGCTATTGAATTACGTTTACTTTGCTTTCTCATGTAAAGTGCAGAGTGTTAGGCAAATGATGGTTGACAGACTACTACTAAGTAAGCGTCACTTGATGTCAGTTTCCTGGAAGGGATGATCAGTATTCTACATTGACGCCACATAGCAGCATTCGCAGTTCACGAAACATTGAACGAAAAAGAAAAAAAAAATTGTGCAGAAAAAAATGATCCTGAAGTGGAAAAAAAAATGTGGAAGCAGTTAAGATACGCTACACAAACTTTGTCTTGATACCACGTTTCCAGGAGTCCTATGCTTACAACTCACGTACCAGTGTGTTCATCGGACGCTTGTTTTTTCTTCTTGTCTTGCCGTCTGAATAAAGCGATGACGCCCTACACGTTGTGTATAAGCACTCAATTTCATGTGTTCCGCCATTTGTCTGAATTGTCGATGGTTCAGCCTTTTGCTGTGGCCTGTCCCGCTAGAATAATGCTCCGCCACCCACGCGAGAGGCACGTAGCTTGCTGGTGGGTGGAAAGAAAATAGATTGTTTCTTTATCGGGGGAAGCACAGAAGCGTACGCTAACTTCACGTTGGTAAACTGTGCTTTCATTATCTTAAAGCCTGGCTACCCGCCCCGCAGTCGTCTTCCCCGTTGCTTTTAGCTATATAACAGGAACTCTTTGGAAAAGTGCGATTAACAAATGTCTTGCTTATGTGAAAGCATGTTACATAAACATTATGGTTGATTGTAAACTTTGGCGTACATGCATTCATTAGTGTATGCGAGATTGAGCGTAAAAACTGCGATAATATACATACTAATTATTCGTCTTTCATAGTAGGATGCACCGCCGCAGATGCCTTGAAGTAATCGTGGTCGTTTATCCCGCATAATAATGTAAGTGTTTGGATTCCAAAGCCTAGCTAACACTGCTTTTGGGACTGTACCGTGATTGCCGCACTTATGGCGATACTGTACGCAGTACTATGACCAGAGATATACACCGAAGAAGAGAGAAAACCACTGCACCTATAACTGCTGCGGCAGGTACTCCCTGTCTCTTAACTTTCCAGCCATATCATATTCCGTTATTTCCAAAATATTTTCGAGGGATTTTCTTCCTCTGTGTCAGGAGTTCCTCAGGCGAAATTTTCTCAAATGCTTTTAAAATAGAAAGAGAGAATGACCGGAACTACAACGGTAGTGAATTCCACAAGTCCTCTCCCTTCATTTATTTATGCAGCTCTCTAGTTAGCTTAAAGGGATTCACTGGACCAAAGGTGACTAGGGTTAATGTGCGCCAAGCACAAGGTGAGAAGTGCTCTGCTGTCGCTGGGGAGGAGATGTGCGCTTACCGTCGACGGTGAAGCGAATCGCACAGACAGACTATTGTTATTATAGGTATAGGATTTGAATGAGGAAACAAATAGTGACCTAGGGATCAACGAAAGCATACGCGTTTCTCATAGTGACAGTCATTATGAGATTAGCGCGCGATCTGGGGTTTGCCTGGCTCACCGAAAAAAAAGCAAGAAAAGAACTGAAAATGAAAATCAGATGCTGCAACCCACTCCGAATGCATCAAACCGACTGTATAAAACCGTAACATTGTCTTTAGACCACCTTGTCAGACTTTCGAGTGAGAAAGATAGAAGAAACTGGCTTCCTTGGAAAAGAAAACATGCTGCGAGTAGAACAGGGAATAATTTAACGGTGCAATCGAGCCCCAATGACACCTTGCTTTGTTTCCGTTTCCTGCTTTTGCCTTTATCGAAATTTAAGTAGGAAAAAATAAGAGATAACTAACAAGCCGAGACCCAGCGAACTAACAACTCGAGAAAAGAAGACCTTGCTCGAGAAACCGAATAACGCCATGCCAAATAGAAATCGCACGTCTGTTGCTCGACGGACACGGAGTGTCTCTGGAGATCATCTGTCGCCAATGACAGATGATCACACGTCAAGCGCACCCCTTGGAGCGCAAAGCTCTGCAAGGCTTTGTAAACAGCCTGGAAGAGCCGTCTCGGTCCTCTACGGCTCTCCGTTGCCCCAGGCGCCAGTTTCGACAAAGGGCTATGGCCCACCAATGTACGCATTCTCCACGCAACGCCTCCTTGGGGAGAGAGCGAAGCCCGTGTATATAACAGCGAGAGAGCAAACGTGACCGTAGAGCGTGGAGGGATAGCTCAGACATCACCGCTTGCTTGGCCGTCCTACGCAATTCCACCGGATGGCGAGAAATCGCGAGCTGTCGTAGCCATTCGCACCAATCCCTCGGCGCATTGCGGTGCAAGATTGCCAGCCTCCGTTTTCTCGAGCAACCTTCAGCTCTTTCGATTTAGCAGCTGAAACAGGCCCTTTCGTGGGCTTATGGGGCAACGGTTTGTTCGCGTGGCTTTCGGTATACGTGTTTCTGGCAACGGGCAATTTCCTTTTGTTGTTTGGACATATTGCCTTTTTGTCTCTGTACCTTGTTTCTTTTTCTGAGTGTCTTGCGTAACTTACAGGTTATTTATATACACTCTCTTTTTGCTTCTGACTTAGCGTTGTCGGCCGTTAGGTCGAACACTGTGCAATTTTTAAACTTGTATCCTCTCCTGAAATACTATCTCTGGTTTCTTTCTATTCATAAGAGAGACTGCGGTCCGACATTAGAGATTCTTCTACTGTTAATGCGCGTGTTGCTGCGCTGTCGTTGTTCTCGCTACGTAATGCTAATTACTTTTCATGTTTAATTGTTTCGCTATCATAAGAGGAAACGCATTCGCATATATAGTTTAAATTGAAAAACATATAGAAAGAAGCTATGCTAGAAGAGCGTGCTGATTTTGTTTTTCAAGCCCAGGATTTCCAGGCATACCTGGGTCGCAACTTGCTCCTTAAGCTATGAAGGTTCACTATCATATCCTCGGACTGGGCTATTAGTAATGGCTTAGTGAAGGGCTTTGAAAAGTTTGAGACGGCCCGTGATTTTAACAACGTACAGCAAACGAGCACTTTTTTTTCAAATGCAAGAAATCATTGTCGTTGCCTCATGGCTAAGAAAGTAGGCTTAACATATTAGAAAAGTTCGCTATATTAAATGAATTACGTTCTTGATGAAATATATTACTGAAATAAGGCACTTAAATTTAAGAATGCCTATATGGCTTGATTTTGAGCATTCCCAGCGTTGGGTATAGCCAGCGATTTACAACGATTGTGGAACTCGCCAGGTATCTACGGGCAAAGGGAAGCGCCAGCGTGAGGCCTAGTAGGACAGGCAAGTCGCCACCACTTTGGCTTTCTGCAAGCAGTGCTCCAGGCAGCGCCGACTCCCTCCACAGCGTGAAGCCGTAGATACCCATGTGTGTGAGCTGCTGGCGCTGTATCTGGTTGCGAAGAAGAGCATGGCAACAATGGTGCAACCGAAGATGAGTGGCGTAAACAGGAGGCTGCTGCAGACCATAAAGGCCGGTGGACGCGACTCAGGCAGAATGTTCTGGCAGCACATAAAGGCACAACGGCGATATAGAGCCACCACAGCTGCCAGCTCAAGACCCCAAGCACCGGGGACGTATTTGAATCCGAAGAGTGCCTCCGCTTAGTTGAAAAGTGCATGACAGTTAAGCTGCAGTCTGTAGACGGCCTTCATGAGTTTGGTAGTGAGAAACCTCTAATGCGTCCTCCCTCTCCAACACATCTTTGCGAGGCCATCACACAAGTTGAGCTGAATCGGGCTATAGGGCGCCTGGCGGGGGAGCCGGCAGCAGGTTCAGATAGTATTACCCATATGCTGCTGAAGAGCATCGGGGAACTGATGTGAATGCTCTTACTGGAGGTGCCAAATAAAGCGCTGGCATCTGGAACAGTACCACAGGCCCGGAGATTCATGTGTGTGCGCCAGGTTCAGAAGCAGAGGACTGACAGGACAGTGCTAGATAGCTACCGGCCTATCCCAGTGACTTGCGCACTCTATTGGCTGTTTGGCCATGTGATCAAGTCGAGGCTGCAAGGATGGGCTGAAGAGTTAGTTCTGGGGGAGCTACAAAAAGGGTTCAGGCTTGGCCTCAGCCTGGAGGATAACCTGTTATTTATCACGCAGGCAATGGAAATTGTAGTTAGACAAGACCACCCTCTAGTGTTTGCCTTATTTGATATTTCACAAGCGTACGACAGCACTGGGCAAGCCTGGCAGCTGGTGCAGGTGCTCGGTATACCGGAGGAACTGCTTTACTGCAGGGTCTCTACACAGACACACAGGCGATTGATCAACGGGGAAGCGTGCTCACTTATCAAATTAGGGTCACCAGAGGGCTAAGCCAGGGCTGCCGAATGTTGCCACTCCCCTTAACGCTGTACATCTATGGCATGGAGAGACGCCTATCAGAATCAGGGTGGAATAAGTTACTAGAAGCCGGCCATGGCGAAAGTGCGATGGCTGCCGGAACTATTCTGCACAGATGATATTGTCCTGCTCTGGGCAGTAATGATGAGTTGAAGAGTCTGCTCCACATCTGTTCGGAGGAGGGCACTGAGCTGCGGCTCAGCTTTAGTGCCAGAAAGTCGGCCGCCATGCATTCTTCACCCCGGGAAGAGGAGCTTTCTCGCCTTTTCTGCTGCAGAACAAGTCGCTTATGGGTGTGCAAAGCTGCAGGTACTATGGAGTGACACTGGCGGCAACGGACAACTATGTCCGTAAGTACGAAGTCGAGTTGCACGCAAAAGCCTTGGTGCGCAGTGCTAGCTTAGGGTCGAGGGTTTTGTGATCCTTTGGCCTAAATGAGGTCACCAGGAAACTCTGGAAGAGTGTAGCATTACCGGCTCTCACTTTCTAAAACGCGGTTGTGTGCCTGTGGTCATCAATTTGGCAGGCTGTCGAGGTCCGCCAAAGGAAAAATGGCCGTATGGCAATGGGGGTACACGCTTTCACACCAAATGAGCTTGTGCAAGGAGACCTCTGGTGGTCCTCTTTCGAGTTGAGGGAGGCGGTTGGCAATCTTTCATTCAAGAGACGCTTCAGGGACATGCCAGAGGTGCGCTGGGCTCGGGAAGCATACAAATATGTTGACCTCCGCTCAGTAAGACCAAACGGACCGTCTGAACCTGGGTCTAGCTGAGCGAAATGGGGTGGAGGCTGTCCAACTCACTGAACCTCTCGGGCGCGGCAAAAGGCAAAGTATGCGGGAGCAGGTTTGGTGGGCTGAGACCGAGAGATGGAGGATGGCAACTCGGGAGGAGATTGTTGTGGCGGTTTAATGTGCCAGCAAAGTCGATATCACACAAGAGACCATATGCGACCAATCCAGAGCAGCGGCCTGCAGTGCGAAGCCCGCAGCGGTGAGCTCAGAGAACGCATCTTGTGGGCCAAGTTCACTGCGTCTCTAAGCACGGCTTGCCCTCCAGCTGGGGAGGAGACCATGAAGCATGTGGTCATCGCACGCCCGTGCTTGCATACCGTTTCACCTCCTACACAGGGCCCCGAAGCGCACTTTTGCAGGGATGCACTCGCGATGGCGATAGGCTTGTGTGTCACCGGGGCGCCTCCCGCAGAGATGCAGTGGAAGCTACGAAAAGGCGGCTGGAACGATGGTGGTGTGAGCAAGAGCTCCGGCGGCCACATATTGTTATGAGTGGGAAGGCGACGACAGATGTGCCGGCAGAGGTGCATTAGAGGATTTTTTATGACTTTTCTCTTTTTCCATTTATTTTATAACCCAATCCGGCATTTCTCGTTAATCTCCTGATTTAAAGGGATGTGGCCGGTAACATCGTAAAATAATAATGCCTCGAAGTTTCTTTTTCGGTCTAGCTCAGTCAGTGTCTACGCACGGTGGTGTTCCTGGCACGTTCCTGGCACTTTTTCGAAGCATACCCCATTACAACCATCCCCACGAGGTGATGTCAAACGGAGGCTCACGTAGTTTTCACGTTTCTGTTCACCTTTGAACCTGGATACCTACGCACAAGCGCGATGAAGGAGGAGCTCTGACGATGCAGTTTCACACACCATCGCGTAGGATGCCTATGATGGGCCTGATAGGCCTATGACAGGCCTATGATGGGCCTGTTTACGCTGCAAAGCAGTACAGGCCTCGCATGCTTGCTATCGCTGTTAATGCTTGCTTATTCGAGCAGAACTGCAAACAATAAAAGACTGCTCATTTACAGATTCGTATGTGTGAATGCGCATCAAAGCTACCCAACGCTTCTTACAAGTTTCTATTTGGTGTTTCAACCAATTTCTCTGAAAGAAGGATCAACCAATTTTTAGTTATATGATGCATGTGTTGCCGTTAACTACTAGAGTTGAAGTCAACTGAGACTATATGGTGCACCATCACGAAGGTAGTAATGAAAAGGGGAACAGCACATCACTAGGAGCAAGCAGTAGAGAGAAGAGTTTGCTCTTCTTATTGTGCTTGCCTAAAATTGAGACAGATAATACGTTGCAACAAACGGCGAGGCATGCTCTTTTTCAGACTGGAAACTGCTGTGTAAATGTGGTCCCAACGCCTTCGCGCAAGAACTGGTTAGTGTGCACAACCGCTATTCTCTTGCACAAGATCATTCGAAAGAAGGTCTGTGAGCATAATTCTTTGTCCCTGTAGACTGTCAAACATGTTGTCCACAATTGTACTTGAACGGAAGGAAAATTTGATAACTTCGAATAGTGTATTCTCGAATCAAACGCGAGTCAAACAGTCAAAACTATTCGACTTGCATTCAACATTTGGAATATTCGACAGATGCACGTAATATTTTATACGCGCATTCCAGCTAACTGAACAAAGAAACTCATTGTCAAGGCTATGGGCGCGTGAATTAACAATTTTTGTTCTCTGAGCTACTGGCTAACCGGCATGAAGAACCCCTTTTGCTGTCAGCAAGCTAACATCATTACGACAGCTTCATTTTTGTTACCTGTTAACTCGGACGCACGTCAGAAAAGAAAAGATGAATTACATAATATAACACATCTTTTGCTAGGCGGATTCTCCTGAACTCCTATAGGCTATATAGCACGTGGTATTCCAACAAAAGAGCCGGTTTTCTATAGGTAGAATCTTGTTTTTGTGGGTGGTGAAAAACACTTGTTTGTTGGCAAGGGGGCAACGTTTTGTAGTGTATTAGTTTTGACGGCACAAAATTTGTTATCGCAAGGAGAATACGACACATACAAGCGCCTCTTTATGCTCTCGTGTTTGCAGCATGGTCTTTGTCTGCCTGATTTTGTGTTGCATACCGTGGTGCGACAATCGAGGAAATTGACGATCTAGCGCAGCTGGCCACGCCAACACCTTCTAGTGAATCCCGTTGCCTTTTATACGTGCGTGCATATGGGACATCAGCTGACTGGTGGTGGCGGTACAACGTTTCTGGTTTCAAATAATGACTGAGTCGAACGAAGCAACCACTGGCGTCCTTCAGGCGTACACGTCCGCCTGCACTATTAACGGTGCGCTTGCTTTTACGTTAATATAGAGAATCATATATGTGTTGAAAACACGTCAAGCAAGCTTTGCTAGGCTAGACAGCCCTGCCACCATAAATTTCCAGGCAGAAGTGTGTTATTAAGGTTACTACACAAGACTGCACGCCAATACATGCTACAGTGTCCCTGGCATTGGCGTCCAGCATATTTCTTCCTATATTCTGCTAAGTTTCGTAGTTACGTTCTTACAAATGCCGTCGGGGTGCTGATGACCGGTTTTCAGGTCAAAAGTGGGTGGTGTAGCCCCTTTGCACTGGGCAGTATGAAGGCGAGCTCGTTGCAAGTACAAAGTTATTCCGCAATACGTTATATGCGTTAGTAGGGTGTTTTCGTTTAGCGTTTTTCCAGGTGCTACTTGAAGACCGTCCCCATTTCTCGTCGGCTCAGAAAGCTATGAAGGCAGTTTTGCCTTTATTGAGAGCGACTGGTCTGTGTGAACGTCTTTGACTCGCTCAGGCCCTCCGCGTGCGTGCGAGAGCTCACAGCCGGCTTTCCTTCCGCTCCCCTCCCTCTCTCTATTTTATGTTTCTATTCCCTCTTTCCCGTCCCCCAAAGATAGGTAGCCAATCAGACGCATCTTTGGTTAGCATCCCTGCCTTCTCTCTTTATATTATCCTCCTCCTCTGTACACTCCGCTGAACAGTTTGCAAGCTTACAGGCTGCCTAAGCAGAGCGCGGAGCGTCGCTTATTACTTTCGTTATAGCGAGGGTGGTCGATGCACGCGCCCTCTCTCGTGCGTGATCAGGAACGTACACAGGATTTCTTTTTGGGGGGCGGGGGGGCAACCTATGATAACTGTTCCTATGCAAATGAGGGGGGGGGGTAGCTTCACTAGTACAAATGTGAATAATGCCCACCATTCACCATAAGGAAGCATAAATCCGCAAAAGAGAATTTAAATAAGGTGTACCCCGCAGGTACGCCTGTGATATACACCACTAATTTACTGGGCAAACAAGGCAGCGCATCGAATGGACTCGCGCATAACAGAAGCACAGGAAGAACGCTGCCAAGTACAAGTAAACAAGCGAAAGTAAAACATAAAGATTTCTAGTAGCGTTTTCTGAATTAGCCCTGGAACAATTACTGAGAAATATATATGTTTGCGGAACAATCACATTCCTTTTGGATTCCTCGCTTGCTGCTCTACCAATTAAAGCGCCGAAACCGACCCGTGTTGCTATTTGGGAAGTTGCGTAACGATGCGTGGTCACCAGTCCCGTACAACCGCGTAGAGCGCAGGACGCTGCGGTTCTAGACGTACTGCGCCCTCCGCGGAACGTTAGAAAAGCACTCACATTAGCACAGCGGAGAAGTGGCTACGTCAGGCGGCTCCACTGATAACTGTAGAGGCGTGAAGAAAAAACACACGGAATTATTCTCCACTTCCGGTAGCTCTTCTTCTACTTCCTTTTTAAATAAAGAGATGTTGATCCATAAATATTTTAACAAACAATGGTTAAATCTGTTCATTTTCGCTTTTGCTTCCTCTTTGGCTGTTGCCTGGCTTTCTCACTTAGTAGATCGCTTACTTTCTCAACTCATTGCAACACTTCTTTCTAGTTGCCAATATTGCACGAAAAGTGCTTTACAATTAGCGAAAAGCCAGGTGAGCTAACGGGTGAAAATGATATTGCTTATGGTTTTACCGGTTACTGCAGAGTCTTATAATTGACGCTGTTTGGCATTATTTTATTTCCCACCTTATCTAACCCAAATCGCGGGTATATGCTTCCGCGGACCTGCCAGGATCGCGGAGAGCCGTGACTCGAGGAAATAATGAAGCAAAAGGAAAAGTTAAACGCAACTGGCGTTTTTTCCGGCCGCAACTCGTTCCTCGAGCATACAGGCCCGCTGACTACGAACCGAATCCCTTTCCTGGTCCTTTGGTCAGTCTGAACAAAGAAGGTTGAACTAACGAAACAACAGCGATGCGCAAGATCGTTGAACAGATGGCGACTACTGAACTCATCTTGATTTAATGGCGCGGGCACCGAATCGATGCGAAAACTGGCCTTCATACCCCAGGGGATGCCGATAACTACGGCAATCCAAAAGGAATGAAAAAATTGAAAACCATTCTACTTTGTGAAGATGGAATGGCAGCGAGAGCTGACGACAGTCAAAGTTCTTCACCCGCGTATGGAGAGTGCTTAACGCCTGCTTCACCTCCGCCGCGGCTGGGCCCAACGGCAGTGCAATGCCGGGCCGAACCACGGCGGAGGTGAAGCAGGCGGTAAGCGCTCCTCATACCCGAAGATTTCAAAGGTCGCGTTACACGTTACCGTTCCCACAGGGGCATGTGCCATTGAGCTTGGACTTTTTTTGCACAATCACCAGGATAGGCCCACATGATGATTTGTTTTGTTGACAGATGACAAAAAACTATGTAAGGTTAGTCATATACAGCTCTCGCTGTAAAAGGAATCAAAATGTTGACTGCCGAATAGATTGATTTGCCAGCGCTTTAGGAATGAGTGCAAGGAGTGGTGGTGTGGGCGGGGAGAAGGGGAGAAGGGGGGGAGGGTATGCAGCTTAATTTTGGGGGCGGTGATGGTGAAAGGCACCTCGCGCTGGAGAAGACAATCGCCGCGTTCGTACTCTTTCCGTTTCTGCTTCTACGCCGCGGTGCTCACTGTGCGTGTTCTCGACGCCTCTTATTTGCATTTGTGGAAATGTGCGCTTTCCCTGTGGCCCACCTGGCGTCGCACCGTCGAGGTCAATGTAGCGTCTGCGACCGCGTTCCCGCCTTTTGCACTTGTGCATCGACGCCGTGGCGCTCGCTGTGCATGCTGTTACGTTTCGCCTACGACGCGCGATATGGCCGGCGCGGATGCAACGGACGTCGGGGCTTCGTTCAAAGCGGCGGACATTTTCGCCCCTTCGGAGCGGCCGCGACGCATCCCCGCCGAGCGCGTCCCGGCATGTTCAGTGCCACGGGTCTTTGTGTGTGCGTGTGTGTGTGTGTGCCCACGCTTGTCAAAGCGCGGCAGCCGGGGAGAGGAGCTCCCCCAGTGTGAAGCGAGGAGGTCTGACCGGCGCCGGCCCGGCTGATGCGTCACCTCGTTGTCCCAACGTGTCTCTCAGTCCGTCCGTCGCCGCTGTCACGCGGTGTCGTCCCGTGACCTTCCTTCTTGCCCGCGACGCCAAGAGTATAAGAGCAGCTGCCCCCGGACGCCAGGAGAGAGGCTCCGATTTCTTCTGTTGAGTAACGTGCTCTCCCGTCTCTCTACTTCGGTCGACCTGACCGCCCGCTCCTTGCGATGCTAGAATAAAGAAGTTGTTCTGTTAGCAGTCGACTCATGCTTTGCCAGGACCTTCGGATGCTTCCAGTGGTGCCCCAGGCCGCCAGGCCAACGCTACCCTTGGGGCTTGCGACCCATTTGCAACAACGGGCGCCAACGGTCCGGTTGC
Organism: Dermacentor albipictus; assembly: GCF_038994185.2. Lineage (NCBI taxonomy): Eukaryota > Metazoa > Arthropoda > Arachnida > Ixodida > Ixodidae > Dermacentor > Dermacentor albipictus. The sequence continues at coordinate 97,276,178 of NC_091823.1, forward strand.
AACAACGGGTGTCAGCACTGAGGTTCCAACAGCTGGTGGCAGCGCTGAGATTCCAACAGCCGGTGCCATCGGTGCGGATCAAATAGCTGGTTGCCAGCGGTGAGATCGCGACAACGGAGGCCAGCAGCGAAGATATGCGGTTGACTGTATGCTGAGCAGCACAACGACCATCCGGGAGCAGTGCAACGAGCCCTGTGTGATGACTGGTTGCCTGCAGTGGAACGACTGCGCTGAATTCTTGGCTGCGAGGTTTGGTGAGTGCGGGACTTTCTTCTTCTGAGTTTTGCCAAGCTTTTGTTAGTGTCAGAAACCGAGCTGGTAATTGTGGTTGTCGTTGCTGCCGGGTTAGTTTGCGGCAAGACAATAGTTGGCAGTAGAGAAAGCAGCATTCAGAGCAGCCATGGATTTGAAGTCGTTGCGCAAACCGATATTGCTAGAGCTTGCAAGAGAGTTGGGTCTGGATGTCTCAGACAAACTCAGAAAACCAGAACTGCTAAGGGCTATTCTTGTGTTAGAAGCTGAGGATGACGAGCTGTCGGAATGCCTTGAGACCATTGAGGAGAGGGCAAAAAGACAGGAGCGCGAACTTAAAGAGCGAAAAGAAAAAGAAGAGCGCGAACACGCTTTGGAAATGAAGCGTCTCGATGTAGAGATGGAACGCGCTCGTAATGGAAGTCAGGCACACGGTGCAGGAGAACGAGTATTGTTCAAAATGACTGACCTGATGCGGCCGTTTAAGCTTGGAGAGGACATTGGTTTGTTCCTGGTTAACTTTGAGCGAACGTGCGAGAAGCAGGGGTTCTCTCGGGAAACGTGGCCACAGCGCTTGCTCACTTTGTTACCCGGCGAGGCGGCCGACGTAGTCGCTCGCTTGAATAGAGAGGAGGCAGAGGATTTCGACAAAGTGAAATCGAGTCTGCTAAAGAAGTAGAGGCTGTCAGCGGAGGCGTTCCGTCGGAAGTTTCGGGAAAATGAGAAAGGTAAAAGTGAATCATATACAGAGTTTGCCTACAGGCTTATGTCAAACATGCAGGAGTGGCTCAAAGAAGAGAAAGCGTTTGGTGACCACGAGAAAGTTCTGCAGTGTTTCGGGCTAGAACAGTTTTATAGTCGGTTACCTGAGAACGTGCGGTACTGGGTCTTGGATAGGCCAGACGTTAGTACAGTGGCTAGAGCCGCTGAGCTAGCCGAAGAGTTTGTGACGCGTCGGGCTCGCGGAGCTAAGGACGGCCAAAAGGGTGAATTTGGCTCCAAGTTTGAGAGGCCGAAGTTCACGCCCATGAGAGCAAAGGGGGACACACGTAGTGCGGATGCGAGTGTAAGCAGTCCGACCGAACCTAAGGAGACGGCGGCAGCCGAAGCCGAACGCAGAAAGCGGTTCGAGACGAGGCAAGCGCGCGTGTGTTATACGTGTCAGAAGCCGGGTCACTTTTCGGCGCAGTGTCCAGAAACAAAAACAAAAGTCGTGTTTTTGTCATTATGCAGCACTGACGAGAACATGAAGCTTCTCGAGCCTTACATGCGAGACCTCCTCGTGAACGGGAAAGAGTGCCGAGTGCTTCGCGATTCCGCAGCTACGATGGATGTAGTTCACCCCTCTTACGTAGAACCCGATATGTTCACGGGCGAAAGCGCATGGATCAAACAAGCCGTGGAAGCTCATAGCGTGTGTCTGCCCGTAGCAAAAGTGCTCATTGAAGGTCCTTTCGGAGCACTTGAGACGGAGGCGGCAGTGTCATCTATGCTGCCCCCCCAGTACCCGTACCTATTTTCGAACAGGTCCGATCACCTCCTGCGCGAGAAGGGGCTTTTGTTTGGTGAGGCTAGCGTTCAGGCCTTAACCAGATCGAAGGTTCGGGAGCTCGCTGCAAAGGCGGTAGTTGCGGGGCCGACGTTGTCGAATGATGAGAAAGGGTCAGAGGCGCAGCAAGCTGATATTCAGAGCACGCCCGAACTGAATAAAATTGAGCCTGTAGCGTTAAAGGCACCAGATACTGGAGAGGAAATTCCCGATGCGGGAAAGTTAGAAGAGCTATCTGCAGATTTGCTCATCGCGCCTACGTCAGACGGACTTAATAGGTTGCTAAAAGTCAGCCGGTCGGTTTTGATAGCCGAGCAAAAGAAGGATGGCAGCCTAGAAAACATACGCTGCATTGTCAAGGAAGGTATCGCCAAGAAAAATGCTCGCTTTGTGGAAAGAGGTGGGGTCCTGTACCGGAAGTATCTAGACCGCAGGGGAGTGGAGTTCGATCAGCTGATCGTGCCTCAATGCTATCGTCAGGATCTGTTGCGCTTGTCGCATGGAGGTTCGTGGTCCGGACACCTAGGAGTTAAGAAAACTAAGGACCGTCTCTTGCAAGAGTACTATTGGCCAGGGTGTTTTCGGGACGCAGACCACTTTGTGAAGACATGCGACACCTGTCAGCGGGTGGGCAAACCAGGGGACAAATCGAGGGCGCCGTTGAAGTTGGTACCTATCATTACGGAGCCTTTTAGACGGCTCGTTATTGATACAGTGGGACCTCTGCCGGTAACAGCCACGGGGTACAGACACATTTTGACTGTGATCTGCACAGCGACAAAGTTCCCTGAAGCAGTGCCGCTTAAAGAACTCAGCTCAGTTGAGATAGTCAATGCACTACTGTCCATATTTGCGCGAGTTGGTTTTCCTGCGGAAATCCAATCAGATCAGGGCACAGTGTTTACTAGCGCTTTGACGACAGCCTTTCTCGAAAGGTGCGAGGTAAAGCTGTTACACAGCTCAGTGCACCACCCCCAGTCGAATTCCTTTGAGAAGCTCCTCTCCGTCATGAAGCGCGTGTTGAGAGCATTGTGGTTTGCACAACAAACTGACTGGGAGCTCTGTCTGCCTGGGGTGATGTTTGCATTAAGGACCGCGCCGCATGCCGCTACGGGGTGTTCGCCAGCTGAGCTCGTGTACGGTCGCTCGCTGCGATCTCCGCTTCGCATGCTTCGAAACGGATCACTGCCCTCTCCAATGGCTGCAGACTATCTCTTTCACAAATGGCCGCCTCCTGCACTGGAGCCTCGCTTTGCAACAACATTCCTTTGAGCTGCGTTACAAAAAGGGGAGTCTCAACGGTAACGCCGATGGCTTAAGTCGAAGCCCCTAACGTGGGAATCAGCCTCAAAATTGTTTGTTATTGATGTTTTTCTTCCTGAGGCAGGATTTTTAACATATTGCTTTTGTGTAGTGTTTCAAAGTGATGATGTGCTTTCTAGTGCAATTTTCCGATTTGTGGACGCGTTCTGAGTGCTGCTATGGACTACTGTAAGGAACTAGGCAGTAGTATAAAAGGGGAAAGAGCCTGGCATGGCTTAGTGAGGGTTGTGCCGTGCTTGCTGACTGAGCGGCTGAGTTTCGGCGCAGTTCTAACGCTTGCTCGGAAAAAGAACAAAAATGGCAACTCTCCTGAAGTCACTTTGCAGTGTCCTGTGTGAACCTGAACGTGAGAACGAGGCCTTCTCGGTGCGCTGCGCTCAAGAAACGCCGAGGGACGACCGACTTCGGTTATGAGCATCATCGAGCGACATCCCTCCGGACAGCGGATGCAGTCCCCTGACCATCGGGATCTCCCTCCCCCGGCGGGGCGGTCTGTTACGTTTCGCCTACGACGCGCGATATGGCCGGCGCGGATGCAACGGACGTCGGGGCTTCGTTCAAAGCGGCGGACATTTTGGCCCCTTCGGAGCGGCCGCGACGCATCCCCGCCGAGCGCGTCCCGGCATGTTCAGTGCCACGTGTCTTTGTGTGTGCGTGTGTGTGTGTGTGCCCACGCTTGTCAAAGCGCGGCAGCCGGGGAGAGGAGCTCCCCCAGTGTGAAGCGAGGAGGTCTGACCGGCGCCGGCCCGGCTGATGCGTCACCTCCTTGTCCCAACGTGTCTCTCAGTCCGTCCGTCGCCGCTGTCACGTGGTGTCGTCCCGTGACCTTCCTTCTTGCCCGCGACGCCAAGAGTATAAGAGCAGCTGCCCCCGGACGCCAGGAGAGAGGCTCCGATTTCTTCTGTTGAGTAACGTGCTCTCCCGTCTCTCTACTTCGGTCGACCTGACCGCCCGCTCCTTGCGATGCTAGAATAAAGAAGTTATTCTGTTAGCAGTCGACTCATGCTTTACCAGGACCTTCGGATGCTTCCAGTGGTGCCCCAGGCCGCCAGGCCAACGCTACCCTTGGGGCTTGCGACCCATTTGCAACAACGGGCGCCAACGGTCCGGTTGCAACAACGGGTGTCAGCACTGAGGTTCCAACAGCTGGTGGCAGCGCTGAGATTCCAACAGCCGGTGCCATCGGTGCGGATCAAATAATGCTCAGGACTACGCATGCACGTACCTCGCGTGCACTAAGGGAAACGTCGCTGTAACTTTTGTTTGAACAGGCAACAATAAGTACTCGATAAACCTCAGCCCGTATTTTCAAACGAATTCTGATGCTCTTGAGAGTTGCATAAGATCATGCGATGACAGGCAGTGATGGTGAACACTTTAATTGCAGAGGCACCCGACCAACGAGATGCCATCGGTGGACCATATGTTTTATAAATTCTGACACAACTCCTACAGCAACCTTAAAGGTTGCTGTGGGAGTTGTGTTATTTAATAAAGGGGCTAAAAATTGCGTAACAATGCCGAAGAAACGCGCGCAGCTACAGTGCAAGTAAGAGTTCATCCCCATGTGCTCTACTCACAACCACCAAGTACCAACGTCTCCATTTACCACGTTGTAGATGAACAACATTTTGCCAACCGCCAACACCTGGCGTTTCTTTATCGTCCTCCCCTTTGCTGCAATATTGTTTCCAATATTGTTCTTCTCTTTCCCCTTCTTGTATCCCCGCTTTCACTTTTTTGAAAAGCTGTTTTCAGTAACCCGCAGCTTTTTGTGAATTTTCACCGACAAGACCGTGCCAGCCCGCGCACGCCAATTCGATGTTATCAAACAGTAAAACATGACTTGGAGTAATAGTTCTGCGGGAACCCGCAAGGTCGAGAGAAGTAGGGAAAATGGGAAAATGAAGACATCCACCCTATTGTAGCGTCGTCCCGGACCAGGACGAATTTTTCTTCAACTGCGAGGTTTTCCTTTCGAGGATTCCGTATGGGTTTCCTTTGCAGTAGATGCTACGATTGGGTGGATGTCTCCTTTTTCCTTTATTAATAAAACATGACATGAAACCCTTGCTTATAATGGCCGATCACAGATACCTCTAGATCGCACGTACCCATTCGTGGAATAGCGCATGATATTCAAAGGTTTCTTTGATGTTTCTCAATTTCTGATATTTCAACTACTGAATTCTTCGACCGCTATTTATGTGCCCGTTCTAGGTCAATCGCCCAGAGTGTACATGTTCCATTGCAACACAAAAGGTAGAAACCTATATTCGCATTTGTTATGTACTTATCCAACCATTTTTCGTCACCTTTCTTCGATCAACAAGCTTCGCACCTAGCCCTCGTCCTCGTGACATCACTACGTAGACACCTCAAAGTGGGAATCAGGCTGATCCTCTGTCCCAAATTTCGGTATGTCTGCGGAAGATCTAGTGCATGAACATAAACATTCCATCAGAATAAACTTGCGATTAGTTAGGTGGATATAATTAAACACTGTTAGAAATCGCATATTTTCGAATAGCGTGATGCGTGTTTATATATATACATAAAGATAATGATAATGATACAGAAGTTAAGCCAAACGAGTAGGCTTTATCCAGTTGTGTTGCAATACGTAGATCAGATTTTGCTATTTGATCATAAAATGTATTCAAAGGTGAACCCACCTCATTGTCTGTTATAACGTGGTTTCACTGGGCAAAGAATTTTGAAATATCACGTGTTGTTTGCATGACGCCTCCTACTTTAGATCTCTGTTGTCGCAGTTACACAACAACCCATGATATTTTTGATGAGTATTCATACTTGAGGCGAATATATACTTTACACGCTCACAATATATATGCGTAAGCTTGCTGAATCTGTGTTATTCATTCGTGGTACGCTTCAGGAACCAATCATTCGCCCACAAATTGCTTTAAAATATTGAGCAACGGTTTTTCTACGATGAGAAAAGAAGTTATGCGAAGTGATGATAGAGTGTCAGTTAAATACACAAAATTCTGGTATTAACGCGAATGACATGAAGATCAGTATTTTAGAGTGGTATTTTTAATATTAAATAAATTGTCTACTATCAAATTAAAAATAGCGCCTCGTTGCACTGTACACATTTCAGTTCAGATTAGATTGTATGAGATCTGCTTCCTCTAATTTGGAGGACAAGAGTGACCTGTGGAAGACACCATTAGCGTAATGTGTTTTCCGTCGAAGGACCCGGCTATCTGCATCGGGCATAGCGCTGTGTTTCGCCCCGTAGCCACGTATTAGATTTCACTCAGTCTAACAGCCCAATTTGGCTCTAAGAAGCACACAAATACAGCCACGTGACGGCCTCGAATACTCGCACGGTTCATCTCAACCGCAATCTCAGAAGGTCACGCAGACGCACACAAGCGCGTACGGCAGTAAGTACTGGAACAGCAACAGGAGCGACTTCGCGACGAAACAAGTAGAAGGAAATTACCGAGGAAATGAAGGGAGCCAGGCCGGTATCAAACCTCCGGTGCGGGAAGGTACTGGCCAGACAGAGTCGGCATAGAGGAGGATTCTAACAAAGCGAATGGAGAAAGGCAGAGACCTCGGAGGAGCGGGAAAATGGGATGAATAGCGGCCAGCCCCTGGATGCCCCACGTTGAAGCGAGTTTTATCCGTAGTCTCTCGCTTTTCTATTTCATTACCATTGGCAGTTGATTGCTTTGGAAGGATTGGAACAAAAAGCACGGATAGGAAGAAAGCTGACTGTGGCCTGGCTGTACAGCTCATTCGCTGGGCCGTAATTAGATGTCCCGTGTGCCGGAAACAATGTCCCTTTCTTCGCGGTCGTTCGAGCTTATAGATGCCGCTCCGAGTTTTGGTAGTTTTAGGGTAAGGCTGCGTAACAGAACCGTTTGCGACCACTGTTCCTTATTGTTTTCTTTCGATCCCGTCTACCTTGGCTGGCCGTCTACGGCTGGTTGGCGAACGGGAAGATGGACACAATGGGGCCTGCGAAATAAAATGATGTCTCACGGTAGACCAGAGAGAGGAAAAGAGTTCAACAATCAATCGCGGAAGGGCGATGAGCTTTTTGTGTATATGGTAGCAAGAATTTTGTTGCGGTGTGTTACACGCTCGCGTTTGCCGCTTGCCTTCTCCTTTGATGAAAACGTTGGGCCCTGGTTCACTTTCGTCGTTGGCTCAGGGGACCGAAAAACATATATGACCTTGTTGGCCTTGGCTCCTTCAGGTTGCTGCATTCGGATACTATTTTCTATTGCCTACACGCGCCTGCAGGTCTCCTAGTGCTTCTACGAGTATTGCTATTTAAGAACACATACACACACACGTTGAGGCCGTGGACCCCGCCTTCGTCCGGGGTCTTACATGCCAAAACAGCTATCTGATATGAGGCACGCCATATAGTGGGCTGCGAAATAATTTTAACCTTGGAGTACTTTGAAGGGAACTTAAATCTAAATACATAAGCACGCTTGCATTTCACCCCCATTAAGATGCAGCCGCAACAGCCGGAATCGAAAACATGAACTCATGCTTAGCAGCACAACGCCATAGCCACTAAGCTACAGCGGCGAGTAATGCTGTCGAATGTTTTAGAACAAAGAGTATTTGGTATATTTAGTATGCTGAAACACAGTGTGGAATTGTAAAACTAAGAAACGCAAGAAAGTCGCGCTCGTGTGATTTAGGACATGCTGAAGGGGACTTTATTTATAAAAGTGCCATTTGTTTTTCGCAGGACGTCCAAACACATTCACAACGTTTTACTGGACTTCGTGTAATGTTTCGCCCCTTGATATGTCAGGTAAAACTGCTGAAATGCGATGCTGTTGATACGTGGACAGTGTGTTTCCCACCGACCTGGCTAGTACCAAAAGTTTGCTTGAGAGGTCGCGCGCGAGGAATGTGCTGCCGCATCGAATTTGGTAACAGCAATCACAGCTCTGATTCTCGCAGTAATGCCAGGAGTGGGGCAGATAACTTGTTACGTGGAATGACGCAGACTAGAAACGATCTAAAGTATATTTACAAGGAGATGCGCCGCATTCGTTTAAAGGAAAGAGCCAGCACTAGCTTTAGGATCGTGGTCGTTATCTCAGACACCTCGTGCATCTTCTGCTTACCTGCCTCGTAGCACTGCCATTTGCATCAGAAGCGCCTTCCCGGAGCAGTTAAAGGAAGTGGCTGGAACCATTTTGGTAGACTTTAAGCTTGTTCACGTGAATGACGTCATGGGACGCCAAGAAAGAGAGAGCGGTAGAAGTGACAGGAGGGACCTCATACGTCACCGTTTTCACAAGCCGCCGCAAGCGACAGGGGCCCATGTAGCGGAAAAGGAGCACCTCTGAAAGAACGGTACATTGGAAAGGGGACCGCAGCAGCACGAGTGTACCAATCGACGACAGTGCGTTGCGGTGCCGGATGTCATAGAGGTACCTCTGCGTAACTTGCGATGCCGTCATTCAAGTTCGGGCGAGTTGGCGCTCGTGGTGGGCAGGGTTACGGCGTCACGTGTGTGGAAGTCGCAGCAAGAGGTAGACCACTGTATAGAGGTAAAGTTGGTTTGCATCCATACAAGAGATAAAAACGACAACATCCGGCAATTTCATGACGACATGAATTGTAGGCAAATGTGACTTAAGGGAGGGCAACATCCCTGTGATGGTACTCATTCGGAACGTACATGTACAGCATACCTGTTAGGGTATGGTTCAACCCTTTCAGCCAGTTCGTTGGCTTGGAGATGGTGGGAGGTGATAAGCTTGTCTTCAGTGGAGCAAGAGCACACGATATCGGTAACAAGTTTGGTAAAGAAATAACAACCATGGTCAGTGAACAGTTGCATGTCGCGGGGCGCCATGAAGCAAAATAATGTTACGCAAAATAAAGTCGGTGACGTCCGTGATATAACTGGTTGGGAGATGTCGTGGGATGGCGTACCGCGTGACGCTGTCAGTTGCAGCGGCTACCGTATTATTTCCAGGTGGTGACGTGGTAAAGGGACCTAGTAGTTCAAGTCTGCCACGTATAAACGGTTCCGCCACGATGGCGATTGGCTGTAGATGACCGGCTACTAACACCTCATGCGTATTCCGATGCTGACATGAACTGCATGCAGGTACGTAGTGCCATGTCACGAGGTGAGGTGATAAAATCAAGAAATTTGCAGGTGCAATTTGGAATCAGTTAGCGCAAGACAGATAATTGGATATGGCAAGGAGAAACCTTCGTCCTGCAGTGAACTTAACTATAGGCTGTTGCTCATGATAATGACGACGCAGCACCATACTTAGCGAGTGAGACGGGGCAACTGCAAGCGGTGGCTGAGGCTTTCATGTACAAGCTAAGGAAAGGTGTCCTGTAGCCAGCGTATAATGGTTCTCAAAAAGAACACTCAAAAGCGTTTCGAATGCGTTTACAAAGCATGAGCGAAGACAATTGAGTCGTCTAAATTGCACGGGCAGGTCGACCCCTTGAAACCTTGAAGTAGACAGCACATCTAGCACTGATAATGTGGTTGGTACATTAAAAAGAGCTAATGCATTGTCTTTAATTCGTAATGATCATAACATGCATTAAAGACAATCTATTCATGGTCAGAATTGCCTGCAGCAATTTGCTAGGAGCGAAGGTTAATGTTAGAGAAATAGCGAGCACCATGGAGGCAGTCCAGAACGTCGTCGATGCGAGACAAGGGGTACATGTATTTTTGGAACTCTATTGAGGTGGAGATATAATACACGGAGAACAGAAGTGGCCGATCTTTGATGGTAATCAAGACCCCAGGGGACCCCAACGGACTTCACGATGGCTCCACATTGTTCTTAGCGAACGTCTTGTGGACTTCTGCCTGAATAACTCGACGCTTAGCCGTTGACACTAGATACGGGCGCAGGTGAAAAGGAGTGGCACCGCCGGTATTAATGCAATGCGTTGCATCTCATAACGCTTCCACTGGGAAAGGGACGTTTCTTTGCATCAACGGTGTGGTACACTCCGAAACAACTACGCAAATGAAGCATCAACGGCGCTCGATATCCCAACAAACAAGCTTACGTTAGAGAGCGGCCAATACAGAGGGCAAGGCTGCGAACAGGAATACACTATACGCGGTAGATTAACGCGCACACCGAAGCCGTCCCTCGTTTTGCGCACGCGCGCAACTGAATCGGCATCGACAACGCACTATCGTCTGCTTCGCAAGATGCGTCCTGGCTTAATCATCCTGAAGAACATGACCCTGCTTCTTTTCCTATATTCTGCCTTCCACTATCTCTGTACCAAAATGTTTCATAACGAGAGCGAGAGCCACTTTAATAATTTACAGACAAGTGCGCCGCCGCTGTACACGAACTGGCTCCATTAACGTGGCGCGTGCTTTGCGAAACCCTCGGTTCCGTCTGAGAAGCAGACGAGCCTCTTAAAGAGTATACTCCATGTTTACGTTGAATATGCACTTTGAGTCACATGTCGAATGTTTTAGCAGCTCCTGCACTTAGGATACGCCGTATAGTTTGCCTAGTAACATCGCTCCGGTTCATGATATGGTCTGCCTTTCGCAAATACTCTCTTCGGCGCCGAAATTAGGTCGCGTTATGGGCATTGGTGTAGAAAACGAATCATGTTTGAGTGTAAGAGAAATTGAAACTTTGTTTGCTTTGCAGATATACATCAAAGGGAACAAAACTAGGCACTCCACACCCTGGTCCTAAATTACAAGCAGTGAAAATAAGCCATTTAATTATTGCGGGAAGCTTGCGTTTCGATAGCAGCCATTAAACGTTGAAAATATTGCTCGTACGCAGGGACGTGCGCTAAAGAGCCGATTTTACTATTGAAATTATCACGGAAAAAAAACGGGGACAAGTCAGATGTTTTTTTTTTTCAGGTGTGCCAACGACCTGAAACAAATTACTATATTACGCACTCATAGAGATAATCAGCATGCATGTTATGAAATCTCCAATTTCAAACATTTGTAGTGAACAGAGTTTTCCAGCGGTGGCCGTTCTGAAAGCACATCCATCCTTAAATAAACGCTAACAGATGATCATTGAGGAACAGCGGGGAAAAAAATTGTTTGGCTTCCATGCATATCATGAATCAAACAAATTTTCTACTCATTTCCTGGTCAGGCAACGGCCGGTATCGACTGTCGCAGCCGGCACGACGCAGTTCATTGTCGTGTCTCAACCAGACGGTGTGTATATCCGCGGCATATTTTGCGCACGGCGCAACAGAGCTACAAAATCTGTGATCCTAAATAGCGAGAATCGTTTATTTTGTAGGCCACAATCACTCGCGTAGCGGTTAGCTACAGTCTTGTTTCTTAAACCATTGTATCTGCTACTTGCTTGCCTCTTGTTGAGATAGTATCTTTTGGCGTCGGCCCTGATATCTGCCGTGAGCAGAATTCGTTGCTGTCTCAGCATGAGGGAGTGTGAGCCGGCCGTCGCACTGTTCTTAGACACGCTTTTTAAAGACGGTTTGCCGACATCGTCTGAGTGACCATACCCACAATAATTTTTTTTATGGTTCGGGTTTCACAGCAGAAGTGCTTTCGCTAACGGGTGCTCTTTGCCAGTGGCACGCAGACGACACCTACCTACTTTCTCAGTTTTTGTAAACAGCTTGCTATGAGATTATATGCATCTACTCGAATGTGTAGTTATTTGAATATTTATACAGTACTCAGTACTGGAACAAAGTTACGTTTCACACCAGCTTGCTTATGTGCCATTACGGAATGACCGTGTGAAATCACTCCCACGTTGAAGCATTTGGGGAATGCAAAAGACGTTGCATGCTGCCTGCGCGTAAACATAAAGCTGTTCAGAGCAGCCGTCGGAGCCTGACAGTTTCTCGCTGGAAGCGCTTAACCTTGGCAAAAAATCACGCTTAGTCTTTGCAAAGAAACTGCTTTCTCAGCTTCCGTAGTTCGTAAATGTGCTTCTGGCAGCTACGCAAAATATGCCCCTCCCCTCCCCCCCCTCCTTTGAACCGCCTACGAAGAAAATTCTTGCGATGAGAGACAGGAAAGCGGTTGCCTGCAGGAGCCCGATGGATAAGTCCTGCAGTTGTTTCTGCCCAACGTGATGGTCACAAAAGGTCACTTGCATTCAAAAATCATTAGCTCGGTGGAACTATAGATGAAATTTAGGGTTCAAGATACCATTATGAAAAAATTAAATATACAAAGCAAGCATTCAGGCTTTTTTTTGTGTGTGTGTGTGTGTGTTTGTGTGTGTGTGTGTGTGTGTGTGTGTGTGTGCGTGTGCGTGTGCGTGTGCGTGTGGGATGAAAACGGCAATCAGGAACGATGACCGTTGACTAACTTGGGGGCATAAATTGTTTACATATTTTTAAGGGTATGATGGGAAAATATTTGACGAATGACGAACACACCTAACAACGCCAGGCTAGCACGCGTTGTAAGTAAATCTAAGGGGCTTCATAGTACTTAGTACAGTTTTACAAAACAACACCAAGAAAATAAAATAACGTACAATGAAATAGCCCCTTAGGCTAAGCTAAAGAAACAACTCCTTGTGAAAAAGATGCTCCATCGGCAATAGCAGCGTCGAGTCATGACAATGTCTACCGCTGTAGTACAATGTGAACCGCGCAGGGAAATTTAAGTTTTTCATAAAACGCCACGACCAGCGGGCTTGAAAGCAGGGCTGACCGAATGGAGCATTGTAAATTTGAACGCTTTGGAGAGCGACTGTCAGTGACATCGCGACAGCTGACTTTTCCAGCCCACTCGTGGTTTATCGATTACTCTTTCATCTTTGATTTCTTGTATTTTGCTGTACTGACGCAACTTGTTCACACATTCAGGAGGCGTCCAGAGAGAAGGTAGCTTGCGAGTTGCAGTGCTTGCCAGTGACAACGTTTCCAGGGAATATGGAAATGGGAGTTAGGAAAGCCGGTCTTGGCATTATTGCCTACTTTTTGGCACTGGCTTCGATTTTCTGTCGGGCCTTATTTTTGTGCTCACTGTTCGGCATGCGGAAAGGAATAGCGTGAGCAAGCAGAAATTCGGCGAACACAGCGCTTGCACACATACCAGCTTCTAAATGAAATCAGGTGTGGTTACAAGACAGCTATTTAATGTCCTTTTAGTGAACCAAAAATGTAGTTAAAACCATAGTCTTCATTTCCCTCTCTCTTCCTCTTCACAGTTAGTGTCCTAAAGATTGGGCATAGTAACAACCAAATGCGCTGACGTTTTATAAAAAACTACGGTGGTTTATACTAAAGAAATTCAGGAATTGTTACACTATACTGTATCGGTTCAGACTTGGTGCTCCGTATTTGTTGCAGTGTGCAAATTGCTGTTCAACAAATTTGCGCAGTGATAAACGCGAAGACGAGAGGGCCAAATCATGGTACTACTTTTAGGACAATCAAACCGTAACATTAAGGGTCTCAAAACAGAGGATTTCATGCAATGTGGTTCTCGGTTGTAGCATTACATGGCGCACTTCTTTCTTCTCATTCGTACATTCTTTTTATGCAATGCTTCATTGCTCCAAGGAAGTGACACAATACAGAACATTCAGTTTTGTTGAATAATTAAAAGTAGAGGAACACGTCATGCATGTTTCCTTACTTCAAAAAACAAAACAAAACTGGACTACCTTTGTGAATAAAAGAGAAAAGTCGGGGAATGTGGGAGATGGAAATTCAAGACGATGAGGAAAACGTGAACAAGGTGAATGCAGGAGCCAACGTTTCGACAAGTGGACTTGTCTTCTTCAAGGCCTTAAAGAAGACAAGTCCACTTGTCGAAACGTTGGCTCCTGCATTCACCTTGTTCACGTTTTGCTCATCGTTTGTGAATAAAAGGAGTTTTAAAATGAATGCTTATCTTATCTAAGTGTAGTTGAAAGAGCAATTATATATTTATTGATTTATTTTAGAAATACTACCGGGCTGTGATACAAGGCCTTAAACCGGAGTGATTCGTACAACAAGCACACACAAACAGTAGCAGCGATAAAGGCTGCGCGAGAGACAGAGACCAGTTCAAGGACAAATAATTCGAATAATGTTTCAGTGCTTATACAATACGGTAACATTCTGTCGCTTGTAAAAAATATAATGAATTTAACTTTACGCTAGTGTTTATACAATAAATAAAGAAACTGCGTCAACGATCATAAAGCACTAAACGGAAGCGAGAGCTGGGGCAAGTTTCAAAAACAAGTCCCACAATGGCGCGTTGATGCAGGGGCAATAAACAAATGTCTTGGCTAAAGCGTACAGAAAGGCTCAAGAGGCAAGTGTTAGGTATGTGATGAATATCTAAGGAGGCATGAACACGTAACAGCTAATACTTCGTTATCGTTTATTATTCAGTTCACGTTGCTGGCAGAACCAGCTTATTAAGTGAGTGTCGCACTCTGCAGACTCATATTGCTTATGAAAGCAACTGTCCACGAAAGTAATTTTTATGATAAAATAAACTCAATAACGAAACGACATTCTGCGGCCTGTTGTGCGACAGGTTTTCCAAATAGCTTTCCTTCATTCTAAAGTGTCTGACTCGATAGATCCGTCAGTGTTTTGTGTAAGTAGGTCCGACGGACCTCGTAGGTTTCGATCGTTTCACGGTAGGGTACGCTGGTCATAAAGACACGGAACAGCTAAATACTTGCTTTTCACCCGTCAACGTTCCTGCTTTGTGTGTTGCTACGGAGCACGCCTCAGTGAGCACAGATCGCCGTGCTCATCACTACAGCAACAACTGCCACATCTGCTTCCGTAGCACTCGATGCGTGCTTTCACAGAAGAAAAAGTGCTTTGTATTCTGCGCCTCTGAACGCGACACTAGGGCAACGTCTGCTCCTCGTAAAGGGAACAATGATAGAATTACGCTTCACTACCAATCCGCTTTGATTGGAGGTAATACGTCCGTGTTGCAGCTGTTCGGATATTTCGCTATTATGAAAATTTTGAAGTTGAAATTTTGGTCGACAAATTAACAGAAACATTAACTAACCAGAAGCAGAGAAGCGCAACTCTTTGCCCAACAGTCAGCTGTGCTGACCGCTCTTCAAGTTGCCTTCAGTTTAAATTCAAGAACCGACGCGGGAAACCCTCGTTGTACAGTGCGCTTTGTCGCTCACAAGTATTTCGTTCTTGACGATTCTTCGGAATAATGATAATATAGTACCACTATGCTTACCACAAATAAACATTTTGAAATGTATGGTGTGTGGGTACGGCCGAGTATGAGATGTCATGTTGTTGCATATGTTTAAAACTGTACACGCTTTTTGTCCGTACGAATATAAACCTTGATGATGCTTCGCCTATTTAAGGTAGTGTATCCTGTGGGTGGAGTTTTTAGCTAACATAAGGAAGAATCTACCTGCAGTAAATCACTTCGATGCAAACTATGCCAGCGTGACTGAGAGCTCGTTTTTTCTGACAAAACAGATGGTTACAAGTGGGTGTTGGTTGGCGATACGTTATAGATAGAAGTTAGAGTGTAAAACGTACGTAGAGCGCACAAGCATCGGCTATAGGAAACTGGGAAATCATCAAAAACCTCGCGATAAAAACCTCAACAGTTTGTAATCAGTGATTAATATCACAAGCAGATAAACGACTACAGGTTGCCGTTCTTTCCTGCGGCCACGCTAGAGTACCCATATCTTGTTCAGTACTATGTCGGAACACAATTTTCACATCTATTTCTGTTTCTTTTCTCGGCTGCAGTCCGCCTGACATGGCAAAAATGTGTTCCGCTAATGCAACTAATGAACACTACACGAAACAGGGAGTTCTCACTACTGACCGAGTGCCAAATCTATCAGGCCGTACTTTTAAGTAAGCTTATGGCCCTATTTTTACTTGTAATCTTGTAAATTGCCAGAACTTGTAATTTGCGAGAGAGCCCAAAAATATATTCTTCAACACACGGCCCCATGGTCCAATACACCTGGCTATCGGGTGTTAGTGAGGACGGAGTTGCTGTGGTGTTGCTCTTGTCAAATGCAGTGGTGAAAAACGTTTCAGCCACGTCAACCATCATGTCTTAGTCCCCATATTGTAGCGCAGTTAATATGAGACGCGCCCCGAACCAGAAAACAAAAGAAAGATGCAACGTGGAATTGAATGACAGAGTAGAAACCGGAAATCCTACTGCACCGCCACCAGTAAGCTTCGCTTTGGCAGCTCTGTAAGTGCTTTATTAAGAGCTGACTGCAAACTTTGTAGGTTTATCGCATGATATGCACTGAATTCGAACGTTTCCAAAGGCCAGTTCTTGTGCACTTTATACACATTCTGCTCTAACGTTTTAGCTATAACGTACTTCGTTCGTTCGAAAAGCGAGTCGTCAGCCGCGCGGGCGCTGACTGCCATCGAAGTCAGTTACAACCCGCAGATTCTTCCTTTTGTACGGCAAGGTATGCCTGTGTGGTGCACAGGCTTGCACCTACTCTAACCACTGTACTCTCTGAAGGCAGTTTGAAGCTGTCTGGGATGCCGCTTTGTTGAAAAGTTTCCCCTTATGGGTGTGCCTTATTATAACACTTGAAGAACTGGATGCGTCTGACCTGCCTTGAGGCATTTTGCACTTGAAATAACGGATTCTGTAGAGCCAAGCTTCCTCGATCTACCAGCAGCTCGGCCGTATATATAGAACACAAAGGCAAAAAAGCAAACGTCCAGCAAGCGTCAGGCCCTGAGTTTTCATTGATTGTTTGCATTCGAGTACACGGACGAGTAAAGTAAAGCGAAATGCTGCACTACCATGAACGACTGCGTCTATTAGCATATTGGTACGCTAACGAAAGTCATACACGCTATCGCAGCAGGCACAGAATGCACAGGGTGCACGCAAAACCAGCATAAGACTCGCACAACCGCGTCGACGGCGCACTAGTCCACAATGGGCAGAAGCTTACAATTTTACCATTGCTGCAAGCAATGTCAGCGCGGTTTAAATCAAGGGCACAGTAAAGTCACGTTGCATCCACCTCCTAACTTAAGGAGTTCCTAGGCAGTACTGAATCTTTAAACTAGCGCACCAACTCCAACAAAATGAGCATAATGAAGCAATTTATGCTTCCATCGTATATTTATACACACTTCAGCAGAGCTAGTACCATGCATTCTTAAGTGCGTGTGTGGCCGTAGTGCTACGAAAACACCCGTGTATGTAAATTTGGGTGCACGTTAAAGAACCCCAGGTGGTCCAAATTTACATAGTCCCCCTACTACGGCCTGCCACATAATCGTATCGTGGTTTCGGCAAGTAAAATCCCATAATATGTACTTTTCTAAATTTGGCGGCAACTCTTAGAAGACGTTATACAGCAGAATTCTGCACATGAAAGTTTCTGATGTGATTCCCTGTGCATAGGTTACGCACTCGCCACTGTACCATTATACAAACTTCATAGGTGTAATCGCGCTCGTCGGTATTCATATATAAATTGTAGTTGGGAAGAAACGTGCACAAAGATAGCTCGTTATAAGGTAAGATATCTACTGCCAATTGTTGTGACAGCGTAACTGAAGGCAGCGTAAAAATGTATATTAATTGGGCTTCTTTCCTGGAATCAACATATGTAAGCACTCAGAGGTATTATTATATTTTTATGTATAGGAGTAAAACATGCATACAGGGAGAACTTGTCTTTCGAATAGAAGTACATTTATTCATTTATTGCTCTTGAGAGCTTCATAAAGCAAAACGAACAATGCAAGGAACTGTCTTTTCTATTCGCTCGTCAAGACGCAGGGTGAATCAATCGGACCACACGGTTAAACTGAAACATTAAGCCTCCAAGCTCACTAGGTGGATAATTTTCCGATCGTACACTGTCACACAGTGGCCTCTAACACGATGCTTTAAATTTGTTATTAACACGGAGTGATGCGCTTATCAGACATTGCAGTACGGGGTTTGATGCGATATAAAACTTTTATTCAAGAATCATGAGCAATAAACTAAAAGAAAAAAAATATTTCAAAAAGGGAAACTCGTAAATGAACCGAAGACAAGATCTCTGCACCGGAGCATGCAAAAGATGGAAAAAGAACGCAGAAAGACAGACAGAAAGAAAGCACTTCCTCCCCCTGCCTCCCCCCCCACAAACTAAAGCAAAAAAAAAAAGAAAGAAATGGGTTTCGCACGGTGCCATTTCCGCAAACCATTATCGCAGCACGTGATCGTAATTTCTTCCGGAAGTAATCTGATTACTTTGCCGATTCCGGAAGCGCAGGACGAAAAAAAAAAAGGATGAACGAGCGGTGAAATTGGGCTTGCAGGAAAGCCGAGTGCCATAAGCTGAGAGAGAAGGTCTACGGAAAGGAGGAGTCCGGAGGCGACTACGTGGTGGACATTATTACGAATGCCGCAATGCGGTGACACTGATTATTTCTTCGTGTGCCAAAAACAGTGTTTGGTACCAGAAATGTTTTAATTTCTACTCAGTTTCGCTATGTTTCAAGCTGCGCGAGGACCGGGTAGCAGGATGAATGAATTTGTGGTCCTCTCTACGGATTCAGTGGCGAAAAGGAAAGTTTCGCTCCAGTTTACTTTGCCTTCTGATAGCAATTTACAATCTATCTCTCGCAGAGTGCGTAGTATATTTTTAACCAATTGCTTACTTGGGAGGAAAAAAAAATACATCGCTTTTCCAGGTTGGCTTTCGTTACAATGCAGACGAAATGGACGCAGACTAAAGGAGAAAAAGGAGACACTTGATTTTTAAGTTTATGTTTCGACGACTCCATGAGGTAATCACTACAAAAATGCAGCTGCGTCCAACATTCAAGAAATGTTGCTGAGACTTTACGAAGGCTTCTTGTTTACTCTTCTTACCATTAGTTGCGTAAATGACGCTTAGATCTGGTCGGTAAAAGACCACAGGCCAAATAACTTCGTGTTTACGTCAGCAACGACTATGCTGATAGTGGTACAATCCGTTTTTCGCAAAACAGTACAATTTTTTCGCACCATCACGCGTTTTTATTGTACCATATAATTTCTCAGTTTTTCAAGCTGCTTTTCTCTTTCGAAAGGCAGCTTTAATAGATAGTATCACTATTAAATTATGCGCCTTAAGTGCATTGAACTCAAGCACAACGCGGAACAGTACGATTCACATTCCTTGAAGACTTTTAGTGTATCGTGCGGGAACGCAAACGTATGAAGAACCGCAAAGGGCAGGGGGCCATCGAGCCTTGCAGGTCCAACATACGCATGCAAGAGAACCGAGACAAAGCGAAAGCCTAATTCACCTTTTAGCGTTACTAAATAGCAAACTGAATGCAGCCGTCGGATCAATTTGCAGAGCGTGTGTAGCGCAAGCGCTTCATCATTCCCTCTTTTTAAGGGTACGTCAATCCTAGCGAGAAGAACGCGCGGGCATAGCGCGGCTGCAGAAAACCTCTCGCGGTAAAAAGTGAGGCGTAACATTTTCCTGCCGATGAGCGAATCGCTGTGGGAGCTATTTTTCTTTCGTTACCAACCATTACACCAGCTGAATTTCGCTTCACGTATGCATTTCCTTATGTTAGCGCACTGCTGTATGTGATATTTTGTGATCTTATTTTCTGTACACTTATGTAACATTTTTGTATGTTTACCTCCACGCTACTTTATGCATTATTGCGGCCATGACTTGCATCTTTAGATCGCAGCTCTCGGGCACCCGTTCCTGCGGTGATAGTCGGCGTCGGCGTAACCAGCAGAACGAACGAGCACACTGAAGGATGAAAAAAGAGAGTGAACGGGGAGCGCAGCGGAGATTGAAAGACGGCAATAGCGATGGGAGAGCGAGGAGGAAAGCAGAAGCCGAGGAAGCGAACGCAGAGCGCACTGAAAGATGAAAGACGGCGATAACGAAGAAATCGTGAGTAGGAAAGCAGAGGAAGAGAGAATAGTGATAGGGTGCAGAGGAGAGCGGAGTGCCACATGGGGACGTGCTCCACGCCGATAACGTCATTAATGAGTCATGTGGCGAGCGCGTCCACCGATACAAAGCGCCGACTTGGGCTTCGGATCCACTACAAATGCGTTACTACGCTGCACCTCCGCCGTTAGAGAATTCACTCCGCGCGAGCCACGCGTTCCCATGTTGATGCTTTCCTTTTGAACAATGAGCGGCGCAACCGGTTGAAGTTGTTCGTCTGCCGCTGCTGCTACACGAGCTGCACGAGCAGAGGCTCATAGCCGCCGCCGAATAGACCCTGCCATTCAGATTCAAAATTTTTACCTCCAAAGAACGCGAATTAAAAACACCTAAACAGCTGCGCTCAAATTTCATATTAAGGAGTATCGCAATCGCCTGTGAATTTTTTAAATGCGTTTCCCTATTTTATTATTCGAAAAGAAGCCTTTAAGGTTTCGAAATTCAGGGATCCGAGGCGTCTACTGCTGCGGCGAAGCCGTCTCTAGGGCGATGCGGTCGGCGTGATTCTATGGGAATTATTTTTTTTTAAATTGATTGCTAAGCAATGCCTCATTTTTTGCGAATTGCACTTTAGGCACTTAATCCCGACAACGGTCTCACGCTGTGTCGAACGTGTCGTTTGATTTCACTGATTGGATTTTTTTCTTCGGACACTTTTGTAGACCCGCTTAAAAGGCGTGGGGTGAATTTTCAAATGCTGATTGCAGCGCAGCAAGGAATCATCCGCTAATTTCACTCTAGTGGAATATAGTCTCGGAATCCTTGTATATGTAGGTCCAGCTTGCTATTATTCTGCTTGCTGCAATATATTCCTGCGGCGCTTCTGTTTGACTACTATGCGGTGAAGGCGCATAACGGGCGCCATAGATTCGTCTGCCGTTGTTTGAAAGGAAAGTGTTGGTCGATAATAGACAGATATACATTGTGTTCAAGGTTAACTAGGTTCTAGGTTAAAAGCAATCAGTAATGTCGCTGAAATAAACAACAGTTAAGTAAGTTATTACACCATATAGGTAATTATTAAGACTATAGCAACTAGCGATCATTAGTTAGTAATATACTATGCTGTGTGCTCTCGGTTTTACGCACCTGTAATGTCATGGATATCAAATGAAATATCCCAAAACGAGCAATTCAACAATGAGGCCGGCCGGGAGTAGGTATGATGAAGTGAATAGTGATAATGAATAATTTATCTCAATAATACAACTGTTTAGATTCGTGCACGTCACGTGCACGGGGGGGCGGGGGGGGGGGGGGCAATTCACACTCTGCAATAATGAGCATTTTGACTAACATTGCTAACTTATAACACCGAGGCATCCTTTATTACACCGTTGTGTCATGAATACCAAATGGAAATTCATTCAAGCAGTCACTCAATTATAACTAGAACTGACAAAATTCAATTAGTAGCGATCACGAGTCAATATGCTTATTATGACAGTGGTAGTGTTTATTCATATACGTCCTGACTGACATCAATTTAAAGGTTAAAAAAATAAGCATTTATTTGTTTACCGCTATTGACCAATTACACCGGGGTTTTCGTGATCACTAGCGATAAGCTCATGTCAACATTCTCATATTTTTTAGAGTATCGTTTGATGGAGGGCCGTCTGCGGCGGCTGCTGTGAATCGGGCACACACGTTGCCCACGTACTGGTTCTCGCGATCTCCAGATTAGCAAGACATAAAGATTGTGTTGGGCAATAAAAATTAATAAAAAATGAAATAATTAAAACAAGAAACTAAGCCCTGCCGATTAGCAAAACAGTCGCCCTCCCCACCCCCTCCTCCCCTCTACCCCCCCCTCCCCTCTACACACACTTTACTGCGTTTGAAACGTGCCGCACAATAAAAGGAATTCTCTCCACGCCAGCCAATATAGCGCGAAATGAAAACACGTACAGAGCTGGACTCAAATTTCGCATTAGGGA
This sequence comes from Dermacentor albipictus, assembly GCF_038994185.2. NCBI lineage: Eukaryota > Metazoa > Arthropoda > Arachnida > Ixodida > Ixodidae > Dermacentor > Dermacentor albipictus. Next base: position 97,298,191 of record NC_091823.1, read on the forward strand.
TTGCCGTAATTGTCGGTGAATTTTTTATCACATATGTTTATCTTTATTTCACAAGCTTTCTTTATTTCATGTGAATGAGTAATTCTGTATGCTGTACTCTGTATCTTTTACAATTAATAGCCCTACTAGCCTCTCACCCGCAGTTCCGTGGGGTTGGTGGCATATTTCACGCTTATGGCTTTATCTAATTTAGTGAAGACGCCGTGAAAGTTAATGAGTGGACGTGACTTGGCACGAGTTGAGATTATGGTTTACGTTAAATATTAGTTATTTGTGCAAATGCGTGCCGAAAATTGAATAAAATTTAGAAGTGATCGCTGTCGCCTTGTGAATAAGTGTGTGGCAATATACTCTTGCTTCTGTGAAGAGTAGCGATACTAAAAGGGGTGCTGCCGTTGCGATGCGAGGGTTATTGAACATGACGGAGGTTGGTGTCGAAAAGTTAAAGGATGGTTGATTTTAGAGCGACAGGTGCGCACTATGACGTAGCCAAACTCGGCGGGTTTTAACATTGGATTATGAACGCTGGTACAGCGAAATATTACTCCATAAAATTATATGGCGGGTAGACGCGTAGCGGGTTCTAAACGATAGCCCTATCGCAGCCCATACGCAAGAACTGCTGTAGACGAAGACGGTCCGTCGACAAGGCACGGAGTGAAAGTGCTTACCGCTTTCGTTGCGATTCGTGCGACCCCGGTGCGGGGCACCCCGTCATGCTCAGTGATGCTGCAGATAGCTCGTTTGAGCGGCGACGAGGACGAGCGTATACACTGTTCCAGCGCACACGAAAAAGTCAGACCGCTGCTCCGGCTCAAGCGGCCAGAAGCGCTTCGTAAGCATGCGCTGCTAATGACAAGGTGGGCAAGCGCCCAAACAAAAAGAAATTCCACCAGAGGGGGCACTTGGCGAAAACCGGCAACAGGAAATGCGTCGCGATAGTAATAATGCCGTCTGCTAGCTGCGGCGAGCATCGAAAAAAAAAAAAAGAATCAGCAATGAAGTTACCAGCCATTGTTTTATTTTTTAATTCTTTTCCGATAAAACTAAAAAGGTTTGCGTATAATTGAGCTTATACTTTGGGACTTACTTCCTTGCGTTACCTAGCAACAAGCTAGCTGCAAGCCAGATGCGGCACATTGCTTCGTCATGCGCCAAAGACGCCACCGAAGCGAGTGAGGCTTGCTGCGCAGGTGAAGTTCGCCTTTTTAGCAACCCGTCTCTTTCTTCTTCTTATTTTTGGATGCGACCTGGCTTGTTGGGCTGCCGCCGTATTCCTGCGTTCCTTCTGCACTTCGACACGGCACCACTGGACTGTTGGACTACGGCAAGGTGAGAAATTAGGCTTGACCTTCTGCAACGCATTTCAAGCACCTTAAGCTTACTCGATGGAACGTAGACTCGCTCGTAGATTCGCTTTCCTGGCGCAGTTAATTTGACTTAGTGACTTGTAATGGGATATGTTTGCGACGCTTTATATGGACCCCACATTATTGTAACCTGTTTCGGTCATCTATGGGCATGCTTGCCGGACCCGGCTTTGTGACGCAGTTAGCGAAAAGTAGCTCGGCCGTGTGACGCAGTTAGTTTCGCGTGTACTAAATCTTTCTGGGACAAATTCCTGACGCTTTCGCTGACCCCCAACACTGTTGTAACTAATCTCGTTACTTGTTGGGGTACTTTTGAAGCATAGGGGTCGCGCCCGGCATTGTGACGCTTTAGGCGAGAAGCAGCTCGGCCGTGTGACGCAGTATCGCGTGTACTGAATCTTACTGGGACAAGTTCGTGACGCATTCCCTGACACCCAATGTTATTGTTGTTTATTTCGTTACTTTTTGAAATACTTATGAGGATCGCTTGCAGCGCCTCGCGTTGCGGCGCAGTTAGCAGAAAGCAGCTCGGACGTGGTGACAGTTAGTTTGGCGTGTACTGAATCTTAGACAAGTTTGTGACGCTTTCTATGGCCCCGCAACATATACATTATTTCGGTACTCGCGCTTGTAGAAAACGCGACGAGCGATTGCCAAGAGTGATAACAGGGCAGTATGTTGCTCCTCGGGAGCGTCGAGGAGTTAAAAAACCAAGAACTAGAAAATATTTTCTTCTGGATGACTGAAACAGGCTTTGCACCTACGCATTTGCCTTGAGTACGAGTAGAATGCATTCTGCAAGTATCTTGGCCTGGTCTGGATGAGATCCTCTGTTATGGCGACCTCTGTGTACGTAGCGTACCATCGCGTCTGCTGAGACGAAGTTGTTTCGGAAACGCGCAGTCACCCGTCTGTTTGTGCTCTTGAAGATGGGAAGTAAGGTCTAGGAATGCTTGGAAAGCGGATGTTTTCGTCATGTTTAATGGATGCTATTGTTTTGGACGAGTCGGGTATGTTCTACGGCATGTATGTCAAGGCGAATTGCTTTTCTTTGTAATTCCACCCATTCACAATTTCTATATGTTTCCTCTTTACATGCAGTATTTCTATGAGTTCTAAATACGAAAATGATACGTGCTTGTAATTTACTGTTTTCAACTGGTGCCATGCGGTGCAGCTTCGTAGAGGAACTGCTGCTGCTTACCTGGTGCCACAACGTAGTATGAATGTACAAAAAGCCTGGAATGAGTATTTATATATATATATGCAGAGTGAACAGACATTTATTTATTCGAATCAGTCAGGAAGCTTAGAGTTCTTTCTTAACCCAAAGCGGGTGGCTTCCTCAGTTCAGGTAGTCATCGGCCCTTGTCGCTTCGCTGGCCTGGTCCACCAGCTTTCGCTGGTCGCCCAGGTCCAGGGCCGCGAGCATGGCGTCCCACGATCCCAGGCGGTATTCTTTTGTGCTTTCGTATTCGGTTCTCGATTGAGCTTCTTTATTGTTGGGCTCAGCAAGGTTAGGACAGCCAATCACCATGTGAAAAAAGGTGTCCGCCACCCCGCAGGACAGGCAAAGCTATGAGAATTGTTTCGGGTGCATTGAGTGTATTATAAAGCTGTGTATATAGGACTTTGTTTGGAGATGCCGCAGAGCAGTTGTCTCTTCTCTGGTTAGACTGGGGTGCGGCAAAGGGTATACCCTTCTTCCGAATTTTTAGTGCTGCAGAATATCCGAATATTTTTTCGGGGATATCCTCAGACCTTGTCGTCTTCCGGAACCCCTCTGGCAGGGAAGCCCGTCTTGTATGATCTCAGGCTGCAGCGTGTGCCGCTTCGTTTCCCGCCAGTGACTGGTGGGCAGGGGTCCAGATGACGTAGGTCTCGGGAACTTGCACGAATTTCGATATTTCTTGCAGAATTTTCAGAGCTTTGTTGAATATCGTACCCGTTCGGAAATTTCGACACGCGGATTGCGAGTCGCTCAGTATTACGGCATTTCCGGTGCATGCACTTCCAGTATTATTGACACCTCTTCGGCCGTGTCCGAATCTCTTGCGATTATCCTCGCAGTGGCCTTTTCTTCGCTTTTGGTATAGCGGTTACTGCGAAAGCGGGTATCCTTGTATACTTCGCCGCGTCCGTGAATGTTGTGTTAGGGTCTGCAGAGTTCTTTCGGGGTGCTTTTGCTTTTGCCCGTCTTCCTTCCTCGTGAAAGTTTGGATGCATATTTCGGCGTACAGGTGGCACTAAGATTGAGTCTCGTATGTGTGTTGAGAGTGTAAATTTTTTGTCAGATTTCACGTGAGTATTCATGAAGAGCAAAATATGTACTTCCTCATTTCACAAGGCGGCTCGCGTCTAATTTATGAAATTGCACGTGGCACAGATTCAAATGGGGTATGTAAAGGTTGTTCGCAATCAATTTTACATAATAATAAAACGACTTCGCGCCAAGAGCGCGCGCGGTTGAGCAGTAGAAGGAAAAGAACAAATGCTGCCCCGATCAGTGCAGCCGGCGTAACGCATTCCAGCTAGCATTCAAAACGCGCGCGCCCCAAACCGAAACCGGAATAATGGCTCAGGTATGAAGGCCGGCGGCTTGGAGAGCTACAGTAGATTGGACGACTGGGTTTTATGAGTGTGTCCGCTCTCGTTGATTTCCTTTATGACACGCCTTTGCCGATCCTGATGACACTAGAGCTGAAGCAAGTGGTGTAGCGGCGTTGTTTCCGCGAGGATGGCTTTTCTGTATCGATGATATCACTTGTCCCGACGTGACGAGGCTTGGTCAATAGCGGTGCGGTGGGCGCGAAGAAAGGCCCTGCGATAGCATATAAATGAACATTAAGCCTCAGTATACGAAAGCTCAGGCGCAGAGTATACTCTAGTTCGCCAACGGGACTTCAAGTTTCGTTTATGGCAAATAAAAACAAGTAATAATCAGAATAAGTAAGTCATAGAATATCGGTTTCACTGTCAATCTGCATCAAATCCGCAGCCATGCCACATACAGATACTTAAAAAACGAAAACTTTTCTATAAGTGCGAAAGAAAATTCGCCTCACATATACTCAAATAGTGCACTGGATCTGACGTTACTTTTTATTGTTGTAGTTATTTTTCTTTTTATATAATAATAATAATAATAATAATAATAATAATAATAATAATAATAATAATAATAATAATAATAATAATAATAATAATAATAATAATAATAATAATAATAATAATAATAATAATAATGGTTGTCGCTCAGTGAAAACGATAGAACGATAGACCAGAGTTGACATGAACGAAGTAGAAGAAAGGATACGGACGAAAATGTGAGATGGAGGCACTGGCAGCTCACGCAATAAAGAACGCAGAAAACTTCGCTCTTTATTGATTTCGAGGCTCGCATGGCTTCGCGACTTCTGTTGCAGATGACTGGCAGAAAAGCAATGCAGTTCTGGGAGTGCAACGCTTTAGCATTAGAAACATTTATGCGGCCTCCATTTTCAGCGGATGGGACGCAAGATCAGCAGCCGGCTGCACAGGTTGTAGAAGTCACTAGACATAACGCTCAACGAAAGCGCCAACGACCGCTTACTCCTTACATTAAGAGTATCAAACGGGTCTCATAAACTCGACAACTAAATTCAGCATGAGATTTGGTTCGCAAATAAGTGAAGTTATTCCTTCGCATCAGCTTTCGAAAATGCAAGGAGCTCTTGTCTCGGTCGTAGCACTTGCACGTGCATCTTAATAAAGGTGAAAAATGCCACCGATATGTAGGTCTACTGCCAATCGCGGCAGCATGCTTTTGAATGTGTGACGCTGTTTAGTGTCGTTAGAAATTAATTACTGCTACGGATGGGTAGCTCGCATCAAACTAACAGAATGTGTCGGATAACTTTGCATGAACAAAACAAAGCAAAATGGTGGTGAGAAAGAAAATCATCTTGGTAGTATATCTGAAATTTTAGTTGAGTTGCGCTAGGCTGTTTTGCATCCTTACTGTTTCTGAGGTTAACAGACGTGGCCCTTTGACTCTTGCAAACAGGGCTAAGTACAGAGCGATGAACGGCGTAGCTTAGCTGATTCAATACCCATTTATGTGTATTTCACGCAATCTTTCAGGCCATAAGCTAAGGTAAAATTAGCAAGACTACTTCAACAGTTTATTCTTTAATTGCCATTGCATACAGCCTGTATTGTTATGGCTTATTATGAACTTTATTAAAAAATATGGAAACTCGAAAAGTTCAAGCTGATTGAACATCGAGCCCCGTATGGCATAGTAGCATTAACCACACCCATATTGGGTACCTAATCATGTTGTGGATTTCCCAGGCTGTGGTACGGCTAAAAAAACACATACATCAGGAGAAACAATTGGTGATTGGTTTGCTCGGCTTAAAATATCGGTAGTTTTCGTTGACTGGCTTTAACGATCCGAATATGAATAGGGGGCAATGGCGTATGCCGTAATCGAGGGCATGGATTAATCCTGATAGAGGTTTCCCAACGTTCATTACAACGTAACGATACAGGCGCCATTATTTCGTCATTAAGAAAAGAAACGACTTTAATGGGCTGGTTTCACCCCACGACATCATGCAAATCAGCAGACCATTATAGCCAGTGAACCAACACAGTGGGTATCGCAAGCTTTAAATTAGTCGTGTACATCGCTCTATATTCGCTTTCGTTACGGTTTCACCAATACTTAGCTAAGAAGCATGGGTGCGGCATAGCGCGCATGCCTCATGCATCATGAAATAAATGACTTTCGGGCAACCTCAATGAGAGCTTGCGAAAAGAACAGAACTATTCCAGGTTCAAACTAATGATCCTTGCTTGAAATCCTTCAGTGATGCGGGTATTTGAACGTTGGCCAGTTACAGATAATTTTCTTCCCCGACTCCCATCGTTTACCAAGCCCTCTTAAAAGTTACTTGCCTTTTACGCGTCCCCTATGGAGAAAAAGAGAAAGAAGTAAATGTTTGTGGCAATGAACATGATGCGACCAGGCACCTGCACCCAATTTTGCATTATGGATTCGCAAGCTGGGGCCAATCAAGATTAAGGGCGTCAATCCGGCTTCTGCATATTCTAAAACATGCGCACATCACCACCATTTAGCAAGCTTGTATTCTGTAAAAGTCAGCTTTTTAGATTATCGAAACTGCAGCGAAAAAACGCCGTTTTGCTTTTACATGACGCTTAGCGAAGCCACACGATAACACAATTAAAATAGACGGGAGGGTTGGGAAGGTGGGGGAGTAGAGGCAGGCCACTTTTTGGAGATTTTGCACTCGCTTTCTAGACGCGCGACTGAAATACCAAACGCCTGTCAATTGCAGCACAACTGCTAATTCACAGCTGCTCGTCTTCCGCGCAGTGGTTATAAGATAGGCCATTCCCGATTCGCGCTCGATGGAGAAAGAGGTTGGCATGGTCCTGATTTTTTCAAAATTATGTATGTTCTGTTCTCGTTCAGTACATTGTGCGTGTCATCGCGCGAATTTTGAATCTTGAAGGTCCGTACGCCACGTGGTGTAAAAGCTGGTAACTTGAGACGATGTCTGGAATTGCTGGGGTTGAAGAAAATGTGTAAGCGTGACCCAACGAGGACGTAGAAAGAAACACACACACAGACAACGCTGTCTTTGTGTGTCTGCTTCTTGCTACGTCCTTGTTCAAATGTGCTTATACATTTTATAATGGATTGAAACCAATTAGGCCGTCAACGTGCTTTAACTAAACTAACCAGCACGGTGTCACGCGCGGACATGTAAACAGGAAAGATCTCGCTGGATGAGCGCAGAAACTCGCTATGGGAATTCTGGAGTTGGGAATCACGGCAGCAGCCGCGAGCCAATTAACCTCCGCGCATCTGTCGCTTCAACGCGAACGAAACACCGAAAGCACAGCGCATGCGAAGCTACTGGCACTACGCGCACTCTGCAAACATCGCAGATCGCTTTGAAGAGGAGGCCCGCGTTGGTGCGCACTTGGGCAACGTTGCAGATTGCTTTCACGACACACGAGCGCCGGCAACGCGTCCCTACGGCGTCCGCCAAAGGCATCTACTACGGCCTCCGCGATTCGCGTGGCCAACACCATAGCAGAAGCCGCGGTTGTCTCCACTCTGTAAGGAGCGGCGGGTGAGGAGGAGATCGAGGCATCCTAGCAGTCGCCGGAGAAGAGCTTCCCTCCTCCCTCGCCTCACCCCGCTGCCTCGTGCGCAACAGGAGAGGGCACGCACCCGGGCCACCTTCCTCGCTCGCGCACGCGAGAGTGAAACACGTTCGCCGGCTCACCGTCTCATGATTTCGCTCATGCAGAACATCACGGCGATGGCAAATATGTGCCTGCAGTGTTCATATAATTGCTATCCCAATAAATGATCATTGCGATGGTAGCGATGAAAATGGAGAAACGGGAGCGTCTGCTTTAGGCATGTTTGTCGATATTCCTTAGAGAAAATTCAGTTATTTTCACCACAGTGCTGCTTACCGGAACATTCATAAGTGGTAAAGTATCTTGCGACATATCCGAAAATTTTGGATATCGCTTCGGCTATGTGTCGAACTTCACCGCTGTGCGGGAGCGTAACACAATGGGAATCATCTGAAAAATTATATTTCGGAAGGCCGCCCGAATTTCCACAACTTTCAGTGAGTAAGTTGGAGAAGATACGTATTAATTTATTAGCATGCGTATTTACGCACTTAGAGGTAATGCGTTTGCTGTATTACAGCAGAATGCTGGTCAATATTAAAGCACTGCTGTAATGCAGCACGAAAGTTACGAATAAGGGCGTTATATACGCATGATATTGTCACGTGGTAGTGACGGTAAAGAGAGAACACAGTAGCAGTACTGTGAAAGACAAAATTAGCTTTTATTGGGCGAACCTGTGCCCACAAAACAGGCTACACTTAAAGCACAACGATAGCGGCGAACACAGTCGGCGATCGTCGAAAATCTGGTCAGCGGGTCAAGCGCGTCGGCTTTTATAGATCAGTCGTCGAATGTTCCAGATTAACTGATGGGACCCGCGTGTCTTCCACAAAGTTCTACACCATTCGTGTCACGCGATGAAATCTGATAACACAAGGTTCGGCGACAACAGACACGCTGATAGAAGCGTCGATAACTTTCCAGAAACATCGGATACATTCAGGCGCATCCCTCGCTGTGCGATTACAGTTGTTAAGCGGCGAAACGTGGTCGCCCGATAAAGATAAGTACACGTGTCAATACCCCCCTCTTAAAAAGCATCGACCCGATGCTACATACAAGCGAAATAAAAACACCCGTAGCAAAGAAAACAACAACAAAAAAATAAGGAATTTCGTCAGCGACCGTAAAAGGGTTTAAGGCGCACCACGTGGACCACTTCAGATCGTGCGCGGCGCCGCTGTGAATGCGAAATGCCGTCTGGCACGACCTCATAGTCCAGAGCGCCAATACGTCGGATGACCTTGTAGGGTCCGAAATAGCGTCGTAGTAGTTTCTCACTGAGTCCTCGTCGGCGTATCGGTGTCCAAACCCAAACACGGTCGCCGGGCTGGTACTCAACAAAGCGTCGTCGGAGGTTGTAGTGTCGGCTGTCGGTCCTCTGTTGGTTCTTGATCCGTAGGCGGGCGAGCTGTCGGGCTTCTTCGGCGCGCTGGAGATAGCTAGCGACGTCAACATTCTCTTCGTCAGTGACGTGGGGCAGCATGGCGTCGAGCGTCGTCGTCGGGTTCCTGCCGTAAACCAGCTTAAACGGCGTGATCTGTGTTGTTTCTTGCACCGCCGTGTTGTAAGCGAATGTTACGTACGGCAGGACGGCATCCCACGTCTTGTGTTCGACGTCGACGTACATCGCTAGCATGTCGGCGAGGGTCTTATTCAGCCGCTCCGTAAGACCATTCGTCTGCGGGTGGTAGGCCGTGGTCCTCCTGTGCCTTGTCTGACTGTATTTCAGAATGGCTTGGGTGAGCTCCGCTGTAAAGGCCGTTCCTCTGTCGGTGATGAGGACTTCTGGGGCGCCATGTCGAAGCAGGATGTTTTCGACAAACAATTTCGCCACTTCGGCTGCGCTACCTTTCGGCAGTGCTTTAGTTTCAGCGAAGCGGGTGAGGTAGTCTGTCGCCACGACGATCCACTTATTTCCGGTTGTTGACGTCGGAAACGGTCCCAGCAAGTCCATCCCGATCTGCTGGAATGGTCGGCAAGGAGGCTCGATTGGCTGTAGTAATCCGGCTGGCCTTGTCGGCGGTGTCTTGCGTCGCTGACAGTCTCGTCATGTTCTGACATAACGGGCGACGTCGGCGGTCAGGCGCGGCCAATAATACTTTTCTTGTATCCTCGATAGTGTCCGGGCAAAACCGAGGTGTCCAGCGGTCGGATCGTCATGTAGGGCGTGCAATACTTCTGGACGAAGTCCTGACGGGACAACAAGAAGGTAGTTAGCGCGGACTGGTGAAAAGTTCTTCTTCACGAGTAGATTGTTTCGAAGCGTGAAGGAAGATAATCCGCGCCTAAATGCCCTGGGGACAACGTCGGTGTGCCCTTCCAAATATTCCACCAGGCCTTTTAGCTCCGGGTCTGCCCGTTGCTGTTCAGCGAAGTCTTCCGCGCTTATTATGCCAAGGAAGGCGTCGTCATCTTCGTCATCTTGCGGCGGCGGGTCAATGGGGGCGCGTGATAAGCAATCGGCATCGGAGTGTTTTCGTCCTGACTTGTAGGTTACAGTGATGTCGTATTCTTGTAGTCTGAGGCTCCACCGCGCCAGTCGTCCTGAAGGATCCTTTATACTCGCTAGCCAACACAACGCGTGATGGTCACTGACGACTTTGAATGGCCTGCCATAAAGATAAGGGCGAAATTTAGCTGTAGCCCAAACGATGGCGAGGCATTCCTTTTCGGTCATAGAAAAGTTGCTTTCCGCTTTTGACAGCGACCGGCTAGCGTAAGAGATCACCTCTTCGACTCCGTTTTTCCTTTGGACTAGAACGGCACCGAGGCCTAGGCTACTGGCGTCAGTATGGATTTCTGTATCGGCCTACTCGTCGAAGTGCGCAAGTACCGGCGGCGACTGCATGCGTCGTTTGAGTTCTTCAAATGCGTCGGCCTGCGGCGTTTCCCACTTGAACTCAACATCACATTTAGTTAGACGTGTCAACGGCTCGGCGATGCGTGAAAAGTCCTTGACAAAGCGCCTGTAGTAGGCACACATGCCAAGGAATCTACGCACTGCCTTCTTGTCGGTGGGCTGCGGGAACTTTGCGATGGCAGCTGTTTTCTGGGGGTCGGGGCGTACTCCGGATTTACTGATGACGTGGCCTAGGAACAGAAGCTCGTCGTAAGCGAAGCGGCATTTTTCTGGCTTCAGAGTGAGCCCTGACGACTTGATGGCCTCTAGTACTGTGGCAAGCCGCCTAAGGTGGTCGTCGAAATTTCCGGCGAATACAACGACGTCATCCAAGTAAACGAGACAGGTCTGCCATTTCAATCCCGCTAAAACCGTGTCCATCACGCGCTGGAACGTTGCAGGCGCCGAGCACAGTCCAAATGGCATAACCTTGAACTCGTAGAGGCCGTCTGGGGTGATGAAGGCGGTCTTTTCGCGATCTCTTTCGTCGACTTCTATTTGCCAATAGCCAGACTTGAGGTCCATCGAGGAGAAGTACTTAGCGTTGCAGAGCCGATCCAATGCGTCGTCTATCCGTGGAAGGGGGTATACGTCCTTCTTCGTGATCTTGTTCAGACGACGATAATCGACGCAGAAACGTAGGGTTCCGTCCTTTTTCTTCACCAGCACAACAGGGGATGCCCACGGGCTTTTCGACGGCTGGATGATGTCGTCGCGCAGCATTTCGTCGACTTGTTCTCTTATAGCTTCGCGTTCTCGCGGCGAAACTCGGTAAGGGCTCTGGCGGAGTGGTCGAGCGTACTCCTCGGTGATTATGCGATGCTTGGCGACTGGTGTTTGTCGAATCCTCGATGTCGTCGAAAAGCAGCCTTTGTATCGTCGGAGCAGACTTCTGAGCTGCTGTTGCTTAATCACTGGGAGACTTGGATTAATGTCGTAGTCTGGTTCGGGAACCATGGTCGTCGGGTTACATGCGGCGGAATCCGAGAGGACAAACGCATTACTGGTTTCCACAATTTCTTCGATGTACGCGATCGTCGTGCCCTTGTTGATGTGCTTGAACTCCTGGCTGAAGTTTGTCAGCAACACTTCAGTTTTCCCTCCATGCAGTCGAGCGATCCCTCTTGCGACGCAAATTTCACGGTCTAGCAGTAGACGTTGGTCACCCTCGATGACGCCTTCTACGTCGGCAGGCGTTTTGGTGCCTACGGAAATGGCAATGCTGGAGCGAGGCGGGATGCTGACTTGACTTTCGAGCACACTTAAGGCACGGTGACTACTAGAGCTCTCCGGTGGTATCGCTCGATCTTCCGACAGCGTTATGGACTTCGACTTCAGGTCAATGATTGCGCCGTGTTGGTTCAGGAAGTCCATGCCGAGAATGACGTCTCGCGAACACTGTTGCAGGATAACGAAGGTGGCAGGGTAAGTACGGTCATGAACGGTAATTCTTGCCGTGCAGATTCCAGTCGGCGTAATGAGGTGTCCTCCAGCGGTCCGAATTTGGGGACCCTCCCATGCAGTCTTAACCTTCTTTAACTGGGCGGCGATGTGTCCACTCATTACAGAGTAATCGGCCCCTGTGTCGACTAAGGCAGTGACTGCGTGGCCGTCTAGAAGTACGTCGAGGTCGGTGGTTCTCTGTCTGGCGTTGCAGTTGGGTCTTGGCGTCGGATCACGGCTGCGTCGTGTTGAACTGAAGCTGGAACGTTGCGTCGTCAAGTCGTCTTTCGTCGGTGTAGTCTTGGCTTCGCGACTTCTTCGGGACGGCGGCGTGTCGTCATTAGGTCGTCGAGATGATTTCTTCGTCATGTTCGTCGACGGCGGAGGATCTTCGTCAGTTCGACGAACAGCAACCGCACCTCCATCGGTTGCTGCTTTTAGTTTTCCGGATATGGGCTCGCAGAGCGGCCCCGCGCTGGGCCGGTGTATGGTCGGCGCTGCGGCGACAGGTAGCGGCCTGGTGACGGCGAACGGGACGGTCGTCGAGGGCTCCATTGAGTAGCGGCGAGGTAGTCGGCGATGTCACGTGGGCGCTCTCCAAGCTTTGGACGCGGCGCGTTGACGGCGAACCCTCTCAGTCCCATGTCGCGGTATGGGCATCGGCGGTAGACGTGACCCGCTTCCCCGCAGTGGTAGCAGAGTGGGCGGTGGTCAGGAGCACGCCAAACGTCGGTCTTCCTCGGGTAGCTCCGCTGGGTGACGGGTGGGCGCGCTGTCGGTGGCGGCGGCGGTGGTCGACGGAATTGCGGCGTTACAGGGCCCTGGCGCGGTCGCTGAGGTGGGCCTTGACGGCGTACGACGGCGGCGTAGGTCATCGCTTCGGGTTGGGGTTGCGGTAATTGAGGTTGCACCTCCGGAACTCCAAGCGACCTCTGAACCTCATCTTTGACGATGTCAGCGATCGAGGCCACTTGAGGCTGCGACGACGGGAAGATCTTCTGAAGCTCCTCTCGTACGACTGCCCTGATAGCCTCGCGCAGGTCTTCGGAGGCCAGTGATTGAACTCCGGCATAGTTTGTAGCGTTGGTGCGGCGGTCGAATTGCCGGTTTCGCATCTCGAGTGTCTTCTCGATGCTAGTGGCCTCGCGAAGAAACTCGTCGACAGTCTTCGGCGGGTTTCGTACCATACCGGCGAAAAGTTCCTCCTTAACACCACGCATTAGTAGCCGGACTTTCTTTTCCTCGGACATTTCCGGGTCGGCGTGGCGGAATAGGCGGCTCATTTCTTCTGTAAAAATTGCCGTGGTCTCGTTGGGCAGCTGCACTCGGCTTTCCAGTAGTGCTTGGGCTCGTTCTCGGCGAACGACGCTTGTGAATGTCTTCAGGAAGGCGCTTCGGAAAAGGTCCCAGGTCGTTAACCTGGCTTCTCTGTTCTCGAACCACGTCCTGGCAGCGTCTTTCAATGCGAAGAAGACATGTCGCAGTTTGTCGTCGCTGTTCCAGCTGTTAAATGCAGCGACCCTCTCGTACGTCTCGAGCCAGGTTTCCGGGTCCTCGAATGTTGAACCGCGGAACGTGGGGGGCTCCCTGGGCTGCTGCAGCACGACGGGGGATGCTGGGGCTGCCATTGGGGAGGACTTGGTGGCAATCTTCCTGCTCGTCTCAGGTAGGAGTCCGTGCTCTGGGGGCAGTCCTTGCAGCCGGCGGCTAGCTCGCTGGTCTTGGGCGACGTTGGTTTCGTCCTCGGGCTTCGGACTTGGATCGCGGCTTTGCGGGGGCGTTCGGTACATGAACGCACAAGCACCTCCACGAGATGTCACGTGGTAGTGACGGTAAAGAGAGAACACAGTAGCAGTACTGTGAAAGACAAAATTAGCTTTTATTGGGCGAACCTGTGCCCACAAAACAGGCTACACTTAAAGCACAACGATAGCGGCGAACACAGTCGGCGATCGTCGAAAATCTGGTCAGCGGGTCAAGCGCGTCGGCTTTTATAGATCAGTCGTCGAATGTTCCAGATTAACTGATGGGACCCGCGTGTCTTCCACAAAGTTCTACACCATTCGTGTCACGCGATGAAATCTGATAACACAAGGTTCGGCGACAACAGACACGCTGATAGAAGCGTCGATAACTTTCCAGAAACATCGGATACATTCAGGCGCATCCCTCGCTGTGCGATTACAGTTGTTAAGCGGCGAAACGTGGTCGCCCGATAAAGATAAGTACACGTGTCAATATTGGAAAGGCGCGCCCTCTCCGCACCGGTAACTGAAAGTTGCTGAAATTTAGGTTCACTATTGAAAAATCATTTTAAATAATACTACCGACTGAGCTACGCTGACGCATTGCATTGAAGTTCGACAGGTGGCCGCAGGGGCCATACCCAAAATTTGGGGGGATGCAAAAGCTGTGTTACGTCAGCTTGACTAGCCTCACTGTCCCATAACACAAAGACATCAAAAGGCAATGGTGCAAAAATGTTCTCGTAACACTACCCTAAAATACGCGAGAAGCAAAAACTGTTAGTTCAATATACAATAAAAAAAATTAGAACCACAAGGAGCCCTGCCACTTTAACATACAACAAAGCACTCAGAAAAGTCCATCACATGTTTTTTCTAGATATTGTACTTATCTGTTGTACCTATTGTACATATTGTATATATTTGTTTATTGTACTGATCATGTGTTTGTTTTACGTATGCACTGCGTCCACATACGAGTCAAGTAACATAGGAGATTACGTTAGCATAGCGCAAAGAAAGGCACAGAAGCAAATTAGCGTACGAAGCATACACCGCAAGGACAATGCTATAATCCGTGGTTGCATGCTTGAGAAATGTAATCTAGATTCGTTTAACATACGAGGTCGTGAGAATAAAATATTGCCCCGATGTTCCTATAGGTGAACCCTTACAATTGTTTGCCCATTCCGGCTACTTAGTTTTCTAATATTTGCTGCACTAACGGCACTAGGAGACGAGTCGCCGAAAGAGACAGGGAGGATATGAAAGGCTACCTTTCAAAATTTTTGAGGTCTACTTCTCTCAATCTTTCGATTCTCGGTCCTTTTATACCGGTGTCATACAGGCACTTTTGATCGCCATCGAAAGTGCCCCGTGCAGGAGAGAGAAAGAAATGAGAGAAAGGGTATGGAGGTCAAGTAGACGAGCGTCTGGTTTGCTACCCGACCTCTCTGGAGTAAGGCAAAGAGGGAATGGAAAGGTGAAAGAAAATGAACAGTGTGTGTGCAGTGGTGCGCCGTGAAACCAAAGTCAAGTTCCATAGGTGGTGATGCGCGTTGAACACATGCAGCATGACTCAAAGGCCTGTGGTTGCTTAGCGAATAGGAGGCAGCGTGCTAGCCATGGGGCTTACTCGAGACTCCTAAAATTTTCAGTCAAGGGACGTGCCTGTATTTTGGTGCAACCGTAATAATACGCGACGGTTTCACCATCTAATAACTCGTGTTTAGTCTGATCATCAACATGGGCAAGTGCCATTGTTACTGCAGCTTTTCAGCCTGTCTTTTTTTCATTCGATACGAATGGCATTTATATCCTATCGATCTACGCTGTCTTCGTCATCGGCTACGCAACTCATCCGTCGTTTTGTTTCTAAACAAAGAGGCAAGCTCTTTTGAAAAAATAATAAACTGAAGCGGAACTTCCCTAAACGTGAACTGTCAATTGAACGTAAGCGGATAGCATGACGTGGCGGGCGGCATGGTTGCGGAATTTGTTATGCGTGATAATGACGTTTGTGTGGGGCGGGGGCAGTGTTTAACTGACGTGGTACGCGTTATTTATTCAAATATATGGGATGAGTGCGAGTATAGACATGTAGATATTCACATTGTCGCACGTATACATTACTCAGCTTGCCGAGAGCCATATAATGCCTTCGCATATTTTCTACAGTTCACGTTCAGGAACACTCCACCTAATACGTTTGCGCTATGGCCGGAACGGCATAACTAACGCTTTAATACCGTCATAGGCAATGTAGGGGGGAGGGCTGTGCGCGCATGCGCAATTAATACACGAGTGACGCATACTGGCGTTCTGCGCCACCTTTATTCACCTTCCATCCTTATTGGTCGGGTGTTCACCAAAGCGTCCCCATACTGCTTGCTATCCAGGTTTTGGTATCGGCTTAGGTATTTCAGGCCTAGATGTAACGCCTTCTTTCTACGCATAACATAGGAGGAACGGCGAAAGCGGACGGGCTCGTAGGATTTTTCGGCAAGGCGTGTCTGTTGTTATCGCGGACTAATGGTCGTTTTCATTGAGTGTTGTGGATGGCAACCATCAACCGCGTACACACTGGGCTTAAACGACGCATTCTCGCTCTATATTTGGAAATGGGATTTCTGGCTTGCAATAGAATTTTTCGAATAAAAAAAGTTGTCAATATGTGCAGCAATCAGAAAAAGAAAACAAATAGACCACATTCACAGGATACTAGATAAATACTGACTCTCTATTTACTGTGATATAATTTTCAGAAACTTCTTTGCTTTCAACGCCCACGGAAAGAAAAAGAAGGCGAAATAAGGTAGAAGTTTGTTTCATTCAATGGTTTCATTGAGATCTGTGGGAATAAGGAAATTGCTTGCTACGGAAATTTAATATTCTGTGCGACGCTGCGGGCAAATGGATTTTATCAGGCAATGGCTGTAACTGCCAGAAAATAAAAGTACCACAACACACAGTTGTCTCTGGAAGGGACGCGTGGACTAGTTTCTTGGCAGCATTTCCAACGTAGAAATCAAGCAAACATTTACCTTTGTCCAATATTTATTTTAGTTTTTATTTTTATACGTGTCCTAAATTGGCAGTTCAGAAAACTCTTCCCTATCCAAAGATTCATAGTCGTGACGGAAAATTTGATTTGGTGATATTTCTGGCCTTTTTCTAAACGTCTTAGCCTTAAAGAAAGTATTCATTATTTTTTTTTTGCACTCGTTCTTGTGTTTTGTACTCTTTTTCCTTCTTACTGTATTCCATTTTCAAATGTCACTGCTCTCCATCGTACAGTAAAGGGAGCCGTCCTTATTGAGAAAATCGTAACGACAGGACGTAGCTCAGAATTAGTTTGTACAGAGCTAACACTCGAACAAAATAAAATTGCCGATTTTTAGTAGCAATGGTCTTGTTCGCCGTTTAGGCTGAATTTAAATATTTAAACGGGAATTTATTACTTTGTTCCGCAAACATCGCGATACAGTGAGCGTACTTTCATTCTTTATTGGTCGCGTCATTTTATGAATGCATGAATGCCGAAAAATAAAAATAAAAGTGGGTGTCTTTACAAGTTGTACCATGGCTGCTTCTGAGAAGAGAAGCTAAGAAATTCACCTTAGAGTAAGACGCGCAGCTGAAAACAAAAAAAATGACATTTTGAGATTAGCTAAACAAATAATGTAATGAAAGAACGAAAGGAAATTAAAAAAAATGATATGAGTCATGATGAGAGCATTTTAGGTCGACAATCCATTTTAATAACGAAACACTTAACACGACAGCTTCCCCGTCACATGGCACAGGCTTGACTTTCCGATATTATCGCTCATGCTGTATTCCTGTCGGAAATTTCAACAGTATGGCACCTGTTCTTCTTTTCTTTTTATGGCGGCTTGCCGTAGATCGTTCAATTTCCTTGATATGTCATTTGCTTAGCAACTTCATATTAGATTGAACGTCTCAACGGAACAGATCGTATTACCATTCTGCCGGATCCGTCTTAGTTTTTCTTATTGATATACTCATATTTCTGCACCGGCGTAGATGTCTTGATCGTCCTATAAAAGTGTCACCGATGTCCTTTCGTAATTGGTTTCGTGTCAGCTCGGCCTTTACCTTGTTAACTTACCGTTTAAAAATATGTAGATTTTTCTTTGTATCGCTATTGATCTTTTTTCCGGTTGAAACACATCATTTCCTTTAAAGCTTTCACCTCTCGTTTGATATCTATATGAGCAAATGAGTACTAAAACAGTTAGCATTATTTTAGTGGAATAAAATAATTTTAAGCCAACAATAAAAAAGGATGTTCTCAAGGGTGGCTGAAAGAGTGTGCCGGTTATGTTGCACGTTTGGTTAGCAGGGCGATGATCAATATTATGAGCAAGAGGAGCGACCGGCAAGATCATGACTTCGAACAATTGCTACTGCGCACATAAATCGCGCCTCAGTACCACGCTATGGCACAACAGAAAATTGAGGTAGGTGACAGGTGTTCAGAACTTTGCTTGCAAGAAGCGAAACACAGATCATGTGTCTAAATATTACCCTTAGGTACGACACACACACACGCGCACACACACACACGCACACACACACACACAGTTTAATAATAATAATAATATTTGGGGTTTTACGTGCCAAAGCCACTTTCTGATTATGAGGCACGCCGTAGTGGAGGACATCGGAAATTTTGACCACCTGGGGTTCTTTAACGTGCACCTAAATCTAAGCACACGGGTGTTTTCGCATTTCGCCCCCATCGAAATGCGGCCGCCGCGGCCGGGATTCGATCCCGCGGCCTCGTGCTCAGCAGCCCAACACCATAGCCACTGAGCAACCACGGCGGGTGCACACACAAAGTTATCGGTGCACTCAACCACAAACCAGCCTCAACGATTGCTGTGTTCGATCAATAGTCGTAACAGAAATATACGTGCGAAAGAACACGCTACGGGAACGCCAAAAGTGCTACCAAGAAACAGACCTACCTATTCCTATGCAGCTCGTGAGCGCGCGTGTTCAGGAAGGCCAACGTGAAAAAAAGAAAAAGCACGACGCCTGATGATCCAGTTCACTGCGTCTTCTTAGAAGATTCCAATGATACTGACGTTCTCGTGGCTGCGAGTACATAGCAGCCTTAGTATGCATGTACTGTTGCTTGCGTGACAGCGGCAGTCGTCCAGATATTGTTTCTAACTCACTAATTCAGAAAACGACCCCAGGTTTCCGCCTACTTACTAACTCAAACACTTGTCTGAGACATCGTTATCGGCCCCGCGTACAATTGAGCAGCACAGATGTTGACGCTCGCGTCAGTACTGCTGAATGAATAAACGAAGTATGGCTACAAACTTTCGCGATATCAGCAGAGCGTCTGTTGTTGTTCCACAGACATGCAGCGCATTTTATTTGACTCGACCTTCGTCAGATAAGATGTTCGAAAGGGATGTCATAGCAACCGAGTTCGTCGAAGGTTGCACAGTACATGCGATTTAACAAAACTTGTTACTGAGCTAACAAAGGTTGCGGCGCTAACCAGACGAGGACGAAGTGACACACAAACGACACGTAGAGGCGCCAGACACATACGGGCACTATGCAGAATGCAATTTGTCATCGGAAGCACCTGGAGATATCGCGTCCAATCCTGATAGTCGTATGCGAGAAATCAGTTTACATATAGAAAGCATGCTGAGGTTGGTCAATACGTGGAGTTGTGTGTTGTTTGTCCTTACCAAACATGGGACGCTAGAAGAGAATGGTGAGTGATTTTTGTTTATGCTGCACACTCTTCCTCGATTGATTCGGCATCGTTAATGAAACGAATAAGTCATAAAACTTCGTAACTGGATCAATGTTAACGTCTGCGTTTACTTCAAAGTTTTCCGTGACTGCTACAGTGCGACTGCAGGTGAATACATGTGCACGTGATTGATCGAGGGGTCATCAGGCAGAACGCAGCTGCATGCAGTCAGAAAAGTTATACTTGCGCACCCTCTCCCATGCAGGGCACTTACGAAAAAATAAATAAACATAAAATGGACGCAGATTCAGGGCATTCTTACAAACTAGACGACTCGAAGCTTGTTGGAGTTAGTGAGGTAGCAGTAGTAGCAGATAACATGATCACAGTCTCGTCGGCTGTACCCGTGTTACAGCTGCCTGCGGCAGAAGGACGAAGCCGATCCATGATGTTCGTCGAGACAAGATTGTTGATGAAAATGTATAGGTGCACTGAGAAGTACGACTCTTGAATAAACATCCCTCAGACTTCACAGCACTTGTGTGACATTGGCACATTGATTTTAGGGGGTTGGCTAAAAATGAACACGTACCAAGTTTGTGAAGTAGTAAACATATGCAGGGTGGTCATGTTTAAGTTGTATAGAATTGTAAAAAAAAGACTGTTGCAGATAATACAATTGTAGTCCTCGAGCTGGATTACTCAGAAAGTTGGGCATTACTTGCATGAGAAATCGAAACACAGGTTCATATAATTAACAAAAATTTATTAATTATCTGTTGAGTTTATTACTTTGCGGCCCATATTCTAATTTACGATCTGTAGCCGGTGAGTTTGAAAGTATCCACTCGGAATGAATTTCCAGAATGACGCCAGTTTGAAGATATGCGCCGTCAAGCATGCTGTAAAAATGGGCTGTTGCTTCACTTGAACATCTAACAAAACGCTCGTTTATGCGCTGAAGCACAAAAGTAACTGGAACGCCCATACATTTCATGCCACTCTTAGGGAAATCATCCCTCGAGACAGGTATTATACTGAAAATGAATCTCAAGTGGATACGTCTTGCAAGTTCATCGTCATAATCATCATCCTGAGCATATATTTAAGCCGACTGACAGGACGAAGGCAAACTCCAATTACACCTGTCCTGCGCCAAATGATTACAACTTACGCCTGCAATTTTTAAAAATTTAATCACCCCACGTAGTTTCAAGCCGTCCTCGACTGCGTATCCCTTCTCTTGGCACACCACACATTATCTAACTCTGATGGTCCACCGGTTATCCATCCTACCCAATATATGGCCTGTCCAGCTCCACTTTTTTCGCTTATTCTCAATTAGAATAGCGACTATCCCCATTTGCTCTCGTATCCACAGTGCTCTCTTCCTGTATCTTAACGTTATGCCGAGCATTGTTCGTTACATCGCTCTTTGCGTGGTCCTTAACTTGCTCTCGAGCTTCTTTGTCAACCTCCAGTGTTCTGCCCCCTATGTTAGCATAGGTTGTATGCATTTATTGTACACCTTTCTTTTTAAGGATAATGGTAAGCTTCCAGTCGGGATCTGCCAATGCCTGCCATATTCACTCCCAAGCCACTTTTTTCTTGTGTAAATTTCCTTCACATGATGAGTGTCCCCTGTGAGTAAATTACCCAGATAAACGTACGCCTTTACAGACTCTAGTGGCTGACTGGCGATCCTGAAATTTTGTTTTTTTATGCTGGTGAGCATTGTTTGTTTTCTGCTTGTTAATCTTTAACTACACTCTTACATTCTCTGCTAAGGCCCTCAATGATTTGTTCTAATTCGTCGCCAGTTTTGCTGAACAAGCCAACGATATCTGCAAACCGAAGCTTGCTGAGGTATTTGCCGCTGATCCTGATCCCTAAGTCTTCCCAGTTTATTAGCCCAAATACTTCTTCCAATCATGCAGTGAATAGCATTGGGAAGATTGTGCCTCCTTGGCTGACCCCTTTCTTGATAGATAACTTTCTTCTTTTTTTGTGGAGCATCAAGGTAGCTGTGGAATCTTGTAGAGATCTCGTAAGATATTCACGGAGGCCTCGTGTACACCTTGATTACATAATGCCTCTATAACTGCTGGTACCCCTACTGAATCAGTTGCCTTCTTTCTATCTATGAAAGCCATATACAGAGGTTGATTGTTCTCTGAAGATTTCTCGATTACCTGATTGATGACATGGATGGGATCCATTGTACAGAATCCCTTCCTGAAGCCAGCCTGTTCTCTTGTTTGTCTGAAGTCAAGTGTTCACCTCATTCTATTAGAATTTATCTTGGTGAATATTTGGTACAATAGCGAAAGCAAACTAATGGGACTAAGTTCACCGGCTACAATTCCTAAACGGCACAATGTGGCCTCAAGTAATTAAGAATTTAGTTAGTAATTTTTGTTAATAAAATGACAAGAATAAATTTATGTGCCACAGGAGTTTTGAAAAAGTGCATAAAACTTAAAAATGATGCCCCTGTATATATATTGTGAGACGCCGAGCGATGCGGTAGCTTTATGTCAGAGCACCGGCCCGAGACCGAATGGAAGCACCACACGCGCAAAAAGCGAAAGACGAGCCGTAGTTACAGCTGATGATGAGGATACGTGCAAATAGTTGTCGCACTAATCCCCCCCCCCCCCCCCTCCGTCTTCACGAAAACGGTAAGCAATACCGCTAGCTTCGAAGGGTAGAGAGAGAATAAGGAGGAAAGGCAGGGAGGTTAACCAGATATGGGTCTCCGGTTTGCTACCCTACACTGGGGATGGGGGATAGGGGGTAGAAAGATGACAGAGAGAAAAGGGCAAAAAAAAAAAAACGAACGCGCACACATGGAGACACACACACAAAAGTCGTTCCAGTTAAAGTCGTTCACATAGGCCCGTAGATCGCAAGAAGCGCAAAAGCGCTTACACGGCCTTCTTCTGTGACGGTAGGTCCTTTCGATGTTGCAGAATTCTTTTTTCGGACAGCGGTTGGTCGTCCAGTTGGTCAAGTTCGTGGCTAAGGCATGCCCTCTGTGGACTGTACTGCGGGCAGGTGCACAAAATATGGCCAATTGATTCTTCATGGCCGCAGTGGTCACAGGTTGGGGTGTCGGTCATCCCTATGCGGAAGGCATAGGCTTTAGTAAAGGCAACGCCCAACCAAAGTCGATATAAAAGCGTGGCATCTCTACGGCGAAGCTGTGATGGCGCTCGAAGACTTAATGTTGGATCAAGTGAGTACAGTCGCGGATTTCTTAAATGTGGCTCATTCCATTGTGACGCGGTGCACTGCCGAGCAAGTAGGCGGAGCTTCCGTGCCGCGTCAGATCTAGAAAGAGGAATTGCGACGTGGCGCTCCTCAGTATGGGCTGAGCGGGCAGCGTGATCCGCCCGTTCATTGCCGATAATCCCGCAGTGACTTGGAAGCCACTGAAAGGTTATTTCGTGGCCTGCATCACTTATATGGTGTAATGTCTCTGTAATATGAAAAATTAGTTGTTTGTGCGGTCCGCGTCGTAAAGGTGACAGGAGAGACTGCAGTGCCGCCTTCGAATCGCAGAATATTGTCCATTTGTGTGGCGGTTCATCACCAATGTGATGAAGAGCAGTAAAGAGCGCTGCGAGCTCTGCTGCCGTCGATGTTGTCGCGTGGGTCGTCTTAAATTTGATTGTTGTAGCTGTCGCTGGTATGACGATTGCCGCCGCGGAGCTGCTTGGAAGGACAGATCCATCAGTGTAAATATGCGTAGAGTCACGGTAGTTCTCGTACAAATATAGTAGCGTGAGCTGTCTAAGGGCTGGTGATGACAGATCAGCTTTTTTCGAGATACGAGGTATTGCGAGGTTGATTTTTGGCTGAGCGAGGCACCATGGAGGGATCGAAGGTCTCGCAGCCGGAGTGAAACAAGCTGGCAATGATTCATCATATGCAGTTATCATTTGGCTGAAAGATGTGTGTGGCCTGTCCGCTGGTAGAGAGGCTAAATGGTGACGAGGAGTCCTGGCTAGATGCCTTATATGGGTCCTGAGTACTTCAATTTCAATGTGGGTCTTGACAAGGTGGTCTCTAGCGATTGCTATCGTAGCCACTGTTGAAGCACTCTGAGGCAGGCCTAGACAGATCCGGAGCACTTGACCCTGAAGACTTTGTATTGTGCGTAGATTCGTTTTGCCTGTGTTGTTTATTGCTGGCAAGCTGTATCGCAGAAATCCCAGAAAAAGCCCCCTGTACAGTTGCAACATGGCACTAGGCGACATTCCCCAGGTCTTGCCAGCGAAAAACTTGAACAGGTGGCAGATGCCTGTCAACCGTTTTTTCACGTAAGATATGTGTGGGCTCCATGACAAGTCCCTGTCGATTATGACACCTAGAAACTTGTACGATCGGACCCGTCGTATTATTTGGCCATTTATCGTTACACTGTAGTTTGCCATGGGTTTGCGCGTAAATGGCACTAGTGCGCATTTCTCGGAGGAAATTTCCAGGCCTCGATTATGGAGGTAGATAGCAGTTTGTCTCGCGGCTTTCTGGATTCTCGCTCGCAGCTGTAGGCGTGTTACTGCAGATGTCCATATGCAGATGTCATCCGCGTACATTGATAGCCTGACTGTGGCTGGCACGTGCTCAAGGAGAGCTATTAGTGTTAGATTAAATAACACGGGGCTAAGTACACCGCCCTGGGGGACGCCGCGATAGCTATATTGTAGAGAAGTATGGCCTTCCTCGGTGCTTACAAAGAAGGATCGCATGGATAGATAGCTCCGTATCCATTGAAACATCCGACCACCCACTCCTACCTCTGCGAGAGCAGAGAGGATGGCTTCATGCGTAACGTTGTCATACGCCCCTTTAACGTCGAGGAATAAGGATGCGCAGAGACGCTTACGGCGTTTCTCATGTTGAATGTAGGTCACCAGGTCGACGACGTTATCGATCGATGATCGACCGCGTCGGAAGCCCGCCATGGCATGTGGGTAGGTGTTGTGGTACTCCAGGTACCACTCCAGGCGTCCTAGGACCATCCTCTCCATTACTTTGCCCACACAGCTCGCCAAAGTGATCGGGCGATATGATGAGAGCTCCAATGGCGACTTGCCAGGCTTCAGCAGTGGAACAAGGCGACTTGTCTTCCAGGTTGTTGGTAGCGTGCCATTCCTCCAAGATTCATTGTAAACCTCAAGAAGAACCCCTCTCGCTCGCTCCCCCAGGTGACACAGAGCTCGGTAGGAAATTCCGTCAGGTCCTGGCGCTGATGTGCGGCTACACAAACCTAATGCTGCCTTAAGTTCGTGGATCGAGAATGGTAGATCCAACCGGGGATCACGTGGTGGTGGACAGCTGCTCGAAGGCGATGGAATGTTGGTAGCTGTGAGTTGGCCGGATAATCTGGCGCAGAAATCCTCTGCCACGTCAATCTCCGATCTCTTTTGAGAGAGGGCAAGTGCCTTGAATGGGAATCGCTGTAGGGGAAGTGTCCGCAGTCCGCGCACCGCTCTCCATAGTTGCGATAAAGGCTTGCGTGGATCTAGCGACTCACAGAAGGCAGCCCAACGTTGCGATTCGAGCTTGTCTAACCGGCGCTGTATCTTCTTTTGCGTGCGCCTCGCGGTCCGTAGATCGTCCATTGTTTTCGTACGTCGGTATCTTCGTTCAGCACGTCGTCGGATTGCTCGAAGTCGTTCTAGTTCCACATCAAAATCATTAAGTTTCGAGGAGCATGTTAGAGTACGCATAGTGTCTTGCACCACGCTCTTGATTGCCTCTTCCAAGTCGAAAGATGGATTAGCGTCGCAGCGTTCTTCCATAATAGACTGAAATTTAGGCCAGTCCACTCTTTGGATCGTATCCCGTATTTTGGAAGCGGCCAATCCTCTGATCTTGATGTACGTGGGGATATGGTCGCTTCCGTGCGTCTCTATGTCCGCAAACCACCCTGCACGTCTGACTAGGCTTCGTGAGACGAAAGCCAAGTCAAGACAGCTGCTGTACGTGGAGCCACGTAAGAACGTAGGACTTCCATCATTCAGCAGCCAAAGTTCATTACTGGAGGCGAAAGATACCAGAGATCTGCCTCTTGCGTTGATGGTCGGATTTCCCCAGAGTGTATGATGGGCGTTGAAATCTCCAGTGATGACCCAGGGATTGGAAGTTGAGGAAAGGATGTCTCGTAGTCTTTTGTAATCAAATCGACTTGACGGAGATAGGTAGGCGCCTACAAAAGTGAAGGCCAGATTCTTTTTCCTTACGTTTAGGCATATATATTGATTACCGTCATTAGGTAGTACAGGCTGATGAGTGTAGGTGAGGTCACGGCGAATAAACACCAAAACCTTACTGTTTTCATAAACAGCTGACGACATAAATGATTCATATCCGGAAAGCCTGATTTTGTTCGATAAGTTCGGCTCGCAAATGACGATAATGGGAAACATATTGGCGAACACGAAGCGACGGAAATCCGAAAGGCGCGCTCTGAGTCCGCGGGCATTCCACTGAAAAATAGCTGCTTGTCGGACCTCTTCCCTAAAAGACCGTGGCTGTGGAGCCATGATCTACTCAAGGGTTGCAAGCACCGGACTCAGAGCGTCCAGTACTTGAAGCGCACTTCTGGCAGATGGTGTGTGCATGTTGCTTAGCAGCACTCGAATGGCATTCATTAAAGGCCTAATAAGTGCTATCACTTGCTCATCTGTTTTCCGCGACTCCTCCGATACAGCACCTTGCTGTACTGGGGGCGGCTTCTTCTGCGGCTCTTCTGGCGGTCGTGTACGCGGAAGTGGCGGCCATTCCTTTGTGGAGAGAGATCTGGCAGTTTGCTCCCTTCCAACATTGGTGTTCGGAGTGCTGGAAACGTCCGCTGATGATGATGCTTGACGAGGGGACTTTTCCTGAAAGTTTGATGTTTTCCGCCGTGAAGAACTTCGTCGGTGACGTCGTCTTCGCCGAACTTTCAAAGCGGCCTCTTTGTGGGTAGAGTTGTCTCTCACCATTTGTTTAAGAATGGTGATCTCTTTCTTAATCTGGGGACAGTCTTTAGAAGAGGCGCAGTGATCACCTTGACAGTTAGGACACTTGAACGTGGTTGCGCTGCAGTTGTCTTCTGAGTGGGGTTCGGCACATCGAGGGCACACGGCCGAATTTCTGCAAACACCCTTCACATGCCCAATCTTCTGACAATTGAAGCATTGCATTGGTCTTGGAATGAATGGTCGAACCTGGTGGCGAAAGTGGCCGACCTTCACGTAGGGTGGAAGGCAGTCGCCTTTGAATGTTATCCTCACACAACGTGTGTTGCCGAGGCGACCAACATGCACAATCACGTTGTGTTCGCTTGCTGGTTTTATGAGAATTGGCAGGTCTGCATTAGATATTTCATTGTCGATGTCATAGATGACTCCTGTTATTGTGGCACCATTCGTTGGCACGATGGATCGGACCTTGATGTTTCCCAGCTGCGTCACATGTTGTAGTATGGTCAGTGCACTCGGGTTCATCACATCGATTGCTAGGATGTTTCGCCTAGTATTTATCCTAACATCCTTGATCTCATTTGGCACGGTATTTTCTAGATACACGGAGAGTGCTTGCCTGTTGAGGACGCGCAGGTTATCGGTAGCGTTCTGTGGCACAAACAGGATGGAGTGAGGCCATCGCTGAGGAGCTGTTTTCACAGTGTTCGAGCTGGACGCCGAAGATGAGTTGATAATTCTTCGTTTGGCCTTGCGGTACTGGACAAGTCGAAAGCTGTCTTCCGAGGACTCGTCACCTGATGCGCAGTACAGCTCTGTGTCCTCGCTACCACTCGACGCATTTCCTCGCTTCCTCGAACCGATGTCCGCGGGTGAACGGGAACCGGGAGGATCCTCGGGGTGTTGTACATCCATCACCGCGATGGAGGGGGCGGTAGACCCCACAGGTGCAGTAAGAAGTCCAGAAATACACAGAGACGGGCGAGATGTGTTCCGCAAGAGAAGCACTTCGTCTTCCTCCACTTCTTCCTCCTTCGAAGGGTAGGTACAGAGAATGATGTAGAGAGAGAGAGAGAGAGGGCTCTTTATTAGAAAAACAGAGAATTTTGCCGGCGCGTATATAACCGCTGGCATGCTACTCTGTATAGGGATGGGGAATGGGATTAAAAGATTCCAGATAAGAGTGGGAGAAAAAAAAAAGGATAAAAATAAATATGAAATGTCCGACTGGACCTGATACTAATTTTTACAGGTGACATGGCGGGTAAATTTAGGCTTTTGTATAGGAAGGATGCAATTCTTAAAGCTTTCCTATTTGACCAATTTCTGTCAGGTATTGGAACAATAAATCCAAAACCCGTCGCTGTTTCGAAGGGCCGGGCATTGGACCTAAGATGGTCGGTAACGTTAACGGTTCGGGGCAAATCATGTCCATTTGGTGCTCAAAAAATTGTCTCTCGTCGCGGTACGCGGGGCATTCTAGTAATACGTGCTCAATTGTCTCTATGTTGCGACAGTTATCACAGTATGGGCTAGTGGTAAGTCCTATGCGGTACAGATAATTGTTCGTGTATGCCACGTTCAGTCGAAGACGATGGTACAATGTCTCTAAGTGTCGAGGAAGTGGTCGTGGAATTTTCGGTCTCATTTCTGGGTCAATGTAACGTAGGAAGTTGTCTTGGTGAAGCGGCAGATTCAAGATGCCGTCTTTTTCTTGATAGGCATATTTTTTTGCCATGGTTGAAGCGTCGGCTTTTGTAAAATATGTTCTTCTGAATTTGCGGTATTGGAGTCCATTTCTGGCAGCTTCGTCCGCTCTTTCATTTCCCGAAATGCCGGCATGGCCAGGTATCCACTGGAACTTTATGCAATGCCCAGCAATCTTAGCCCTGTGGTGAAGATAAGCAATGTCAAATGCTGCTGGTTGATTATTGCAACGCTTGTGCCGGTTCCATATACTTTGTAGGGCTGCTTTTGAGTCTGTGAATATCACCCATGTCTTTGTCGGCTGCTGTCGAAGTATATACACAAGGGCCTCCTTAATGCCATAGAGCTCCGCTGAAGTAGATGATGTCGCTCGCTCAAGACGAAACGAGAATCGTTGTCCTGTAGAGGGAACAAAAAGTCCGCATGATGAACGATGTGGAGTTGTAGAGCCATTTGTGAAAATGTGCGTTGCGGCTGCGTATTCTTTGTGCATATATTCTAAAGCTATCTGATAAGTCGCTGCTTGAGGCATTTTCTTTTTCGCACTGATTCCAGGTATGTATGGCACGATTTCCAGTGGGGACAGTGTCCATGGTGAAATGTTTCGCGGCATAATTTGTGACGCCTGAGCAGGAATCGAAATAGATATGCTTCCGACGGCCTGCCCAAAGCTGGATGTAGCACGGGTTCTGGAAATATCCTTTAAAAAGTGATTCTTCGTATGAATGACGTGGCTGAGGTGTATCCGAAGTGTCTCCTGCGAACATAGCACTTCCAGAGGCAGGCATCCGGCTTCTGCTACAGTCCCTGAGCGGGACGACCCCTTCGGAAGGCCAAGACATACGCGAAGGCAGTTGTTTCGTGCTGCCTCGAGTTTTCTCTTGCTTGTGGGAGACACTTTGTGCAGGATCGGGAGGTAGTATCGTAGTGTTCCGTCGACGTAGGCCTTATGGAGGAGCACCATTGATCGACAGTTGCTGCCCCACTGTGATCCGGCTAAAAATCGGAATACGTGCGACGCCGAGGAAATCTTCTCACTCAATTTTTTCACTTGGGGCGACCATGTGAGGTTCCTATCGATCGTCACTCCAAGAAACCTTTGCGTCTTGACGTATGGAAGGGCGCGACCACCCAACACTAGTGGGTATTTTTCCATACGCCTCCGCGTGAAAGCCATGGCAACGCTTTTGTCGGGGGACAATTTCAGACCCTTTGGATTTAGGTAGGCCGATATATTTGCTAGCGCTCTCTGGAGGCGTTGTTGGGTGGTACTGCGGGAACGCGCCGCACTCCAAATGCAGATGTCGTCCGCATACAGTGTGATTTTGACGCCAGGGGGCAGGTTTCTTTTCAGATGGATGAGGACTAAATTAAATAATATCGGGCTTAACACAGCTCCTTGTGGCACTCCCTTCTCGACGGCATAATGCGCTGTGGGGCCATCCGGGGTACACATGAAAAGTCGGCGTCCTTGAAGATAGTCTGCAATCCATGCGTAGAGCCGTCCTCCAAGACCAAAGAGTTTCCAAAGCGTCAAGTATCGCTCTATGATAGACCGAATCATATGCTGCATGAATGTCTAAAAATAATGCAGTAGGTATGTTTCCAGAGACCAATTCCTCTTCAAGTGATGAAACCAAGGCAATGACATTATCAATTGCGGATCTATTTTGCCGGAAGCCATTCATTTCCTCCGGGTAAACTTTTGCAGTTTCCAGGAACCAATTTAGTCGTTTGTAGATCATTTTTTCGAATAGCTTCCCTACGCAGCTAAGCAGAGATATGGGTCTCAAGGAGGCGTAATTCGTTGGCTGCTTTGATG
The DNA here is from genome assembly GCF_038994185.2 of Dermacentor albipictus. Lineage (NCBI taxonomy): Eukaryota > Metazoa > Arthropoda > Arachnida > Ixodida > Ixodidae > Dermacentor > Dermacentor albipictus. The sequence continues at coordinate 97,328,134 of NC_091823.1, forward strand.
GTTTCAATATAGGAATGACTTTCGCAAGCTTCCATTCCGTAGGAACCTCCCCAGTTATCCATGAGGCGTTGTAGTACTCCAGAAGGCGTAGGCGAGATGTGTGGCATAGTTTTGCGAGCGCTTCATAACTCACGCCGTCATGGCCAGGTGATGATCGCTTGTTTACGTCGCTGATTGCTGCCGTGAGCTCTTCGATGGTGAATGGTAATTCTAAGTCAGGAAGGGTAGCTCGAGGTGGACTAGGCTGACGACTTGCAATTTGCCGCAAAGGTTGTGCCCCGTTGGAAAGGAGCCTGCAGTACTGCTCTGCCACCTCTTTCAGGGATGCGCGCTCATGTAATGAGAGGGCGATAAAAGGATAAAGCTGTTGCGGCTCTTTGCGAATGCCTCTGACGACTCGCCAGATTTTGCTCAGCGGTTGTCGTATGTCCAGTGTCCCACAAAAGTCCCTCCACCTTTTTCGGTCCAGTTTGGTGAGGTAGCGTCGTATATGCCTTTGTGCCCGTCGACAAGTTCTGAGGTCTTCGATATTCTTAGTACGTAGAGCCTTCCTTTCGGCACGCCTTCGAATGGCACATAACCTTTCAAATTCCTCGTCGTTTGTTGGTACATTACAATGCTTAGTGGCAGAGCGGGTACTTTGTTTGAGGCAATGAGCTATTGTCGGTATTATTTCTGTATTTGTAGTCGAGGCTGTGATTCCTTTGTCTACGGCTGCTGTGTAAGCTTCCCAGTCTACCGACTTCAGTTTCACTTTTCTGGGCGACGTCCGAAAATGAAGGGCAGAGATTAGGATCGGGTAGTGATCACTACCTCGAGTCTCGAAATCTGTACACCATCCGAACATCGGGGCCACTTGACTTGATACGAATGTGATGTCAATGCAGCTAACAGTCGTCGGATTTTTCAGGTACGTTATGCTGCCATCGTTCAAGGGCTCTATATTGTATTTTGCAGAAAGCTTCGCCAGCTTGGCACCCCGACCACATGTATGTGAACTGCCCCAGATCTCGTTATGTGCGTTGAAATCGCCACAAATAATATGTGGCGACTGAGTGTTTGTCAACAAGTTTTCAAATCTGGTCACGTCGAAAGGTGATCCTGGTTCCAAGTAGACGCCGATCAGGGTAAACACTTTGGATGCAATCACTGTGGTTGCGCAAATATATTCGTTCTTGTCATGTGGTGTTACGTCAATCGCAGAGGCAGGTATGTCGTTGCGAAATCCAACGAGCAGTCGGCTAATTCCATTTTGTCGCCTTGAATGATGAAAATAATACCCCTTTATCTTAAAGTGCTCGTCGACGCGAGACTCAGAAATGACTAAAAAAGGGAATCGGTACACTCGCGTAAGATGCCTAAAGTCTGCTAACTTCGAGCGCAATCCGCGAGCGTTCCACTGGAATATAGTACATGTGCGGAAGTGTTTGTTGGTGGACACCGCTTGTGAGACGATTGTTGGCGAAGCCATCGTTGCTACTGCGAAGAATCACGGCTTTGCGCCGTGAAAGAAGACGACACTAGCGGTTCCAAAGCCAGGATGGCCTCTACTTCAGGGATGCTCTTAAACGATGGGCTGGCACGGAGAATAGCCTTGAGTGCGGCGAACATCATGGGAATCAGCACACTTGATATCTCATTTGCAGTGCTACCATCTAACGACCTTTCTTGGTTCTTCCTGTTCTTCTGCTGTGACCTTGAGGACACTTGTTGCTGTCGTGGGGTTGAGGTTATATCACTTGAGGGCATTGATGGATTCGTTGCAGTTGAAGGCCTTTGCTGGTTTTCTTTCACGACTGAGGCGTAGGACTTTTTCAAAGTCGTGTCGCTGCGCTGCACCGTGTCGTGGTGCTTTTGGTTTGTAGATGTATACATCACATCCGGATTCGGTGGGGGTTCTCGTCGTTTCCGTACTTTTCCTTGGATTTGCTCCATAGTCCGTGCAAGAGTGGCTGATTTCTTTTTAGGACAACCTCCGTATGACGCAGCATGCTCAGCTCCACAGTTTGCACACCGAGGCTGGGAACGTGACGTGCACTCCTTATGCGTATGTGGACCAGCGCATATCTTGCAGCGGATGGGGCCTTTACAATATTTCGCTATATGTCCGTGTCTTTGACATCTGAAACATTGAGTAGCAGACCCCATGTATTCCGTCACGGGATAACTGCAGAATCCAAGCGACACTCGGTTTGGTAAAGGGGCGTCCTTAGCGAATTCCAGGATGACCGAGCGTCTTCGGGTTTCCGTTACTACGCCATCTTCGTTAGGGACGTAGAAAACTTGCCTTTTAGCAGATATGACGCCTTGTTCGCTCAAATACTCCTTGAGGTTGTCATCTGAGTACTCAACAGGAACGTCCTGTATCCTCCCGTACGTGGCAGAGTAGGAGTATGGAACTCGAGCTTCTACAGGAATGCCCGATAGATCTGTCACTGTGAGGAGACGATTGGCTGCGGGAAGTGTAGACACTGTCACCATGAGGCTTCCATCCTTGTTGAGACGGTGGCTGAGTATCTTTTCTTGGGCTGTTGTCACGACCGCAGAAGCCAGAAGATTTGGGTTTACTTTCCATAAGCTGCTGTCAGGCTGAGTTGGCTTGAATATAACAGGAACACCTGCGGCTCTTTTCTTTTTGTAAGAGACAACAGTGAAGGCTGTCTGATCCATCTCTTCGTTGTCTCCTGCAGATTCTCTTGTGTCGATGTCATCTCCACGTAGCCTTTTCCTTGCTTGTTCATCTTCTCCGTGGTCTACAGAAGCAACGTGCTGACCTGATTGCTGATTGCTTGCGACGGATGCCATCAGAGCATCACGAAGGGCGGCCGACGGCGGAGGCTCGCCTCGCTGCTTCGGTCCGGTGCGCTTCGGGAGCCGCTTGCTGTGCTTCTCTCGCAGGACGGTGACCCCCAGACCGGCGTTCGGTGAAAGAGGTGCACAAAGAGTAAAAAGGAGCTCTACACTTGCTAAAAAAGACTTAAAATTACAGACGGGCGTTCGGAAGCGAGCCTATCACTCGTCGTCTTCGTCTTCCTCGAATGATGTATGGTTTCAAGAGACAGACGTGAATGATGTTGTATTGCGGCGGTGCCTGTCAGTAGCTGTACTGACAGGAGTTACGCGATAGTTAACGTCCGAAGTTCCTTGCGAAAGTGTGTACGGGCCAAGATATCTATGGCGAAATTTTACACGGAGACACGGTGCCTGAACAGCTGTCCACAAAAGAACTTCGTCGCCTTAGGCGGAACGATGTAATGTGACGGTTCGCATCATAGAGAACTTTGTCCTGAATGGTAGCGCTGTTCGCGCGGGGAATTTCATGTCAGCGGCGATGCGAGCAGAAAGTTCTTCTTGAAGGGATGGGGATGGAGCAGCAGGTGCTGAAAGAAATGCAGTCTCCAAGACAAAAGATGGTTCATAACTGGACACGAGAAAGAAGGGACTGTAATTAGTTGTGTGTTGGACGGCCATATTATAAGCAAGCGTCAAGAACGATAAAATTGTGTCCCGGTTTGTGTGATCTGATCGAACACACATGGACATCCTTTAGGACAAAGTTTGATGAAAACGCTCCGCAAGATCATTCGTGTACGGAATGCATGCTGATGTGCTCTTATGGGCGGTGTCAGGGACCTGGATGACTTCACGACGCACATCCGAGAGGATCGTCGAGAGAAAGACACGAGGCGCGCCATGGCCCAAAGCGATACCGTAAACGGAAAACTCGACAATTTCTGAGGCAATACCAGAGCGAAGAGATGCCGTCATGGCATAGCACGTTAGATGGTCCACTGCGGTGACGATCCAAGGGTGACTATAGCGGGCCTGAGTGTGGGGGGGGGGGGGGGCATCCGTATTAGCATATGCCTACAAATTTGAAGGGGTAGATGGGCATGGCAGAGACTGCGGAGGACCGGCTGGATGGATGGATGGATGGATGGACGGACGGACGGACGTAGGGACGGAGGGACGGACGGAGGGACGGACGGACGGACGGACGGACGGACGGACGGACGGACGGACGGACGGACGGATGGATGGATGGACGGACGGACGGACGGATGGATGGATGGATGGATGGATGGATGGAATGATGGATGGATGGATGTATGGATGGATGAATGGATGGATGGATGGATGGATGGATGGAAACACTTTACTGAGGTTCATTAGGCCCCGCTAGTTTCTTGGTCCGAAGCGGGGCGCTCCCACAATGGTACCGAAAGGCACTAGTTTTTCGGCCGCTTTGCGGGCTTGCTGGACCACCCATAGCTGCTGCTCTAATGAGAGACTGCGTAGAGTTGCGTCCAACCGCTCTTCAGTGTTGTCCTTCTTGCAACGTAACGCGGAGCAACGCCAAAGAATATGATTAAGATCTATGGTGTAGTTATATTTATCGCATGTTGTAGGTGTAGAGAACTCTGGATAGATCTTGATTAAAAGCGGCTTTGGATAGGTTCTTGTTTGCAAGAACCTTAGCGTAATGACCTGAGCACTACTTAGCTTACTCTGCGTAGGGGGGAAGACCCTTGGTACTAAGTAGAAATGCTTGGTTAGCTCGTACGTGAGGTGGTCCCTGCAATCGGGAACCTCAACATCTTCTTGCCTTGTGGCTGTGCGCTTGGAAAATCCTCGTGCAAGTATTGTGGGCAAATTCGTTGAGGTTTGTAGTAGCGCCGATTAGTTCTCCCATATGAGCAGGAAACCAGATGATCGCATGGGGTTTGACGACCTGTCCGTCGAGAACTGCCAGGGCCTGTCTAGAGAAGACTCCTTTGGCAAATGCTCGGACGGCTACTCCAGAATCGCTGTGGATCCTGGACCTCTTTCGGATATCAGATGGGGAGCTGTAGCGGTTTTCGTGCCGTGGCGTGACTACCAGGTGAAGTGGCGGCCCAAAAACCTTTTTACCAATCGTGGAAGGCTGCTTGCAGAAATTTAATAGAAACAGTTTGGAACCACTCTTGTTATATAGTGCCTTTGGTTTCTGAAATCAGGCCCCTCATACTTTCCAGACATCATTATCGTGCGCCATTCATTGTTCGGCACACAATAAACCAGAGTTCGCACTTATAACAATCAGTTCTTTGAATGCTTCCTCTAGAGCTTCTAAACTGAAGAAATCTAAATATTTTTCTGGCTCTGATATAAACCCTCTTGTGGATGAACCGGACAAAATTTCCGTAATCAATAAGAATATATGCGTTCTAAACATTTACGACAACTGTTCTAACAACCGCGTACATTCAATACACGACAACGACAACCGCGTACATTCAATACTAAAAGCGCAGCGGCAATTGAATTTTAATCAATATAACCATGCTTCCTGCCCTAAACTGAAGCGGAACACTTACGTGGCGAAAACGGACACGGACATCATGGACTATGGTTGTGAAACCAGGCACATTGTAGGGGTTTTTGTTTATATTGCTTGATTTATATAAAGTATTGACAGCGATACGTTCTAAATACATAACAGAAAAGTTGCGTGTCGAGCTATAGCAAGCACTCTATTATATCGTAGTGACAGAAATAACAAAAGCGGGAGCTCAGTCAATTTACGTGCCTATAAGCGACATACTCGGTCATTACGTACATGCGACCTAGTCGATTAATGTGCATCTTGTCGGCGGGGATAAGAGAAGCACGCATCCCTTTTTGCACGTTCCGGCTAGTGCCAGGTCAAATTCATCTCTAGGGTCGTTAGGGGATATGTATTTGAACACACTACATTCTTGCCAGGCAATAAGCCATGTCATGCTTAGCTCGCCAGTTCGGGTCAGATCACTGAATATAGACGACATTATACGTGACCTTGACAAGTTGGTCGTTTCCATTTTACCACAGAAGCCATCAGGCATCTGCTTTGAGCGAGCCAGACGCATCTATGCAGAAGTAGATACCACACCTGCCACTTGTATGTATTCCCAGTTTCCTTGACTGCAAACTCCAAACTCCAAGCGAAAGGTTCGGATTCTTAAAATTGCTGACAGAAGTTGGGAGCGAGGCCTCTTTGGCACAGCAGGCTGAGAAGTTTGTGAAAACCTACAAAAATGATTAGGAGTCAGCATTTCCCGCTGAAATCGTTCAATTTGCGAACTTTCTGCACAACTCTGTGTGCCAGGACGCGAGTCCCCTGGGAAAAATGATGTTGCTACACGAAAGAAAGCTTATTGATGTGTTTCTGAACCTTTCAGTTGCTTTGCGAATGCACTTAAGCACACCCGTGGCAAACTGTGAGACCGAACGATTGTTTTCCAAGTTGTCGCTGATAAAAAATCGCCTTTGTTCGAGCCTCCTTGACGACAAGGTGAACTCGCTTGCTATCATGTCCATTGAAAGTGACCTCCTCCGCGATCTATCCTTCAAACAGACTATATCTGATTTCGCCAAAGCGAAGGCATGAAATATGTGATCTTAAAAGAGGACTGTTTGCGCTATACATGAATGGTTCCAGTAAGTTCGTTGTGTCACCTCCCAGCCCCCACGTTGCCAACGAAACACTGAGCAGTGTAATTTAAGATATGCAAATCTTCGTTGTTCGTCTCTTGTTTGTTCTTCTTCTGGTATTTGGCGTGCTTATAAAGAACTGTATTTTTGTTGTTTTTGATAGTGACACGTTTATTTGGTGTCGTCCTTGCTTATCTTACCTTTAACGAAAATGTTTTCAAATAATGTTTTGTAGTTACAGTTGGTAATTTTCATCTGTATTCTAGTGCATTTATGTGGTGTTTGTATTGCCTTAAGTATTGTAGATATCTACTGCATATTTATAGAGTAACGTGTATAACGATTGCTGCAGTCTGATGCTTGAATTTTAATAAAGAATGTTTTGGATACGACCATGCGTCTCCTCACGGGATTAAACTTAGTGATGCAATCAAAGCCTAGCTTCAGAAGGATCGACTTCTGAGCTCTGTTGTTTTTTCTACGTTCTTGTTCGTCTTCAGTGCACTAAAGTTTTCCTTAAAGCCTAGCTTTTGCTGAAAACACGATGCAGATTAACCACAAAGTGAACCTATGTGTTGGTGTTCACAACAGCACGCGTTTCAAGGAAGTTTTGTTGTTTTCCGTATAATAATAACAATAATAGTAATCCCGTTGATTGCACTTTGTTCTTTTTAATTTGGTGAAAATAAAATGAAAGATGGCATATTTTCAGTAGCGTAGCAGGTGACAGGAGGATGGGTTCAGTATAGGGAAAGGGGGCCTGCATGCGCATTAGCCCAGGGCCCACATTTTTCTTAATCCGGCCTGCATGGTAGCAAGCCGTAAAGGACGCCTAGGTAAACACCGGACAAGTAAGGCTGGAAGGTAACTAAAGGGAACCTGAAACCAGAAGATGCGTCAAACCGAGGCAGAGTTGTGGTCGGCAATGTAAACATTTGCATTTCTCTGCTCGTACTCCTCACGCATAGATAAATAAATAACGCATCTTACATCAGTATAACCTCGATACGTATCATAACCACGCCGACTGTCATATAATGTTGCGCATATCTTGCACAGTTCCCGTTCAGGGAGTTACTGTTTAATTTTTTTCCTTCCCCCTTTTCAGCAAGTAGAGCAGCGGTCACACACGATTCTTTATCGCACACGATTTATCTCAATCGCCATCTCAGTAGCTCATCAGCATAAATGTTAGACTGTTCTACAAAAGCGCAAAATTTTACCCTGGGGTAAACGTATGCAAATAGGTATAGAAATAACAAAATAACAAAGGAATAGAAGAACCATTCACGACGAGTGTCAATGCAAGCGAATAGACGATATCTTCTAGATAACTTTTTTGTTCATTAAAACAGTGATGTGCTTGAAGGCATGTATTTGCTGGAGTGATGAAATATACGTAGCGTTTGTTGTTTCATTTTGTAATTCCCTGTAGAGAATAGAGCCGTTAACCAGCATATTGTAGGGGTGCTCGTGCCCTCTCCTACAGCCGCCACAAGGAGAGAACGTGGCGAGACACAGGGAGTGCCGTTCTTCCCAGGCACTCCTCCACATCTGAAGACGCCGTGTAGCTCGAGAGCGACATCACTTGCGTGCAGGCACGGCTACTCACTTACAGGCGCAACGCGACGTTATGCAGGCGTATATGTTTATAACAAAGTCGAGTTTTGCCTTCGTGTTGTTGCCCGTTGCCTGCTTTTCCAACTTGTGCAGTAGCCCCGGATTTTCGGTGAAGTGTGGCGAAACGTTTGTTTTATAGCGGGAATCGTACGGATAATTCAGCGCTTTGGGATTACAAAGTTGTTATGGAAGGTTTTTACAGCGAAGCTGTCTAGGGCTAAGATGCAGGGTTGTGATAGTGCCGTGATAGTGGTTGTGATAGTGCCCTTGTGATAGTGCCGAAAGCGTCCAAGCTCAGTGGCACATATGGCTGTCAGCTCGGGGAACTGTAACGCGCCCTTGAACTACCCTTATCGCACCTGGTACCGAAACTATCGTCATCAGCGATGGCTCGAGCGTCGTCATCTTCTTCTGGCTGGCTCCGTTGCCAGTCGTCATTCTGGAGTAGAATTTAATTTCTCTGGTGTCGTCGTAAAGGGGAGGGCGCGTCTGCAGGATATGAGCGGTTGCTTAGGGGGTATGAGCCATTTATTGCCTTACGTGATGGACACATTTAATAACAGTAGTGATACGCGAATGTGTGTGCGGACCTATATCGGCGCGATACAGATCAGGGTGATAAATATGTTCGTACCTTTGTTACACCATTCGAATTTCAGAGTGGAATGGCTTAGGAATTTTTAAAGCCGCTTACGGTAGGTATTTTGCAAAGAACTTGCTCCGCAACAGCGTTGCGCGAGAGCACGTGCAGTTTGCATTGGTGACTTTTTTATCAGCCGTGAGAGTCTTTTGTCGGCGGTGAAAGAGCTCAGAAAAGCTATTCGTTTTTAAAAAATTAGCCCTCTTATACAGCAAGAAAGCAGAGAAACACAGAATGGCCACGGTGGTCATTTGGTAGGGGCGGTATAAATATATATATTCTAAAGAAACGTGATACTGAACAAACTAAACATAGCAGCACCTTCATGAGCAGGAGCGTTGCAGGAGGACTCTATGGTTATGGCTTTGTTTTACTTCACTTTGAAGACTTTATACCGTGCTGACGGAATGGAAAGATATTAGAGGGCTTGGCTTCGCAAGGACTGAATTCCTTTTTTCGGGTCGCCAGTTGCACAATCCGCGAACTGGAAACACTATCGTCTACTTACAAGGCCATTGTGACATGCTTATATAATCGCATTGTGTGTGCGAAATACGTATTTGTCGGTATACAGTTTTACATTGCGTATGTTTGACCAAGCACACATATAGAGTTTGCAATTTTCCCGGCGTTTTGGTATTTGCTTGATGCTGATGAAGAAATCAACAAAAGCGAGGGGGGTGGGGGGAGGCATTAACATTGAGTCTTGTGCTTATAAAAAAACGTGATGAGTTTTCCTCTGTACTCTGGACAGATGTAATTCTTCGGCGTGTTACATATTGATGGTGGTGCGCACAATTCTGCGTGCACACAGTGACGTCATTAAGTTGCTACTGCGGCAGCAGTTCTAAGCTAGAAACTACTCACAATTCGTTCGTTCATTCTTATTGTTACCCTGATGACGGTGGCGGCCATAGTCTTTATCGCGAACTCGTCAGGCCATCTCGCCATCTTCAGCTTCACCATCACCGTTAGGCAAACAAAAACTGCCCACCAGTAAACGCTGCATTTTATTGCAATAGGAATTATGTGGACACTACAAGCACATTTTCGCCTTCGGCGTCGCTGTGATGTTCCGTATAAAGTCCAAGGCCGATAGCGCCGTCACTGCGGGCCGTATGCAGTATGTGTGGGTGAAAATTTACGAGGGTCAGCCGACGAACGCGGCTCATACTCACGCGCACATGACGCCATGCTTGTTAATTTAGCTAGTAAGCGAATATTTACAAGAGAGAGAGAGAGAGAGAGAGAGTATAATGAGCTGACTGACGTAAGACACTAGAACCGGGAGAGTGAAAGAGTGTTGGCTTATACCAATGCACTACTATAATACGAATGTCAGCCACACACGCTGTAAGCAAATAAACAATCTAGAATTAAAATTTTGAGTTGTACGAGCGAAAACCGCAATTATGAGGCATGCCGTTGCTGGAGACTTTGGAATAACTTGGACCACCTGTGGTTCTTTACCGTTCCCCTTATGCACAGTACACGGGCGTTCTTGAATTTCGCCGCCATCGAAATGCGGCCGCCGTGGTGGTCGCATTTCGATAACATAGGGCCTACCACTACTAATGGTATTAGATATTATGACCCTGCGGCAAAGTGCTCTTCGGAGCGCGGAGCTCTAGGCACTGCGTTGTCTCCCAGTTACCACGCTTTCTAACATAGGCAAGCTATTATGCGAGGGCGGAGGAATAAGCGTGTTGGTTATGCTGCATAATTGGTTAGGAGCGTGACGGCCGAGGCAGGACGTGAGAGAAGAGTGCTGACTTTTATTGCGTGCATAGACTAGGCTTATCTAGCATGCTATTTCACAATAGAAGACATCAGGGTGAGACCTGTACGGAGAGCGCCGTGTAAGAGACCCTTCACTGTTACTGACTGATAACGAACTGCCATGTCTAGATATAACATATGTCCATTGTAACGTTCCAAGTGAAAACGCGTGCGCGTGTCACCATCCTGATTTTTCTTGTGTGCCATGGCTTGGCATATACGCCTGGCCTGTGTGCCTAATATAAGGTTATCGTAAGTTAGCGCAATTTCCTCTTCCATGTTTGACTTTTTACGTTAGTCGTCACGCTGCTAACCAGATATGAAGCTATTCTGCACCATACAGGCTCTAAGAGTTGAGCCTGTATGGTGAGTGGAGTTGGTTTATGTATTTAGGAGGCAACAGACATGAAAAATGAAACTCAGGAATACACACATAAAAGCAAAGGAGAGACAGGAAGGTCAAATATAAGCTTTTCTTCAGATTATACTGGCGCCAGCTCTGACAACCTGCTGCTCCTGCTGAAAAGAAGCTGGGCACTTAAGGAAGCCCTTGTCTGTTGTAGTGCGTTTTTTTAGCTCCGCACTTATACGTAATAGCCACAGTAACGTCATTTTTACGATCTGACAATGTGGGTGACACTTGCGCAGGAAGCTATCAGAGAACGAAGTTGAAAACGTAGTCCTCGAAGTCAGGGCGTGTCTACTTTTAGTTTTATATTTTCCTGGGGTCAGTGATGCATTTACATGCAAAACGATGTATTATGACTGGTTACGTGTAAGTTTTCTTTTTCTTTTTGCTTAGGCAGCCCATTGCTCTAAGCGTATATTCATCTGCACTTTGAGAAGCTTTCTTGCGAACTTGTTTGGACTAATCTGATAGTATCAACGCGAGAATCAGCTGACGGCCGCTTCTCTGGCCAAGGTCTATAGATTATATTATTGCTTGCCTTACTCTCTTTGAATATCCTTAAAAACTGCAACACGATTGCCCGCATCGTAATGATTGCCCAACTAGGCGTTCCTGTATATAGCAAGGTCATTGAGCCTTTCTAGCAGTAATGGTAAAGTTTGCGAAAAATATAACGAACAAGAATTTGTAATTTTCTGGTAACCAAGACGACTGTGCTATTGATTTGGGGAAATAATGTAAAGTTCATGTAAGTAGGAAGCTTCGAGAAAAACATTACCATAGTAAACCGTTACGCGTCCTAGTTAGTTCAGCGAATGAAGCGAATCATTTTGTGTCAGCGACCCGATATGCCCACAGCCAAAAGTTGTGTATGTTGTACATATGTTGTATGTTGCGTATGTTGTACATATGTTGTATGTTGCGTATGTTGTACATATTATTTCTTGCACAAGCAATACCGCGATGGGAAGTCGCCCACTCCACACACGAAACGACAAAAACACGCGATGTACAGGAAGTTTTGCGTAACTTGTGTGCAAAATATCCGCAAGATTTAACTGTGTATTACACTACTTTCGCCACATTTATTCAAATTCAGACTAACGCTGGAATACTTTTCGCATTCTTACATCTTTCTTTTTCTCTCTTTAAGCTTTAACTGTCTCCGAATTTATACCCGCCATTATGCGTGCACTTCTCCGGCTTTTGAGTGCTCGGATCAATACATCGCGTTTCGGTTCACTTATTGGACTGCCCTTACCTACACTATCAGGCGTCAAGTAATCAGTGGATCAATCAATAAAGCCGACATGCATTGTCATCCAAAATGGCGTCCCGTGACTGATAATGAAGGGCGAAGCAGGTGGTTGCTGTCACCGGCTCTGGGCAATAAGGGTTGTCCCTGGCATCGATAATCTCAAAAGTAATGTTCTACGGATGCAAGAATGAGCACTTCCTTCTGACTAAAGACGTATCAGATAAGCACTCAAGCTGTCATCAAAAACCGCACTTCTTCTGCGGCATGGACACTTAGGATAAGTGCGATCAGAATCAGCCGCCAAAGGAAACACTCGGAAAATAGAACGGTCAGTATTGAGAGGTGTAGGGTGGGAACGGAGGCTACTTGAAGAAAGCACTGGGCACGTTGAAACAAAAAGATACCGCTACAATGGTTTAGGCAGAGCCAGTGCCGTAAAACGCACCCCTTTGGGAGAAATCGGCTAATTGCATTGTCGTTAAGGCAGCCGCTGGCTGCCGCGAAACTTTCTTCTCGCCTCCGTAATGTTCCTGCTCTCACCCTTTACTGTTCTCTCAATTTCTCCTTCACGTGTTGCCTCCCTTTGTCACAAAGAATAGAGCCACGCTGCTTGCACAAACAGAGATGCGTTAGCGATAGCGTTGAAACTGCAACGCTTCGACCATTAGGCCTAGATGGTCGCTTCATATTCACAATGCCATGAGCGTGACGCTTCCTCGCACGTCCCAACCACGCTCGCAAAGACAGATCTCAAGTGAACTGCCGGTTGTTGGGTTGCTTTCGCCCGGGCAAGGGCTGCTAAACGAAAATGATTGGCGCAAACTTTTGCACACATTGGCGCTCAAGATGAAAGCAAACTTACAATGAAGGGGGCTCATTCCCAAATAATAGAACCCGGTCTGCTAGCGTCAGCTCAGTGCAGACGCATAAATCGTTTGCCCAGCATTCTTTGAGCGAGTGCAAGTGACTCCGCATCATTCAATGCGCTCGCTGGCTTAATCATGCTGAAAACGCTGCATCGATTTCTGTATTTAATTCGCTTCTACGGCATGCCCCTGATTTGATCGTTATAATGAGATCGAGAAGTGCAGAAATGCTTTCCTCTCTTACGCACCGATCTGGTTCCCCAGAGTTTAGGCCACAAGCAAGCTTCGTGTTTTATAAGCTGGCTATTTGCTCTGCAATGCGCCTCCAGGGGCAATGATGACTACGAAAGGTGCGTGCGCGATATGAGAGAGGTAATGACACTTTTGGGGGCTCGAGAGAATTGCTCAAAGCCATTTGCGATCGCTCCTCCTATGCGAAGACGGCTGTCACTAAAAGCTTCCGTGCAGCCAGCGTCCGCAGAAAATCTTGAAGCGTTCAGATCTATTATGCTGTAGAAGAACAACAAGCAGAGAAAAGCGTCTCGCCCATTTTGGTAATCTCAGCTACGACAGCGTTGAAGTCTGGCAGCCATATTCGCGATCTTGACATCTCGTGACAGGATACTATCTTTTCTTTGGCGCGTGAACTCTAAGCCAATTTGGGAGAATGTATTACTGTTCACTGTCAGACGCTTCCCTACCAATTAAATTTTGGTGGTATCTACTCTGCTTGCGTGACAGAAACGTAGGTCACTCCAAGTTGGAATACAAATATGCCCCAACGTACTGTTAATATGTCGTAAAGTGTAGGCAGCCGAGAAGAAGAGGGAATGCCGAGACCCCTTCATTTCCTATTGAAAGACGTGTGCCAGCCAACATTATAAAAAATTCTAAAGGAAATGCTTGTATCGAAAACTAGTAAATGTTGCTGAAGCACTATTAAAGAGCATAGGAGGACATGGAGGGATGAACGTAATCTTGGGAAAAGAAAAATAGGCGGACACCTCAAGGAGAGAAAAGGCTGTGGGAATCGAAGTTCAGGTATACATTCCTATAGAAGTGCCCACATCTGTATTGCTCACCTCACCTGCAAGTGCTTTCTTCTCCTTTTCAACATGATACAAGTACAGAAGCTGTCGAAAATAACATTTCTTGTTAACATAGCAGAATGCTTCATTCTATTGTGACTAGCTGTTTGCATTCTCTGTCGTGATACTTGAAGCCAGCCTCCTGAGCTGCCCATTTATTATGAAAATTTTCTGTCTAATTATTACATCGTTGCAGTTACGTAACAGTACACATTATTGGTGCATTCGGGTAGTAATTTTGACTAGTTCTCTATCTTGTTAATTGTTATTCTTGGTTCTATGAAACAGACTCATCCAACGCTACCATTAAGGAAATCTGAAACAGAAAAAAAGCTAATCTTTTCTTATTTGCACCTTGTTTAACAGGGCGCACATGGTCAAGATTGAAATTGTACCATCGAAGAGGAGGCGCCTGCACACGTCCACGTGCAAGTTATCAACGTAGAGCACAAGTATTCCCTGTTATGAGTTCTGAAGAGAGCTTGTCTAGAAGTGCACATTACGCTTTGAAGAAACACAACTTATTTTTAACAATGTTTATAAAAAAAAATCAGCAACGTAGATAAAAGGTCCCCTTCAAACAATCACTACATTCTAACTTTTTTGTTTTAGGTGCAACAAACATAATCAAAATTGATGCAGTAGTTTGCGAAAAAAACGGTTTCTTCTTTCCCATACATTTAGGCAGGAGTGCCCAAGCTAAAGCTTCCTCTTAATAACATGGCTATCCCATCAGTGAGAGCACGTATATCTATCGATCTACTTTGGCTAATATCATCACAACTATAGTTAAACTGCAGCTGTTGACATCTTCTTTCTATGCCCTTGCTTGTTGAAGGCTTTGCATCAGTGTGTGAGACAGCAACTGACTCTCGCGATGGTGACGTCTCTCATGGGGTGCGCTTGAAGAAAGTATATGCATGCATTCATTGCATCCAAGTCAACGACGTCCAAACGCTCAAAATTTGTAGCAATGCCTGAGAATAATTTAATGGGTGTCTCTGGTCTGGCAACAGGTCCCTCAGTTCGCGCTTTTTAGGTCCTGACAGGGCTGTATTGTTCATGCATATGCACGAGCGCTCAATAAGTGGATGGGCGGACAGCCACCTCCGTATATCCTAATAAGCTCAGTGTTCCGCATACCTGATTAGGTGACTCTGGTTTCGGATCCCCTTGAGCTGTATCTAAGGTTGAATGATCGGTCTGTCATGAAATCAAGTTCATAAATTGCATCGGTAGGGAAACGCATGTACCTGCATACGCTGACGTCGAAAGCGTCGTTGCGGTCGTAGGGTATACATGCTGACTGAATGAAAGATGGAGAATTGCACGCTTTGCACCGCGCCGGTGCGCCTATATTAAAGCGAAGATTGTTTTGCGAGCCCTCCAGGATCTTCCTGAAACGCAGTGCAGCACTACCATCTTTACTGCCATTAGACACATCATGGCTGCGGACCTCGCTTTGTACGGAATTACGAAGCGATAAAACGAACGATACGTAAATAACCTCATGGAAAGATAATAACGTAGTTAAAAGCAAAATTTGTTTATTAAAGCAATGAACTCTATTCCCGCTTTCCCAAGGTTTATTGTTTGGCGCATTGGTTTGGTCACTGTTTTGCCAAGTAGAGCGCAGTTTACTATTGCACTGTCTTGACGAGCGGTCAGTTTTAGTCAGCGCCCGCATACGCTTTCTCAACAAAGGGGCCAGTCCCAGGGACAAGTAACACGTAGTCACGTGCGACACGTAGTGGAGGTCTCCAGGGCTTGCCGTCTTCATTGGCTGGCAGGTGACCGCTATGGTGCAAAATGCTGCGCAGACTGTAACAGTCGAACGCCAGCCATGACAACGAAGTGATTGGGGCCTCTGAAATCACTTGTTATGCAGGTCACTTGGTTGTAAAAGTCTCACAGCTCACAGTAATACCGGAACACAATTATCCCTTCGCTATACAGGTCATTTCGGTGTAGCTCATGCTAGAAGCGATTGACTGTAATCAGTTGCATAGCATTTGTTAAACAGCCCAAGACAGCTTCGCTTTACAAATTCTATCTTGTCGGTTGGAGCGGCATAATGTTTTTCCTCTTTTGTGGTTTTATTTTATCTCGTGTGTCCTGCTATCGCCTTAAAATTTGTTTAGCTCCTTAATACAGCATTGGGTAACCAGCCGGTCTGCGCACTGTCTAATCACCCTGCCTTTCCCTCACTTCATTTCTTCCTCTTGCATACACCAGTACCATGTTCTTGAACACGAAGTACCACGCACGCAATCAACTTTCCTTTGACATCTCATACATGTGAAGAACTGCCGCATCCGGGTAATAACCTTTATAGTTGCTGTAATGGTGGTTTTGACCTGTAGCTGCAACTGACATCGCGAACCACGCTAACACGTGCTTTAGGACCTACTAGACTAAACCCTTAGCGTCATACGGAATTAAGCGCGCAGAAAGGGTCCTCAGCGTGCCCATATCGTCGCTACGCACCCCACATGTATTGCGTACGAGCTTTAACTCGTATACGGAGAACAATGCGTAAAATTACGAGGGTGCTATATACTGCTTCAGCGTAGTTCTTGGACGTAAGCTATGCTATGTTGACGTAACTAAAGGTTTAGAACTTACTTGCTTTGATGTTTGGCCATTTATTCGACCGATCGCCTTGAGTTTGAAGTTCCAGAATTTGTCAGCGTATAGCTCACCGAAAAGTTGTCAACGTAGTTTTCAGAAATTATATGAAAGTGTGCATACCAGTGTGTAAAGGCTAAACAAACGTTCAGTAGTGCCAAAAAAAAAAGAACAAAGACATATAAGTCAACCATACCAAGAGTGCCTCCTAACTTGAAGACAGCTGTAAAGAATGTGACCTCAAGTTCATGACGGCGAATAAATTGAAAAAAACGACATTTTTTCATTAAAACTAAAACAAGAAAACGAAAGGTCTTGTGGCCTGTTTGATATCGGAAATAGGACTGCCAGTCATGGAAGGACAGAGTGGAGATAGAAGAGCGAAGAACGGGATACATTGCGGAGACGTTTCCGCGGGCCATTATAGCAGTACGTGATCGCAATTTAGGCCGGAACCGGCCTGATAACTGTTTCCGAAAGCAGTAAAAATGATGAAGCAAGAATAATGGTTTGGCTGTGATGACGAGATCAGGATTGGAGAGACATTTACGCAAAATAGTCGCAAAAAGGCCTGCAATGGATGGTTTTACTGTAGCCGCAGTAGGTCGCTATCACCGAAGAGAAATCGCGCATCTTTTTTTAGCGTTCACGAAGAAGGATTCGCAGGGGGCTCTCATCTGTTTCTTTCGTCACGAGCAGATTATCCTTCTTTTTTTCTTTATTACCGGAGACAGGCTCAACAAAGAACTTTCCCAACTGCTTCCATTCTTTGCCATACGAACGTACAACCGCACTGGAGCCGAGTGATTGGAATTGAATAGTTGAACTGACTCTATTTATGGAGTGCTATCGACTTGCCATGCGTACACAGCGAAATCTAAATTGGTTGATTACAGAAGCGTTTTATGCAATTCTGAATTTCTTTTCTGACAAAAGCAGAACCATGAAGAAAGAACTTAAAAAATATACGCTTCCAGTTGGCAAACAATGTTGCCCCAATAGCCAAAATATACCATCCCGACTCACAATGCAAGTAAGTCATACCCCGGTCATGGAAAACCTACTGCAGGTACCACTCCACAAGAAAGAAAGAGAGAGAGAGAGAGAGAGAGTGATGCAAATGAGAGAAAGGCAGGGAGTTTAACCAGAGTTAAATCCTCCCCTTTGCTACCCTGCACTAGGGGAAGGGAAAGGGGATGTAAAGACGGAACGAAGAGCCTGATAAAAATAAAAGCGTGAGAAAAAAAAATATGAAACGGGATGAAGTGGGATCATTATGATCTTTCTAATAGGCCACTGTCTCGTAAAAAAGTCAGCAAAGCCTTGACCGACTTTCGCTGCGACGAAAGTTCATGTCGGCATCCCAAGACTGACTGTTCTGAAAGTGGCCTGTCGTCAAGGCGTGCCAACGCGATCGCTAGTGAAAGCCGGTGCGCGCTGTATTGAGGACCGCGGCAAAGTACGTGTTCGATAGTGTCCTCGCCGCCGCAGTGACTGGAAGCCGCGCTGTCGTCCATACCGACTCGGAAGGCGAAGGATCTTGTGTCGGCCACAGTCGGCAAAGTACTGCTGTTTCTAGTCGCGAGAGTCCAGATGGGGGTGGAAGTCGAAGGGATGGGTCCAGTCGGTGTAGACGTGTATGCTTTAAGCGTGGTGTGTTCCATAAAGTTTTGATGGCTTCATTTGCAAGCACACGAATTTTCGTTGCAGCGTCTGTTCTTGAGAATGGAATGGAGTCTTGCAAGCCCTCCTCATGTGCAGATCGCGCTGCCGCGTCGGCATGTTCATTGCCCATTATGCCACAGTGGCTTGGAATCCACTGCAACGTGTTGTCGTGTCCTTGCTTGACGAGGTGGTGAAGCAGCAGTCTGATTTCTAGAAATAGTTCTTCGTGGGGTCCTCGGCGTAAGGCAGAAACCAAACTATGAAGAGCAGCCTTGCAGTCACTGAACACGCTCCATTTTTTGGGTAGTTCATCTGAAATTACACGAAGTGCACAACGAATAGCAGCAAGCTCCGCGGCTACTCCACAAGAAGAAAACTAAGCAAGATATAATCTGATTTCTAGGAAGTCTTCCACTAGAAACCCTACTACATCCAAGCTGCATTCAGGAAAACACCGGGCTTCGCGTTCGCTATTCGCTAACATTCGCTGCAAAAATGACTGAATCGAGATGGAAGCAAATCCGGTGTCCTGAAACATCGAGGTGCCTCAATGCAAGAAGAGGAAAGAAAACAGTGCATGAGCAAAATTATATGCCGAAATCGCGATGCATATGATGTAATCCTTGGCCACGAAAATATGGCTAACGCGTAGTGCCCCGCCTTTAGAGGATCCAATGATGACCTCCTAGCTGGTGCTTTTTAAAGTACGCTTGGAATGCAGTAGCAAGTGGTAACGCTTTGCAGTAAGGATGGCGAAGTTCGCGGCTGCGATTTCACCTTCGTTGGGCTGTCAGACCGCTAACCCGGCAGTGACAGCTACAGGCATGGAATGCCGCATGCATTTAAGCCGCATTCTGCAGTGCGAAGAAACCTTATCGAAACATGGTTAAGCCGTGATCAAATGCATCATTTAACTATGTAAATTTGATCGAGTGCAACAAACACCGAGACGACAAAAAAAAAAGAAAGGAACGTAATAACAAGAAATTTCCCGCCGAACAGAGCTGCCATTGCGGCCGCTCATATAACCTCACGGGCAATGAGCAGAACCGTGTCACCGGCAAGCTTTTGCAAGTATTTTAACACCGCACCACGCATCAACTGCTCTTCGATATGCCTTGAAGATTTCGCCGCCACACACATGCGACGAGTGTTGACTATTTTGCTCCATTAAGAGAATCAAACAGAGAAGCACGAGCAAATGACGTTGAAAACTGCGGCGGACGGTTGCCCCTTTCCAGAGTGCCCTTAGCAAGTCCGCCCGCAGTGGAGCATCCGTAGGCGCTCTACGCGCACAGTTCTGGCCCCCCAAAATACATTATAGTGGGTACATAACAACGGACACAAAATAGCGGTTGTGTGGCGACGACGCAATGACGGCAGCGGAATCACGAAGGCGCATAATCACAATTGAATGGTGACAACGTGATTCCGATAAAATAACGAATGAACGTCGCCGATAGATCGATGAAGGCGATATTATGACGGTGGCATGACGACAACGGGATGACGTCACTAAAGTGATGACGCTGATGACAATGGTTACGTCACAGAAGTGATGTGCAGCAGCGTGACTACGGCCACATGGCGACACTGGTATGAAAACCACTGCGTGACGACGATGGTCTGACTACGACGATGACGAGAGTCGGATAAAAAACTAAGTTAGATTAACGGCAATAGAGTGACTGCGGTGGCTTTAAGAGCAAGCTATCACAAAGAATGCGTGTCGACGAATGAGCGGCAACGACGCAAAAACGCCAATGGCATGGCACTGGTATGAGGAGAACGGTATGAGCACGGTTGTATGATGACAATGGAGTAATGACGACTGTCTTCCGAAGATGGTATGACGACATCGATGTGATGACGACGGTATGACGAGAGTCGGATGACGAAACTGAAGTGACGAAGGTGAAACGACTACGACAGCATGATTACGGTGGTGATACAGCATACGCGTGACGCCTGTATGACGACCATGGCATTATGACAGCGCATATGTGTGAATAATGAACATCAAAAACACACAGAAAGATAGAGAATACAGAGGGAAAAATCAAGGGCACTTAGGTATGCCTACGAGGATGAATGTGAAAGCATTGCGACGTCTTCCCAATGACGACTCGTTTTACGAAACGTAGTGGTACTGTTGTCACGATGCCTTGTATCATTTACCGCATCGCGTGCCTCGGCATGGTTCATGTAGTTGCGTGGACGTCCCAATAAGCTGGGTGCAGCCATTGACGGAGGAGTCGAAGGTTCGTTCATCGGAGCGCATAACCGAACTCACCGAAATCACCATACCGACTGGCAGCGTAGGGAATTGTGGCACATGGGAACGCTGGGTCGGAGCCATCTGTGGAAGAAAAGGACGACGAAAACGCGAGCGAGTCTCTGTAATCACGTGACTATTTATGCTATCTCCGGCCATTCCCCGCTTCCTGAGCCACAAAATACTTTCACTTTAACAAATAGATACAATAAACGTTTAATCGAATCGTTCAAACTACCACGTTCGGGGATCTTGTCCTCACGTGCACACGTGAAGTTAACAAAAATTTAATTATTGGGTTTTACGTGCCACAACCAGTTTCTGATTATGAGGCACGCCGTAGTGAAGCACTCCTGAAATTTCGACCACCTGGGGTTCGTTAACGTGCACCTAAATCTAAGTACACGGGTGTTTTCTCGCCATTGAAATGCGGCCGCCATGGCCGGGATTCGATCCCGCGAACTCGTGCTCAGCAGCCCAACACCATAGCCGCTAAGCAACCAAGGCGGGTGCACGTCATGTGCATCGCACGGCCCGACGAGGAATTGCAGCCTCTGAATTCTGGTGAATGTCCATTTGTGTGCAATAGACGAGTTCCGCAAATGCCAGCAACACTGTGGAGCACCATCATCATGAATGAAAACACTACATGAAAGCCCGGCGTTCGTACGAATGAATCGAGACGACACATTTATAGAAAAGTTTCAATTTAATGTAAACGAATGTTTGTGTGTGAACAATAGGATATATAAAGATATGAACATCGTTTTATGTTAATTGTGTCAATAGCTCTGCAATGTTCTAAAACTATTCGAAAAGTATTCAGCATCTGAATGTATTCGACTCGCTTCTGGCACTATTCAAAGAGAGTTCGATTCGGTCTCAAAAATTATTTCGCATTACACAGGTGTCCACTGGATCGAGATGAATCTGCTTAAATTTCCTTTTTTCTTGTTTTGGGAGACGGATACCTAAAAAAAATGTTTGACGTCTGCCTCTAACGGCACCTCCAACAAAAATAAATAACAAAAAGGGTTAAACTTGCTTAAAGATTAACACGTTATGGTGGGCCGCACAAGTTCCTGAATATAGCTCACTATGCCTGGGTGCCTAAATGACGACGTGACTGAAGTACTGAGCCCTGCTTTCAAAGCACAAAGTGGGTCATGCCATAGTTTACCAACTTCAATAAACCAACCGCTGTAGCGTAGTGCTTCTGTCCGCAGATGAGGTATTTGCGGCTTCGTATATTCTAGGAGAGGTACCTAGACTCTAAACGAACAAAAATTACAAGGACAAGCAAGAATCAGTCTCCTATGTTGGAAGGCAAAAGCCAGACATCGATTAGACGAAGACGTGAGGTAAGTGGCTGAAAACGAAGGCCTGCGAAATCTATAAACCGGGTGATGCTTTCGTGAGGTCTCGAGAGGAAAAGAAGACTGACGCCTTTCGACACATATATAAGAACGAAATACAGTAAATAGGGGCTGAGACCTTCGCTGTGGCTTTATCTCGAAAGCTGCAAGCGCCAAAGTGCCGCGAGGCTGAATATGTGGGATGGCTCACTGGGGAAATCACTTATGGGAAACGGCCGCCTATATAGTATGTTATTGTCACAGTAACCTCCGGGTTGCTTCACATGCAGCGCATAAGTTCATGCTTTCCAAGTTCGACTAACGTTGCGGGCTCATCCGGGTCTTTTCAGGCAACTGCATTCCGCGTAACGGTGTATTTAACCTCCTTCCCATCTTTGTCGAGCCACTCATGAGTGAGAGTAGTAAGTGCCATCAGTTCCGTGTACTACATGGGTTCGATGCAACCGTTTTAAGGTCTTTGGCGTGAAATTTGCGTGCCGTAATGCGCTAAATATCCCGCGAATGCGGTTTTTGCCTCATTATTGGTTACCCACAAGTTGTCTGTGAAGGGAACCTCACTGTGTACTTCCTGAAAATAACTTCAGCAATGCATGTTTTCCAAATGGGAGTCACCTTATACAGGTAGTTTCGGCAAAGGCCTAAGTAAAATAAACCGACTGCTGTGAGCGTAAGCCGCACTGTACCGTCGCGCCGCCTCGCGCCATGCTGATTACGCGCCAAGCGTCGAGATCCATGCTGCCCGCATGTCCGTCGTGCATTACTGACTGCCATGAGCATTACGTTTAAGCGACATTTCATGTTGTAGGTGTAATAGTTGTGCGCTAGCCATCGCCGTATCTCCGTAACTATGGCTTATAGGAGGGTCACACAGCAAAGGTCGTAATTTATTAATTAATTAATTAATTTATGTATTTATGTATTTATTTATTTATTTATTTGATGAGCTACTATGCCATGTATAGTATACTTACGTAACACTAACGTTATAATCTTCTCTTGCTTCCTTTTCGTTCTCTATCCACTTGCCTTTCTGTTTATTAAACATTCACTTCCCCGTGTTTGCGTTTAACCTTCCCTTTGCATTTTTTTCTTATTTGTATTTTGTATCTGTAATCAGGTATGTGTATTTTGCCTCTGTGTCTATCCTTGCCTCTCCCCTCTGCAATGTACAACTGTACCTTGAGGGCATAACAAACAAACAAACAAAAAACAAACACATAGAAAATAAACAAATAAATCAATGAATTAACATAAATAATTACTTACATGAGCAAATAAATAAATAAATAACATGTAATACTGCTTATGCAGAAAGGAAGCATAATTTCTCGAGGCGTTCTCTAATACATCATATAGTGATGCAACCTTTTGTGCGTTACAACTCGGATGAAATGAATTAGGCTAAAAAAGAATTTGGTAAGATGCAGGTAGTATAAATCCAGAATTCTCTGTCACGGGACTTCCTATATTAAGCAAGGTTTGGGTACGGGCTAGTTGGTATTCCATTGTTTCAAACATCACTTACAGGGCATGCATAGACAAGGGACCAAAATAACGACGAAGACAAGCGCTGTAAATCTTCGTCGTTCTTTTGGTCTCTTGTCGATGTATGCGCTGTAGGTGACGTTTGTTCCTATGTTAAAGTAGTAGTTATACGAGGGTGAATCAGAAAGTCTTTGCCCCTATTTCTCTCTTAGCCAAATTGCGGCTGTAAGTGCAAAGTGAGCGTACTCAATCCCAGTGGTGTAACCTTTCCTGAACCGGTCCGGCCTTATCCACCGGAATGTCCGCGGCAAGGCGCTGCTGTCAGTTGTTGAAGATGCCGGTTGTGCTTCACACGTTCACGGCGCACGAGCAGCGAAGTGTGACTCGTTTTCTATGGAGCAAGGGACGGAGGCCCATCGAACTATACAGGGAAATGTAGCCCACGTGGGTGGATATATGTCGCTTTGAGAAGTCTGCAGCGATTCATGTGCAACGATGAAGCCAAGACAGCAGTCCCACGGTGGTTCCAGTCTGCCGGACGAATTCTATCTCAGGGGCATCTCATGTTTAGTGCTGCGATGGGAGAAATGCCTGAACTGGTGTGGATTCTGTGGAAAAATATCGTAAGGTACGTAGAATGGTACGTTATAGTCGTAGTCACCTGTATGTACCTTATTCTGGCTAATAAAAATAGGGCAAATACTTCCTGATTCACCCTCGCATTTACATAGACGTCAGCAACAGATTTCACGGATATTTCTATTGTGCAAACGTTTTAGGTGCAGTTTGCTACCCAGTTAAAAAAAAACAATGCTTTTTGTGTGGTTAGTCACACAAGAAATTTTGTGGTAACCCCGCCAGCAAATTTAAACGAAAGATAAAAAAAAGTTTACATTCTACTGAATTTATTGTCGGCATAATTGAAAATGTTTGACCTATATTTATAGAAAAAGAAACCTAACATTTTGTTTTTACCTCGAGCCTATTTGGTAATGCCGTTCTACGTTTACAGTGAGAAACAATCACGCGATGTAATAAGAGTCACTGAAAATGCCACTCGCTTTGCCTAACGCTCACCAGGAAATGCGTGGCGGGCTACAACGAATACGAGCACTCGAAGCATGTCGTAGACAAGGGGCATGGGCACAAAGCTCAGACATGGTACAGACGTTCAACCGTACTTGCTGCAAAGAGAGAGAGGGGCAAGATGTAGGAGGGGAGGAGTAAGCGATGAAGGAGTCCTCACGCGTCGTTTACTCGAGCGGGGCAGACCCCAGTGGATTATTTCGCCTCGAGCGGAAATCGATTTCCAATCGAGCCGAAGGTTCATACGCAGTAGCCAGCTTCCTTAAAGCTTCCATGCTGGGCCCTTTCATGAAATGCGTTTACTGGCTTCTTTGGAGTAATGCGTGAGTTATACCCTAGTTACACGGGCAGCTTAACCGCGGTTAAACTTAACCGTGGTTAACTCGCACCACCGTGGTTAACAAGAACCGTAGTCCACCAGAGTTACACGGGCTATTCCGATCATGGTTAATGGTCTGATGACGCGTCACGTGATCTCTTGCGTACAGGCTTCATTTTGAATATTTTTTTAAGAATACAATTTGAATATTTGAGTATTTGAATACTACAACTTTACGCGAATGCACTTTGGAACTATAAGCTTGCATTTCGAAAAAAAAAGAATAAAAAGGGAAGAAAATGCAGTGCTTTGACGTGGTAATGCACGTACACTGCGATTTCACATTGTACAAACTATCACAAAAAGTACATGTCAAAAATACTGAAGTTGTAAGTTTAAAAGCAGCGCCATCAAACTGGACAAGAAAGTGAGACGCTAACAAACACACAGCGTTTGTGTGTGTCTCACTTGTGCAGTTTGATGGCGCTGTTCTTAAATTTTGAAATTTGTGCGTAGCTGTCATCTCTGCGTAGAGGCGCGCGCTTCGACTACTTGAACGCCGAGCGACCACATTATCTTCCCAAATGCATATCAGTGGCTCAGTTGTCGCGTCAGGCCAAATGAAACGCTTTCTGGAAGATATCTGGGAAGCGTCAGCGCTGCACACGGGTTAAGTACCGTCCGCCATTTTTGTCCGTTTCCGAAACGTCGGTTACACTAAACCGAGGCTACCAAAGTTGGTTGGCGGTCAACCGCGGTTAACGGCCTAACCGCAGTTTCGCCTGCCCTGTAACCGAGCTAACCGCGTTTAGCGATAACCACGGTTACGTTAAGGGGCGGTTAAGGTCGCCCCTGTAACAGTGGTATTAGGCATCTTCAATCACGGACCTATCAGAGAGAAAGGTATTCGTGCAGTACTTGAATATGCCGCGCTTAATAACAATTCATCGTGGAAGATTGACGCGAGGGAAATCTGTTCATCAGCTTTTCGGAAACTTTGTAATTTAAGGCACAAACTTAAGAGGGGCCCTCTACTAACGTACAAAGCTTTCATAGCTATCAGTTGAAAGTTTGAAACTAGAAAATGGTTGCCTAGTAAGCTATCTCTATGCATAAATTAACATATATAGCGTACAAAAATTAAGAGAAGAGCTATTAGATTTATATTCAGAAGACACTGAAAATGTGATTCGACCTCCGAACTAAGGGAAATGTATGGCATCCAACCAGTGGAGCTTGAAAAAAACAACAGACACTTGTATTCGCCTCAGCTACGTAGTACCGAAATTTCTCGAACCTAGTTCCATGTATATGGCAGGTTCCAACAATACTTGCATCATATTCTGCACAAACGAACACACATACATATACTTGTTGCAGAAAAAGAACATAATTATTGAATGCAGGCCCTATTTGTAATGATATCGTTGTTCGTAGTTTTTGTAGTAGCGTTTATTTTTCGCACGTTGTCACGATCTACTGGCTGTCCTTCTTGCTTAAACAACGTATCTCACTGTCATCGGCGCCACTTGGAGGGGCCGAAACATTTTCCGATGCGCAGCTGAATCAAACCTAAGGATTTAGGTTGAATAGTCAATCACAGCATGTAGGTTCTTCAAGACGTCAGTGCGTATTCAGAAAGGGTTTCTTATTAGTTTCACAATTAAACGTCGTCAGAAGTTTTATATTTTGAAGGCTTACGAAGTGATTAATTCGTGAAACGGGTATAAATTAAATGCAGTCGTATAGGATAATTTATAAGTAGGTTTATTTTCAAGGTATCAATAGCTATGTCATTTAGCAGGTTACTCACAACATTTACTCTAATAATAATAATAATAATAATAATAATAATAATAATAATAATAATAATAATAATTGTAGCGTTCCTAACTAGAACGGCAACAGAAATGACATCATCTAAGTGAGACGGGTGTCGTCCGCCATTTTATTCCAACTTCTTCCTTCTCACTTCTCCCCTAGCACCTTCCTTCGTCTTCTTTCATGCGTCCAGCGCAGACCGCTTCACTCTTCCGGATTTCTTTTAATTACACCTCCTGGGGTAATACTTGAATACGTTTCCAATAGCGGCGCACTCCGTTTGGCCCGAGGCTCCGGCGTACCAGACATTCTTCAATATTCCATGCTGGCATGCAGTCTTAATAACTTGAAATGGTCCGCAATATTTTGAATTTGAGGGCACAGCTCCTTTCCTTACAAGGACATAGTCTCCAGGCTGTATGTCCGGTATCTGGCTACTGTGCCTTTTATCAAAGTTTCGCTTCATGCGGCGCTTGTAGATCTCCTGTTCTTTGACAGTGTTCCTTACTTCCGCAAGTTCGAGGTTCTCTAGGAGACCTAGCTCACGATCTGCAGGAAGTATGGGCGCTGTACCTGAAGTTACAAAATGAGGGCTGCAGCCTAAACTCGTGGTGTATGATCTGTTGTGATGCTTCACAGCGGCCTCGAGACAGCACTTCCAGCCACCGGCAAAGTCTGGATACATCTTCAGATACTGTTTGATGTCTCGTATGGCACGTTCCGCTAGGCCGTTTGCTGCCGGGTGGTATGGAGAAGAATACTTTATCATGATGCCGTGCTCCTGGGCCCACTTTGATAATTTGGCACTCCGAAAAGCCGGCCCGTTGTCGCAGACGAGCGTCTTTGTGTGTTTAAAACACTCAGCTTTGAGGAGGTCTATTACGCTGTTTGCGTCTTCTTTGCCAGCTTTAGCCGCAATCGTCCGTGTGCACTCATCTATGGAGAGCAAGAAAGCTTGCGTTCGCTTGACTCCTTCCCCCTTCTTTTTGAGCTCCGCGAAGTCCAAATGAATTACTTCGAACGGGATGCTTGAATATTCAGGGTTTGTCATAACGTCTGTCGATTGCTTGAATATAACTTTGTTCACCTGGCAGAGGTGGCATGTGCGGATGTAATGGCTGATGTCGTTTTTCATGCCCGGCCATGTGAATCTCATGAGCAATTTCTTATAAGTGCGCCAGAAGCCATCATGTCCACCCAATTCAGGGGTGTCGTGGTATAGATGAAGAATCCTTGGAATCATAGTTGATGGTACGTGATACCTTCCATTGATAAACTGGAGCTCTTCTGTACCTTCCCATAGCTTAATATGATTGATTGTATCTGGATTATTGCTTGATTCCTGTACAAGTAATCTTGATAGTGCGTCAGCGTCAGTGAGGAGTGGGCCAGGACGGTGCGAAATTACGAAATCAAATTGTTGCAGATAGTTCACCCATCTAGCAATGCGGCCTCTTGGCTGGGCCATGCTCAGAAGTTGAGTCAATGCTTGATGGTCCGTGAAAAGTATGAATTTGGCGCCTTCCAGGTAAGTACGAAAGTACTGCACAGCTTTTAAGACGGCCAGAGCTTCCTTTTCTGTGGTACAGTAATTGATTTCGGCGGGTTTCAGGGTATAGCTGTAGTACCCCACGACGTAGTGTTTGGTTTGATCAGCTTGTTTGGATGGCTTCTGGTATAGAACTGCACCGGTAGCATAATGTGATGCGTCCGTGTTCAGCACGAAAGGCAAGGAAAAATCCGGTATTCGCAAGATGGGGTCCGACGATATTAGTTTTACAAGCTCACGATAGACAGCTTCGCACTTCTCGTCCCAATGAAAAGGCACGTCTTTCTGAGTTAAACGTGTGAGGCACCTTGTTCTCAGTGCGTAGTCTTTGATAAACGCCCGGAAGTGTCCTGCAAGGCCAAGAAAAACGCGCAGGGAGTGCACATCATAAGGCTTTACCAGCTTGGAGATTCTCTCTACCGATTCTTGCTTGGTGTTTTTAGTCTGTCCATCAAACACCCTGCCAAGAAATACTACGGTATCTTGAAAGAACGCACTTTTCTTGAAGTTGACTTTGAGTTGGGCAAGACTGAGGGCATGAAGAACTTTTGAAAGATGACTACGGTGTTCGTCCTTTGTCTTTGAGTAGATGATGATGTCGTCGATGTACACATTGCAAAATGTGCCCAGGTAAGGTTTCAGAATGTCCGTCATAATCTTCTGAAACCACGCAGGGGAGTTTTTCCAACCAAATGGTAGGCGGTTGTACTCAAACAAGTCAAATGGGGTTATGAACGCGGTGTACTTCTTCGTTTCTTCACTTAGTGGAATCTGCCAAAAGCCCTTGCAGAGATCTATTCGTGAAAACCAATGGCAACCACCGGTTTCGTCAATGATGTCGTCGATTCTCGGCATTGGATAAGGTATCAATTCAGTTTGACGATTGAGAGCCCGGTAGTCTGTGCAGAGGCGGAATGTCCCGTCTTCTTTAGGTGCAATAGTGATAGGAGAAGCAAATGGGGATACGTCGTATGGGTTCCAGAACGAGTTCGCTCAGTGTCTGCAGTTGTAGATTCACTGTCACCGATCCTGTTTGCACGAAGGCTTGGCGGCTGATTGCAGCTTGTTGCAGTACCACGTTGATCAGCGCGGTAGAACTAACTTCAAGAGGAAGGTCCGTCGCTGGCTCACCGTGCACTTGGTATCGGGTGAACACAACAGACTCTGATGACGCCTGGTCGACGAAAAACGTCACCCGCATCGCTGGTCTTCGAAAACTGTCGGCTGCGCCAAAATGTAGCGTTCCTAACTAGAACGGCAACAGAAATGACATCATCTAAGTGATACGGGTGTCGTCCGCCATTTTATTCCAACTTCTTCCTTCTCACTTCTCCCCTAGCACCTTCCTTCATCTTCTTTCATGCGTCCAGCGCAGACCGCTTCAATAATCTTTACTGGCATCAAAAACGCAAAACAACACAAACAGGGCGGTCTAAGCCTCATTTGGCTTGTAGGACCGTGCCTGTGAATATGATACACGTGGCGAAAAAAAAGAACATAAATTGATGAGACATGTAGAATAAAAGATCAATGAAAGAAATGGAGAACAAGATAACATTTGTTAACACTACTTAAAACGAAGAAAGTTGAAGTAAATATTAAGATGCAAAAAACGTTCTGGAGGTTAATTTCAGCATCCCTGCTTTAATATTTCTTTCAGCGTGGTTTTCAATGTCGCATCAAAAATTTCATCTGGCAATTTGCTTAATATGTCCGGCAGATATGCACAACATCTGGCAGCACCATGCCTTGTAGCTGAACGAGGAACTACATACCGGACGTGTTTTCTAAGTTCTCTTGTGGCGGCACTTCCCTGTTTGAAAGCAGAATTCCAGGAATGTTTGACGGCAACTTTTTTTATAAGCATTGAGTGAAAATTCGTTAGACCGCGCTCACAGAAGATATTTGTAGCTGTTACTGTTGGGGAATTGTAGGCAATATTTTAAAGAATATTTTTTATAATGCTGCCTATTCGATCCGAACACGAACAAAGCCGAAGAAGAAATGATCCGAACAGAAGCCGAAGACTGTGATATCGTATCTCAATACACTGTAACCCAGTGCATGTACAATAACTTTTTTTTTACAGACAAGGGTGCGAAACTTTTGATATTAAGCAACAGCATGGCTACTAACCTCAGTTTAGAACAAACAAGTAATAAGTGATGTTGCCATGATAACTTACTATCGAAATATATTCCGAGATATTTCACACAGCCTACATAGGGGATAGGCGCAAATTTACAGAAACACAGTCTGACTGATGTAAGTAGAGAGGCATGTTAATTGCTGTAGTCTGAAGTGGAGAGGGAAAACAAACAAGTTGTGTTTTTGTCATTAACAATTCCATTATTAATGAACCAATACATTATCTTGTACACGCCATTTTGCAACATTTGAGTGGGCATTTCGGAAGCAAGTTGTTTTGCCAGTAACACAGTGTCGTCCACATACTGGAACACGGATCATTTGTACATTGCCAAAGGAAAGTCATTAACAAAGATATTAAACGAACAATGGCGATAAAATGGACCCCTGAGGAACTCCAGCTTTCAACGATAGCTTAGAACTAAAAAAGCCCTCATCGGTAGCGACCACTTGAAATCTGTTGCTCAAGTACTTTTCGAGAATGTTATAGAAAGGCCCACGACATCCCCCAAAATGCAGTTTACTTAACAAGATTTGATGATTCAATGATTCAAACGCTTTCGCTTCATCTAAGAACAGCGCACACGTGAAAAGATTCTGATCGAATGCGGGGAACAGTTCGTCTGAAGATTCCTCAACAAGTTCCACTGTACCACGCCCTGAAACAAAGCCAAACTGTCGATCTGTTAGGATGGAACATTTGTTAAGAAAAGAAGACATAGTGTGCAAAATAAACTTTTCTTAGACCTGAGCAATCACCGGCAATCTAGAAATTGGTAGATAAATTTCAATACTATCTTTCTTCCTTGACCTATGTAGTGGTAAAATAACTTCAGTTTTTAGGCATTCTGGAATTTCGCTACCTTCCAAAAAACCATGCAGTATATACAAAATAATATCTGACAGCGCATTGAAATTCCTGCTGTTGGTGTGCAAAGACGTTCCATCATATCCAGTCGGCTTGTTAGGACGGAAACTGTAAATAATTTCTTCCTGATCACCCATCAAAATTCTCGGAAGAAAAGCTGACGCAGATATGGATTGCCCTAATGACGGAGTGTTTGCGGTAGGAGAGACAGCTCTTTGGGACGCTCTAACAAAGTGCCTATTGAAAGCATCAGCTACTGCCGCATGAGGTGAGGCTGAAAAGTACCAAAAACTGACCATTTACTGGAACTCAGTCCTCTGAGATGATTTACCAAAGACCAAGTTTTGCTTACATTATTTGAAGATTGCTGGAATTTATAAAGAAAGTAACAGCACTTGAGAGCCACGCAGAAGAGCAACAACCCTATCTCTTGTGGACTTGTATTCTAAGCGCAGTTCTTGGTTTCTGGGACTTCTTCTGCAGCGTTTCCACAAGGTGTCTCGATACTAAATGGAAGCAAGAATTTCCGTGTTCATCCAGCAGTGACCCTTTCTTATCGGCTTAGCTATCAGCCATGTGCAACGTAATTCAAATTTTTTCACTTGCGTGCGAAACCTTTCATACACTTTGCGCGACGAATCTTCTTTGGTTAAGGATGCCCAGTCAAACGAACCGATAAGCTTATCGAACTTCCATTGATTAACAATAGGGACAAGGCATTTGCGTTGCCCAGATGCAGTTTCGACCGACGTCGTTCTAGATGCCTCCGGTAATAGAACACGGCATGCTACAATGTAGTGGTCCGCGAACCTTTGTAGAATAGTACGTGACCTAAATGACCATCTGGGAACTCTGACCACTATGTGATCTAAACAAGATTGCACTAGGCTGTTATTAACAAATTCCGCTGTAGAAGGAGC
Organism: Dermacentor albipictus; assembly: GCF_038994185.2. Classification (NCBI taxonomy): domain Eukaryota; kingdom Metazoa; phylum Arthropoda; class Arachnida; order Ixodida; family Ixodidae; genus Dermacentor; species Dermacentor albipictus. The sequence continues at coordinate 97,360,387 of NC_091823.1, forward strand.
TCCAATTGTACATTCCAGACCATAAGCGGACAACGTCGATAAATAATCACAAACAGTCACTTCTTCAGGGCATAAAATATTGATATTCAAGTCTCTGAGCAAGCAGAATTGGTCCACTGAGCTCCGCTGCCACTGAGCTTCCTCAAGCTCTACAATAAACTGTGAAAGGCTGCATGAGGGTGGTCGATAAATGCATCGAATATGGACAGAAAATGACGTCTTACAAACTTTGACCATCATAGATTCGGCATGTACAAAAGATGCATCAACAGAAGAAACTGCACAGTTGTCTTTGACATAGAGAGCAACACCTCCACCATGACGCCCGCTTCGTGTGGCAAAATGTGCGGAAAAGCTCTGCAAGGTAAACGTACCAAGGCAAGCCTCGGAAGCATTGATTTCCGTTATCACAAAAACGTCTACAAAGCTAGCTGCCGATTCCGCCAGAAATTTGATTTCATCCCAGTATTTACGCAGACTTCGAAAATTAACACTCAAAACTGTAAAATCTTTATCAGAACTTCACGGAAATTCTGTTATAAATGTACTGAAGTCCGGTAGTTCCCAAAAAGAAAATATTGGCAAGGTATGAAAGGCTATGTCCTTAAGCAGGTTACTGTCAACCTTTACAATAATAATAATAATAATAATAATAATAATAATAATAATAATAATAATAATAATAATAATAATAATAATAATAATAATAATAATAATAATAATAATAATAATAATGGAAAATAACGTTTTTCACGAATACAACATTGACAGAGGGAGCAAAAACAAAACCGACCATATGCTTGACTGTGTTCTCCCCTCCCCTATATGAAGCATATAACCTTAGTAGTGGTGTTACTAAGGAAACTAGAAGGCGCGATGCTTTGCAATATTAAGCTGGACGACGACGGGGACTATTCTAATCGACATCTCGAACAGCAGTAGACAGGGAGGAATACGCTTTTCTTAATATCGTCGAGTAAGTGCACTGCTGACCGGCAAGATTTACCGAGACTAAAAAATGTAATTGAAACTGATAGTCAAGAGCTTTCTTAACTAAACTGAGTTGATTCTTATCACTCTAGAGCCTACAGACTCGAAAGGAAGTCGAAAGTAAAAGTTTTGGAATTTTCTGTCAGTGTTCTTAGAAGTCGGGGTTTGATACGTAGGATAGGACCGAAGGATTCAAGGCGCGAGAAAGCCTGCTTATTCGAATCTAGCACTTTTCTGTTCTTGGCATTTAATAGAGTGCAGGAGATGAGAAATTGTTGGGATTGCGGGAGAAGATAAAGATGGACAGCTTGTCGTATGTGGTCTTGCCAAGACGGTCGCAATCTGGGCTACAGATAACTTGGAGCCTAACTCTGCTTCAATTCGTGACAATATGACAGTGACAGTAAGCAGGTTACTGTCAACATTTACAATAATAATAATAATAATAATAATAATAATAATAATAATAATAATAATAATAATAATAATAATAATAATAATAATAATAATAATAATAATAATAATAATAATAATAATAATAATAATAATAATAATAATAATAATATTATTATTATTAATAATAATGGAAAATAACGTTTTTCACGAATACAACATTGACAGAGGGAGCAAGAACAAAACCGACCATATGCTTGACTGTGTTCTCCCCTCCCCTATATGAAGCATATAACCTTAGTAGTGGTGTTACTAAGGAAACTAGAAGGCGCGATGCTTTGCAATATTAAGCTGGACGACGACGGGGACTATTCTAATCGACATCTCGAACAGCAGTAGACAGGGAGGAATACGCTTTTCTTAATATCGTCGAGTAAGTGCACTGCTGACCGGCAAGATTTACCGAGACTAAAAAATGTAATTGAAACTGATAGTCAAGAGCTTTCTTAACTAAACTGAGTTGATTCTTATCACTCTAGAGCCTACAGACTCGAAAGGAAGTCGAAAGTAAAAGTTTTGGAATTTTCTGTCAGTGTTCTTAGAAGTCGGGGTTTGATACGTAGGATAGGACCGAAGGATTTAAGGCGCGAGAAAGCCTGCTTATTCGAATCTAGCACTTTTCTGTTCTTGGCATTTAATAGAGTGCAGGAGATGAGAAATTGTTGGGATTGCGGGAGAAGATAAAGATGGACAGCTTGTCGTATGTGGTCTTGCCAAGACGGTCGCAATCTGGGCTACAGATAACTTGGAGCCTAACTCTGCTTCAATTCGTGACAATATCAGCGAACAAAAATAAAGTGGCGTCGATAGTAGAACTGTGCACAATTGAAGGACTGGAATAGAGGTGCACGAAAAGAGAGAAAAGAAGTTTACAAGGCTACCCATGGCAGGACATAGTTCGTATGTTCTTTAAGCCGCAGGACCAGCCGTATTATTGGCTTCAGCGTGGTGCAAAAGCCTTCTGCTTCAATATACCATGTCGTGAACAAGACAATCCCAACGGCTGCGGATATGCCTTGGCCTCTCAAAGTTCTTAAGCTCCTGCTACTGGTTCGCTATATCTGTCTGAAGCCGTTGCTGCTTCTCAGAGGTCACCCGGCAACGCTTGTCACATCTCTGCAGACCGGGAGCTTTCTGGCTTTTACTGTTTATTTCAAACCTCTGAATTGTTACTTTTATCTTGCTGGATGACATACTGAATGGCTTAATTTTTTGTGTGAAAGGCGTAAACTTAGACGTATTTGATTTATCGCGCTTATTGACAGGATATCCTGCAGTACCACTTCCTTTACTCCTTTATAGTGAACAGTTCAACCTTCATGGGAAGGAAAAGGAGGTCCTTTAGCTTCTAGTCGTATAGAAAAAGGGCAAAAGTATGTAGTGGAAACAGTTTGATTGCATCTTTATGAGTTTGTTAATTTTATTTTTGCTTTACTGTGTATTCCATTACCGCTATCACGACTGCCTAATCAGGATATAATTTTTATTCAGCTAGTCAGCCAAGAGGTTGCTTTTGAACGAACACAGAAAACGAGAAATTGTTGTTGCACAAATTTTTGATCTGTCCAGTCTCGTTTGTGATAGTTAACAATGACATACGACGATGGAAATGCATGACACCAGCTGGGTATTCTTCGTATACTGAGCAAATAAAAGACACCACAGAAAATTGTGAAGGGTTGTGTACTCAACCCTCGCAATTTAGGCAAGTCTACTGTATATGGGCGAAGCCGGAGATAACGTCTCGAAACCTATTCTGAAGCGAAATCACCAGTGCAGGAGCCGCGTGAGTTACTTTCTTTGATTTCGTTGAAGCTGTTTACTTAAAAAAGGTCGTTGTGTTTTGCTACTCGCCAAATATAGTTGTCGATTAGCAAGTGTTAATCCACTGAAAGGCTGTATATATTGACACGTGCTCTTCTTCACGTTTCACTAGTGACCGCTTTTCACCGGCTAGCGGTTGTTAAACGTTATCACTGGGCGCAGGACGCGCCTGCATGTATCGCAAGCTTGTCGAATGTTATCAATGCCTGTATTCCTTGTCTCTTGTCACCTAACCTTGTGCAGTCTAATTGGAGGAGTGACGCGCATTCTGTAGTTCTTTATGCAAGACACGCGGGAACCAGCGATTACTCTGGTACCTTAGATGACTCATCTATAATAGCTGACACGCTTCACCCGCTCATCAGATTTCGGACGATCTCTGATTGTGTTCGCTGCTATCGTTTTGCTGCGAGTGTAGCCTGCTTTTCTGGGCACAGGTTCGCCTAATAGTGTTTCGCCATTTACAACTTTGCTACTGTGTTCCTGACAGTCACTGCAACGTGAGAATACATCATATCTTTAAGTATAGCAATGCAAAGATATTCTAAAATGTGGCCGAGCAGTCGATTCATGGCTATAGGGTTATAGAGAATAAACGTCTGAAAGGATATGTTACTCAATTTGGTTAGTTTGACAGTCCTTATTAGACATGAAATTTCCGTAATTTATTACCCTTAACAAACAAAAACATATTTCGTGTCGCTATTCTCCCTTTTTACGCAAATTTGTTTCCTTTGCCAAGTGACAAGGAGTAGCCGGTGCCACCATAAAGGCGCCAAACTCTCCTAATATTCATTTCAATAAAAAATAAATAAAAAACATACAGAAAGAACAAACACAGGAAAAAGCCGTCACAATTGTTCTTTTTTGAAAGCGTAAACGGCTTCAATTTACTTCGATATTGTTATTAGCCTATTAACTCAACCTGCTTAAAACTGTTATTCTGAGCACCAATGTGCGCGCAAATGAAAATATGTAGGGTTTAATAAGCACATGAACACACTTTCCAGAACTGACCGCGTGCTCGAAGTTCTCAACAAATAAATTTGTTGTTTCGATGCTCATGAGGTACATGAAATACATGTGTTTCGATGCTCATGAGGTACCAATAATCAATGCCTACGATCAACCTTAGTGAAATATATCTGACACGCCGAGCAGTAAATAGTAGATTGCCTGCTAATGCACTTTCTGCGCTGTATTCTAGCCGCAGTACTACACACCGATGACCCTCAGCTCCTAGCCTTTAAGATATTCCTTGCACCCTAAAGTGTACCCCCCGCTCCCCAACCCCAAGAGGCTACTGCTCCAAATATTCATAACTTGTCTGGTAGTCTAGGGTATAAAAACCAATTCTGTAGGTGTTCCTTTCTATACCTGTCATGGCCAATGTGAACCAACCATTTGCAATCAACTTTCCGCATTGTAGTTCTTTCGTATAGATGTACACGACAAAACATGATCGCATCAAGCAAGAAATAAATTTTCCACAGATTATCCGGTACACGAAATGTTGCCCCAATAAATCTCATCGATGAACCAGCGACCGAAGGCAACGCAGGCCGCGCTTGTCATATGAATTATCTTGGCGGAAAGGGCTCAGATCTTCCATCGGCATTCACGTGAAGCTTGAATTTGGTCTATTTTGATGGATGTCCTCTCATGCCTGCCTCCGCGATATAGGCTAATGTACGAGGCCCAAATACCGACAGAAAGTGAACGAGGCCTAAAGGAGAGATGCCTCGACCTGCACCACTGGTGTATTGCGGGCGCCCAAAGACTGACAGTCGTAACATTTGGTGGGAAAACTTCGTCATTCGATTTAGGAAGTACGAGAGCGGACATACCCAAGGTCTGGTGCCGAAAACGCAGCTGGCCAGGCATACGAAAGACGAGGTTATGCCGCACAATACTACTTTACTCTGGTCGTTTCGCTTCAGCCTTAACGTCCCTGGAAACCGTGCCATGTGGCATGACTTTTCTTGGGCCCATCTGGAAATGCTAGGCTTTGTCTGCTTCAGAGTGTTATGCCTAAAGAACGACCCAAGTGCAGAGAGCACTAAAGGAATTATAGCCCTACTCAGCGCAGAGAAGCGGCTGCGTTTTCTCAATGATGTGTGGAGGGTGTGGCCATTGCTGCAAAGAAGAATAATAGAGTTGTGCGAGAAGACAAGTCCAGCCAGTTACATGATTATTATAATAATTAGGCCCTGGCTCGGTGGCCCTGTTGTTGCCGTAGCCAGAAGTTTTAACTAGGGCTGGAACGCTGCAAGGAGTTCCGACATCTTCGATTCTGTATCGTTTGTAGCTGAAGCTCAGATTAAAAAAATTTTGCAGAACCTACCTCACCATGAATGTAGACGCCGATGCGATTAGAACAGAAGCGATGTAGCGACCATACGTATTGCCAACGGAGGGGCGCGTCATGTATCAGGTATGAATGCAGCCGTCTCCCTTACCCTTCGCTCTGGACACGCTCTGGACACGCCATCCGGCGATGTCGCTGCGAAGCCCGCGCGTGGCTCCTGTTTGAATACATATTCAGATAAGATTGTCTGAACATATATCACGTAGGTTCTAACCCGCCGAGCACTGGATAAATGTTGAATTATTTTTGGTAACTGAAGAGCTGCACATTCATGGTGGTACATTCCCTGCTATCCAGGTTGGTGTCAGAGTTTCATTGAAGAGCAACAATAACCAAGTTACCCGAATTGGCGCTATAGTGGTTCACTAAAGAGCGGCACATACCCAATGTCACTTACCCAGTGATACAACTTCGTCCAGGCGTTTATTTCGAGGCCTGCTCTCTCTGCACGGCAGCCTAATACTATTTACATTACAGTGCTCTACCCAACGTAATATGTGCTACAATAGGCTACGCAGCAACTAAAGTTAGTGGGAAAACAACTAGACATATACCTAGTCCGACAAGGAGACAGATAGAGGAAATTGCGTCAATTACCTTAAGAGTGGTAATTGCAAACTATGCCAGAAAATTGAGCCTTCCACTTCTCCGGTGCCGACTCTAACCGTAGTTATCGTGTCATCACTGGGTAGTCGTAGTGCCGCTGTTGCTGTCGTCACCATTGTTGTTGTTGTCCATGCTGTCATCGTGAGTACGTCGTGGTAGCGTACGCGTCAGATCAGTGTGCTCGTTATGCCACAGCTGTCAGCGATCACAGTTCAGCGTGTGTACACACTGTTGCAGGAGTTTTGCGCAGTGATGGGAGTTTGGCGGTGAGTAAGCTCTGCCGCACTAAATGTGTTCTCAGCAGTAAAAATATTGCGTTAGTGTGCTGTCTCTCGTAAACATAAAATGTTTTAGTTTGAAAAAATACCGAAAGCGATTGCAGATCCTACCGTAAGGTCGGCCCTCTGGTGAACCGGCAACAAATCTATGGTTATATATATGTATATATATACACCTTAGTCATCGGGATCCATTCCGGAAAGTTCGTCCTCTTGTTTTGTATAATTGGCTGCGGTTTGGCCATTCGTCATCCTTTTAGCTAGTATGCTCGAGAAGCACCTGAAAAATCCTAGTTTAAAGCTCGATACGTGTGACGAGAAGTTAGTTGAGCAGCAGGGAAGAAACTTTCCTTTTAAGTTAAAGAAGCGATCGTTAAGTTCGGCCGTCATTACAAGTAGATGGCGGTGATTAATCACTTGGTCATAAGTTTGCCGAGAGAACCGCACACAGTTTTTTTTTTGTCGTTCGATAACTCACGAGGGATCCAAAGTTCGGAAGCTGCTGCGAACATTTCTGTGTTTGGCGCCTGGCCACTCGTGGCGGCGACGATATGAAACGATTAATCAAGGGACAAGCTAGAAATCCCGTTTTAATCTTCAGTGACATCCGCTTCTTTATGGTCTGTCCTGCCCTCATTTAGATATTCTTTCTTCAAAACTTGGAGTTACTGACATATGACTAACTGTGGGTAGCTGGCATTGAATACCCAATCACACAAAAAATGATAACTGATGGTATTCCTGCTTTGAGGACACGAAAAATTCAATTTGCAATCAAGTGTCGCTAATATTTGATGAGTCGCTAGTTGTGCAGAAAGAGCCCACAAAGAGCATTTATCATCCAGCTCTTGCACAAGTATTCTTATCTCAGTACAATTAGCGGCTTCAGGCTTTATAAATGTCAAGTGCGCGTTCTAGCTTACGCAGATAATATAGCTGCTTTTTGTTCAATTCTTGAAAGTATTGTGGAAGTTGTTGAGATAATAAAACACTTTTGTGAGGTAAGCGTAAGTACAGTAAATTCCGTAAAATATCTTGTTTTTTGGCATTAGGACTGCGATCTCCTCCCATACATTTTTTTTTTCTAAATGTGCTGTGGGCAGCAACACAGGTCAAGTATTTAGGCGAACTCATAGAGCATTACATCGGAGTCATCCTTATTGGCGGAGACAGACAGAATAAATCCGAGAAGGAGTGGAAAATGCAAGGGTGAAGATTTATTCATTTTTGCTCGCGCAATCGTTTGGTATTTCTTTTTCACGAGTAAATTGTGGTATGTCTTGCAAGTTGTTGACTGATCTGGAACGACCGCGCAAGGACACCACCACGTGGTTGCGGTGTTCATAGGGGAACCAGCTTGGGAAGGAACATACCCTCCGAACATATTTCGCGCGGCCGTGATGGCGGCTTCAGCTTATAGCATTTATTTCTAAGACAGGTGGCAAACCATTTTTTTCTGCATCTTCGAGATGTCCATGGTCCTTTCCTGTGCACGGTTTGCGAAGTGCGTCTAGCGAGTGCTTTTTGTTGCAGCAATAGATTGGTTTGCCGGGTTGGTTCATCTTGACAGTTTTCATAAGCACTGAAAAGTCGATCATTCGTGTATTTAGGTATGTCGACGACTATCTTGTAGCCATCAACAATTCATGAGTTCTCTGTCTTGACGGTGCTATAGGCGATTGTCTAAATGTGCTCACCAAGTTTTCCCAGGGGCTGAGGTTTATTTTTGAACTGCCCAATTACCACTGTATACAGTTTATAGATGTCAAAACTTTATTTACGTCAGGTGACCACGTATGCTGGAGATACGACCCATGATGAAAAAAAAAAGTGTTTTACCTTTAGAAAGCGCAGATTCGAAATTGATAAAGAGGGTCATAGCCACCACATGCCTTCAGGATGCCTTTCAAAAGTCCTGTGTTCCCCAAATCGAGCATAGTGTGTCTTGCAAGTAGGCAGATTGAAACATTTAGGATATCCACTGTCCGTCATTTCATCTGTTGCTTCATTGACATTGCTTCAAAAATTATAACGGGGAAAGAGGCGCCCAACCAAGGATTGTGACAAAGATCTGTACGTGTAATTCCATACCTCCAAAAATTTTTACACAATTTCAAAAAAGGCCTCAAACCGCCACAATGTCATTCTAGTTTTTTCACCATTTTGTAAATTGTCACCTTCAAAACAAGAAGCACCAGAAACGCGTGCAATGTTACACTAATCACCGGACCAATTACAACGAATGCACTTCAGATGTTGTGTATCAAATATCCTTAGATTGTGGATGCGTTTAGATAGGACAAACCGGCCTGTGCTTCAGTGACGAAGATAGACAGTGCAATATCGACGTTAGAAAAGGATACGGTATCCACTTGGTCGAGCACTGCAATAAGTGCACATGCCTACCCCTGCTTGGTGACACAATTTTCTTGAGGAAAAAAAAATTACAAAGCGGAACGCGAAATAGTTGAAGCATATTTCATAAAGAAAACAGGTGACAAGTGCATCAGCTGTCCCTCTTTGGATTTGCAAGAAACAAAGAAGTGAGATTTCTTTCGAGGTAGATAGGCGCATGAACTGCTTGAGCATACATTCGTGCGTATTATCTGATTCATATACAATTTTTTGTATGTACGATGATGGGTGCATGATGAACCTGGCGTGCAGATCATAAATAAATGATCGTTTGAAATAAACGTGAGTTGGAAGTAGCGCCCGTCCTGTCATACGTATTTCTTTCGCCTTTGTCTTTAGCGCGTTTTTATGAAAATTGCCAGAACTTTGCTCCAGTTTGCCTTTTCCAATAAAATGTAAGGTAAACTACAGTGTTACATTAGGGAGTTGTTGAGTCGTGTCGCTTCCTGGTGGCACTATTTTCGATAGAATATTTATCCACAGTGCCCCGTCACAAATTTATGAACATTTATGCAAGGATGTTCTCCCGACTATACTGTATTCGACTCAATTTTCTGAGGGGGGGGGGGGGGGGTTGACATGGGGAAAAGTGCTGAAACGGGTAAAAAGCATGCTGTGCGCCCAGGGATGAAAGTTTTTTTTTTTTTGAAATTGCATGCTGGCATTTGGCCAGTTTAGAGATGGCTCATCCATTAAGATGCTTTGCTGATACATGTGCTCATCCGTTCGCTCATCCTTTTCTGGTTTTATCATCCCAGCATTCCTGGAATGCTGGGATTACGTGTTTTTCTGCGACGTCCTCCAAGTGACCTAAAAGAAGGATTTACCTTTGTACGCACAGGGAATTAGGCACTTAACGGTTAATAATGAAGATGACTTTCCTTATGATATTACTAAGTTATTGGCTCTGCCTCGTGTATAAACGAGACGCATGGCTCATAGCCATGCAGACGTTGATGCTCATCCTGCCATAGAGTACTTTCGCGAGTCTCTGAATTCAGTTCTGGAAATAGAAAAATACAGATAATGTGTGCCCCATGGAGTGCTCCGTTAGGGATCATTATTGCATGTGTACCAATTGTAAAAATATGAATTTTTCATTACGTGGCTGACAATTTCACCATGGCAATACAGACAAAGAAAGCGTACGTAGCCTAGGGTTTAAGGGGCTCGGCAGTTACGCGCGGTTTGTCTGGTTTTACACGCACCACCGCAAAACCACGCGATTTTTTCTATAACTTGAGCCGTTTTGTTTGAAGCCATATCAGGTCAGAAACAGCTTGCCTGGTGTGAGTAGCCAGAGAAATAACTCATATTAAAAAGCGGCTTTACTCCGAGCATAACACTTTACATCAAAAGAGAAAAACAAGAACAAGAGGGGCGTTCCTGTTATAGCCGTTCGCACCAGCCTATGTATTATTATTATTATTATTATTATTATTTGTTTTGAACACGTATACATATAGACACAGTTAACAGGAAAGGGAAAGCGAGGAGCAGGCTGGCAACTGCCACTGGAAAGGGCACAACGCCTTCCTACTCATCTGAAGGGAGGTGACAGCAACACAGAAATGGAAGATAGTAAGGAGGCGAGGAAAGAGGAAAGGAAGAGCAACAGCAAAAATCTAAAGACCAAAGTAGAACACAGTGCACTACGCACGTTGTTCTGCCGAGTTTCGACTCTGCAGCTGGAATTAAAATGATGCCGCAACGAACAGCCTCCACAATTATCAATCACATCTATGGCGTGTTCGCTCTGCGGCTAATTGTGCACTCCACAATGAGACACCAAGTACAGCTGCATGCAATCACGGTTTCACCGGTAGTCTGTTCACAATATACACTACAAGGTGTTTGAACCCGCCACCTCTCATTTTCGAAGGAAGCAGCGTTGGAACACAGTACAGATCACACAGAGTAGGGCCGGTCACTGAAGGTCACGCTACTACAGAATGTTGAATGTTAGTTCATTCTAGAAAGGTAAGCAGGGCGCGATGGGCCTGATCACGTTTAGACGCACAGCAACTGGGGTATAAACATTCCTTGAGTGACGCACACCGCAGGCCAAGGAGATGATAGTTTCTCACTAGCGACATGCGCTGCGCAGTGAAAGCGGGACACTCAAATACAAGGTGCTGAAGTGTCTCGTAGCAGCCACAAGACGTACACAATGGACTTGCCACGCATCCTTCTCTGTATGAAGGTTCATGCCCGTTCACGCAACCAACCCTCAGCTTGAGCAGTTGTGCTCTAGCGCGACGAGGCAAGCCTCGACCGCGAACACGGGGCAGGAACGTTCCATTTGCGACGCGCTGATCAGGATGCTGCGTGAGTAGGTGGCGACGAATCAACAGACGAGCGTCATCAAGCTTGCACAAAATTTCTGGGCAGTCACAGTTGTTATGAGCGCAAGTTGATGCGAGCCGATCAGCCTCTTCATTTCTGGCGATTCCTACGTGTGAAGGTATCCATTGAGCAACGAGAGATACCCCACGTGATGTAATTTTGCTCGCAGAGACAGTAATGCTGCGCACAATAGACAATCAAGCTCACTGCCCTGTACCCTTCTAAGGGCAGCACGGGAGTTCATAAAGATGGCAACCTTCGATGTAGTTAACTCATCTTCCTCGTATTTCAGTGCAACATTAATCGCAGCTAGCTCCGCTGTTGTTGACGAAGTTGGATGAGGTATTTGAAAGATACGTCGTACTTGCCCTTATGAAAATGGTTATGCCCTTTATGTTTACTGTATGTTTCCCGCAGTTCACATGAGGAAATGTCCTTTATGTTTCCTCCATGTTGAAATTTGGCCACTGCTTTTATGTTTCCTTCGTGTGTCCTCCCTTTATGTATCCCTTATGTTACCATACTTTATGTTTCCTCGATGTTGAAATTTGGCCACTGCTTTTATGTTTCCTTCGTGTGTCCTCCCTTTATGTATCCCTTATGTTACCGTACTTTATGTTTCCTCCATGTTGAAATTTGGCCACTGCTTTTATGTTTCCTTCGTGTGTCCTACCTTTATGCATCCTTTATGTGGACGCAGTGACTAAATCCTGTATTTTACGTAGACATGCATAGATGAAGAGTTCCGTGTACACATCTTATATTTATAAATTTTTCCTGAGTTAAAAAGTTGGTTTGGTTTGGTTGCATTGGTTTTCATTGTAAGGTTACTGTTCCCTACATGATGCAGCGCACGGATTGAAACTCTGCTATGGCACAGAAATTTATGCCAATTTGTTCTAAAATTACAAACTAATTAGACTTCATAGATTATTTTAGTATAACACTTGGAGTACCACTGTACATTCCTCACTGCAGTGCTGCTGTTCTAGTTATGTCTTTGTGATTAATATAAAATGTAATGTTTGGATGGAAAGATCAGGTTGGATCAGTGCTTGCACTTTTAAAAGAAAGTTTTGACTATACTTTGCAAAGGTTTGTCTGAAACTACGAACAGTTTATTGGACTATCTGGATGTTACTTCAATTTACCAGGTCTGCTCACAGCAGACCTCTGGAATGTGGTGCTTGGGTGAGCTCACAAGGCACCTGAAAAACAAAACAAAAGCCAATCTTTTTCACTTATTCAAAAATATTCATATAAGCAAGAACAGCCTGGCCTGTACGCACACAGCCAAGAAATGTGGAGCAGTCAAAAACAGATCATAATAACATCAGGGCAACACAGAAGCTTTTAACTAATTGTTGTTTGAAAGAGACTGAGCTGCCAGTCCACTCAGGTATTAAATTGCTCACAAATTCTTTTAAACATTTCTGCAGCAGCTGCTACGTAGTACATGACCTATAGGAGTAGGCAACTGGCCAACAAATCTTTGTGTGCCTGCTTGTACAGATGTCTCGTAGTTATATCTCAAGTGGTTACACTGTTATATGGTAAAATTCAGGCGGGAATAAAACCAGCCGCAAACATCAGACTACCTGGGAAATTATCACCAAAACTTAAATATCTAGTAAATCAAATGAACAATCGATTACGAAGGGTCTAAAACCTAGACCGCGATTTTGCAGCGATCCCCTTTTCGATGCTACTCCTTTTGCTCATTGATCTGACCGACATTCCGCTATCGTTATTAACTACAACAGCCAGCCGTGGAAGGTGGGTTATAAGAGTGGCAAACATCGAGCACGAAGCATCGCAAGAAAATCGCATCCCTTATAAGGCAGTGCTACAAGCCACTGTCTTTAACAATCGCAGGAACTCACATCCTGTCCTTCGGTTGAAAATATTAATGAAAACGAGCGTCTGATTGACATGCCTCGATTAAAAAGAAATTTCGCTGTTGTAATGTCGGTCTATATTTGCCCTACAATATAAAAGACAAATACACGAGCACGTCGAAGAACACAAACAATGCAGACAAGTTCTCGCGAAGCTGGACTTCAATCTGAATACAGTCGCAGTCGCGTGCCAACTCGCGATGCCCGTGACACATCGACATGCATTACACACGTAACTTGCGGAAATTTATATCTACGGAAGAATTTCTTGCCGGGAAACTACCGAGAAAACAGTAACTTTCAGCGTTTACGTAAATATTTGCCCATTAAGTCCCAACAATCAGCGGTGGTAGCACATCACTCCATAAAGCAAGTAAGTGGTAAGAAATAATACATTTCACGGAAACTCCCCTCGTGAAACGCTTTGCTAAATGTGCACAGCAACATGGTCAACGTACGCTCAGAAAGTGTGCTGTTGTCGTTCCACAAAGCTTACTACATGAACCAAAAGCTGCGAGAATGCGCGCAAGCGTCAGACCTGCTTACCTTCAATGTGGTCAGCAAACGGCTTCTTCGTCTCGCAGGCGCCACGCGACGACGCTCTTTCCGGCGCGAACACTGTCGAATTGCCGATGAACTCCAGCGCACGAAAGCACAACTTTCAACACATTCTTCCACGCACCACAATTCGAAGCCACAGTATCAGGTATTCCACGGGCGAACGCGGACAGACGAGAACAAAGGAAGCTCGGACGGGCGCTGTAGTACACAAGACACTGGCGTATCACAGGAAACATAAGGCGAACTAATGGCGTTACACGAATGCGGATGTTTCCTGATGGTTAATGCACACGATACTGATCACAGTTCGTTTAGGCACTTCGAAAATATGATTCAATTACCGTGTAACTGCAACGAGCACTCTCACCGCCCATACGTACGCAACGTGGCCCACCTCACCGTCAACCGCCACACTACGGCAGCGCCGCGCTGCGGTTAAAAAGTGAATTTAGCCTCCGAGATCTACATTTCCTTTTAGGGCGTGCATTATGGAAAAGCACGGCCTTCGAGATTTAAAAAAGTCGTTGCTGGAAGGAAGGCTGGTATTTAAACACAAATTACTGAGTTTAAAGTGTCTTGGTGCGCTGCCTTGTTTTTTTAAAGTATATGGAGAGATTTTAGACGAACTATGCGCGAACTTTTGCCGGCGGACACGAGCCAATCAGCGCGCATCATGTGCAGCTCCATCGCTTGGGGTGGCGATGGCTGGCTTGCAGCGGCAGCGGAACTTCGGCCAAAGTGAAACAGGCGTACTGCTTGCATGCTCGCGTAATCAAATACGGCCATACTCCGCACACAACTTTCATACTCAGCCAACTCACAATTATAAATTGTTCAGTTGTATGCCCAAGCAAGCATTTACGGTATCCGCGCTGCCCTACTCCTACGCGTGCTAATATCGTCACAGCAGTTACTCGTACTTGTGGTCAGCGCGAAAGCGACACGGACAAAAGGAAGAAACACAACAACACGGCGCTGTTTCTTCGGAGTGTTCGTTGCTTGTTTCCGCGTTGCTTTGCGCTGTTGCTAAAGGTACGATGAATCGTAACCAACTCGCCCACTATCTCGCTACTGCAATCACACGCAGTTTTGCAAAGAAAGGCACTTTCAGCATCAACCGCCGGTTCTGCATTGGTTAGTGACCAAACTTTTGGATATAATCTGTGTGAGTAGTAGAGAAAAGGCATCATCACAAGGCCGAGGGCTGAAAAAAAGATAGCGTAGAAAAAGCAACATGTCAAAAAGTGCTTCGGAGACCACGGTTTTGAGGTGGAGCAGTGGCAGCGTCTCCCAATGTTCGAGCTTTTTTTTTTCAGCTTAGAGCATCAGAAACGTTATAGATATTCAATTTCACTACGTTCTTTCGAACTAGGCGTTCTGAAAGTTAGCGGCAGCTCCAGTAGAGTTTTGGAGGTGGCAGCGCTTGCATTTCCCGCTGATGGCTGCAAACAAATCTTACGAGCGTAATATAGAGACAATCGCAATGTACGTATTAGATATTTATGTGTAATGAGGCTATCATGAAACCAATATAACACCGCGAACAGCTACTTAAATGGTTGTACAATCATATACGCTCACAGCAAAGCGGCGGATTGGCCACGGAAGCATCCGCCTCTTTTGCGGTTCATGTAGCGCAACCCATCGAACACAGCGCGTCGTGCCACCGCGTCTCTAGGCGCCGCGCAATTGTTATTTCTCGTGAGGGATTATTCCCTGCATGAGGCTTTGATGTACGCATGTACTGTTGATGGCACGTGGTGATCAATACGGCCAAGATATAAAGGGAGTGGGAGGCAGGCGCACCCCCCCCCCCCCATGTTTTTTTTTACTTTGATACGCCAGTAGTTAAAGTTAATACATCTTTCAGGCAGACGACCTATCTATAGCATGTGTAAAAAGATAATCACTGGGCGCACTCTATGTTACCTGGATGTGCACTCGAGGGAGTACACAGCCAGGTAACATAGAGTGCTCACACAGGTAACATAGTGCTCATATATATATATATATATATATATGTTACCTACATGTGCACTTGAGTGCACATGTAGGTAACATATAAAGAGTGCATGCACCATATATAGATTGATGCTCTATGTTACCTACGTGTGCACTGAAGTGCACACCTAGGTAACATCCCGCCGTAAACACAAAGGGCACATCCTACAATAATTATAATAAGGGTAGTTTTCTTGGGGCAAAGGAAAGGATAAGTCAAGATTTAGTACTAACAATGACTCTGCAGAGTGTATCAATGGCTGTCACACAGTACAGATGTCCTCTCTCCTGCAGCTGCACCAGTGCTTCGTGTGACCGACGGTGGCGGGCTGGTTGTTCTTGGAATGTGTACTGCTCGTTTATTTATAGCTGGCCGTCCTACTTCTGTTCCTTTTGCTGTGATCGACAACTGCCTGTATTATATGTACAGACAGTTGTTATGTGCACACTATGTCACCTACATGTGCACTCAAGTGTACACTCAGGTAACACATAGTACACACCCAGTTAACATCCTGCCGTAAACATAAAGGACACATCCTAGAGGCATAATAAAGGTCACTTCCTCGAGGTATATGTTAGGATGAGTAAACATGTGGTACACACAAAGTTGGCGTCCCGGAGGTCACACAAAGGACAAGGAATCATAAAGGTCACATAGGGCACAAGAAGGAAACATAAAGGAAACATAAAGGCAATGACCATTTTCATAGGGGTGAGTTGAAGGGCATAAAGAAGCTGCAGAGGCCCCTTGACCATCGTTGTGTACAGATAAATCTGTGAATACTTGAAGATAATCTGGAAACTTTTCGAACATGTGAGACTGAGCCAATTGGAATATTGCCGAAACAGCCATATCAGACTTTTTGTGCATGTCAGGGATTGTAAGGTCACTGGGGAATACGTGTTTCGTGATATCTTTGGAGGCGGAGACGTTTCTGAAGCAAAGCATGCAGTGCTGTGCAGCAAAGCATGCAGCATGCAAAGCATGGTGCGAAAAAAAAGAACACCGCAAATTTACATGACATGACATATAGCTGTAACTTTGAAGTTGTTTAATTTGAACAGCCTTTGCTATTTTTTGGCTCTGAAAACAAAATGACATATAAGTGTTTAGGTATTGAAATATACTCCTGGGTCTTACGTGCCAGAACCCAATTGTGAGTATTAGGCTTGGTGAAAAGGGGGAGTCTGGATTAATTTTCGACATCTTTGGTCGTTCTGCGTGAGCCCAAGTATAGTTTCATGTGTGTTCGTGCCTTCCTCCCCTAACGAAAAGCACCCGCTGAGGGCCGGGATCAAGCGCGCGAACTCGTGCCCAGCAGCTCAACGCCATAATTACTTGACTACAGTGGCGGGCAATACCCATATAACAAAAAATAAAGTATGTTCAACTACAATCGTACCAGATCATCCAGGCTACTGTGCTTCTGCTCAAGTCTTGCTCTCTAGAGCTCTAGTGTCGCAGCCCAATGTGCACCGTTTGGAATGAGTTATCTCATACGCTAGGCCCGGTCTCTTTCTTTGTGTTTGCCTCGCCAACTGCGACGTGGCCCAGCAGGCAGCATTATATCTCAGTAACGAAATTGTCAGCTTTTTTGTGCCATCTGTTGTTACACCATCTTCGCAGGCATTAAAGGCACCGAAGAAATATCAACGTGACATGTGCACAGGAAGATAGGGGCTGAAGTGAATAACATTAGTCAAACAAGGACTGTTGCTAGAACCGACGTTTCGACGGACGGCCTTGTCTTCGGTAACTCCGCAGTGCTCACGAACGAAAAGCGTCAGCGACAGCCCTTGTTTGCCTATTGCAAGGCAGAGAAGAAATTTTACAGCTGATGTTCCTCGACCAAGTATTTACTAATCTGTGGCAAGTCATTTGTTAAGGTTTGTGTAGTTGCTCGTTGAAAAGGTCTTGCAATTTTTATGTTACTTGAGAATATAGCAAACATCTTTGTTGTATCCGGCTTGTTTCAATGTTTGACATTATTAGTTCCGCTTCGTGGAAGGGGACATGAATTTTGCAGGTGTCAGCACTACCACCAGAGCAGGCTTTTATTGCACTGAGAGTAGACTCTGAACTGAAAAAAAAAACTGAAATGATTGTTTGATGAATAGAAATGATTTGTCGTTTATTATATATTTTAGACACAGATGTCACAATGGCGGCAGTTGACTGGGGTGCACAAGAACTACAAAATTCTAAAAAATAAAATCGGCGCTCTTGTCAGCATTGCCTAAAAGCTGCGCAAGAAACGTTCTATGCAAAATTCTGTTAGTGTTGACGAAAACAACAGTGCGAAAACTGTAAGCTATCAAGATAAGCAATCCACAAAAAATTTACGACCACAGAAAAACTACACGTTAGCATTCAATTCAGTTTCTCTGCACTGCACTTTTTTTAGATATTTGCTGCATTTACAACAGTGAATAAAGGTGCATCACTTTGCATGCTTCGTTGGTATATACCTTGACAGTTGTAGGCACAGATCGTCAAAATTGTCATTTACGTATGTATAGGTTAAGTGGAGATGCGAGTCAGTAAATTGATCGACAAGATTTTTATGTCGTGTTTTAATTGCACTATCATGTGCCATTTTTGCAATCTACCCCATGCTAAAGACACGAGAGAAAGGGAAGGAGGAGTGTTCCTGTGTGGTTCTGAACATCTACTATTCTCTGATCTCTTGGCCAACAACTACTATATAGAGAATTGAGTAAATAAACGTAGCTGAAGGGCTCAACTTTTGGTTAGTAGCATCAATATGAAGAAAAGTGGTAATAAAGCCAAGAAAAAACGTTAGCAAACAACTTCTGACCATGTTTGTAAATGTGGAACATTGACCATAATGGGCACGCGGAAAGATTGATTCATGATGGAGAGAGAAAGAATAAACTTTCTTCAAAATAGTACGACACCGTGCCTTGCAGTCGGTGGGCCCCTAAGTCCAGGACTCCAGTGGCCTTAGCTGCCCGGTCCAGCACGTGACAACGAACTAGCTCCAGTTGTACTTTTGTTTCCTAAGTGGTTGAAAATGCTCTTTCGAAGCCTCAGTAGTGCGTCATCACAATTACCTACACACACAGGAAAAAAAAAAGCTCTCTGCTGTTTACTGAAGGCAAGCTTAGTAGCTAATAACTAGCTGTTATTCATCAAACATCTAAAAGGCAACAAAAGGAGTACAGACCTGCCTGAGATAGATTGCCACAGCTCTGTCCCCTTCAGAAAATGACTACGATATATAATTGCTCGTGCAAGGGCAAAAAGTACAGCCTCACATCAACAAAAAAAGAGAGGACCTCACCAGCTCCCCAGTGTGGTGTATCTTTTCTTTTTAGGGTTCGAGAGGAGCTGCAATGTTTCAGTCAAGCACTTGTGCAGATCGCCCAAACGTCATCTCTCATAGTAAGTACCCATTGAGCAGCTCATTTAATGGCAACAAATATAAAATATGGGCACAGAGAAATAAACGTTCCATGACCAGGCACCCGGATTAATTAATAGCCGAGGCAAGCACAGAAGACAGCGTTGCCCCAGCCACTTTAAAACGGCTCGTGTCAGGAGCACCGGAGGATATTGAGAAGCCATACTTCGATGACTGAACACCGGGTAGAAAACCAAGAAGGAATTGCGTAATTAAATTGCGAAACTACTTAGACTGTCTCCATGAACCTTTTTTTACCAGTAATAAACTATATATATACTGAAAAATAGATACACCATGGGCAACTTCAGGCTGCTTCACCTCAGCGCACAGGGACAAGTTTAAGTTCTTCTTTAATACAAATGCACTCACGACAAAAAAAAGTAAATGTGGATGACGTTGTATAAATAATGTAGCCAAGCGTATTGGCATGGCTGCTCTAAGATATCTCTAAGCGCAAGAATAGAATAGCGCGAACTCAATGGTTGCTTGTTACACCATGAATATGTGTCAGTGTTGACGTCCGTAAGTGATTCTCGACAGGAGGTCGTGCCAAAGGAAACTAGATTGCGAAATTCGCGCAAAGTCAAGTACTTTTGATGCGATGCGAGCATTTCCAGCCACCCTTCTCCCGCTTTCAAGCTTCGTTTAATCACAAAACGATTGAGAAATCCTCTGTTTGCATCGTCGCTATATATAATATTACGAAATCGGCTTGTACATTCATCGAAGCGTGTGCTTTTGCTTCGATTGTCCCAAGTGCCGCCTCTCCTTTCGCGCTCTTTTCACTACTTGATTTAGGAGTAGATTTTGTTGGTTTGCCCCTACCCCCTCCCCCCGCAAGACACGCCATGTCGATGGCGAATAAGCGATAAACTTATTCCACTTCCTCATCGACTCTAAACCTTACGTGGCTTCAAACACAAAAGGAAAAAGAAAATACGCGTATTTTCTTTATTGCACCTAAATTCTTTAGGATTATAGCTGCTGTCACGTATTGTGATGTAGGTTTCAAATGCTAAACCAGCTCCTGAACTCGCCATGGTGACACTGTCAATATGGAGCTAGCTTGTTGAGCACAAGGTTGTGAATGCGATTCATGGCCATCATCATCATCATCATCATCATCATCATCATCATCATCATCGTCGTCGTCGTCGTCGTCGTCGTCATCATCATCATAATCATCATCATCATCAACCTGGTTACGCCCACTGCAGGGCAAAGGCCTCTCCCATACTTCTCCAACTACCTCGGTCATGTGCTTAATGACCGTAACCCTTAATGACCATCGGTTATCTTCCATCCTCATAACATGTCCTGCCCATGCCCATTTCTTTTTCTTGATTTCAAGTAAGATGTCATTAAATGAACTTTGTTCCCTCACCCAATCTCCTCTTTTCTTATCCCTTAACGTTACACCTATCGTTCTTTCAATAGCTCATTGCATCGTCCTCAACTTAAGTACAACCCTTTTCGTAAGCCTCCACGTTTTTTCCCAGTAAGTGAGTACTGGTAAGACACAGCTGTTATGCACTTTCCTCTTGAAGGATAATGTCAACCTGCTGTTCGTGATCTGAGAATGCCTGCCAAACGCACCTCAGCCCATTCTTATTCTTATTCTTATTCTTATTCTTATTTCAGTCTGATGATCCGGATCCGCGGTCACTACCTGCCCTAAGTACCTAAGTAGATGTATTCCCTTACCACTTCCAGTACCTCGCTACCTATCGTAAACTGCTGTTTTAGACTGTTAAACATTACTTTAGTTTTCTGCAGAATAATTTTAGAGCCACTCTCCTGCTTTGCCTCTCCAGGTCAGTGAGCATGCATTGCAATTGGTCCCCTGAGTTACTAAGCAAGGCAATATCATCTGCGAATCGCAAGTTACTAAGGTATTCTCCATTAACTCTTATCCCCAATTCTTCCCAATCCAGGTCTCTGAATACCTCCTGTAAACACGCTGTGAATAGCATTGGAGAGATTGTAGCTCCCTGCCTGACGCCTTTCTTTATTGGGATTTTGTTGCTTTCTTTATGGAGGACTACGGTGGCTGTGGAGTCGCTTTGGACATCTTTCAGTATTTTTACACACGGCTTGTCTACACCCTGGTTCCGTAATGTCTCCATGACTGCTGAGGTTTCGACAGAATCAAACGCTTTCTGGCGATCCATGGCCATAGTAGTTCCATTCTCATGTAGGCGGAATAGAAGTGCACTTGTACGCGCCGTGGTTGCTTAGTGGCTATGGTGTTGGGATGCTAAGCACGAGGCCGTGGGATAGAATCCCGGCCATGCCAGTCGCATTTCGATGGGGCGAAATGCGAAAACACCCCTGTACTTAGATTTAGGTGCACGTTAAAAAACCCCATGTGGACCAAATTTCCGGAGTCCTCCACTACGGCCTACCTAATAATCAGAAAGGGGTTTTGGCACGTAAAACCTCATAATTTTTAATACACTTGTACACTGCGCTTTTGATGCACGTCAAAAATATCGATTTGATGAGACTCTAAGTCAGACCAAATACCAAGTCGTCGAAAACTGCATCTGTTGTGGCTCCAGTATTACGTTGAAAAACTTTAAGCTCCTAAACCAACTCAAAACAAAAGCAACGTCACTGTATGGCCTTTAAAATCTGAACGATTGCTTTGACTCGTACAAATAAAGGAAATACAAATTAAGGCCAAAACATCCTCAAGGGGAATTAGCACGGCAATATGCAATTAGCATTGCATATTGCCTCCCCTGTATGCACATTTGCTAGCTAACCATTTCCCTTCTTTTTTGTTAGATTAGTGTAGTGCTGTTAATTCCTGGTAGTTAAGGTGCATGACGCAGAAGCAATGCTCCCCTTTTTAGGCCTAAGCGTGCTTGCAGTGCGAAAGCAGAAGCAGCTTCGGATGGTGGTGTCCGGTATTCAATCATTACACCAATTTGCGGGCGCACCGCTTGCGATGTTGCTGATCCTCTAGCACGTGAAGGTCGTGGAGCTTCGTACTTTCGTTGCCGATTATGGGGTAATCGTGCCCAGAGGCTGCATCACTTTGCAATTATACTCCCCATCTTTCCACCACAGCACCCTCCAGCGCATTCTAAGGTGGAATAAACGTGGTTTCATTCATACATTCAGAGGACCCAGTATCCCCAAATTATATATGGCCAAATGACTCACCCCAAATTAACTTTTACTTTATAGATAATACGGATTGCTATTTTCAAACCCCTACGTTATCTCATCACCTCACGCTCCTTACAAACAAACGAAAAATGATTTTTAAGCTTTCTTCATTAAATAATGCACATATTATGATAATGTTTGGATATTATAGACAATAGTAGATCTAGCTTAGGATTGTAGCAATAACATTCTTGTTTTATAAGCAAAGAATTGATCCTTTAAGGTGAACGAAAAATGAAATATGACCTTACACGGCTTTGCTAAGGGCTTCCTATGTAATGTTTTGCGCTAAAATATATTTTATTTGAGTGTGGATCTGTTTCATATTTCTGTCAATGCAGTACTCATACCACTAGACGCTGCCATGACGCTAACCGCGAAGAGGAAACTGAGTTATTCTTCTCAAAGCTTCTTCTCAATTGAAACTTGTGGTGCATATTAATGTAGTTTTTTGTTAGACTTACAATATTAAAAAATCTGTAGCGCATGACTCCGTGGAGACTCCGCAATAAGTCGTACTCGCGACTCCATCAATTCATGGGATACTAAGCGCCGAGATCAGGAAAAAAAAAATTCCTTCTGTTCGGCTTATTAATGCACCTTTGACGCGGTGAGTTTTCGCGGATTTATGACATGGCGCGACATACAGGCGAGGTGAGCCCAACCCAAAATCGCTCTACCAATAGCAGAGTGATAATGGCAAAAAGGGCGTCGAATTAAAATTGACTATGTTTCATTCGCTTGGTGCAACCACGCGTAATCAGTGTGCATCAGTGAAAGGCGTTGCGTGACGAACAGGCGAGGGGGGGGGGGGGGGGTCCAACAGCCTTTTTGACCAATCGCGAAGGGCTGATTGTAGAATTGGAATAGGAAAGTTTGGAATAGATTTTGTTACAGCGCCCTAGCTAGCAGACGTTTTCGGAACGCGAAAGTAGCGGGAAAGCTACGCGGCAGCTTCGTCGCGAATGCAGATCTAGATCTCGCGATAAATCAGCACAATGCGTTGGCGGGCTAGTTGGTGCGAATCCATGAATACTTTGTTTAGCGCAAAACGACAGACACAAGAAAGACGACAGGACAAGGCGCTAGACGGCGGACAAGGCGCGACAAAGCGCCTTGTCCTGTCGTCTTTCTTGTGTCTGTCGTTTTGCGCTAAACAAAGTATTCATCTCGCGATAAAGTGCAGAACTTCGCTTATTCGCTGGCTCTTTAAACTAAATAGAGCGTGCAAACAAAAAAAAAACATAAAAACAAGTCCATTTCCATTCGACATTGTGAAATTGGATGTACAGAGAAGCTGGTGCTGACGTTACACAAGCACCACCACCACGAGGCGTCGCACCGTCGAGATCAGTGCACCATCAACGACCACGTTCGCGCCCTTTCCGCTTGTGCTTGGACGCCTCGGGGCCTGCTGTGCACGTACTTGGCGTCCATACGCTTGTGCGTAACCCGCGTTCGCGAAGTGAAATGTCACTAACATTTTTAACAGTGTTTGCCCTAATGTCGACTATGGTCGCAACATGCGCTGTCATTGCCAGAGCGTCAACGCATCGAGGACATACACATCGTGTGCACAC
This sequence comes from Dermacentor albipictus, assembly GCF_038994185.2. Lineage (NCBI taxonomy): Eukaryota > Metazoa > Arthropoda > Arachnida > Ixodida > Ixodidae > Dermacentor > Dermacentor albipictus. The sequence goes on from NC_091823.1 coordinate 97,384,315, forward strand.
GTTCATCACGCGCGCACACAGGTGTGCAGGAGTGCAGCATACGTCTTCATTCCAGTAGGACTTACGCCTAGCGCAAGTGCGTTATTGAACTGAGTCAATCTATCGAAGTAAGATGCGTCACACAATTTGTAACGTACAACTTGCAATCTGCATACATGACAGCTTCGGATTGTAATTTTAATATGCGAGAAAACGTAATTCTCTTACACGGAAACTCAAAGAAGCCCTTTTCCCGCTGCCCTTTCTTTTTCGGTGAGTCCAGACAGAGAAATCCCGACCAACTGCAGCCTAACAGCTTCGCTGCAAAATGCGCTCGCTCGCTGCCCGCTGATAGATATGCACAGCGAGAGTAACATATCGAACGGATCGCGGCGCTGCTGCAGGCAACATTCGACCAGCCGAACTGTGCAGGTAGCAATTTTTCCCAAATCCTGGCGTCACCGGCGTGATGCATCCGACTTCACCAGCCGCTGCCTTGCACGTTCGAAACACCTGAGTGCAGAGGGGACGCGGAGACATCGGTGCATCCGCCATTATGCGCAGTGATGATGATGATGAATTATTGGCATATCTTTTGAAACGGGGCGGGGCCAAATAGTCCCCTAGCCTACTTGGTTTAATCAGACATGTTATACACGTTTTTTTTCATTCTAGCATTTTTGTGTAGATCTCCTTATTCTTTTTTACTCTCCCTGAAAAATCTTGTCTGCCTTATACCTCTACCTGCGCTTGCAACGGGCCCGTACAATCAATCTTTTCCCTACTTTGTTTTCCACCACTACTCTAAAGGTCTTTTGCTTTTCTCGATTGCTCACTGATTGAGGGGTCCTTCCACTTTAAATACAAGTGTTTCTGGAAGGTGTACGTTATCTACGCCTCTCACTGAGTAAATTCCTTCGGATTCCATTAGGATTTGCTGAGTGGCCTCCGGATTCTAGTAATCATCTTGTGCAAATATTTGCTGCAGCATGTCTTTGCCCTTAGGCAACCAGCTCGAGTCTCGAATAGTGTAACCACACTGCACAGAGCCCCATGACGTTCATTGTAGTATCAAATACAGTTTGGCCGAAACGATCTTGAAGAGAGCAAGTCTTTGTGCCACCTGGCTTAAAATTTTCCTGCTCCCTATGTAACCTGATTAAAGAATTTGGACAGCAGAAAAGTAGTTGAATTGTGCCCGCATACGCCAATAATTTACTGTTTCTTTTTCTCGGGCGTTACTCTCGATAACAGTGAATGTGAGGGTGCAGCCACCGCCCAATCTATATTTAGTCGTTTGCATATGGCCACGCCAGTGAATGTTATTCATTTTTGTCCCCTGGACTGCAGGAAGGTAGACAGTGGAGTGGGGGCTTTTATATCAAGATATGCGTCTGCGATGAGAAACGAACGCATCAGCAAATTGAGGCCCTGACAGCTAAAGGCAAGACACTCCCTTTGTCAAGCCTTATTATTAACGCCCTAGTTAACTCGGCAGGTGCCGATTCTCAAGACATGCATACAGTAGGCATCGGCCCTTAATACTTTTCGAGCAATATTTCTGCCAAATCCCTAACTTGCGTCTAGCCTATCGTTTTTGTTCCACAGCCTTCAAATTTCGTCATCATAGTGCTTCTTTCTTATAAATCATTTTTTCACGGGAACGCTACCGCGACCGACAACGCTAAGGGCGCTTCAATATGATCGTACCTACATGCAGTGAATGATAAGAAGTAAATATGTAGAAGGGAAGGAGTTGACAGATTCCAGAAAGGCAGTAGAAGCAATGGCAAATAAAGAACAAAACAAGCAAGAAAAGTAGTGGCTCCACAACAACATTTTTTAGACAGTGCTTGGACATCGACGATTACAGGACGCACAATTATTCGTACTTGTTTTCGTTGAGTTCGCGTGCCCCTACGCAAAATTTTTCTATGTATACATACGTTGCATTGAACACTCGTGAAGAGCAACGTCTTATTCTGGTGGATGTGCACATGGTTATTTCGGGAAGCATTTATGGACAAATTTTCCCTCCTTATCACGAGACTAATTTCTTGTAGTGTACTGTTGTCCGCACAAGGAGTTCTTTAGTCCTGCGCAAGAAATACTCGTCTTTATTGAATAATGTAGATGAACTTGTAGATCAACATTAGAGGTGGTAAATGCTGGGTTGCTATAATGCTTAATTTCTATTTTTATAATAGAGATGCTGGTGTGCGTGTATCTACAGTAATAAACTTGATGTTTTCTATAGTAATGCATGTAGCAATAGGCATTGAATTATACGTTTTGGGTTTGCAAATTTGGTTTTGTTGAACTACGCACAGGAACAATCTGGTCACTAGTCACTCTCACCCCAGAATGCTTTTACACCTACTGGCACTAAAATGTTCTGCTACAGCACAAAAATGCGCTACAAGTTTTCTTTGAGTAGCGATAATTCTGTATCGGCAACTATATGTAGCTGAGAATGTCACAAAACCCTACGCATTCCGAAAGTAGCAATTTGTTCTCTCTGTTCGCAGCCTCTGCATTTCTTCTATAAAATTATAGTTATGAATAATACTGTTTATTATTCAGGTGCCACAAATGTACAAACATTCAGTCTGACATTCATGACTTTAAATAAGCCCCCCTAAATAAACACATAATAGGAATGGTTTTCACGATGACGCAGCTGTGACATGTCGGATTGTTAGATGACGATTTATTCGCGGCTTGGTGGTCACCTCACCGCCACTGTCAAAAACATCCGGGCACATGATCGAGGTGTGCGTGGTAACATTAGGCGTGCATATATCTGCTAAGCCAGAAGTGCTAAGCCAGAAGTGCTGATTGCTTTTGCAAGTGCTCTGTCTATCCGGGTCCTGCTAGTCGATAGTGGTGCCGCCATGACACGCTTGCGCATATATTTAGGCAGCCTATGTCGTAAGCAGGAAGCACAGAGTGCATCCATTCACAGGTTGCCACATTATAGGCGTTCACGATTTCCCTAGAACAACGCTATTCTTTAGTTTGGTTTTGCGGCTTGACGTCTTCGTGACCGACGGAGCAGTAAAGTAAGCTTTAGCACATTTTCTTTAGCCAGGAATGTAAGGTATCATCAAAAGAAAGTTTTTTCTTTGTATTTAATCATTTCTTCTAACATTGTTTTGCGAAACTCCAATCAAGCAAGTCGATACACCGTTTTACGCCGGCTGTTGTTGCAACTGCAGAACAGGTGTTAATTCAACTTTTGTGTCCTCAACGACACATTCGATCACCTAATGCACTGCCTAAAGGTTCTTTCGTTCCTTTTTTTCCGTCTTTCTTTCTTTCGTTCTTGTCGGTCCACGTGGAACCGTTGCTTCCTTTCCCGGGTTTCCATGCAGCCTGCTGACTGCGATCTCTTGATCCGGATCGTGCCCTGGATTGCGATCTGGATGTGGGTGCGGATCTGGACACGCTTCTTCCCCTGGAGCGTGAGCGACTGCAGGACCTGGACCTGCCCCGGGACCTTGATCTTGGAGGCGGGTCGTTGTTGCCCTTGTTGATGTTGGTTGCTAGTGCTCTTTCGTTTCTCCGTTTGCTGACCATGTATGGAGTTGTATAGCGCAGCTTGCACATTTTGTCCGCCGTTTGGTGTGGGCCACCACACAGTTCGCACCTGGGTTGGCGCTTATGTTCGTCAGTCAGATTCACTGCACCACAGCCCAGGCATATTCTCTCTTGCGGAGACGGGCAGACGTCAGCTCTGTGACCGAGCCGACCGCAGGCGTAGCATACGTCAACTTGTTTCTTGTATAGTGAGCACCTTAGCAGGACCGGGCCGTATCATACAAAATTCGGAACCTTGTGTCCATCAAAGGTTATGATCACCGTACCGGTATTCTTGATTCTTTTAACTGTGAGAGCAAAAGGATTTCTTGGATTGACTATGTTCTCCAGCTTCGCAGGACCATCTGCTAAGTCAATGTTTCTTATCACTCCTTTGCACATGTTCGGAGGTGCAGCCTCATATGCAGTGATCTCGAAGCTGCTTCCATCCAGGTTAATGGATCTTATTCTCAGATATTTGTCAGCATTCACTCGTTCCGGCGTACTCGCCACAATTATGTTTTGGTTGACCTTCGGGCATATGCTGCCTGATGCAATGTGGTACGAGCTGAGACCGGCTTCTTCAACGATGGTTTTACCTACCTTGGTGGAGCCAATCTTGCTAATATTGAGTTCGCCGCGTGGTCGGAATATGATTTTAAAGTGATGTTTGGGCAGGTATGGCATTCGGGACGCCCTGGCAACCCTGTTCTTGACCCGACTGCCGTTCTTGAATGTTCTAGGCGACGTAGCCATATGAGGCCTAGCTCCGGCTGAATTCCCGCTAACACCGGATAGGGTCGAAATTCACCTAGAAACTGCTGCCTGCCATCCGTACTCTTCGGTGCACTCGTCTGGAGGTAGTTCGTCCCTTTCTTTCATGACTCGCATGTCTGACTCGCCTCTAATCGCCACACTCAAGCAGCACCTGTCCTAGCGCAGCGGTGGTATAGGCGGCTCGAAAAAGCATCTTGAGATGCGAAAAGTTGACCCAAGGTAGAAATCTTGGTGTCGCCGTGATCCTCGCGATGCTAAGCGTCGATTGATGTAACCCAACCAAGGGTACACTCTGAATAACGGGTCAGAACCGATGTTGAAAGCGGGAGCCGATCTTTCTCCCTGTTCTTCGATGCTTCTTCTTCCGTCTTCCCTTGATTACGAGACTTTACACGTATGGAACAGAAGACGAAGTTGAAGCCATATTTATATGCAGACGCATTGCGAAATTCATTGTTCTGGTGCTCGAACCAGCGTATCCCAAGCATGCCGATGGAGGAATGACGACAAGTTAGTCTAGAAACGGCTGTAGGAATAACTAAAAGCATACTCAAGCATGTCGTGCGCTGGTAAAATAGTTTATTGCAATTATTCATATATTTTTAGAATAAAATATCCAATGAGTGCTATTTTGATTTTGCAAAGTAGTGTAAACAAACGGCAAGTACGTAGCAAGAGGTAGAGTCATAAACAAAGTCATAGACATGATATTTGCCTTGCGCCAGGCTATCTCTGCTATATTCGTCATATAGCATAATCCATAACACTCTGTGAAGGTGTATGACCAGCGAAGCTATTTAGCACACGACACAAAGTGACGCAGAATTTTGAACAAAGGTTGTGTCCTGATGGGTGGTCATGTGTACTCGGTAGCTACACGCTCACATTCTTGTATCACCTCTGTTATTAAATGCGTGAGCATATTCCTGTGCCCACCCGACGACAAATTTGTCCGTCAAGTAAGACGTAAGACAATGAATGGCTCATACCCCCGTAAGGAACAAAAAAAATATTGTCTACCTGAGAGTCAGCGGTTATACTCACCGACTCTCAGGCCACTTCTGCAAATCTCTTGAGGGGCCGCATCTCGGCCGATGCACTGAAGATACTAAAAAGACGAAGCACTCCGCTCCCATACACCTGCCTAGCATGGGTACCCGGACACGAGGGAATAGAAGGGAACGAAGCGGCCCACGCCGCTGCCCACGAGCATGTCATCCGGGCTCCCCTCTCTCCACGCGCTCTCCGACCCGCGACAGAAGAGGCGGAAGCCATACCTACCAACAATTCGGCCATACTGCAACATTAGAGGCTCGAGCGTCGAGTGTACCCTCCAACGCACCCTAAACTCGACAGCGAAGAAAGCCTGATCCTTAGACGCCTGCAAAGTAATACGTACACGTACGGAAGGATAATGCATCGCCTCTACCCGACGCTCCATGGCTATCTCTGCCCACTCTGCAACGTACCCGACACTCTGGCGCACTTGCTCCTAGAATGCCCGTGGCAGGAAGGCAGCGAAATGCAACCAGATACGGACGCAAAACGAACACAAGAAGCAAACCACCTATACGAAACGTGGGAGGCCATAACCCTCGGGGACCTGGAAGACCAATGACGACTCGTCGCCAGGGCCAAGAGGGCAGTCGGAGCCAGAGGGTTCCTGGACTAAGGAGCCGTCCCACCTTAGGCTGATACCTGGCCTCTCTCGGGACACTGTTTCGTATAATAAATGTTTCTTTCTCTCTCCCTCCTAACTGAGAGTCTACTCGTTTGAAAATTTTGCCTATTGATAACTAAACTATTGAAAATGCATATCCAAGGGATCAAACAAATACGATTTTGTATCAGATTCGGGAGCTGAGTTCTTGCACACGCAGATTTGTTGACGGACACAAAAGATCCATGGAACCCTAGCAGTAAACGGCTTCACTGTAAAACATAAAGAAAACGGAAGACGTATGCGTGTTTGACTTTCACGCATAAAATTAACCGTATAAGCGAGAGCACAGACACTTGTGACCTTCCCGGAGGCAGCACTTTCTCGAAACAAATGTTGTTTTCACCAGCATTCTGTAGAAATACAGTCGTAACTAAAGAAGATCTGTTTTGCAGAGCCTATACTATGTGCTCTAAAGTACAAAGCTACACTGGTAAGAACAAAGAAAAACGAACAAAACGAATGTAGATGCTCTAAATGCACTGTATAAGTGAATTTACGGTAATACGGTTTGTTGGAGAAGCGAAATTGAGGGAGCCAGCGTAAGACATTTCTTTACGCACACCAGGCAAGCAACTTAGCGCTGCTTGGCGGCTTCCCTAACTGCGCCTTTGTCTTCATATACGGATTTTCGTGACAGTGGCACCGTTGAAACTTTGGGTCGAGCAGTTCGTTCTGTTTAGCGACGACATACAAGTCCCACACAGCCACGCCATACGTGAATGCGACGAGACTGAAGGCAAAGAAACAGCAACGTGCCATTAAACGCCATAAAGCAAAGTACAGAAGCTAGGAGTAAACAATCGCCAAAACAATAGGATCAACGATGGAGCAAAAAAAAAAAAAGAAATGCATGAGTGTAGTTGCCTTATAGCACTGTTTTGCTTTTCTCGCGAGTGCCATCACGAGCTCAGCACAAGACGTCTTAATGCGCATGTGTCGGCGTTATACAGGGTCTTCAAAAACAAACAGTGACTTTATTTAAAAGAGAGCACAACATCTGTTTGCAAAGGTGGTTTATTTGTTTTGGCGGACACAACTTTCGCGAATAGTGACAATAGTGCTTAACTTCAAGGAAGAGAAAAGAGATAGTCCTACATAAAACATACATTGCGACGTGAAATTGGAACAACCGTAAATGCGATGGGAATCGTAACAATAACATTTGTCACCCTTCATTCTCTCGTAAAGGAGAGAAATAAATGGGAACTAGGAAAGAATGAACAGAATAACACTAAAAGCCATGCAATACAATCGTCCGTAGCCACGGAGGCTCTCCGCCTTACGTTCCCAGAAGTCGGCTCGAATCTGGTAATTTTTATAGAATATACCCACTGCCGGTCCGCACAAGCCGATGCGTATAAACTAATCCGTAATAAGCAATGTATACAAAGCGTGATAACCACTCGCAGCGGCTCTATGCGTATTCAATAGTGTTAATTTTGCTACAGCTCATTCGTGCTCTTGTGGAACTATATTGTATAAAGCAGCAGTGAATGTACCTCTAGCTGCAGTCGCGAATCAATGCGACATGCAAGACAGAGCGCTTGGTCCTGTCGCCTCGTTCCTTCCACGTTTTGCGCACTAAAATTTATTTTTACTTTTCTGAGGTAATGTGAATCAATCCTTCACCCAGAACGGCACTTCTGCGAGAGGGTCACGAGGCATTAAAACAATGTCGCGTCTAGAGTCTGCGTTTATAGCAGCGCGCGTAATTTTGCAGCTAGTGGGAAAATTTGAAGAACTTCCGGCAAACCGCGATTGGTGTGGGACGTATTTTTCCACGTCAAGCTCGGCGATACCTCCGGGCATATGCGGGTTATTTCCGTCATTTCCGTTTCACCCAATGGCGAGCTCTCCTGGTCTTGTACTGTTCTCGGCTTTGCTTTGTTTTATTGTAAGTATCGTACTGACAAAGTGATACTTTTGTGTTTTTTCAAAAATAAAACTGCCAATCTGGAAACTGAGCCGTGAGTAAGTTTGGGCACATGACGTAAGCCGAAGTTGTCAACGACAAGGCTTACGTCAACGACAAGGCTGTTCAATAAGTTCATAATTAAGAGCTGCCGAAAAGTCGTCGATTACTACTTGGTGTCGCTTTAGTATTTTGTGCACATAGGTCTCCGAGGCCCTAAGGCAAAAGCTTCCTGGAGACTCAGTCCAGTGACGTTGGTAGTGACAAATGATCATTTATCACGGAGGAAGTTCATAATCCAGTTCTAATCTTCAGTGACATCCACTGAGTTCTCGCCTTCTGGGGCGTGCGCTTGAGAATATTGGAGTTTGAATTGCAGAAAGACGAATGTACAAAGAGCGCTCCGATTGGGAGGGGCCTTCAAAACTTTTGATTATAGCAGATGTTTTCAAAGCAGCGTAGTCACGTGGCGGGCTAACTTGTAGGTTGGTTACTGATAGCGTATTGTTTTGGAGAAAAACTTAGGAGCGGTTCTGGCACACTGGACTCTTTCTGTTGGTTTGGCCTGATAATTCTCTATGCATATCTATGCATATTTAAGAAGAGGCGCTAAGCCTGAAACTACAGAAAAGGGGAAACATGTGGTATTATACTTCACAATGTTACGGGATCTAATTTTAGTCGACAAGCTTTCGTCTCAAGCACCCATTTATTTATTTGTTTAGATATATTTAACCCAGTTAAGATACAACCTAAAAGACAACGTATTAGGTTGGCACGCTGACGTTTTAGCAGCTTTTTTTTTATTGCGACCATGAACTCAGTTGTATTGTAACTAGGCTAAATAATCTGATACCGTAACAGCTCTGAATGCATCCTGCATTCATAGTTCAGCTTTCACCCGCAGTAAGTTGCTTTCTCGATCCACTTTCATTCCTCTTTTCCTGATTGCTTACATTCTTCAATTAAAAAGAACACTCAGCCTATGATTTAATTTTGCTTCGTTGTCTGTTTGGTAGATGTAATTGTAAGTATGAAAACGTTCAGACCTTTCGGTCACCTCTACATAGCGAGAGTCCTTACTTTGGCAGCCTTGATGCTATGAAGTAGCGCATGAGAGTTTAGTTTCCAGTTAGGCTCTTAGTGAACGTACTGCGTGACGCGTATACAGTAGAACGGATGTTCCCTATCCGTCGTCATGACCGTATGTGGCGCTGGCACACAACCGCAGTGGTACATCTAGTAAAGATTAAAAAATACCCAAGAAAGTGGACGGGAGGACATTCTGCTAATTTAAGATCATCGCACGTATCAAGCGGCAGATTTGGGTATGGCTTTTAGTCGAGGCAATTGTGGTTGCGTCCACTGTGATTTCCTTTATTTTTGTGTGTTTCCACATTTCACAATACTAAAAGAGGTCATTTCTCTTATGTTTTCCATTCTCTCATAGTCCGCTGAGTTCACTTTATTGTAAGATTGTCCTAAACTACGAAAAATCTCTCGATTCTTTATTTCGCGCAGCAAATACAACTAATATTACTCTTTACAACTTTATCTGGTATGTACCTTCTTCAATTGTGCATTGGTGCGTGGCCCTTGCTCAAAAAAAAAAAAGGAAAGGTTACTAGGTAAATGATTTCATGAATCATATTTCAAATGGATATACAGCCCGTCCTCTAGCTTTGTAGTATTAGGAGGCATATACATATAGCCTCTCTTATACGGGCATTCTGCACGTGCCTTTAGCGTGAGACTTTCAGCCACCGCTATTGGCATCAGCATCTGTGCGGTGGCTGTGGCTATTCCGAATTATGCATTCGATTTAATTTACGTCTCAAAAGTGTGTTTGGTCTCGAACAGTTAAACGTTCGAGGTTATGGTGCAATTAAAATTCCTGTTATTATTCAATGGGACCTCAACGTTCTCTAGAGGCCCTTTGCATTTTCTTTCAAAATGTGCCCGAGTTTGTTCATCGGCCTTAGGATTTGCGCGTACAAGGATAAAATGAAAAGAGGGAAGAACTGCGAGGTTAACAAGTTTTTCCAGTACTGGTTGGCTTTCAGTCATCATGATGAAATAGAATGAATGAGAAAAGTGTAAATTTCTTACACTGTAGTCATGGGCGACCTCAGGAAAAAGCAGGCTGGGGAACAAGCAAATGATAACTGTGGCATTGATTCTAGGAACACTAGAAGAGAGATGTTGGTAGACTTCGCGGAAACGAATAGGCTTCGAATAACGAACACCTTTTTCAGGAAGCGCAGTAACAGGAAATGCACCTGGAAAGCCCTAATAATACAAAAAAGTAGTGAAATAGATGTCATACCAGCTGCCGATTCCAGCATTGTGGAAGATATAGAAGGTTTAGCTGTGCAGGTTTCGCAGGTTAGTGAGGTCTAGGATTTCCCTCAAAATGAAGAAAGAACGAGTAAAATTAGTTAAGAAGAAACAGGCCAACCTAGACGCAGTAAGGGTAAAGTAGACGATTCGAGGGTGGTGTTTGCAAACAAATGTGCAGCTTTGGAACAGGAAGATGATGATAGCATAGAGGTAACGAATAAAACCATAACTAGGCTAATTTTAGAAGATCCTTTTGAAATAAGAGGTAAGGCACCAAAGGAAACATTAGGTAAACTCTTCAGAGTAACAAAGGACCTAATAAAGAAAAAAAAAACAAAGTATGGAAACTTCCAACTCAAGAGATCAGATAGAATTAGCGGAACTGTCAAAACTGATCAACAAGAAGAAAGTAAGCAATATTCGAAATTATGTTGTCAGAAAATTGAGGACGCCGTAAGAAGTGGCCGTAAGAAGTGGCCGCAGCGTGATATCACTGTGAAGAAAATTCGGTGTAGGGTCAGGCAAGATGTATGCTCTGAAAGATAAGCTGGGCAATGTCATCAGTAATTTCGGTGATGTTGTAAAAGCAGCGGAAGAATTTGATGCTGACCTACAAAGTACCTGGAGCAGCCACGTAAACTTAATTTGGAGTAGTCATGAGCAGGATACAGAGGCTCCTTCTATTACTAGCAGCGAAGTTAGAAGGGCCTTGCAAGACATGACCCGGCGAAAAGCGGCGGGAGAAGATGAAATAGTAGTCGATTTAATAAAAGACGAACGAGATATCATGCTTGAAAAGCTTGCGGCCCGTCATAAGCGATGCCCCAGTACTTCGAATGTTCCTGAGAGCGGGAAGAATGCCAACATTATAATAGACCCCCTAAGAAGGCAGACGTTAAATAATTGAAGAATTATATGCCCATTAGCTTGCTTTCAGTATTTTGTAAAATATTCGCCTAGGTGATTCCCAATAGAATCGGACAACACTTGACTTCACTCAACCAAGCGAACATGCAGGCTCCAGGCAGCTATATTCACAATGAATCACATCCATGTCATCAGTCAAGTAATCGAGAAATCTGCGGAGTACAATCAACCTCTCTATATAACTTGCATAGATTTTAAACGGAATTTGATTCAGTTAAGATACAAACAGTACAAACAATACAAACAATACAAAGATACAAACATCGGCATTGCGTAGTCAAGCAGTACAGGAGGCACATGTGAATATCTTAAAAAATACCTACAAAGACTTCACAGCTACATTGGTTCGCCACAAAAAAAGTAGAAAGATACCTATAAAGAAAGGGGCCAGGCAACCAGACGCAATTTATCCAATACTATTCACTGCATGCTTGGAAGAACTATTCGGGCTACTAAACTCGGAAAGCTTAGGAGTGAGTATCTACGGCTAATATCGCAGCAACTTTCGGTGTGCAGATGACATTGTCGTGTTAAGCAACACTGGGGACGAATTACAACAAATGATTGAGGACCCTAATACAGACAGTGTAAGAGTGGGGTAGAAGGTTAATACGCAGAAGCCAAAGATAGTGCTCAATAGCCAGACAACGAAACAAGAGTTCAGGATCGCTAGTCAACCTTTAGACTCTGTAAAGAATTATGTTTATCTAGGTCACTTACTCATTGCGGACCCTGATGATGCGAAGGAAATTTACAGAGGAATAAAAACGAGTTGGTGTGCATATGGCAGGCATGGCCAGGTCCTTACTAGGAGATTACCAGTGTCATTGAAGTGTCATTGAAAAGTCTGCAATCATGCTAACATATGGGGCCGGAACTTCGAAGATAACAAAGAAGCTGGAGTGCAAGGACTGCTCAATTTGGAACAGAACGAAAAATGTTAGCGGTAACGTTAAGAGACAAGACGAGAGCGGCGAGGATAAGAGAGCAAACTGGGACAGCCGCAATTTTAGTTGACATTAAGAGAAGAAACTACAGCTGGGCAGGCCGTGTAATGGATAGTGTATACAACCAGTGGACCATTAAAGTAACAGAATTAGTGCCAAGAGAACAAAGCGCAGTTGACTACGGCAGAAAACTACGTGGGGTGATGAAATGAAAAAAAATTACAGGTGGAAGTTGAAACCAGCTGGCACAATACAGGGGTAACTGGAGATCTGTTAACTGGAGGCCTTGGTCCTGCAGTGGACACAGAAATAGGCTGATGATGATGTTTATTTTCGTAAAAGTGATCACTATCACGCGATGTGCTTTGAACAAGTGATTTCGACTATTAGTGAACATCTTCGGCAATGCTTGCGTCCGTTGGGGATCAATCGCGTACTCCTGGATGTTTAGAATAGCATTATTTCTTGTTCCTTCTCGTATTTAATGTCGCTACCAAGTGAATAAATCTTTTTTGGTATTGCTCAACTATGTGTGAATTGAAAGATCCTTGTCGACCGGTGGATTCAAAGGCTCACCTCATCGGTAGACATCGGAACACGAAAACGTACGTGAGTCGAATGCAGAAACTCTTGACTCTTGCTTCGAAACAGATCCTCTTCGCGCAACGAGCTCCGCTATATACAGCAAGGGCACACCGAAGCAAACTGTTGTCTGGCTTAAGAAAGTTGCATCAGCTGGCTGTGCCTGTGTGCACTGCGCTTCAAAATCATTGAATCGCATCCTTTATCCAAGCGGGAAGGAACATTGATCCTGCTGTGGGAGGCGCTATTTTTTTACTTGCAGTGCTGGAAAATACTGAAATAATATTGAGAGAAAAGCCAATAAGAATGCGGGAGGGGTAGCTTCATACCTAGTCCATTCCGAAAAGACACCCTGAGTGTAGACCTTCCATGAGAAAGTAGTGCGCTATGCTGGCATTGAGAAAAAATGGGTTTGCGCCCATAGAAATGGCGAGAGTTCTCCTGAGGGACAGATCTGCGAAGAGCACTTGGGATATAGAGGTGCCCCGTGTAGAGCAAATCGCATTGCGAGTGGAAAACTACCGCAGTTTCAAAAGCTCGAAACTGCGAAATTGTTTAGACTGAACGGCGCAGAAGAAACGACAACAGCCATGAAATTGAAACGGGGCTGCTTTCGTTCAAAACAAAGTCTTCCAAGATCGTATGACTGTGGCATCAACGAATTGCAGCGGCTCACGAAAGGAGCACTAGTATCGAAACGCGAAGAGCAGTTGCAGTAAAGGCAAGACAAAACGGAGTCTCATAACCGGGAACAAAATGTACATTATCAGAGCTGAGCTTCGCATGACTGCATTTGCATACTTATGTGTCTTTTATTTTTCATCAGTCGATAACGATGAAGAGTAAGCAAGCAATGTTGGGCGCTAAGCAATTATTCCTCTGTTGCATGCTGGGATGTCTGGAGCGGAGCTCCGACTTCGAATGAATACGCCAGATTTATCCGCTGTATGCTTCGACGAGTATACTGGCAAACATATATTAATAGAAGTCTTAAAACCTAAGAAGCGGCCAAAGTAAAGGTCTCGCTGGAAAATGTCAGACATTGAATTCTAGCACGGCGTGACAAATAAAACATTCCGTATTTACAACTCCTGCAAAGCATCATGAAGCTCATAGAAGTGCTGTCTCAGCTTTGGGTTGCGTATTCAGTTACTCTTGTGAACCTCAGGTACAAACACCTCTTGCCGTAGTTTATAACTATATCAGCTTCAGTTCCTTGATCCTTCCTTGTTGGTTCTGATGCCGAGGCACAGTTGTCACCCCCGGGATCAAACATATATGGTGCAAGGTATGAAGCGAAAGAAATAAAGAAAAATGAAATGGATCATTTAACATTGGAAGGGATTTCATGGGTGTAGGCATAAAATTGACATGGGAAGATGCCGTCAACAGATAAGTGCTCGTAAAGAGTTCCCGCAGATGCCCATCCGTTTTCATTATTATGTTTCCTGGACCTGCTTAATATGCCATCTGTATTCGACTGTTTCATCTAAGCACACTACTGTTGGTAAAACCATAGTTGATTCTAATCTTTGTCATTTCCTATGGGGTCGTGTAACTTATAGATTCTGAGTCATCAGTTCAAATTATTCGAAGGCACACTGACGAAATTATTACAGTAGAAATTTCCCTGTACGAAGCTCTGCCGAATTATCTCAGAGTGACACCTCTGGAAAACGAGCAGCACCTGCGGAAAAGGGAGTTTTATTCATTTAGTGTTGCGATAATTTAACCTTTATTGATACGTGGGTCACAGAGAGGGAGGAGGAGGAAAGAGAAAAGAAGAAGGCAGGGAGGTTAACCAGAGTAACGTCCGGTTGGTTACCCTACACCAGGGGAATGGGAAAGGGGAAGCAAAGATCACAGGGAGAGAGAGGAGGGAAGGAAAGAAGGAAATTGCGGCAAGTTCGCTGACGCGTGTGGTTTTACAGAAATTGCCTTAATAGTCACAGGTGGTCGCACAAACTCGTCGTCCTTAAGAAACCGACGGGTGATGGGGGCGGTGTTCTAGAAGCACCTGCACAGAAAGCGGCCGACTGTTCAGAATCTTTATAACATTGAGGGATGCTAGGAAAACTTTTGCGTACTCTAAAGCAAGCTAGCGAAAATAAGAGAGCGATTCAGTCTACTTTTCTTGCGTGGAAATGCATTCTTATAATTGGGGCTGCTCAGTACAGTTATAGAACTATGCCGAAAATAAAAATTAAAACAAATACGAAATTTATAGTCGGAAAACAATGTGGTGAGAGGTAGTTGCGTGTGTACCTTATTGAACTTTTCCGAGTGGATCAAGCATATGTAAATGATGTGCTCCCCATCATCTTGCTATTATATATAGCAGGTGCTGCAAGTTGGTGCATAGTAGCGTTCATGTAGATGAGGTTATAATGACGCCAGTCAGTGGACCATATGACCTAAGCTTTAACCAACCTTCTTTCTTCCACCATTTTAGCAAACACTGGAATCATGTGTGTGTGAAGATTACACTTGTTAATTATTTGATGGTAGCTACAACAGCAATCTCAACGTATTTTGTCTTCACTAATCAGGCACCGAAGGCATAGGTCATAAAACGAAGTCCTATGAACCTGTAGCAATAATGTAGAACAACGTGTTCGATGCTGACGCTTGATGTTCTTTTGCCTGTGAAACACGTAACTCAGAATGTCACTGTGGGACTTTGATATCATCAGCGCACTATTAATTATCGTAACGCACAGCAAAGACAGCCGCCACTCTTGACCGATTGACACGGACATGACGTTTAAATAATTTTTGGAAGGTGAGCTCTCTCCCAGTTTAAATTATCAGCCTGCGTACAATAACACTCTAATCGACTGAGCTTATCCTGTGGGCCTGACCAATACATTGTGCGTCTGACATATGCCAGCAAAATAGCGGTAGCTGGAACCACATGACTTTTCTGCGCAATAAATATTTGTCTGAAATTTCGCTAGTATCAAACGCTTTCTTTGCGTAATGGGTTAAACATAAATTTGCGTAAAAGCTTCGATATTTCAGCTTGTATGCAAACTTTTCCGCGGATGTCCAGGACGTCTCAAACACATAATTATGAATTTGTATGATTCGCAATATTGACGTAATAGCGGCAGTTGTGTACATGAGGGTCCTGAAGCACCTTTCATTGCATACAATCAAAAATAACTTCGTGAGAGCAGTTAAATCTGGATGTACTTTTGTACATCGTTAACAAGGCACTTTAGGATAACCGTATATGGGCTTTATACTGCAGCTCGTACTTAATCCGCAAGAGAAAAATATGACAGATAAGTAAAGCACTTTGTATCACACCGTAAAGTTCGAATGCCTCAACATCTCAGAAATTTCGACTTGCCGGCAGTAGCGGCGGGCCAGTTTAAGCAACCTATAGTGCTTACCCAATTACGGTGCACAAATCAGACAACACGCACCTGCAGCATATTAAAAATCAACTGTTCAAAGGCATGACGAGTGCCAACTATTTATGAGGAACAGACAAGAAAAAAAAGAGCATCTTTGTTTTATTTCACCACTTTCAGCTTTTAAAATATACGCAGTCCATATCAAATAAAGAAGAAAAAAAGAACCGGCCAAATGACATGTAACGTGTATATCAAAAGGCGTCCAAAGCAGCCTGCGCTGCTGCTTCAGGTTTCGCAAATGGTGTCAGTCAGCGATCGTCGCTATAGGAATGGCTGGAGAAGCAGAGAGTATATAAGGCGACGTATAGAAATACCTTGCGACAGACTCGCGCACTCAGTGGAGCAGTGTCGTGCTTCATGAAACAATTCGCACGTCCCCTTATAGTAGGGCTCCTTTCGGCGAAATGCCTTGTGCTTAGCGCCGTTTTCCGTTGTTATTTACTGCACCTTAGCTTCCTCTTGTCGCGGTGCATCTGAAATGTTCGTTTTTGTTTATATTTACTCACATTCTTTCTATTCATTGATGTCTTTTGTACGTGTGAGCCATCACACACTTTCTCGTTCATTGTTTTATTTTCGGAAGCAGCAACTCTACCCCCCGAAGTGGCGTATAGTGACTATGACGCAGGGTTACTAAGCCCGAGGTTGCGAGATCGAATGCCGGCTGCGGCGGTCGCGTTTCGACTGGGATGAAATGGGGGAAAAAAAAGACTCCCGTGTATAGGTAATTGGCGACATCTCGTCGCTTGCACCAGCTGCGCGGAGCGGTTCCATCCTAGGTACCCGATCTCTATCCGGAGGGCGCTCACGCTCGAGAAGGAGAGAACCCAAACCGAGGCAAGGCTCCTCCAGATCGAGATCCCGGTCTCGCTCCCAGTCCGTCAAGCGGGCCACTTGGGCTGACAAGGTCAAGGGAGCGACACAGCCGTCTGGGAAGAAGAATGCATCAAGCAAAGGAACGACAGGTGAGGCACAGCCAGAGCATAGGATCGATCCCCGTATCCAAGCGCTCGAAGCAGAAAATAGGGAACTTAGACGCGAGCTCGCAGAGCTTAGGGAATCTCTTAACAGCATGAAAGGAAAACTTATAAACCGGCATGAGGTTAGCAACAGTAACCCAGGCCCGTTAGCCGGGCAGTCGAAACGCAAGGCGCCCAACCCGGAACCTTTTAGCGACACAGAGGAGGAAGAAGAAGGTGACATAACCGAGGTCAACGAGTCCCCGTCCGCCACCTCGGCTTCCCCCGTCAAAACCGAGGGTAAACTGGAAAAGACCCTGAGTAGGATTATGGAAATGCTCTCCGCCATAGAGTCGAGAGTAACGCTATTAGAAAGACCTAGGGCTCAACCCAAAAGTAGACATACAACACCTACTGAACCGCTCCCGACTGGATCAAATCCCGACGGGGGCGCCATAGGCTTCTAAAATTTCATAGTAAACAGGATGGCTATCACAAATAACAATACCGTTAAAATTTGGCAGTGGAACTGCGCTAGCTTCCAGAGGCGCAAGGCTCCGTTAGGTCAGCTCGTCAGATCGGTGACAGACAAGCCACAAGTCATTTTACTGCAGGAGACGCTCGCGGAAAGGGAGATTACTCTGTCGGGGTATCGTGCAGTAGCGTACAAAGGCGAAACGGGGAGAGGCATCGCCGCCTTAGTTAAAAAGAGCGTTTCTTTTGTGGAGCACACCGTTCCAAAATATCGTAGTGGACTAGAAGCACAACTGATCGAGCTCGTGCCCAGTAGATCGAGCAACGCCAATGTCTTTATTCTTAACGTCTACAGTTCGCCTGCAGATAAGAACAGGGACTTTAATGCACTATTCCATTCCGCAATCAGGGCAGCCAGAGACGCGCCCCTCTTAATTGCGGGGGACTTCAACGCTCCGAACACGGAATGGGGATACGGGTTTAACAGCAAGAAGGGCACAAACTTAGCCGGATGTGCAGCCGATTTTAACCTCACGCTTGTTACAGATCCTAGGTTTCCCACTAGAAGGGGTAATTCGGTCAGTCGAGACACAACGCCCGACCTCACATTCTTCCGAAATATCGAGGGCACGTGGGATAATCTCCAAGAGGACTTGGGTAGTGACCACTACGTTCTCGATATCGCGGTGCGGGTCAAACCCAAACCTCCGGTCAAATACGAATACGTCGATTGGGATCTTTTCCGGAAAATTCGAGCCGAAACCGCCCCCTCAAGCGAATCCTACAAAGAACTAATTACCAATCTTAAACAGGCCGTCAAAAACGCGACCAAAGAAATTAGCACAGAACTGGAGGTCCCCAAAATGGACTCGCGGCTAGCGCATCTCCTGGAGGCTAAACACGCTCTTAGAGAGAGGTGGAAAACACAGAAATTAAATCGCCGACTGCGAGCAAAACTAACATCACTAAACAAGGAAATAGAGTGCTATTCCAAGCAACTGGCCCTGCAACAGTGGGACGAAACGTGCAACGAAACGGACGGTCGCATGAGAAGAGGTAGTAAGTGGAATCTGCTTAAAAGCCTCCTAAACGATAAACAGTCCCGAAATGCGCTAAATCTCGCCGTCGATAGGGTCATACATAAACAGGTCACCTCGGGCCTGACAAACGATGCAATTGTCGACGACCTGGCGCGAACTTACCTACCCGTCAAGGAAGGAGATTCGCAAGGCGTAAGCGTGAGAGCGGCTTACACGGGGCTAGACAGGCCAAAATTAGACGAACCTTTCACGATTTCAGAAATCAGAGACGTACTCTTCAACCTAAATGGAAGATCGGCCCCGGGGCCAGACGGGGTCACCAACAAGCTCCTCCGGAACCTGGACGACAAGGCCATCGAAATCCTAACGGCAGAGATAAACGAGGTGTGGAGCTCGGGGCAGGTACCGTCGGAATGGCGCGCCGCCAAGGTGGTGCTCATCCCCAAACCGGGGAAACCTCCGCACATAAGTAACC
The DNA here is from genome assembly GCF_038994185.2 of Dermacentor albipictus. Lineage (NCBI taxonomy): Eukaryota > Metazoa > Arthropoda > Arachnida > Ixodida > Ixodidae > Dermacentor > Dermacentor albipictus. The sequence continues at coordinate 97,403,451 of NC_091823.1, forward strand.
TGCGTCCCATCTCTCTAACATCGTGCATTTGCAAAGTGGCAGAACATGCAGTGCACAATCGAATCGTCGAACACGTAGAAAACCAAGAACTATTTAGGCATAATCTAATAGGTTTTAGAAAGGGACTCTCCACACAGGACGCAATGCTCCTCCTGAAAAGATCTATATTCGATAACGAAACGCGGGACGTACGAGCTATCATTGCACTCGACCTCACTAAGGCCTTTGATAGGGTGGCTCATGAACACATCTTGACCGAAATTTCCAATCTCAACCTAGGGCGGAGATTCTTTAATTTCACTCTCTCGTTCCTATCGGAAAGGACAGCGTTCCTTCGACTGGGCACGATCTCGGGCGGTCCTTACGAACTGGGCAACTGCGGAACCCCCCAGGGCTCGGTCCTATCCCCGCTGCTATTTAATATCGCCATGCATAAACTGTCCGAGAGGCTGGCCGCACTCCCAAAAATAGGCCACGCAATCTATGCAGACGATATTACAATCTGGTCCCCGGGGGGATCTCTGGCCGATCTAGAGCAATCTCTCCAGGCGGCCATAGATGTAACGGAAGAATTTCTTACAAGCACGGGTCTCAAGCTGTCACCGACCAAATCCGAACTCCTCCTCTACAGACAGTCGAGGCAGGGCGTTAGGAACCTCGAGCCTCTGGAAACGCTGCCAGTCAAAATTACAACACGAGAAGGGCACCCCATTCCGAGGGTGAACTCCATCAAAATTTTAGGACTTCTAATCAACGCCAAAGGCTGTAATGCAGAAGCTCTAAACAAGCTGGGTGCGCAGGCGAAAAACATATTAAGACTCGTAACTAGAATCGCAAACAAAAGGGGGGGACTCAAGGAGGACAACCTACTCAGGGTCTTCCAAGCTTTCTTCATCAGTCACATTACTTACACGGCACCGTACCTCAAATGGAGCAAAATTGAAAGGAACAAACTCGACACGCTCATCAGGTCCGGGATCAAAAGAATACTCGGTATCCCACAATCCGCTAGCACAGTAAAATTACTTCAACTCGGAATTCACAATACCACAGACGAATTAATTGAAGCGCAGTTTATTGCACAGATCTCCAGGCTTTCGTCAACTAAGCCGGGAATCAAAATTCTCGATGAAGCTGGTCAGCTCCCTATACAGGCACCGCTCGACAGACACCCCCTGTATAAATTAGCCCGTGAAGGTATAAAGGTTGATCCCGTGCCGAGGAACATCCACCCAATATATAACGAAGGTCGCAGAAGAGCGCGGGCTAGAACCATCCTTCGACGAATCGATCCTTACGGGGCAGACGCATTCTTCGTCGACGCCGCCAAATATGGCAGCGGAGACAGGTTTGCAATCACGGTCGTTGACGCGCGCGGTACACTTATCAGCGCCGCATCAATTTACGCTAAACACGCGAATGAGGCGGAGGAAACCGCGATAGCCTTGGCTCTTCAAGCCGCAAAAGGCCCAGCGACGATTTTCTCCGACTCGCGCACGGCGGTTAGGGCTTTCTCGTCCGCTCTAGTCTGTAAATACGCAGCCGACATCGTCAACAGATCCTTTCGTATTACTACGCGAGAACACATTGGAGGTCATACATTAGCGTGGTTCCCGGCGCACATGAACGATGTAACTAACCAAGTGGGTTGCAACCCTAACGAGCGGGCCAACTGCCTGGCGCGTGAATTCACGAACCGCGCCCGAGATAACGGTCCGGCTCTCCCGCAGGATTGCTCCTTCAAAGATAATCTTACGACCTTTCATGAAATTACATCACATTACAGACTAAGCAGAAGAAAATTCCCTCCCCCCAGCCCGAAACTCAACAGGGCTCAGGCTGTTACTTTCAGACTTTTACAGACGAGATCCTACCTCACCCCTAGAGCGCTGAGTTGGATAGACCCGAACTTCCCGCAATCGTGCTCCAAATGCGGTCACGCGTGCTGCTCCTTCGACCACATGCTCTGGCTGTGCCCGTACAACGCGGGCTCCGACTTTCATAACAAGTCCAAGTGGGACGCCTTGCTGAAGAGCTCGGATTTCACAAACCAACTACAGGCCGTCCAGAGGGCCCGCGACGTCGCGGAGAGTCACCACCTCCCTGTCCCGTCGTGGGCGGAGCCACCAACTTGATCGGGGAGCGTTCGGTCCCCCCAATCGAGTTCCTCAGGACACTCTAAATAAAGTTCTTGTCACTGTCACTCCCGTGTATAAAGAATAGGGTGCACGTAAAAAAAAACCCGAGGTAGTCAACATGAACCCGGAGTCCCTCACTACGGCATACCTAGTAATGAAATCGTTGTTTTGGCACGTAAAACACAAGAAATTAGTTTCATGTGAACGCCCACGCTTAATGCACAGCAAGAAATAATCATGAAAAGTTACCTAATTTCAGACTTGTAGGAATATAGTCTTGCAAATTAGACTGAATGTAGAGAGATAGCCAGAACCAACCTATTTGCCACTGATGCTCTTTAAAAATAATTTATTAATTGTAATATCGCAGAACATTTGTTACAATTACAATTATTAACTGTAGTATATAAACAAGCACGCTATATTACATGCAACGTATTTCACATTTCAAAGTAATGTTCTTACATCAGTCCCGATAGTGTGTAGACGCACTGCGAGTTTATGTTTTGACGCATTCCATTGAGCGAACAGAGCACTCAAAAGCGTCCCCAAAGTGATCTCTTAGAAGTGGCTGCGTTTCGATGGGCGAACAGTAGCAAATGGACCGGCATCCAATGCCAGAATTAGGGCGGTTTGGCGATGCCGAGAGCTTTCAAGAGCAGTTAGAGCTGCTTCCGCATAGGAAAACGGAGTGATAAGGAAGAAGCCAGGTAACGCAAACGCGCTACACCCTCTTATATTGCTGGTGGTTCCGTCATCGCTGTTCAGTGTGCAATGGAGGCTGCGAAGGAAAGTTTGCGTAATAATCACTGTCGCAAGGTAAACAATCTCAGTGCCGTCGCCCTTGCAACTGCCCTCGGAGCCCATGGAAAACTTGAACGGAGGAACGGAGAAGCTTCTCCTAATATTTCATGTTTGTTCTTTTTTCTCTGGACATATGGTGATACTAACGAAAGCTTGCTTTCACTATATCACATTTATGTTGGTTTGTTATATATAACGTAAAGGTAGTCAGCCATAAGCTGAAATGGGGCGACATCAAATGAAAAAAAAAATGCAGTGGTAGCGTGAACGGGAAAACTGTGAAGCAAGATGTTCCATATTAAAGTCAATAAGCCTCTTTTCAGCCTGACAACCCTTTTTAATAATCCTCGAGTGAACGAGACAGGTGTCAGTTCGGAAGGGGTGCTAGCTGGAAGTTTCCACATCAATGGCCTTTCTGCCATATTTTCGAATCTAATAACGAAGGTGGTTTTCCTTTTATTTTTCTCCAACATCATAACGCCAGCCATCCGGGCCACTTCTCGTCGACTAATGCGTGCAGTTTCGGTGATAGTGTCACGTGGTAGTGACGGTGAAGAAAGAAGCAATAACACAGTAGCAATACTGTGAACGAGAAAACTAACTTTTATTGGGCGAACCTGTGCCCACAAAAACAGGCTACACTTATAGCACAACGATAGCGGCGAACACGGTCGGCGATCGTCGGAAAAAACTGATCAGCGGGTCAAGCGCGTCGGCTTTTATAGATCACTCGTCGAATGTTCCAGATTACCTGATGGGACCCGCGTGTCTTCCACAAAGTTCTACACCATTCGTGTCACGCGATGAAATCTGATAACGCAAGGTTCGGCGACAACAGACACGCGGATAGAAGCATCGATAACTTTCCAGAAACTTCGGATACATGCAAGCGCGTCCCGCGCTGCGCGATAAGATTTGTTAGGCGGTGAAACCTGGTCGCCCGATAAATATAAATACACGTGGCAATACCCCCCTCTTAAAAAGCATCGTCCCGATGCTACAAAGAGAGCGAAACACAAAGGGACACTTATTAAACATAAGTAACAAAACAACGAAAAGAAATAAAGTCCAAAGGTCAGTTACGCGAAGTCCCAAAGTTCGTCAACGCTGGTGGTACGGCTTGAGCCGCACAACGTGGACAATTTCAGGTCGTGAGCGGCGCCGCTGTGACAGCGAAATGCCGTCTGGCACGACCTCGTAGTCCAGTGCACCAATACGTCGGATGATCTTGTACGGTCCAAAATAGCGACGCAAAAGCTTCTCGCTCAGTCCTCGTCGGCGTATAGGGGTCCATACCCAAACACGGTCGCCGGGCTGGTACTCGACGAAGCGTCGTCGGAGATTGTAGTGTCGGCTGTCGGTCCTCTGCTGGTTCTTGATTCGCAGGCGGGCGAGCTGTCGGGCTTCTTCGGCGCGCTGGAGATAGGTAGCGACGTCAAGATTCTCTTCGTCCGTTACGTGCGGCAGCATGGCGTCGAGCGTCGTCGTCGGGTTCCTGCCGTAAACCAACTTGAACGGCGTAATCTGTGTTGTTTCTTGCACCGCCGTGTTATAAGCGAATGTTACGTACGGCAGGACGGCATCCCAGGTCTTGTGTTCGACGTCGACGTACATCGCTAGCATGTCGGCGAGGGTCTTATTCAGCCGCTCCGTAAGACCATTCGTCTGCGGGTGGTAAGCCGTTGTCCTCCTGTGCCTTGTCTGACTGTATTTCAGAATGGCTTGGGTGAGCTCCGCTGTAAAGGCCGTTCCTCGGTCGGTGATGAGGACCTCTGGGGCGCCATGTCGCAGCAGGATGTTTTCGATAAAGAATTTCGCCACTTCGGCTGCGCTACCTTTCGGCAGTGCTTTTGTTTCAGCGAAGCGGGTGAGGTAGTCCGTCGCCACGACGATCCACTTATTTCCGGTTATTGACGTCGGAAAGGGTCCCAGCAAGTCCATCCCGGTGCTGCGGCGACAGGTAGCGGCCTGGTGACGGCGAACGGGACGGTCGTCGAGGGCTCCACTGAGTAGCGGCGAGGTAATCGGCGATGTCACGAGGGCGTTCACCTTCCCTCGGGCGCTGTGCGTTCACGGCGAAGCCTCGCAATCCCAGGTCGCGGTATGGGCATCGGCGGTACACGTGCCCGGCTTCGCCGCAGTGGTAGCAGAGCGGGCGGTGGTCGGGGGCGCGCCAAATGTCCGTCTTCCTCGCGTAGGTGCGCTGGGCGAGGGGTGGGCGTGCTGGCGGCGGTGGCGGTGGACGACGGAATTGCGGCGTTACAGGGACCTGGCATTGTCGCGGAGGGGGAGCTTGACGGCGTGCGATGGCGGCGTAAGTCATCGCTTCTGGCTGGGGCTGCGGTAATTGTGGTTGCACCTCAGGAACTCCTAGCGATAGGTGCACCTCTTCTTTCACGACGTCGGCGATCGAGGCCACTTGAGGCTGCGACGATGGCAAGACCTTGCGCAGTTCTTCGCGCACGATGGCCCTGATGGTCTCGCATAAATCGTCCGTGGCCAGTGATTGAATTCCGGAGTAGCTTGTCTGCTTGGTGCGTCGGTCAAATTGCCGGTTCCGCAATTCCAGTGTCTTCTCGATGCTCGTCGCCTCACGAAGAAACTCGTCGACGGTCTTCGGTGGACTTCTTACCATACCGGCGAAAAGTTCCTCCTTTACGTCCCGCATCAGTAGACGTACTTTCTTCTCCTCGGGCATTCCTGAGTCGGCGTGGCGGAACAGACGGCTCATTTCCTCAGTGAAAATCGCGATCGTCTCATTCGGCAGCTGCGCTCTTGTCTCCAGTAGAGCTTGGGCTCGCTCTTTTCGCACGACGCTTTGAAATGTTTTCAGGAAGCCGCTTCGGAAGAGGTCCCACGTCGTCAAGGTGGCTTCTCGATTCTCGAACCACGTCTTGGCGGCGTCCTCCAATGCGAAATAGACATGTCGTAGCTTGTCGTCGCTTGCCCAGTTGTTAAACGTAGCGACCCTCTCATACGTTTCCAGCCAGGTTTCCGGGTCCTCAAATGTGGAACCGCGGAACGTCGGTGGTTCCCTGGGCTGCTGCAGGACGATGGGGGACGCTGGGGCTGCCATTGCGGTTGCCTTGGCCACAGTCTTCTTGGTCTTCTCAGGTAGAAGTCCGTGCTCCGGGGGCAGCTGTTGAAGACGGCGGCTTGCTCGGTGGTCCGGGATTACGTTGGTGTTCTGTTCGCGGTCTGGGCTGGGATCACGGCTTGTCGGGGGTGTCCTGTACATGGACGAAAAGCACCTCCACCAGATGTCACGTGGTAGTGACGGTGAAGAAAGAAGCAATAACACAGTAGCAATACTGTGAACGAGAAAACTAACTTTTATTGGGCGAACCTGTGCCCACAAAAACAGGCTACACTTATAGCACAACGATAGCGGCGAACACGGTCGGCGATCGTCGGAAAAAACTGATCAGCGGGTCAAGCGCGTCGGCTTTTATAGATCACTCGTCGAATGTTCCAGATTACCTGATGGGACCCGCGTGTCTTCCACAAAGTTCTACACCATTCGTGTCACGCGATGAAATCTGATAACGCAAGGTTCGGCGACAACAGACACGCGGATAGAAGCATCGATAACTTTCCAGAAACTTCGGATACATGCAAGCGCGTCCCACGCTGCGCGATAAGATTTGTTAGGCGGTGAAACCTGGTCGCCCGATAAATATAAATACACGTGTCAATAGCATGGGAAAAGGCACCAGTGTAAGCTGTTTATTTTATGTCAACCTTTCAGTTTCGCTACCCACAACATGTTACTCTGTCATCTTAAATACCCTTCTTTTAAAAATATCTTTCCCATTAAATTGCTTGATCGGTAGTTGGGAGGCAGAGCCGCCATGAACTCCCATGAATTCCTTAATGACGCGCGATAGTTGAAGAGCCACAATCGCCAAGGACGTGGTGATGCCCGTGACAAATGACGTCGCCATGAAGGGAGATATCTTTTGTATCTGTAAGACAAGAGCAATAGCATATGTTACTTTTAACTATTGTACTGCACCCGACGAAAGTTCGTTACGTCATATGGACGTACACATAAAAAAAATCGGTCGGCGCCTAAGGCCTCCATCCTACTGTGAACATTCTTCTCGTTTTTATCTGGATCAATTCTGTTGACTTCCGTGTACTATGAATGTAATATTATAGTGTTTATGTTTGTTAGAACCAATAATAGTATTATTGAAGTGATAGCAACAGCATCCGACAAATAACAGCAGCGTGAATTAAAACTGAACCTAACCTCACATTTTAAAACTTTCACGCCCATATCCATGCAGAGCAGATGGGAGCATGGACCGAAGAGCAATGACCGGGAAATGACGTCAGCTCCATCTTGCTGAGCCTTGGCTCGCCATGTTTATTGTTTCTGCCGGAAGGTACGGGGACGTGCCTGCCACCTCTTCTTAAACCAAGCTCTCGGTTGTTTACCCAATGAGCTAGTGTCTCCTTAGTCGGCGCCTGCTTATAAATAAACGAAACATTTCTTCGACCCTTCGACGCAAGTATGGCGACTATAAAGTGGAAACGTCAACAGAGAAAAAGTCGACTCACTTGCTGCATATGGCCCAGAGCATTACGGCGGTTGAAGTAATAAATGCTGATGCGACCTCTTTCCTTCTTCAAGATGGTAATAGACTCCTGCATTCCCAGACAGCCCAAAACTTAATGACGTGCGCTCGCCGCTAGAGGAACATGCATGTGAATGCTGCGAACGAACCGTACTAGTTTGACCCAATTTGATAGCAAACGAAGCTTGGACACACACACACACACACACACACACACACACACACACACACACACACACACACACACACACACACACACACACACACACACACACACACACACACACACACACACACACACACACGCACACACGCGCACACGCGCACACGCGCACGCGCACGCGCACACGCGCACGCGCACACGCGCACGCGCGCACGCGCGCACGCGCACACGCGCACGCGCGCACACGCGCACACGCGCACACGCGCACACACACACACAAACACACACACAAACACGCGCACACGCACACGCGCACACGCACACGCGCACACGCACACGCGCACACGCACACGCGCACACGCACACGCGCACACGCACACGCGCACAAACACGCGCGCACACGCACACGCGCGCGCACACGCACACGCGCACACGCACACGCACACGCGCACACGCACACGCACACGCGCACACGCACACACACGCACACGCACACGCACACACGCACACACACGCACACGCACACGCACACACGCGCACACGCACACGCACACACGCGCACACGCACACACGCACACGCACACGCACACGCACACGCACACACGCACACGCACACAAACGCACACACACGCACGCACACACGCAAACAGTGTTTTCAAATATTCCTGCGTTCTTCGAAATCAAAGATGGTTAGCATATTTCACTGTAGTGCATTAGTCGAGGTTTATACAGAAAATAAAATTGAGTAATAATGCTCGCGCTGTGGAAAGTAGATCGCGTTCATAAGAAATAAAAATTCTTGCGCTATCATTTCAAATTGAGCTGCCAAAGAGGGAAGTTTTCGCTTTAAAATTTGTGGAAAACAAAAGAATTGCAAAGGGATATTAGAGCAATGTGATTTCGCCATGAACCTTGTTTACGTCTACATTCTTGTGCGAGAGTGTTGCTAACTTGAATTGAATTTTTATTCCACTTCTCCTTTTACAACGCATCATGCCTTGCTGCATTTTATTTTTTAACTTGCGATGTGTTGCCTGAACGGTCTGTGGACAATAAAGATGCGCACCATTCCACTTTCATAACATTACAGTTTTGTGTTATATATTTGTTTATCGAAGTTGATGTGTACTGTTTAACTAAGCGAAAAGGAGAAGCTGGCATCAGTCATGACACGAAATCTCCTTCACAAATATAAAATGAAATAAAACAACGATACAAATAATTTTTCCAACTGTTTCGCAAATGTTTTATAGCTGTAAAAAACATGCATATTAGTAGGCGTTCTTTGAGAGCGTAGAAGGGGGAACATTCTTTGTCTACTTGATCCTAAACTACAATTTTTGGTTCTTAAGAAGTGTGTTGTAACTTGCTGCCGTCTTCTCAGCTTTAATTTCGGCTGTACTAACCTGCCTGTTCTTTACGTTTGTAGATGTTGTAATACTTTCTAAACACTGCGACATATGTGAAGCTTTGGCCTCAAATGGCGTTGAAGAAATAGGCATCGTGCGTTTAGAAGACTGTATTTTGCACAAGAGCGGGCTCACCAGACGCCCTTGAGAAGTCAGAAATTGCGTGCAAGTGTGAAAGCCTGCGAGAGTGACTAACGTTTAATTTGGATGAGGTTAACAGCGCACCAAGTGATATAGAAACAAGGTAAAGGTAGTAAACTAAAGAGGCTTGGAAAGCAGCACAAAATCCAAATTTTATGGTTATCTCTTGTTTTTTTAGGTCTCTGTGCGCTGCGAACACCATCGATAAGGAGTAGCGGGGGTGGGGGGGGGGGGGGGCTAGAAGAAAGGCATGAGGGAAGGGCGTGAACACCAGACAATCAGTGGAGTGGGTGCTATTGCGAAAGCTCTGGTAAAAGCAGGGTAGGCTGGAGATCTCAGACGATTGACCATGACCATCAATCTGTGACGTGGTTCGCCCGATAAGTTAGTCTCTCGAAGCGCCGTCGAGGAGCGTTCTCACGATTTACGACAACGCAGGAACATGAGTAAGGCCAACGCCTTTTTTGTGTCCGAGGTAAGAAGTGGTCCGAGAAGCGCTGTGTGGCATGCCTCTCTAAAGGTTCATTCTTTGACCAGATAAAGAAATGGTTATGAGCTCTTGTTCCTCACACCACCACATGGTTCTCCCGTAATCACGCAAGTGCCTCTTTGCTCTCCCGGATTGCCATATGGAAGCCACCCACCAACACTGCGCTATCAATTGCGAATTCAGGCCTAGCAGAACCTCGAGCCTGCGTGTCATCAATTTTGCAGCGCAGTCACATAACTCGCGCAACGCGAAGCGTGCAGTCTTTTGCACCGTTTTGAACCATTTTGTTTTTCATTATGTGATAATATGTGTCGAAATTTGTTAAAGGAATTAAGACTCGCAAGACCAAACTGGCGGAACACGACGGCGAAGATGGGAGCACGGTAAACACCATGGTGGCGTTTCCGCTAACGGTTAACGAAATACGTGATCACTGATCTTGTGCGGATAGCGTTGCTGGTTTGCTGATACTGGAAGCCCAGAAAAAAAAGGCAACAAAGCTTCTGTGACAATAATAAGAAGACGATGTCTGTAAAACGACAAAATCAATATAAAAATAAAATACACGAAGAAGACAATGCATGCAATTTAAGAGTTTATAAGAAACAAAACACAAGTGAGGTGTGCAATGAATGGTGGCTACAGTTGTAGACAGGGCAAGCCGACCACGGGATTGTAAATCTCCACCACCTTCATTCGTCTTCAGTAGAGAAGCTTCTCGCAGCACTCGCTCGCCTTTCTTTGTCGCTACTTGGCGGCCTCAGTCCTTGTTAGCTTCCCTGCCTTTCATTGATCTTTTGCTCTCTCTTCATTTATCGCCTCAGATTATACCTGTAGCTGCCGCATCTGCTGCGATGCCAGGGGGCGCTCACACAAAGAACATCAGCAAGGCCTCCTTGAAGCCCTTGGGTTTAGCGAGAGCAGGGAGAAAGTAAACATGTCCGCAATGGAAATTAGTAAGAGGCGATTGAAAGGTTCGTGGAAGAAAATTAGAGAAACGACAAACAACGGAGGCGTACGCAGACAAAGTTCCCAATAGAGGTTCAGAATGCTTGGTTATGGGAATTACGCCTGTCCTTTATTTCTTCCTTTTTTCACATAGATAGGAAACTAGACAATTTAATAACGAGAACTTGGTGGCGCAACCCACCACTCCGTTCCAAAGGGGAGACTTATACCATCTATCCATACATCCACCCACGAAGGAAATAAAGAAGGTAGTGGAGCGTAGGTTGCAGTAATAGCTGTGAAGCTTACGTGTCACTCGTTTTTCCTTTCGTGCTCAACAGTGGTGACCCTGACGTGCTCAACATACCTTTTCTTCGTCATCTTTAGATAAAAGAAAGAATTCCCAAATTTTACTACTAGAGAAGTTGTTGCAGGTTCCTCGTTCCATAACCTGTGAAATGGTCTGGTCCCTTTGCTAGGGACCGCCTGGAATGTATTACAAGTGGTGCCCTTTCGCAGGTGTCTGCGTAGATACGATATACCAGTTCAATGCTTGCGATAAATTTAAATAAATATGCTTCTTTATGGTGGAGTTCGAGAAAAAAGTCACACCGCCTACATTTCCCATCATATTTTTAACAATCAGTAGCAATTATGTAGAGCTTGCTTGCATATTTTGGCTTTTTATTGACGAACTTCTTCGTTATCATCATCATCATATGTTGATTTTAGTCGGGAACATAGACTCACCCCTGTATTGCGTCAGCCGAATTTTATTCTATAACGCCGAGTTTCCTAATCTCATTTTACCAGACTTTGTCGTTCTGGACAGCATTTTTCCCATTGACACTCACTTCTTCATTTTTCAATTGGTCACTGGTTATCTAGCTGCGGCTTTATTTATACTATTGTCCTTTTGTCCAATTATCCTTTTCCATTTGTTCTTTACTGCCTCTATTTTCCTAATCTCAATTATAACATATCAGCTGCACGTATATAGGCACTCTAATCTATAGCACCGTTTTAAAGTTTAATCTATAATTTTCGTGCTCATTGGGCAGCACTTAGCTTCTCCTAAAGCTCTTCGCTATCCTCCAAGTTTCTGCCCTATTTTGTCTATAAGGCTCGCACATTGCAGACTAATGCATTAAATACACATTTTAAGTGTACTAGTACAACTTTGCGTTTGTGACTCCCCTCTTCAATGTCGCAAGGTTAACACAGATATACTTTGATTTGAAGCGCCTAAAGTAAGCTCGCTTCAGGAAAGAAAGTGATGAGCACCATTGTCGTGATAATCGCCATTTTGTCGAGCATCGGGCGAGTATGGTGTATTGCAATGGTTTAATTGCTGCAACAAAACAATGGTGACTGAGAAGATCTAAGGGAAATGTGGAAGGTGCTGTTCGCGTCACACTTTGATGCTTGACATTTATACAGCATATTCATTTCATCCTCGACCTGTCGAAGCGGTGTTGAGCTAGATATTTGTTTGTATTGTCGCTAAAGACAACGTGTTTGATTATTTTGAGCGTAAAGGCTTGGAACAAATTGTACTTGGAACAAATTCTGAGGACAGCCCCATTTTCAAGATATTAATTTTTAAAGTGTCTGAAGAAATGTATTGGTGTTGGATATACGTTTGTAATGCTTCATTACATTGCACTGCAATTTCATAAAAAAAAGAAGTAACTGCAATGCCAATACATTTAGTCGCACTCTTTCAAAAGTAACATCTTGAAAATGGTGGATTCCTTAGCAATTGTTCTCAGTGGTTACGGCTAGGGGACTCCCCGACTATAATTCGTACATTGCAATATGTGTAGTGAAGTAAATAACGAAAAAAGGTAATTAGCGCAATTAGATTAATTATTCAGTTAAGCATTTCTATTTCTCGTAGAAGTAATGGCCACCTCATCGAGTAATTTAGATGAAGGGCTAGAATTTTGCTATCTGCACAGGCAATTTTTTTTTCATGTGATGCAGCTAAAAAGAACGCCATACATGTAACCTCACAAATGCGACACCTGGGCATGGATATATATATATATAATAAATCAATTGAAAGTAGGCGCTACGTGTTTCTTGTCGTTTCTTTCGAATTTGTCTCTGAGGCTCATTTACATGCCTGCAATGCTAAACAAACTCGCCCAATTAGCACTGTTATATCTGTTCCTTGGGTCATCTCAAAGACCGGCCGTGGGTGCAAGTAATGGCAGGGCGGAAGCTGGAGTGGAGTACGGTCGTGTGGGGGCCCAGGGGCCTGCGTGCCCCGAAGACCTTTGTTTGAATAAAGTTTTTAACAACAACAATGAGCGCGGTGCTGTAGATTTGGAGCACACTCTGGTATGGGCACTGCCAGGCAGGGAGCGAAAACAGCTTGGTAATGTCAGGGGAGGGCCCACGGGCGCGCACAAACAATCTCCAAGACTATAGCTTGCCTTGCCGCAGTTTCAAGCTTCACCGTCGACATCTTGGAATGTAGCACGCCTCAACAGCGCACAAGATTGATAAGGTTTTCTCACGGAGCAGAGATATTAGCACAGATTAGTAACGCAAACTGGAAGCGTCGGTCGCACTTAAACAGCCGAATTACAGGCGGATGACAACGGAAAGGTAAACATGGTAGTTTTGGGTAGGCATCATGGTTGTCACACTAAGCGACGACTTCCGGCAGCATATGAGACGACAGCCATGCATGCAAAATTAAATGGGCTAAACAAGCAAAGAAAGCTTTGCGTTAAAACATGCAGCAAAATATAAAGCGAGAGCGATACACAAAACCTGCTTTAGAAAGCATTTATGCCATCTTTTTCGTCAGTCCTCACATTCATGCCTACATTTACTGAGAGAATGGTGCCTGGTTGCACTTTCCGTTAGAATTCATGGTGATAAGAAAAAGAAATGGTGATTTTCCAAACCATAGAGAAAAAGCTTATTTACCAGCGTGATACACTGACATGCAATGCCGAGGTAGTGTTTGCTTGCGGCGGGATGTCAACAGACTGAAGGAGCCAACATGCCTTCTTTAAGTGTACCACCAAAATATGCTTCCGGCGTGCAGCACAGTCAACGCATAATGATTTATAAATATATTCTGAACCTGTAAGAAGGGGCGCTCTTTCTCGCATACTTGTTCGTGACGGTGTTTTACATTCTTTGATTTCTTTTCGTTAGTTGGAGAAGTCTGGAATATAGAAATTCATCAATATAGTTTTACATGATTTTTCTATGAATTGAGAGTGACAGCACCGTAAGTGCATCCCTGTCACCGATACATGTCGGACAGGACGAGGTACCGAGGCAGACGGAATGTGAGAAAACTTTACGACAGACTGATGCGGACAATCAACAGAGCATTTTGTGTTTTCCTGATGCTTTCACGCATGGCGAAGGGCTCAGGCGTCTTTTCCCAGCAGTAAAGTGAGTCCATCTGCTCAGCACTGCGCTTCGGTAATGCGTCGTGCCTCTTACCACGGCTGCATCGATCGTGCTCGTACTCAACTTGCCTCCCCGCTTTGTCGTAGCATTCTTACAGTACATCTGAGTTTCTTGCGAAATGCCATATCCCTAGGCGTGCTGGACTCCTTACTCATGGGAAAAGAATTTCACTGTTCACTTACAGCGTCAAACTAGGCATAATGCACTTGAAACGCTCGGGAGCTTACCCGAAATGGTCTACGTTCTCTATTTTATTCTTTTAAGAATTTTGCGTTGTGGCAGCAGTGTTTTTGAGTCGTAAAAGTGTGAACGATTTCGGTTTATGCCTTGCTTAGTTCGAAGCTTCGATTCGTGGCTCTTAGGAACTGTCGCTTTGTGCGCTAAGAGCAAAACGTTCGTACGATTGTGAAATAGCTGAAAGGCCCATGTTATGTAAATATAAACTATAGAAAAAGAAAGGACAGTTCCATCCTGTATGGGCGAAGCATTGAACGCACAAGCCAGTTTAGCGTTGCTCTGAAGCTCCTCAGATGGAGGAGCTTCAACATTACGCTGGGACGGCAGAATCTTGACACAGTGCAGCAGGTGAAGGCAAGTGCGGCTGCGCAGCCAAAACGTGGAGCGCTGAGTGGCGCCAACGACGGCATTTGCAGCCATCGCACCTAGATTCTTGCACGAAATGATATCGAAGGAAAAAGAAACGTAGTCGTTCGTTGCTGGGAGGTTAATGTCATTTCACTCAGGTCACTGAGCGCACCACTATGTGGCGTTCACATGGCTGCGTATCAGAGACGCAGCTGCATTGGTGCACAATACTTATGCCAGTGTTGGGAGGGAGAACGTGATACCCTGGCGCCACTGCGGAGCCAATTGAGCGGACCGTGATGGTGCATACCCTTTTTGCGTTTTTGCAGGCAAATACACTACCTGCCTGTCGCGTCTCTGCTATCCTAAACCACAGCACGCGGACTGCGCGTCCATTGTTGACACTTTAACAGCACAATGGTATAGACGGCGATACTTTATTAGCGTGTAAATCACACATGACTAGCACATCGCAGACGAGAACAAATTGTTCCTCCACTACGAAGCTTTTTCTTTTCTTGAAAATCCGCGTGGGTTTCATTTGTAGCTTTGTTATGCATACGGCTAGATGAACAATTTTCATTTAGTGACCGTTCCTCCTTGCGCGATTCAGCCGAACTGATTTGCCAAAATAATACATTGCGGAATGTCGGAAGCATAGAGCACGTAGAAATTGCCTGTTGGGACATTCGAGGGTGGAGGACGAATATAAGGGTTTTCTTTTTTCTCCCTCTACACGGCTATGAACCCCAAAATAAAGGATAGTAAAAGTCGCAGCTTGCGCTGACTGTCAGAATATTTTTATTATGCTTCTCTCTAAATGGGAAGCGAAGTTGCGATGTGGCAGTCAGGCGTAATGTTCCGGAAGGTAATGAACACCATGCATGATCAGCCCCTCTTCTTTGAAACAAGTCATTTGTTCACGGGACTTTTATTTGGATCAATGCAGCTCGTACGCGTTGTTGCTTTCCCGTCGCTCTGACATACGAAAAATCAGGTGTAGCCATAACGGCTTTAGTGCATTACGTGAAGCCATTAACAATGTTTGTCAGAGCAGCTGCACTCATCAAGTCTCCCGGAGTAATGATAAAAAAATTTTTCTGCCAGCAATATTTATAGACTGCATGACGCTGAGCTTCCTGCGGCAGGTACTTGCGTCAGGACGAGGCCCTTACTCACAAGTGAAAAATGTTATTGAACGGAAACGAACATATGCACACAAAAATGGAGTAGGGCGGCTGAGCGTGCCTGTCAAGGATTACGGGTTAAATCATTTGAAAAGCAACATTAAAAGTGGAAAGAAATGTCTAAATATTAAGAAACTTGAATTCTTTCTGTCCTATCCACTCTCTTCGTTCTCGTCCTCGTGCGCTTGCATAGTTTCAAGGTGCAAGTAAACCAACTAGCGCAGTTATCCATTCTGTTACATTTTGTCATCGTAATACAGTCATCATGCCTATGTTCTCCCACCAATCTTGTGATGCCGTCGCGGTTGTTGTATTGTGATCATTCTAGCTTTGTCTTAGGACTGCTGTCTCGATCTTGTCTTCATCTTGTAGTCCTCGTGCCATTGTCCTCCCTTGTCTTCATTTCACTTTGCTGGCGCTGTTGTCGTTATACCATCATTAACATTTAAGAGTCATCATCCCATTGTCGTCACGCCGTCGTCATCATACCGCCTTTTTCATCCCATCCACGTCAGTACACCTTAGCCGTCAGTTCCTCGGCGCTGCGTCGGCTTCATGTATTCGTCGCCATGGTACCGTGCTGAAGGGAGCCCTTGGCAAGCGAGTGCCACAGCTAACTCGGATGATACTGGAGTATGTACCATTCGCTGAACCAAAGAAAGTCTGAGAATGCCATTATACATGTTTAATAAACGTAAGTGCATGAGGGCGGTATGTCGCTACAGTTTTCGAATGTTAATTGCGTTACCATCGACAGTAACTTTCAAGTGAGTTCTGCGTTATTTTTTTTCTTTGTGTGTTCGCTTGTACGTGGTACTGGTACATCGGAAAATCTGACGATATGAAAGAACGCGTCGAATCCGTGCACGCAGGAAAATGGCTCGCTCCATATTCCTTTGAAAGAGGACTATTGGAGCTCTCACTTAAGTTAAATATGTCAGTAATCACTCTTCCCTTTTCGGTCACAGCGAGAAACTTAGGCTTGTCTTCCAGTCTACTCAATCTACAATAATCGGCGGAGTGCATGTTCTTATCTCTTTGTTACTTTTATCTGATCAATCAATACCAGTTTACTCAAACGATGCGTAACGCATGTCTGCTCAGGAGGACAAAACATTGTGACTGCATCCTAATGATGGTTACGAACTGAGATGCATGCACAAAGAGTGAAAGGTATCCTACATCTAAATTGATACTTAAGCTCATTGACAAGGGATAGAGGGAAGGGTGGTAACCCACAAGCTCTATATTTCACATGAAACCAACATTTCAAACACTAGCGATCAGCGACGACACTGTGCAGTGGTGGCAAGTCATAATCATTAGCACACGTTTTTCTGCTGAAGTGCGAGGATATTGAAATAATTTTGAAAATCATGCAGATACTTTGTTTTGTTCTGCTCCTTATCAATTATCGCGGAGAGCGGCTACTTCCACTTTCAGTTTTCCACAGAAAAAAAAGAAGTAAAAACAAATCAATGAAAAATATAAAGTGATCAGAGCTATAAGAAATAAATCAGCATAAATGCTTTTTGATAAGAGCTGCTGTTTCATCACGTGGCAGATCGTTTTAAAAGTGCTCTGCCAGTGGTGAGACTTTTTCGCAATAGCTGGGCATGCCCAAAAATTGTCTGCTCATGCAACCACAGGGAATAACTTCGATTATCATAGGTTGGAACACGTTTCATGATAAAGAAAAAGAACTCAATGGAAAATCGCATTTCAATTATGCTGCCTGGGACCTCTGTTCATTCTAATGCGACTCGCTTTAGCAAGACAGGATTTAGTCTCTATACTAGGTAATGAAGACAGATGCGCTGGAATTCTCGATAGAGGCAATTACTTTCGCGTCCATCTTGCACGACATGATTTAGGTTTCTTTACCTTACGAGGTTTTTATTATTTACGTCATTTTGCTAAAGAGGGTGCTAGTGGGCTTGTTTTGACAAGCTTTCAAAATTATGCAAAGCACCCGAACATTTTCTGAGCACGCGCAACATAACGCACATCTTCGAGATTTCTGTCATGATGCAGACCAGCTTGCTTGGGAACAAAAACCCAGCACGAAATACATTCTAAAGGTTGCGTAACCCTGAGTGTAGTTTAGAGATCTCACAATGAATTGATGGATCTGCGAATACCTACTGAAGATCTGTAGACGTTTGTATGAAAAAGAAATGCGCATAGAGCATAATGCGTGAAGTTACGACACTAAATTTGTTTATTAAAAAGTATTGCTTCTCCCTGTAATGTACGATGCCGCATTAATATAAAAAAAACGCTATGAAGCATAATAAAGAAAAATGCTTCGAAGTGCTGCTGGTATATGCGAGTTCGAGCTTGATTGTGCAATAACAGGAGCAGGTCGTGCTCCAAGAATGAGCCCATTTTGCTCGTTTGAAGAACGGCGCACGGCAGATGCTGCCGATAGTCAAAAAATGAGCAAAACAGGCAATTAGTACAGAAGATTGAGATTGACCATTGGCCGCATTTCTTGTAACTTCACAAGATAAGTAAGCGTGCAGACGAACGATGAGTTACATAGAAGTTCTGCAGGTTGATTCTATTACACACTAGAGAAGTAATGGTAATGAGTCCGTTACGTTCTTTGTTGTATAGTACAGCTCGTAATGGTTGAAACAATCATAGAAGAAATAAGGATACGAAATTTTATTTTGTGCTGTTCTTCGCCTTGCGACACATATTCATTACAATGATCAGCCGTAATTTAGCACGACACGCACACTAATTAGTCGAATATATTAGGTAAAATCCTTGTCAAAGAGTTCGGCAGCAATGATTAGGCGGGCGTGTATATAAGACAGATTACAACCATTCTTGTTGGAAGAAAAAAGAAAGGAGGGCGAAGCAGACTGAAGACGAGTGCGAGGATAGATTCGTCGGGTGATGTTGAAAAAGCTTCTCACCTAAATCACACACAAGTTGTTTTACGTGTCCTGCTTTCATAATTTGCGTAAGACAACCCTATTCGTTTGCACCGACGTTTGCGGTTGGAGCACACGTATAGGTGGTCGAAGGAAGAAACTTTTAAGAACGTGCCAGACTACATGTCAGAGCCAGAGTTGAGAGTATCTGAGGAACGTATCCTTTGCTGAGCAGAGGAGGTACTTGCGAACTAGAATGGCTATTTATGATTAAAGATGAAAACAAGCACTTCTTTAGAGTAAAGAAATAATGTGTTTTGTTTATCCGGCTTTGTGGATAAATAAACATCCGTAAAACCTGTGCTCCGAACATACACAATGCACAAACGACTTCAACAACACCCTTTTCTGAAAAGGACCAGAAAAATTATGTTAACCAGAGCAACAAATTTTCTTAAAAGACAAAAAATATAATTAGATGCTTTATCTGGATTTAAAAAAGGAAGATTAACCGAGACCGCAATATTTACCATAAAGAAACATACACTAGGCAATATCAATAAAAACCTTTTCATTCTGGGCTTTTTCATTGATTTTACAAACGCTTTAGATTGTGTAAACCATAACATTTTATTACAAAAGCTTTCACTATGCGGCATAAGCAGTAATGCTCTTGAACCTTTTAAAACGTGTTTGACGAAAATAAGTCAGTATTATATCTGACAATTAAAAGCGGTGTACAGCAAGGCAGCGTTTTGGGCCCATTATTATTTAATACATTCATAAATGACATTCCCGACATGGACACATCCCTTAACTTTGGTATTTACGCTCACGACAGCACTGTTCTATTTTCTGACCCTGATGCAGACGTATTGGCAGGAAAGTGCAACATTTCATTGCGTAGTTGTTGTACTGGTCCGAACAAGACAGACTGGAAGTGAATCGGCTAAAACCAAAATCGCACAAGGAACAAAGCATTGAAAATAGAAACAAACCATTGAATCATTGAGGAAAAAAATAGTTCAATACAATGCAAACACTCCATACTTATCACACATTGCCGTTGCATTTCAGACCTCTCATAAGGTGTACAACTTTCGTATTGTGAGCTCATTCTATTTTTCGACCAGCTTCTCCGACGATTTCCTTACATACACAGCATCTTTAAAGCCCGCACTAAGTAACGTATGCACGCAAAACACGGACTTGGGATTTATACCGCATTTCCGCACAAGCTACAAGTTACATACTCTTGAGCATAATTTACCTATATGTACCTAGAAAAAAGTCTCCCATTTTGCTTCCTTACTTTCTTCGCGGCAACATGATTTTGGAAGTCGACAAATATAAATATTTAGGCATAACACTCCACAATAAGTTAAAATGGTCGGCTCACATTACTAATATTTCTACATCTGCATTTCGGAAGCTATGGGTTTTACGAAGAAAGCTAAAAACTGCCCCTGCACACATAAAAAAATTGGCTTACGAAACTTGTGTGTGGTCTTTACTTGAATATGCTTCAGTAGTGTGGGACCCACACACAAAAAAAGATATAATGATCCTTGAAAAAGTCAATAGGAAAGCGGTTAGGTTTATATACGGAAAATACAAAAGGGAAAACTCTCCTTCGCAGTTAATGATCTCAAATAACATTCATACACTAGAAACCCGCAGAAAGATTAATAGATTGATATTCTTGAACAATAGTTTAACAGGAAAAAATAAGCTCCAGCTTCCAGAGTTCATTAAGCGTCCTCTAGTGAGAACCGCCCAACAAATGGGCAATATTTTGTGACTCGAAAGCAGCCCTCCAGAGCTTGCGAAGCTTACGACGTGGCAATTATGAACAGCTGGTGTCAAAAATCAACGAAACCTGCCATTGCGCATCTGAACGAGGACATGACATCATATTTCAGTGGCTGCCGGGACACTGTGGCATCGTTGGTAATCACCTCGCCGATGACGCTGCCCGACGTGCCCAGGCTGGCTCACCGACAGTCCTTATACCTTTATCCAGAGTCGACGCTGCAAGAGAGCTTCGCAGTCTTGCTCGTGCAATCACGTTAGGTTGCTGGCATACACCACAGAACTCTAAGTGTCGTTTACACAGTCTCGACCCATCACTAAAACTTACATTACCAGCGAACCTTCCACGACGTGACGCAACACTGCTGTGTCGGCTGTGGGTAGGAGTAGCATTCACCAACTCCTACAGCTACCGCATTGGAATGGCGGATTCACCAATGTGCGCTAAGTGCAAGTGTGAAGAGACCATCAGTCACCTTCTGTGCCACTGTTCTCGCTTCGATAATCAACGTGAGACTCTCCAGTGTGCATTAAATAGACTGGATGACAGGCCATTCACGGAAGCGAAGATCTTGGGAGCCTGGCCTTACAGCTCATTGGCCCAGAAAGCAGTTAGAGCGCTTTTTCGCTACCTGAAGGCAACGGACTTGAGTGCCCGACTATAGACAACCTACACTTAAGTTCTCTCTCTTTCTCTTTCACTCCCCATTCCCCTCCCCACGCGTAGGGTAGCAAACTGGACTCAGTCTGGTTAACCTCCCTGCCTTTCCGTCTTCCCTTCTCTCTCTCTCTCTCTCTAGTGAGAAGGACTCGGAGCGTTCATGAGCATTCACTTGCTCCCATCTTCGCCAAAACTAACAGCTTTAAGTACAGTTTTTTCCCTAGAACAGTACAAAATTGGAATTCGTTACCGGCATCTGTTTTTTCTTCACAAAAGTTTTCTGATGCGTTACATCGTCTACTTACCTGATATGTATGTTTTGTGTCCTTGTGCTGCTAATATTGTATAATTTTATTCTTTTGGTATCCGTGTGCTGCTAATATTGTACAATTTTATTCTTTTGGTTTATTCTTGTGATATATGTGTGCTGCTAACATTGTATAAATTTTATTCTCTTGGTTATATAACAATGTAAATTCATTCCTGCTTGGGCCAAGCAATGGCCTGCAGTATTCTGAAATAAATAAATAAATAAATAAATAAATAAATAAATAAATAAATAAATAGAACAGGTACAAGCATATTAAGGACTTTGAAAGAGCTAAAAGAATATTTTCGAGACATATAGCCTTATATTACTGGTAACATTTAGGATGCTAGACAAAGTGTACATGGGTTTTCTTTAACCTCAACTAAACTTTGAACTAATATTGTTGGAAATGGATATGTCATAAATTTTTACTGTAGGAATATCTGTGCGCACTTGAAGTGTAATCAGTTTATTCGTGCATATATGATAAATGTGTGGGTTAGTATATATGCAGGCATATGTGCAAGAATTTGTGCATGTCACATGTGTATATTATTATTGACGATGTTTTATCATTAACCTGTTTGATCTCCTGAGTGTCACCCCTGCTAAGAGTTGCCAAGTCACCCGGGCTCACTTAAGCCATATAAAACAGCTTTTTTCCCAGCTATGTCTACCGGAAATGTGTATTTTCCGTGGAAAATAAACAAGAAATGAAATGGAACAGCAACAAAAAATCAATGCACGTGTACTCCTCCTCATATTTACGGGCAGTGAGAGTATTTGCACTGCATGGATTATCATGTTCATTGCAAGTGATTTTATTGGTTCTGCGCCGTCCAGGAAAGAAAGACAAGCGTCACATACGTACTACCAATATCCTCGTATGGCGTCACCCCTTGATCCATGCTGCACAAATGTATCAGAACAAATATGAAAAAAAAAACTGATTGTCGGGGACATTTAAGGAATCCAATTAGATGAAAAACCAGAAGAAAGGTTTTCTAACACGGCTAATTTATTCTTATATGGGAGCAATGTGTAGTATTTAGTACCTCTTGAAGTAAATTTATGTTCGCAGTAAATGTGTAAAGGGATTCGAAAATCCCCATGAATTATAGGATTTCGTTCGCACGAAAATAGCAAATATGTAAGCGCTGTTTAAGTATGCACCAGGAACTGTATATTATCTGTAACCCATTCACAAGACTAACTGAAAATGCCTGCACGTGGCCCTGCGCTACACCTATGGCATTGATTCAATTAAGCGAAATGTATGCAACGTTCTCTTAACACAAACGAGACATCAATTGCCTGTCTAGACGCAATGTCTGTGAACTATACTGCGAATTGAACAAGCTAGCCCGACTTTTTATGGTAGGAGGAGTAAGCCTGTGAATACCCGCGTGCAATAAACTTCATGGGGATTCAATACGTTCACAGGAGATTGGAGAGGTAGCTGTTGATGTTGCCAAAGCTTCACTCAAGTTATTTTGACATCAGAGGTTGAAATGAAAGGACAAAGTCTGCAACAGACCAGTAGCTGCGAAGCTGAATATATTTGACCATTGCAATAGAGGAGAAAACTACGAACCTAGAGAAAAGAAAGAAAAAGGAAGAAATGTGTAGAAAAGAGGGAAAGAATTATCGCAGTCTCGCCATAAGGGCGAGAAGATTAATGCGATAGCAACATGTGAGAATATTAAACTGAAGTGTAAGACTCGTAGACGTAGTGGCACTGTGAATTGAAGTAAACGTAAGCTGACTAAGCAAAAACGAGCTATTCTGCTAGGGGTCCTCTGTATAAATTCTGTCGTCGGACAATTTCATTTAGGTTATTAATTAAGACCTAGGTCTTACTTAGCGACTTTACCACCACTCATTTTCGCGGTCAGGTTACATTTTCGTATCGGGCATGTTTCAAACCTCTTGGCTGATCGCGCAGGTTGGGCACAGCCGTGCGAATAAAATTACATCATTTTAAGGTTTGAGCTCTCCTATTGTTTCGCACTTGTAACGTTTAAGTTTGAGAAGATTTAACGTGCAAATCATGCGCGGTCGGTGTTTCTTTCCGTGGCATTTGTTCGTGGCATTTGTTCGTAGGCCCGCCCGCCCGCCCACCCGCCCGCCTGCCCGCCTGCACGCCTGCCTGCCTTGCCTTGCCTTGCCTGAGACAACAAGCACGCTAATATTGGATAACTTGGTAAAAGATTAGGTCGTGGCGCCGAATGAACAGCAGATTCGCTTAGCAGAAAAAAATCGCCTTGTAGCGTGATTTGCTCAGCGTGAATAATAGTAGCAGACCAGGAGATCAGTCGCTTCTTATCTTCACAGCTTAGTGTGATGCCAATATATGTCTAAAAACTGTATCTTCGTATCACTTATAATTTAATTTTGTCCCTTTATGCAAGATCAAGTAATGGTGACACTAACACGTATGTGTGTAGCTACAACTACACAATTACAGTTAGAAAAGATGGCTTACCAGACGCAGACCCAGTTTGCTACCCTGCACTTGGGAATGGGGAATAAAAGGCCTAAAAGGTGGGAAAAAGAGGAAGAGAGAGCGATCACTAGTGTCGTACACACTTAAAGGCACCTGCCAATTTAACATACGGTCGTAGAGAGCTTTCAACTTGAGGCACTCTACCAACGCCGTACTCAGTTATCGCTCTAGCGGCGAGCATAGCCATGGTAAAAAATCTGTGATGTACACATTTAGAAACAATGTAAAATGAAACATGCTGATAAGACGAATGAACGTGTCTTAGAAGTTAGAAAGTATCATTTCGAGAATGAAGATGTCTCGCAAAAAACGGTTAAACATACGTTCCTGAGTACCAAGATGCCAGCCATATATGCAGTGCATTTTTGGTTTAGCACTGCACATCAATAAAAGCGGACGACTTCTCTCTCAACATGGCACCCAATGTAGGTTCAAGCTAAGTCTACGGGATACTGAGTGCCCATAGATAAGCTTGGTGAGTCATTCGCATGATAGTGAGAAACGTGCTCGGGGTGCCATCAGGCAAGCTTCTCAAGCTTCACCTTGAGAGGTTCTCTTCCTGTTCTGTCTCCTATGTATCGGTTCTATATTAACGTCACCACAAGTTTAAAAATTATGTTACACGGCACACCCTCCTTGATGCCAACGGGCGAAAAACAAAGCACTTTGAAATCGGAGAATTGGCTTTAAAACACGTACCATAGACTAATGTTCCCGAAGTGTCGAGCCTCGACAAGTGCTTACTAGTGCAGAACGAAAAAACTTAGTGTAGTTCTCTATTTTACGCGACCTCCCGGAAATGTTTCGACAGCGCGAAACTCGTTGGAGCGGCCTGCGACGATGCCACACCTCCCAAGACTGCACAATGTACTTCCTTCTGTCGCCAACCCGCTTGTCTCGCTTTCCCAGCATCTTGGCTGTCGCTAGGGGCCCTCCTGCACTGCCCCGAAACGATGTACGCTACGAGAGAACGGTCCGAGCCGGTGTAGCGTTAAACCCTCCCGGAGAACTCGGCCTAGCTAGCTGCCTCAAACACTGTGTTCTCAGGTTGGTGTTCATCGAACTTGCGCCTAATTACTCCGCGGCGGCGAAGCAGTAAACTGGGAAATCTCGGTGGACAGGGAGGTAACTGCATAAAAGTGCACACGCTTGGTAAATAGTGTGCCGCTACAAGCCGGCCCTAATGTGCAAAGGTCGTGTCGCGAGGAAAGTTATGGGGGCGGCACTGGCGGACGAGGACAGAGCATTGCTGAACTCTTCAGAAAATTGCCGAGCGTGGGACGCCCACCGGTGAGTGGGCATCCCTCTCTCAAATCCCCGGGTCCCGACATTGCTGACGGAGTTCTAGATCTTGTTATTGGTTTACTGAATGATTTTCATTTACGTTTAACAGCACCTAACTATCATGACCTCCTCGTACTTTCAGCTTGGTCTTAAAAATGCAGACTAGACTACACTGTGATCTTGGAAGGAAGACAAAACAGATGTCACCGTTAGTAGCACTTCTTGCAAGATATGGCGCGAGCAATACTAGATAAACGTTATTGTAGGAACAGTATTCAGTTTATACACATTTATTTCTTTACACGTGGAATAACTCATATCTGATGGCCGTAAAAACGCGGTAGTGTTTCAGCGTTACAACAAATTGTGACAGCATTGTTAACCCTCCAATCCTGAATGTATCACAAATGTTATACTGTTCTGATAAATCAAAATTGGGATTTAAGCAAGGCAATTTAACGCATGCTTATACTGGCCTTTGGATAGTCTGTATGGCGTTTTCAGTTGTGGACAGCGCCGGAAGCTGATTACTAATGAATTGCCTACTTTACCTAATTAACGTATACATGAAGTACTATATCAATGCATTCTTTGCAGAAATAAATCTCCTCTCAGCAGAGATTAACGTAAACAAGTTGTCCTACTCTTCCTTGTCTAACTGTGTTTGGCTATTACAATGTTAAGTTCATATCTAATTTTGGCACTTGATCTGCGACGTTTAGAGCAATTCTTGAGCTCCGTGTCCGTGACAGCGAGTCGGCAATTCTGCATGAAAAACTTTGACACAGATATTCCTGAATTTTAAAATTTTGCATTGTGTTTTGTCGAGGATTTAATAAAAGATCAGCACCTTGCGGTCAGTATTCACTTTGTTCGCATTTAAGTTATAAAAGAATAAAATTCATTATTTGTTATACTGCCCGTAATGTGCCCACTTAAATAATTTTGTGAACTTGAACAGTAACGTTACAGGGCAGCAACTTTCTGCGGTAAATGTAAAACTGTTGTGGATTGTATGTAGGAAGGGTAGAACGTCTTTATGACATCGGTAGCGTGTTTGATTCAAAGCCAAATAAAGACTTAGATTTTAAAGCTAACCCTCACTTGCCTCTTTTTGATACTCTACGTATATAATCTTGCCGAGTAGAATAGAAATTGGGCCACTGAGTACGTGCCCATTGTTAGCGAATCCCCCTAAATGGCCATGCGTCGCTGTGACACGACGGGTATAGAAGACCTAATTTCGGTTACATATGTAAATATCTTTAGGCCTGCGTTGTACTTCTCTGTGTGCATACACCTTTCATCACCGTCCACAAGCATCATTCATCGCCTTTAACCTCGTGACACAAAAAGCTAACAGCTACAGGCAGCGAGGTGTTAGCTCTTTTTCCTTCTATAATATTTAATACCCTGTACTCCCTTACACCAAGAACGGGTAACAAGCCGGTCCATTCACTAGCTAACCCCCTGTTTCAGTCCTTTCCTCTCCTCTATTCTCGTGTCATTAGCTATTGTTTTGTACCTCGTTTACGAAGCGTCGCCTAATTTCTGATCCCAAGTTGGTAAAGCCTTGAAAGCAGATAGCTCGCTGGATTCTGAATTTAGGAAGTGGATTGGCGTAAGTAAAAACATGCTATTGCAATTGAAGATAGTCTTCGAAAGAATATTATTTCCTCTTACTATGAAGGTAGTTTATTAGAAAAAAAATAGGCCTACTGTGTAAGTGAACTACATGACACAGGGTCTAATGCGCGCGTTACATAGTTACGTTGGCGGTAGGTTACGTGGTTCCCGAAGGCTGTGCAGTCTCACACAGCGTCTCGAAGTGTGCGCCGCTACGAGGGAAGAATGCGAGGAACATTAAACAGGCAGATGGCTTTCGCACGTGAGGAATATGCGCGTGATCCTGGTCAGGTCAGGTTAGGTGCGATCCTGGCAGTGAAACTGTTTTCTTGCAGCTTTAAGAGCTCCGTCGGAGTGGTTACAACGGCGAAGCTTCGCCGTGAAAACACGATTTTTGCTCAAAATGACAAAAAATTGTTGATTCTCCCGTATTTGCCTCCAGCGCGATTTGTAAGTAATATACTGTGATGCATGAGGATGTTAAAGTGAGCATTTACCACCTAGAAGGCTTTAAGGATGTGCTTGCTGAAGTTGCTCCCTGATGTTAACGTTTTAAGGGAGCATCGCACGAGCCACGTTTGGGCAATAAAAAATCCCCAGTGTCTGGTCATTAACCTTGAAAATCAAGACAGTAGGATGAAGCTTCACTGTCTCCTTCCCAACATGCCTTATGAAGATGTGCGGCCTTCGCGCGTTAATTTCGGGTAGGTCACTGACGTCTCGAGAGAGCACTGGGATGTCCATGGGCTCTCCGACATGGGTTGGCACCTGGTGTGGTTGAAACTGAAACCTGGAGTCAAACTAGACGACCTAGCACACCAGCTGTACGTTGCAAGAGAACTGTTACTTTTCGTCGTAACAGGCAAAGCACCGCTGTGCTTTAGGTGCTAAGGAAATGTACATATCCATTGTGGTGTTTGCAGGCGTTTGGGTCACGAAGAGCAGGAGTGTGCCCGAACATACGCCATGGACACTGAAGACTCATACGAACCTGCATTCGGATTTATGTCGATGATATTGGCGATTTTTACGCACATAGAGAAACCGAACGTGAGGCTGAGTGCGTATTGTATAAATTTTGAAGACACAATGGCTGCTTTCCTCTACAAAATTTTGCAAAAATAACGCACGTGGGCTGCAAAAAACTATAGGCGATAAAAGTATTACGTGTATACTTTACACATATGTAATTTTCATGTGGTTTTAGCAAGTTGCCCCCTATGCTGACCAAACTGAAGGCGTTCTATGTCAAAAGCCGAATCCTAAGATGCCTAGACTTGAGTTATTCGCCGTACCAAATGCCGGTGCACCATGCTCTACTTTCTGATATGAAGTAAAGGTTTCACTAACCACGGCATTGCGATGAACGCTTGAACCTAAACTACGCGCATACTGACAGCTCGGGTTCAACTAACTGTCAGAAGTTGCCCAACTGCACTTGCGAGTATTTACAGCACCGTTTATTGTTAATAATATGCAGCTCGATAACGCTGAACG
This sequence comes from Dermacentor albipictus, assembly GCF_038994185.2. Lineage (NCBI taxonomy): Eukaryota > Metazoa > Arthropoda > Arachnida > Ixodida > Ixodidae > Dermacentor > Dermacentor albipictus. The sequence continues at coordinate 97,431,921 of NC_091823.1, forward strand.
CAATATATACGCTTGTTTAAAAATTTTTGCTAGATATGGGAATGATAGAGCATTTGCAAAATAAATATGTAGTGCAGCTTCATTGTAAAAACGATCATATTGGTCCCGCTTTTTTTTTTTGAACTTGTAGTGTTCATGTAAAAGCAGCATTTCCTGCACTACAGCAAGTAGACACATGTAAATATGCATGCTTGTCATCGCGCACACAGGCCCGCGAACAGTCTTTCACCAAAGTAAATCCCATGAACTTGTTAGCCGGACATGTCAACGTTTCGAAGTATGAGAAAAAGGTATTCACGGATGGCCGAAATCACAATGCTGCTTAAAAAAACACTACCCTTGTGCTTGCCTTGTCCGTATTGGCCAGCTATTTGCAGTGTTCCAGCTTTGAGAAGAGAATATATTAAATTTGTTTAGAATATGTCAAAGACTCCTTAAACACTTCAAATGAAAAGTGCGTAACTGCCTCCTAGTCTCTCATTTCCTAATCATCAGTCATTGGTTCAGCTTACTTGCAAGTAGCGCACTTCTATGCATCTTGCCTAGTTTGTTTGAAATTGCGTAGTAAGAGAATATTATGCGAGACGAAAATCTCTGCTGAATTGCTGTAGTCAGAAAGAGGCAGGTTGCCCTAGGAAGCTAGCGCGCTTGCAGCTTTCTATAGGCATATCCAGATATATACATAAAGGCTCCAGTCCATTCCGCTGTGAAGAATCTTCGCAGCAGCCCGGAAATGGGAGACGCCTATGAGCTTTCTGTGTAAGCACGCCTTGAAAAAGAAGTGGTACAAAAAAAGCAGGAGTTTCATCTGGTTCCTCGAATGGGGCAGGCCGAGTTAGAAAATAAAGAGCTGGAAAAACACTCAGCCGTCCACGATGAGAGTCTCCGTAGCTGCAGCAATAAGTCAGCCAGGCGCGTTCCAAGACCGCGTTGTAGCAGCCAGAGCTGCAGTTAGTCGCTAGAGTTCTTGGCGAGAACAAACAGCTCGGGAAATAAGACCGAAATATAAGAAGCAAGCAAGCGCCTTTCTACAGCCGCAACTGTAGCGAGGTGAGGTGAGAGAAGTTGTTTTATTGTCATTTTCCATCGTTCATAGCAATGAATGCGGCTCTAGTGTGCGATATCTGCTTAAAGCACCAGACTCCTGCCACATTTTATTGCTTAAATTTCTTGGTACAAGAAAAAACAAAAAACAAATATTATTCCGCAGTTTCCACGCTTTTAGGCATTTTCTTCGAGAAACACACCTTATTTATTTATTTATTTATTTATTTATTTATACCTCAAATGTCCCTGGTGCGGGGTTTTACATGAGGGGTGGGTTGTTACATTTGTGCGAGGTCCTCGATGAATAAATGGGCACTGACGTGTTTAGAACTGTCCCTTTTGGTACAACATTACCTAAGGAAACATTTGAGGCAGAATTGAGCTTCGCGCTCTTTTCTTTTACCCGCAATTTAATGTGTGGAGACGAACGGGTGTTCTTGAACAGCACCAACAATGTTGATTTCCGGGTGTGCATAGGTTTATCGTAAATTAGCGTCGCGCAAACTTAGTAATATTGGCTTGGAATTACAAGAAATAATATTTTTCTTTTGAATTTTTCGCATTTCTACAGGCCTTTAGTTAAGCGTAGCACCACCACCAAGTCGTCAGTAAGGTTGCCCAATGAATTTTTATAATAGGCCTTTCTTTATAGATGGCTGGCTTTGTATGCTGCCGACCATAAAGACAATGTGTTGCAGACGGAATCAGCCATAGATGTACCATGGACATATTTTCACAGAGAGCCGCGGAAAAAGTCGCAATAGGGCACGAAGTGTAGATGTGGGTAGCATTTCGTATGAGGTACGGATGGTCTGACGATGAGGACTTTGGGTCCCTGAACGTTGATGTTGATAACGTCATTGTGGCAGGCTACTTTATCGCTCTCTCTTTGTGAAGGAACTAAGTGCCACTTCATGAAGTTTAATCTCATCTTGAAACGTGAAAGGTTTCAAATTGTGTGGTAGGGCTTGCTTTCTTTTGATACACATTATCAAGAATGTCGCTATCTAGGCTCAACTCGCGCACAACAAAGTGGATGGCAGCCTTGCCCCATTACAGCAGCGGGCGCTGTGCTTACATGGCGCTACACCTTTGTCAAAAGACGATCACAAAATTTCTTGAAAGTAACATTATAATTCTAAGCATTTGTTATCCATTTTATGTGACAGAATGATTTCAGATGCACGAGGTCTTTTCATTTTAGGTACATTATTTGTGGCGTATACTTGGCTATCTGGCGCTTTGGTCAACCTCCAACGAAAACACCAGGAATAACAAGTTTTACATTTCGGGATTGCCTGAACTAAATGGGAAAAGGAAGGCCTCAGAAATAACTGCTTCCACTAGAGATATACCTATCGTGTCCTACCAATCACGCGCGTTTCTCGTAAAGCTATAGATAAGTTCAAGCAGTGACATAAGTTAAGTGTTCCCTTTAACACAGAATCGCGCTGCCACATTGCTTTCTTTTTTATCTTTTTTCTGCCAGTGCGTGAGCCTCTATTTGCGGTGTAATTATCCACCAACTTTGCCTGCTCGCTTCCCGCGCTTTCAATTTTTCCCGTGATCAGCCTGCTTCAAAAAAGAAGTCTGGTTTATTGAAAACCGGGCACTGCGCGCATTATGGTTTTTCTTGAATCAGGTCCCCCTTTCCCAGTGAAGAGTATTAGCCCAGTGCGATCTATAACTGAGGCAAACCTATCTGCCTACCTCTAAATGAATTTCGCTAGAGCTCTTCTGTGGTCCCTCGATTTATTTGGTCATGCGACATCATGCGTGGCGGCGACAACACATATCAGGAAGGTGCATTTAAATTCGACATTGCTTATTATCTCTATTTCTTCACGTATTTCTACAGCCCAACTCTACCACCGTTCGATGCACCTTGTGCACCCTTAACCTGTCTGCATGGAAAGGCTGTAGAGGTATAAAGTGTATCTAACCTCGGCGAACCTTTTGTTTAATCTCAGCGAAACAATGACGTAGTCTATCTAAAGACGTTTTCCAGCTTGCTTCGCTCATTCTCGGTCAAAAAGAAGCCCGACAGGACGATTTTATTTTTCCGTGAATAAACTAAGTTTCTGTCAAATTGCAGGAGCGGATACGGGTGCGCCTAAGAAAGATACGACGCGAGATAAAGCACCAACAAGTGCCGCGACCCTTCTCCCAAACTCTGCGTAAAAGTTCACAAAGGTGGAAAAAAGCTGGCAACACACTTCGGTCTAGAGCGGGAGTAATATATCCGTCAAGTGCGTTTATAGCGCAATAGCCGCAGTCAAGTCCGCTACGCTGTCAACCCAGAGGGCGAAGGGAGCGTTTTTTTCGTCCAGCAAGCCAAGCAATAGCGATCGGCCTCGTATTGCGGCCGCTCTTGCAACAGAGGCTTAGGAAAGTTATATTTTCTTCGCATTCTCTATCGTCATCTTTTTTTTTTGCAGATATAACGCGGGAATTATATTGCTGGTGGCTTCTCCTAGCGCTTTGTACCTGATATGCTTTCCTTTCATGACTTATTTATTTCACAACCTTTGCAGTTTCATTACGTCGTCTTCGGGGACTAAGCTGTAGTAAAACCGCAGGTATGTAAGCAGAAATTGCGTTTTCGAAAACTCTACTCCGATTTTACAGTGCATCAGCTAAGCAAGTGTTTTCAATGTTCCCTCTTTCATGCTCGTTTCGGCAGTTGTGTTTATGCACTTCCGGACTTTGTAGCGACGCGTTAGTGCTATCTTAGGCAAGTATTGTGGTTGAAGATGTAAACCAAGGTGCTTACCTTCCTTGTGGTAATTCTAAATATGTGTTCACGTATATGCTGAACTATCCTGCACACGTATATCTTCCCCCCGTGCACTCTTCTGCAAGTACCGCCAGTACGTCCGTGCGTATCAATGTGCTTAGGTGTGTGTGTGGGCCTGTATCTGTGTGTGGTACTTCTGGTGCTTAAGACCCCACAAATACTAGTTTGCTTTCAAAAAACGTCGTACAGTCTCACTTCTAGTGGCCACACTCTGTAAGAAAAGTTTGCCTGGCTACAACCAAATCCCCACGCAGGGAAAGGTCACGTAGTGATAACGTACACTACTCCAGGGAGGGTGCAGCGTAATTAATATTTCGAAACTGGTGTCATCTTGAGACCAAGTGGATCCGCGTTGTGATCTCCATGGCTAGAATTTATAAATTGCAAGATGGGTTATTAAGCTATTAGTTAAAAACATAATCAGTGCATTTCTGTTAATTAGTCGATTATGCATTTCAAGTTTTCGTGTAAGTAATGTCCTCTTGTTGAAGTACACCAACTCATTAACGAGAATTGAGAGGTTGCCTCCCAGAGGCAACCTCTAAGAATTTCTGGAAGTGTTCGCTGACGCACCTTTATATCTAAGCACTACGAAATCGTCCTCTATGCCTTCGTCCTTGAGAATACATCATAACAATTCGCTGTCTACGTTGTCATAGGCTCCCTAAATGTCTATAAATGCCTTCCACAAATCTCTATCCTGAGCTACCGAGATTTTTGTGCACTGATTTAGAACAGAAATATCTTATAAGCGTCTGCCTGGTCTGAACCCATTCTGTAGTTGCACGAGTACGTCAGTTGTTTATACCTATTTCGACAGTTCTAAATTTTATGGCTTACATTACCATTCTACTAAGCACACACGTTACTGTAACTGGCCTGTACGAGCTCGTCCTAACCGTATCACCCTTATTCATCCTATCACGGCTAGAGGGCTCATAGCAGCACCTCGCGGTGTTAGCGGTACTTGTACTGTGCAGCAGGGTTTGAGTGCGCGTGCTCAAGCCTGTCCGTGCTACGTGGTTGCGCAGTGGCTTTAAGACCACGCACTTTCAAGTGATCCATACGAAGCTCAATACAAAGCGCGTCTAACCAGGAGGGGCCTGTAGTAAGCGCACACTGGCGCGCGTCCCTTGTAGATGCTAACCGCCATTCATTGAGAGGGGTGGCATATAGCATACAGCGCACGTGTGGTCTGGGCGTAAGTTTAGTTGGGCTAGTTGAGTGCACCATGCTAACATATATATAGATTATGGAGGAGAGCCCGTGACTACTGCATCAATTGGCAGTGCGGTCCAAATTTCATTCATGGGGTTGGGTGGGCGCTGCCGAGCGTGAGCGCACGGGTGCCGGATCACGTTTCTTTGATTTCAGCTATTGGCGAATACCCGACACGAATGGACATTTACTATATGACGAAATACGATGGCTCCCGGCACTCCCGAAAAAGGTGAGAAGGGCGCGTCTGTTGAAAAGGAAGCGTTTAAAGGAAGAGTAACTTCATGCTCCCCTTTATGAGCCCCAATCGCCGCTGAAGAGTGCAAACTATGGCTAAGATTCACTAGCAGCGTATGCTGTCAGCAGAATGACCATTATTACCAAGCTTGATGGGTTCGGGACCCCTTAGAGGATAACAGGCATGCTAAACCAGCTTTAGAGCTAGTTTTTGTTTATTCTAGTCTTGTGCTGTGATCTTGTGCATGTCCAGCATCTTGCGTTTCTCTCCATTTGTTTCAGATCTCTCTTTCTCCCAATTTGTCTTCGCCCAGTGCAGAGCAAGATCAAAGCGTAGGGATTAACTGAAGATTTCGCATTTAGTTACGCATGTAAGAAATCCGGGCTGTTATTACTGTGAATTACGAATGGCGTAAAATTGCCAAAGATGCTCGCGCATCGTTGGCGGTGGCACATGGAAAGGAAGGGCCGTCGTCCCTGATAAGCGATAGGCTCGACGCACGGTTGAGAGCGCTGCAATAGTATGGCGCACGAGCGCAATCACGTATTTTTATTTCGTATTTCGCGGGATTTCTTTAAACGCCGAAACAAATCGCCCCACAGCATGTACGTTGCCAAAAGAAATTGGATCTGTGGTTTCTGAACCATGTCTACAACGCAACGAATAAAATTTGTGCACAATTCACCTTGGTTAACTAATTAAACGGAAAATAAAACACACTCTAAGGAGCGCCACATGACCATACGCCGTTGGCATCATTCAACTGCGGCTAACTTCTTTCTTTATTTAAAAATCCTTGGCACAAGTCACGTGAAACACCCGGCGCATTGCGCAAACGATGCGCATATCCGCACTGTATGTACTTCATTACGAAGCTCTTCTAAAACTTCCCGCTCACGCTTGTGCTTTTGTTGCGTATATTTACTTAATGCAGGAAAAAAAAAAGAACAAGAACTGTCGGTAGCTAGTTTTCTAGAAGCAAGGGTTCTTTTTTTTCTTCATGAAACCCTACTTTAAGGAATTATCTGGCTATCCTCATGGATAACGTTTAGACCAGCTATTTAGGCTTGAAAATACAAAATCAGAATAAATTGACCAGGGCAAGTATCTTGATCTACGGCAGGATTGAGTAGTTCGTGACCCAAATAAGTATATACATTCTTAAAAAAGCAAGCCTTTCGAAATTTCCTATGCCTATTTTATCCAACATCGGGTAGCCTCAAAACGGCAGAATATCGGCATCGGCAATGCCAAGAAATTCGCGGGATGGTGATTACGCGACGCACGTAGATGGGATATGTTTTCGCAGGATCGCGGTACATCGCACCTCCGCGTCAAAGAAATTCGGCATTTTAAACTTATTCGTTGGAATTTTACTAAGGCCAAGGTTTGTGTCTGAGTACACACCTGCGTAGGTATTTGTACGTGCGCTACAATTGGCCGTAAGAGATCAAACCAACCATTATAGAGTGAATATAACATTAGCAAAGCCCACTGGTCAATGATCAAGAGCGTTTAATAATATAAACCTTTGTGGACCCATACTAATGGCCCTTATCTTACGTTTCAGCGTTTTATTTTTCCCAGGAGTTCCGCGTCCTTCAAAGCATGGCAACAGTATAGACGCGGTAAGAAAACGATGGTTGGTGTATCGACAATTTCGAACGGTACTAAGGCACAAGGTAAATGAACAGAGGCATCAGACTCTTCCGTAACTTTATACAATGGGTGGTAGAGCACGTCCGATAGACACGGTGACTTTTGTGGAGTATTGTGTGATTGAAAAAATTATTGCTCATAAGCGAAGGCGGGTTGTTGTACATCTTAGTCTCTTTAGTTATATAGCCCAGGCTAGACCACCACTATGGGCAATCACGCTGGCTAAGTAAAAATAAAGAAAATTTTCCTAAGCATGTCTTTTCGGCTTAGATTCGTGTCTGCAACTCAGTCTTCTACCAGGGATAGCCCGAACTGAAGAACGGTTTCTGCGCCGCCTGTGCGTTCGGTGTGGAATTGACAAACTGACATTCCTGTCACAATGTAACGGCTGGCAGCCCTTCTTGCGACAACTGCTGCTGCGCGAAAATGATCAAGGAGCTACTTCGTGACCGTTAACGTAACATTGTGGCAAGAAAAGTGCCCTCGACCATGCTTGCCAAACTGGACCATCACCCCTTGAGCGAGGAGAGAGTCTTGGGACTATGACCTGGACCACGGTTAGCACATAAAGCTTTACTAAGCACGTTGTTACGATTCGTAAAGACTTGTCTAATGACGGACCGACTCTGAATGGTGTTGCGCATTTCATCACGTTATCGTGTCGATCCTTTTTCAATATTTTTCGACTTTCCGTCTTTCAGTTGCCTTTTATTCCATTTATCATTCTCCCTTGCACGGGGTTATTCGGCGAGTTATTCGTCACTAGTGGCACTTGTGGCCCAGGTGGACCTCCCTTGGTTAAGGGGCATAGGTCAGGGCACGAACTAAGCAAGAAGTGATTGTGATGAGGTCTATTCTCGGCTCTGGCTAGGTGGTGGGTCTGATTTCTAGAGCTAGATCAGGTGCAGGGTGTGTGTGATGGTAGCGCACCCACAAAGCCATTGCCGGAATTTGAAACCGCTAGCCGGTGGGATCATGGTTGCTTCCTCGGCCTCGTAAGTGACCAGGTTCCAGGGGCACTGTCATTAGGCAGACGTGCTTGGCCGAATGTCGAGTATGGCTCGGCTTCAACCCAGCCGAGACCGACATTTGGGTGACCAACAGTCTCGACCAGACAGATTGTTTTTTCCCCACCATTTATTTTTGCCTTTGCTTTCGGGAATAAACGGGGAAGTAGTCGGCCGGGGTAGCCAGCCGGTAGTTCTAGCGGCTAACCCTCCTCCCTCCCACCCGTCTTTATCTTATTTTTCTCCTACGATGAATAACTTTCGCGTCATTGGCCGTAGAGTCAAGCACTGCGCTTACTTTTTCAACATGATTGTGCCAAATCCATACGCCCTGGCCTGAGGCTCCCCAGACTGTCTTCTTATTGACAACTTCATTTATGACGGACATATTCAGCCCATGTAGCGTGGTCATTTCGTCACTGTCAACACTATGCCCATTCATACATTTCTCTAACAGCACCGAAGCTTTTTAACCATTCTTTCTTTTTGATGAAATCGCAGTGTGTGTGCCACCAACTTCGTCGGAAAAAGAAAAGCTGGATGACGCAAGTGCTGGGAGACTGTAATCGATTTTTGTTTCTTTGATGACTGAGCAAGACGGATGCTGACAGTTTTATTCAGTTGTCTCAGTGTAGTTATCATCACGCAATGAATTTTGTAGCCAGGTCATGCACGTGCAGTCGCCATTTTTTTCTTGGACTGGAGTACTTGATGTGCTTGGACATTTTACAGTAATATGTGCAGCAGGCGAGGTCGTGTTTTTTACCTCTAGCGCAACTCTGCATGGCTGCACACTTATACACGGGGAAATTTGTCTCACAGAACAAGAAGCATGTTTCAATGGCAGGAGAAGCGTACAGGTTGCCTTCACTCCGGCTGCAACGTGCCGAATCCGGCAAGACGGCTCATCAGAAACCTTTATATATGCAAGACAATAGTTCGCAGGAGTAGGGCGCGTTAAGGCAGTGTCGTCAGCACGTAGTAGCGAACACAACCCTATTTGACTTTTGCCCTGCGGCCTGCCCATGTTGAAGTTACATTGCAAGCCCTCACGATAAAGATGTGGTCTGTAAAAGCGACGACAGAGACATCATTGATAGCCATCAGGGCACCCACTCACAATACATTTCAGACTAGAAACATATATTGCTTTCTTATGCTTAGGTGGTAACGGTGATATAGCAAGCATATTCCAAGTCCTTTATTACTGTTTAGTACAGGGACGCTGGTATTATTAATAGTTTAGTGTATCATCTGATCAAAATGCAGAAAAAGTACTTTTTTAACAGTCGCTTTTTGGGTTTTCAGGCTTGTTTGCGAAAACGCACAAAATTGGCTGTTCAGTGTATTCGATCCCCAGAAGCGGCTTAGTTGTAGAGCGCCCGCTTCGGCTGCGGGTGGTTCTGGGTTAGATGGTTCAAACGGGCATAAGTATACCCAACCTGGCGTTCGGCTTCTTTCAAGGGGGAAACGCTTGGGAAAGGAGCCTGCGCCCTAAATTGCTGCAGAAACACTCGTGAGCACAAAAAAAAAAAATGTCGTCTTTGGGCCGGTCCCATGACAGCTATATCCCACGTGGCGCCTCAAATGCTCCTATTGATGTGGGGCCGCATTCGAGTTGGAAACAAACACGAGAACTGGATAATATTGTCATTTTCAGACAAACTACGCCACTATATGTTATTGTTTCTTTTTGGAAAATTTACTAGTCTGTATATGTATATGTGCGCAAGCTTCAATTCCTGATTTTGTTTTTTACCTGTAGCTTAATCTTCTAAAAATTGATACCTATATTTCATGATGATGATGTATGGGGTTTTAGGGTGCAAAGGCTAATGATGGCCTAAGCGCGCCAGTCCTATATCACGCATAACGCGTTCTAGATAACGCTTTGCTAATGCCATGACGTCTCCCCGCCTCTCATCAAACGCTATTGGATGCTTTTTTATGCGAAGCATATTGCTAGAGCTCAACCCAGCTCCTCAGGCGCGGCGGTGTCGCCTTCAATACCTCGTGACACCGTGACGTCACGGCAGAGGAGAAACGGGGCTCCAACTCGTGCCGTCGCTCGCGGCGTCGCGGCGGTATATAAGCAGCTGCGCTTGCCTCTGCTAGACACTCACGAGGTGAGATGCCTCCTGGAGACAGAGCTGCTCGTTGGAATGAGAAGCGAAGGTTACGGCGTGTTACAGAGACTGTTTCTAGGTGGCTTTGCTACGGCGCAGCGACTACGCGCCCCGCATCGGACGCGGTGAGCGTCGAGCAACGCAGCGTTCGGCGCGACAACGAAATGTGCGCCTGAGCAAGCGCCGCACGCCTGAGCCGACGCCGACGACACCGGCTTTTCTGCGACACGAGCTCCTTAACTCTGTCGCGTTAAAATAAAGGCTAGTATGCTTCGCATCCTGGGCTTAACCTTAGCGAAGCCACAGCCAGTTTTTTTAAGTATTGGTGTAGATTTTTCCCACCTAAACCTCGCCTATAACTCGTAAGTTTAATAGCTGGTAATTATTTTAGGGAAATTAGTGATTGGAAAGAAAGCGCTAAATTACTGGCGTGAAGCAATGTGGCTGCGAGCCAGCGGCTATTAGTTATATTCAAGTGAATGGCACCCGCATTAATACGGCACTTACAAGGGTCAGCGGGGACACCCGGCCATTTGCAATAATTGCGCCAAATTTTATCATAGCAGCAATAACATGAAGCAGCGCGCTAAGAAAAATCAATAAACAAAACAAAAGCTTTGGTTAACGCACCTAAGTAGAGTAACTGCAATGCTGGTCACAGCGGCTCTCTACGAGTGTGATATTCTAGTAAGGTGACATTCTTCCCTATTTTCCCCTTAGGGCTTGAAGTGGCTGTTGGTCTTGGCTTACTTATAAAAACATGCACTTGTAGTTTTGCGCTGCTATTCATTGCATTTCTTCCAAGAGAGCTTTGAATCGACTCGGGATGCTTTCAATTTTGATTGAAACAGCTTACACGTCATCTAAGCATTTAAAGAGTAGCTTGTAACCAAATCATCACCACCATTATGGCACCATAATCGTGGTAACGTGACAGGAAATCTAGAATGGAACATTACTATAGATTGCGAAGAACGTTTATATTTCTCATTTAACTTAATCGTGGAGGTTCCCGGCACATTTATTCCCTTCAGCATTTATTTTTTAACCCCTTGCTCTTGGCCCCTCTGTGCATTTAGGCGAAAGCGGGGAATCCTCCTTCACTTAGAAACATGGGTGGTGATTTGGAGAACTACAGTCAGTCAATGCCAATAACTCTGTTTGGTGTGTTTGTAGTTAGGTAGCTATAAAAGCCTCTCCAGAGCGACCCTAATTTTTGAGCAGCGTCACAACATATGGTGCACGTCCTCTGTTGATCATGGAGCAGGCCACATTCAAGATCTCCCGGGGCTTTCACATTTTGAAGGTAAAGCACAGCTGAAGGAAGGAGTAAGGCCCGCTGCCTTCCCTTATTCTCCAAAGAGATACTTCGTCTGTCTGAGAAAGATCTGAGGATGGGTATTTAGAATAAAATAGCCCAGCGTGCGTCCGAAGGTAGAGAATCAGATGTCACTTATGTTCTGGAAATGAACTGTCCTACGCCATGTTTCACACTTTTCTTGAGGCTGGCCAAGTACTGTTGTTTCATTGAGGTTTGTTTTTCGAACTCATTACTTCAATTTCCGCAAGTAATTAAGTTAGAAAACACTCCCCATTAGAGCTCGCCCGGTTTTTGCGTCTGTACTTAGCGGCCAACGACAAAACTGACAAAGTTTTCTAAAACATTTCTTGGCCCACAATCCGTGTAGATAGCAACTTCTCCTAGAATGGCATTTGTTGCATCAGTCGTGTTTAGCGCAATGATGGCGCTCGCTCATTGATCTCATCACGCACAATTAGTAATGTGTACAGACATGACAAAAAAGACGAGTAGGTGTGAGTTCAACGGCACATTGTGAGGTTTAGAGGTATGGGAGAGGTTTCGGTTAGGTACTTCTCACATGAAGAAATTACAGATCACTTTATGCTTCGTCTCAGTGCATTCGTGTTTAAAATGCGTGTCAAAAATTACCAGGCATAATATCACAATTCTTTATAAGAATGGGTTGAAGAAAGAAGCAGTGCCCGAGAGATGAGTGCGAAAGGAATAACAGACGTGGAAAGAGGCGAAATAGAAAAAAAGGAGGATGTCATGACTCCTACATGTTAGTAAAAAAAAGCATATCGAATATTTGATTAGTACAAACGACAATTGTATGCACAGTAGATAAAAATAAAAATCACCGCACTACTGTGGTACGACATGGTATAAAGCAGGAGAACCGGAACCCATCCTATCGTAGGTTATTCTCATTCGATATTCCGTTCGCCTCGCCGGGCCCATGCGGAAGCTGTATGAGTTGGTAGAGACTCAGAAATCTAAATCTGCATACGTCTGTCATATTCGGGGGTGACTTCTTGAGATATACGAAGCCTTTGCGAATATCAAAAAACGAGACATCTCCGGAAGGATGCGCTCGAGCGAGGTACCGAGGAGCAATGACTGGATCTGTTTTTCTATTGGGAAAGCTATGTTAACCCCATTGCGAAAATGTTCACTGACACATGCATGTCATATTGCTGTAATAAAACATGTGCGATACAGAGAGATGCGCAAAGGAGGCCGGTAATCAGCCAAAAAGTATGAATAACACATGAAGTTATTCAGCACGTAGGCGTCCCGGTGGCAACTTTCGGGGGTAACAGCGGAGTACACCACAATCTTCTTGCTTTCTCGTTGCCTAAATTTTCTATTGTAATACAATTCTTTCTCGCTGACAAGTTTTGACAGCTAGCAGAAAAAAAAAATAGGCTGTGGGCACATGGGAACACTGCAAGTCCGTCTTTTTAAGTATCAGCGTTCCTGGCGTCTAAGTGCTTCTGTCACATAAGCATCTACGGTTCGCTGGTATTAATACTATATTTTAACGAAAAAGGAAATGAAGGAATGAACTGCCTGATTAGAGAGTTATGTGTGGCTAGGACAAGAAAAGGCGTTTTCTGTTCCGCGCACCGTCATATTCCGCTACGGCTTCAATATGAATCAGCACCTATAATCTCCATGCCTTAATTCGAGAACCAGAAATCATTCTGTTCAACTGTCCCATCTCTTATTGCAAATTTTCTATCTAAACAGGCACAGTCAAATACCACTTGTTCGCCCACAGAAGTGTCTTTTAACCATCATGTCTTGTGCGGCTCCATCAAAATATGAATTATGCAAAATAATGCTTATATCACGTATCGGTTCTGACTAATAAAGCGTGCAACTTCCGTTACGGGAATAAAGTGAGGCATTGTGACCTTAAGGCTGAAGAAATCGCCTTTTTGAGCCTACTTCTCTCTCTTCAGCAGAATCAAAATTGTAGCAACGCTTTTCGACATTGATCGTCACACTCCTGAATCAAGTCTTCACTGGTGTCAGTTCTGAGCCGCTTCATATTTAATGCATCCGTGTCTCGCCTGACATCCGGGTGTGTGTCACTAAATTGTTTTCGAAGTTGAGAAGATGTCGCCCCACAACAGTAGTTTAGGGTTGCAGCGAAATACGACTGACGAATGAAGAACCTGTAAATGCCGTCAAAATTCAAATAAGCGTCACGTATTGCTTTTCTGCACATTCCAGGCGCTAATGAATAGAGTTCCTTCGTAAACAATCTGACATCGATTTCTTTAGAACCACTTGTGGTGTCCATTGCACCGGAATACGAGTTAGCGCGTCCAGATTAGCGGTAAGGCAACTCGCAGTACGCCATCTGGTAGTTTGCGGGACACTGCCCAACGGCGGTTTGTCGGTGAACGGCGAGTTGTCCCTGCATACGGAGGATTGTTCCGGGGTTCTTTTTCCAGCGGCCTTGCACCGACGTGGCCAATTAGCGACAGAGTCTGGCGCCGCCAGCAGCCTCGCCACCTCAGGCGCTTCGAACGAACATCCGACGACAAGGCACAGTGTTTTCTTACCATTGCTTCCCCCTTATCCTGTCCTTGCAATTATTTCGCACAAAGAGGAACATACGCTGATAGTGCGCCTCAGGGCCATCGGCTACGGTGCCAGTGCGACCGAGACATGCAGATGGTGCACGGTAAACGCACCGTGCCCCGTCTGTAGCGATGCACTGGAGCTGATCCTGTATTGGAACTATCGTTCGAAGTAAACTTTAGACAGTGGACATGGCTTTTCACAAAAATAATAATTAACGTATCACGCTGTTCTAGCAGACATCATTTCGCCTAGAATAGGAGCTATAGCAAGTGTTATCGTAACTGGTGGCGGCGGCGTACTGCATGGTGCCGAGTCGATGCACTGTTGCAGCAGTAACGCGAAGTGTGCACCGGTTATTTTGGCTGTGAGATTGCATCATAAGCACTTTCACTGACTTCCTCTCCCCTGTCTCACCAGGCACGGTCAACTTTCATCAGACGCCACTGGAAAAACTGTGGCTGTACGCTAGGTGGCGCTTATACAAAATCACTGTTAGCATTCCCGTTAAAATTCAGGCTGTATAGAATCAGGTTCCCAGTAATTTCGCTCTTTGTTCCAATAAAATCAAATGCCCGTTGGCATTTGATATTATTTTACTAGGGAGCGAAAGTGATCTGGCTGCACTCTCCCGGCTCGACTTGCATGCCCGATTCTAACGCCATCGTCGGTCAAGCTTGTGGCTTAGACTAAATGTAGGAGAATTAAAGGGCTATATTGAGATTTTTTTTCAGGTGGTGGCCATTAGGCATGCAACAATAACGATGGCACCGAAGCATTTTTCGCGCCTTTTCGCCGTTGTTCACCGTACCACCACTAGCCATTTTACTGTATTTTCGGCGTTACAGAAACCGCGCAACGTCCGCATGGTGGCTGCTGCGTGTACGTTCGAAACCAAGTACAGTGCAAATAAAAGTGTAAATACACAACCAGCAGTCACCAAAAAAGAAAGCGAGAGGAACAGAGACACTAAGTTGTATTCGAAGGATGAAAAGAAAAATAATGGGACCATGGAGACAAAGGAACAAGAATGGTAAGAAATATTGGAAGGGAGAGAACCTGCACGATTACACAAGGGGCAATACCTTGCTTATTAATAGTCGAGGTAGTTGCCTAAGGGCAAAAAGATACCGGAGCAAATATTCGCAACAAGATGAGGCACGTGCCTGATGCTTCCTTCCGTACACAACTCCGCACATCCTAATTGAATGCGAAAGTGTGAACCCCCAGAGACCCGCAGGTAATGTACACCTTCCCGAACTTCTCGCATTCAAAGTGGATGGAAGCTTTGGCGGTCAGCACTCCATATAAGCAAAGGAGGCCTAGAGTATTAGTGGAAAAAGAGATGTAGGAAAGAGATTGACAGGACTGCATCGGTTACAGGCACAGATAATGGCCCGAAACAGATGCGCCAGCTTTAAGGGAAAAAAGAAAGAATAATAGCATCTAAACAATATCCTACGCTGAAAAGGATGTATAGCAAACCTCATTAGATGAAGCCCTACTAGGCGAATATTTTGTCGATGCCCCGTTTCAAAGTGAATGCCAACAAAGGAGGAGCATCCTCGTCGTCGTCGTCGTCGTCGTCGTCATCATCATCATCATCATCATCATCACCATCATCATAACAAAGATACAGAGCTGCTTCCTCTTACAGAAGCAGAAAATCTTCATGAAGTGAGACAAGGAATATCTGCGCACAAATTATCGGCTACCACAGAAATCTTTTTAAAGCGCTTGGCTTAACTCGTTGCTCGTGGGCGGGTCGACGCATTCAGCTGTGACTGAAACCATGAAAGAATAACACCGGAGTTTGAGGGTCTTTATTTCTACCATAGCGACCGCGGAAGCGGTAAAAGTTTAAACACTGACATGACTATTCTTCATATTCCCCGAGAATTTACTGTCAAGCATTTGGAACAAAATAGGCAACGGTGCCACCAGAAAATCCAACGACCGAATTTGAGGGAACATAAACCCTCTCAACCCTCAAGGCAGAACATTTCATTTGTGCATTTGTAACACCGTCTGTCACGCCTCTTCTCAAAATGAGTGAAAGCCTCGGGGACATATAAGGTTTGGAGCCATAAAATGTTCAGCTACAAGCAACAAAAGCGCTCCAAGCGTAATCGGAATTCTTTATTTTGCGTTGCCGAGAGTTCTCGCGACATGTATTGCAAAAACACTTCGGGAAGACGGCCCTCTCTGCGTCCTTGGGTAATTATGGCTTTCTCTATGTATCTTTAACGCTCCGGTGATTCTTACGATATTTGGGCAGCCCTCCCTTACGTGAGGTTTCTTATCGTGTACATTTCGACCCTCTCGTAAATGCAGTGCCCTGAGCTTAAGCTACTTGTAGAAAGCATGCAATGAGAACAGTGGCACGCGATGCAAGCTAGAATACGTGCCACCGCCATCTGGCAAAGTACCTCCGACACCTCATTACGGGCGCCGCGAGAGTCTTTTCCTTAATTAGAACGGAATGCTAATTGCGAGCTTTGCTCGCAAGCTACCGCAAAGCAGTTTCCGAGAACCTTGCCGCCCTTTGGTCGCATACGCGTACAGGATAAACAGACAACCTTGTTGCTAGAGCGAATGCACTGCGCTTACCGAGCTATTATAGTGGGAGCAACCCGATAGCGTTTCGTAAAAGATACGATGAGCATGTGCGGGCCTAACTGTCTTAAACGAGCCCTAATTCCTTTGTCGGAGTACGAGCAAAAATGAATAGTTTGGAGTGAGAGGCACAACACGCCGAATCGGGATGAGCCCTTTTAGAATTAACATAGCTGTTAAAATGCTCCAGATATTTTACATATTGCCTGCCGTTGACTTCTGAGCCTTATCGGCAACTTTCTTCTCTCAAAACTGTGACTAATATTTCTAAAAAAATTGAGTTATCATGACAGTTAATTCACAGTTATGAACGTATAGTTGATTCATGAGAAAACGTTTTAATGTGCTTTGGGAATCTGTCAGGCTGACAGATTGATGAGCCAAAGTTCTTGTTTTTTCGACATTTGGCGGATGTGCTTGCGGAAACTGACCACCACTGAATCCAACAAGATCATGATTGTAATTCAGTTCTAACCCTATCCAATCAGCT
This sequence comes from Dermacentor albipictus, assembly GCF_038994185.2. Classification (NCBI taxonomy): domain Eukaryota; kingdom Metazoa; phylum Arthropoda; class Arachnida; order Ixodida; family Ixodidae; genus Dermacentor; species Dermacentor albipictus. The sequence continues at coordinate 97,449,017 of NC_091823.1, forward strand.
TTAAGCCAGGCGAAAGCAAATGGACATGCCTTATGCATGTCGCTACAAAAATGTACATTGTAATAGCTTCATGGTTTGTGCTATTTAAGACCACTTCGGTGGTATGCATACCAATAGCTCTTCGGTCTAACGAGAAGCAGTGGATGCCTTGTTTTGTTAAGTAATCCACTTTTTCATTGTACTCTTTTTTATCAAACATGAAGGTACAACCATATCTATACCTATGTCGCCTTGGGGTCTCAAGTGTAGGTCCCTTGATAAGAGTGATTCCTGCATAGCGTTCTTACTCACCAGTAATCATCACCACACACTGTTGAAGAAAACTATAAGTGCATATTTTGTAGCAATTCCTCGTCGTGCTTACGTTCCTACGTTAATGAGAAGGTTCCTTAGGTGTAGAATGTCAGATTTTTCCTGAGATCCAGGGGATCACGGCCGTCTGCTAGGCGGAGGGAGGATGGATTCGATCCCGCGACCTCGTGCTCAGCAGCCCAACACCATAGCCACTGGGAGGGAGGATGGGATCGCCCTCATGATTGCTGGAAAATATAGAAGTTGACTCTCTCTCTCTCTCTGTCTCTCATTCACCGGGACTAACTGAAGATCCTCCAAGCAATTGTAAAATGCTACGCATCAGTTTTTCTCGGTTAGGAGCTGCCCTTTTTCTATATTTGTAAACTGATAGGGCCAAATGCGCAAAGTTTCTTGTTCGCAAGTTATCTTTGTTATTGGGAGATCACCTTTGCTTATGATATGTCCAGCGTAAAAATTGGGTTAAAGTTTTTCTCACGAACAATTCTAGCGTACGAAGTTTTTGGGAATAGGGACTATCATCTATTTTCCTGTTCCGTTCGCTCAGCGTAGAGCAGGCAACCAGAAGTTCTTCTGCGCAACATAACGATCACCTTCCATTCATTACTCCTCCTTTATTCTTACCTGCCGTGGTTGCTGAGTGGCTATGGTGTTGGGCTGCTGAGCACGAGGTCGCCGGATCGAATCCCGGCCACGGCGGCCGCATTTCGATGGGGGCGAAATGCGCAAACACCCGTGTGTTTAGATTTAGGTGCACGTTAAAGAACCCCAGGTGCACATGGTCGAAATTTCCGGAGTCCTCCACTACGGCGTGCCTCATAATCAGAAAGTGGTTTTTGCACGTAAAACTCTATTATATAATTAAATTTTTTCCTTTATTCTTCGCTCTTTATCACCTCTCTTCAGCTTTATCCATTGATTAGCTTACAGATTCAAATACTAGAAGTTGCAGCAGGAATACACAAGCCTAAAAACGTGCATACATGTGCCGCCACATGAACTATCCTTCACATTCTCATACGGTAGAATTCTGGAAACATAATGACCATTCAATACCGCGATTCGGCCACTTTCGCAGCTCCACCTATTTCTTTTCATCGCCGGCACCCATTGTCCTGTCTCAGCTGCCTCTGCGTCTCAGCCCCCCCCCCCCCAACCTCCCCAATAAGGCACCGGAGTGGTTTGCTTCTTCACAAAGCCCTCGCTGACATCAGCAGCACGTCACGGGTCTCTTTGTCTCCCGATCACTTCCTTTCACAGCGATTGCCTTCTTCACGGAGGATTGGGTAAGCTTTTCTTGGCTTGGTTAAGTGGCTCGGCGTTTTTTTTATTCTTGTTTTTCTGAGCCATCTTTTTCTACTTCTCCGGCATTATTCCCCGTTGCCTGTAGGCATATTCCCCGTGGGCCATTCTCGCCTTTTCCGAGCTCTTCAACCTGCTTTGGACATCGTTTTGGGGCTTGGCCCATTAGTATACTGCCTAGGGAAGTGCACAATAAGCGTATCTTCTGCTCGTCTTGCTTTCACTTCTTATAGATTGCATTTCTTTACATTATATTCATGATTGTCATTCCTGCGCATTGCGGTGTTAGCGCATGTAGATACGCAAGTATAGAGGCGTGTCAGCACCTGTCTGTGCTTTCTGTGAAAAACATTGCCCATACTCTCATTTTTTGCTCTAGTCCGTGAGAATGCGTGTTGTACAGCCCACTGCATTGACCTTCCAGACACTTCGCTCTGCTACAGCGTATCCTGGGCCATATCAGAAGACTTTCCATTGCGCATCCATACTTGCTGGTTGATGATCCACGGGTTCATGCAGTAATATACTGAAACCATTCATAAACGAAAGTGAGCGGTATTGGAACTGGAGATTGAGATGGAAACTGGAGATGGAGATTGGAAACGGTTTCAGGATTTATTTGCTTGTGTTCTTCCACAGCCAGCATTTAGACTTTCTAAGTGCAGTGGACACTGTTGCTAGCTAGAACACGAGCCTTGTACTAAGAGCTTCCGCGAAGCGGACATACGTAAGCAAATTATTTATGTTCTGAGTTGATAATGTTTTATGAGCTGATAATAAACTTCCAGTTGATAATGAGGCATACGGTCAGGTGCGACATCTGAATTATTTTGCTTTTTTAACCTCCTCCCAATGCACGAGAAGACGAGCATTTCTTGCGTTCCGCCCTCATTAGAATGCGGCTATCGTGTCCTGGATCAATCCCGCTACTTTGTAGACAGTAGCGCCACGTCATAGTGGCAGATAGCGCTTTTGGTCAGGCGTAAGCTACGTGCCTCTTTTCGTCAAAATTTCCTTTTCGTCAAAATTTCCTGGGTCCGCCCTCATGATTGCTGGCAACACTAGAAGTTGACTCTCTCTCTTTCTCGGACTTTCTCGAGGCGAAATTGCGAATTGCAATTTCGCCTCGCGCGATTGTCCGAGCTGCGCCGATATTGCGGCCTAGGCCAATCTAGTCCAATCACGTGAGGCGAAATCGAATGTCGCCTTTCCTAACGTGTGCAAGATAGCGGTCCTGTTTACCTACACACCGATGGCCTTCAAAACAACGCTCCATGAAAGAAGTAAAAAGTCCGATGTTATTACAACTTGTCGCCGATCGCCCCAATCAATAAAATAATTACGGTAATGCTTATGTAAATAGAATGCTTGTTTGCACTTTCTTTTAACCAGGCTAAATAAACAACCAAACTAAACATCTGAAAAAAAGAGATGTGGTGACACGCCTAGATGCCTCATAACACACTAATATGAGTTCAAGCCTTAGCGCATTCTCTTGTTGGATCTTGATATTGAAGTGTTCTTTTACAGCGTAGGTGATCTGCGATAACACGTAAGGCACGTAAGGCAAAGAAGTGTGTTGACATTTTTTATTACAGTTTTTTATTGTAAAAACAGTACAATTACTGCTCGGATTTTTTTCTATTCGATCCCCAGAGCCACCCCCTGAAGCATTTAGCCGTAAGTGTCCCGGATAAACCTTCTGTCACAATATGTTACAACGTTTACTCAAACAAAACAACTACATTGAGATTTATGTAGTGAAGGAACTCGACACAAACAGAAACGTGCATAAAAATGTCGCTTGTGTACTTTCGCAGCGTTTGTACTTTCGCAGCTCTGTGCATTCACAACGTTCACTTTCTTTAGAAATGCATAGAAAGAAACGCATGTAGTCAACCACCATGCGGGGCCGTCTTTAATGGCGCGTGCCCCATTGTTCTCGGTGCAGAAAAGGAATGCACTGCTACGCACCGGGCAAGATGGAGGACGCCTGTCTCCGCAGACTGCGATAAGCCTTAGTTTCCTTCTGTTGTTAATTTATTATTCATAAATTGACCTTCTTTTTGTGCCTTTCCATTGTTTTTTTTTTGTCTGCCTCGGCTACCTTCTGTGTTTTAGATTTGCGCCTGTCCCTAAGTTGCATAGGCAAAAGTCAGCATAGATTATTTCGACCCCCTTGTGTGTTTAGATGCGCGTGCGCGATGAGTGCGCCGCGCGGCTTCTTCTATCTGTGTCTAGAAGAATACTGTGCCCTTATCCAGGTCATCAATAATCAGATGGGGACCAAGTAAGTTCTTTCTTTCCTTGAAGGACTTGTTTAAGTCGACAGGACCTGCCACAGTAAAGAGTGATGCCGAACGAAACTACTTCGTACTTCGCTTGGGATTTAAGGTTTGCTTTGTTGATGGGACTTATTTTCTGCACGCTCCTGTTAAACCTCTTTTTTTTTGCCAGATTTTGCCACAAAACATACATACACCGCGGAATCTATTGGAAACACTACAGTATGTTCACGCACTGTGTGTTTCTTGTTTGTGTCCATTTCTTCTTCTTATTCCCTTTAGCTTGAACTTGAAATTCCTCTGGTTATGCTCCGTCCTTTTCTATAAAAGTTTTCTCTTTGAATGAAAGATGCAGGGACCAAAAATAATTGCTTTTTTATTAAAACTTGAAGAGGCCATTGAAAAAATCAAGCGTAGCTAACCATCGACTAATTTCCATAGAGAAGGGAAATACACACATGTGATGCATACCATACAGAAGCGGAGTCGTTGTAAGTCAACTATATGAACGAAACCATTTCACTAACAGATTTAAGTAATGACTGGAGCGCTATCGAAGATCGGTGTTGAAAATGCATCCTCAGGTTGCGTTCACTTTCGCCTCACGCGATTGGCCTAGGCCGCGCCGAGTAGTCAGCTGCCGGGCGCGGCTGGTGATTCGGCATGGCCTATGCCAATCGTATGAGGCGAAACTGAACGCAGACTTAACGCGCGCGTTTCAAACAACAATCTGCGATCGCGCCCCTGCTCGCAGTCTTCCCTTTTCATTTCGCAGAGGCGCTCATTAGGAAGGACAGCCTGATGAGTGTTACACCTGTGCAAATATCCACTAGTCATGCCGTATGCTTCACCTGACAGCAATCGTGTTGTGTCAGGTTCTCATGCCCTTTAATTAGAAGCACATTTAATACGACAGAATTACTGCGTTAACTTCTTTACTGATTTACTGGCCATATATATGCTATGAATATGCTATGGAACGTAGTAAGTTGTCTTGGGGTACAACACAAATTTATAAGATTTGCGATTATGCCTAAGCTAGGTAACCAATGCGCATGTTAAAAAAATTGATATAGTCAAACCCGGAATGAGGTACCGGGTTTTGGCTGGGGTAACATCGCTTAAAAAATTGAAAGCTTCGGTTTTCCTGGCTTGCTGACCAAAGCACACTGTGGTTCGTATTACTGCAATTCCTTTAAACATACATAATGTTTCTGAACTCTGTAATGCTCATGTTTCCAAGTGGTGACCGAAGTTTTTATGCAAGTTTTGTGATATACATGTACTCACTGCTTCTAGTTCTTTATTTAGTATCCCCCTACCCCCCCCCCCCCCAATATAGGCATTGTATTTCTTTGAAATATGCCAATGACCTGGTGAGAATGGGTGCTGGTTATTCTTTGCTCTTAGCAGCTTATTAGAGGTCTTTAAATGTTGGAGCTCATGGACTTGTGCATCAAAATAACGAATGAAGGTACCACATTTATTGATCCCGTACTTCCGTGCCATATTCGTAACAAGGTTTTTGTGGGCCATCTCAATACGCTTAGAATCCTTCAGTTTTGTTACCATTTCTACGTCACAAATTAAAAGCCCGCTTCTGGGCAGTATTGAAATTCAAAGGCTATAGTGCACAAACTAGATGCATGTTGCAAAAAAACCTGTTGAATACGCAGTCTCGCTGTTCAAAAACCACAGGCGACATCTTGTTTGCGAAGGAATGTTTTCCTTGTTTGTTGTCATTCCATCTTATTCTTGAAATTCGTTGCCACCCACTAAAATGATATGCTGAATAATTTTAAATCGCAAAAAAAGGAAAGATCAAAAGCATTGCAAACGCTTTCCATGGTGGAATCTAAAAATATGGTAGCGAGACATTTTGGTTCGAAAATGGACCCGTATCTAGACGAGGGGCTCGGAGAGAGCAACACAGTGGCACAGACAGCTCCAACATAACAGCACGCCGCCCCATTGTTAGGTGAACAGCACCTATACTTATAGTCTCTTCATCCCATGGCTGTAAAACTTGGTTGCCTCGCAATCTTAAAGTTTTCTGCAGAACCTAAAAGCGCGCAGGGAGAGGAAGTGTGCAAAAGGACGCTCTCTCACTTTGAATATTTGTACATCATATATGACGTACAAAGCATGTCTCCCCGGTGAGCGCAACGTTGGCGTCTTGCTGAGCTATATACGGGGTGTTTTGAAAGGCCCTAAGCAGTATGAGTGGCAAAGGAAGAATGAAAGCTTGACAAAGAAAAGGAATGCAAGAATAAAAGGAGAAAGAATAACGCAATTTGTCTATGGATACCGCACTGGTCTGTTGTGGCTTCGAATGTGCAGGCCCAAACGTTTCGAGTAAGATGCATAATATATACAGGAGGCCCTCTGAGGGCGTCATTGGGATTTCCTGCTCTGCGCGAGAGATTTATATCGACACCTCATGCTCTTTGTTTGGTGGCGCCATGTACACTGCGTCGAATGTTTTGTTTCATTGCGTTTCTCTTTCAAAATTTTCTGTCCTTGCTTTAAACCCTCGATGTCCTTTTAGAGATCCTCTTTAAAATAAATTACGCTACACAACACGTATATTAGGTGCTTGTGTGAACTACTGTCAAAAAAGCATGATGACAAAAAGAATAAACCAACCTGAAAAATAGATAAACACTCAGGGATATTCATTTTATTTGCACCTCAAAGGCCAAGCACGTCTATAGACGGAGAGACACTGTATAAACAGCCCAAAGAAGGAAAGAAACTACGCCCTCGAGTCCCTTTCTTTTCAAGCGCACGAAAACAATACATGCACTTACGTAAGAAAAAACGTGGTTATACGGCTGCTTAGAAAGCTTCGGGTGCCCGCTAAGAAGCCGTATTTCACCTTCAGTTCCTTTAATGTCGCTGTCTCAATGTTTTCTGTGCGAGTTATCGGCTCATGGGTTGTACATGACTGCTCTAAGTGCCGCAGAAAATGCTTAAAAAGCAAACATGAGGCAGTAACTGCGGGAAACGTTCCACGAATTTATCAAATGTGAGTGCTTTTTTGTACTATAGAGAAAGAGTAAAGAAGTATCATACGTTCCCGCTACACGTCCTTGCAGGCAATGCAGTTTTCCTTTTCATTTCTTGGTTCGGGAGATTGTTACGGGCTTCTATATAAGTTCGTGCCGATTGTGACGCCTACGGGAACAAACTGTTTGGCGATTGCAATCTTTATCGCACAAGCACGAGGCTGCCCCCGAGTTTGAAGACTCTCCCCCGACCATCCAGGTGACTACCATATAAAAGTACTTACGTGGCGCTCTATTGGTTCATCTTCATCGCTTTCGCGGCAATTTTCTTGTGTTCTTGTTCTTTCCTGTTCAGTGCTGTTTGTGCGAGTGAAGGAACCTATTTATTCACAAGTGAAACAAGTTATTTCGCATCTCCGTTCCATCAGCAAGCGTGGCCGTACTGTCATCAATTTATGAGCTGAAAAAAGAAAGCAGCCGCCTTTCTCGAACAAAATTTTCGTTTACAGTAGAACTACACAGCGAACATTTGTGACAAGCCTCCAGCTATACCTCAACTAAAAATTTACAGAACTGTATATCGTTGCGCACCCTGCATATCGGCTGCGTTGCATACCGGCTATGTATACTGGCTGCGTACACCGGCTGTATATCGGCTGTGTTTTAAGCTGAAATGCTTTTTTATAATGAAATTTCTTCAATATTCGCTGGAAATACAGTCCTAGTGATAGTTTATCTGCCTAGATGGACCCTTGCGAAAAAGAAAACACAGCAATTGTTTCCCTAATTCAACCAGATCAATCAGTTTCCCGGTGAAATAAAAAACGGCATCCGCGGCGTTTCAGACTTCGTCCCACTGTTGCTTGCTCAAGGTTTTGCAGTGATTGAAGAGCACTGCAAAACCTTGAGGAAGCAACCGTGAGATGAAGTCTGCAACGCCGCGGATGGCCAAGTCCACAACAGAAGTACATGGCGACTGCTGAGGCACCTGCTGGGCGAAACCCAAAGCAAATCCAAGCAAAGAGCCGACATGCAGAGACTTCTGCACAAAGAAAAAGGGGTGACGAGCGAGAAGCAAATCCTCATGAAACTCTGCGACAAGTACCTCCCGCAACGACCGACGGTCGAGCACGGCCGGTACACTGGCAGTCCTAGTCCCCAGTTACATGAAGAATTCAGTGAGATGGAAATCAGAACGGCACTCCAAGGACTCAACGGCAAGTCAGCCCCAGGACCGGACCGTGTTAACAACAAAACGCTCAAAAACCTGGGTGACAAATCTGTCACCAAACTCACGGGCTATATGAACAAGTGCTGGAGAGAAGGCCGTACCCGGAGCAGTGGAAGCGGCCCAAGGCTATCCTCATACCCAAGCACGGAAAGCCGTTGAGTTTCGAGAACCTACCACAATCTTTCTCACGTCGTGCGTGGGTAAGGTCTTGGAACACGCCTTCCTGAACCGTATCAACAGCCATCTAGAAGAGATGGAAGCCTATCCCCACACCATGATAAGCTTCCGATCCCGCCTGTCCACGTAGGACGTCATGTTACAACTAAAGAACCAGATCCTTGACAACAAAACAAGAAACACGAGAGCCATACAAGGACTAAGGCATTCGACAACGTCGCTCACGAGTCGATCCTTAAACAAGTGTCTAATCTGAACCTGGGTTAAAGGGTCTACAACTACATGAGGGACTTTCTGTACGATCGCGAAGCCACCCTGACGGTTGGCAACCTCGAGTCTGAAGAATGAACCCAGGGAAGTGCAGGTACCACCCAGGGCTCAGCTACATCTCCGCTCCTTTTCAACTTAGTCATGCTGGGTCTCCCCAGCAAACTACGGACCAGCAACACTGAAACACATGCTGCGGGAGTGTAATGTAGTTGTAGGAGGAATGGCAGTTAGTCCAGAGACCCTGGCGTTGAGGTGGGCCGCCGCTCTGCGCAGCTCAGACCTCGGATCCAGACGTGGGCAGTCCAGCAAGCCCGTGAGGTGGCGTTGAGGCAGGGCCTTGACGTTCCCCCGTGGGAGACCTGAGCCCGGGTCATGTTAAACCTTGCCGGACGTACAAGAAAGTTGCATCCATCCATCCATCCATCCATCCATCCATCCATCCATCCATCCATCCATCCATCCATCCATCCATCCATCCATCCATCCATCCATCCATCCATCCATCCATCCATCCATCCATCCCCATCCATCCATCCCCATCCATCCATCCATCCATCCATCCATCCATCCATCCATCCATCCATCCATCCATCCATCCATCCATCCATCCATCCATCCATCCATCCATCCATCCATCCATCCATCCATCCATCCAAAATATTATATTATAAACTTGAAGGGAATCATAATAAATGTCTGGTTTCGTGCTTTTGTAAATTAAGAGTGGCCATGTAGCCGAAAGAATTGGCGTCAAATTATTCATTTAGCTTGGCTGATTACGTCTATGGCACCGCTCGCGGCCCACGGCGCAACCTCCCCTCCCCCCCCCCCCTCCTGTGACGTGCTGGGGCCGCGTAAAATGTAGCTTCGCAATACCGCGCGGTAAAGTGGTTTCCTTCTCACTCCTGGCAATCGGAATAACCTCGCTGGAAGAGGCAAGTTCGACGGCAGCTTTATTTTACGCCACCCGTCTACTGTCGCAGAATGGTGGTTCTGCGGTGCGCCGCGCTTCGCGGTGTCACATGAGTAATCGCATAAGTTTAACGAATAATTTGAGCCAATTCTTTTGATATCCAGTGCCATCTTAAAATTGTTTAAACAAGTAACTTGACATTGATGGCCTTCAACATTCCGATTTGAAAATGTGCCGCGAAATTTGCAACATTGAAATTAGGTAATGTAATTAGCCGAATTATTTAATGAACGGCCTGGTTTTCCTTTTTATTTTGAAATGGTGTTCGCTTAGGCAGATAATTCATATGTAGTGCTATTACGTAGTGTAAACTTTTGTCACATTTATAAAAAATATATCGAAGTGCAAAAAAGACTTTTTCTTGATAGTTTTTATAAAACTTCTTCCACGTTTGTCTCAGTGGCCCTGTGGGTTGTTGTACGGTGGTCTGCCTGCTGCAGTCTAACAGTAACTTGCTCAATTTAAGGTGATTTTGATTTATGGGATTTTATTATTCGACATTGAGAGCGTGTGTACTGAGCTTCTCATGCGCGTTGAAAATTTTGAATGCTGTTGAAAGAAATCCTGGTGACCCACTTTCCTACTATGAACTTTTCGCATAATATTTCAGCGAAACACAAGACGTAAGAACAAGGCACTCGCATTCGTGAATTATTGCAAACTTTCTAGCATTCCGCTGCCACAGCGCCGCCACAAGAAGGCAGCCATTTGACGGCACAGAGAACGCTAAGACATCACTGAAGTACCTTAACACACGTTTGTCGCACGTAAACGGATGGAACTTAGCACGCACGCGGATTGTTAAACCACACGCAAGATACTTTAATTTGACGCTAAAACCTTCTTGTTAATACCGGTCCTGTCGCCTTCAGCGTCGTGAATCCATAACGCACAACGAAGTTACCAAGCACCGTGTGCCAATACAATGCTTGTTACGTTGGTGTTTCTAACAAAAATAGATTGCTACGCCGGTTTCTATATAGGCTGGCGGTTGTTCTTATTGTTTCAAAGGTTGAGAGCATTCGGTCGTTCATGTTAGGGTAAACGTGACAAGTCGTAAAGTTGATGTGGCTATTCTTTTAAATTTCGAGGCGTGTTCACGCATGTATCATTTCGCGCGTGTCAGGGAAAAGAAAGCCTCTCTGAAATTCCGTTACCGACCGGTGAACTCTACATTGTACATTTTCCTGATTAGAAATCGCGAAGCCGTGTCCCAGTTTTTTTGCCAACAGAAGCAAATCCACTCTCTGAGGCTCGCCATCTGCTCTTTCAAGAGGTCCTCAGCCTGCGACAAAATATTCACACACCGAAAGCGTTATCCTGGAAAAGCGCTAACCATGGATTTCACCCAGCGTTGAAATTCGTGTTCCACATTGCACAAGCAAAGTATTTTATCTTTTGGAAAGGGCTATAGTGGTTTATTACTTTCTTCATGCTCGTCGTCAGATGTACTCGGCTTCTGAGTGGCACGGAAAATTTGATTACTCGTACTCGGAGAGGCTTGTTACCGATACCCTTATATACCGTGTGCATGGCTGCGCGCTTCGACGTGCGCTTACAACATCGCCTACGTCCATTCCCTGTTTAATCTCCCTTCTCCATTTGCTTTAGGTATCTGCATACTTGCCTTGCTCTTTCAGCCAGCATATTGATTTTTGTCAACCCTGGCCTACGTCACGTGCACGTTCGCTCCTTGTCTAATATGGAAATGCATGTACGTCACGTTTCTTTCTTTTTCCGCCGCTCATCTTTCATATTTAATTACGTCCGCCGGTGCAGCAATTACCGATGCAAAGAGCCTGCCTATACTTATCCTTTTCATCTTGCTTTTCCCATCATCCGCCCAGAAAAGCACCTACTCAGTTTGTTTGTCTACATCCCTTACAATATCATCTATATCTTATTTTTAAAAACATTGCTGGCCTTATTGTATACAAGAATGCATGAAAACAAAGAAGTTAGGAAAAATAGGATAGGCTTTCAATGCGTACGTACCAGTTTGTCGCAATGGAGCCGAACTGATCTTCATGTGTTGCCTCAGTTGGTTCTCTCATTCCTGCGGCTGATTCGATGCGCAGTGATCATGTGAGCCCTGATTATACAGAGATTACGAAAGACACTCCAGTGCCCGCAAAGGTTCAGAGAGCTTAAAAGAGAAGGCATGGCATTGTGGAACAGGCTAGCAAGGGACACCATTTGTCGGACTCCACGTCCATTCCTCGAATGATAGCAGGATGCGTTTTAAGTATTTTAGACTAGAATTCTGAAGAAACAGCAACCTGTTAACCAATTGTGTTATAGCTCAACTACATTACATACGTCCGAGTGCCAAATTATGTCGTTTATTGTCCCAGAAAACATGAAAATTTCGATATTTCAAAAAAACAAAGGTAATATCTAGTACTTTGCAGTTCAGCAATAAAAAAAAACGATGTCACAAATTTGTAAAAAATTCCTAATGATGCGTCCAAAGCGGACAAAAACATGCATAACATATTACCTAATTTTGAGTAGAATTATGCAAATCCGTCATAAGTGTTGTAGAAATTTTACTTAAGCTTTAAATTCATATACAAATTTATCCGCTTGAGAAGCTCAAACATGTGCAGTTTCCTTATGAGCCCCATTTGCTTTCGGTGGTTTCTGTTTTATTGCTTAACAATTTTCTGCCTGCTCTTGTCAGAAAAGTTCTAAATTAAAATTCTGCTCCTGAAAGCTGCTAGAATTTAACTTTCTCGAATCCAACATCTTTAGCACAACTTTTTCATGAAAGCATTTCTGTGTCCTAGATTTATTTCTTTGTGGTAGGCTTGCCGCAAAGCATATCTACAATAAAATTCACGCAGAAGCCCTACTGGAGTTGCCTATGTAAGTGTAAGCATTGTGCCACTTGCTCATCTCCGCGCAGCCCAGTCTCATTATGAATCCCATGAAACCTGATCCGGCTAGTATCAACACTTATCAATCCTTATGGGTCGGCACCACTGTTATGACACTAGACCCGAGCCTTATAAGCCCTTATCGGTAAGTGACCTTATTGGGCCCGATCCGACCTTAATCACCCCTTATCTGTCGCTATAAAACTTATCGCAACCTCTCCGATCCTTATCTGTCCTTATCAACCTTACCGGACATGACCCGTCTCTTATCAACTATCATTGGTACTTGTCAACCTTATCAGTATTGTTCGAATCATTAAAAGCCCTTATCGCTCTCTAGCGTCTGATCCGTCCACTTCGAGCCATTTTCAACTGTGATGAGACCCATATAAACGCTCATCACTCCGTATCATCCTTATCGACTCACTGACTGCTTATGTGTCGGTGTTGCTTGACGCGAAACGCATCAGCCCTCAGAGATTGGGGGCATTTCGATCGGTGAAGGAACGCCACAACGGAAGGCGCATTCCGCGACCACCCAAAGCGACGGCGATGTGGGTTGTTTGACATTAAGTTTTCGCAAAGTCAGAATTTTCCTCGTGTCTACAATGCTGCAACTCGGCTTTACATGTGGTCCTAGAGATGGCTTCTATTCCAACGTCACGAAATCTTTCAACGAAGCTTTCATAGAAACTGTTCTACTTTGACAGTTGTTTTATACCACCGGCACAACTAATTCATATGTGCACGCGTGGCTGGCTAGCCCGCTCATTCCGCTCCCCGTCACGCAAGTGTAAGGTCATGCGATGTTGAGCTGCATGGGAGTGGCGTAAGTTTCGTGTAGTCGCAAAATTGGGATTTTTGGCGTAGCAGATGAGGATTACAAGATTATTTTGTCGAAACTGCCCACACTTCATGTTTACTTTAACAAGATAATTTTGCAAGAAGACGTGGGTGTGAGGAAGATTTCCGAGACGCGCAGGCCAAGGTTAGTGCGCTCCCAGATGTCTTGGCGTTGGGGGCGTTCCAAACTAATCACGTCTGGGCGGTGACTCTCTGCAGCCCAGAGGCGACGAGAGGCTCGCTGGTCCGAAAAAGGAACTACAGGTGAAAGATCGCCGCTGCCTCGTCATTGATCCAAGGGAGCAGCAGGTGAAGCTGCGACTGCATTGGCTGCTTCATGGAGTGACAGACGACGACGTCCGCATGGCGCTGGCGGCTTTCGGCAAGGTCACCGAGGAATCACGTTGGAGTACGCGGCTTATGCATAACTCGTTTCGATGGTAGTACTACGTTTTGTCGCTATACTGATACAACGCTAACGCATTTCCGTCGGGAGTCATCATCAGATGGGTTATGCCGCAATTTCTTTCCCACTGGCTTTAACCGCCTAAGCACCGAATAAAAAGATGTATTCGAGGAAAACATTTTGTTGAGCTAGTTGGTGCATGTTACTGTCGTACTAAAGCGGCAAACAGGCGACACAAGACGAGCGCTTGTCCGTGTCTCTTGTTGTGTCGTCTGTTTGTTTGGCACTTTGGTACTTCAGTAGAAAGAGGTATCATCTTCCCTTTGCTTCATCCTACAAAGCTTTTCCGCTTAGCCGCGCAATTCGTCCGCGCATCGATTACAGCTAATAGAGCGAAAAGCACCGCAAATGAAGGCGGCTATCGGAAAAAAAGCACAGAGTAAAAAAAAAACAGCAGATGGGCTCATACCAATACTAAGAAAAGCCGGAAGACAATATCAGTGTAACCCAGCTGCCCGTAGATGTCTGCGGCCTGTGGGACAAACCAAATATCACCGGCAAAAACACCCAGGAAGTGAGGTTGCCTCACTTCCTCAACGTCCCTATGACCAATAAGACGGTGCCTGACTGGACCGAAGTAAATGTGAGCATAGCTCGGACCGTTATCTCGTTATGCCGCCGAACCAAACAGTGCTTGCCCCGAGGCAAAAACGCACTGCTCGGGAGGAGGCTCCGTGGTCAGCATAGCAGTAAGAGTACAAACGACATCACTATTGAGGGAGCCAACATAGTAGAGGACAAAAGCGAGAACGTTCTCGACCGGAGCTGCTTTTGCCTTCCAGCACTTTTTTCCTCTGCCGAAATTAGGCAATCCGGACGTTCTATTCCTAGTAATTCATGTGATCAAATCCATTTATTGTATTTACGAGCAGTTTCGCCTGCGATACACTGAACGATATACCTCAAGGCATTCTGATGCATGCCTGAAGCGAGCGTAGAGATTCGACATAATATATACATGGGAAATATTTGTAGCAATAAGAAGAAAGGTGAGCAAAAACATAAGAAGGGGACAAACTTAGCTTTACCGCCCTCAGGACAGATGCGGTCGCGGTTGGACATTTTTGGACGTCCAGCCTGACTGTGTTTGTTTCGGCTAGTGTGGTTGGTGTGTAAAAAGAAAAAAAAAAACTCGCTGGATGGTTCCTTTCACAGGCCTGTTCTGTCTCTGCGAAGAAGGATGTAGATTCACCGTCGTAAGAAAATACTGCTAGCTAGGAAGGACATAAAAGATTGTAGGAAAGATGTAGAAAAAAAAATATAAGGCATTGCAACAGAACGTCTTCCCAGTTGTGTGTGACACAGAATGGATCGGCCACTGTTCGTTCTTTGAGTATTTTCCTATGCAGAAAGCATACCATGATATCAAGCAGGAACACCGCCTCTTTCCACATCTCGGTTTTGCACGCGAGTTAAAATACAGTTCCAGGATGTTATTTTGGCATATTATACTGAGTCTGACAACCGTGGCACTCTGATATTCTTAGGTGCGTCTGCTCCTGCTGCTGTAGAGTTGGGGCATATTATGTCAGAAATATGACTAAAAAGATTATTTTTTCTTAGTTTTGTGTCAAAAATGCAAAACAAAAGGATGCGTTGTTCTGCAACCCAACAGCAAGAAAAAAATGTGAAAGCTCTCGCCCCACTTGACTGAAGTGAACATGACAGTATCAATTAAACAAGCACATCGAGCATTGCGTGCTATATGTATAGTGCAGCTGGTTGTCTACCAAAAATGGTCAGTGCAACATAATACAGGTGCTTTGTGGTTAGTTCGCGGTTCGAGTAATAAGATTATGTTTCTGTTGGGCAAATTAGCTGAATATTTTCAAATTAACATTATAGATTTGATTTTATAGCATCGTATTTTGTATACAAATTACGGGTGCTGATAGCGGTGCACGTTTTTTGCAAATGATATTGTTCTGTGTGGGAGAAGTTTAAGGTTACACTATAATCATTGTGCATTTCCCTTACGTACTTTATGTTTGTGTAAAACGAATGTATTTTACAGAGTGCAATATGCGAAGCGACATGCACTATAACTCTCAAATTTCAGGTGTTCTCATTAGTACCGGTGTACATATCTGCATTAGTTTTTTTTTTGAGAAAAGAGCTTTTGTGCGTCTCATCGGCGTGTTTACTGTAGTATCGCCAGACAGGTAATGTTAGTATCGGCCGCAATGCAGTAAATTAGCGAATCGGAGAATTCGTAAAGCTCGTCGTTTTCAAGTGTTCTTTGTCACTCATTGACAGCTTTCACTAATAATACATCTGATGTCAAGATAAGCCGGTATCAGGATTTGCGAGTATGCGGATTGTCCATAAAGAAAATCAGCAGCTGATTCAGCCCGTATGAAGCTCTGTCTTTGATATTTCACTACTGGTTCCGTCAGATTGAGATGAGCATTGTGCTCAAATTTTATTTATACTATGCAGTGTTCCCTATTTTTGAAATAGAGACGAGAAAGTTTAGCATTTCCGCTTTATACTTGGCCAAACTGCGAGAAACATTAGTCTGGCCTGTAGAAGGCAACTAATTAAGAGCAGTATGTGCTCGTGAAATCACTCGTGAAATTTCGCGCCACAGAAAAATAAATCAGTGTCTAAATACACATATCATTGTCTGGCAACAGTTACTTTTCAGCGTAGTCATATTATTAAGGCGCCTCATGTTACCTCAATTATAAACGAGAGTGAACCGGCAAGCTAACGTGTCCGACTTTATGAGGTAGTTTACGTGAAATGAATACGCAAATAATTTGTAATATTTCTCATACATCGCCGGCTAGCTAATTCATGCAATTATTCAGGACCCGAGAAAATCACCGGTTCAGATTGAAACAATAAAATAACACCTACACAATAAAGGAAAACAATCAAGCATGACGCTTACAAAAAAAATGCTTCTGTAGTTTGTGAGGGTGCGTTTATGAGGAAAACGTACAGAACAGTTTATTTTATCTAGCTTTCATGGGCGTTAGTATTAGCATCAGTGCAGTTTTATTTTCGTAATAATCACTGCAGATTTGTAGCGAAGAAGAATAGCTTGAGCGGCATACCATCTGCACGCCAGACAAGGTGCTCTCAGCGACTCCGGAAAATTCTCTTCCGTACGTCTGGCATCACATTTAACTCTGATCTTGCCGGCTATCTTGTTAGGAGAGGAAAAAAAAGAATATTTTTTGGGTTCGAGCGACCGGTGTTTTGAAACTGACGATGTCTAGCATTTCAACTTTTCAAAGACACCTCCAGCGGAGGCCCGAGGAATAATTCTGAATACCTGGTGCTCTTGACATGCCGACAACCCTTAGCACCGGACGACGTTGCATTTCATGCCAGTCGACATGGAGCTGGTGCGAGCGGAAACGAACCCTCGACCTGCTGCTCCGCTAGAAAACAAAACACAGGCTTGGTCACGCCTACAGTTGAAAAGATTGGCTAACATTCTTGAGGAGCCAGCGCCTTCTAAAAAACTCAGAATGGTTATGGTTGTTTAGTAGAAATGCTTTGCGGTATCACTGCTCGGAAGCCACAACTGTGGCTGCAACGATACGGGGTCCGAGAGTACTTTCATTTGATTCTATATAAAGCGCACTTAATTTGTCCTGCACTCTAATAATTTTATAAGCTATATGAATGTATTTGTAAACATTTCCCTTGCTGTAGTTGAGTTTGTTTACTACGGCTGCTACATATCCTGTTTACTTTATGCATGCATACTTAAACTTGTTGTGGAAAAGCCAAAGAAAGTTTTGTCCCCGCGAATACTTCTGGACAATCCTTCATTTTCCAGGATCTCTTAAAACAGCGTCGTTTGATATTTAACATGAAATGAGCCTCCCTAAACTATTCTCAAACCAGAAGTTCCTCATTTGTTGTTTCTACATGGACGACCGATGCGGCAGTAGGCACGCAGTTGGAGTGAAAAATACCCTCTCCATTCTCACACCATATTTGAAACACAGTTTTTCTCCGTACTGGATTCTCGTGTTGACTCTGCGAAAACACGGCGCCAGAGCTATATGTCTACGCTCAGCGAAAGGAAAAAAAATAATATTAAGCTCGAAGCTTTTGTTTTCTCCATGGCGAACGCAATCTCGGTTGAAATCTTACACGGTTCGCAAATCTTCATTTCTTTTGCCTGATGCAAGCAAAAAGCAAGAAGCTTTTTGCAAAGTGCATGGAATTAATTTGCATTAAAATAACGCGGACAACGCGAGATAAGGTGCGGGCGCAGGGGCACCCCTGTGGAGTTAGACAACACAAAACCGTCGGCTTCGCCCACTGTCTTCTTTTTATTCAAATTTTCTGGCTAAAAAAACTGAGAAATGTCGCAATAACGAAGCGTAAGAAAAGCAAGCTGGAATACACAAAAACTATACCCCCTAGCAACAGCGATTGCTCTATCGGTGGTTACAAGAGACATGTTTCAAAAGAAAGGAGTGCGCTTGGTAGCAGCATTGATATTGTACAAGCCTCTAGGAAGGCCAGGCGCAAGCGGTTCCTCCAACTACGGGGACGTGAGTCGATATCTTTTGTAGCGTGCCTGAATCACTCTAATCATACAAGTAAATATCAGTCAAATCAGCGCGCACATGCCATAGGCATTATCGTATCTCTATGTGTGTTGCCAATTATATAAGTTTGTCTTACGCGCCAAGTTGAACCCTTCATTCCTGCACTATAATTAAGCACTATATTGTTATTCAGCGCATTTAATACGTTTTGGAGTCGAACTTTCATCCCCTCCACTTCTACGGGTTGGCTTCTGCATTATTCGCCGACGTCAACAGCCGCATCTCGAACCCCATCTCGAGATATCGAAAGGTTTCAGGGACAAACCCTTATATTTGAATTTCTATAGATCAAAGGACTGGATGGTGCTTCACAAGGAACATGTGCACAGTTTCAGTGAAGACAACAGCGCCTCGCATGTCGCCTTCTCGTACCGAAAGGAAAGAAAGACAGGAAGAAAACCATTGCTCTTCTAGCATAAATACGCATTAGCATAAAGATGCACAGAGGTCAAACTAATTGTAGGTGTGTGGAACTTTTGAAAAAAAAAAGGAACGGTAACGCAAAAACCCGCACACGTAGACTAGGAAAAATGAACTGATTACCTTGTTCGTTTTTTTTAAAGAAGACATGTTAATCAACGCGTGTATATTCGTTTATCTTCTATTAGGTCACACGCAGATTTAAAGTTTCCTTGAATGCTAGCACTTTGCTTCCGCAGTTTATTCTTCTGCGGACTTCTGCAACATGCAGAGGGTGCACATGCGACTACTTTAATTTGAAGCTCGCTGCCTGAGTTTAGGTGGGCATGTAAAAGTACAATTGTACTTTTATATCACCTTTCAAATTGCAGCCTGTGTGCGTGGTTCGTTGCAAGCATAAAGGAGCGAAAGAAGACGAAAACTACGAATCTGGAAAAGGCATGTTATTGTCGGAAAAGTATTTCTTACGATCTGGCGTAACTGAAAAACCACTCAATTTTCGCTTCTCATACTGGAGCATTTATATTAAAGCTAAACGTCCTTTGTCTACCCTGAGGGTTTTGCGCGGCTGCTGCTGGCTGCTGCAGGTCAGCCGGTACCTCGGTGGACACCCACGGCAACCATCATTATTCGCGTTCCCCATCTTGACGTACCTCTAGTAATTTTTTTCTAGTTGAATGTCATATGAGAAAAAAATGAATATGTTCGCAATCTTATCCACACAGGATATTCATGAATAAAATATTAGCGAATGCGTGACGTATGTCCCCCAAAGTTGAACATGCCATCTGTCCACTAAGCAGCAATTCACATCAATTATTTCTTAAGACATCTACTCCTCAGGTGATGTATCTTGGTCAGTCAGCTATATCTACTCCTGCAAAGCAGCCTAAATAAATATTGTGCATGTGTAATGAAATTTTCTTTCCTGCATCAGTTTGTGGTGTGATTCTAATATATGTTCGTTCTAATGTTTCAATTCGAAATTATGTATTTATTTGCATAGAGATGAAACTTTCATGTAACTTGAATGATTTGTAAGAAGTTTAGGTGCCCCCAGTTTGATTAGTTATTTGCAGGTGTCTCCCCTAATTTATCCCCATACAACATTTTTAAAGGTACGCTGAGACATCATCCGCGTTTTTCTGCAATGATCAACCTTTCCGTTAGGTTAAACTTTGATATGGTGATTTCATGACTATTCTCCTAATTTATTGTTGTAATACATTAAAACAGTTTGTTAAATGGCAGCCAGTGTTCAGTCGTACTTGCTTATTTGTGTAATCTGTCAGATTCTCGAATTTTTTTTGTAGATCACGGAACAAACTAAAATTACTGTTTTTGCTAAAGCTCCCACATATCACGCGAAAATTATCTCGAAAATTGCATTTCAATGTCACGTTTTAAGGATTTGTGCTGTATGCGAGAGCGTGCAGTCCCAGGTCCCTTGCTAGAACGTTTATTTTTTGCATGCTTGACTTATTATTAGCTTATTATTTTTAATTATTATTAGCTTCAGCTCTTCGGCAACTTAATAAAGAAATACGGACATTATTAGGAGCTTGTCCTTTACGGTGACTCTGATTCCGGTGGATTTGCGTCATTTGGACGACCTCCTCGACTTCCATCTGCGCCTAACTTGTAAGAAAGAGTTATGTTAGCCTCAAAAGTGTTAGATGTGTATCTAGGACATTTAAGTTTTTTTTTCTCTTGTTGAATAAAATGAAATTTTCTTGCAGAAAACTTAATATGGTAAAGCAGGTGCGCCGTGTTGATATCACTTGAAATATCAATGGCGATGGCGATAACATGTTCTTTGTAAAAAAAAATTACGTCATAATACCAGCTGTCACTTAAGCTGTATAGCCCAGCAATAATAAACGTTCTCAGACGCCATTATCACTCTTCGGAGCAATAGTGATCAAATTTAGTGTCAGCTGCATCACAAGAAGGGCTTTGGGCCCTTAATAAGTCTTTATTTAAACTTTCAAGGTTTCTTATTAAAAGTGCCTATGTAAGGTAAAGATCTTTTTAGTTTTTAAGTTTTAGCAACCACAATCCAGGCGCTGAAATTCCGCGTGCCGCAAAAAGCACAGTGGTGTGATTGCCTATTGCTGATGTTTTGTTGCTTTGTGTGGTTCTTTCCTTGTTTGTTTCTTGCGTAGTTTATTGAATTTCTTTTTTTTAAAACGATAATTTATGTTTTAACTTTATCTTCATTGATTTGGGTAGGATATTTCTGCCTTTTTGAAGCAAACAAAAGTCACCTGAGTAACTTTTGCACATTGGCTTCTTTTGCGTACAAATATGTTTAACAGACAAAGCACGCTTTACAGGCATAAAATTGCGAAACTATGACACTGGTTCACAAAGAAAAATGACATGCGATATTTGGCATGAAGACACTCGAGCACTTGCTTATTCTAAATTTGGTCGCGTCTGCTTACTAAAACCTTGAAATGGCTTCTGCTAGATCGCACTTTGCTTCCGCGCGGTTGTGCTTGGGAAACCACCCTGAAGGTTCCTTGCCGAATGCTAAGCAGGAAGCCGGAATAGGTCGCCAAGCGTGCTTCATTGCAGTCATAATAGTTACCATCATCACTATCCTTCTGCATACTCACTGCTGGACTGAGACCTCTCCCCCCCACAGCAATCTCCTGTTACCTCAGCTGAGTCCTCCTTCAACCGGCAAATTTTCTAAGCTCTTAGCGGTTACCTAATCATCTGCCGCACTGGGCGTTTTATGCACTACCGTCTAGTTTGTAGTTCGCTTGGTTTATGTCAACAATGCCGTTCTAATGTGCTTTACAGACACAAAAGAAGAAACTACGTCAGGGCTGCCAAGAGAAAAAATTATCCGACGATTACGATACTCTCTAATGCGAAATTTGAGCGCAGCTCTATACGTGTTTCCATTTCGCGATATTTTGAAGCAAAGAATTTGAGAGAGACATGTAGCAGAGTCGGTAATGGTCGAAAATCTGATCTGCGGATCAAGCGAGCCGGCGTTTATACATGACTCGTCAAAGGTTCCAGTGTGATCGCTGGTGCCGCATGGCTTCCAGAAAGTACTATACAATTCGCATAGCGCATACAATCAGATTAAGAAACAATCTCACACAATAACAACCAAAACAAGCGCGAACGAGACCGACCCAACAGAACCAAACAGGTGCGGGCGAGAGCTTTGGCGCTAGCAGACGATAGTACGAAACGAGCGGATCGGCTGAGACCAGACACGAGTGCGCATCGAGCCGTAAGGAGGGTCCGCATGACACCAGCATCGCGCGCGCACGTCACTCAAGGGGCCGCTCTCATTGGTTTCCGCCATTCGCGGCTCGCGTCCTTCGTCTCCCACTCCAGCGAAGGGGGGCGGACCTGGTTACGAGGCCGACAACGCCGACGACGACGCGAAACCCAGGAACGGACGCCAAAGAGCTGCGCTCTAAAACTACATGGAATTGGTAGAATGAGACAGGACGAGAGTGAAAATTGAAGGACCGGAAATGCGTTTGTAAGACTTAACATTGTAAGAGTGAGGAAATATTGTTAGTATAATAGCGCGGGAGGAATACCTTAGACGATACTTTGTTCGACCACTTTCAATTTCGCATTTCCCTTGGATGCACATATGTTCGAGGAGTGGTTTTGAAGACGCCTTGCTGATTCTAATGCCGAATGCCACAATACGACAAACAGGTGTGTTTTACTTTGTATTATTGATAAGAGTTTTGTGAGCATCCATAATCTACATCCTCATTGCCATCTTAAGCCTTCATCACTTCACAAAGGTGTATCCCAGGGATCCCCAGGTAACAATGTGAGAGTAAGAACGGAAGTACGGCAGTGTCCTGTCACCGGTGCCGAAATCACTGTGGGATGTGAATTTTGTCTTAGTATCGAGGCGAGAACGCGACGCCGCCGAGAACGTTGTACCAAATGTCTCGTACTTCGAGTGTTCTGAATCACGCGAACTTGTGTAGAAGTTATGACCGTTTTTTTTTCTTTTAACGTTTAAGACATCAATTAAGTCGTGTATCACGATCGATGTCGAATTGTTTCAGTTGTCGCAAAGGGTTGTAAACACGCATTCCATATGAGCGATCAGATGGGAAATGAGTATTGAAGTTGCAGAAAAAGAAAAAAAAAGACTGTTGAACATTTGGTATTATGCGTTCCCAGATTGAGCACTAGCAATCATTCTATAGTCCTAAATTACATGGAATCTGCACTGGACACTCGCATATACACATGTGACGAATGGCACACCCCGGCCGAAATCTTACATACATAAAGAAAATCAAAATATGGGGTGTTAAGGGCCAAAACCACTTTCTGATTATGAGGCACGCCATAGTGGAGGACTCCAGAAATTTCAGCCACCTGGCGTTCTTTAACGTGCACCTAAATCTAAGTGCACGTGGTGTTTTCGCATTGTGCCCGCATCGAAATGCGGCCGCCGTGGCCGGGATTCAATCCCGCGACCTCGTGCTCAGCAGCTCAACACCATAGCTACTGAGCAACCGCAACGGGTCGTACTCACACACACACACACACACACACACACACACACACACACACACACACACACACACACACACACACACACACACACACACACACACACACACACACACACACACACACACACACACACACACACACACACACACGCACGCACGCACGCACGCACACACATATATATATATATATATATATATATATATATATATATATATATATATATATATATATATATATGATGGGGCAATTATGCGCAACCGTAAAGGAAGCTCGTCCGATTCCTGAAGGTTCAATAACTGGTGATAATGTCGTTCGTATATCATCGCGTACAAAATGTCTCGTTCGATGCTTTTCCTTATCTCGCGGCACGCCTCTGTCTTCCACTCGTCTTGAATATTTTCAATCCTTTATACTCTGAAGATGTTTACTTTTCGTTTATTGGCGAGATAAATTATTATAGCCAATTTCGCCTCAGCTCTAACATTTCCTCCTAGCATGCATTGAGGTTGTTTCATAAAGTTCTTTGTTTACGATAGCTTCTCGGTTTCTCTTCAAGTATCTGACCGAGATGTGAAATCATATATTATAACTGGAGTTCTTATTAGTCGCCTGTGTTTTATCCCTGTCCTCAGGTTCTATTTCTAGGCGTTGTTGAGGAATCGGATATACCCTTTGGCAAAGTATCTCAATAAGAGCTGGTAAAATAACAAATCCATCGTCTTCTTGTGGGAGAAAAAGCACTTGTGTGGTTTGAGTACTTCATTTCATAAAAAAATTTGCTTTTGTAACCACTAACAACAGTCCAGGCTTGCTCATAGGAACGCTCAAACGTTTTCTTACTTATCGCGTACATGTGCCACACCAAAAAGTAGCCACTAAGGCAGAGTTATATTAACGATGCGAAAGAGGAGGAATACATTCGTAAGCTCCAAATTCGGAGTCTGTATCGAAAGAAATATATCTACACACCAAATAATTTTAAATACCATACAGCTGCATGAAAAGAGTTTATGCTCCCTCTTCTGAAGAAAACACGATATTCTTGATATTGTAAGGCATGTGCTTTTTCAGACTGGTACCAAGCCTGAGGGCGAACATATCTTCTATGGTAGCGATGGGGGAAGCTTACCGCGTTCACCGTTTATCAACGAGTTTCATTGCCAATATACGGCTGCCTGCATTCGTGTGAGACGTCAGCGTTACAAGTGCGCACGCCTTCTTTTCTTAGAAGCCTTTCAGTGAGATTTATGAATGTGCACTTGCGTGTTGTACAGCTTCCTGTTATCAATGCACTTCCTCAATAATGGTCAAATGTCAGCATTTCCCAATCGTGGCTCGCTACATTCGCGCTTTCACTTCTTTCAGAAGCGTGAGTAATGACCGTGATGTTACGGTTGCCACGTGGAAAGGCTTGGTTTCGTTTTTGCATCATCGCCGTTCGGCAGGCGATCTTACATGTGCGGTGAATAGTTGACATCAGTTTTGTAAGGGCCCTTTTATGTTGGTCTCTAGGAAATCCCTTCTGTGAAGGCAAAATGTAAACCGGCATAGAGGCTTTAGCGCAGCGCGCTGCTATAAGCCATACAGCGACTATTCTGCCTCATTTACCATGCCAGTACTCCGGCTGCCGCTTATGTAATGCGACTCCAGTTACTGTTACCAGAAAGAAGCGCTGCGGCTGTAAAGAAATAGCCGTTCTGACTGTAGTTTTCTTAGGATTGCGCAATGGGCATGTGGAAAGCAAAGAAGCTGGTATCGGTGTGTAACGAACCATGCTGAACTATAAGGAACTCCGATGGATGGCAATAATAACATTTTCTGATATATTAAAGCAGGGCAATTTCGTATTACGCTCATGGAATTTGTAACGTTTGTGTCGCGTATTGTGATCACCTCTTTGCTGGAATGAATACGGTTGCAATATTTTTGTATCTTCTTTTATACTCTCCTCGCTTTTCAGCTCTGCAGGTAAATAAATGGGGCAGGTAAAGCCTTAGAGGTGTTTCAACATTAGAGCTCTGAAATACGGTGACAAATGTGAACTGATGGTTTCTTCAAGAAAACATTTGCACTTTTTAAAAGATATACTGTGTTACACAATTTCCAGTCTTTCGCAGGCTCTACAAGCTTTGTTCAAGGGAATGTATCTTGTTTTCGCGAAAAAATCTAAAATATTGCTCGATGCGTTGAATGGAATCCCACTCTAGAAAAACGCACTCGTGTCAGAATAAATATAAACAATAAGGTGTCGACATTGCACTTACTACCCGAACCAGCAATTTCTTCACCTCTAGGGAGAGAACTAAACTTTCTCTTACCAGGACACAAATTTTGCTTTCACTGGACTTGTGTGCATGAGCTGTCCAACTGACTGCTTGCGTAGGAAGTCAACAAGAGTCGGTAAAGCGTGCTGTACACAGGCATCGTACATGAAAGAATGGAAACAGAAAACCTGTCGATGGTTTTGTTTGCGCAATATTTAATGGTTTTACTTGTGCAATTATTATTGGCAATTATTACTGGACAATTATTGGCCCTGACAAGTTCTTTGGAGCTGTTCTAGAAAATTTCTGTGGGAAGTCAATGAAGTCACAAATAGCCGTGTTAAGTAGTAGACTATAAAGTTATGACTGTTACCAACTAGCTATGATCACAGATACACATTAAATTTTTTTTGCCTTATAATCCATGGCTTGGATTCTACTGAGACAGTCCGGCTAAATCTAATAGTTGGGCAGGTGTAGTCATCATTCAACAGAAGTCTGTTAAAATCGACAGACAGACATCCTGTCTATCAAGCTATATGAGCACGGAGTGTCGTGCGCCTCAAGAGGCAGAATAACTTATTCTCCAGGAACCCCTTCATCTCCGGATCATTTTCTATGACTGGAAGGCAGCGTTTCGAAAGATTCAAAGTTCAATGGCCCGCCGATCTCACAAAAAATTGCATCCGAGATATCGAGCATATCAATATTGAGATATTGAGATTTCGATATACCATCGAACAATTACACCGGGCTGTAATATACCTAATCATGAATCAGAAGGGTTTGGGTGCGAGCTAGTTGGTACGGATCATTCATATTTAAAACAGCGCCAAAAACACGGGCAAGGCAGGACACAGGACGAGCGCTGGTCCTGGATGAACGCTGCATGGTCCTGGAGGACACAGGACAGCGCTCGTCCTGTGTGCTCGCTTGTCCGTGTTTCTTGGCGCTGTTTTAAATATTAATACCTAATCAGTAGTGGCCGGTACATTTACATTTCAATCGAAACTACAGTGCCACTGAATCCATTCATTCAGCACTGGCCACGACGCCATCACCTCATGTCATTTACTTGATTCATGACAATCAAATCATTATATACATGTCATGTCATTCATGTCATGCATGTCATGTCATTTCAATAATGTCATGGATATCCTGATATATACTGATAGGAACTGAATGGCGTGACATGTATTTTTTTACCCGCATATATTCTGGATATGTTTCATAACATACATGTGTGAAATTATTGGCATCTCATCTCATAAAATAATTGGAAACTCATAAAATAATTGGCATGAATGCCATAAATGTCATGACATGCATGGATGGCATGACATTACCATCACAAGAACCTATGCCGTCCAAGTGGACCAAGTTGTCAACTAACTTCGGCTGATCACGTTAGGTTCGTGTTCTTGGTGTCGTGGTGGTAACTGCATGGTTACTCGATCTTCGTAATCCGATTCTCGTCTCTGATTCTAGCGTGCCAACATGTGCTCGAGCCAGGTAGCGGGCGTAAGAAGATGCCGTCACCTCGGCAGCAGAACACCGGGGTGTGGTTGAGTCCTTTCACACAGTGATTCAAAAGGAAGTTTCCCACAAGGGTTGGTTTCCGAGGGCCCGACAGCAATGCACCGCCTCCTCGTCCTTCCCAAAGCTCGTCCGGCACTTTCACAGCCTTTCTCATTGTTACAAGGCCACTTAATCAAAAAGCTAGGCGTGCTCTTTCCTATTGAACATAGTGTCCGAGTACTACGAGGCTGCGCCGAACTCCACTATGGCAGTGTCATCACCACTGCGACAAGGCAATAACCTGCACTACGCCACTCATCCGAATGACTATAAAAGGATAAGGGCTGCAGGTTCATCGTCGTATCAGGCGTTTTTGTCTTCTAAGCGATATCAAATGCTGCCGTCAGCGAGCATTTAGTTTCTGCTTTTCTTGCCCATTTTGCACCTCCATGCCGCTCGCTCACATCAATTCGACCGTTCGTAGAAATCATGCCATCGTAGTTGCCGTTGTCATCGTCTTGATGCTGACACCAGACACAGGCATTAGCATTAGTTCCAGTTCATTACCCTCGCGTTACACGCAGAAATACTGCATTTGCGCAAACACACCGGGCAACCTTCTAACGCGTTGCGGAACCCCAAACACTGCTGCATAGTCAGCTGCCTGCAAAATGCTTCGTATAACTTCGACTTCCAAAGGGCGTGGTATCTACACTTATTTTTTTTACTTCTCGACATGATATTCATCGGCCGCACCTGCGAATGTTTACTCCAAGAAATACCACACGAAACAGTTTTAGGCCAACTGCGCATTGTGTCCGGTGAGCTGTCGCGTGACTGCATCGTCTTACGGGTAAAAATAAATAATATTGTTCAAACAGGTGCTGGCCTCAAAGAGACCGAGAAAAGAGAAGGTTGAAGTATTGCAAGTCTACTTTCTTACTCTGCATATTCAAGTGTCAAAAAATGAGTCACCTTATATTCGTTCAACACACATGACATGGCTCTGATCCGAATTCAATTTCGCAAATCCGACATTCATGCCCAGGCAAACAACGAAGAAAGAAAATAGTTCAAGTTTCCTTCTTGTCACGCTAACTGAGCTAAACCACTTGTCCTATACGAGTGAAGTCCATCACGTAATGTATATCGTCGAGCAGTACATGTGCAAACACCGGATATATCTAATTTGGGTGTTTTGATTCAAAGTGCCTTAATGTAAAATGATATTGGAACTTGAACATAAGGTCAACTGAGTTTTCTTCTAAGAACATAGTGTCACGGCTTGCTTCAGCCACTGTGATGTCTTAGCTGCGTACCAATTGTAGAATGTGCGTTGTGACCACGATGACTGTTAAAAGTTTTGTTCCGACATTATAGTATTCTAACATTTCCTAATTCTCTCTAAACCTTTTCTTGGTTTCTATATACATATTATTTTTAGTAACTAACTACTTTAGTTGTAAACAATTCCTAGTTTTCTTTTTTATTTAGACGACAAATTTCCTAAGCATTTGACTGAGTATGCGCGACACATCAATGTGTAACGGCTTGGAGAATGGGGCTACCTTTCCGCTTATCACAGTACTATCAAAATGAACACATACAATTTGAAGTTTCTAGTTTCAGGGAATGCAGTCATAATAACCACGAACTAAGAGTAAATGATAAACTAGTCTTCCGAGTGAGTCTTGGCCTTCTAGGACCTAATAGCAGCAGTCAATAACAATGAACTATGTAATCATGAAGCATACGCATCCATATGTGACAGACACATCACTAGAAGTGATATGCAAAATACTTAACTCAACATTTGTTCATGGTAAAAAAAAAGGTGTACATTTTATAGCACAGGAAACTGAAAACGGAATATTTATTAAGCATTAGTGAAATCTATCATGAACGAAAGCAATGATTGGGGGAAAAATAAATGCAGATATAAAATACCGTCTAAGGAAGGAAAAAGTGGAGAAGGAAAGGCAGGGAGGTTAACCAGTTTAGCTTAACCGGTTTGCTACCCTACACATGGGAGCGGAATGGGGGGGGATGAAAGATGGGGAGAAGAGATAGAGAGAGCACATAACACTGCACACACATCGTCTAGTTGATGGAAAGACTAGTTGCCTGCATCAGCGTTCATTCAGTGGTGTTAAAAATAAAGAATGCATGGCATGCTTCAAGGTGTAAACTGTTTGAAGCTCCTCAATTATAATAACGAGACGTTGATAGGCATTCCTTGTTTCTTATTTCTCACTTCTCATTTGTCCTTTTCTGTAGGGCAGCTATAGAAAATAGCTAATTCCCCTGCGCTTATGTAGGTTTTGGCAATGTAGATGGCGCTGGTATTTAGAAAACACTAGGTAGCCGTCAATAACAAAGACCAGAAGTATTATGCCCTGTGTAAGAAGTATTATGGCGACGAGCATTACCTTCAAGAATGCAGCTTCTTGCGCACAAGGCGAGGACAGAAAAGAGGCAAAGGGAAACGAGCGCTGACTTACAACAGTGTTTTGTTTTTAGGAAACCGACCACATACATGGCAAATTCTGTGACACATCACGTGTGCTCCATCCGCAGAAAATTCCTATCTTTACGCAAGAGGGATAGCACCTTCCTAAAAAGGTTATAGGTGGTTTTGGCACGCATGTGTCACTTCAGCTGTCGATTGATTCCGCTTCGATAATCTCACGGGTCAACTGATTACGACTTTTGCAGACAATTGAGCAAGTACTAGGTAGTACTATTTTACCGACCTACACGTGGCCTTTTTTCTTGTGGTATTTGCCTGATTACGCACACCGTTCGTACAGTGTGCATCCAGAAAACCCCTCTCATTCGTATCCCATTGTAGCGATGCTCCCAAAGCCTATACTAAGACAACGCCCGCTCTGACCAACATAGTTGGACCCACAAGTCAAAGGCAGGTTGGAAACGATTCTTTCCGCACAATCATCGAGCTTTGACTCACGTCTCTTTTCGCATGGAAGCTCTTTGGGGGCACGCGTCGTGGTCAATCTGCACAAAGATTGCAGTTTATAGGGAGCGGGAAAAAACACCTTTACTTTGGCTCGCTGGCCAATCCACGTAAGTGGATTAGCCAGCGAATATGCGGAATAAAAAAACACCGCGAATATGCGGAATAACCGCAACATTTTTGTCAAGTGCCGAAGACTGTGTGGCTTTAGTTATTTGTAGTGACATGCTTTTCAAGAGCCCTTCAGCGACGCTAACGAGGATATGCGTAGAATACCAATTGTTCCTGAGGCGAAGTATCTGTTCAGAGACGTTGTCAGTCATGAGCTCTGGGCAAGACCTGCGTGAAGAATTGGACAGGCATAATTTTGCGACGGGAGCAGTGTCTTGTTGGCACGAGGCTCGTGTTTCCAGTACAGACGTTTGTCCTGGAATAAAAACCTAAGCTTCTAATAAAAGCCTAAGCTTCCATTAGACGGCAACCCATGAGCTTTCTTCGAAATAAAACACTCTTGTAAGTCAGCGCTCGAGTGCCTTAGCCTCTTCTCTGTCCTCTATTTGTGCGCAAAGAGCTGCATGCATGTCTTACCAACATGCCCACTCGGTCACCTTAATTACCTTCATAACGCAGGAAATAGCGCCCTTTTCCGCGGATGCATCTGCATGTAACCGCGGCGGTAATCTATCTGAGTTGATGAGTATGTAAAGAAACTAAACTGGTCATTGCGATATGCAAGACATCTGCAGGAACTCATACTTAGTAGCACAAATACGGGGCATCGAATGTACCTGGTTTCTTTTCATTGCTTCAAGCACGGCCATCGATGACAATTGCCAGCCTGAAGACTTTCTATAACGATGTATTTAGGCACGAATATGAATAACAATGCCTAAAATACCGTGGAACAAAGATGTTAACCGAAAGGTGTTCCCTTACCAACACAGCCGTCACCTGAGGTACACAGCATCTAGTGTTTATAGAAAGGAAACGTATTTCTACTGGTAATAAAAACGTAATTTTGTACTCTTACTAGACAACGTAAATAACGTACGCATCATTTTTACTGCGACGTTTATGAGCTGTCACCGTTGACAAGTTTATTAGGTGAAGATATGCTGTGTGTAAATTTTTTGAAATGTTAGTTCGATTGAGAGGCACTGTTAATTTAAATAAATTTACCAAGTAAAACTGAAAATACGTATTTTTACGCAGTAATCACGGCCCAAAATCAAGAAGGCATTTCTTTCTCAATCATCTGCGTAAACGCCGTCTGAAATGAGCGCGTTTTTTATATTTTTACATACTGTCATATTTGTTTGATCAATTCATTACTACCGATTTGTATTTGTTTTAGAACACGCCATTTCAATGATGAAATTAGGTAAATCGCAATACTCCCCCAAATACTGCGATGTTTTTACCATCTTGTGATTATGGTCTCGCAAATAAAAGAACAATAGAATTGAATACCAGTGATCATCCCTAGCTAGAAAAAGAGAATTTAGCTTATTTCAGAGCTACGACTTCGCAATGTCGCCTATGCTGCTTCATCAAACACACTTACGCAAAGAAATGAAGAAAAAAATCGAAGCCAGCAAATTTTCTGATCAGGTTGTTCCCTGCTAGCTTAAACTCGTCAGATTATGAACGAGGTGACAAAGAAGAGACATACTGTGAGGCACACGTAAGGACGGGGGAAAGCGTTTATACATACTTCATCAGTGTAGCCAGGCGAGAAAAGCACATGAGTGAGCAGTGTTAGGTTGTTTATTGATTGCACGTGCGCAGGTTGCAAAGCAAGGAAGTAAAAAAAAAACGCAAGAAAGCCATCGCAAGGCAATTCGTTCGGTTAGTCAACTCTTCGGTGTTTCCTCTGCAATTTCTAGTGAAGCATGTGCGAGTGTATTAAGGATGCCGATGGAGGACGTTAGGTAGACGTCAGAGCGCCTATAAGTTGCGTGCTTCGTTACAGCCTTGTATAGCTAATCCAAAACTCTTGCTATATACAACGCGCCGGATAAAACTTGTCTCTGAAGCGGGTAGAGTATGCAGCTGTAATAGCTGCTGTCATCAGGTTTCTCGCATTCTCTGTTAAACAGTCGTCCATCACATTCCAAAAAGGCAGATTTTAGCACACCAAATTAGCGCCCAAGATTAATCTCGACAGTCAACCGTGGAACGAAGATTGCACTTCGTTTTGCAAACTAACCAGATGATGCTTCCGGCGCTAGGCATACAAGTGTCGCCGTTGTCACTGATGCAGCATGGCGTTTGTCGAAGAGGAAAACCTACATTCTCCTTTGCTGAGAAATGACGCATTGTAACGTATTTGAAGAGAGTAGGTTAGCGAAAGTGGCTAATTTCTTCTCAGCGTCTTGGGCGCCACTCGAAAGAAAGAAAGAAAGAAAGAAAGAAAGAAAGAAAGAAAGAAAGAAAGAAAGAAAGAAAGAAAGAAAGAAAGAAAGAAAGAAAGAAAGAAAGAAAGAAAGAAAGATTGAAGCAGAACCCATGTCAAGATATCTGTCGATGGAAATGCGTTCGCATTCAATCGGTGAAGCGACACACCATATTGCTACCATTAAAACGTGTTAGTATGAGGCCTGTACAGCAGCGGGACTCCTCCTTCGGGCTTTTCTAGAAACACTCGGTGCCATCTATCCCTGCTGCCGCCAAGCTGCGCATGACCTCGTAAGTGCATCGCGTACCGGTGCGTGAGAACGCTGAGAAATGGGCTCCCTTCCCCCACTTTTTTCTGGACACGCTGCGCCTTCTAGTGGTGGAGACGAGAAGTCCGCTCGTGGCCTCCGAGTGGCCAATCGTGAGGTGCGGGTGCCTGTTCACGCTCAGAATTGTTCCTTCACTTGCTGCACACTCAGCGGCACATACTAAGTTGCCCAAGTTGTCGAGATGTTCATTGAAGGTTTGCACATCCCTAGTGCATTCATGGCGCCGCTCATTAAAGCGTTGTTGGGAAAGGAGCTCACTGAAAAGCGACACATAATCGGCGCGATTAATGGCACAGCCTGCTCAAACGTCGGATTGCTTTCCTTGAGGAGCCCTTGTGACCTATGTTGGATTCTTCTCAGTATCGCAGAAAGTCAAGGGCTCTTTGTTGTCAATCTAAAGCGGCACTATCTCAGCCGCACATACCTAGTTACCCAAGTTGGCGTCAAAGACGTTCATTGAAGACCAGCACAGACCGACTGGCAGGTACGCAGTGCTCAAAGTTGGCGTCAAAGAGATTCTTCGAACAGCGGTACCTACCCACTCCCGCCTCTCACAGTGACCCATGTCGGCTTGAAAGAGATTCGTTGAAAATTTATCGTGGAATGCGTTCCGCCGCTTTCTTTATTTTAAGACAACTATGATTTTGCCTGCGTACAGAGAGGAGGTTTTCTGGAAGGGCAAGATGCGCTACAAATTACAGAATTTAGAGCCAGTGTACGTAAGAGCTCTGACTGTCCGATTAAGAGGAAGAGCAGGCACCAAAAAGTATAACAAATAGGCAATAAAAGTGAACACGCATATTGGTCACATAAAAGGCAGTCTATGTTGTCGATCTTGTGAAAAAAGCAAAAAAAGCAGGGTGAATTATTAGAGCCTTAAAGATCACATAAAACCCGAATGTTATAATTTCAGAAATGAACCATTATTGAGGCGGCTAGATAAATGACATAAAGCTGATTAAATTCTGCACACCTATTTGGGCGTTGCGATTAGTGGCCCTCCAATAAAGACGGCAAGACGAGGAGAGGTGCACCGCATAACCCACGTGACCACGCATCATTGTGTCTTCAGGGGCACTATAACGTAAAGCTATTTGAATCCGTTTCCATTCTATTTGTGCCATTAGCCCTCCTCAATTGGTAAAAAAAATTTTAGTCCACTCACTTCACCCCTCTGTCAAGCGACATTTCCAAAACTGTGAAAATCTCGTGATATGTAATATGACATGTACGCACTGCTTATGCATCGTTAAGTCTGAGAAATTAAAAATAAGTTACTTCCAATTCAACTTATTTTTCTTATTAGCCCTGTGCCATTGGTCAAAATTTGGTCGGGTTGAACCCCATTTCCCTGGCTGTCATACGACGTTGCAATACCACGAGAACTCACTAAGCCGAAGAGACGGTTTCGCACTAAAGATGTCATAATATAGC
Organism: Dermacentor albipictus; assembly: GCF_038994185.2. Classification (NCBI taxonomy): domain Eukaryota; kingdom Metazoa; phylum Arthropoda; class Arachnida; order Ixodida; family Ixodidae; genus Dermacentor; species Dermacentor albipictus. The sequence goes on from NC_091823.1 coordinate 97,483,206, forward strand.
GGACAAAACTGTCTTTACTTCTTGGGACTAGCTGGAGAGCGGTCCTGGTATAAAAAAAAAATAAAGTAAGGCTTCACGCCAATCACTCTGGCACTGGTTACCCTTAGCTGGCAGCGGGAATATTTATATTTTTATGGCGGATAACTTCTGCAACAGTATAACATCGTCGAGCTATTTTGGCACGTAAACGACGTCGGTCTACCAAGTCATTTTCATTGAGGACTCGTTTGAGCAGCAATGGTAACTCCTCGTAGCATGCTGCCACGATTTTCGAAAATCCACCCTCTGCCAAAGGCAAGGGGGAGCGGACCAATCGTCGACGCTGGCGTAATCCTCCTCTTCCGGATATCCACTTTCTCTGCGCTAGTTTGACCCCATCGAAACTGTCTCCACTTCCGTGGATAGGGTTTGAATTCAATTGGCTTGTGAATTGGCTGTTCAATTGGCTTGCCAGCCATTTGAATATGGAAACCTTAACCGGGTAGGCAATGCTAGTCGCTGTGAAAGCAAATGTGACCTCCTGTGAATGAGTAAAGCGTTTGACTGGGCTGTTCAAACAACGTTAGGATGGATAGTTGGGCGTGTTGGTTAAGCATGATTTCTGAAGTGAAGGCGCTAAAATGACGGAGGACAAAGAAGAAACACACACACATACACAGGGCGCCACTTCCAACAACGTTTAATCGGGAAAAAACGTCACCGATTTATACTACGAGCGCAATCACAGTTTCTCAGGCGCATTCGCGTTCAAGTAAAGCAGTTCTTTGCGTGACAGTGATATGGATGCAACACTTACGCAGTTATCAGCTGCTTCAATGATTCTTTACATGATTTCTGAAGTGAAGGCGCTAAAATGACAGAGGACAAAGAAGAAACACACACACAAAAAGAATCATTGAAGCAGCTGATAACTGCGTAAGTGTTGCATCCATATCACTGTCACGCAAAGAACTGCTTTACTTGAACGCGAATGCGCCTGAGAAACTGTGATTGCGCTCGTAGTATAAGTTGGTGGCGTTTTTTCACGATTAAACATTGTTGGAAGCGGCGCCCTGTGTTGTGTGTGTGTTTCTTCTTTGTCCTCCGTCATTTTAGCGCCTTCACTTCAGAAATCGTTCAAACAACGCTGCGGATCACCGGCCGACGCATGCGTCGGAGCGCACGCAAATGTGGCGTCTGGACATTGGAATAAAATCAGAATGGATTTGTTTTATAATAAAGGACCTTTCCTCAAATCTGGCCATTTTGAGCTGACAAGCGCAGAGCATACAATGCGCGATAACGTTCGTGTCTGCAAAGTATCACATCGCTACGCGCAGCGGAAAGGTCTCAGTTTCAAACCAAATGCCATTTTCTCTTCTCCTCGCGGTCGCCGCGCTCCAAGCCGGAGGATGACGTACACATGCTAGTGCGCCTACGTACACGTGTTTGCTCTGTGACGTCACTCGTATAACACGTGACTTCGAGAATTATTCAAGCCAATATCTGTTATTTCTGCAATCTGCTGCTTCAATAGACGAATTAAAGTTTTAGAAAAAATTACCGACGATTACGTTACTTCCTAATGCGAAATTTGAGCGCAGCAAATAAGCTGTTTCACCTTTTCGATAGATTGAGGCAAAGAAATCGAGCAACACATGTATGCGCTATCACAGAATTTTTTTTTAATTTTTCACACGTATTCCTTTAACAAAGACTCCACTAACAGTTCTTGACAGTCATGAAGGAAGCTTTGTGGTCGGAGAAATAGACTGATATATGTTCGACTTGGTACACCAATGCTTGATTCTCAAAGACGAGATCTATACAAGTGCCTCGCGAGGTACCGCACAGGGTGAACGGCAGCGGCAATTTCGGCTCGGGCGGTGCACATACACAGATCCGCCGCCACCGATCTGGCTCTCTGATTGCCACCGCACAGGGGTTGCATTGGACGAGGAGCGAAGAAAGGAATTAAGTTCGAGCCGGCGCTTTGACAACCGGAGACTCGCAGGAAGAGGGGGGAGGGGGGCGGCGTGTACACCCAGCGGCAAACGATGGGGGCAGAAGCGCGCGCAGCAAGCGGACAGCACGATAAAGGGAGGAGGGAAGAGATAGCAGCGACTGACTGATGCCGCTGACACCGATAGTGAGTCAACCCCAGTTGCGGAGTTGGTTTCAGGGACAACGCCGCCGATGCCGACACAAACATTATGATACCCACACAAGAACAGGGGGGGGGGGGGGGACCCTTTCCTCCTCTTTCTGCATGGCGGCGACGGTGTTCTATGCAGTCACGTTATCTTGACTCTCTAGCGGCGTCAGCGGCATCCAGCGGTATCAGTCGGTCGCTGCTAGCGCTGGGGGGATGAAAGGGGGGCGGAGCTGGTTACGAGGCCGACGACAACGCCGACGACGACGCGAAACCCAGGAACGGACGCCAAAGAGCTGCGCTCTAAAATAATAAAACACACAAACGCAATGTCCGCATTTTTTGTTTTAATTCGCAACGCAGCAATAGTGATGTAGTACTTCCGTTACGTCTGCTTGTTCCGATGTCGTACAGTCGCGCGCGCTGACACCAAAACTATGTCATTTTCTACCGTGTTCCACTATGGGATCACGTTCTGTGATTCGCTTGGCTCTGCTTCAGTATTCGTGTAGCACAGGCTTATACCGCTAATCAGGTGTCCTCGTGCGCAGCGCGCAAAGTCGTGCGCTGCGCGAAACGAGACAATCACAGCTCGCGCGCGACGCCGTCGACGGAAGTATGCTGCGCCACAAAACAGCGAGGTGCAAAAAAATTAAGGCCGGGCCCATGAAGTATGCTACATGCGATCCTCAAGGCCCAATACGTGAGAACGCAAGTAAAAAAAATTTCGCTCGTGGAGGCTAGACGGGGCAAGAGGAGAGAGAGTCTCGCTTGGCAGGGGAGCTCGCTTCCTGAAATCATGTGTTAACGGGCCTAAAACATTTATTTCTCGGCTATTAATTAACCGGTTTGAAAAAAAAATTTTGTGGCAGAACGCTCCTCAGAGAATTAGAAGACACGTAACAACTTCCAGAGTATGACCAAACCTTGCTATGGGGCCTGGCGAGGGGCCCTTTAATGGGTGCCATGCATTGTCCCTCTTTGTTGTACTGTATCCAGGGTCAGCGCGCTGACTTGAGCGGGCCTGTGATGAAGACAGTCCAATAGCAATCTGCACTTTAGTTGCCCATACACTGACAAAGCAGATGCACCAATCTCAAAGGCATAGGAGGGTAGATATAAAAAGGTGTGGTTTATTAAAGTAATACCACAGGGGCCGCATTTCGATGGGGTCGACATGCGGAAACACCTGTGTACTTAGATTTAAGTGCACATTAAGGAACCCCAGTTCATCGAAATTTCTGGAGTCCTCCAATATGGCGTGCTTCATAAGAAGAAAGTGGTTTTGGCACGTAAAACCCCATATTTTTTTTTTTTTTTACTAGAGGAATAAATAAGAATACGTGCTATATTTGTTACAATGAGGATGTTTAGGTACGATTTGCATTATCGCTGAATAATTCCGTTGGAAACAAGGCTAGCAACATGGTCACCTACTTTAAGGGTAGTGAATGTGCCTGTGCTTTCCTGCGTATGAGATACTTGACAAGGAACCCAGCAGTACCCATTGTGAAGAAAGTCGGGGAGGATTCGCAAAGAAAACTTCGTTATAAAGGGCAACGGCGTAAGATATTGCTACGGGGCTACCAACGCTGGATCGGAAAGAAAGGAATCCAGAACGAAGAATCCACTCTGTCAAATAAAACGGGTGCCGCATCCAGCACTGTCAGTGCTCTTGGAGGCGCTTTGAAGCGTCGAGCTTTGTTTTTATGGCGTTTTTCAATGCGCAAGGAAGAGAATTTAGGAGTGCCGTAAAACGGCTCTCGCGGCGACTCACGCCATTTTCTCTGCCATGCCGCCGAGATGAGCACGGACCGTTTAGGACAGTTTAAGAGCACTTAGAAACACTCAAGTCGGACATAAAGTTAGGTTAAGCAAGTATATGACACGTGGAACTTTGAAAGCATCCGCTCATGGCGATAATAGGGCTCAAATCAAAGAAAGAAGGTGCAAACTGGAATTTCTCCTCTACCACTTTTACTATAGCCAACAAAGAAAAAAATGCATCAGTTTTATCGCCGCCTATGTCCTTTTATTTTCTGTCTTTTTCTTTTCATTGTTGTCGCTTCACTTCTTTCTCTCTTGGCAGGTCTTCTTTAGCGCTTTCACATCTGAGTGGCGGGCCCTCACGGCCTTCGAGGATGTTTCAAGGTCATATTTGTGAACAAGAGCGTCAGTGCTAAAAATGCTGGCAGCATCAATTTCGTTTTGTTGAGGTCTTCGAGGCACGAGCCATTTCTCTAGTGCTTTCTTTTTTCAAGCTTTCCGTTATGTGGGCGCTTACACTTCGCTAGAACTCCTATTTCAATTATATGCTGAAGTTCTAGGTTGGCTGAGCAGTCTCATTTCAAGTGTATATTAATTGAGGCTAGGTGACGGGGCAAGTGTTTCTCATTGGCATTTTCACGTTGCAGATGCCAAGCGCTCTGGAATTGTACGTGGTTTTAGTATGTGCAGAATTATTTTAGTTTGAGTGACTTAGAATCCCTCACCCCCCCCCCCCCCCCCACAAAAAAAGAACATATAACGTGCGAGAAAAACATAACGACATGATAGTTGACAGGGCACACTCTCACTCGGAACTGAATACTCGTTACGAGCGGCAAATCTCATACACACATTTAAAAACCAGCCCGGCAGGGAAGAAAAAGTAAGGTATTTGTAAATTTAAAATCAAGCCAATAACAGAGCATGCAAACACACCAAATGTGCAGTCAGCGCTTGTAATGATAATGAATCATTTCTTCGGAGATATAGGGGGAAGTCAAGCTGATTAATCGAAGCATTATGGACTGCAAGGACTGTTGTTTGTTTCTATTACACCACTTGTGAATTCTTTCTTCTTTGTACACAGGCATCCTGCTGCAAGCAGATATGTGTGCGGCAGCATTTCGTTTGGAGCATCGCACCACCACGTATCTCTCAATTTTTTGTTTGTATATTACGTTCCCATCTACGATGTGACTGATCCGAGATATTTTCCTCTATTCAATGTCAGAAATATGCCATTTAAGATAAGTTTCTCGTTATATAATCTCCGAAGCTATTTTCCCTCAAAACAATTAGCTATCTGTTTTGGCAGATAGCTTTTCTATACATAAGCTTCCCCTATCAACTTTTTTAGTGCCGACTCAAGGCTCCTGTCCATCTAAAGTAATTTGTTGACGATTAAAGGAACAGGGCAGCCTGCGTCAATCACGATTACATTCCAACAAGCAACTGCACAGGTCTGAACACTTCCATCAAGCGAGAATTCGACTTCTGGATATCAGTTGAAATTCATAATCAACTTTCCTGCACAAAATTTTAGTTAGGCAAAACAACGTGGATTTTACGGTACCACCTAAAAGAGACAAACCTACGCGCTAATATTGGGTTATATTAGTAAAATTTACAAATTAAAGGTGATCAGTATCTTAAGATTGATTTCCCGAACACACGCTAATGGCGAGGAAAATTTCGACAACCGAAACTTGTGCCGTTTTTCCACTCCAACTTCAGCCGGCGGTTCAAAGCAACCAGCACTGGCGAGCTTCCTGCTTCTTTAACTTCGCCTAATGTTCACAATTTCAAATAAAATAAAATTACGGCGTTATTACCATGGATTTTAGACGCATTTCCGCAGCTATTCTAAAATACATTCTAGATATAAAATTATGCAGCGCTTTCTTGGGGACGTAGAGGCACTGAATATACAAGACTTGACATAAAGACGCACTACTACGCGTTAATTTTTACTGTCTTTGGCTCTACCTTCAAAACGTCGATTCCATATATTTTTCTTGACTGATTGTGATTCCCTTACTTCTTCTTTTTTTTCGTCATTCAGACTGTACTATAAGCTGTAATGTGTCTTCGCACAATTAAACCACCAGAATGCGTTCACCGAAAGTGTTGTTAAACTGCTACTGCCAATGGAATTGTCTATCATTTTCTACATTATGCCCATTACGTTATATAGTGAGATATTAACAATCTTGAGGTAAAGGAGGTTATTAGGCGGCTTCTGTTCCTGAGCGAATAATAGAGACAGGAGAGAAATTGCATTAGAGAGTGCGAAAAACTAGCTACAGAGCTAACGTGAGCCAACTAAAATATGCACAAATAATTGCGGTCAAAACAATGAAGGAGATACGCTGCTGTAATACATGCAAGTGGGCTGCTGTCATACCTAGAAGGTATAGTGCTGGGAAAGGAAGGCTCTGTAAGCGAAACCGTTCGCGTTGGCGCCACTTAGCTTCAGTGTTCATAATATTGCTGACCGGGGCTCTCATTTCAAGCCCAATTTACGGCTTTTCATTTTTCTCGATGGGAAAGATATTTAAAAAAAAAACAAGTACAACCATTTCTAGGCCACGTTGGCTTACGGAGATGTTTATAATTACATAATTAGGTTCATTCTCAGGGGCTAGATGTACGACAAGAATGGTGAGATTGACGCTCATTACGGCTATAAAGACTGTTGTCGAGCGCAGCAATTGCACAGAAATGAATTGACAAAGCATAAACAGAGGGGAAGCGATTTCACGCTATAGATTCATCACACTTTTCTGAATTGCCATCGCAGAAATCGCCTGGCTCTACCGAAAGTGGAGGCACTCGCACAAGGGCTTACGCCAGATAAAGTAATCCTAGAGTGTCTCGATAAATTAGAGCTTTCGTGCAGGAAGTGTGAAAAATAAAAACAAGCTCGTACATAAAAATGAAATAAGAAGTAAAAACGCGCCAATGGGCATCACTTCACACAAGTGCTAGTGCTCGGAATACACCCAAGTACTACAGCTACCTACTTTGGTTTAGTTTTGACGTTTCTCCCAAGCCTTGCGAGCGCACTAGGCGGAGCTCATAGCTCACCAACGCACATCCACTTTGAGAATGCTTGGCGATGACAGTCCACTGTGACGCATTCGCGAAATGTTTTATGAAGTGACAGACAAAAAAAAGAGAAAGAAAGAAAGGAAAGAACGAAAATGAGCGAGCAATGCTGCAGGGAGCACAAAAATCTCTAGCACGAGAAAATCTGGCAGTTCTAGAGTGCTAGTTTCCATGCATTACTGCTCTTCGCTCACGGGGGCAGTTTCATTTAAAATCTGCTGCACTTTTTCTGTGCGATTTAGAGCTGTGTTGGCATTCGTCAGCGCATTTGACGAGGCCTTTCTTTTTTGTGCATGCTGACCGAAGAGTAGGAACTTGGAAGTCGTTCACTTGTGTTCACTTGTCTGCGTTTTATTCGTAGCTCTGCTATCTTTCCTTTTCTATTCTTTTGCATTGCTTTGTAGTGTATTCTGAGGTGAAAGTCGCTCAGATGACGACACGCATAAGAGATATACACGCTAGGCACCTACTTCGCGCCTAAGAGGCGCCTTGGTTATGTGTATCTCTCTCATGTGTGTCGTCCTCTAAGCGACTTTCACCTCTGAATATTCTAAATCAACACGCCCAGTTTTCCGTACTGGCTTTGTAGTGTGTCCATTGTTTTGGCCATTACATTTCGCGGGACTGTATTTTCTACTGTACATTCTTACTTGATTTCTTGGAAGAGGGCCTTTGCATCCACTCTTCAGCGGTATTAATCTTTCTTTAAAGAATGCTGTGCCGGCAGATACCACACTTTTATCTGTGGCTATTTTATTTATCTTATAGTATTCTCTTATTGCCACTTTCAGCAAACATGCACAGGCACTGTCATTCAGGCACTGTCATTCGCAGCATGTCATTTAATTTGCCATGCTTTTTTTTTCAACAACTTTGACCCAGAAAAATGAGGCGGTTCTTTTTATTTCTTCTTTTTATTTTCGTCCTACTACTTATTAAACCTTATTTCAGAACGCATAAGGAACACAAAAGGTAAAATATAAACAAAAAGTGCCGGTGAAGTCAAAGAAAGGTGCACTATAGAAATATAAGACAAATGAAGGGAAAATGCGAGGAATGAAGAATATTGCCTAGCAAAGTAAAAGCAGAACGGGTATTCGCTGTCAAAGTGTTCTCTCATATACTCTAACATCAGCCTCGCTGTTCCGCCTTTTTATTGCTTACAGATGTGGTCGTCAACATATTTAGTTATGCGGGTTGGTATTCACTACGCATCTGTTGCGTAACAATATTCTTTGACTGCACAAATTAATTCGGCATGTAATTCTTTATAGCGAACGACGTGGGAATGCGACCAAAGCGGTGGTCACTGTTGTTCACTCAGAATACTTTTTTTGTAGTTTTCGAATAAGTTGTTGTCTCTCACAGCCTTGTTAAACATTAATTTATACGGTAAGCCTGAAATAACTTCCGCTTGAGAATGAAATACGAATGGACAACAACTAATATATGTAGAAAAGGTTGACTGCTCTAGATAAACAAGCTAAAATGAAATATTTTTTACAGTGAAACAACTTACTTGACACAGTTACTAGAAGTTTACAGCTTTTCGCTTCCAAAAATAAGTTGCCGTGGGGCACAAACAGAAGCCATGTATACGTAGAGCTGCCGCCTGAAGTCGCCATGACGATAAGAGCGTAAATATTTGGACAGCGTCACGTGTCTATTACTGCACGAGTACGCGGACGCCACTTTGTATAAACGAAAGACGCTTTATAGAAAGCAGTCGCAATTTCCTTTACACCGGCACAGTGTGGAGACACTAAGCCTAACTTGAACTAACATTCTTCATCAAAGAGTCGCCGAATGACGACAAAAATTAAAGCAGTGGCCCTGTGTATAGATGTTTACAGCGCAGTGTAAAGGTCGAGCGGGACATTGCATGGCTTTTGAGGCAGTCCCTGGGCTCACACGAGTCGTCGAATAGTATTATTCAAAATTTTTATGGGCGGTAGTCAAATTATTGTGTCAATTGCACCTAACTGCTTGGTACATCCTTGGAGTTCACTAGAGGTTGGGGAATATGAAATTTTTGAAATATGAATAGATTGCAATTATGTGATTGCTTATCCAATATGGTATCGGATATGCAATAGTGAAACGGAGACGCATATATTTACAGCAGAATTATTTATTTCTGAATAATGAGGTACCCGGCTTGTACTCACAAGTGCAAAAAAAAGGAAAGTTTTGCAGATACATACTGAACTGTCATTTTTACCCTATTTTCTTGCGTCATAGTGCTTGCAGTCAGTTTTTACAGTGTACTATATGAACTAAACCACGCCCCTTTTTTGCATTTAGCGAACATATTGGACATGTCTTAAGCAATGCGTAAGCAAAGTTAGAAGTGTGGGGGTTAATTGCGGCTTTCGCAATAAAATGCGGGCGCAAGTGATCCACGAGTGGAGCAAAATCGATTATGCTGCCCTGGGATAACTACGTATTCCACCGTGATCGAACGAAGAAAAGTGGCGCTGATCAATATGGCAAAACTGGTTGCCAATTTAAATTTCCCTAGAACCAAATACAGCGTATGTAAAACATTACGTAAGCAACTGTTAGGATGCGTCACGCGGCTGTTATCATCTACCCTTTCTGATGTACCGAGATAACTCTGCGTTACACAGACTCCATATTTGGTTCGCAGGGGGCTATCTTAATTTCAATACGTCACGAACTCTTCACGTTTCCCGTCCATGTAGGAGCGTTTACAAATACTTATTTAACCCTTGTATTTTCGCTTTCTCTATGCGCTGTTTGACCTTCTCCTGGTATCTTGGGAAGGAGAAATAAGGTATCTTGTTCACAGTTTGAACATGTAAGGACCAGGTATGGGTGACGTGTAGGCGAAATTGGAAATGTATGGGTAAATCGCGGTTTTAGGCAATATATTACGAACGTTAGAACTCCGGAGCGTTGCGTCTGTGTCTTACGTGTGACGCAGATTATAGCTGTCTGCGCTCGCAGAACTAGAAATGCCACAGTGATAAAATAAAGCTAAAATGGGGACAATGCTTTTGCGAATGTGTGTGCGATGGTAAATGCCTGTGAATAGACTGCAGCTTTCGGAGGAAAAAAATCTGCATCAAGTGTGCCAATGCGTAACTTAGCCGTCTTCAACTGTGCTTGTAAATGTCCCGAGATAACTCTACCTTACCCCAAGTTTAAATATTGTGAAAATGGGAGGCATCTTAAGTTCATTGTGAGGCAAATTTCTCCGTTTTCTTATCTGATTAAAAGCGTTGCAATTAATTACGGAACCGCCGTGTCTTAACGAGGTATACGAGGTTTGTAGTAGGTTTTACTCTGGTCGTCGGTGAATTAAACAAGGCGCCTGATTGTTTATAAAGAACAGAACCTTATAAACAACCTTGCTTATATATCTTTTTATATGAGGCGAATTACAGGTAATGTAGGAGAGTCTAAAAATTTGTGAACTAGTTATGACATTAGCGGTAAATCAGGTGCGCAAGTGATGCGGCACGTTGCAGCTGTGTTTTATGAACACGCGTAATTTATCCCGATGCCTTGGAAGTGCTTGTAAACGTAAACGTAGTCGAATCTAACGGGAAAAAAAGTATGGGGGTGGGACCTGAACTCTATCGGCAACGTTCTGGCGAAGTAAGATGTCTATGAATGAAGTATCTCCTTGTGAAAATTCCTTGAGAAGTTCAGGAAAGCGTCACCTGCGGCCAAGGTTTTCAACAGACGTCTCATATACGGGCAATATTTTAACGCGATAATGTTAAGGGCCCCGTGTCACAGAAGATTCGGCGTCAGCGTCCCGCGTCCAGCGTCTGCATTCTTGCGAGCGCTAAATCGTTCCGATGTCCCGAACCACGCATACCCAACCAACGCAGGCTCTCCGTGTAGCGTAAAGACGTTGCTGAACTAACTGAATGTCTCAAAGTAAAATTTGCCAGAAAAATTGCAAAGTACGACTTACGCATACCCTCCTGACATGATAGTGCCGGATTCAAATTTGAATATACTAGAAAACATAACTCTGTTACGCAGAAACTCAAACACAAACTCCTTTTCTAGTGTTTCTACTATTTAAAGAGCTGCGCGCCCGGTTCCTTGCAACAGCTTCGAGATGGTGCTAACCTCCGCGCATAAGTGGCCCACGCACGAGGCCACGTTTCTAATAGAAAGCTCACCTTCGTGCTTAGCGTTCGCCACCAAGGTTTCCCGCTAAACATTACCGTTACATAAGCTGCAGTTTAAGGAAAGCGTGAAAAGCAGTCAGGGATCTTTACATGGTAGCGCGTTCCATTCTTAAAGGCGAAGCTTAGGCGTCCTTCAGATTTTTAAAGTATATCATTTAATTACAGCCAAATGTAAGTTTTGAAGCAACTGCTCAAAAGAATCTGCTTTGTTGTAAATTCGCTTGTGATTATGCAAGGTCTCACAAGCAAGTTACACCTTTTTTTTCGACCCCATCAAAATGCTGCCTCCGTGTCACGGAGTCGAACTTGCGATCTCATCTTAAGCAAAACTCTAGAATCAGTAAGCAGCAGCGGCGAATTAGGAGTTTTTCTTTTCAGCGGACTTCGTTGCGGAAACACGAAATATTTATTCTATAAGGAATACTTTCGAACTCCTAGCGATATACATTCATTATGCGATGTTGATGCACAAGATCAAAGCAAGGTTTGTTGTTACGCATTGAATAACTAAAAATTCACTGCTCAGAGTTCCTTGCTGCTGGAGCTAGCGTACGTGTCCTAATGTGTTCGTGCTTGAAAAGATAAGAAATAATTTCATTCATATTCTTAAATCCTTATTCTACATTGCACACGGTCTACAATTAGGAAACCATAATTAAGTTTTTTTTGTATACTCTTTTAAAGCTGATAGTATATGCAGGTAAAACTCGATCTAACGAAACGAGATTTTACGAAATAGTTCCCGATGTAACGAAATTTCCGTTCCTGCCCAAGTAGGCATCACGTTCAGTGTTGTTATCAACCCGAATATAAAGAAACTAGTTTGCATTAAACCCGATTTACCAAAGCTTTTCTATAAATAAATTATTAAAAGAAGAGTTGCGATTTGTTCCAAATTTTGACGCAGACTGGTTTATCTTCGAGCGTGCTCTAGGCACCCTAACACGAGCGTAGCATTTTTTTTTTTTTTGACGAGACTGCACGCCGCACCCATGCACGGAACAACGGACTCAGCAGTCGCTAGCATTCTCGCATACCAGATGGCGCTAGGGGTGGTGGTAGTTATGCCACCCTCGCGTACCTTTCACACGTGCAGGCGTGGGTTAGCGGCAAATAGAATGCTGTGTTACCTTTTTGGGTGTCACTAGGTTAAAAGTTTAGATTTCGAAAGACAGAAACATCCCTTACTCGATTTTCCGAACTACCCGATTCAAAGAAATAATTTGATCGTGGTCATCACTTCGTTAAATCGAGTTTTAACTGTATGTGATACAGCCAAGAATGTCGCCTTGATATAGGACTTATTAAGGCTGATAGAGGAGAGGCTGAAAACATTACACTGCAAAAGAAGAAAAAAAAAAACACTCAAGAATGTTCCTTGGAAGAGTGTGGAGTTAGTATACCTGCGTCTATTTTTCTTCAATTTTGAATTTTCGTGAGCAGTCCAGGTGACAATGCCGGCCTCCAAGTTTTCCTTTAGCATCGGGGGCGTTTTTTTTTTTTTTAACAACATGCGGGAGTCTCGAGACGGACCCAGTAGTCCGGCGTTCGAAGCGACCGTGTTCCTTTTGGTTCATTTAAAGGAAGCATTTATTCTTTGACGTCCCAGACAAAAAGTAAATAAAATGCGTGATTTAATGTCTTTTGTATTTATTTTGAACGCAAAACGGCTTGTTTCCTGACCTTTTGCAGTATTCCAGTATCGAAATGGGAGCTAAGATACGCCATTATTCGACGGGGCAGCTCTCACCCTCCCTGTTACAGACCGAACGCGTCGCTATTTCCAACACGTTCACTCTCTTTTACGTGGAGGGAATGGTGTTGACGGTTTTCCCCGATTCCTCATGTCACCTTGGCAAAAATGTTCAGTCGTTATCCCGGCAGGTTTTCTTGACTCCACCGAGACAAATGTTTTATGCATGCCTAACGTCAGTTTTGAAATAATAAAATACTGTAATACGTCATTTTTGGTTTTCAATCGTGTTGTGCGATTCTTTCGGTAATTACCTTAAAGCGAGTTCATTCTTAAAACGTAGCCGCATGATATATCGCCTTGAACAGTAACGAAGACTGGTAACATTGTGCGTTACTGTTTGAGGTTTGACAGCCCTGTTCTTAATTAAGAAACAATACCAGTGGTTACAACATACAAGCACCAGGATCGTATTCACTTTAACTTTTAGCTATTGCCGGTACTTTCTGTTTTTTCCCTTCTAATATTTTGTTTCCTTGCATCTTCGTTAGCCTTTGTTGTAGCGCCCACACCGCAGTCACAGTAAATGACCTCAAGAACAAAGAGCCAGCTGGCTCGCCCATCATGGACAGACCTTCATAAGAGTGAACGGCGGTTTCATTTAAAGATTATAAGTTACAAAAAAAACTGCGCTTTCATACTTTTCCTCTTTCATACTAACCTAATTTTCATTAGCCGGAAAAAAAAGAAAAAGAAAAGACACTTCAGCGCTTGGTTTCTTTGATGTTACTAAATGGCATCTGCCATACGCGGTGATAGAAAAAAAAAAAGTTTGAATGCTTCTCTTCTAAGCTGTACTTACTTTCTTGTTTCTCACTTTCAGGCTTTACGTTTTAAAAGATGCATAAAGCTAACCCCACCACACTTCTTTGTCTGAATGTGGAAGGTTCTTCGGCGTGCTTGTCTTTTGTCTTTATCGGCACCTTTGTTCCAGTGGCATGATAAGTTATTTCCTTTGTTCTGTTAATGACTTTACGTTTCACACCTCTGTAACGTTGGAGAGCATCGGGGCGACGCCGAAATTCTATATTCAGCGAAAAGAGCAGAAGGCCTCGCGCTGCCTTGCACTTCTGAAATGAGAAAGTGGATGCAGCATACAGAGAGAAGGGCATGCATACTTAGTGGTTTACGAAAGCTTAAGTGAAACAAAAGAAGTCGTGCCGCTGATGTAAGAAGAAGAAGAAGAAGAAGAAACTTTAGTAAAGAATAGTCCGGCAGTTCTTGATGTGGTGGCCTCAGGTGACGGCTCGAAGTTCTTGGAAGAAACGTGGGCCTCTATTCACAAAAATGCTCTTTTGATAGAGTTGTGCCTAAGATGAAGCTGCGAGTCAAAGTTGATGCCAGGACATTCTACACCGTTTTAACATAACGCGTCCTGCGCCCCACTCCGCTAAGCCAGCGAGGGGGTGGGGGTCACAAGTGCGCATGCGCCTACCACTCAGCCACGAGCGCTTGAGTGGACGGTCGGTTCCGTATCGCTAGTGTTCACCGAGCTAAGCGCAATGAATGAGATGAACAAAAAAAAATTGAAGGACTCTTAAGCTTCGCCTTTAGGAGCGGAACGCGATAGCATTCAAAGATCTCCGACTGCTTCTCACACTTCGCGGTAACTGCAGCTTATGCAACCACAATGTTTACCGAGAAACGCTGGCAGCGAACGTTATGCTGGAATGCGAGCTTTCTGCTAGAAATGCGGCCTCTTGCGTAGGCCGCGGATGCGCTGAGGCAAGCGCCATCTGGGTGGTGTTGCAAGGAACCAGGTTCACCACTCTATGAATGGTGTAATATTAGGAAATATGAAACTTTTGTTTACATATGGCGAAACCCCACCGCAGATCAATAAAGTGGAGCATGGGTGTTAGTATGAGACAAAACTTCGCGCTGGATGACTTCGCACTTGCATGCACCACGGCGCACGTACTCTTGACAAATTCAATCTAACAAAACACTTCTCGAATTGTTTTTTTTTGCGGATAATTAAATCATGGGGCTGAAGAAAACATCCCAGAATAAAGCGTATGTGAAAGAAACGCGTTTAGGCTTTGTGAAAACGTGTGAAAATGGCATGATTTAAGTGAGAGTCGTGCAATACATTTACGCCCATATAAGTAGTCAGCATTTTCTCGCTATTTTCTATTTACTTTTGTGTTTGGTAGTTTTCTTTAATATATATCCAATCCATTTAATTGTTCAAGAGCCTACATTGCCCAGTTCCACATTATTGTATTTGTGTTCCGGGGAGAGGCAGGGGCGAGGTTCGAAACAATAACAAGATTAAAACTTTCGAACAAATAGATACACTTGTACATTCAACAAAGGCATACATCTTGCAAGGACGAGAAAAAATGTTTTGACAGGAAAATCCGCACAACTCGCATCCAATTGTGTCCACTCGCGAGCCTTAAAAAATGAACGTCTGTACGATGTATTGTTTATCGAACACTTTTAGCATGATCATGTTTGTGCAATATGTGCCAGAGTTTTATATTGTAGAAAGCTCTAGTACCAGCTCCATCGTTAATAACTGAACGGGTAAACAATAATAGCAAAAACATTTCTTCGCCATAAGACACCTTTCTGACCTAATTATCTTTTAATGTTGGTATTACTAGAATTGTTGTTATAAGTTGAACTGACATAGGATGCACGGCAGTTTTGTATGTGTTCCAACTTCTGAATAAGCGTTTCGACATGACAATCGTTTGCTGTACAGGTATAGTCAAGGATGTGTCGCACGTTGGTGGCATACATAGTTTGCTTAGGGCTTGGTCGCCTAGATTCGAAATCACGCTAATTCAAGTTTACCACACCATTGGCTTTGCCTGTTATATGGCGTATGTTTTCTCCCTAGGTAAGTTAGAAGAGAAACAGACACTAGGGTATTTAAAATTTTCAGTGCCACCGAGCAGGTACCAAACATACTATACCAAGAATGAAAGAGACAGAGTTTCCTGGTAAAAAATACTATAAAATCGCTTATTTGCGTTCACACCCATTATTCGCACGCACTTGTTCTGTTTGCCCCAAAAAGACATTGTAAAGATAGCGTTGTAGGACGTCAATATAATCCGTGAGTGGCCCCCAAGGACGAGAAAGGGGGCCCATTGGTGTCTGTGAAGACTAAGAATGGTTCTCTTCGTTTGCCGCACACTCAGTGGTTCATACTCACTCACCCAAGATGGCGAGACGTACATTGAACAGCACCGCATGCCCAGGTAATTCATTGGGCAGATCGCGAAAGCGTTGGCACGATAGGTGTTTATTGAAAAGCGACTCCTACCCAGTGAATTTGGGGCATACAGCCTGCTAATTCGTTGGGTCGCTGTCCTTAAGGAAGATTTGTGACGCTGGTTCAATTCCACTTAGCACTGGGCAAATATAGAGTTATTTCTTCTCATTGTAGCGCGGCACTTTCCCAGTGGCACGCACCTAGTTACCAAAGTCGGTGTTTGTTGAAGAGTGGCACGAACACACTGGCACATGGCGAGTGTTCCAAGGTAGCGTCAAAGACTTTCTTAAAACAGCGGTGCCTACCTAGTGCCGAATCCACAATGAGCCATGTCGGCTTGAAAGCGCTTCGTTGAAGACAGACACGTATGTACACATTGGCATATAATCAGTGGCTCTAGATGATCCCGCAGTTGGTTTTGAACCGTGTTACTTCAGCACGGCCGCCTAAAGGCCAGAATACATGGAGCGAACTTTCACGACGAAGTTCGGGCGGCAGAAAATCAGCCGCGGCGCGACACCGTATGTTCGTCGGGCTGCGCTACATGGAGCGAAGACACGGTGGCCGCCGCCGGCGAGCCGCTGCGTTGTTATCAGTGTGGTTAGAGGAGGCAAAAGCGCTGTAGTGAAACACATGACAAAAAGAAAACTTTAACGACAACTATTATTCCTTTTGAATTGCGGAACACTCTAAAAACGCGTAAAATTTTGTTTAGAAATGTCCCACAGGATGGCACGCTTCTGAACAGCCTAAATTAATTTGTCGTTAAATTCCAGCCGCGCCTCTTTGGATGCCATGAATACGAAAAGCGGGAGACCAGCGTGAACGATAGAGAGGGATCGGGATACACAGACAAGCGGGGAAGCCAGGTCGGAAGTCGGGGCGGATAGTGAGACCTGATTGGCTCGCTTTGGGGCGCCGCTCGTTTGCCGCTTCCGGTATCGCCGACGCCCGACGAACTTTTCTGCGCCAGCTAGATCGGCGGCGAACGACAATTTCTCCGCCGCCGCGCGTCGCGCGTACGCCGCCGGGCGTCGAACGCCGACTATTCGTCACATATTCGCTCCATGTATTCTGGCCTTTATGCGCTAAATATTCGACCACGGACTACCCAGCGATGCATATAGGGGGGAGCACGTTTAAATACAAACATATACACATAGACAGATATAAAGATACAAACATACATACATCGAATGCCCCCGGAAAGTGCGTAATGTACCATAAGAATACAAACGCATTATATAGAAAGCAACTCTGCACCGTCCGTTTGATGTTATGGTACGAGACAAAATTACTATAATTCAACGTTATTTCTTTTCTTTTGGGGGGGAGGGAGGAGGTGGTGGGAGCGGTATTTTATTTTATCACTCATAAACGCGAAGCATGTTGTATCACCATAGCTGTAAATATGCATTATGCAATATCACTCGTATTGTTCGAGTGATTTTACTCACTCGGAAAGTTCCACGTATTCCATTAGTACGTCGCTTAAAACCGCAGGTAAATGTCCCTCGGCTGTGTGTACAATGCCTCATTGATCCTATGATTATTAGGACAGTACGCCTCGAGTTAGATAATTAATCACAAATAATAAATCTCAGTATCAAAACAATTATTGACGGCTACTCCATTGCACTAGAAACAATATGCACTAGATTTTCTTCGATTAACCCAGTTGCTCATTTACAGGTCTTGGAGAATAATAGTTGGGACACACTGTATAACAATTCCTATATTTATACTTACATCTCTGTCGTTTGCTTGTGGCCTTATATGTGCAGACAGGGTCTCTTTGTTTTAGTGAATGCAGATTTTTATAAAAAGCCACGAACGCAGAGAATGTGTCGTTATTGCAGAGAAATTCCTAGGCGAGGTGGAAATATTTTGCCGTTAATGACGCGACCGTCAGAAGGCTAATTAAGCGAAATAATAAATAATCTTTTTATGAGTGCTTTAGGGGGAGTTCTTTGTGTGGCGAATTCCATGTTATTCGCATTTACTGCATTTTGATTTTTTTTATCTTTAATAATGCACCTGATTCGAAGCACTTATCGACGATTTTGAGCGGCAAATCCAGGCAATATCGAAACCAAGCGCCGAGGGAGCGCAGAAAAGGCGGCCCGCTATCATATTACCGAAACGCCCCGTTACAAGCGCGAGACAGTTTGGAACTGAGTGTCCTGGCCCGTCGCGGCAGCAACAGGTATCGCCCGCTTTGCTTGGTAACCATGTGCGGCTTTGTGTCTGGCCAGGATTTGCGCCGCATGCTATAATTAAAACTTCATTAAAGAGCGTTGTCGTCTGACGCGCAGCGGGACGCACTCACTCTGGATATTGCGTCGGTCGAGCTCTCGAATTTGATGATGAATCTCTCGAATTAGGTGCAATCTTCACGGTATTTAACGACGGGCGTGCATGAGAAATATCACTGCCTCCGAATGTGCCATACAGAGAACTGCTCCCGGGGCACCAAAAGGGGGGTGAATAATGAATTTTGGAAAATTATCTTTGTGGAGCTCACGTTATCAGCGGCAAAGTATGCCCGCCTCACCTAGCAACTCGTCTGCAAATACTCCACGTTCACTGCGCTGCTTGCCTTTTGATAAAAAACTTGAACTCGCTCGAAAAAAACAACCCCTTTGTATAGCTTTCCCCACCTCTTTTATTTCGGGCACCAGGCACCCAATAACCTAGCTCCGGTATTGTAATGGATGAAGAGCTAAGTGACATAAATGCTTACACTCACAGATCCCACTCCGGAAGGCGAATACAAGCAAGTGAGTGTTCGCATTTCCGGCGGACCCACTGGCGTCACTTTCTATAGTAGTGAACACTTAGGCACCCGTAAGCCAGGATGCTGAGAAAAAACGCTTTGCCAAAGTTGCGACAGCCTTGACGCACATTAAGTCCTAGTCCATTTCTTCCGTTACATTTCGCATCGTAGGACCTTAACATTGCGTGAATGAATTATCAATGCGTCGAACATGAGATGTAGCCTTTCAGGTATTGGGTCGCGTTTCTTCGAAATATCTCCAATAATGCTGACTGAATCTCGTAGAATCACGTTCGCTGCTAGGCTAAATACCAACTGCGAAATTGAACTCTTTTTACTGTACTTAAATGGCCTTGACAAAGCCTGTGCAAAAATGCAGCCGTATACGACTTCGCGGAGGCTTTGTTTGCTTCCCACTCACAGCTTTTTTTTTAAATCTTCTGGAGCTTGTTACCTTGCAGAACGTGAATAGGACTCAAAAGATGCGTCCAGGCTTTCTGTCGCATCTTTATTTGTCAGGATTCAAAAAAAGGTTTTCCGCTAGAATTTTTCGTAAGAGTTGACGTACGCACATAGCATTGCCGGGCGCACCATTAACAAAGGGGGCTGGCCAATGGCAAGCAGCATTTACTAAGATTAGATACTTTGAGAACTCAGTGCTTAAGATTCACGTTGAGCTTAAGAAATTCTATATTTGTATTCGCATACTTCATTCTGAAACATCCTCCTCTAGTTAGATGCCACAGTTGGTAAAGCAAGGCTGACTTTCGGAAAGATGCACGGAACACTGACGCTCAAGTGATTTTTTAGGTAAGGTGCAGTGGGTAGAATTATTAATTTCGAGGGCAGCATTTTCTCTTCAAGGTATTTTGAGCATTGTTCATTCATTTCCTCCTTTTTTTATATTTAAACCCTACGGGGGCTTCAAATATAACAAAATACTGCGGCTGTAAATGTACCGTGCTTACGGCGCACAGCTGACGGCCTCATGGGTCTAGTTTGTAGTCATGGCGGCCGCATATTTAATGAGGGTAAATGTATTAACGTTCGTGTACTTAAATTTATATGTACCCTAAAGAATTACTGGTGTCAAAACAATTCCAGAACCCTGCGCTATGCCGTCTCCCATATGCTCAGAGTTGCTTTTAAACCTTACTCCTCTAAGTTAAATCATCTTTGGGTCGTTTTGTGCAGTCCATGATACATGGACTTGAATAGCCTGATGTCACGCTGTATTTTATGGATGCATGGTTGTGAAAAGGAAGCAGCGGCGCAATGTCTTTTTCATCGTCCTTCATGTGGAACGTAATAAATCAGTGCATTGTAGAAGTACTAACTTATTGAAATAAAGCTTCGAACATAAAAAGAAACGTAACGCAGTGAAGGAAGGAAAGAAATGGCTAAGAGGCAGAAAGAAGAGAATTAGCTCAATTTGGCAAGCAGCGCTAATTTGATATTGCTGGAAGAAGCCATTATCATACAGTGGACATAATATAGGATGGTGATGACGAATAATCGTGATCATGATGTGGCAGAGGTATTGGTGGTGGTAGAGATGATGATATCTCACCCTAATGATCTACAATGGAATATGCCAGTTTCATATCTGTATAAACGTTTTGACATGACCATAAGGGGGGGATTCTAGAATGAAACCTTTACATTGTCTGCTCTAAAAGGCTAACTGCTGCTTTGTATCCTCGTTCGATTGTGTGATGCGGCCTCTCTGTGCGGCAACGTTTCGTGTACAGTGGAAATGCCCGTGATTACGACGCTGTCACCAACACTGGCTATTGATCATTTCCTGCGCCGGTAACCGCGGTCATTCACTGCCACTCGTTTTGCTCATCGTCATAAATTTTCATCTTCCGCCTTCCGCTTGTAACACTGACAGTCTAATAAGCTCCGCAATAGCTGGTACGTGTTGCAGCTACACGCACAACTGCAAAGAATTTACTTTGACGTGTTGATCCATCTCAACATAAGAACTACATTTTATCTACAATAACATACGTAGCATCCTTGCAAAACATATAGAACTATGCTGGTATCTTAAAAATTGCTACTGTGACACTTTATGCTTCCGGAAACGTGGCTTGACTCCTGTATCGCAGTCAGTGAAGTATTGCCCGATGCGCATATACAGAAAAGATAGGATATGCAGAATGGGTTCGAGTGTGCTCATTGCTATGAAAATTATGTTACGTCCGTTATGTTCGGCATTCTATCATGGTGGGAAATTCTTTAGGTAAGCACTTGATCACATGCATCTAAAGTTATAATTGGGGTCTGTTATAGGCCGCTGGATAGCCTAGATCGTTTCATTGCGTATATGCACGAGAGGCTAGTGACACTGTTCTCGAAGGGACCTAAAGCCGACGTCTTTCTTTTGAGGGACTGTAACTACCATCACAGTGGCTGGTCAAATCTAACTTGTCACTTGCACCGCTTCAGAGAATTTCTTGATCAAACACTTGATTTCTCTTTTCTCAGTTAATTGATCAACCCATTCTCGACTTAAACACTCTCGACCTTCTTTTATCATATACAGCCGAAAAAGTTTGCTCTACAGTGTGTCTAGGCGGCTTCGGTAACCATGGTCCCATTCAGTTAACAATTCATTTGCCTGTATTAATGCATCAAGTCTGACTCCTAGGTCCATACTCAATTATAAAGAAAGATGATTTTACACCCATAAATGAGGGCTTTGAAAACTTTTCTCGCTCATTTTTGTTCTCTTTCTCTGACGTACTGGTCGGTTAAGGAAAATTGGCACCTCTTTAAAGAAAAAAATGTTACAGCTGGTGCGCCACCATATTCCTTGCTTATCCATTGGGGTCAAAATTTCTAAACCGTTGTACTGCAGAACATTTCACATCATTCGAAATAAAAAAAGCGTCTATTCAGAGCGGTTAATATATAGCAATGTTTGGTTGCATGGGCGAAACACCAAGTTTCAGCTACGACTTACCGTCATGTGGTGCATCAAGCTAAACGCGAATTCTTTTCACACGACCTCCAGTCCCTTTTAAAGAATGACCCCAAAAATTTTCGAAAATAATCTCTCCCTCAAGCTCTACTCGCCGCACCGTGCTTTTGGATGCTGGTGTGGCGGAGATTGTCCTGCCGCGTTCAACAATTACTTGACTTTGGTTTTCACAAAGGAAGATTGTGCCAGCATGCCCATGCCAGCTACAGTTGGTTACTGTGTGCTCTTCTGGTTGACCTCCCTGCATTTCCTGTCCTTGCTTTCTCTCTCTCTCTATCCGTTTATGAACCCCATGGACATTACACCTGTCGGTATTTCATCATTAATTCAGTAAATTTAAGACTGCAACATGCTCAGATTTCGACGATATAAACTCTACAATTTTAAAGCAGACTGTTCTTCCGTATAGCACTTTTCTCTCCCATATGTTTCAGCCATCGCTACAAATTGGCGAGATTCCATACGACTAGAAAATCACCAAAGTCATCCCAATCTTCAAATCGGGTGATTTATGCCTGCCTAGTAACTATCTTCCCATATCTCTAGCAAGCATCCCACTTAGGCTACTTGAGCACATGATTTGATCACATGTTGCATCTCACTTCGAGCAAAACAGTTACTTTTCTCGTAACCATCACGGCTTCCGCAACGGCTCTCTGGCGTTACACAGCACATTGAATTCACAAACGAGCTTTTCAACAACATGGATGAGCATTTTCCAAGAGATTGCATAGACATTGTTCTTTCGAAGGCGTTTGATCGCGTATCACATATTCTTTAACGTCATATTGGATTAGAAACTTCTTGTGTTTTTGTAAGAAGTTTACCGTATTAATTAACATGCCTTCCCCTGTCACTGAAGTGACATCAGCCGTTCCGCAGGCAAGTGTTATTGGCCCATTGTTATTTTTTTATTTTTTTTGAAAATGACCTTCCTTCGAAAATCACCCAATCTACACGCACTTTTGCAGACGACTCCATAATCAATTGCAAAATCCGCTAGCCATCAGATCATATCTCTCTCAAGCAAGACTTTGATCCCGTAAGAACCTAGTGCTCAAGTGTAACATACTGACTTTTGCTCGAAAGCGATCAGCGTCTATGTTTGAATATTCGAAATGTTCTATTTCGTCTTACAAAAACTAAGGCATCGACCACACATTCTACTTTTCTTGGCTACTCATATTAGCAGGATAACAGCGGACGCGTCTCGTATGCCAGGTGGTCTAAAGCGCAATCTTTGCGAGATCACCCTTTCCACCTGCAAGCTTTGCCAACCAAATATTTGCACATCTTAAACATAATTATGCATCTCCCATATGATCACTCCAACAAGCCTATCTAATCCTTGGAACCAGTTCAGAACCGTGCCTGGTGTTTCGTCGTCAGTAACTATAGCAGATATTCTAGCGTGACAAGAATCAAACTATCGCTATCAGTTCTTTTTTTGGACTCACGCAAAAACATTTTGTTTGTTTGTGTGCTGCGCAGAATCAACTCCAAACATCCCTCTTCACTGCCGCTTCTTAGACCTTATCGCTGTTCTCACCGTTTGCACAATAATTCATAGTAAAATATTCTTGCGCGCACAATTGACAAGGACACAGTGAAGGGGACACACGAGCGCTACTCACAACTATTTTATTTTCGGAAAGATACAGAACATATATACCTTAGCTATCAGCGCTGAGCATGTGCAAGAAGAGTGGTCAGTAAAGCATAAACAGATTAAACACAGATTAAGAAGGTTCAACCAGTATTTAAGAAAGCGAATTCATTTTCAGTGATTACAACCGATGGTTGGCTTATGCATCTTTCAGCGCACTTTTTGATATGGAATGCTTCTGCGATTTCACGTGTTAGTTTATGTTTATGCTGTTTATGCTTTACTGACCACTCTTCTTGCACATGCTCAGCGCTGATAGCTAAGGTATATATGTTCTGTATCTTTCCGAAAATAAAATAGTTGTGAGTAGCGCTCGTGTGTCCCCTTCACTGTGTCCTTGTCAATTGTGCGCGCAAGAATATTTTACTATGAATTCGTACCAACTCGCCCAACTATCAGTTCTGCTGCACAATAACCTCAGTTTTCCTCGTCTCTACGGTCACACGAACGCATTTAACACATCTTTATTGCCACGCGACATTCGATTATGGAATCATCTTCCAGGCAACGTAGCCAATCTTCAATATACCGAAATGCTTAGGGGAACTGCTGGAGGCACCGTTTCTTAATTCAGCACTAGAAATGTATTCCTGGCTAAGTATAGCTGTTTACCATTATATAGTGTTTGATTTTCATGTACATTCTGTACTGCTTACTACCAAGGGTTTGTCATTCTGAGATCAATAATCTTGTGCGTCGTCCTTAACATTTTATAATGTTTGTTTTCTTTTTGTTTGTGAATGTTTATCATCAGAGTGTTGAACTTGCTTTCGCGTTTGCGCATCTCTCTTTCTATGTCATCATCATCCCTCATCACATCTTTATGTCCCCGTTCCCCCTCCCCCTGTGCAGAGTAGCAGGCTAGAGCACCTTAGCTCAGGCCGACCTCTCTGCCTTCTTTCAATTAAATTATCTCTTTGTTTTCTATGTATATTTTGTATTTCCTAGAGCCAAGAGTTTGTCATATATTTTTTACAACCGCGAGTTTGTCATTCTTTTCTTCTATTTTATATTGTCTTGATCGCTCTTTGTAGAACCAAGAATATGTACTCCCACCTCACAAAATGTTCCCACGTGCAATGCGTGAAGTGCCTGCATCAGTAAATAAATAAAATAAATATGTGAGACAAACAGTGTGATTGTTTGATTATGCCAGAAAACATCTAACGGTTCTAATCTCTTGTTTTATCACTTGCTCCAGTTTTTTTTTATTTTTAAACAATTCTATCTTTTATTTGCCTTTTAGTGTTTGTATGTACAAAAGCTTGGCTATTTTGTATGCAATCTGATTAGAACATTTGGCGCTTCTTTGTTGCAGCAATACCTGGATATGCAATGAGATCGTTAGGGATGCTGGGTCGCTACGAAATCACCGCTTCTGTAGCGTACGAGCTCATTACATTATGTGGAGTGCCTCGCTTTCCTTGGAAAACACCCTCGTTAAAGGCTCGTTAGCACCTCATGCATCGAGTCTGGCTTGGACATTCAGTCAGCGCCAATTGTTCGCGTTCTCTAACCGGCTTCTTGATTACGAAGTGCGTGGGGATGAGATCCTCGCTGTATTGTTCAACAAAGTGCTTCTGCGGAAGTCCTGATTTAGCAGCGTTGGTTAGTGCTTTACTCCACCCCCCCCCCCCCCCCCCGCCATTAAAGAGCAGAAAGTATGTGCTGATGTCTAAATTTAGGCTTGTTATTCTCCTTGTGACACATGTGTTTTCAAACAAGACATTTTGCTTCATAGAACCAGTTTGCTTCATAGAGTTTTGTGATTGTAAGGTTGTGAGGTGCAGATTGCAAGAGATGTCTATTTGATGAGAGTTGGAGAGAGGCGGAGTTGTTTGCAATATTTATTTCTGGATGCTGGCTTAGTTGCACTATTCCAAGATCTTAAAACAATCTTTGTAGGACAGTACTGGCCTTATCTGCAACGCCACTTTTAGGCATCAGAAACAACAGAATATTAGACGCTATGCAAACAATTATTTTAATTTTGTGCGACGTATGACTTGCAACAACAGCAAGCGAAGTATTCACGTTTGAAATAACATAAGGTACTACGAAACATATAGATAGCTCAGAAACTTTATAAAGTTTTGTACTAAGAAAAGCAATGATTTCGTTGTGGAACGTTTCCAGGGTTCATTGTACATGTCCCTGCATAAAAACTGCAAGTGCCCTGCTCAGTATTATATTTCAATATTATGATGAGTTCCTGGAGAAACTGCTGTTAATACATCAGTGTAGTGCACGAGCCACGCTGAACACTTTCTGCAGGCGTGTATCCACATGAAAAAGTGGTGAATTCACTTCACCTAAGATACGTTACTTTTTCCATTATACTGGATGCCTTGCTGCCGCTTATTTGGCATCAATAGCGCAGGCGAACGCCTACATTACGTAACAATCGACTTGCTGAAACGGTCAGCTATTTCACACCTCTTTACT
The DNA here is from genome assembly GCF_038994185.2 of Dermacentor albipictus. Classification (NCBI taxonomy): domain Eukaryota; kingdom Metazoa; phylum Arthropoda; class Arachnida; order Ixodida; family Ixodidae; genus Dermacentor; species Dermacentor albipictus. The sequence continues at coordinate 97,509,242 of NC_091823.1, forward strand.
GATTGGCACCGTACAATGAAGCAATTTCATGAAGCCTTAGTGCTTTGTAACGCCATTTTATGTGATGTTTACAACAAAGCTCTCTATGACTAGGTTCTGGAAAAAATTGCGTGCGTCTATCGAACCACGTAGATCTAGACTTTCTCCCCATCCGTGGGTGATGCCGAAGATAATGCAATACCGGGCCAACCAGTGGTGGCGGCGAAACAGGCTTTAAGCACTCCACCAACTTGCAAAAATAAGATTATTATCTTAGGTTTAAATATAACCTGTATAAGATATTAGGCTGATACTACACTTTGACTTGCGTCAGCCATGTCTACGTTCGCACCGACCTCTTTGTCGGCCTTCCAAGCGCTTGCGTGGCTCCTTTCATTTCCTTCCACTCGCCCTTGGTGACGGTGCCGTAAGCATGCTTCCTGCCAAGACCCCGAGGTGGAAAGAAATGCGAACCGTCAATGTGGACCCGATCCCGCAAAGTTGGAACATTTCACCGGAGCAACGGTCAGGTTTCAGAGGGAGTTTTTGGGGAAGCAATTTTGTGTGGTCTATGGTGTGTCAGTCAGCGCTTGTGGTTCTCGAGTGACCTCAAAACCAATAATGCACTGCAGGATGTCGACCAACGCACGATCGCCTCGGCTATGGTGAAGCAGTGTGTGCCCTCGCAGTGCACTGACGTACGTGCTGAGATTCGTTAGTAAAAGGTGGCGCGACAATACATTGGTATGTGTACCACCAGTGCCTCATTATCCTCCGAGGCTCAACGTCGTGGAGGAACGACTAGTCGCTCCTTGCCTTGTGTTTATGTGCATACGGCGTTTGACGCACGGCAATGGACAGTTCGCCATTAAGGGGCCCACATACACAGCTTCTCTGGTCATCCACCTTCACAGAGTGGAATGGCACTGCATTTTTTAGTACGCGCAGCTTGTAAAACTGCGCTTGAAACGGTATTTAAGGCTGATAACACCAATTTGGTATGTTGGCGTTTGCGTGGAATAGCTGTGTCAGCTACGTCAGTCCTGCAAAACTCTCGGTTACAAAGGAGGAATCGGTATTCTGAATCTGGATTTTATATTTATCAGACATCATTGAATTTGTCTAGGTAGCTGTTGACTGTTCTTGCGTTTTCGAGATGCTCGAACGGAAACGTAAAGCTTTAGTCACAGTATCGCCAGACAGGCGAAGAATTGATTACGATAGCAAATCGCTAGTCAGCTATACAACGTAAGGTTAGTCGTTTTATCAGCTGCATCAACTGCCGTCAACATTGGCTTACTAACTAAATTAACGAGCACCTTGTCACACGCGCACAAGCAATCACGAACACATCTCACTCTACGACCGCGGATACCTCCTGTCAGAACGCTGGTGTATGGGAGAGATGCAGCAGCCGTGAGCAAGTTCTTCGTTATGCTGCCGCTTGCTTAGATGCCAACTGGACGCCCAAGAACACAGCGCACACAACGCCGCAAGTTACATCCGGCTGGCAGCCTTCGACCAGAGCGCAGATTACCTCCAGGATAGGACGCGCGTGCCCCTGCACGCGGCTGCCACAGTTGGAGTACGAGAGGAAATGCGCACTTACCTGCCCCGTTCCCCACTCTCTGCTAACGCGCGCACATCTAACTGCTCCCGCCCTTGCGCACGAAAGAAGGCGGCGCGCACCCTGCCCGTCTTCCACCCTTGCGAGCGCGAGAAGACACCGACGTATCAACCCACCATACTTCTCGCCTCACCCTCGCAAGCTTTCGCTCGCACCTAGAGCATACGGCCCGCGGCCGCGATACTATTGCACTTGGACTTTATACAGAACATCATGGCGACGCCGTCGCTGTCTATATAATTGCGCAATACAAAAAATTTGATGCATGGTAATACATATAAACTTCTGAGCTCGTACTGACTTATCTTGCTTCCGGAACTTGCGCGTCCAGAATTCGCCGTGTCATCGGCAGTCATATTGCTGACGCGCCGATCACTGTCATCGAACGCGGGTACCCGAGCACCAGCTATTGAGGAACTAGACTAATAGGGAAGGGAACCTGTGAAAGTCAGTCGCACATTTGTTTTTTGGCCTTGCAGTATAGACGTGAAGCAATACGGCATGTTTTCTTCTTCTTGTTGTGGTTTCTTTAAATCTGGTGATTATTTATCAGCGGTGCAGGATGACTCGCTGTGGCACCGTTAATACTCGCATGTAATATATGTATGTATGTATGCAATCCACCCTTCTTTTCTCTGACGCTATAAGATCTGCATACTATAGCGAAAGACCTTCAAGTACTGTATTCTGCAACCTACACTATTTTTTGTGAGTTTCTTGAAATAATGACACTGGCGTACTTTTCGTCGGAGAGGCTCGAGGTGATGACAAGAACTAGGACGCGAAAATCCATCTAGTCAATGCAGTGCATTCTTAAAACATTGAGCAGAGTTTTTTGTCCAGCGAGTATTGCAGCAATGCCCATATTGGTATTGCTGCATTTCCTGCGGAGAGCCCAGCACACAAAATATGTACCGAAACAGTATGAGCAACACGTGATTCTCCCGTATATACTAAATCTGTGGGTTCGTTATCACTAAGTTGAAACTTAACTCTGACATCATAAATGAATAAATTGTCTTTCATAACACTGAAACAACATTCCAAATCAATGAAAACAATGAATTGAGGGTCACCTCGATCACATCTCGGTCAAAAGTGGCAACATTCAGTTGCAAGCTCAGCTTGATGATGAATTTTCTTGTCAGATAACGCAAATGAGTCTCTTCGACAAATGCCCATGCACATTTTAAATACGTTGAATATCACTGGCAACCAGACTTGCGAACTTACGCCCAGCAGTACCGCATTTCTCTGTTAGCTACAATGCTCTCACGGTGAACAAAAATAAGCTTCTACACGAGAAATTGTCTTCGTTTAGGTAGAGCGGAAAACTAACGGATCGCGCGAACGGTGTGTTGCTCTTTCGGCGTGCAAAACACTGTGCCAGACGCCACGTGAAATAAACTCTCGAAGACGCGCTTAAGCACAAGCACACTTCTCTGCCCAATCAACTATATACAGAGGATGCTGCTGATGTTTGTAGATGATAGCAAGAGCGAATCTAGCTACTTCCTCCACCTGCGCTTGCAGTCACCGTAGTTTTCGTCGTGCCATTCACATGCGCAGAGGTCGAACAACAGGCGACAGGAACCAGCGCGTGTCTAATTAACGAGAACAGGTTGCCACCATTAGTTGGCCCCAAACGCGAACTCCTCACTTTTGTTGAGCAAGTGTATGGTCTACCTCATCTGTATACAGGATGCCAATGCGTTCATCTTTTTAGTTGATTTAATGGTTATTTCTTTGATCTTCTTTCTCTGCCTCGTCTTCTAATTCAAAACAAAAATTAAAGACGCGATTCCGGTCTTTCTGAGTCAGCATATATCCTCCAAGCTTGATCACTTCCTCTCGAAACTGTATGCGTGGACAATCACGAGCTTCTGGAAATGAAATAATAAAAACAAGCAAAACACAAGTTAGTGGAGACGAGTCTTAGCAGAGCTATTTCAAATCCATTCTGTTAGGTGTAACTCAAAACAGCAGATATTCTTTTTTTTATCGAACCACATCGCCATGGCACTAACATATACACTAGCTAAGACCTGTAGCTGCCAAATGGTCGCTACTCATCTCATATCTCGTTAAAGAAACTTCTGTAGTGTTATTCGGCGTTGTTCAGGAAGGCGCCTCTCCTGCTGATTTGCGGCGCCTGACAGAAAATGTTTACTTTGGAAGCACTGCAGCATGAAACGAAAAACCTCTTCACGCATCCAAACGCAGCTACTATTTAGAATGACTCGACGGGCATTTTTATGACATCTTGAAATGAGACTTATGCATGGAAATGAGCGTGTGGCAGAAGTAGTAGGGACGTTGGTGTCTACTACTCTATTTGAGAACCTGCAAACAGGGTCCCTTCAATAATGGCCTACTCACGAACCCTGTTTCTGCTGAAGTTAAGCCCGGCCTCCAAAAATACCTTTCAGGAGCTCAAGTAAAGATCAAACAATGTAGAAATGATAAAAGACGAGAATGTTAACCAGAATAACTAGCTTTTCTTTAAGGCGAAGCAATCTTTTCCTCTTCCTTCGACTTCCTCACTGCTGCTACTGCTGATGTTGCTATCGGGCACACTGCGTTGGGGGGTGGTTCAGAGCGTGTGTATACATGACAAGAGCGAGGTAGAAAAAACATGTGACGTGAGAAACTCGTTTGCACCCCACCATGTCGCCACGCTAGCCTCTTGACAGCTGTAATTATCCCTGACCCCTCTCAAAAGCAAGGCAGAAACTGCAGCGCTTGCCTTTCTACTAACTTGCAAGTCCAGAGGGGACGCATATAGAACTGTAGAGAGGAGGGGGAGGAGAGGCAGTTCCCATACAAGAAGGTTAGGAGGACAGGAAATGGTGACGTGAGAAGGCAAAGAAACGCTACTACTATAACACGACAGCGGTTGCGGGGAAACTGGGTAAACGTAAGTTAAAGGTACGGTACAGTACGTTTCTGCTATTTCTGAAAAATAAATATGTCAAATATGTCAAATATGTCGAGCGGAAACTTACGCGGGGCGTGCAGAAACAGAGCCGCTATAATTACAGCGCACCAGGAGATGCAAGAGGCAACACGGAAGTGGTCGCACGTCAAATCAACACTTCTGTGCCCACCGCGGTAGCTTTGAGGCCATGGCATTGCTCGAGGTCGCGGAATTAATCCCGACCATGACAGCTGCATTTCGACGGGGGATAAATATAAAACACACGTGCTCTTAGATTTTGGGACATGTTAATGAACGGGACGGTGTAAAAATTAATCCAGAGTACGCCACTGTGGCCTGCATCATAACCCAACTGTTGTTTTTCGCACGTGCAGCCCCATAATCAAATTGAAGTCTAATAATTCTGCCACGCTGCGATGTGCGATGTGAGAAAATGACAATGCTAATCCCTCTCAGAGGGTATAAAACATGGTGCATCACAACGCCTCAAGCAAAAGCTCTCCCTGTGTTTTTGTGCATTACGCAGACAAACATTAGTGGTGTATGCAAGGTAACGTTTAACATCAACTTACCCCTTTTCTGTCATACTGAACGTTGCAGAAATTAAGCTTTCACCGTCAACATCACCGCTAATTATTGTTAACCAAAGCAACCAGCACAGAATGCTTCGCTTACATCGATTCCCACAGTGTGTGGGATCCGCAATTTCTTTTATGTGGAAATTTTGCCCAGCGGCATAAACAATTAAATGTATAAATGTAGGCGGGTTTCCGCGAAGTAAATCAGTATTTGGTAGCTGGTCCCATACATCCAAGAACTGTAGTCTGGTGGTCTCGTGAGATGTAGGGTCACTGTTTGCAGGCAGCTCTGTCAGATCTGGCCAGGGCATGTCCACAACAGGTGCTTGATTGTATCTGCGGACGCTCGAGCTGAGCAATATGGCCAGGTATCCACAGTTGGTCCATGGAGATTGTGAAGTTGGCTCTCTTACAATGGCGGTATGTGAAAAGCGAGAATAGTGACAAAAGATGTGAAAAGAAACCGTCCATGCACCGAATGAGCTTGTTATTACTGTTGGGAAATGTTTAAGCTATCGAACGTGACTTGAGCAAGCTTTGAAAGAGAATCTATGTAGCCAGCTTTTTGTTTTTGTTGACACAATTTAACCTCACTTAATGAGCAGTGTGTGCCAGCCTTGAAATTGAGAACAGAAAATGTGTAGGTATATGTAATAAAGGCAGAGATATTATTTACATGAGAGGCGAAAGTGGCCGGTAGAGGTGGGATTTCGCCTGATTCTATGCAATGGTGAAATAAGAAAAAGCATATATGCACAAGAAAGTTTGGCTGCTCAGTGTTTAGTTAATGTATAGCAATGCGAAAGACGGACAAAAGAAGGTTGAACGAGTTCACGGAGATCCTATGACTCCTGCAATACGCAGTGTAATTTCTACAAATAATTTGACAAGTTCTCAGTGTACGCCTCTGCAGTTGGTAACTCGGTTCAGAAAACTACTAAGCTCCGTTAGTGCTTCATTTTTATCTCTCACCCAATTACACTATTCCTGAAGGCTCTATCTCAGCCTCCTGGCTAATGCCAGCGATGTATTAGAAACATCTGAGTATACTTCCATTAACTACCACCACCCGCCGTGGTTGCTCAGTGGCTATGGTGTTGGGCTGCTGAGCACGAGGTCGCGGGATCGAATGCCGGCCACGGCGGCCGCATTTCGATGGGGGCGAAATGCGAAAACACTCGTGTGCTTAGATTTAGGTGCACGTTAAAGAACCCCAGGTGGTCAAATTTTCCGCAGTCCTCCACTACGGCGTGCCTCATAATCAGAAAGTGGTTTTGGCACGTAAAACCCCAAATATTATTATTAACTACCACCACTTAATCTTCTTTACTGCAATCGGTGAGCTCATTAGTATTATCCAATTCTATTCAGCTATTTAATGTCTTCTCCAGTCCCTCCTGTGCAGGAAAAACGGACCACACTCGCCAAGTATGGTACAACTGCACCCCAGCCTATGATGAAGCTTATGAAGTAGACCACAATCCGAGCGAAATTTCCAAAACTGTCTTTGAGCCGCAAAGCTACCTAGCTGTATGTAATCCACCTAAATTTTCAGGAAGCACTAATACTTTTACATCTCGCAGAACATCTCACCTGTACTTTAATAGTGAACGACTCTCCAAGAAAGCAAAGAGATTACGCATTTCAGAAAGAGTTTTATTCATTAACGTTTGCATGCCTTTCTGTTGAAATAGTACGTTCACACCGGGGGCTTCAAGCCAAAGATTAGGGATTAACGGGCCTTAGGTAATTTATGAATAATTTATTAATATTGTACTAATTCGGCTCCACAAAGAAAAGCCGATGAAATGCAAACACTAACGCGCACATATACAGTCATGTTTTTATCTAATCCTTAGTGTTTAAGTGTTATTTTTGTGCTTCAAGTTTAAGAATGACACGGCACGATATAGATGGCTGTGAAGGACGGGACGAGTGCCAATTGCCAATCAATTTATTCAGGGAGACTTATTTTCTCAATAAGATTTCCTGAATAAATCACTTGGGAAGTCGGCACTCTTCCTTCATATCCGAATCGTTTGTGACATGCCATTCTTAACCTTGAGCCATGTAGCAATTAGCCCTGCAGGGAGCTTTAATAAATTATGGACTTCTTCATATGGATCGGTATTATCTATAGAATTGTAATAATTTAGGCAAACCATTTATGCTGCTGTCATTAGCGTGTGCGTTTTACGATAAAATGTTCTCCTGCGCCTCTTCTGTTGTGATCATCAATCGCGCTTAAGTCTGGATGTAAAGTACTGAGATGAGTGCTTTGTGCGTGCCTTCTTCTCAGTACTGAGGCTCGGTGCAAGATCTCGTAATGAAACTTTCGTCACGAAATATTAAGAGGGCGGTCACGCGAATGTTCTACTAGGCATGGTAATGGTCATAGGGTCTCGCGAAAGAAACAAGAAAATAGAGTAGAAACAAATATGTTATGATTCTCCCATTCACTGATCTAAAAAAATGTGAGCAAGGGGAATACGAGGCCAATGGTAAAGCCAAGAAACACAATATGTCCGCGCCTTATCAATGGAGAATCCATTTCGTAGATCCGTTTGCATTTCGGCGACAAAGCGAATCCAGTTCGGCGACAAAGATGAGGGAGCACGTCGAAGGCTGAACAAGGTTACAATTCAACTAGGCAAGAAATATAAACAGTTTTGGCTGAACGCAGTCATAGAAGAAGCCAGAGCTGTAAACTTCAAAAGCTTGATTGATTGAGAAAACTAAGGGGAACCGAAGGCCTTGATATGAACAACATCCCTAAAAAGCCAAAAGACGATGGTGTCAAGGAAATCTTCTTAGAAAGTACCTATCATTCTTTCAAAAAAGTTAATCCGAAAGTGTAAATATGGGCGGTAGGTGAATTTTGTCACAACTTCGCGCACTTACTATAAAGGTACTGTCGAAATTGAGCAAATAGTCAATTATTTCTTCACAGACGCGATAAGACCCCTCAACTATCTGCACGGCCTATGCAACGCGGCACGGAGCTACCGCGACCACTTTACCTACGCCACTATATATGGACGAGGAAGAAAGCAAGTTTTATGCTTTCCTACATTAAATGCGTTAAGATTATGACAGATTTAGCATTCATACATATTTATTTCTACGTTTCAATGCGGCGGGATTAAATCTTTTTCTGTACTTTTCATTTTTGATTGCACATTTGCGTTATTGATTGCTATGCTGGAGCTCGAGCACCACGGACTCGTTGAGGCAAAAAGGATTGTGCGCGATGGGTCTGTGAGAAGCTCAGCAATACATCAATACATAATATTGTGTTAATATTGTATCCACTTCCTCCTCACTTGCAGCACTGATTGGTTTTGCTGTAAATGCACACGCGCTTGCTGGGCACTTGGATAAAGGAGAGCGCGGCCAGGTCTAGCGTGGCACGATGGCATGAGGTAGGCTGGTCTTTTCCATAAGGCTGGCTACACTGTGGAAAAATCGAAGTCCATCTGAAGTGACTACTTCCTTCAGTAACATAAAAAAAAACGCTGGTTTCGTTCTCGCTTGAGTCGTGCCGACTTGGACAGTTGCTTGAGTGGGAGACTCAGCTACTACCCCGAACATAATGAACGAGAAGAAAGGGAGTTAACCGAAGGGGACCGATTTTTATTAATCATATCATAAGAAGCCAACAAACACAGACGCCAAGAAAAACACAGGGGAAATTACTTGTGCTTACTCATTAATATAAATAAATTATAAATTAATGAAATTCAATACGAATGAGAAAACAACTTGCCGCAGCCAGGGAATGATTCCACATTCTCCGCATTACGCGTTCGATGCTCTACGAATTCGCAGGAGGGTATACCACAGGTGGGAATACCGCAGGTGGGATCGTTCCCTACCTGCGCCAAGTTGTTTTTTCATGCATTTTCAAATTCATTAATTTATATCTTCTTTAATTCAATTATTAGGTACAAGTAATTTCCCCTTTGTTTTCCTTGGCGTCTATGTTTGTTGGCTTCTTCTGATATTTTTAATAAAAATCGGGCCCCTCGGTTAACTCCCTTTCTTCACGTTCATTACATAACGAGGGTCTCGAATTCGGCAACATTGATGCCTTCAGGTAGCTTGTGTGGGTTTTGTTGACCTGCTTCCTTCACCAAAACAGATCACGTAATCGTGACGCTTGCGGCAAAACGGATGTTTCACATCCGCCCGCAAGGTTTGCGAGTGGTGGCGCTGGCTAACCCTCCCAGGGTCAGTTCTAGTAATAACACATAAATACACAAGAAAGTGGATGGGAAGACGGCACCGGTGGTAGCTTGAATAGTAGAGCATCGCACGCGTAATGCGAAGGACGCGGGATCGTTCCCCACCTGCCGCAAGTGGTTTTTTCATCCATGTCAAATTCCATTAATTTAGAATTTCTTTAATTCAACTAGTAAGTACAAGTAATTTACTCTGTGTTTTCCGTGGCGTTTATGTTTGTTGGCTTCTTGTGACACCTTGAACGTAGAAGTTATGGCTCATGTGGAGAAAAAAAAGAGAAGGACAGCCTATTTCACGATGACTGCCGACTGTAATGACTTGGCATTGAAACAACACAACCATACAACGTACTGTCACCGTCGAGACAAATTACGTATGAGGCGTGTCCTGCAACGGGACGCCTCTTTCGCGCTTCCCTAAGAACAATCGTCGCCGTCTTGTGCCATCGCCGGGAAGTCTGCGCTTGGTTCCCGAAATGCACGCTTCTGCTGCGCTTCTGCTGCAGAAGCTACGTCATCAAGTGACGCTTCCAAGAAGTCTGCACGGGGCCTCATGGGACGGTACGCGTGGTGTGCAGGTGCTTGCGAATCCTGACACTTGTTCTTTTGCATGCCGTACAGACAATGGCAGATACTCAGTAACCAAAGTTGCGAGAGTTTCATTTAAGAGCGGCACATTTATGAGCTGCTTGCTAAAGCGTTGTCGAAAACCACGTTCATTGAAAAGTGGTTCATACCCATTGTAATATTGGCACAGCCTGCTAAGGCGTCGACTTGCTGTCTTACAAGAACGCTTGTGACGTGAACTGAATCCCGTTCAGCATCGAAGAAATTTAAGGGTTCTTTGTTGTCCGTAGAGAGCGGCACATTCTCAGTAGAACATCTTAGTTAGTTAAGTTGGCGTCACCGACGTTCACTGAGGTGTGCCAGACAATACTGGCACGTGCCTAGTGACCCAAGTTGGCATCAAAGAGCTCCGTCAAAGACCGATTGGCTCATACTGAGACTCAGTGGATTGTACCCAGCGCTCCAAATCGGCATCAAGGAGTATCTTCGAACAGTGGTACCTGTTCAATCCCACGTCTATACAGTGACCCACGTCGGCTTAAAATAAGTTCGTTCAAGAGCGACACACCTATGTACACACTGGCACATACTCAATGACCCCAGTTCAATGGTTGGTTTCGAACCCTGTTTTCTCAGCACGTCAGCCCTATGCGCTAATCATTAGACTACGGACTACGTATTGACTCAGTTAAGCGGCAAAGCTGTTAGATACAAATGCAGACGGACGGACGGATGGACGTACGGATGCACTCTAAAAAAAGTTGAACCCTTCGGGGTGTATACTTGACACAAAACAATAATCATCTGTCTTGCCCGCATTTCCTTTCTTTAACGCTGCGAGCCCGGTACTTCCAAGTCAAGAACGGCATGCGCGTTATCAGCATGCCAGCACTCTCCATGCCAGCACTCTCGACAGGAAAGTAACGAGCGCAGCGTTTTCAAGAAAGGAAATGCGAGGAAGACAGATGAGGATTATCGTTGTGGGGCAGATATACACCCCAAAGGGCAAACTTTTTTTAGTGTGGATGGATGGATGGAAGGATGGATGGATGGAAGGATGGATGGATGGATGGATGGATGGATGGATGGATGGATGGATGGATGGATGGATGGATGGATGGATGGATGGATGGATGGATGGAAGGATGGATGGATGGATGGATGGATAGATAGATAGATAGATAGATAGATAGATAGATAGATAGATAGATAGATAGATAGATAGATAGATAGATAGATAGATAGATAGATAGATAGATAGATAGATAGATAGATAGATAGATAGATAGATAGATAGATAGATAGATAGATAGATAGATAGATAGATAGATAGATAGATAGATAGATAGATAGATAGATAGATAGATAGATCTAGTGGCCCAAGAATTAGATAAGTTATACCGCTGGTCAGAGCTAAAGGGGTGACGACAGCAGCATGATTGAAGCCAGATATCGCGAAGCTGGAATGACAATATAAGAACGAGCTCGACGTATCATGACCAGGAGCACATACCTACAGACCCAAGCAGGTACACAATTTGGGCCAATGGGTCAGCATGGGCCAATGGGCGCAACCTGTGGCAAGACGCCAACGAGATGGACCTCACTCTGGTCACTGACAAGAATTTTCCTACGCGCATCGGCAACTCCGTCACCCGGGACTCGACACCCGACCTCGCGTTCGTCAGGAACGTTGAGGACGTGGGCTGGGAGAACACCGCCATGGAGTTCGGCAGCGACCACTACATTCTCGAGACCAACTTCAAGGTGTCTCGGAGTAGGATCAAGGAATTCACGTTCATCGATTGGGACCGCTTTCGCAAGATTCGCGAAGAACCCGGCAAAGACAGGGCACCCGCCACCCTCGAAGAATGGTGCGAAGGCGTCCGGAACGACGCTTCCGCGGCTACCAAGAAAGTAGAAACCGATCTCGACGTCGAGCGGATAGACAGCAGACTTGCCCACCTGATCGAGGCCAAAAATGCCCTGCTCCGCCGATGGAAGGGCCAAAGGCTCAATCGCAGACTCCGAAAAAAGATCTCAGAGCTCAACAAGGTCATCGATGAACACTGCAAGGCGCTATGCCAGCAGCAGTGGGACGAGCTCTGCGAATCCGTCGACGGACAGATGCGCAACGGCAAATCCTGGGGTATGCTGAAGCACCTTCTCGACGAAAGCGGTTCAAAGTCAAATCAGCGGCATACGTTGGCCCGGGCCCTTCACGAAGCCACCAGGTCTCACACGGTTGATGAGCTCGTCTCAAAACTCGTACAGAAGTACTTGCCCGTCTGTCGCGATGGAGATCCAGTGACCCAACTCCCGGACTACCGAGGCCCTCCACGCCCCGAGCTCGACGAAGACTTCTCCGTTGCCGAGGTCAGACAGGCCATCTTCGCACTCAACCGCAAGTCTGCGCCTGGTCCAGACGGAGTCACCAACAGAATGTTGAGAAACCTCGAGGACACGTCGATCGTCTTCCTGACCGACAAAATCAACGAGTGCTGGAATAGCGGCGTTGTTCCTGCAGAGTGGAAGATGGCCTGTACGGTGCTCATTCCCAAGCCCGGCAAGGCCCCGAACATCGAGAACCTCAGGCCAATTTCTCTAACCTCCTGCGTCGGCAAGGTCATGGAGCGCGTCGTCCTCAACAGGGTCAACGGGTACCTAGAAGACAACGAGGTTTACACCTACAACATGATCGGCTTCCGCGCCGGACTCTCGACGCAGGATGCAATGAAGCTAATAAAGCATCAGATTGTGGATGGCCGTTCCAGAGACGTCAAGGCTTTGCTCGGTCTGGACCTCGAGAAAGCTTTCGACAACGTGCTCCACAGCTTCATCGTAAAGACCATTTCAGACCTGGGTCTTGGTCACAGATTCCATAGCTACGTCAGCTCTTTCCTAACGGACAGGAAGGCCACGCTTCGCATTGGGGACTTCCGCTCCAACGATGTGCCCCTCGGAGGGCGGGGCACTCCTCAGGGTGCCGTCATCTCACCCACCCTGTTCAACATCTGTATGATTGGTCTTTCCGAGAGGTTGGCACGCGTAGAGGGCGTCAAGCACACCATATACGCCGACGACATCACCTTATGGTGCCCCGGCGGCTGCGAGGGCAGAGTCGAAGAATCCATGCAGGAGGCGATCGATGTGATCGAGGAGTATCTCCGCCCACCGGACTTCGATGCTCCCCCGCCAAGTCGGAGCTTCTGCTTTACAGAAAAGAGAAGGGAGGCAGACCCAAAGATTGGAAGCCAGTTTCCGAAAGCAGCATCAGTCTTCGTACTTGTGACGGGGGGGGGGGGGGTGATACCCAGGGTCGACGTTATTCGGGTCCTCGGCATGTTTGTCGAATTCAACGGCGGGAACGGAACGGCTCTCCGCAAGATCATCGCAAAGACGGACAACGCTTTCCGCCTCGTTCGCAGAATAGCAAACCGGCACCGAGGAATGAAGGAAAACAATCTCCTCAGGCTTATCAATGCCTTCGTGCTATGTCACTTTACGTACACAATTTCTATGCACAACTGGCTCAGAGCGGAGCGAGACAAGCTCAACGCTCTCATCCGCAAAGTGGTCAAGAGGGCTCTCGGGCTACCCATCAGGACCCATACCGAGGATCTCCTCAAGCTGGGGGTGCATAACACTGCCGAGGAGATTGCCGAGGCCCAAGAACGTGCGCAACTCACTCGCCTGAGCACCACAGCGGCAGGTAAACACATCCTCGAAGAGTTGGGTTACCACCCTGCGGGATTCCCGATGGTCAGTACCCCGATCCCTAGGTGCATTCGAGACAAGTTCGAAGTGGCCCCTGTGCCCCGAAACGTCCATCCCGTCCATAACGAGGGCAGACGCAAGGCCAGAGCAGCAGCCATCCTCAAACAGATAAAGCAACGAGACATTAGAGCAAGCTTCGTCGACGCCGCGGAGTACAGCGATGGGAAGACCTTTGCCATCGTTGTGGTCGACTCCAGCGGCAAGATTTCTAATTGCGCCTCCATTCGCACTTCAGACCCCGGAGTCGCCGAGCAAGCCGCCATCGCCCTCGCCCTGCTAGACGGTCGTGGGTCCGAGATATATAGCGATTCCAAAACGGCAGTTAGGGCTTTTCAGAAGGGTTGCATCGCCAAGCAAGCTGCTCGTCTTCTTAGCAACTCGAATCGATATGCTCTCACGCATCATTCAATCCACTGGTTTCCAGCTCACGTAGGGTCGGTCGAGGGTGCTCCCCAGAACCTGAATGAGTCTGCTCACGAGGCTGCGCGTGACCTCACCGACCGCGCTTCCTCTGCAAGAAGCACCGACTCCCCTCCTCCCTACGGCCACAGGGATGCTCCCGCTACTCATAACGAGATTATTAAATTCTTCTACATGTCTAGAAGGGTCTTTCCACCCCCTCACCCCAGGTTGAATAGGGCGCAAGCCGTTTCTCTTAGGCTTCTGCAGACTAGTACGTATCCGTGTCTGTCCGTTCTCCACGAGGCTTACCCGGACGTGTATCGCGACGACGCCTGCCCCTCCTGCGGGCAGACCTCTACTCTAGCGCACATGCTGTGGGAGTGCGGGTCGACATACCCTAAGTTCATCAAGGAGGAGTGGGACTCGCTTCTGCGTAGCCCCGCTCTGGAACAGCAAATCCTGGCTGTCCGGCGTGCCCGCGACCGGGCCGGTGGGCTAGACCTGCCTATGGTGGCTTAGAAATCGGCTCATCACCAATTGCCAAGGGGAGTAGCCCATTAAATTGGAAATAGTCATTTGAACGCAGCCCTGCATATAGTGGACAATCCCACAGCTCCTCAGGCGTCTTTTATGCATGCGCCTCAACATTAACCTAATGGTAATCGTATTAGGCGTTTAATGATATTGCACTGCTTCGCTCGTTTTCTTAACGTACGTGGTCAACTACTCATGCGTAAAATTCTTGATATAAATTGATAAAGGTAGGCCGATCACTCACGAGAATTCAGTCTGCATTGCGCGTATTGTTTAATTGGTCATCCAAGAATCATTGTGTTGTCTACGTAAAGGTAGTGTGCATACTGAGCTTTGTCGATTTTCCTAAGCATGGCTAGTATATCCTGGCTTCCTCGCCAGACATCTTACAAGTGTTACTGAGGAAACATTAAAACAGGCAGAGATTTCGGAAATTTTTTCTCATCGTACCTTCGAGATAGCCATTAACGCAAGCAATTTTCATTGAGCTCGTTGAGCGCATGTCCTGTACACATGACATTTAATGATGTTGATGTGAAACAAAAATCGCGAAATTAGGTCGTCGAAAAAAAAAAACTGGCAGCACATCAATGGCTTTACAGAACTACACAAGAACTAGACATTGAACAGCTGATTGTTCAACCTAATGTCCAGTCTTAAATTCCCAGCAATACCTCAACGTGAAGCGCAAAGATTGTTTTTTGTCTGTTTACGTAAGCGGGATCTGATTTCTAAGCAGCAATTACACGGATGCTTCACGCGCATCATTGCGGTCGGTTTTTCAGCCGTCGTGCTCAATTGTTCCACCCACGTGCGTGGCCCTCGCATTGAGGGTTAAAAAGTTGCCAAAGGCCTGCAGTGCATTTGGTTGCAAAAGCGACGAAGCTGGAGATGGGAGCATCACGCTGCGCTCAATCGGCTCTGTCGGAGGCAGGGCAGCGTTCTTGCTCCCGCTGCAATTCGTCCTATATAGATCACGCTATGTAGTTGCCCTCAACAATAGGCCAAAATATTCTACACAGGCAACGCCATTCGGTATTTGCATCTGTCGCATGACATTGATTGCATGGTTCGTGCAAAATCGCAACATAAATTTTCTACCACATTCGTTTAGCTTTATCCGTCCGGTTCTTGGTTGATTCCCCATAGTGTGTATACGAGCCACAAGTTTCGAGGAAAAGAAGCATTCGGGGAACCTGTGGTCTCGCGATAAGCGTAATTTAGTGTATAGGAATTGATATTTTCTCAAATTGCCAACTTGAACTGTAGTACGTTTCCTTAGCTTCAGTTTTGCTATGGTTTGAAACATTTCAAAGCGCACGTTTTCCTCCAAGGAAAGCAAATAATGTCTCTAAAATTAGTTTCCTTACTTTAACTTTTTGTATGATTTAAACTTTGTCGTGACATCCACCTTTGATCACCCCCCCCCCCACCCCCCGTTTACCCGCCGGACTCTTGGCCAATCTAACGCATTCTATAAGTGAAATGATATACGGAGCAAGCAGACAAGCTTTCTCCTAACTCTAGCATTTCTTTACAGCTGTGAAATCAGTAATCCAATAACAATTGATACGCTGGTCTGCAAAGCCACCAACGTTTATAGTGTAACAACTGATGAAGAAGATGGTACCGTCACGGGCGCCTGAAGCTAATTGCACGAATATACCAGAATGTCAACACACGCGAAACTACGAGCGCACTAAAGCAACCAGTTCCAGTAGCTCTGTCATTGGGTTTCCATGTAGCTGATTTTATAAAGACTATACCAAAAAGCCTTGGCCTGTGGAACCCACCTAACTTAGCCATTGTGTGGGTGAGCGGGTCATTGCGTGAGAGCGAGACTATTCGTGCGGCACATTTTTATGTTTCGCGGTTTTTATTATAGGCTTTTAAAGATCTTTCATTTAGAATGTATTGAGCCACGCAAAGACAAATGGGGAATTTTTCAGGATGTTCCGCAATTCTCTCATTGACACTTTTCGTTGGACTTTCCGTATTCAGGCTGATCTCTGCCGAATGTCTACCTCCGATCCTATGAGTTGAACCACGTTCTGATTTCTGCTTCAACATGGCAACAGAATCGTCTATTTCTAATCATAATTTGGTCCATTCATCGAGTTTCCTGTTCAATAATTTTCCCCTTTCTTTAATACAAGTGGTAGTGGTGGTGGTGGTGAATTGTAGCAACAGGCGGGTTTAGCCTGGCGAACAAGGCCGGCAATTGCTCCGCCCGAGCGTCTCGCACAATACCGCTGAAGGGTTTCACCATGTGTCCATCAAACCAGTCTCTCTTAAGAACTCGATGAGGAGACGTGAAGTTTCTTTTCGGGCTATAACTGATCCCGCGGGAAATAAAGGGTGTTGGAGGCGCGCATGCGGAAGGCTCTTGCTTTGCAGATTCTTCAGGAGAGTGTCTCTTTCATCTTGGTATTGCTGGCAGGGCCACAAAAAGTGCTCAATGTCTCCTGTCTCGTTGCATGCCGAACAGTTCGGAGAATTGATTCGCCCCGTTTTAAATAACCAGGCCGGTGTATTAGCAGATCCTGTCCTTATTCGATATAGAAGTGTGGCCTCCTCTCGGTGCAATCGCCTGGTTACGCAGGGCATAAGCGGTGGAACCCAAAGCGACGCAAAGTGATTTCGAATGTCAGATTTTCGCACTTGATTACTCTTTCGGGCCTTGATTTTGGGAGGATGATAGAGCGCTGCGTATGCAAGCGCATCAGCTTTTTCGTTTCCTGAGATACCAATGTGGGAAGGAATCCATTGAAACTTTACTGTGAAGCCTTTGTTGTTGAGCTCTTTCACGATGGCTAGTGATTTGCGTGGGAACTTGAGGGATGGCAAACCACGGTATATTTGTTGTAATGCGGCCTTTGAGTGCGTAAGGACCACCACATTCTGCGGAGGCAAAGTCTTTAATTTGCGCAGAGCAGAAGCTATTGCTGCGCCTTCCACAACTGTCGACGAGGCTATACAGTCCAGACGGCCAGACCACGTATATCTTAGAGAGGGAATATAGAATGCAGCTGCACAGCGGTCTTCGTCTGCCTTGACAGATCCATCTGTGTATACTTGTAGGTGACTCGGGTAAATCGTGTTCAGGTATTCCAGGACTAATGACTTGGCTTCTGCAGATGGAATGCAGCTCTTTGATTGCAATCATGGTACACTTAAGTTGCATGTGATGTCCTCGAATGTCCAGGGTGGTTCTATCCTTTCCCTCTGTCTCGAGCAGCGCAATCCTAATACGCGAAGCGTGTTTAATGCTGCATAAAAATGTGAGCGCGGCCTGTTACCTATACGTCGTAAGAGCGCTCTACCGGGCGTAGACTCACTCAATCGTAGGAGCTGGATCATCAGAGCCTGGGAAGCCTGAACTCGTAGAGGGCGTGACTCAGCTTCGTAGAGCACTTTCTTGTTTGACGCTGGCTGAGGGACTCCAAGGCAAAGTCGAATACCTTTTCTGTGGATGGCTTCTAAGCGCTCGTATTGGCTGTCTGAGGGTGACATCAGAGGTAGCTGATACAGGATTCGACTTGTAACCAACGCTGTATGTAGCCGTAGCATTTTAATACAAGGTACGCATATGCCAAATAAGATGCAATACCATACTGAAGATTACCAGAACACTGACACTAGCAGAGACCAATCACCAAGAAATATAATTGAAGCCCTGGCAACAAATTAGAATGTGCGTCAGCGCCCTCTTTACTTCAGTGAGCAACGAAGGCAAAAGCAGAGCTTCCCGCGTAAAGCGAAACATACTGGATAAGCGTCATCACTCATCAGACTAGCGGACACGTCGGTACACTCCAGATAAGTGCAATGAGCAGGGCGTTGCGACATTCCACAAGCGTTCTATTGCCTTTCCTTCCGCGTCCTCGTTTTTCATGTGATCAGTAACAAACTCACAACTAAGGCAGCAAAAAGAAAAAAAAAAGATACGCTGTGGTGGTGTCTGGATCATCGAACGAAACAGAAGAACCTCAAGGTTTCGGCCTTCACTAACATAGTGAAAACGTCATGATCGAAGTGTAGTCAACCTGTTAATTGTCTGGAAGTCATTGCTCGAGAACCAAATATGTTTTCGTGGGAAGCAGAGAAGATGATTAGGTTTTCCTTCCATCCATTGTTCCGGCCATTGAGGGTTCCTCCCGTAGGAACGAATTGCCTGCGCGGCTTGTATTAGGAGACTCGTGTTATTGTCCGCTAACGAGAACGACGTTAATCCTGCTTTTGTCAACAGCAGTGAGAGGGACACCACCGACACAAGAGAAGGAAGCGATGGCGAATGTAGGAAGTACGATGGCCTCTACAAATAAGAGTGGCCCAATTCACTGTGTTCTGCGTAGCCTATCAGAGGCCTTCAATGGATCATGCGGGCAACGGTACAAAGATCCCCGGTGATGCTCCAGTATTAGTGCACGTTATCTCACGTGTTCCTCTGATTGGTCGGTTGTTTATTTTGTCTCGCTCTGTGTGCACGTGAGCATGAAGGTTTATGAGTAGGCAAAAAAATAGAGATTCAGAGGTTGGCGATAATATGAAGAGCACAAGAAATAAAAAGGAGTCTCTGCTGCAGCCAGATATCGGAGATGCGCCGCAATGGTGACTTGTCCTCTCACGAACGATGCCATTTGGATGCGTCGGGTCAGGCACGGCGGGGATCTTCCATCGTCGACATGTTTGCACTGGAGTAATCGGCATACAGGATGGCTTATGCACTCCTGGCTTGAGCTTGTTTGCGAGTCCCTGCAAGGACCGGAGTTCTGCCTCGCAGCTACAAACAATACTTACGCAGAAACAAGGCACAGAAGGCGATTCGGAGACGTGCGAGAACAAAAAGAGCGAAAATACTTGTCTTCACCAATGATGGTATAGGACGGCAGTAATTGAGTCTCGTCGCACAATAGCTAGAGCGGATGCGATACGAACGCTTTTGTTTCGGCACGTAAAGTCAGCAAGCTCCCTTTTCCGCTTTTCTTGTGCAGTGTCAGTGGAAACACTGCGACGAACTATGTCTATGCTCAACGGGAAGATGAAGAACCAGTTAAGGGATGATAGCAACAATAAAGATTATCGCAACACTGCGGGATGATGCAAGCCGAAGCGAATGAAAAAAAAATATTTATGTGTGAAGCCCAGAATATAATAAAGAGGGCGCTATTGTCCGTTCTGGTGCCCTATAGCGTAAAGTTATTCCAATCTGTTTTTATTCCAATCACCTGATGTCAAATTTACGTAACCGCCGACGCGGTCACCGGGCCACCGGTCCTCGTTTATAGGAGGCCACGTTTGTTTGTTTTCAAAACGAATAAAATTGCCTACATTGAGCGGTCTTTCTTATCCAGTTGGCTGACAGGAGGCGAGGAGCACGCTCAACTGCAGAGGGTCAGGATGGGGCCGAGAAAGCGGAGTGAAAATAGATAATCGGATGAGGAGGGTGGTGCCGGCGTTTGCACTTGTCCGCTTTCCCTTATTTGGCTTGTGGCGGCTAGTTAAATATGGTAGCTGCAGGCAACGGAAGGTTCAAAAAGGCTGCCAGACCAGAACTACTCCTCAGCAAAAAACAGTTGGCGGAGCGAGGTCGCATACTGGCCGAAAGCGCTCGATAACGTTATGCTGCCACGCAAAAAGCTTTATTATACGGAAATGAATACATGCTCTTCGGCAGGTGAGAATGCCCAGTGCCTGAGCGATCGGCGGGTAGCCATCTTCTATTCCTTTTGGAATGGGGAAGTCTCCGGCTAGTCAAAATTAAATGCAGTTTTGTTCGGCATATTAGTGCGTCTTCCATGCGTACACATCATAATGACGCGGTGAGTTTTCGCGGTTACTCGAGGTCACGTGACAGACAGGTGAGAGCCCGAAACCTTTTGACGAATAGCAGAGGGCTGATGGCGAAAAGACGACGAATCAGAAAAATAATTTTTCTTTTGTATGATCCGTTTATGCATAATCAGTGTGTACACGTCATATCAGAAAGGCAGCTACATCGGTTTTTGAAACGTCGCGTGAGAGACAGGTGAAGTGGGGTTGGCCCGAAAATATTTTGACAAACCGGGTAGGGCTGATTGCAGAAACGGAACAGAAAAGTTTGAAAAAGCTTTACCTTATGGCGCTCCTGATTTACATACCTCTCAGGAATATGCCAACGTGCTCGTCGGCGCTCATTGTTGCTTCTTAGGAAATAACAAACGTATGCTTAGTATACAGCTTGAATAATGGCCGATGCCGGCTAGTTCACTTCGTTTACATGAGCACTAAATGAGCGTATACATGGAGGAACTATGAAAACGCTTTTCTCATGGGTGCCATCCTACAGAGACGTGGGAGGTGATGCGCGTATTTTGAAGGCTCAGTGACTTCACGACCTCCTTGGTATAACGCCATGGGCCTACAAGCACGTTCGCTATATCCCCATCACACCTACGTACGTGTTCTGCTTCGAGTTTAGGTGCAGTCTGCTGAGCGTCGTCGTCGTCGCCATCCTCGTCGTCGGCGTGATGTTTCCTGTGATGTGCAAGTGCGACAAGACCCTCGCCGCGCCGTATATGATGGACATACGAGTGACAGCGTGCGAGGACGGGCCTATGATGGTGCCTTGATCTCGCGCGCGCAAGGGAGAAAGGTGGGGAGGGTGTGCGTTGGCTTTCCCCGGGCAACCGAGGTGGGGGAGGGGGGCGGGAGCGGCGTTTTACTCCGGCGACGGCTGCGTATGGCGCCGCTGAGGGCGGCCGCGTGGGCCCTATGTTGAAAGCGAGCTGCGGATACTACATAGTACAGGTGTACCGAGGGCTGTTAGCTTGGTGCACGCTGTGTTCTAGCGGCTTCAATTCGCTCGCTGCTGCTGCCGTTCTCCCTCAGGCCAGTGTTTTCACGGGTGTCCGCGCTCATCGACCCCTGTGCGCGTGTGGCGCACCACGCTTGTTGATTGAGGTAGTAAGCGAATGTTTACGAGTTTATACGGCCAATAAAACTACTATCATTATTTCGTATAGCTGTCTCCTAACTTGCTATTCTAATCTAGCCTTCGGTTTTCGGACGAAACTGCAACTTTTCTTTTTTCAAATTTTGCGTCCTTTCTTTAGAGCGCAGGAAAAATTAGAACCCTAGCAGGTATTATCACGGGAAAAAAAAGGTTGACATTTCTCAGTAGGCTCTACAACTTCTACAGTGCAAATTTTGTGTTTAGATTATCATTTTAAAAGTTGCAAAAATTCTAGTTTGATATTATTGGTTAAGCTCATATTAAGATATACTTAGAGTTACTCAAGAGGGCAGCTAAGAGTGCCTAGTCGGTTGCATTCTCTAAACTCACGCATACATTCTTTTTTAAGTTTGGCAAGACTTGGCTGAAGCATCCTCTATCTGTTTCTTGTAAATGTGTTGTTGCCGCAGTTCTTTGGGCGGCATCGACAACGGCAACACCATGTGCTGCACTTCCTGGGTATTTCGCTGCATTCGTGTATCTTCTGCTGATGTTGCTTTGTAGTACTTATCCAATGAGGTGATTATTTTTCTCCTTTCTCCGTTGTGTTCTCAATGCTTGTATCTACGTATTGTAGGTATTGTGACGTTTTGTTTCAGATATGCTGGTACTTTTAATTTATCTTCCTGCTTTACCGTCCCTTCCACGGATTCTAGCTTTCTGAAGGCGGCCCTGCCCGCTTCCGGAAGTCTGTGTTAGTCTTTTCAATTGGTTTGCTTTATGCACCATAATGAGCTCCTGCAAGGTGTTATGGATATCTAATCGAAGGAGATTTTTTTGCCTTAGAGTCCTTGTTAAAGACTCGATAGTTATATTGAAAGCCTTTCTGAAAAGTATGTTAGGTTTTTTTTCAGTTCAGGCCTTTTGAATTCCACGTACAGTGTCCCACAGATTGCACTGGTGCTGACAAGTGATTGGGCTATCTTGATGGCGCCCTGTTCTTTTAACTCTTGCCCTTTGCTTACCACTCGCCCTCTCTTTTCGTTTCCATTAATTGTCACGTGGCTCTTATGAAAGGAAAGCGTCGTGAGCCATGGTCGTGAGTTCGTCTCCAGGTGTCGAAAGGTCAGGCACTGGACTGCATCATGAGCCCATTTCTGTAAAATATTCGAAAGGCGGAGCGATCAGAATCACTCTATTATTATCGGTTTTAGGAGCTTTTTTTAGAATAGATAACTTACAGAACGGCTTTCATGCTTCTTCGTGATCAAATGGTATTTGAGTAAACGCGTGTGCCTTATCAAAACCTGGCATTCTATCTATATCTATATCTATAGTTTTGTTTTTTTGTTTGTTTGTGTGTTAGTCACGATTCTCTACCCGCGCCGCAGCCGAAGTGAAATATTCACCAATCAAGCAAGTGGTTGATGAATGAAATTCTGAATACTTAGGAGGTCTTCCTTTGACATCTGTGTTGACATAAGCTAATTCAACAGCACGATTCGCTCGTATTTTAATACTTACGTTCTGCGTAGCTAAACATAACAGAAAACTACGTACCATGAGGTAAAAAACAAAGCTCATGTCAGCGCTTTCCTGTTTCTTTTTTCTAGTGCTTGGAAGCTTATGCAAAATAGGGCTTAAAATTAGCAGTGTCTGAAAAACACGCTAATACCAGTACCAGTAGCTATTCATTTATTTCAGGCAGCGTTCAATTTGCATTCGCCGGTAACTGCTGCAAGAAAGAGAACGAAATAAGAAACTTGACCAGCACCACTCCACATTTTGCCAGGCTAAATACCGTCATGCAGTGCTTTTCCTTTAGAATAAGTGGAGTGAAAGTAGGAATAAAGGACGGGTTACCCTCTAATGCCAAGTGCGTTTATCTTATTGCTTTTTTGCATGAAGCAGTATAATATGAAATAATTCTGATTTTTATCTTTAACGCGCCCTTCTACTTTCTTATACTCTATTTGTTTCTCTTAAAATCTCACCTCCGTAATGCTAGCTGCTTTTAAAGAGCACTAAGAGTACCGGTCTTTACAATGGCTGCCCAACGCGGTGCCGCGAGGCCTTTGTTTCGCTCCCTTTCAATTTCGTAAGTCGCCCTCACATTCGCTAGTACAATAGACCGCTGCAGAACGAGACGTGGTAGGACAAAAGAGCACTATCCTACACAGTGCACGGGAGAATGAAAAGAAATGGGTGGAAGAATGCTTATTAACTTAGCAACAGCCAGAAGCTAAAAAACATGCCAAAAGAATCTTTTTTTTTATATTTCGGTGGTAAGATTTGCTTCTTTAAGCTAACAACATCTATCATGAGTGGTTGCATTGGAAACCGATTCAGAGGCACGTCGGTTCCCCCGCTTCTTTCCTTCTCATGGCTTCTCTAGTTCTTTAATCACGGGTTTGCAGAAAAGAAGTGAATCAGAAGGCACAGGCTCTCTTGGGCAGGGCACATCTTCGATTTTGGAATGAATACGTCTCTTGGAGAAAAATAAGAGCCTTGACCTCCTATCCTTTTCGCTCCTTTCTACCAGAAGCTTCCCTGAGCCACGTTCTTCTCATTATTGATTCACCTGGTTCGTTGATACATGTACTTACGCTGTTGCTAATTTTTGGCATTCACATTTCCTTACATTGTTTTGTGCATTGATGACTATGTAAAGGCTATGATGGTTTTCATTCGCTAACGTGCAGCGTAGTGCCAAGACAGGAATTTTATATGCGCACTGAGCTTCTCTCCAAACTCCATGCTTGAGTACGCTAAGCAGTCAGCTCAAAAATTGTTTGTCTATGTCCACGGATAGTTGCGGGAACGATAGTGAACTTCGTATTCTGCCTTACATCAGCCCTCCGAAAGCATTTCACTCCGCATTGGTTATCCCCTGCAAGTTGCCCGTCCACGTGCTCATAGTACAACGTTTGCTGCATCATTCTTTCCTCACTCAGCCATAGACTGGAATGGCCTTCCACAGGACGTCACTGCAACCACCTGTCAAGTTTCCCGTGTAGTCTGTCGCTTCAACATCACCTTCACTAATAATATGACCCCGTCGTAAAATCCAAACTTCTACATAGCTTCTCCGTTGCCTTGGAACAATGTTTTTTTCGAATTCATTTGAACGCAGAATTCACCAATACCTAACTGTGTCGCCTTGGACTGACCACCAACCCGTAGTATTATAAATGGGGTGGCTTAGAAATCACGGAACACATTTTGCTGGAAGGTTCAGGTTACAGCACCAACAGAACTTGTTATTCTCTCGTCATCTCTTTAACATTTCAACAGTTAACCGAATTTTTATATCTTTCCTAATAACATACGGGTACCGTGGCTGGTGGTTCAACGAGTAAACAGATGCACTGCAACATATATAACAGCCACTCAGTCGTCACGCCGGGCTAACACACTAAATTTAGGTCATGAAAAACGAATTTACGTCGCAGCAATGGTTCCTTCTGAAAAAAAAAGCAAAGAAAAAGATAAGACCCGGAAGGTTATGTTCTTGTGGGCTCCATTTGCTGGTGGGGATTGTGGAGCTGAAAATGCGTCATGACCGCCATGCTTTGTACGCAGGCGGGGAAACCATTTACCAACCATTTTTCCTTTTAGTACACGTATTTGCTAATATTTTTACACTGCATTTACTTGACATCGTCTCAAAACAGGCTTTCTGCAGTCGAGCTTCTTGCAATAATTTTAGAAACAATTAAATGCTCGGCCACCCCATTTTATTGAGTACAAGCAAAAATAAATCTCCGAAAAAGGTTATAAATCCGCACATCACTGTTCGCGAAGGTAAAATGACAAATGAGCGAAAGAAGCCGTACTCTTCGCTGCTGATCTTCGGAAGGAAATAACATGACCAACACAGCGGCATAAAATACGACAGAACGTAGGTTCAAAATACTCATCCACCCATTTCCGAGGGGCGGAAAAACTTTCAAAGGCTAGAAAACATATAGGCAGGCGTGTTAGAGTGATGGATGTAAGGATCTCTTTCGGTGATCAATAAATGGTATGGGGCTGCGGAAGAGGAGGTTGGCGTCAGACCTATTTTCATTATGGTTCATCATAGTTGCAACTACATTCTCAGCGGGATCGCTCCAGTCGCGAGTGAAACTGGTGACGAGTAACAACGGTTGCCCTTCAGGAAGTGAAGTAGACAAAAAAAAACGAAAACAAGTAGGGGCAGCGGCATTTACTAAGACAACATTACCCCTTATGTAAGTTGTTACGTATACGTTATATACGTAAGGTTATCTTCGCGCAGTGGGTGAGGGCGCGATCAACAGAAGAAAGAAGGAAAGACCTGGCTTGATAAAATATTCTTAAAATAGATGCGAAAAAGTGGTGCACATGCAAAAACCATCAGTATCATATGGGAGGCTACATATAGGGACCCCTCCATTAAGAGACATCCAGTTACACATGTCTTCCGCCAAGCTAACTCATAACAGACCTGCCATTTTCCAATGCAATTACTCTGATACGCCATCGTCCGTGACTCCGCTTTACTGCTCTTGGCCACGAATCTGATTCTTATAAGACCAATAGTTGTTTTGCGAACTAAATGAGGTGCCTGGACAAGCACCCATACCAACCCCTGTTTCCTTTCCTGCCGATGCTACCAAGCATTTAAGGCGAAAGCCTTATATCTCTTGCTTCAAGGTCCCGTTGAGAGGTACGGACTATGTCACGTGACCCATGGAAGTCCAGAAGCAAACCAAATCATGTCCAGCCTCGTATAAGAGATGATTAATGATTTGCAACGTTTATTCATTATTTATCAGTGATTGGTGTAAGGTCGATTAGGGTTGATTGAGGACCATTAAGGAGGATTAAAGATAATTAAGGTGGATTAAAGAGGAAGAGGGTAGATTAGCATGTTATAAGGTGGATTAAGATCAAAACAGTAGCTTTACATGGTCTTCGCCTTCGCGTCTCTTAGGCGATTGCTAAGGACAGCTGGGAATCTTAAGGCGAACGCTTTAGATCTCAAAATTGCGTTGTGAGGTGCCGAAATTATCACGTGACCCGACAAAGACCAGAAGCGAAGCGAAGCATGTTCAGCCGTGTGTAAGAGATGACGAATGATTAGCAGAATTAAGTAATGATTGGTGAATGATTAGATTAAAGGAGATTAGGATTATTAAAGTGTATTAAGGTGGATTAGGGTTAAATAATGTGGATTAAAGAGGCATATCGTGGATTAGAGCGGATTTTCGTTGTTACTTGTGCAATTCCTGAGAAGCACTAGAAACGGTGCGTCACGTTTTCCCCTTTCCAAGATCATTGAGCCTGTACCGTAGTTGTAGGTATGAGGCGAGAACACTACAGACAGACAGACTAAGAACTTCATTTACAAGGTCCTAAGAAGCCTTGCCCTAGGGTAGAGGTTCGGGCAGTTCCCCCGTGGGGACTGGTAGTCCGAGCCTTACCGCCGCATCGTGGGCTCTGAGAAATGTGGACGCGAAGTCTACAATAAAACAAGAAAAACCCAGTGCTCCGTCGGCGATACCTAGATCCGGTGAGTGCGAAGGTGAAAAGAGAACCGTGGGCGGCATGCCTCGCACTGCAGATTACCGAGGAGGTCAAGAAAGTTCGGTCCTCACCCGCCAGTGTAGACCCCATAGCTTTCTTTTCAACACGACTCTTGTACCTCAGGGACCGCTTTGAGCGGAACAAAGATTACCACGCCCGTGCGCTTTTACGAAGCTATCTTAGAGTTGAACGAAATTTACCTACTTTACCGCTTCGCCATGGCGGAGTAATTAGGCGCGAGCTCTGCGGAGACCAACCGGAGAGCGTGCATTGTAGGACGCTATAGGCCGAGCCCCTGTGGGGTTTTACGCTATAGCGGCTCGGACTGTTCCTTCGTCGAACGCAGCCTTTCGGTGCAGTGTAGAAGGGCAGCTATAGTGACGAGCCAAGATACTGGAAAAGCGAAACAAGTGGGAGAACGAGGGAGGAAGCTGAATCGTGCAGTCTTGGGAGGCGAGGCCATGTCGACCGTCACTCGCACGCGTTTCGCGCTCTCGAAACATTTCCGGGAGCTCGTGTAGTACGAAGTACTTTAGAGCGTTACACCAAGTTGTGCCTAGTGCACTGGAAGGCGTTTGCCGAGACCTGACCTTTCGAGAACATCGGTCTATCGACCGTGCTTTAAAGCTAATTCTCTGCTTAAGAATAATTTTTCTTCTAGCCGTTGGCATCAAGGAGGGCGTGCCGTATAACGTAATCTTTAATCATGTGGTGAGACTTAGCCAGACGAAATGCTTCGGAGACAGAAAAGTGGCGGAAAGGGAAGCCCTCCTGCCCAGGCTTGAGAGGTTAACTCAAGATACTCAGAGAATACTTCTCACAATCATGTGACTGACTTAGGAAGCATATTTTGAGACAGCCTAATAGTAGTTGGGTTATATATATGAGAGACAAGTCGTCTATTTGTCCTAATTTGGACTGAAGAATTGAAATTTGGATGCATAAATCAAAGGTGCCACATTGGCTATAAACCCGATATCTTTTACAGTTTGGCACGAGTTATTTTCCTTCACGAAGCTGTGCTTTGATAGCTCGTAAGAAGCTGTAATTCGTGTTAAGAGTACGCAACATTTCACAATAGATGTAAATCTGTCAAGCGAAGCTTTTTGAGCCTGGCTATGCAAGTCACTTGCGCCAAGTTCAACGACGGTGTTGGTATAGTACCTGAAGTCGGCAGATCTCTACGACCGTTTATTGACTTAGCAGGCGAGTGTGGGACTATAGAGGCTTCTCTCTATTTCCTTCTTCTCGTGACACTTCTCGTGACACTTCTTTACACTTCTCGTGACAGCCAGCGTGTTTACGCACTGTGTTAGATTTCACAGTGTTCATGAACAACCCACACGTGTCGTCACACACATTTTTGTACCACCTTCGTCCTGCAGTGAAAAAACAAAGAGAAGAAAACCCTTATAATTACTCCTTGTGCCACATCAGCAAACCCAATATGTAGGATTCGTCCATTGCTGACGAGACGGCGAAGGAACAAATGATCCATTTGTATCCTACCTTCTAATTATGTATATAATGAACTGGCTCCACTGTATATGTACAAAATATACAAAAATATATCTTGCGCGGAAGCGGCGAAGACCAATTCCAAGGAAGAAACTGCATAAAGCTTCGCATGAGAAGGAACGGCGCTCACCTCCATCTTCGAAGAGAAAAAACTAAACAAAGAAAAAGAAAAAAATCCAAAGCAGAATAGCAAAACACCTTGTCGGCACCTCGGCAGCGCCTATATGTACTCTAAGCAATAGTAATCACGTCCTCCTGCGGTGCAGTGTATGCCATGCAAGCGGTTGACCCAGCTAAACACGCCGAAAATGGAGAGAAGTGTCGCTAAAAGTGCAAGATTTTTACCTCACTCCGAACCAGAGGCAAATGCGGCCCCATCCTCAGCTTATATATATATATATATATATATATATATATATATATATATATATATATATATATATATATATATATATATATATATATATGTTTGTGTGTGTGTGTGTGTGTGTGTTATTGAGTTTTTGCAGGTAAGCCGTTTCTGCGACCAAATACGTAAATAGGGTATATAATGCTTGCCTAAAGTGCCTGCTTCAACTCTGTGAGTACATTTCCTGAGAGCACTAGCACAGTCTAACTTTGAAGGGACGTCAGCCTTTTCTAGATCATGAGTGGGCAAAGCTTGACATGTGAGAACCAATAAGGCGCTTCTTCAGAAAGCACGAAAGCTTTATTATTGCTCTTCAGAGGTCCATGTGACCTTCAACAGAGCGGGTCGTTTGAAAACTGCTGGCGGTTTCCACATGAAAGCTTGATGTGACATACTTTGTGTTATGAAAAAAGAGAAACGTGCTGGAGAAGCTCGAAAGGCATAGCATGCGCGCGGCATCTGAAGAAATTATCAACTTTGAGCTAAATGTGTTTTTTCCTCAAGTTTACAAGAACACCAAAGTGTTTATCGTTTGCGACACTCTGTGTCCTAATTAGAAAACCTAAATTAATGCGTGTTTATAAACACGCGCAGGGAAAAATTCAAATATTGGGGTCTCTGGGAATCAACAATGAACTCTTTAAGTTATCGCTACTTGTAATACTCAATTAATGTTTAAAATTATTGCTTAGGCACAGGGCATGATTTCGGCATCAAAGTTTTCAAATGTGCAAGGCAGGCCCTCCACGCTCAAAATCAACAGTGTCAGGGTATCAGATTCGATTACGAAGCACTAAATAATAGCAATCTGTTGCGTTCTTATCGACGCTGGCACCGGCGCAACAATTGCGCGCGTCTCCGACAAATGCGCCGAGATGGAGAGGTCTAAGGTAGCGAAGATGTTCCACAAGAAAACTCGTGTTTGCCCTAAAACTCTCAGAGGTTCAATAGAGCGCCTGGTGACGGGTAGTATTGTTTTTAGTTTGTTTCGTTGAAATTCGTTGCAATCTTCGAACATGTTCATTTTTGCAGCTGCTGCGCGAGGCTAGACACCATCGCTTAATTTCTGCATTTGCCGTTAGAGTAACTGGAGTTGCACTTCGGCGATATGCACAGCCAGCTTAACAACCTCATCCGGGTGTCTTGAAACCCTTAGAGATTTTCGGTACACAGGGATTCGTGGGCTTACTCTTGCCAGAGAAGTCGGCATAGCTTCTTCAATAAAGCATCCTCTACAGAAATCTTTTTTTGTTTGTTGCGCGTATCGCACGTAAGAGCCAAGAGCACTCGCAGAAGCATCTGCGCTTTCAAAACTTATCAAACCGCCCAACCACACAATCACGTACACACACTCACACACACATGCACGCACGCTCCTATGATTACAGCTTAAAGGATAATAAAAGGTCTACACATAAATTGTATTAGCAGTTTGTTTTCAAGTGAGCGCAGTAAATCGACGTGAGCGCCGAATGGGAGTCGGTGAAAACTACCACCTTACGCATGTCTCGTAGAGAAGTTATGACTATTCACGCACATAGTATAACGCATAGTTAAGCTGCTGCAGTCAACATTGCAAGAAAACTTAAATGGTTATTGTTTACTGAGCTGTAGTATTACGAATGCTGAGGTTGGAGAGCTTGTTAAGCTTAAGCCATCTGCGTACACCTGTATGTATCTTGTGCATCGCATATACAGCAGTGAACAAAAGTATCTATTTTGCCTTTCGGTCCTGAGAGCTAAATTGATAAGAATGCTTGTGCCGTGTTATGCCACTCCCCAAGCCCAGGACAATAACCCCTTGAATACGCTCTGCAATCTTACCTTATTTACACGACATAGTCCAGTTACAGTGAACATTATTTTCACATTTGAAGAAAGAATCACAATTATGTCGTACAATGTCACACCGTCATCAATCCAACATCATTATACTGTTGTCGGCATGCGGTCGTCGTCACAAAAATGTAATAATTTTAGCATCGTCATACTATGTAGACATGCCTTCGTCATCAGGCTGTCATCTTCATACCATCCATATTGTTCCAGTATTAGCGCCATGCTGCTGTCAAGTTATTGACATGAAACGTACCTTCGTTGTCATCCAAGGGTCGTCACCCCATGATGGTCGCATAATCGTCAGGATTCTGCTGTCGCAATACCATGGCAACTGTCGCGTCATCATCATGCAATTTTGCTGGTTCCATCGTCGCCGCAATTCCCATTGTCGTCATACCGTTATCGTCATTTCGGCATTCCCGTACCTTCCTGTCATGCTGTTGTCGTCAAATTATTATCAGCACTTTATCATCGCCATTGTATTCTTGTCATGCGGTCTGCATCATTGCAACTTCCTAATTCCACTTCTCATACCGAACTCCAGATGCTGTCGTAGTCACACCACCGTTTTTACTTCGGCGTCGCCATATACTATGGTCGCCATGGGATAGTCGTTACATCGTTGTCACGACATTGTCAGTTTTGTATCCTCGCTGCGCAGATCATCGTCATGCTGTCGCCGACATTCCGTTATTATATTTATCTCATTGTCACTGAGACCTCTTCATGCCGTCGGGCTCGTACCATCGTCATTGATTCCTCATCATGCATGTGAATTTCTGTCATCCCGCACAATGACCTTATGTTGAGCAAAGCTGTTTCCAAGAAAAATGCGTCCAACTCGGTCGTGTGGTATCTATTTGCAAATTATGGCTAAGCATGAACACCTTTCTTCATAAACACCAGCGCAAGCTCCGCTTAAACTGAATACGACAAGGCGTGGGATCTGAAAACCTATCATATGTACCGGATACTTCCGCGAACACTTTCAATTTCTCCTAAAGGTTTGCGTAAGGCAGACAGCACAATTTTAGTTCATAAGCTGATCTACTCGAACAGGCGGACATTACTTACACAAAAAAAGTGAAATGCATAATCGACTAGTAACCAAAATTTTCTAATTATGTTTTTATCTAATTAGCTTACGGGTCACATTGCAATTTACAAATTCTAGGCGTGGAGTTCGCAAGGCGGATCTACTTGGAGCGAATTCTCAGGTTGACGCCAGTTTAGAAATATTAATTCGCGAACTTTGCGGGAAAATGCATTGGCATTCCGGTTACGTTATTATTAAAACGTCGCTCTATGCATTGAAGCACAAAAATAACTGTGACGCCAATGCATCCCCATCATCATCATCAGCCTGGTTAAGCCCATCGCAGTGCAAGCCCACTTCTCCAACTACCCCGGTCATGTACTAATTGTGGCCATGTTGTCCCTGCAAACTTCTTAATCTGATCCACCCACCTAACTTTCTGCCGCCCTCTGCTACGCTTCTCTTCCCTTGGAATCCATTCCGTAACTCTCAATGACCATCGGTTATCTTCCCTCCTCATTACGTGTCCTGCCCATGCCCATTTCTTTTTCTTGATTTCAACTAAGATGTCATTACCTCGCGTTTGTTCCCTTACCCAATCTGCTCTTTTCTTATCCCTTAACGTTACACCTATCATTTTTCTTTCCATAGCCCGTTTCCGCGCCAATGCATTTCTCCGCAATGTTCGGCAGTTATTACTTCGAAACTCGTGTCATCCTGAGAATTTGTTCTAAGTGAATCCGCCTTGCGAACTCCATGGCTAGAGTTTGTAAATTTCAATATAGATCATCCGGTCTTTAGGTAAAAAAGTTAAATGGGAAATTTTTGTTAATTAGTCGAATATGCATTTCAATTTTTATGCAAGTAATGTCCGCTTCGTCGAGTAGACAAGCTCGTGAACTAGAATTATCCTATCTGCCACAGGCATACTTTAAAAAAATTTTGAAAGTATTTGCTGAAGCACCCTCTATATGATTTTCAGTTACTGAGTTTCATCAGCTATAAGGTCTATGACGCGTCTATAGCAAGAACTGCGTTTCATGTCCTCAGTCATATCAAAGTACTTAAGTGCAGTGTCTGCTCGAATGACATTGCGAAAGAGGAGTTGATACGTCCTTTCTTTTCCTAGTCATTTTCACGATGCGCTACTTCTGGCTTATACTGATCTTTTGTTGTATTTTTTCTCCGGTTCATCACAGTCGTACGTTGAAAATGATTCTCTTCACAATTGGAGCAGTGAGCTGCAGTTCAAGTCACCTCGCCCCAAACGATCTTAAGTTCAACAAACCACCACAGAGGGCCAGAAAATTAACTGCGTCTTGGCTAAGAATGTATGCATAGTACCTCTACTCGACATTAGTGCTATTGAGAGCACACACTGCAAAATGTTAACGAACAAATTTATCCCACATGAATCATAATGTTTACCTTTCATGACAAAAAGTACGAAATTATTATTCCTTAATATATATTGTACCATTAGGTAACAACTATGTTATTTAGCGGTCATGAGTGCGAATGATGTTCGGCCTTAGGAACCTTCCAGGAGGCCTGTACTCTCGTTTCAAAATTTTCCAGTTTGCCCTGTGGCCAAGTTTTCCTACTGACTGACCTAAAACCTGTTTTTTTTTTTTTGCGCTAGAGAACTCGCAATATTTTGCTTGGTGTGAAGTGACGCGTTGGGTGCTCGAGAAGCTGATATATACTGCAGTGCAGGAGGGAGTCTGCACTGTAACTGGAGATGCATTACGACTGCTGGTACTCAAGTGAAGGGCACATGGAAAAGTGGAACTCTTGTGCAACGAACGGTTATGTACGGATTGTAGGCTGGAGTATCTGCACTTCTAATATGCAACAACTAATGTTTGTACCGGCAAGATATCAGATTCACAGCAAACTAAAATCAAATACCATATACCCAGTGTTCCCAGGGGCATACACCTAGTGGCCCTAGTGCATATATATACCTACAGCACATACAGAATGTACATACCCGGTAGACGTACTCAGTTGTCCCCCGGGCACATGATTTTAGACTGCCCAATCAGCTCAAACAAATGGCGAGATAGGGTTGCCCACCAAAAAGTGGCAGAACTCGCAGATGGATGCACCGGAATAAAAATGATTACTACTAGCTTTCGTGTCATCTAGGTACAAAAAGAAAGAGTCACAGTTCAGGGAGAAAGCATCTATCACTAGCACCACTGCGTTTTTGGTCATTGCGGCGCATTCACTATTACAGGGATGAATCAGCGTTGACAGATGGTCTTCGTTTCTACTACTGACCAAGCAAAGTGCACTTAAGCGCCAAAGAGATAAATAAAAGAAGGGTAAGGAACATGGTATAGAATACGTTGTGGCTGCCGAAAATAAAAATTTGTGTTTAATATTAATGATCGTTTGTACGTGGTGCCCGGATATACCCTTCCTCACGCTATCACCGAAGCTGCACGCAGAAGTCCATGAAAAACAGCGATTGGAAAAAAATTAGTAAAACCACGTTTGTCTCTAGATTCAGGAATATTGTGCGAAGGATATTCAAGTGGAGCCTTCGCTCCAGTGCGCCGACCCCTGTCGCATTTACTCAAGCATAATTAATAGGAATTCTAAGAATGGTGAGGCGCCTATTGATTTTAATGATGACTTTTTTTTTATGCGTCGGCCGTTTACGCTCTGATCTCCCTTCATTATTTGACAATACTATATTTCGATTTCTAACATACCATCACCATGTTATGTGTTCAGAAGAAAGAAGAATTATGCATGATATAAGATTCCCTGTTTTGTATATTTAGGCCACATGTGAGCGAGAAAAATAAAACATGAAATATAAGTGGACTCTCTTCTCTAACATAAATACACAATGTGTCTGCATACAATTGTCACTAAAGAAAGAACATTATCATACCACCGACGGAAGCAATACATTGGAAGCAATACACTAGTTTACCTATATTAATAAAATATTTTTTGAGTGGCAGTGGAAAACTGGTTGAGCCTGATTTTGCAGCCACATTCATAAAATTTAGCAGGATAATAATTATGTTGAGGTGTTTGAATTTGCTAGGCTATACTAATTAACTTGTTTCTTGCTTGGCGTTAAGCCTATCTCGTCAAATGGCAACGCTGAACCTTGGCATTTACCAGGTCTTTCACATTTTAAAATTTTTTGAACGCATATTATGTAGTAAACGCTACTGTTTAAAGCATGTGTGCAAATGTGTTGCTAAATAATGGCTTTATTACCGATCGTGAGACTATTTCTGGTGCCCGCAGGAGTTTACAGCGGCTTGGCAATGATACATATTCCTTATGTCCACTGCAGTCTCTTTCAGAATTCTTGGATGTCCTTACAAAAGCACCGGTCATAGCGCAAAAGTGATAGTTGTCCATTTCTTTTGACTCGAAAATCTCCATCATCGTTCGCCATTTCTCTCGGATGCCAGGACCAGTCGCGAATACATGTACGGAGTAAAAAAATGGTCAAAAGGAGCGATAATAAGTACACATAACAAATAAATCGCTCTTCCACCTCGACACATCCAGCGAATGGCCGAATCGTCTTTTGTTGAGACTTCTTGAGAGTTGGGAATTTTCTCAAATCACATGCACACAAGCACATGTGCACAATCGCATCACAAGCACATGTGCACCGTAAGAACGCACAAGCTGCGGACTAGTTTTACCCGGGAAATGTGTTTCATAGGTATTACCGACGTGAGTGTTTGCGGGGAGGAAGGGTGGCTGATGTTGTGCGCGCGTTTAGCGCATACTAAAGCAGGAGACAAAAAAACAATACTGGCAAAATTGTATTGCCCGCCAGTGCACGTTAATTTAACGTGCATTTAGGTGCACGTTAAAGAACCCCAGGTGGTCGAAATTTCCGGAGTCCCCCACTACGGCGTGCCTCATAATCAGAAAGTGGTTTTGGCACGTAAAACCCCATAATTTAATTTTTTTTTAGTTTGCCATTTTCGTGGGAAACTTGCAACACAGAGAAAGTGAGTGTTTTTGTGAATCGGCTAAACGGATGACAAAGTATGTGCTAGTTCTCTTCTACACATGTACATTTTTCATTTTTTTTTAGAAGGGCGAGGGGGCGTGAAAGGGCCTCTATACATACATGTCGTCAAAAAACTGTGCTCGAAAGACGAGAAACGAGAGAGCTTATGCGTTTTCGCCAGAGCTACACGTCCCGCGCTGAAGCAAATATAAACGAGAATGGTCGCTTCACAATAGAATGCGATTACAAGAATGAAAGACATTGTACCGATTGCGGCAAAATACAAGGACGGAAAGGAGGTCAGCGCAAAGCACAGACCCACATTGGCGCGCTGCAGGGAGGAGCGGTACTTTAGGAGGACACGTGAGTTGTCTTTAGTTTTCTAAATGTTTCATGAAATGGGAGAAAGCTCCATTGAGGGCGTGAGTGTGTTGCAAGATGTGTTTACATGTCGGAATGCCTGAGTCTGGTTTTCCAACCATCGAAGTATTGACGATCACTGGCGAACGCCATTTGCAAAGCCTAACGAAGTGGTGCAAGCTAACGTCCGTGAATATGCATTTAACATCACTTTCCGTGCTTACGTACCCTGCCCCCTAGGTGGAGTGCTCCACACACTCGCATAAAACGAAAATGTCCTTTGTACTCGTACGCTGCTTGTATATTCATTTTGGCACACGTCAATCCTTCGGATATTTGCGTTTCTATCACGCCGCATATATGAAAAAAAAATATAGATTAGGAGGTTTTACGTGCCAATACCACGGTCTTATTACGAGGCACGCAATAGGGAGGGGGGGGGCGGGGGATTACCGAAATTTGTACCTAAATCCAAGCTCACATGAATGTCTTCTAATAATTTGTGCACTGCATTTGTGAAAGAATTCTAACCTGCGTCAGCTGAAGCACTATTGGTGCGAGCACATGAACAAATTTTAGGAGATGTTTGAGGCATACCCGCCGTGGCTGCTTAGTCGCTTTGATGCATCCGGACACATTTAGAGCACCGGCGAGAGCTTGCGCGGACAAGGAATGCGCGCACAACACAAGCAACCAGAAAACAGCGTCCGAACGCATCGTCGCGTCGCCGTATCTGCTCAACACCACAGGACAAGGCCTTTTCACTCCGATCCATGACGTCATGCTACCTGGCCCGACTGCCATAGAATCTAATGGGGATGCTCCCGAGTAGGCAACAGTGATTTTGACGTCACCGCTTTCATCACGCCAGCCTTGTCAATAGAAATTTCGGGCCAGGTAGCGTGACGTCATGGATCGGAGTAAACAGGCCTTGTGCTGTCTAGGTGGTGTTGATCTGCTCCGTCGAGGCGCGCTGGTGACGTGGCCCGCGGCGATGCGCACGCCCCGTCACGCAACACCTACCCGCCGCGGTGGCTTAGCGGCTATGGTGTTGCGCTGCATAGCACGAGGTAGCGGGATCGAACCCCGGCCATGGCGCTGCCGCATTTTGATGGGGGCGAAATGCAAAAACGCCCGTTGTACTTAGATTTAGTTGCCCGTGAAAAAAGCCTCCAGGTGGTCCAAATTCACAGAGTACCCCACTACGGTGTGCCTTACAATAAGATCGCGGTTTTGGCGCCTAAAAACCCCATAATTTAATTTTGGGGCATGCAAGCATTATAAAGTGATGCATATGTAGAGGTGAAATATTTGTAGAAGGTTGTCGATAAACACTGACAATAGCGATATTTCCTCGGTTAAACCGAACTTCACATGCTACGTATTCTGGGATGTCTGACACTGCGGCACTTAATAAGGCTGACGGCAGGTCTCTTAGAACACGGATCATTGCTTTGCTTAGTCCTGAAGATCGAGAGGCCGTATGAACAATGTAGTTAGCTAGTTTAAAAGCGTTGTCTACACCGGCCTCTGTAGTACATATCACTGGAAAGGAGAACTGAGCGACCAGTTTTCTAAAATCTGCTCCCTTAGAGCCATTACTATTCACGTTCCACTGTAATATGGCGACATGTTGATAGCGATTATTCATGCCCGACTTGCGCAGTGGTTGATGTACTGCTTTTGAATACCACTTGTTCTATCGACGATACGGCCTTGACCTCCTGGAGGTTATTAGCCTATGGAATCGCGGCAAGTATGGCTCGAGTTCAGCTGTAGAAGCTAGTTAGCTACACTTACTGGTGGAGGTGTGCTCGTACTTTGTCGCATGTTAGCCATGTGGTTGCTCTTCGGATGAGGTTCCTCCTGAACTTGTCAAACTTGATGTTGGTTTGGTGATGTCTCCAAACTTTGCCCTCAGTTTTGTGGTGCCCTTGCGACTTTTACCCGCCGTGGTTGCTCAGTGGCTATGGTGTTAGGCTGCTGAGCACGAGGTCGCGGGATCGAATCCCGGCCACGGCGGCCGCATTTCGATGGGGGCGAAATGCGAAAACACCCGTGTACTTAGATTTAGGTGCACGTTAAAGAACCCCAGGTGGTCAAAATTTCCGGAGTCCCCCACTACGGCGTGCCTCATAATCAGAAAGTGGTTTTGGCACGTAAAACCCCATATATTATTATTATTATTGCGACTTTTGCATGTTGCATAGAAGCGTCCTGATGCTTAGGCGCGCTTGAGTTTGAGGGGATTGTATTGGAGTCATTGTATCCATGTTTGATTCAGGTGCACCACGCTGTTGTGTGCGAAAATCAATAATATTAGTGTTGAAGGGATGCCGCTTGGTTATGCGGGCATCGAGAACACGATTGTGTGTGAGGCTCGTTGCGATTCGCGCACTTAGGTTGTCTTATAGACTTGCAGTCTTTGTGATGGTGGTATCCTGCAGATATTTTGCACCGCCATATTCATCGGCAGTTTTTCGCCAAGTTCCTGAATCTCTCGCAGTTGTAGCGGTGTCTGGCTGGACCCAGATATTCCTCGACTGGATGGTTAGTGAAGCCAAGACACACTTGCTCTGGGATTGTTCAGTCGTAGTGAACTCGAAAATTTACACTTCCCACAGGGCGAGATTACACGGTGCCATCCTCTTGACTTCTGCAATGGGCCTGGCATCTAGCTGATGTCACTCCTGCCTCTCTTAAATATTCTGTTAATTCTTCTTCTGTGTATTCTAGAAGAGTGTTTCTTATTTCGCGAACATTATGGATGTGTGACTCCGGAATAAATGGGTTCGCTAGTAAGCCAGCCGCCAGTACACATGACAAGAAGCTCGACTGAGACGAGTGAACTCACAGTGACTGAGAAACTACCGCCTTCGTTCACTCTCAGAAAACCTACTTTCTCTTTTGCTAGCGCAACAATTTCTGAGGCTTTAACATTTGGGCTTACTTCCCAAACGTTTTCGTTTCCTTAATTGGTAGGAATGCTACAGGAATTCCCCCGAACCTTCTTTGTTTTGTGGGGATGCGCGACCCTCGCGCCTCCCCTGATAGCTTGTGTTCCCGCATAGCGCCGTCTCCGTGCGGCGTCGCCGCGTGGGCCGCGGCGTCGGAGTGGTACAAGCGTGGTGCGAGAGATGGCGCGAGCATCGCGCCGCTGCGCGGTTACTTGGCTGCGGGGGAGACAAGGCGCTCTCTCTTGGGTTCGAGACAGGAAGCGGGACAGACGTGCTGCACGTGCAGCAACGCTCTTCCCCGGCGTGTCGCCGAACAGCGCGGACATTCCGCGCGCGCGGCGACCGATGCATCTGCGAGACCGCCTCACGTGGCCGCCTTCGAACGCGCCACGATTCGCGTGACTATACACGCGAACGACCAGGCGTTGGGATCCAGCATGGGGCGAACATATTCGCTCGCGAGGACGCGGTGAGTCGGACTTCTAGATTTGTCGCGCGCCCATCGGCATGTTTTGTGGATAGCAACTCGGCTAGCACGCATTGATGCATGAAAGGTGCAATAAATGCCCTTGTGATTGTTTGCACTACTGTGTTGTCGTTGCTTTGTCCTAAGAGTACGGTGTGAGAATCCCACATCAGACCCCACAGTTTATATGTCAAAAAAGCGAAAGAATGTTCCTCTCATGACATTCAATGTCTTCTTCTTCGCTAAGGGAGTACGTCGATCTGTTCTCATTCGTGTGGTCGATCTGATCTTCCACTCTCACCTTTTTGGCCCAGCTTGCGTAGTCTTGCATGCTCTCAGCTTTCCTCGTTGCTTCCCGGACGAGTGTTGGTGGTCGAATGTAGGAGACCCTGGCGGCACCAGGCTGGCTCACAGGCTCGTCGATTCCGAAGCCATGCTGTGGTAATGGCAGCCCATGCCACGCTTGCACATCCCCGCTGCTGCGTTGACCCTCCGCCACGGTGGCAGCTGAACGACAGCGCTTGGTGCCCTGGCGCCGCTGATCGGTGTCAGGGATCGCTGCTGATGTCCTCGAAGCCGTAAAACGTTTGCGCGATAGCCGCTCCTGCACCCGCCGTGGCTGCTCAGTGGCTATGGTGTTGGGCTGCTGAGCACGAGGTCGCGGGATCGAATCCCGGCCACGGCGGCCGCATTTCGATGGGGGCGAAATGCGAAAACACCCGTGTACTTAGATTTAGGTGCACGTTAAAGAACCCCAGGTGGTCGAAATTTCCGGAGTCCTCCACTACGGCGTGCCTCATAATCAGCATGTGGTTTTGGCACGTAAAACCCCATAATAGCCACTCCTGCGCCTTAGCATTCGTCCAGCTCCCTTGCATACTTAAAGTCGTGAAGTACTGCGTATAAAGGGCTAGATATCGTTCAATCATTCTTTCAATTTTTCATAATTTCTTTCGTATCATCCGTTGCACTATATAGGTGATCCTTGCGGCAACAGCGGTGCGCTAGCATACGCGCCGATGACGAAGTCTGAAAGGAATTGAAGGTCGTTTGGCTACAAACTGCGGCAAGAGGTGCTTATTTCTGCAGGTCCGCAAGAAGACCTTAATACACAACGCATAGCTGAGATAGCTATTGTGTGTACTTGATGATGCTGTTTAGATGCGTCAAATACCGAACCTTTAATTTTAACGTCATGCCCTTATTGAGCGTCTGACATTGTCGCGCTAGACGTAACTTCGAACATATACTTATGGAATATTTTAAGGTGTGTTGCTTTCATTTGTCGACTAATTTATTTTTGTCAGCCTGCTTGCCTAAATGTAGACCAACTGGGTGTGGCGCATTTATTCCTATTTAGAGCTCCGCTCCCCATATCGTGCCAGACGCTTAAGGAATGGTTGCTCAAAGCACGACATAGCGGACCTATTTACTCCTCGCTGACATCGGCATGTGAAAAAGAAAGTACTTATAAATATTAATATATTGGCTTACATAACACCCCTGAAGTCCGCTGTATTTTCTTTTTAGTTTTGTGTGCATCTTGGTTTCACCTCTTTTGCAACAGCTCTTCTCATTTTGATACCTATCCTCCTTTTGTGAGCCGCTCCAATTCGTCGATGCCAGAGGCAGTCGCTCTCGTGCCTTTTTACTTTGAATGAATGCAACCCTGTTTCAAATTCATGAACATTTTGAGTTCTTCTCCGTCGTTTTGTAAATCCCATTTCCGAGTTTCGAGCCTTTCAAAATGCGGTAGTTTTCCATTCACAATGCGATTTGCTCCGAGACAGGGCATCTCTTTTTCCGAACTACTCCCTCTTCGCAGCTCTCTCCTGCAGTGGAAATCTCATCATATCCATGGGCGCGCACATATATTTCTTTTTAGTTTTCAGTTCAGCACATTAGTTATTCGCTGAGTGTCTATTCTCACGGCTCCCTCGGAATGGACTGTTCGGGATGGACTATCTATGAAGAGCCATATCGAGCACTTGCACTCACTTTGTTTTTCAATGATATTGCTGCGTTTTCCAGCATTCAGAAGAAACAAATCGCGTTTTCGACATCATGTTCAGTCCTTTTCTGTGCTTCTACATAGGACGCGTTTCAGTGATTTCGAAACACACTGCCACGCGCACAATAGTCTATGCAATTGTCTTAAAGAAGAGAATTCAATGCGCTTCAGTAAGCGTTCGCACCATCTAACTGAACTCGCTGTATCAAGAGAATGTACTCCGGGGGGCATTACTCTCTGCTTAGCCCTTCGCGAGCATTGCCCAGCCTGGCCCTGCATTGCGGGCATTACTCTCTGCCTATAGAGGGAAACAAATCGATAATATACATTCAGCACGAGCATGTGCTCACTCGCCAACAGATACAAACATTCGAAGTTTCTATAGTGGTCGAAAGAGCCTGCTGAAAACATAACGCGTAATTGCGAACTTTTTGGAGGATAATAGAACATTTTCGATTACCCGAGACTTCATAACGCGTTGAAAAAGGTCAGTCGCATTTTCGAATGGTACACGTTACTTGGACTTCGCACCAAGTACGAACGTACACATTATTATAATTTTGGGGGGGATGGTAGTGTGCGTCCATAACCAGGAAACCCTGCGTTAGGTGTTTAAGTAATGAAGCAAACCGAGGTTTACACGTGCCATACTTTTCTTAGGAGCCGTATTGCTAAACAAATATACTCTACGTAAAAAAGGGGAAAATATTGCTGTGAAGCAAGCTCAATGAACAGCTTTCGTATTGACAGAATAACTTGAAAATTCCAGAATATCGGGTTTCGAAGTGTTCGATCACATGTCCGGTATTTCCGGTCTGATAATAAAACTGGACCATTGAGAAGATGCATACAATAATGGTAAGAAAAGAGAATTTCAACCACCGGTTAACGAATGTCTGAGGGCGAAGGTAAAGCTTACCGTCAGCCAGAGTCAAAATGTGGTCAGATGTCAGCATGCGCATGTTACGTGCTGTTTCTCCACATGGCGCATTACAGATTAAACAACGGCTGCCATTTTTTTCTTAATTTAGTGCCAGCATATAGATGCTAGTGCTAGATATTTATTTTCATGCGTAATGTTCAAAGTTCCGTACGTTATCTGAGTAGAAGAATGACGGTCGAGGTGTGATAACTGTCGAATAACATAAGGCTGTAGCTGCAAACCGCTCCTTGCGAACAGAAAATAGTTTCTCTCCCACAGTAATTACGCTGCTTATGGCATACGTATACGTCACCTCAAAGTGCGTAGCTACTGCACTATGCCTGCTTTACATGCTGTGATTTATTGGTAATTCCCACTGTTTCGGTTGTAGAAAATGGTCCTTTACGGCACATGTGGTTGGACGGCGGATATTGGAGTAAATAAAAATTTTCGACCGGCTCCTATGTACTGACGTGTCCACGAGAAGATGCGCTCGAGGCAGAAACAGGCGGTCTCAGCATCAACGGATGCTTGAAGTCGGAAAATAGAAAATGAATAGTTTGCGGCAGCGGCAGGATGCCTTTCGTCCGTGTGTCTCGTATCGCCTAATATTGTGCGCACCTTGGACCTGAACTTTTTTTTGTTTTGCTTGCAATCTACATCCCGTGAATAGACGCGCTCTCAGAATCCACGAGGACATGCGAAGGCCGCCACAACCAGAGGCTTCAGCAAGGCAAGAGGGTTCGCGTAGAAATCCGCCCATGTGGAGTAATAGGCAAA
Source organism: Dermacentor albipictus (assembly GCF_038994185.2). Lineage (NCBI taxonomy): Eukaryota > Metazoa > Arthropoda > Arachnida > Ixodida > Ixodidae > Dermacentor > Dermacentor albipictus. The sequence goes on from NC_091823.1 coordinate 97,552,670, forward strand.
GAAGAGAGCAGTCTTTGCTGAATTGATCTACTCAAATACAACAAGCATTAGTTGATCTTGAAGGCAAGAAAGAAGCCGCAAGAATAAAAATAATGCGCCAGTATCGGCTCATTAGGGCGACGAGTAGTTATAAAGCTTGAACGCGATTTACTATAAAGTGAGCGCTAACATAGTAAACCACCATACACGAGCTTCAGAACTAGGACTCCATTGCTACTCCCGTCGGGAGTGTACCAACGCACCCGAAAAAAAAAACTGAATTTGTGGCCCCATAAGGATCACTTTTTGCGTCTGGGTTGGGCAACAAACGCAAATCACGTTCACAAATTCTATTGATTCACGTGGGGCACTTTATTAGAAGAGTGCGGGGGGAACATAGAATTCGAAATAAATGGTCATACAGTGAATGGCACAATTGACATGAATTGGATGGCAGACAGCTGTATTGATGCGCGCCAGCTCGGAGCACGCATTTTACATAGCGTTGGAGCTCAGGTCGACTCCAGCAAATCTTTATCTATTCTCGCATGCTGGTTGTGTGGCCAATTCAAACAAGGTGTCAGTCTAACGCAAACGTACCAGCCGATTCAGGTAGATTCGTTCTGTAGAAAAGATCATGTGGTTTAAAATCCTAAACAAGTAATTTCTTCCTAGCGAATGTTGCAATTTCTTGCACATTTCAGTTGGACTTCACATTTCACTTTTGCTATTTTTCTTCTTTCTTGTCTAACTGTGCTGCAGAAGGGTTCAATAGTGGCCTGTATCTTATTTAATTCCGCATCCAGTGCAATTTTATAACGTGTAGTATCTTTTCAGAAGCCACTATTGCTGACTGTATTCATTCTTTAAAAATGTTAAAGATTATACTTTATGAAATGTTTATACACTTGTGTTTCAAACTTGGTCCCACCTCTTCTTTTTTAGTGTGTTTTTGAGTGTGTTTTTATTCATTGCTTTAACATAATTCTTGCTTTCGTATACCGACCACCATCTCGGTGTATAAGTGAATTTATACAGTTTGCAGAAGGAGTACTTGTGCGTAGTATTGAAATAAACCGTGAATGTGTTTTTGTCGGCTACTTTCATATAGATGCTTCTGAAAATAATGCTACCTTCTTGCATTTCAGAGAACTTTTCGAATCATATGGTTGTACAAACTTAATTAACGAGCCTACCCGTGTCACCCCAAGTACTGAAACGGTATTAGACCTGTGCATTACAAGCTGTTGCCCTGATGAAGTGAAGTTAGGTGTAATCACTTGTGACCTTACCGATCATTTACCAATTTATTGTCTAATACCATCGAAACAAAAGCGTACATTAGTAAAAGAAACACTGGTTAGAGACTACTTGGAACAAAACATGTCAAGGGTTAAAGAACTCATGGAACAACAGAAATGGGATAGTGTCATAAAAGAAAACGATCCAAATGTTGCTTATAATGTCTTTCTGAAGTGTTTTACTTCTGCCTACAATGTCTCCTTTCCGCTAAAAGCTCCTAAAAACACAACAAACAAGAAAACCTTGGATATCACATGAATTATACACCAGAATTAAACAAAGGCAGAGACTTTTCCAGAAGCTTTTAGACACGAGATGTGAAGGTGATCTTCAAGTATTTAAGAAAATGAGGAACAAATTAGCTGCTGATATCAAAAAAGCAAAACAAGAATTCTACATGAAAAAACTTTCAGAAATTGTGGGAAATTCTCGTCTTGTATGGAAAGCGATCCGGGATATTATAGGAAAGACAAGTTCGCCAAAACGTGTTTTGCATGAAAGTGAGTCCATGAGTGACATCGAGGTCGCAAACTCGTTTAACGAACACTTTATTAATGTGGGTGCTTCGGCAGATGACCACGCCAAAATGCCTTGTGAACATTTTGTGAAAACACACTGTCAAAATACTATATTTATGTCACCCACTGATCAATATGAGATAACTGATGTTATATTGGCTTTGAAAAGCGATTGCGCCGCTGGAGCTGATTATATTAAAGCTAGACCACTGAAAGCTGTGGCGCCAATGGTAAGCATCCCGCTTATGCACATTTTCAACCTTATTCTTTCAACCGCAGTGTTCCCAGACGCACTGAAGCTAGCCCGTGTGGTTGTAATACATAAAGGTGGTTCCGTTAAAGACAAGAACAATTACAGACCAATATCAGTGCTTCCTATCTTTGCAAAGATAGCGGAGAACATAATACATAAAAGACTTTCTGGCTTTCTGACGGCAAACAACATAATAGTAAGCGAACAATTTGGGTTTAGAAAAAACAAGTCGTCGGAAAGTGCACTTCTTGAAATAAAGGAGCACATACTAGACAACATCGAAAGGACAATCGTTACCCTGGGAATATTTCTGGATTTTAGAAAGGCTTTTGACTGTGTCCAGCACGATGTGCTCTTAAAGAAATTGCCATCGTATGGAATACGCGGCAAAGCTTGGTCTTTGATAAAAAACTACTTAACTTCGAGAGCTCAATTCACATGCATAAATGGCGTAAATTCGGGCCTAAAATTTGTAAAATTTGGCGTACCACAGGGATCATTAGTAGGACCAACGTTATCTTTATTATACATTAACAATATTGTAAACATTTACAAAAATACAAGGTAATTTTATACGCAGACGATAGGAATGTATTCTTCACAGGTGCTCATGTAAGAGAGGTATTTCATCGAGCTAACGAATGGCTAACAGGTCCGGATTTGTGGCTTCCATCTAACAGACTTCAATTAAACATCAGCAAAACGAAATACTTACTCTTCCGGCCGCGAGGACACCCCCCGACTGTAAACTTGGATTTAAAATTTCAAAACGTTTCCATTGAGCAATCTGTATCAGTTAGATTTTTGGGGGTGACATTTCAAGAAAACCTCTCATGGACGGCTCACGTTGACAAGCTCCGTAGTGAGCTAGGGCGAGCTGTTGGTATCTTAAATAAAGTGAGATATTATATCCCGTCTGCGGTGAAAAGGCAGATATACTACGTGCTATTTCATTTCCGGTTATGTTACTGTTTCTTAGTATGGTCAACAACGACTAAGACCAATCTAGACGGCCTCTTTTGCTTGCAAAAGCGAGCGGTGTGTGCAATCGGAAATTTAGAACTTTCTGAAGACACTTCACCCTTCTTTAAATCAAATAAAATACTGCCTATTCATAAATTGTATAAATATAAATTGGCCCTGGAAATATTGCATCAGCACCAAACAACACCTATCCAAACCAAGTATCAAGTGAAACCTGGTCCGTACTGCCTACGAAAGAATTTAATACTCAGGCCACGTTCTCGTACAAAATATGGCGATCAAAAACTAAGCTTTAGGATACCAGACCTTCTCAACGAATATCCGGAAATTGCTGAAGCACTCGTTACAGTTACCTCAGTGCACATTTTCAGAAAAATGCTCAAAACTTTTTCCTTAACACAGACTAAAAATCGGGCCGGACTGATCCCAGTTGGTTTCCGCTTACTCTGTGTCTTGGCTTTTCATTGTGAAAGTCCGATATATTTTCTGTACCCGGACGGTTGTTTCGACATACCTGTACAGTGTATCTGATTGTATGTGTATTTATGTTATTGATGTAAAAAAAAAAGAAAGAACACTTATTGATGTTTAAGTTCTACCATGTTCCAAATTGAGCCTATTGTAGTCAATACTTTTTGTTATTAATTTATGTTCTTGTGTGACTGCTGCTGCCAAGGGTGGCGAAGCCCAGTAAGGCACGTTCAGTGCCTTTTGTCGCGTCCATCAAGGCATTTCTGTAAGGAATGTCTTGAATAAATGAATAAAGAAAGAAAGAAAGAAACATTAAAGTAGGGTCATACAAAAGTAGATAAGTGTGTTTCAACCTTTTATAGCACCCAGAAAAGATTTCGACTAAAGAAAACCCGGCATCGAAAGCGATTAATCATTTAAAAGCTAGAATGAGGAATGATTAATTGTTAAGCAAATAAAAAAATTAATCAACCTTACTAATTGAATTGCTTACATGCTGGAATGCGAGAGCGTTAAAATCGCTTAAGTAAAATGTTTTCGATTGATGTTTTCAACATGCATTTAAGTTCTTTCTCCTGAATCAGTGTGTGTATTTGCGCACATGTTGGCCACAGGCTGGAAGCCTTCAAACCATTTTGCTGCAAAACGATAAACCTTATTTTATGCCTAATGGTGGGTCTGTCGTGATTTTGTCGTCTTTTGTTGTGTTTCCTTGCTTTGTTTTGTGAGGAGTGTTTCAGTGAGCGACCACATTTTACAGCTGCTGCTGAGGTAGACACTTCAGAGTACATGGCAGCAGGCACAGCACCGATGAAATCCGAAGACCAAATGACACGCGGGAGGCAGAGACGTGACGTGTTCAATGACGTACGCACCAGGCATGCCTCATTTTATACACTCACGATTTGGCATCGAGAGTGCATCGCACTAAACACAGCACCGATGAAATCCGAAGCGCAGCTGACACGTGGGAGGCAATGACGGAGGCAATGACGTTGATGGTAGCGTGCTTGTCTCGTATCCCAGAGTCCCGGGTTCGATTCCCACCCAGGACGAAATTTATCTAATTTTCTTTTCGAAAGCATTAAATTACTTCCGAAGCCTGCCTGACAAATTTGACGCCAATTCGAGCATTTTTTGGCGTGTTTTTACTGTTCGCGCCGTTGGCCATTTTTAGTACCATCTTTCGGTCACACCATCGCCGACACCGCCAGATTTTTGTGGAATGGCGCTTGCACCGCTTTCGCAATAGAATGGCGTGTGGCACACAGGAGCCGATTTACTGCTCAAGGAGCCCTGCTTCTAGAATGGCGTGTGGCACACAGGAGCCGATTTACTGCTCAAGGAGCCCTGCTTCTAGATGTACAGACAGAAGAGCATGTGAATTCCCTTCTCAGCTGCATGTCAATCTCAGGGACTGCAATATCAGCACGAGTGCCCAATTCGTACCTGCAAAACACGTGCATTATTAGAGGAGTACCGAAGTGGTACACTGACGAGGAACTGCTGCTATACCTAAAACCACAAGGTGTTTACCATGCAAGGAGAGTCACGCGACGCGTCCAAATTTCCGAAACAGATTGGGAGTCCAGGCAAACCAGCTCCGTGGTTCTTACGTTCGCTCCAAATACAGACCGTCCAGAGAAGATCAACTTGGGCTTCACAAGACACGAGACCATTGACTACGTTGAGACACCACCTCGGTGCTTCAAGTGTCAGCGCTATGGACATGTGGCCAAGTACTGCCGTGGTGAGCAGCGGTGTAAGAGATGTGGAGGACCACATAATTTCAAAACATGCACGTGCAGCGAGAACTTTCTATGTGCAAACTGTAGTGGTTGCCATCCAGCTAGTTACAGCAAGTGTCCTACGCGTGCAGCGGCAATAAAGCGTAAGAAAACATTTATCTTGGGGCCAACAGGAAACGATGAGAAAAATACGACGAAGAAAAAGACAGAAAGTCACAGAGAGTCGGACGAAATCCAATGGAGCTCAAAGAGTGAAACTGATTTTCCAAGTCTGAAGCCTTCTCCAGGAATCCAGGACACAGTGGTGCCATCGCGCAGCGGACCGGCTAAAGCAGTCAAATCAGTGAACAGAGGCCCCGTGGAAGAGAAGACTGCTGAACAACCGGAGCAGCGAAGTTATGCGTCTGCACTGCAGCGACCCCAATCGCGTTGCGACGAAAAAAATCAACAGGAGGACTGTCAGCAGGTGCTACGTGCTCTCTTCAAGGCCTTGCGATCACACATAGAAAAGATGCCGGCGAGCTCGATGAAGGAAATGCTCGAAGTAGTCCTGGCTCTTGAGTCAGTGATTGTAAGCTCTGCCTCTTCTTAAAGCACCAAGCAATATGGATGCGGTCAGGACACAATGTTCACCATCTCGTCCACAGGTGCCACTTATTATGCAATGGAACTGTGCGGGTCTTGCGTGCCACTTACCTGAACTGTCGCTTTTCTTACGCAACATGCCTGTGCCAATATTGGCCCTGTCCGAGGCTGGTCTTCCAAGTTCCAGATCAATTGCTGGTTATGTCGCACATGGAAATCAAAGTATTCCGACATTTCCGAACGGAAGCGCCATGCTATATGTGAGACGGGAAATACCACATTGCGTTCTACCAGTTCAAGACCTTTGTAGCAGTGCTTTGAAAGTCACTGCTGTACAAGTGCGGCTGGGAAACCGAAGTCTCAGCGTGGCCTCCGTATACGTGAGCTCTCGTCAGAAGGTCCCGATGGGAAAAATTATAAGAGACCTCTGCAGCCGCTGCCCAGCTCCGAGGATTATATGTGGGGACTTTAACGCGCACCATACTCTCTGGGGCGACAAGACGACTGATGTACGTGGAAAGCAAATTGTTAGAGCTTTAAACACCGAGGGACTCTGCGTGGCAAATGACAAACAGCCAACGTTTTTTCGACCACCGGCCTCTTACAGTGTCATTGACTTGACGTTACATTCAATGGACATCCTCGCATCGTCAACGACTAGCAAGGATAGAATGGGCAGTGATCATTTTCCTGTCTTCCTTAACATTGCTGGATATAGAACCAACGGCTGAAGATCCTGTCCTGTGACGCATTGGGATACGTACAGGGATGGCCTAAGCGAATCATCTGGAGACCTGTTCGCGGACATGCTACGTAGCAAGAGATTGGCTACCGCTGAGCTGAAGCTACCCGACCACTTCCCCGCTCCGGATCTAAAGCTCAAAAATCTATGCGCTGCCCGTAGAAGAGCGGAACGGAGGCTGATGAGGACGAAGGGTGACCCACCAATGAAGACTATATACAACAGGATTAACGCAGTGATTCGGCGGTATACAAGGAAACTAAGAAGAGATCAATGGGCATCATTTTGTGCAAGCCTATCGGTCTTCACACCAGTTCCAAGGATATGGTGGGTCGTTAATAACCTTGCTGGCAACTTTCGACCACACAAGCCATTTGAAGCCCTAGCAATGAAGTTAGGCAAGACACTCGCTTGTCTTGCGAATGCGTTCGCTGAAATATACTCTTCCGGCAGGTCAGCCGGCACAACCGACCCGCCACCGCCGCTGTCGTCGTCTTTAATGGATGCTCCTTTCACACTCAGAGAGCTGGAACTAGCCATGAGCAGCCACCGACGTCGCTGTGCGGTGGGACCTGACCTTATCAGTAATCAGATGCTGACAAACCTACCGGTTGAGAGGCGGCGTGATTTGCTGGCATTTTTCAACCAAGTCTATGCTAGTGGGGCTATCCCACATTTATGGAGGGTAGCATGGGTGGTACCGGTTCTGAAACCTGGAAAGAATCCTGCAGCTCTGGACTCATACAGACCGGTATCACTGACCTCGTGTGCAGCGAAGCTGATGGAGAAGATGGCGTGCACAAGACTCACTTGGTATGTCGAGCAGGGTCGAAAACTACCATCGTGCATTACTGGGTTTCGGCAGCGTCTAAGCGCTCAAGACAATGTGCTGGACCTGCTAAGCCACATAGAACATTACAGTGCGGACGGCCTGTCGACACTTGCTGTTTTTATGGATGTTTCTAAAGCTTACGACTACGTGTCTCAAAGAGCCATCATCAGTCAGTTACAAGTGATAGGCGTCACGGGTCATCTCTTGCACTTCGTACATACGTTCCTCAATGATCGTCGCATCAGAGTTCGTCTTGGCGACACTTTGAGCGATGAAATACGTATATTTCGTGGTGTGCCACAGGGGAGTGTTTTATCTCCCTTATTATTTAACATTGCCATGAGTAGCCCCCCAACAGTACTAAACCATCGAACACCAGTGAAGATATCTATATATGCCGATGATATCTGCATATGGGTCTCCGGCTACCAGCATCGCCGCCTCGCACGAATAGCCCAGGGAGCAGTAAAAGCAATTCAGGGTCACTTGGCAACGATTGGATTAACACTATCAGCAGAGAAATCATCATTCATACTATTTCCTGGAGTGAAAAGAAAATCTACACGCTTGACGCTGACTTTGGATGGATACCAGATTCGACAAGTCACCAACGTCCGATTCCTGGGCGTTACCTTAGACCACAGGCTACACTGGCGCCGCGGCGTTGACCACCTTGTGGCGTCATCGTCACCCAGGCTACATGTGCTCAAGCGAGTCGCTGGCATAAGCTGGGGCAACCACCCGACGTCAATGCTACGGCTACATACAGCGTTGGTTACCAGTCGAGTCCTGTATCAGCTACCTCTGATGTCACCCTCCGACAGCCAATACGAGCGCTTAGAAGCCATCCACAGAAAAGGTATCCGACTTTGCCTTGGAGTCCCTCAGCCAGCGTCAAACAAGAAAGTGCTCTACGAAGCTGCGTCACGCCCTCTACGACTTCAGGCTTCCGAGGCTCTGATGATCCAGCTACTAAGATTGAGTTAGTCTACGCCCGAGAGAGCCCTCTTACGACGTATAGGTAACAGGCCGCGCTCACATTTTTATGCAGCATTGAACACGCTTCGCGTATTAGGATTGCGCTGCTCGAGATCGAGGGAAAGGATAAAACCACCCTGGGCATTCGAGGACATCACATGCAACTTAAGTGTACCACGATTGCAATCAAAGAGCTGCATTCCATCTGCAGAAGCCAAGTCATTAGTGCTGGAACACCTGAACACGACTTACCCGAATCACCTACAAGTATACACAGATGGCTCTGTCAAGCCAGACGAAGACCGCTGTGCAGCTGCATACTACATTCCCTCTCTAAGATATACGTGGTCTGGGCGTCTGGACTGTATAGCCTCGTCGACAGTTGTGGAAGGCGTAGCGATAGCTTCTGCTCTGCGCAAATTAAAGACTTTGCCTCCGCAGAATGTGGTTGTCCTTACGCACTCAAAGGCCGCATTACAACAAGTATACCGTGGTTTGCCATCCCTCAAGTTCCCACGCAAATCCCTAGCCATCGTGAAAGAACTCAACAGCAAAGGCTTCACAGTAAAATTTCAGTGGATTCCCTCCCACATTGGTATCTCAGGAAACGAAAAAGCTGATGCGCTTGCATACGCAGCACTCTATCATCCTCCCAAAATCAAGGCTCCAAAGAGTAACAACGTGCAAAAATCTGAAATTCGAAATCACTTTGCGTCGCTTTGGGTTCCACCGCATATGCCCTGCGTAACCAAGAGATTGCACCGAGAGGAAGCCACACTTGTATATCGTATAAGGACAGGATCTGCTAACACACCGGCCTGGTTATTTAAAACGGGGCGACTCAATTCTCCGAACTGTACGGCATGCAACGAGACAGGAGATATTGAGCACTTTTTGTGGTCCTGCCAGCAATTCCAAGATGAAAGAGACACTCTCCTGAAGAATTTGCAAAACAAGGACCTTCCGCATGCGCGCCTGCAACACCTTATATTTCCCGAGGGATCAGTGATGGCCCGCAAAAAAATTTCACGTCTCCTGATCGAATTCTTAAGAGACACTTGTTGATGGACATATGGTGAAACCCATCAGCGGTATTGTGCGAGACGCTCGGGCGGAGCAATTGCCGGCCTTGTTCGCCAGGCTAAACCCGCCTGTTGCTACACTTCACCACCACCACCACCACCACCACACAGCATAAATGAGACATAGAAGGGGATCACACAAAAAGGCAGGCTTTACTTCCATGAGGAATCGAAATTCATCATCGAATAATCACCCAAAATTTACTAATTTACTGTTTAAAAGTTTAGTTTATAGGGGATATACAACAATTAATGATTGATAACCGGTGAGTTCGGAAAGCAAATCGACTTGTAACAAATTACCAGAATGACTCCAGTTTGGAAATAGTAATTTTGATGTTATGTGACAAAGTACTTGGCTGCCCCGTTTATTTTTGTGCTTCATTTTATAGAATGGCGGCTTTCTTTAAAGAAAAAGTAAAAAAAAACACACACACAATTCTTTTCTACTGAAAATTTCACTGCGCATATCTCGAAACCCATGTAATCCTTAAAAGTAATTCTAAATGGGTATACCTTGGTAGCTCCCAGGCTATTATTCGCAAACAGGGCTTAAATTAAATAGTAAAGGTTAATTAGTGAATTTTCGGGAATAGGTCGTTTAGGCATTTCGATTTCTCGTGCTAGTACGAGCCGCCGCTTCGAGTAATCGACTACAATGATTACAGGTACGCTATCTGAAACAAACGAATTCTAAGATTTATTTTTTTGCTTAAAGAAAGACTCTGTATAAAGAAATCTGAGTGAAACTTGCATGGGAAGTCTGAAAATGCAATGAAGTGGTAGAAATTCACCGAGGACTACAGAAAGCACTCCCTTTGCCTCCGATGTTATTCATGCTTTATGTTAAGGGCACGGAAAGGTGATGGGAAAAGAGTAAATTAGGGGCTGATTGATCTTACATTCCTATTGGTTAAAGGGTGCAATAGAAGGTCCCATGAGCATTTGTGCACGGACGACGTAGCACTACTAGCTGACAATGCGAGAGATTTACAGGAACTTGTGAATATGCGTGCCAACGCAGCGAGAAATGTCGACCTTAAGTATATCACAGATGAATCGGGCATTAGGATTCTTAATGAAGAAGCGAGTAATTTTGTGGTATCAATTCAAAATCAAATCCCCATACTCGTCGTCAAACAATATAAATACTTCGGTATATACAATGCCGAAGGAGAGGTTTATTGCAGCATTTATCAAGATAACCTAAATATGAAGAGGAAGCAGAATGCAGCAAAATTGAAACACAGCGCACTTTGCTGCAGCAATAGATACGGTCTGGTGCGTGGAGTCTGGAAGGCCAGTAATGGTGTCAGAGCTAACATTTTGAGATGCCACTGTGCGGTTCAAAGTGGATATCATGTCGGGGCCGGAAATTAACCAAGGATTGGTAGGCTGGTTGGTTTTGAGAGACCATGGTAAAACCAAATAATGAGGTGGTGAAAAGTGACATGGGTTGGGACCCTTTTAAAGTCAAAGAAGGACAGACCAAAATTTGTTTCGATGAAATGCTCAGGAACTTTGGTGAAAATAGATCAGTGGATAAAGTAAATAAAGATATTTACCTCATAGTTGTGGACCGAGAATGGCGGAAGGGATGCCGAAAGTTGGCAAACAAGGACATGGTAACTGAAAGTGCCAATAAACAGCCAGGAATAATCAAAAAGAAAATAAGAAAAACAGAGACAGTATATCCGGTGAAAAGCATGGAAACAAAAAAGACCATCGAAATTTACAACACTGAGAAATAAAAAAAATAAAAGACAAAATTTGTAGAATAACACAAAGGGCTATTGCTATTTGACGCACAAACACAACGAAGCTTGCTATTTGAAGCACGATCTGGTTGCCTCAAGACGAAGCATACCGGAGCAAATATTCGCATATAGATTAGTGGGGAAAAAAAGGACGGAAGAAATTGATGTGACCGGGTCTGTTATAGGCATAGGTCAAGGTATACGGTAGACATAGAAAGTGTTCGACTGCAGCCATGCAGCTGCAACTGGGTGAGTATGCTTTTAGTTTGATGGTGTTTGGGAGTTGCGATTGAAAAAAAGTCCGCGCTAGTGAAGTTAAAAAAAAAATAACATCTGTAGCACGTGCAACACACGTGGTCGTTGAACTGAGAGCTGGTGTTGCGGGTCACTGAGGGAGGTGTTATCTGACTTCCATGCTCTGTAATCGATTGTTCGCGTACAGTAGCGGAGCTGTTTTGTCTTACGTTTGTATCTCTCCCTCTCTTTTTAAAGTTATGTTAAGCTGCGCTAGCACGTGAGCTCGCTTCCGTTTCTTGACTGCATGTACGGCTGTGCGTAGCTCCGAACATGCACCCACGATTCCTCTTATTTTCCGTTCATTTCAGGCGGTTGGAACATGACGGGAACTTGCCAGTTTCAGGGAGACACACTTTTGGGATAGCTTCGCCATTTCGATAAAGAGAGCAGAATATTCCACCTTTAAATACCTTGCACTTATGCTTCCCGCTCTCTCGAAACTGTGGCTGACGTGGTCTTACTTTTCGCATTCCCAGAAACGAACTTCACGACTGCATTTGTTTAAACTTGTACAACTCTGAATGAGTTGGTGGTACTAGTGATGGTACTAGTGATGAAAATTTTGCACTTGAAGGGAGCTTTTAATTTTGTTAATCTTCTCAGACATCCCAACGTGACTGTATCAATGGGAAGTAGAGTATCTTCGTCACTGTTGCTTAACCAAGAGTTAAGCGTAACAATGTTTATTTACAACGAGGCCAATGCATACTTTACGTAATCATTTGATTACGCACATACGGTACACCGTGGGACATCTAAAGCTGACGCGTCCGAGTTAAGGCTTCTAGTATTGAGCTCATGGCGACATGAGTGAGCAAAGAAAACTAGCGCTTTCAGCGAATAGTACTTTGGTCTTTCTTTCTTATTGCTGCTGCGCGGCTGCTACTTTGCTATATTTCTTGCGGTTGCTTACTTCAAGTTTGTGTGCTTTTCTATATAGCCTTTAATATCACGCCACTCTTTCCTCTTCCTCAGTCTCGTCCTATTCACGTGCGACGCAGCTAAGTGAGACATGTAGTACATCGTCGCTAAAGAAAACGAACTGTTCAGCCTAAAATTTCCATCGCCCCCACTGTCACGAAAATTCGTGTATGAAGACAAAGGCGCAGTTAGGGAAAGCCGGCAAGCCACTTTTAAGTTGGTTACCCTGTGAACACACGAAAATATATTACGCTGACTTCCTCGATTTCGAGTCTCCACCAAACTACTTCGCCGTAAACGCATTGTCAGGGTGCATTTATATCACTTACTTTATTTCTTTTCGCCACTGCAACTTCGTACGTTAATATGCGGAGTGCAAGCGAGAAAGCAAGTCTGCTCCAGTTACGAATGCGAAGGTTTCGCGACACTGGTGAAAAGAACGTGTTTTTGGGAAGGTGCCGTCTCGAGGTAGACAAGTTTCTCGGCTCCTCGTTACACGGTTCATTTTATGCGTATAGTGTAAGAACGCAAATACGCTTGACATTGTGTTTTCAGTTTCATTTTTATTTTCTTATTTTACCATTCTATGTGAAGAATACAGCGGAGCTAGCGAGCACAAGACGGTTGTTGTCATTTTCGGTATGGTGCTGAACCCTGTTATCTCTTTGCTTGATGTGTACACTGCATAGCGAAGGTGTGCAGACGTGCATTTTCTAGGTATCACTTCATTCGTAAAATATTTCACCAACTGCCACTGAAACTGTTTTATCAACGCTTCTACATTTCACTAGAGCATCATTTAGGCTCGTTTTCGTTCCTTCTGCATGGGCTGCTAGATTTATATCGTCATCATTTATTGCTCGTCATGCATGGGAGCCACATTCGAGTGCCGCAAGGTTACGTAGAGCTAGGTCTTTCCCGGTGAAAAGGTTTCCAACTTGGCCGTGTGTTCTATAGTTTAAAATGGTCGGTAATCAAGAACAGCATTTTTCGCAAACACCAATGAACATTTCACATAACTCACTCTCAGCGCCTGGGATTCGCAAACTTATTTCTTTTCTTTCTCGTCTGTTTTGATGACATTCGGTGGCACTAGTTTTCTGTGCTTCTCGTCTGATCAAAACTGTCGGCTGGGGCCTTGTGCAGCCGGAGTGGTTATGTATGGAACGCTTCTTGCTTTTGCGAAACTATTGTACTCTCAATCATAATCAAAAATCTTTTGCATTTAGCAGCAGTTCTATGAATCACAGGAAATCTATTATAATAGCCGAGGCGTGCTCTGACCTCAAGTCGAGCACTTTTGACAAAATCCGAGAACAACGTGATCGTCATTTAGCTTTGATGTGTTGATATTTTTAGTTATGTAACTAAGGGGTGAGGGGGGGGGATGGCAGAGGCAGTGCTTTCATACCTTCCGTAGAGATCTATTAGAGACTGGTTACAGGCTGCAAACGCGTTTTGTGAAACAATAATAGCGTGAATTGCGAGAAAAACATACGGAAAAGGAAGGAAGACATCGTAAACATTATCACATACACGAGCGCCACTGATATTTTAGTCTATGTTAGGGTAATTTGTAATAAATATGTTTTTTCATGGCCACCTGGCAGTGAAAAAATAATATCAAGAATTATACAACAGGAAAACGTCGCCGAAACTATACCGAACTAACAAAAGCTAGCTTTTCCACTGCATCGCTCACGTCATCCCTGAATTTTCTTTTTTTTTTATCTAGGATTTGGAAGAAAAATGTGTCAGAGATGTTGACAAAATAAAATAATGTGGGCCGATCTAGGTGATAATGCAAAAAGGATCCTCGCTCAATGGCACATGCCCCTGTGGGCTAGGGGACCTGTAACGCGCCTTTAAAGTGTCCTTGTCACACGTGGGATCCACGTGTCGAAACGTCAGTCGTATATGTATAAAGGAAAAGAAATTTAAAGTAAAAAAGTAAAAAAATGATAAATACCATGAAGTAAAACCTTCAAAAAATGTGAAAATAAAACAAAAAAACATTAAAAAGAAAATGAAAAGTAAGAAAATACAAGCATACTAAGAAATATTTTTAAAAAACGAAACAAACAACGAAGTTATGTGTTTGTGCGTTATTCAACCAATATAGCACAACCACCATTTAGAACTTATTGTAGCTATTGAGCAATACAGCTTTCCCGGTATTCCATCTTCCCATAGTGGAAGAGTTCTGAATTCTTTATTTGTTTGTTTGTTTGCTTGCTTGTTTGTTTTTTATTTGTTTGTTTGTTTGTTTGTTTGTTTGTTTGTTTGTTTGTTTGTTTGTTTGTTTGTTTGTTTGTTTGCACGAGTGTTTCTCGTACAACTCAGAGCATGAGCCAGTACCAACTAGGCCAACATATGTTGCATCTGTTCATTGATAATGTCGAATATATGAATTCAAACCTTGGGCAAAGAAGGTGAGGTAGTTGTACTTTCACCCGTAAGATGTGAATAAATTTTGCTTGAATAAATTGGGAAGAAATGCTAGCGACTAGATACATAACTAAATGAAATGAAAAAATGAAGCAGCTCAATGCTTGAACAATTGGGCCACAACCGTATGCACGCCTCTCTCGTGCCAACACCCACTATCACTTTCAGAGAGTTGCAACGGATTGATTGTGATGATGAAGTTCACGCTATGACGCATACTCATAGCAGGGAATCGGCCAAGAAGCGTCCGATAAACTTAAAGTAGGTAAGAAGAAATGAAAAAAAATACAAGCTTATAGCAAACTTCCGATATTGGGTATTACGATGCTAGAGAGCACACGCACGTACGCCAGGTTCCTTAGTGCCAGATACGCAGGCATGAAATCTGCAAGCTTGTGGAGGTTTGTTAACCACTTCACGAAAGCATCGGTTCACATTCATAAAAAAATAGCGTTGGATCTATGATTATTGTTTAGGTTGCGAGCAGGCATGGGGTTCCGCTCGTTTTTACAGCCCCTGGGAAACTTGGAAACATTTGCTCTCGGGTAGAAAAAAGTAAAGAAAAAAAAAAAGGTACTGCGGAACCAAGCGTGGGCAACACTTCATGGAATGAACCGCAGAGGCAGTCTATGAAATTCCTTTCTCCTGTGGTAGTTCCTGTGTAATGCAGACTGGGCGCTCTTTAAATGAGCGGATCAGGGAACAAGAACGAAACGTCGAGCAAAAATAAAGAGGGCCCAAACAAACCTAAGCGTATTAGAAACTGCTCCTCTCGCTCTTGTGAGGCATAGTTTTGTGACGCGCGGATTTCGGCAAGAAGTAAAAATACAAAACCTGGGGAAATAATGGAAGCATTTTGTATCAGTAAGAAAGCTTGCTTCTGTGCTAGTCAAATGTCCTTATCATTGTATAAGTCAGGAAAAGGTTCGTTGAAAGTCCCTTATCTATTCGCATTTGATTCTTGAATGTGCTTGTTGCGCAGATGCTGACTGAGGGTATATATGTATGTGTTTTCTACAAAAGTAAAGTAGTAGTGAGTGGCGCTCTGTCCTGATGTTCTCCCTTAATTGTGGGCTGTGTGTCTTTTTTGGCGCCCTAAATATAGGTATAATAAATCGATACCAACGTTCCCAGCAAGAAGTTCTCTCAACTCCCTTACGTTTGCACTTCAGTGTCCCGAGTCTGAAGATCTCTTCGAACTAGGGACCAACGAACTCAGTCACCGCTCCTTGTTGGGCAGAGGAAAAAGGCCTATGCTCAGAGCGGACTATAGCTCCTCTCGACGAAGGCAGCAAAAAGAATAAATAAGATTGTTGTCAATTATTATGACAAAATGCAGATTTGTATAAAAGTATTACTGTATTGCTGCGACAAAGGAGAAATGGTGAGTGGTGGGGACAGTAATTTGAAATCAGTATCTAAAGCCATATGGAACACTCGCTTCCATAGTACATAAGTGTAACGTAATACAAGGGTGAACTCTAAACGATGCACAAGGTTAAACTAACCTGTAACCGTCTAAAGGTTTAGCAGATGTGTTTAGGGCAACGATGTGAGCGATAGGTTTCTATTTGTGTGTGAAAATTTTACTACAGCGCGAAAACACGAAGTAATATTGGAAAAGACAAGCGAAGATGTGTGCCAACAATATATGGCAGCTCAGTTTACAACCTTTCTGCAGATTATACTACAGCACTTGTGGAAGGCAGTAGTCGAGTTGCATCATCGGAGTTCTCGCAAAGCAACGCTCTAGGGCCAGTTGGCCAAGCAAAAGGTGCAACACTAACTGCTTGTCCGGAATCCCTTCTTATCGTGGCTCCAGAAAATGAGGTAAAAACATTACTCCGGCGAGGAACATGAAAAAATCAAGCTACAGTAACGAAAAAAAAATCTAAGTTAAAGGTGAAGCTTCGATTACTATAAAAAATTTATTATTCGAAAGATATACCAAGTAAGTACAGTAGCTTTCTCGGCCATATAGACTTGTAACATTCGCTTACTAACTGAATAACAAGCATGGTGCCATGCGCACACAAGCAAGCATGAGCGAATCTCACTCGATAACCGCGGAATCTCGCTGTCAAAAATGCCGGCCTGGGCAAGCGCGGCCGCAGCAGCGAGCTAATTGGACTTCGGGCATCCTCTCGCTTCAACGCGGACTAAGTGGCGAGAACACAGAGCGCACTAAGGTGTCAACATTCGGCGCACTCTGCCCCCATCGCAGATCGCTTTCAAGACAGGGCCTACGCGACCGCGCACGGCAGCGTTCTCTTGCTTTGTACGCAACCGCCACTGGAGCTGGCAATGGAGTATATTATGTCATTATATATAGGTGCAATTTCTGTTAATAGCTACAGCACTTCGCCCAAGCGCGGGCCTGAAGTAGCAATACTCAAGGTGACGGAAAAAGTGGGGACAAGAGAGTGGAAAGGGATCAGAAAATATAAGCTACTGTATATCGTGTCATCTGTAAGAACTTCTTTCCACAATGATAGGAACGTCCTTCAAGTCTGCCCTGGATGTCTGATGCACCCATGTACATTGGTGGCTTTGGTGTTGCGCTGCTAAGAACTAGGTCGTGGGATCAAATCCCGACCACGGCGGCCGCATTTCTATGGCGGCGAAATGCAAAAGTACCCATGCACTTAGATTTAGCTGCATGTTAAAAACCCAAGGTGGTTAAAATTATTCCGGAGTCCCCCACTACGGCGTACCTCATAATTACATTATGGTTCTGGCACGTAAAACCCCATAATTTATTTAAAGGCTCTGCAGGCATTGTTAATGATTTTGTCACCCACGGTCCTTGCGAACGTGTATAACGAGAACGCCCTTCCTAATCTTTCTTTTTTGAGCTCAGCTTTTAGGCGCCCGCTCGGCGAGCCTCGGTGTCGGGGTAACCGAGTGAACGAGCAGAGCGAAGGACGAAATAGTGAGAGTGGAGCGCGGCGGAGGATCAATTACGCGAGGAGGAAAGCGGAGGAAGGAGGGTACTGCGAAAGCGTGAGGAGAAAAGCATAGTACGGCGACGATGGCTATGAGATGGCGCCAGAGCAGTTCGCCTCGTCTCGGAGGTCTGTCTGTGGTGGCTGCTGGGAAAAGCGTCAACGCGCCACCCACGCACTGCCTCTCGATGATCTCCCGATTCGCGACACAGTCGTGTCACACTTCGTTCCGTTTGCAACGTGCCGCACTAGACACATTGTACGCGCAAGCCAATATATCGCTAACTGAAAACACGTATAGAGCTGCGCTCAAATTTCGCATTAGAGAATATCGTAATCGTCGTTGATTTTTTTTATCTCTATCTTTATTTCTGCGCTGTCCCCAACTCACTTTTCTCAACCGAAGTGTAATGCTGCAAACAGGAAACTCATTGGGTTTACCTCGCTGCCGTTGATTTGTTCCAGATGCCCTCTCTACCGTTTTTCTTAGATGAAAATGTATGCTATCTGTGAGACTGTGGAAAAGATAATAACTTCGAGGGTATGGCAGTCAAGGTTATTCTTCCATGGACACTGTAGTTTGAACGTTGAACGACAATGACGGATCTCTATGTTTCCATTTCCTTGACAATAAATTTTGGCTCGGATGGAAACTAAATGTGATGGGGCCATTTGAGACGCACAAACAAAAAAGTGGGAGGGTCTGGCTTGTGCGCGAAAAGTAAGAGCTCACTGTAGGTGGGATGACAATGAAAAAAGAATTAGTGGAGAACATCGTGCTTTGACGTTTTGAATAAAGAATGTCATCTGTTTAAGGGCGTGACGAATTACGAAAAAGCGAATGCCAATGAAAAATAAAGCCGGATTTCAACCTTGCACCCTGATTAATAGTTCTATATTGTCCCGCCGGCTGCAGTCACGCTCCAGAGGCAGATTTTCGCATCGGCTTCCGAAGTTTGGGTTCCTCTAAGTTATCTAACGAGCAAAGATGCTTTCGTGGTTCCCTTC
The DNA here is from genome assembly GCF_038994185.2 of Dermacentor albipictus. Lineage (NCBI taxonomy): Eukaryota > Metazoa > Arthropoda > Arachnida > Ixodida > Ixodidae > Dermacentor > Dermacentor albipictus. Next base: position 97,571,520 of record NC_091823.1, read on the forward strand.
GCAAACTTCTAACCAAGTGATTAATCATAGCCGGCTACTTGCAGTGGCTGCCAAACCCAACATTTTCTTCTTAGACTTAAGAGGAAGCTTCCCTCACAGACGCTAAACTTACTTCTCTGGCCAGTAGTTTCCAGCTTTAGAGCGTGCTTTTCTGAGATATCAAGCACTCTTCCCAACAAGATGACCAATGGCCTATGCCATGCCAAACAAAATAAATATAACAGGACGAACTACTTGGAAAGAAACCGGATTAGTAACGAATGATATATATGCTTACGAGGCCTAAACGTAGTAAACTAATTCACAAATTGTGGATGGAAACGCGTAGGGGGTTAGGCGCCCAAAAATAGAACTAATACGGTACTTTAAGGCTGAAAGATAGGCGAGTCAGTGTGGATTAATAGCTAAACGTGAGAAGCGCAATTTCAAAGAGACAAGGCAAGGTCATGAGCTGCATTGACTACAAAAGTTTGCATCGAAAGGAAATGCCTACATAAACGCCTAACAGCAACAGCACGAACAACAGTACAAGAATTCGCAAAAGTAGTTTGCCCTAAACAAGCGAAAGTAAATAAAGGACAAAATGGGAATAATCATGCAGACTTTCAAAAAAGTGCTTCATTCCTTCTTTTTCAGCTACACCTGCGCCATTTATTCACGTACAACCCGGTATTGGAGGCTGGCGTCAAGCCAAAAGAGCGTTTCATAGCTGGGTGTATTTTAAAATGTTTTTACACTACAATCGTAGTTGGCTGCCAAGTACGTGGGATCGATGTCAGTGCAAAGGTCTGGCACAACAATTTCCGCGCGGCCGTTCTGTGCCGTCACCGTACCAAGAGCGTCGTTTCCTCACAAGCGCTAGCCACAATTGCGTCACGGTACCAGCACTCCACTTTTGCTGCTCTCGACAAGAATGAGCGATGCGACTGTGATTGATTGCTCTCATGCTGCGAATGGCTGCAAATTTGTGCGTCACCTTAGGAACTGCTTAGGATGCATGAACAAGAAAGAGATGCACATGGAGGCGAGAGAAAAGCTGAAGCAGACGTACGACAAGCAACAGCGACAACGTAACTCTAATCTTGTTTTCGTCTGTTTGATGTCTAGCTATTAGACGTTTGGGTTAAACTACTTTGTCCTGCAGCACACAATGATACGCTATTGTGAGTTGCATAGCCCGTGTTCGCAGCGCCTGCGTCGCGCCGTGCTTGATGGGTTTCGTTTATTGTTTTTTTTTTGTGGAGGTATAACAGATAACGTATAAGAATTGCAAGTTTCGTTAACAAGTTTGCACTTTCATATCCCATTCTTATAAGTTAATTTGTACAGCTCTGCTCGGGACCCACCTTCACTCAGCTTTATATCTCCAGTGGTCGTAATATACTTATAAGTTTTTTCTCGGTTCTCCAAGCAGTTTTTGAATCAAATAAAACGAGTAATGGTTTCATTTCGTAGTCTTCATGTTTATGTACTTCCATTGTAGCACAACTATAAGCTTGCCTACTCAACTTCAGCTCTAAGAAACGTTATCTCAGTTACGAGGTTAGGCTGCCATGCTGCCCATCTGTGGATGCTGGTAACAATCTTCACGGAATCTATAAGCTCTTCTGAGCTTCTCTGTACTTGCGTGGAATGGAACCTTTGATAATTAGAATTATCCCATATCTTCCAACCCTCGTGCCCGTTGTTTTAGTGGACGTCCAATCCCGTCAGTTACGCAATTTGCGCCATCCTTCTGGACAAAGCTTCCTATCCTAACGCCTCATTTTAAAAATTCGGTTTACAGGTTTCTACAAGTGTTGGTGAACATGTTGTTACATCGTTCGTTCCTTATGACAAATTATCTCTTCAAAATCCCGCAAGATGAAGGAAGTTTCATGAAGGGGGAATATTGTCTCTTCAACTGCAAGGATTTCTTTCTGACAAACCAGTATCAGTTTCTGTTGTAGCTTCGGGCTATATTCTGGTGGACGACATTTTTTTCCCTTTAATGATACTTCATCCGCTTTGCCGGATTCCACAGAACTGATCCATCATGTTCTTTGTCCCTGTGCTTCGAGTTGTCGATTAATTCGCCCTCGCGCTACGATCCGCTAGCCTCAAGATTAGCTCAGATGGTGGAGCAACCACCTCGGAAGAGCATTGTTCCCTAGGGTTGCAATGTGGGCTTGTTGGTAATGCATCTTCAAAGGGAGTATGGTAGCGCGATTCAAAGACGGGACAAGAGAAGACACAAAGGGACACACACAGCGCTGTGTGTGTCCCTTTGTGTCTTTTCTTGCCCCGTCTTTGAATCGCGCTACCATACTCCCTTTGAAAATTGTTCCCGAGTTCGAATCCCAGGCCAGAACAAATTTTTTTCTTCAACTGCGAGGATTTCTGAGGAACCCATATCGGTTTCCTTTGTAGATTCGGGCTACATTCGGGTGCATGCCAATTGTTCCAGTTCCTTCGTTTATTTTGTGTGTATTTTATCTCACTCAGCAATAAGCAAAAGGAAAACAGCAGGGCTAAATTTCTTTTTGTCAGAAGAAACGCGAAGTCAGAGGAAACTAAGCTACAGAAAACAAAGGCGAAGTTAATGCTTACCTTTAGTTTAAATGTAGACTTTATCAGGTAAAGCGAAGTTAAAGGCAATGAAAAGATAGCTAGCCACAGGTTGGGCGTGGGCCTGGCCGCTCCATATTGAGCTTAGGGTGCTTTACCATATAAACTGCCGTGGTGCCGTCCCTCCGGAAATTTCTTGAGCATTCGCGTACAGAATTAGCTTTGACAATATTAGCCAGAACCGCTCACGGCAAAAGTGGTGAATGTGAAACGCTTGCGTAACCACGTGTGTGGCGTAGTACGCGATCTTGCAAGCAGGCAACCGGCCGATAAACCCTCGTACGCGACCTTATGACATCGAGACAGCTATAATTATTTGATGAATTTTGTGCTTGTTCGCACTTCTAGTCGTCAATGAAACTTGCTGGAGTTGAAAACCGAATGAACATGCTATATGTGTGTAGTCCAAGCAAAAACAATTCGCGTAGACGCGCTCCATTTATTTCCGCGGTGTCAAGCGGTTTTAGATGTTTAAAACATCTGTCTGTTTTTTTTTTCGTGCGGGTCTGCTACTGCATCACTGCTTTAAGGATGAAACCTGAACGCCTTCTAAAATTTTATGACTGTTCCTGGCATGAGCTCTCAGTAACAGGCAATATTTTAGCTTTCATTATCCGATTAATTTAGCATTTACATTTAGGAGCAACGTCATTGAGCTGTGAGCAGACACCAGCTTTCTCGGCACTCCTCGAGAGATGAAAGACAGGTGCCCTGCGGCTTCGTGGGCGGAACGTTTTGTAATTCTTGGGTTGTCAGTTAATATACAATGGTCACAATGACAGAACGCTTGCCTCTAGCCAAACGACCGAACAGGGAAACCAAGTAGACTTCAGACTAGTCAATTGGAAAACGTGACAGATTTGTGAAGTTGCACCAGAATATAGTTCCACTGAATATATATATATATATATATATATATATATATATATATATATATATATATATATATATATATATATATATATATATCCGACATTTCGTGGCTCCTTCCAACGTTCCGCTGCCGGTTCGGACTTGTGGCTAATACCGCACCAGGGCCGCCGAGGCCATGGCCGAAACGTTATACCATTAATATAACTCACTGCACCACTCTTGGTCCACAACTACATTATTCCGCTTTGCAGCAGTGGCCACAGCGAACACAGATCATCGAGAATACGCAGCCGCTTCTCTGCGCTATGTAACGCTATAATCTCATTGGTGTCGTCCGTACTCGGGTCGTTCATTACGCGTAGCCCTGTGCAGCCACCAGACACAGACTCGCATTTCCAGATGGGCTTGCCTAACTCGTGCCACATGGTGCGGTTTGCAAGAACGTGAAGTCTGAAGGGAAGTGACCGGAATGAAGTGGTGTTGTGCGATATAAGCTCGTCCTTCGTATGCCTGGCCATCTGCGCTTTCGTGATCACGGTTTGCGTAAGTGTGCTCTCGTACTTCGTTAATCGAATAGCGAAGTTTTGGCCCTGAATGATCCTACGTCCTCCTTTGAGCCACGAACTTTATCCTTTATTACGGATGGAAGCAAGAGTGAATGCCTACATAAATAAAGAAAGAAAGAAACGACAAAATGCAGGTTTCTTGTGAATGCTAGTTGGAGCTGCGAGCCTTTCCCGTCAAGAACATTCATTTCACTGACGCACCGTATGCACCAGCATTGTTAAGTAAATTTGTCCATCAGCACCTCATTCGCGGGAAAAATTATTTGTAGTTGCGATTATAGAGTAGCATAATAACTTCGCACTACGTTTTGGCGTGTAGGGCTGCGAAATAACTCCAGAGCGGAAAGGCGGCTCTAGATGCTTTGCTTACACCGGGTATAACCAGAACAGAAGGAGAAACGTACAGAATCAGCATTATAAGCCAAGTTTTATACCCGAGACCATGAGAAAAGTTATGAATGTTGGGAACAGTAGGTGCTCAGTGAAAGCAGAAGGAAACAACCAAGAAGAATGCATACTAGAGGCCATTGGTGACGAGGGATAAAAGTAGTCGTTTAGGCATCTTTCCGTCCTTGCAGTCGTGGTCCTCTGTACAAAAATAATCCAATTGCTGGCATACCTGTAGCTTATTTTCGCACAAGCTGACTTCAGTAATTGTTTTACAGACTGAGTTGGAGAACATCTTACTCGGTGCTCTTTACTTGTCGAAACGGCGCAAACTTGAAATCCGCGATCATGCGTGTTCCATCCTTGTATATCACTATTTCTTTGCACGCATACAACTTGTCTTTCCTTGCATTTACCATTGTTTATCAAAGCGAAATTTCAAGAAAATTTCCAAAATTTAGTAAGGGTCAGTCCCCAGATGTTCCTTATTTTCAATAACTTCATGCGTGTTTTGAAAGGAAGAAAAACAGAAAGCTCACAGTCTCCTGATATGAGCCAAACTCCGCGCGAAACCTCTGAGGAGCGAAATAAGCTGAAGGCGGATCTAGCGCACTGGCAGAAAGTACTCAAGAGTTCGATGCAACTCCCAGGAGGCGAGTGCTAGTTTCGGTTTCAAGGGGCCTGCGCGTTCCTAGCAGCTTCCGGGCATCCTAAGACCGGGTGGAATGAAGTAGATGCTGATGCTCGCATTTCTTGTCATTCACGAGCTTCTTGAAATAAAGAACTCTGAGTGAACAGCAAACAACTTTTCTTTGTCTATTCATTTACTTTTTAATACTGTTTTTGTGAATTTTAACTTGGGCGAAGCGCGGGGAGTGGTTGTGACATAAGCTTGCATTCGCCCACCATTGCCACTCACTCGGCGATATCCCAGGTCCGATCGCATTCGCTCGTCAGCTACGGCTGTCGTGCCAAGTATGAAGATGGAAAAGATAAGACAGAGAAGCTTGATCAGGCGTGCAAAGAACGGAAGGCGTCGGAAATTAGGTGAGCCGAACATTACACGAATATGACTAAACGGGGCATCACATGCCTTGTGAGAATTTGTAGTGTGCTAACACCGGGATTTCCAGTTGTGCATAGTTTTTCAGGTATCCCAGTGACAACAGGTAAGCACAAGTATTTCACTCTATTTTCTGAGCAGGTATTCATTTTGCGTGAGTAAACCAGTTCTGCGGAAGCCTGAGTGGACTGACGTAAGCGCAGTGTCGCTTGACTCATTCACACCCGCCATGGTTGCTCAGTGGCTATGGTGTTAGGCTGCTGAGCACGAGGTCGCGGGATCGAATCCCGGCCACGGCGGCCGCATTTCGATGGGGGCGAAAGGCGAAAACACCCGTGTACTTAGATTAAGGTGCACGTTAAAGAACTCAGGTGGTCGAACTTTCCGGAGTCCCCCACTACGGCGTGCCTCATAATCAGAAAGTGGTTTTGACACGTAAAACCCCATAATATATTTTCTTTATTTTGACTCATTCGTCTTGATAGCAGCCCATCTGCTGCCGCTGAAATACATGTAATGAATGGCTTGAGTGCGCGTTTGTTGGTTATACATTTTTTTTGCTCTTTGTCGACATGTGCAGCCAAGGCTGAAGTGATAAAAGAAGACACAGGCGTGAAGGCCACAAATTTTCGTGTTGGTTTGGTTCGTCTGGAATCCATGTTCGCATATTAGGTACAAATTTCAGTTCTGAATGAAAATTGCTACTGCAGATTTACTCTTTGGCGCTGCGTGGAGGTCAGTCTTCTTCCAGTTTATTCTGTGTTGAGTTTTGGCTTATTGAGAAATCATACATTTTTTGTTGATCGACATCACAACACACTTTCACAATACCATCTCAATGTACACATAAGTAGATAAGCCTCCTAAAGGCATCAATTATAGCGCCGTAGAATTATTAGCCTAATAGTAGAGCCTGTCTTCAGAATTTGTACCCGTCGTGGTTGCTTAGTGGCTATAGTGTTGGGCTGCTAAGCACGAGGTCACAGGATTGAATCCCGGCCAGGCAGCCGCATTTCGATGTTGGTGAAATGCGAATACAACCGTGTACTTAGATTTAGGTGCACGTTAAGTAACCCCTGGTGGTCCAAATTTCCGCAGTCGGCCCCACTACGGCCTGCCTTAAATCAGAGCGTGGTTTTGGCGTGTGAAAACCTATAGTTAAGTTATTTGCAGATTTTACAATGCGTAGAATGCGGTTAATGGTGTGGTTGATCTCCGAAATTGAATGATTCAGCTTGGTTCATATGATAGAGGAAGATATTCTGTCACCTCCAACTTGCCCCACTGAGAGCGAAGTACAGAGTATGTATCTTTTTCTTTTTTCCATAAATACAGCAAGCACTTGGCTCGAGCTGTGAAGGTCGCATATACGTGCAGTGACAAGGAAATAAAAATTGAATAGTAAAATACTGAAAAATAATACACTATTATTACAAAATTGTTCCGTAAATGTCATAATTTCGTTATTTTATAGCCCAGGAAGAAAAAATGGCTGTGGCTTAGCTAAGGTTAAGCCCAGGATGCGAAGCATACTAGCCTTTATTTTAACGCGACAGCGTTAAGGAGCTCGTGTCGCAGAAAAGCCGGTGTCGTCGGCGTCGGCTCAGGCGTGCGGCGCTTGCTCAGGAGCACATTTCGTTGTCGCGCCGAACGCTGCGTTGCTCGACGCTCACCGCGTCCGATGCGGGGCGCGTAGTCTCTGCGCCGTAGCAAAGCCACCTAGAAAGAGTCTCTGTAGCACGCCGCAACCTTCGCTTCTCATTCCAACGAGCAGCTCTGTCTCCAGGAGGCATCTCACCTCGTGAGTGTCTAGCAGAGGCAAGCGCAGCTGCTTATATGCCACGGCGACGCCGCGAGCGACGGCGCGAGTTGGAGCCCCGTTTCTCCTCTGTCGTGACGTCATGGTGTCACGTGGTCAGCCTTGAAGGTGACGCCGCGAGCGACGGCGCGAGTTGAAGCCCCGTTTCTCCTCTGTCGTGACGTCATGGTGTCACGTGGTATTGAAGGCGACACCGCCGCACCTGAGGAGCTGGGTTGAGCTCTAGTAATATGCTACGTATAAAAGAACATGTATGTGTGTTCGTTTGTGCGCAATACAGAGTTAACGCGTCCGACCTATACAGCGACGGTAAAGTATCGTCGAAAGCTGCGATGTATATATGACGATGGGTCGAAAAATAAATTATTAGTATGAAGTAGCTTAGTCAATTAAAGTGTCTTTTGTTTTCCTTTAGGCTTCAGTGGTTTGATGACATTAATTTCTCCTCGTTCCGCAGGGGGAATCTAATTTTGAAAATGTGGTGGATATAATTCTAACAAATCTTTTCTGAATTATTTCGAGGCTTTTTAGCTTAGATTTAGCTTACAAATCGCCAACTAAGCATGCATATTCCAGCCGTGAACTAGCCATTAAATGGCAAGCAAACCTTTTTATGTTATTAGGGATGTACTTAAGGTTGTGCCTCGAAATACGAACATGGAAAAAGAAAACTGGGCAACAGATGTCATTTATGTGAATCTTCAGCGATAAAGTGCTGTTAAGCGTCGCACATTCAAGCAATGGGGGAATGCACATCTCGCTGATGGCGCCTTGATTAAAAACGTCACATATATGCATGCGTCAGTCTAAAGAACCTAGCAAATGCATTTCATAACGAACACATAATAAATTGAGAACGACCTTTAATCTGACATATCTGGAATCTGGCTACCCCATATGAACGTTTCGGGTTGATGGAAATCGATTTGCGCTCGGCGGGCTTAAATCTGTCGGCTTCAGCCCGGCACGAGTTAACGACGCGTGAGGAAAGCTTCAAGGCTCTTTCTTCTTCACCACGCCAACTTGCCTCGCTCTCTTTGCCGCAACAACAATTGAACGTCACAGCCGTGTCTGACTTGTGGGCCCATGCTCCTTGCCTAAGCTATTTCCCGGTTGACTCGTGTTTCCTCCTTCGTTCGTTGTAGCTTTCATTTCCTGGGAATCGTTAGTCTTCGCGAGTAGTATTCCGAGTGGCTGTGATAAATTATATCGCTTGAAATATGTAAAAAAGAAAATATGAGCAAATCAGCTAGAGCATCTTAGAGAAATTGGCAATTCCCTTTTTTTTTCGAGAAATAGGTTAAATTTTTGTTCATATTTTTTATTTGCGCACGGAACAAATTCAGTGCCATTTGAATTTTTTTTAATTTTTCATTTCAATTAAGGGGTCGGCTTACCCCAGAACTACCTGCGTTACTAACCACACAACCACCAGTATTGTTTAAAGACTAGAGGGAGAGTCGTCTATAAAAGACTGACATTTTACAGTTTGCATAGAATCTGTTGTTAATATTTATGCAAATAAGAGTGCCTTTCTTTTAAGATATCAAGCCCAGCGACAGAGAATTCAATATAGAAATTACTTCCCTCTCAGGAATTTTTGATAGTCTAATTCATTTCGCCATCGTAGTAATGAGCTAAATGTTGAACTACAACTGTAGTTAGTTCACTAAGTGTAAACGGATGGCCCTAAGACTGCCACTGGCCTCTTCTCGCCTAGGGACCCGCAGCGTCGCCTCCGCGGCATTTCGATTCCCAGTCGCGCAGGCCATGTCCCCAGGAGAGCGCAATGCATAAAAGGCTCCTGTACGTATATTTAGGTGCAGGTCAGAGAACACCACATGGTTGAATCGGGAGCCCCGCTGCTACTGCGTCTCTGATAACCTAATGGGCAGTTTGAGGAGCCTAAAAAATTGGAGGACGCTTAAGCTTCGCCTTCAAGAGTGGAACGCGACAGCGTTCCCGTCGACCCGCCAAGGGGTGTAAGACAATGCCCTACGGCGCAGCGATCACTTACGAGGCCCCCCGCATTGGACTTTGCGCCCACCTATCACGCGGTGAGCGTCGAGCAACGCAGCGTTCGGCTCGGCAACGAAACGTGCGCCTGAGCAAACAGAACGAACCAAAGAACTCGGTGTCTCGGAGGGGGAAATGATCTACGCCAGCCAAACGTCATGATCGGCATGGGTAGAGAGATAGATAGATAGTAATCTAAAGAAAGGAACGGCGCTTGATTCTGGAACCCGTGTGGGAGCACGGTGAAGCGTCGTCAGGGGAGAGGGAGTCGGGGCCGCGACACGCCTGGCACCGGTCCCCGCACAGCCCCAATGCGCGCGTGGCGCGCCACCTATCGGGGCAGCGCCGTACATTGAGAGGAGGGGGTCTTCTGTGCTTGCCGCAAGATGGATCTACGTGTGCGGTAAGCGCAGAAGAAATGTAGCGGAAACGTACTTCGCTACTCGTGTAAATGCGACTTCTGTAAGTTACATGCTCATAATTACCCATGTACACCACAGTATAACTTCCTACGGCACGTTTCTAAGGCAACACCGCATTCACTACAAGCGCTTTTGTACCGCTTTCAAGCATCAAACTCGTGGCTGAATGGTAGCGTCTCCGTCTCACACTCCGGAGACCCTTGGTCGATTCCCGCCCAGGCCATCTTGCAAGTTGCTTCTTATTTATGAAGTGCCTGCCGTGATTTATCACTCACGGTCAGCGTCGCGGACGCCGACACCGACGACACCGGCTTTTCTGTGACACGAGCTCCTTTACGCTATCGCGTTAATATTTTATTTTCTTAATCCACTATTATGCTGCCCACGTATATATCCTTGAGCAGGCTTGTACAAGTTACTCAGACATGTATTTAAGAGAAGCTACTAAACACGACACGAAACTGCATTCGAGTAGAGTATGTGAGCACCGAATTCCGAAGTTTATACAAATACAAAAAAAAAGGTTTCGTTACTTCAAAGATACTGAGCGTTAACGATGTACCACTTTTCATACGCATGTCGGTACAGTCAACCATAAAATCACTAAATTAAAAGTAGCCTCCTATCTTACCCTGAAGTGCTTTCTCAGATTAGAATTAGACATTCTTCCTGATGATAAGACCTTGGTCTTCGGTAGGCTGAGCTTTCGTAGTGCTAGGACACTCTTCTGAGTAATTTTCTGCAATAAAGAAGTCTCCTAAGTGAGGTTAAGGTTGCACCAACTTTATTTCACGGACCTTGGTGTCTATCATTGCAGTCGTGTGAATTTAGTGCCGTCGAAGTTGATGAATAAACTTTTGCAACACGTCACTCTTCTTATTTTAAAGCAAAACATGAATGCTGCTAGTCTGCTACATGCTACACGTGTGATTGCAAGTACTTCTTTTTACTCTCTAAGCCTACTGTCCCGAGCAGCTGTTAGACGAAATGGGAGGGGCCAGGTACCTGCCCACGTCGCGTCTAGCATGATGAATTCGATGCGCGCTGATACCGCACCTGGCACTGCCGAAGGGTGTGTCCAAAATACAAAGTCGAAGATACTCTTAAAAGTATCTACAAGTGCATCACAGCAGAAATAGCCAGTTGTCAAATTATTTAATACTTACAAAGTTACTTTGGAAACTATTAAAGATAAATATTTTGACAACAGCAAATAGCAGCACACAGTACAGCCGTATTCAGTGGCACAGAGGCAGCGCCACCTGGATAGCACAAGGCCTGTGCGATTCCATCTGTGAAGTCATTCTACTTCGCCCAACTGCCATAGAATCTAATGGGGATGCTCCCGAGTAAGCCGCGATGATTTTGACGTCACCGCTTTTGTGACGCAGGGTTTAACAGTGGAAATTTCGGTACAAGTAGTACCACGTCATAAAGCAGAATGTTCAAGCCTTTTATCTAAGAGGAGTTGACAGATACCAGCAGAGGCAAGCAATGGACCTGTAACACGTGGTGGGACATGATGGCGCATTCGGGAGAGCTAGGGAAATTGTTCAAACCACGGATATTTCAGGCGCTGGTGATCGCAAAATGATGTTCTATTGGATTACGTATGCCTGATTGCTACGTTTCACACTTCCTGTGACCACAGGACAGGAGGCTCTAAATTGAGGCAGCAGGAGAAGATATTGTGCTTTCTTCGTTCTGTGGCATGACGCAACGAAATAAATTTCGTGGTGGGACGTGTTCTAATACTTTTAAGCTGGAGCAGACTGAATTCGGGCATTTGAAATTCTTCAAGAGTTGAACGACGTGTTCCGTCACATGTATTTCATTCGGCCACTATCGGTTATTGTTTTCTTGCGCGAATTCATATTTTTACAGCAAACATTGCAAGGGCGTGGTGCTATTGCTTTTTTTTATGAATGAGCTTCTCAGTAGGGAGAGCATTTAGAATCGAAGCACCCCTGTAAAGGAACTAAAGGTTACTCCAATACCATTAAAGATAACGTACCTAAATAACGTATTATTTTAGAAATGATATATAGTACATATAGATACATAATGCTCCTTTGGGAGTTGCATCCAGGATGAGCTGCTGCGATTAGGAGAAGTTGCAACATTTTCCCAATAATTCCAGTTTCCATGTAGTGACGTAAAATGTATGCTGTTGACGGCCGATTTCATGGAACGATGTACGAGATCTGGCTTACCTTCGCTCAAATGCATGAAAAGTAGTCAAGATATATTGTGTAAACACAACTTATTCAAGATCACTGTGTGACAAAGGCCGGCGTATGCTGTTGTTCTTTAATGAGTCAACGTGCCACCTTCGTCTTCAATCCCAGGCTAGTGGTTGGTGGATACTGTTCAAACTGCTCGCTTTGTTTTACACTGTAATGTCGTTAAGACGCGGCAACAGCCTCGCTTGAAAAAGAGCACCGTCCCGATGCTCTAGGCACGGCGCCAGCGTTTGCACACGTTTCGGTTTTCAAAGCAAGCACGTGGAAAACTACGCCGCCATTCTTGGTGTACGGGCTCACAGTATGGGCGAAGGCAATAATCGGGGCCGGCTTCTGCGCAATCGAAGCGCAGCAGCCGGTGGTTGGCAGTGTGCCACAGATCTGGTATCGACAAGGCGCTGCAATATTCAATAAACGTTTGCTTAATATCACCCGCCTGTTTCCAACTACGGTGTGGTCCAATTGCAGTTTCCCAGAACAAATGTACGCAGAGCGCGTCGGTAGAATATAGTAATCAATACTCGAGCCTAAACGGCAGAAGTGGGAGCGAAAGAAAATCCACCCAGCAGACGTACATTATCAGGCCTTAGGATCCACACCGAATCAAATCAAAGTGGAAAAACTAACAAAACGAAAAGAATGTACTCAATCTGGACATAGGTTGCGTTCAGAAAGACAGTTTAAAATGTTCTGCAGTTCAGAGTTCTTATAGAAAAAAATAACAGTAGAAAGAAATATGTTTCCAAGAAGACACAGGAATGCCTTATTGTGCGGTAGGAAATAAATAGGCCGAAGAAATGGGACTTTGCTTCTAAGTCGCCAAGTGTCCATGTGTCTCCTCCTAATACAACGCAATAGCGCCTCCAGCCACATATTGAAAGCAATATTTGTCTGCTACGACAGGGAATTGCAGCGTTAGTGAGAAGTTGAATGACACTAAACGCGAAATGTGACTGTTGTTTGGCGACAGTGAATTGTCTTTTTCGTTACCAGTAGAGCTGAAATAGCAGCCCCATATTACGACATCACCTCTATTGGTAGCCCCTATACGAGGCACCACTAACGCAGCATTCCTCGTGTAAAGTGTTGGCAGAGGACTTGTCTTTTCGCAAAGACAAGCACCTTACAGCCATAAATGTTTCCACAGTTGCAATAGTTCCCATGAAATGAAGTAGCACTGCAGTATATCTCGACAGTAACGTCCTGTATTAAGCTTGAGAACGAATCAATGCGCTTGAAAAGCGGAGTATGCTATAATAAAGACTTTCACTCAATTTAGAACGTTGTTGGCAGAAAATAATAATGGAGCAGGACATTTCAGCTCTCGCTGGCTGAAAAAGAAAGGTACGAAACGGAAGAGCGCTTCGAGAATTCCTCCAGTTACTCCAATATATTTTATGTTCTGTGCGGCGTGTTTTGGTGACTCGTGTGCAGGGTTTTGATGACGCCGTCTCCACGATTAAAAGCGCTGACTAACATTTACGCCAAAACGTAAGAAGTGCTAGCTTGCACAAGCTTGTACAGTAAGTTTACTTTCTCAACGTGTCTCCCGTGATGAAAGCTCTATTAAACTGATACTGTAAAAGGTATAGGCGATATGTGTGATGACGTTGCGTATTTGAACGAAGCTGTTGCGAACGCCTTTCTTACAGACTCATAATAGGCGTGCGCAAATAACGAACGAAATGCGTTTGCCTACCGGTACAGCCAATGGTAGCAGTTTTATAAATGTTTTTTTGAAGGTACAAATAAATCAACAGTTCTGTTGAGTGCGAAAGTGAGCGATCCTAAAGGACGAAAGAAGCCTTGCAATTTTCTGTTTCAAGCAATAAATACCTAGCGGAAACCGTTTTTCCCGGCAACTATGTAACTGTAACGTGACTATGGGATAACCCTAATATGCAACATTATACGTTGACGAAACCTCTTTTCTTTTTCTTGAAAGAAAACGCTTTCATTTCCGACTGCACGTGGGTATGGCGTACCTGTAAACTGCGTATCTCGCGAAACTACTGTCAAAAAACAGCCTTTTTGCGCCTCCAGACTATTGTGGCGAATAGCAAAAGGCTTCACAATGTAGGTATTGACAATACAAGAGGCGAGAGTGGTTAAACTTGAAACTGAGGAAAAAAGAGTTTACCGAGAAGTGGCCCTGTTCCTTTCTGCTCATTTATTACTACAGTTTAACTGGCTTGCTTACATTGTGACTAGACTTCTTTGCTCTGGAATTAAGGGAGAAGAAGTGTAGCAACCTAAGAGCCCATTGAAGCCAGGTACGGAGCATTCCTTGCCTTTTCTCTCGGAGTGTCTCCAGCCACTACGGCGGTCGGCCGCCGAGAATGGCGGTATGAGCCGTATGACCGCCAGCGTGTTTTGAGGCACAGGAGTGCATCGCAGGAACGCGTACAAGTTTCTGCCAACGTGCATGACATCATCAAGACGGCACGGCAAGTCCTTGAACATCAAGGCGCTGACGGCCCATCTGCGGTGACCAAGGTGGAACCCAGCGAAGGTGCGAGCAAGTGACCTGGTCTTGATGAGACACCTAATCAGGAGAATGACAGTACTTCAAACTATGTGCTGAGCAATTATGAAGGCATTGAGTGTAATGGAGAACCTTTCAAATTTGTGACCTACAAACGAAAGAAGTGAAGGAATCCCAGTGGTGTCCCGATCATCAGAAGGACAGAATTTACGGCAAGTGAATCCAAATCACCCTGTATCAGAAATTGTCTCGGCTGCAAAGAAAAAAGTTCAAACGTTCCGAGCAAACAGAGATGGCACTTTTCAGCTAGTGTTACCTCTGTGGCATCTGCGAAAAATATGATTTTACTGCACGAAGTAGCAAGACTACGAGTTAAGCCCTACAAACCGGCTTCGTACACTCAAAATGATGGAAAGATTCGGCACGTGCCACTTCAGTAAACTGGTGGACAACTGCTCGAGTTTTGAAACATTTTGCGGTAATATAAGTCCGCCTACAGGCAGTATATTACCGTCTGAAGGATGGTACATTTAAATAGCGCTCTTTGCACAGTGTAATCCTTCCCTTCAGAGATGATAAGCCAGTGCCTCAGAGAATCCACTTGCGCTTCACCAGCCACCCGGTGGAAGAGTACCTTGGTCCTTCCTTGAGGTATTATAACTGTCAGAGGTTTGGACACCTGGCAAAAAACTGTTGTGGGACACTTCGATGTGAAATATGCTCCGAGAACCATGCGCATGCTAAATGCAAGTCTGTGAGACAGCCTAAATGCAAAAATTGTGCGGGTAATCATACGGCTTCTTTCACAGGATGTCCACAGAACTAAACCGTATCCATGCTACGCAAGCATGAATTAATTTATTAGAATATAACACGACACAAAGAGCCCCTTCCAAATGTTGATGCAGTGAGCCCAGCGAATAATCGCCGATTTATAGTAACTGGGCAAAAATCAAAAGAACCATCGTATTCACCGGTATAAGGAGCAAGCTGCGCAAGGTTCTCAGAGACAGCGAAGTCATCATTCTGCTACGGCCACTGAAGACCACACACGAGAAAGATATCAGTGGCCTAACCTAGGACAACCTCAGCGATCTTCTCAAAACACTCCTCAGTGATCAGCGCAGACGGCGACTCGAGCTGCGGCATTCCAGGATAACACCACACCACTCTGTGCTGGACAGATGATTCTACCCATGCTGTTTAATGCAGTTCGAGCAATTGTCACAGCTCTACCTCAGGCGAACAAGCTTCCAGAGGTAAAGGCACTACTGTCTATGGAGCCATTAATGAGCCAGTTGCCCACATCAGTGCTACCGGATGGCAATCGTGAACAGTCATTACGAAACTGTCGCAATATTTCAATGGATTACTAATAGCCTTCTATCCAAATTTGCTCATTTTCGCAAGTTAGTTGCACAATACAGCTTCCTTGTGCTATGCATACAAGAGGCTGGAGTATGTGATGACTTCCGTTTTGCTAATCACATAACATATAAATCCGCTCGTCCAGCTGAAAACAGTAGAACAATGCTCTACGTTCTAAAAGTTTTGCCTTCTCACCTCATTCAATCAAGCAGTTCAGATTTTCCTGAATATGTAGCCTTCAAAGTATATCTCGCAAACTATGTGTAACATTCCTAAGTGTATAGCTGCAAGCATTGAGACGTATTGCGATTGATAATTTCGTAAATCTATTTATCATCACAGGATCAAACATCATATCTGGGTACTTTAACGCAGACAACGTAGCATAGGGGAGCAATCACTGTGAAGCCCGTGAGAATATAGTTCAATGCGCCGCGGAATGATGCAATCAGTCAGTATTAGGTCATTGATTGTCACATTTATGCTGGGATATCACTACGCCAGTTGTACAGGCGTAATACTGTGCTTTAATGTTCTTGTTTTCGACGCTGGGTAGGCAACATATGCAGAAACACGTAGAAGCGATCCCAATTCTTAAATCACGTCCAAGTTTAAACAGTACTGCGAAACAAAGATACGTGTATATAACAAGCTGGTAGCTCTTTCGTCAACACTTGTCCAGTCGAGTGGACTGCGAAGCCGGCGTAGAAAACTCACATCAGTGATACAAGAAACAATAAAAATGTGTACGAAACAAGTGCCCATACCTGACGAGTACACATCAGTTGACGTAGAATATGAACATTCGAGAATTGTAAAAAGAAGAGCAGAAAGAGCTTATCATTGGAGTGAAAAATATAGAGGCATATAGAAATTCATAGCACATCTACTCAGTCATGCCGAGATCACTGCAAAAATGACGAAAAAGAGACGGTATAAACACCATGCTTTTCTCAAATAAAATTCAGTTGATAGTTAGTGCACGTCCTGTCGTCTTTCATCTCCCTGTCAATCAGGCGCTATGTCTTCAATTGAAGTGTAGCGTGTAAATGACGTTCTGACGAAAGTTTCTGCGGAGTATTACTCCTCGTCGGGCCTCCTTCGACAACAACTACGAAAGGTGAATCATATAGAGCCTTCGCTGCAAAAACTTGGAGGATGCTTCTAATTTAAGAGTGGAACGCGATAACAATAACAATAACAACACACTTTATCAACGGATCAACACTATATACAATATGTACAGCCCTACAGTGGATGTCTGCAGGGTGTGTGCACGTGGGTTTTCGCGTGTATCTTCCATTTACACGCAGCCTTCGGGGCTGCGTGTAAATGGAACGCGATATGGAACGCGATAGCAAAAAAAGAGATGAGGCAAGGATAGGTAAGAGGTAAGGGTAATGAATCCTTACCAACTAGCTCAGCTTTCTGTCGTTCGGCAAGGATCACAGGCAGCAACATAGCGTCGGACGAAGCGAGTGAGACCAGGCCAATAGAAGCGGCGGCGGACGCGGTCGTGTGTGCGGGTTACCCCAAGGTGTCCTGCAGTGGGTGCATCATGCATCTCAAAGAGCACAGTCTGTCGTATATGTTTTGGCACGACAAGAAGAAGATCAGATCCGTCAAAAAGAAATAGTCCCGTTCCTAGCGCTGTTAACTTTCGAAGTCATACAGCAACTAGCAAACTAGCGTGTCATACAGCAACTAGCGTGTCATACCAACACGCTAAAAAAGATGGCGTGAATTTTGCAATACGTTGTCTCCCCTGATGCCTGTTCCCCGAGTATGTATGACTATTGGTGCATTAAGCGGCCATGTTGTTCAAACACGACCATTTCGTGCTCTCGCAATAGCCAAGGATACTTCAGAATTAGTGATTGCTGAGGAATTCTGCATAAGTTATAAGTAGAACAAGCGTATCTATTACTAGATATGAGTTTATATGTTCGGTTGAAATGGCAAAACAAAAAGTTCTTGCTTGTTTTCAGTCGCAGCATGTACAATTAGACTACGAATTCTCCATGATGTAGCTCAAGTGTGCGCTCGCGTTTTGTAAGGCAAATTATCGTGGTCGCCATACTGTGGCCTTGTGAGGAAGTTTTTCTTCTTGTTTAATTGCTGCACATGGTTCCCTGAGGCGGAGCATCGGAGAAACCAGTTGAGGACAAAGCCATTTGTTGCAAAACGCACGCAAACTTTTAATGCAACTACTGCGGAGAGAAACACACGAAATACACATGCAATGAAACATTCACAACAAGAAATAACATACACTGAGAGCTATGAAAGTACCAACCGCGCTTGAGCTAGAGGCTGACTATGATTGTGAGCACACCCAACAGTTCGAGCCGGAGGGGTGGAGACGAGGCGGCAAAAGAGGGGGCGTTTGTCTCACCACAGTGTCGATGTAGTTGACCGATGGGGCCAGGGCGTGGCAGCTCCGGCTTGGAGAGGGGTCACAGGCAGCTTGGCGGCATGGGCAGATGCCGATCGCGTTTTGGCCAGGCCGCTGGGCACAAACTCGGGCCCGTATGCCGACTGCTCATACTCTGCCTGTGGACGCGGAAGTTAACCGGCCTCGGGTAGAGCAGTGATGCCTGGGAACGGGTTGGCAGGAGACCCCGGTTAGGTGAATCCCTAGACGTCCCGGTCCGGAACCCGACAGCGTTTGACGACGCGTTTGAAGGGGCGTTTGAAATGAACAGAGACAAAGTTGTCGTGAGCTGTTCATCTATTGTGTTGTCATAGAAGGAGATACTATTCTCGTAATGGAAGCGGTAGCTTGTTACGCTGTTAGGGAATCTGTGTTGCTGCAGTGACGTTACACTCCCTTCCCGTCTGTTAGTGTACGCTGCTATATATACTGTTTCCAAGTAGAATAAGGCATCGGTTGTTAGTGGCGCTGTGTCTTGTGTGCCTTCTCTCGTGTCGTGTGTTTCTTTGCGCTAAAAATTGTTAACATGCACCAACCAGTTATTAATACTTCTTTGCTCAGCAGCCTCACGGTATGCTTCTTAGCACACACACGCGTGAAGCGGGAAAGTAAGCTTTCTTGACGGCCTGACGAAAACAATTTTCTCTCTCAACAAATTTTTTTCAGCTGTTCCTTGTCATTTATACCATCATCGACATTGACACTTTTATAAAGATTAAATACCTGAACTTGATAACTTACGCATTCGTGTGCAGATACAAGGCACTATACTTTTCGCGTCACATAAAGTTTTCTGCGGTAGTCGCTAAAGGATGCTTACGCATCAAAAAGCAACTTCAGAAAAGGCTTTAGGTCAAGAGCTCGTGTATATATATATATATATATATACAGACTTTCATAGGTTGTGCGGAGCATATTAGCCAGTGGAGAGGATACATAAAGGCCCAAGAGGTATTAGAATAAACGTAGAGAAATAGAAAAACTGGTTTATATTCTATATTTCTAAGGCGATGACGTGTCAGCCGCTAAGAAGGAGGCAGAACAAGTTCATCACACATCCATCGAATCTCGGGAAAGCTATAAAATTGTGTAATGTTGCTTTTTCGACCCATTGGGTTCGAAAAATATAGCGAAGCAGGAAGCATATACAGTGAAAGCAAGAACTGAACAGACTTTGCCCTAACAATGCTTTATTTCGAAGATCGTGGCTACGTTTTACTGCGACGGCAGCTAAGCACTCGAGGATAGGTTTACCTTTATCCCTCCGTTCATACGATTGCGCTGACGACCACGCTTGTCATTGCCCACGGATTTAGGACGAGGATATTTTTATCGTCAGGTAACTTCATCGTCCCCGGCTTCGCGAGTGCAACTGTGTCAAGAAAAATAAGAGTTCTCAACCGTCTCTACTTGTATTTGAACCTATAGCTACGACTTAATGCGCATTTAGAAGTTGAGCGTGCTAACGATCGAGCTATTGCCCAACAACCGCGCTGAGCAATTAGTCAAATACATTGCGCTCTACACAGTCATTGTGAGCAGTGGCATCTGTGAATGTATTGCGAAGGTTAAAACTAGTAATAATGTTTGGGCAATGATTACATTATGTTCATCATATAAAAATATTTCGGGACATGATGTCAGCATGTTTGCGTGTGATTTCTTTTGTAGTTCTCGTAAGAAAGTGCACCGGCCGTGGAAAGGAGGCGTGTATTGCAATTGTGATGATTTGCCTTAAACATGGCATATAACTACAACAGAGCTTGCGCCACCAATAAATAAGGCACAGGGCTGATGGAACTAAATGCTGGAATTATCGAAAATGTAATGGTCATTGGTGACATTACAGTGATAACGCCACCTAGTTTCCACATTATACTTGAAATGCAGCATTGAAATACACCAAGTGCCTTGAATAGTAGGACTTAAACTACGCAAAGGAAATAAAATTGTCCAAAGTGCATACATGCCACGGCATCATTTAGCTCCTGACATCAGTTGGGGTACAGGCTTTGGCATCAGAAGTGATTATTCCACAGGCGGGGCCTGGTAAACTTGTCGTAGATTCTCAAAATCATGAAGCCTTTCACACAGCGACTCATTGTTATTTTTAATTCATTCATTTCTTCATCATATGTTTATTTCCCCTTCTTGCATTGAGGCGAATAAATGTTTCAGTACACTGGCTTTGCTTCGGCCTATTCAATGTAGAGCGAATGAGGGTTAATATTTAGCACGACGCCCGATGTTTTTCGGCATGCAGCCACATTCACATGAACACACCTGTTTATAGAAATCAGGTGATACCGGTTCCAGTTTTATTCTCGTGAAGGAGTTAGTTTGTACTGGGAATGACTTGCAATGTGAATGCATATGCCACTGGATTATTAAGGCCACTTTGCTTCTGCAGGTAAATTTCTCTCAGGAAGAATGGCTTCAAAACTCTTTCTTTCTGCACTATTCTGTTTGTGAATAGAAACGAACTCAAGGCCGCATCAAACGCATTCGCAAGCAAAAAAAAGAAAAAATTACGTTGCTCTGTGCACGCTGTGAAGCCGAAAGCGCTCAATAAAAGGCTCCAGATCAACATTTCGATTCGACTCAGTCGACCCGAGTGTGGCTGCAGACTTGTGTGGCAAAGAATGCAGGCAGTTCGGAAAGTGATTCGTTGAGGCTGTCTCCGGTTGATAAATATAAAATAAGATAAAAATGCTCGTGAAGAAAGAGAGATAAATGAGTGCCTCCTGCGGATACTCCTTTCGGAACCTGAAGGAAAAGATCAGCCATTTTTTATGGGGCGGTATAGCACCCCACCATGCCTACAGCGAACTCATTCCTCGCAGACCTTTCTTGCGATCTTCTGAACGTGGCTGCCTCTCCGATCCTGATGTTCCCGTCAAAGTCAATCCGTTATTCTTGCTTCGTCCTTTCTTTCACTGCTTGCGGAAACGGCAAAGTAATCAGGCAGGTTCCGGTCAGAATTGCGATCACGTACTCCGATAACGGCCTGCGGAAACGTCACCGCAACGTTTCCCGTTCCTCAGTCTTCTATCTCAGCTCTGCCTTTCCATGACCGCCAGTGCAATTTCCGCCATCGACCTCGGCAGCGAGACCTCTTGTTTCCTTTTCCTGACTTTTATTCGCAGCGCATCGTATATTAAATTTATTAGTCGTCAACGATTTGTCAGGCGCGTTCTTTACTCAAGCCCAGCACTATCACATCGCACGACCACGTAATAACCTTCCCCAAGTTAGGAAAAACGGCTAGTAATGTTCCCTCGTGGCTTTGCTTCTTCTTGGAACTTTTGAAGGCGCTTCCTTGGGCTTTCGACGGCGGTGCGCTTACGGTTCTAATGAAAAAAAAAAAAACCAAAACGTTTCAACAAAAAAAGAAGCACTGCTTTGGTTGCTATAGGCACAAAATGCCACAAAACATTTGTGGCTGACTTTCACCACCGAGTGACATCACCGGTCCTCTTGTACTGAGTTTGAAATGGATGAGGAAAAGATGCCAACAATATTTTTGTTCTTTTGTCTATTTATTTTTTCGCAGGGCCGTTTCTTAAGCTTTTACACTTTTTCAGCTTGTGTTAGCTATGCAGGCCTACAACTGAGAATTCGCTGGGTGCTGTACTGCCAGGCCAAACCTAAGATGGCTATACTGTTGTGTGCTCATATAGTGACAGCACTCTAAGATTTGGCCTCTCCAATGTCTCGCGCCGGAACGTCATATACCAATGCACTGACACAGACCACAAGATTTCGTTTGCTTGATAACTTACAAACACCTACAACGCGGTAAGACACTACATTAAAGATGGTATGAATGAATGTAACTATTCCTAAGGGAGGTAGCTGACGGCGCTTTGAGTTCCACTCTTTGTTGTCTGTTGCAAAATTATTCACCAGTTCTTGTTGCCATCGTAGCCTCAAAATGCTATGACGCGTTCTAGATTCGCATAACTAGTACCAGTAACCAATGAACAAAAAACAATTCAGATCAAATGTGATTCAGATTCAGCGAGGTAGAAACAGAAGAGGCTTACACGAGCCTGTAGCTCATGCAGATGAGGCAGGTGAAGCAAGGATGCAGGTGATGTAAGATGCTTGTCGAGAAAAGAATGCCGGAGCTGTGCGAACGCGTATCTTGATTTTTTGCATTTAGGGTCTGCATGCCCCTTGTGCCCCAGTTGTCAACACCAATTCTAGGAGATTTGTCGATAATTGGCTCATACCCGATGGTACACGCCTAGCTGCACTTACCATGTTAGCAAGCGTGTTCCCTAGTCGGTCACATACCCAACAGCACATACATAGCGGCCCAAATTCTGCCTTGACTTTCAGCCTCGCTGTTCTCCTGCACGCTAGGCGTTTCTCCTCCCCAGTAACTACCGGTATTCGGGGAAAAGAATGCACACAAGTTCAGTGCCACCGGAATATCTGCTGGGAACTCCAGCAAAAGTTTATCAGCCGAACTAAAACTAAATCCAAAGAAGCGTTGATGTTGCATGGTGCAGCGAAGACTCACCTGCGCAGATGCGGGCTGTCCGCAGCTCCATCTATTCGCAAATAGTATATGCAAGAGTAGCCCATTCAGTTATCTCTCCTCTAGGGCGCCGGCGCAGAGAGTGCCTCTACTACATGAATGTTTGTGCATGATCCCCAGTGCGAATCCTCCTGAAGAGGAGCGAAATAAGAGCTTGCTATAGCGCAGAGTCCCGATGAACGCCAGGCTTGCCCTAACTTTCTAGGATACTGCAAGGCATCTTGCCTAACGGGAAGCACGGGCCTTTGTACGCTCCATGTTGGGATATCACCTCTGCTCGGCATGAAATTCCGCGATATTCGGCTCCTTACCTGGACTAATATAGTGTTTTGTGTCCAATGCGACATATTGCGTTTGACGGACAGGTTGATTAACTGCTCATAGCTGCCAGTCTCAGTAAAAGCCGTTCAGGCTGCCATGCTTTTAATGCAGAACTACCGCATAACGCGAATACTTGAGGCACGTCGCAAAAGTGATATCAGAGAAATATGCATTTGTTAGACAGTATCAGCTGTGTATGCGAAAAATATTGCTTTCTTGAAGGAATAACCTTCCGGGATCCAATTCAAAAAGGTGTTTATTTTGCTAGGGCCATTTGTGCTCAGACTGACCCTCTTCGTCATTTTGATGTATATCATGATCATGGGCTGCAATTTACACTCACAAATCATTATAGCGAATGGGGTCTTTGTGAATGGTGTTCCTGCATTTTACGATGTACGAATTTTCAATGTTTAGCCTGCTGTCTGCTTTCTCGTATTTCAGGAGTGAACGTATGTACACCTTACAAACAAATTCGATTTAATTGTTAGTCTGCCCTTGCATTCGACTTTTTTTGAAAGTACTAAAATTCGAGATAGCGATGAGATTTGAATTTGACAAGAAACATTAATATATTAATGTTATTGCTGATGTACTTTTTTCTAACATTGATTCATTCTGCGATTCCATGTGGCCATAAGCCAATACCAACGCGTAATGGCACGTTGCTGTTATGTAGCTGGCTATACCGATAGTCGAAGCGTATATAGATTGCGGAGGTCATGTGGCCTCTCACTCTCCTGCTTTCCTTTTGCGTACTATCTACGATAGAGGCACCGCGCCGATAAATGGTACAGAAATGGTAGGCTTGCAAGAAAAATTAAGTATATGTATAACTTTTAACAGGTCTTGCTGCTGCTCGAAAGATTACTTCTTTGTTTTTGTTTCCTTCTGGTGCGAAGCCTCCCAAGCACTGCACACCCTACGAAAATCGCCTTTTCTATTCCATGCGCTTCATAAGAAGGTAAGATATACTGTTATCTTATGATTGCCCAAAGGCACCAAGTTAGACGAATGACTTGGTTTTCCACTGAATGAAACACGTCAGGCTTCAGATAGTTAACTTTATAGGTCTCTATTCAGATTACTCAGAACGTCAACGCAGAAGCAGGTTGCACGCGCCTTCAACATTTTTTTTTAATTATTGCACGAGTTACCCATTCCCAAGACTGTTTTCTTTAGTACAGGTTTAGCGGTCTGCACTGTTGGTCTAGAGGAGCCTCATTAGCGTTTCCAGATGCTAAGAATGCAGCCGCTCGTGGCACTTTTGCTTTCTGGCTTAGTTCTCTACGCCACAGTTTTCTACTACGACACTAGCCATACAAGTTCAGGGCACTACGCTATGTCAACTTTTAATGAGCTGCGCTGCGGTATTCTGAACGCTTAAACGTATAGCTCTCACAGCGCTGGGCCAGACAGATGGCGAAACTTCGACGCACAAGTCAGCTGCAGATTTTTAGAGCCTCTCAAATGTGGCGCCGTTAGCGTTCAAAAGCAAGAGGTAAACGGGTATATGTCAGAAGCGCACTTTTGTGCCATGTGTTCCGTGTGTAAGTTAAGTCTCTCACGCAAAACACGTGGCGCGCGTAATGATAGCGTGGGCACGCTGAGGGTAATTTCTGGATGTAGATTTGTGTGAGAGTGCAGAAAAGTTCAGTCTGGTGGGTTCTATAAAAGCACGTACTTGTGTGATTCGGGACATCTGTTACAGCTCTGTGACAGAGCCGCAAACCGCTGTGAAGAGTTATACTTGGATACGGCGGCTCCTAATATTCGCGGGGTGTGTAAGCAAATTCAGCTGAGGACGTGGCGTGACATTGAGAACATGCTGTCGGTGTTTGCGAAAGAAGGAGCGAAATAAGGGGCACGATGAGAACGTAACAAAAGAAAAGTAGCCATTTCGCCTAAGACTCCGGCCTCTAATCTTCACGCAGAAATTACAAAAGGCTAGTTGCAATAGTATTAAGTTTCCTTTATTTAAGACATTAAAGAAAATTTTCGCAGTTGTACGTGAATCTCGTACAAAACTGGAAAAAAATTACAGGTGAGATGAGGTGAAGTGAGATGAGTTATACAGGTGTGCAGAATTCCGTCATGTAAGTAGTTGAACACTTGGGCTACAACTGCCTTTCATCTGCCCAAGCTTACTCTCTATGTTTTAGAAAATTACTTCCTTCTATCAGTGTCCTCATATGTTCTTCAGTAGTGTCGCAGCAACATTCACAGATTTTTTTTTCATACCAGTATTTCTCTGTATTCTCTTATAATGTTCGCAAACCCACGTCTTTGAATAGGGAGCGAAGGTGTCTCGGCATTTCTTCTTGGCCTCGGCTGCCTGCGCCATAGGAGAAGTCAATAGCACGTCAATGTACGCGTGGACCTACAGGGGAGGTCGGGTTGTCCTGACCGCCTCCCCCTCCCCTACCCCGCCCAGGTTTCAAAGTTTGTATGCGCATTGGCAATGTGCGAAACGTTACAAGCTCATGAATTCCTTCCTCCCAGCTTTTACTGTCCTTTTGCTCCGGAGACCCAAAAAGAAATTTAATCCGAACCCCTTTCCTTAAAAAGAAACTTGAATCCGCGGCTATATTTGCATTCCATATTGTAGTGATCCATGTTTTTGTTATTTAAGTAGAGTGGGTACCAATAAAAATTTCATACCTAGAGGAACAGCTTGACAACGAGTAATCACACATTCTCCCGACTAGGCTTAGAGTTCAGCCGTCAAATGAAAAGGTGGTATCACGTAACCTATTGTCAATAGATGAATAGGACAGCTAGTGTTTCATGACGGCTTAAACACTGACGTTTCTTTAACGAGATGTACAGATGACGTTATTACAATATACAGTATATGGTGATTTTCTGTGCTCGGTTATATTCCTAACCAGGTTGATATTGGGATATCTATGCACCAAGATGGCGTGTAAACGTTGGTGTCGCAGCAGCTTTTAGCGATAGGCGTCTTCGTTTCGGAGCACCAATACAATATCGCTGCAGGCGATTCTCTCGTGGCCTCGCAAGTGCCATTACCTCTCACACTGTGCACGCAACTTTCGCTTGTCATCAAGCCCCTCGCAGCCACATTGAGCGCAAACACAGCCTGCACGTAAAATACGAAGCTTGCCTATGGGTCCCACTTTTGCAATCAGTTTACCACACTGGAGATGAAAGCGTCTTTGTTCAACGGGTTCCCGTTAAAGCTTTCAGATGAGAGGTATATAGAAGAGAATTGAATATTCAGAAAGTGACGTCAACATTTTCAGCACGATTAAGCCTGCCAGTGGAATCAATGAAGAGGAGTCACTTGCGCAAGTCGAAAGAACGATGTGCAAATGGCTTATGCGACTGCGTCAAGTGGACGCCAACAACTTTGTTGTTTAAGAATGAGCATGCTTGTTTATATATATTTTTTTCTTGAACGCTATTGTTCTCCAAAGTTTGAGCCCATGCTTTTCACATAGCAGTCGTTGCACTCCCCAAGCAACCGAACAACCGGAAGTTAACTTCAGATATATCTTTGTGTACATGGTTGGGACGTGTGAGGAAGCATGACGCTCACGACGTTGTGTATACAAAGCGATCAGCTAGGCCTAATGGTCGAAGCCTTGCAGCTTCAACGCTATCGCTCACGCTTCCCTTTTTGTGCAACTGGCGCGTCATGATTCTTTGCGCCGAAGGGAGGTAACACACGAAGGGTAAATTGAGAGAAGGTTAGTGGGCGAGGGCAGCGTGCATCACGGAGGCGAGAAGGAGGTTACCCGACCAGCCAGCGGCAGCCTTGACGACCGTGCAATTAGCCGATTTCTCCCGAAGGAGTGCGTCTTATTTGGGCTGGCAGTAGCAGCAGTCGGATACTCTTTTCGTTCATCGCGCCGAGTGTTTCTTCAAATGAGCTCGCTGCGCACCCTAGCTCTCAATTGTGCCTGTTGTATTTGGGCAGTGTTTCTTTACAGCGGCTGCTACCGACCGCGCTTCCTGGGGACCACGCAGCCGAAAGTGCTCGGTTCTTGATGGCTGCCTGCACGATGCGTCTTGAATCAGAAGGAATTACTCATTTTAGCCCCAGTAGAACCAATTTTCATTTTTACGATTTTACGGCACTTCTCCTTTTAAGACAATCAAAACGTCATAATCTCACTTAACTAGAGTTTCATTATTATTATTATTATTATTATTATTATTATTATTATTATTATTATTATTATTATTATTATTATTATTATTATTTTAACTGACTCGCGTGGACTTCCTTGTCTACCATACAGTTTCGAACTGGTGCACTGGCGAATATGTACATCAAAAGTAACTAAGGAACTTCCTCTAGAATTCCTTTCTATTTATTCTTGTGTTTCACCCACTTTCGCATTTAAAGCTGGCGAAGAATGTCCAAAGAAATTTTTCTCCACTCTCGATGAAATTCTGACGAACATCTTATATTGGGCCTTTGACGGCACACATATTTCATTTCCTTTCATTTCATTTTATTTGTGCCCATTTTATTTGTGCCCATATTTAATCTGTACCAGGATAGGCAACTGCGCTAGTTTGTTTACTTGCATCTTGAAATTGTAAAAGCGCACATAGATGAGAACGAAGAGACATGACGCCTGATCTTGTCTTCTCTCTTCACTCTCGTCTTTGTGCACTTGTACAGTTTCAAGATGCAAGTAAACGAACTACGGCTAAATTCAGAGCACGAACTACTGGGACACAGGCAAAGACAGAAGAAAAGACAGGAAGTATATGATGTATAGGAAGTATATGCTTTAGTGCCGTGTCCTGCCCTTTGCTGTGCCTCAGCCGGTGTCGCAGCAGTTCGCGCTCTGAATTTAGCCATGCTTTCATACCAACTCGCTCATTTTTCACTTTTGATAAACCAACTAGCCTAGCTTTGTATTCTGTTAGACTATATTTCTAGTACCTAGGGTTCTCATCAGGAACGGGCCTCGTTCTGTCTTCTGCCTTCGTTCTTGTCTTTGTGCGCTTTTACAGCTTCAAGGTGCTTAATCTCAGCACAAATGCGCAGTAAATGACATGGTAGGGGCACACATATATGTACTTGAGTACGCTTGAAGAAACATTCACTGAGAAGTGAGAGAGAGAAAGAGAGAGAGAGATGCAAATGACAGAAAGGCAGGGAGGTTAACCGGAGTTAAAACCTCCGTTTTGAAATGAGAAAGTCATAAGTTCATCTGATGTGATCATAATGCAATAGCAAAATACGATTTTCTTTAATATAAAACCTTGACTGCGGCTTTCTCATGAAATGCAAGAAATAAAAAAGTCATATAGATTAGCATCGGTAATATCTTAAATTAAAGCTTATGTGGGTTTGGCGTGCATTATTTATGTACCTATGTATCAGAAGATTAGAATGAGGGAGCTAGTGCCTTTAAGCTGAGCGACCGTCACTTCCAAGGTGCAAATATTAAGATACAAAAGCATAAAATTGGTATACCAAGAAGTATATTATCTAATAGGACAATGACACAGTGTATGTTATTAAGCATTTTGACAAGTAATTTCGTAAGAATTACTTCTTTCATCGTTTGTGATGACGTTGTGTCGTGTACTTACGTTACCGATTAATACTACGGAGCTAGCGTCGCGGCTTTGATGTCAAGCGGTCTGCTTTTGGAGGAGCCACGAGTCCATTAGGCTGCGTTGACAGTGATCAGACAGCCAATAAGAAATGTCAACACAGGAGACGCTGCAAGCCATCCAGGAGAGTGCTCATCCGCAAAGTGGATCGCGACATCTCTTTACTCAGGCAGCAAAGTAGGGACGAAAGTATAAGAAAAAGTATTTCGTACGCGTGCTGGCTACCAAGGGGAAGCTGTGCAGCGTAATGCATAACCCATCATGAAAACTAGTAAGTATAGGCGCATAGTGAGCTAGGTGGGCGCTTGCGTGATTAAAAGTTAATTTCCTAAACTTCAGTTGTCTTGAGTTTTCTCCCACCATAATATTCGATGGGACAGTTCAGTGCTAAAAGTTATTTCCTTTTTGCCTTTGCAAAGAACACAATAGCCGGGTAGGTGCTTTCATTATTTGTTTTGATTTTTTCACATAAATATAGAATTTTTTTTACGCTTGTACAAGATGAAAAAAGATATCGCCAGATGAGTGAAAACTTCATTCAAAATATCAGGTGATTCGGGTGGGGTGAGACCAGAAGCACCTCAGCCTAGGTGACGGGCTCGAGTTCTTGGACACGGACGGCTTCATCGGCGTGCTAGACGGTTCACAGTTGATCGGGGAGGTCGTGGCTGAGCACGGCTGCCTCCCAATTCACCCCTCGGCTCGAGACGGCCCATTCGTCGGGCACTCCTGCTGCTAGCGGCCGGTGCATGCCCACAGCATGTGCTGCAGCGTCGCTCTGGCTCCGCACGCTTTACAATCGTTGGATGAATAAATGTTGGGGTAGCAAAGGTGAAGGATCGCCGAGTTCGGATAGGTCTGTGTCTGCAATTCCCTCCAGGCAAACGATTGTTTTTTATTTAGTTTGGCACGCGGTAATGGGTATTTGCATCTGTTCACTCTGCAGTGTTGTGTGATGTCCCTGAAAGCGGTCACGCGATCCGCCCACCTCTAGTACCGCATAGCTCTCGCGCTTATTGCGAGACAAGAAAATGAAATAAAAATTAGGACCCTATGTATGGCAAAAACAGGCATGCGAACAGCAAATCTGTTGCATATTTCGACGCTGACATGTTATCAATTTTGTACATAACGATATACCAATGCTGACAATGTGCCTCCATAGCATTCATTTGTTTGTCACTCGGACCAGCTCGGACTATGCAAAAACTGACTGAACGTTGCCTAAGCGCTACACGCCTTGCAAAGAACAATAAGTAATGGTCAGTACAATAATTAATCGTGCCCATTCCCTGCGGAATTCTTCTGGTCATCCCAAGTATAACGATATGTCATTCGTAAAATAGGTATGTATTGCTCTGTGCATGTCCGTATATACACACACAAAGCACGCACACGTTGAGCTTTGTGTAATAGACAATAAATAAATGAACCCAATTTAAAGCTAGTGGAACACAAAAAGGGCTATTGTGAAGGCAGTCTCGCAAGAGGGACACACTTGTGCCTCGTATATTGTAGGGCAGTGGGCTAGTGCCCATTCTTGACAAATCCCCGAGACTGGATGCGCTGCTGTGACACAAGTGGTATGAAGGCACTGATGTATTTAGATACGGCCACACTTCCCTTTGCATACTGTTGTGATCAGCATTCTTCGCTCATGCGTCGCGTTCGTCGGCATGACGCCGACAGCCGTTGCCATCGTACAGCCGGACGAGACTGTTCGTGTAATCCGTTACAGCTGCTACCTCGGTGACTCAGAGAAGTCTTGCGTCATATAAATCCAAACAATGCGGTGCACCATCATGTGTTTCATGATTATTCTGCATAGATCAAGCCGTGCAACCACGCTTTTGCTAACTGCGTACAGTGTCGTTCTTTGCTTATCCCCCCGAATTCAGTGCTCTAGACATTCATTCGCACGCAGTAGTACTGTAGCAGTCATGGTAAACTCGGAAGTAAATACAGACGTTGAGAATAATTCAGTTCTGAAGTTTCTAATTTTTGCATTGTATTTAGGATAATAAATTGGTCGAGGAAAGGCATCCAGCGTAAATAAAATCGGGTCACAATACCCTGTTTATACCTGTTGCATGAAAAGGACACACAGAAAACTTCGTGTAATGGCTAAAATGATATGCTACTATAAGAAGTATTTATGGCCAAATTTCCACTCTAAGGCACTCAATACTGACCCCGATATCTTCAGCTGCTTCTGACGAGGAACAGTACTGTCGGGCAAGCTTCAAACAAGTCAGTTACCAAGACATTCTCTTTAAGTACCCCACGAAATCACAGCCAATACAAATGTGCAGTCTGTCTTCTCGACTAAAAAAGACATGCTATTGATTTCGCGAAAGGTCGTGACCATACCTACCTGTACCTGTACAGGCATGAGAATGAAGATACGCGTCTTATGGTAGAGGCATGTCATATCTATGATGGTGGAAGTGCGTGCGTGAGTCAGCCTTCGATTACTTTACATAAGGAAGAGATGAAGTGCTTTAACAGTTATCTCTCACTTAGACCGGCAGATGTACCCGACTGACACTTGACATTCCTGAGCTTGCGCAAATGAGTTTTGTGTCTTCTTTCTTGTTTTCGCCTCAGTGCTCCCTTCAGCTGATAGTGGGCGTTCGTGTTGTCCACTTCTCTACCCTTGTGCCTTGTCTGCATGCTTCACCTCTTTTTTGCGTAATGAAACCTTACCAACTAGCTCAGCTTTCTGTCGTTCTAAACCATACCTACATCGTTCTTCTAACAACCAACTTCGAATCGAGCCCCTGGATTAAGAGTCGTGCATTTTGCACGGTACCGACAAAGACGTTCCATGCACGTTTGTCAAATAATGGGTTTGTGCGGGAACGATAGTTGTCTGTTTGAATCAGTGAAATAAAAAAATAATTATGGACGATCAGGTCAATCAAACGAGCATACTTCTGTCATTTGTCATTCAACTGGGCCCATAGATAACAAATCTCCTTTGTGCAAGAAGCCACGAGAACGTCTTTCTTTCTAATCTTCCGAAACAGATGCAGTGAACTATGCCATCCTGTGACTTATTTTTTCATGTGGAGCAACATGAAATATTAAGCAGGCGTGCTCATACAGCCGCACAAAGATCTATGTCGCGGCTTTCTCAGTGCTACTTCTAGTTTTCCCACAACGTGTTCTTCACGCACATCTTTGTTTTTTCTTTACCGCTGTTGATCCCTGCACAACGTTGGTGCATTTGTGCCGCACCCGCTCCACTGAATTCTTCTTTTCCAATGGAGTGATCGTTACTGTCTTTGTGTCTTTCTATCGGCTGCGATAATTTTTTTTCCTTTTTTGCTTTTATTTTCACCGCCCATTGTTGGGCCATTGTCTTTTGCGTTATGTCGTTTCTTCTGTGTTGAGTTAGACTGCAGCTGAGATAGCGCAAAATGTAGAGCGTCATTGGTTTGCGGGACTGGGAAGCCCGCGCATTTAAATACGAAACACACACCACTCGGGTCATTGTATTCGATCAAATGGCCTTGCGATCAATGAGCATAAATTTAGACCGACCTCACATCATTGTGGTACTTCTGCCGTCTAAGTTGTCTCGGATAATGAAATAGGTGCATAGGCAGGGAGAGTCACTCTTCAAAGCAATCTTCTGAACGACGTGGTTTCATGAGGCAGGGAACACCTGCTCTGTATTTTGCTAATGTAAACTCTCGACTTTTAAGGCGATATAAAGCAAAGTCTTCATTGATAATGCACAGGCTGTATGCTTTGCAACAAATCTCGTTGTCAGGTCGGTCCTCACATGATAAAATGACACAGAAAGCAAACAGCACCATGTCCAACTTTGTTCAAATTTAAGGTGAACTTTGAATGTGAGCCGACCAATGCTGTTTACCTTCTTGAACGTACTGCCTGTAATCAGCAGTGTACTGCTCAATGATGCCCTTCAGAATACGAGTTAATAACCACCGGTGCCATGCAAAAACACTTTTTAATATTCCCGTATCGAAACATGTTAACCTTTCTCGCCACGTTTTCTGTGACGTAGAAGCGACCATATGGGAATCAGATTTTCGTTTTCACCACGACCGCAAAATTCAGGAGTCCTACCTTATATATATGTTTAATACTGCCGCCTCGGGTAATATTGAAAGCACCGGGAAGCTCACGTGCTTGTCTTCTGATTAGAACATCGTCGCTATAGTCGAAATACAATTCCTTGTAATTTAACCACGACGCCTGCAAAGCATGTTGCTTCTTGCTAACATGTCCACATATCCTCTTTTTTTAACACTGTTTGGAGCCACTATTGTATCGCATGCCCCCTTCGCACGCAGGTCTGCGGTAGAGTGGCGTCTCCTTATCTTAATCGTTGACGATACCCCGAGACTGGGGAATGCACTGCCTGAGGTGCGGCTCATCGCAGCCACCCCAAATGTTTTTCGTTTTCCGCCACCGTAGAAATGACTCCTTTCTTGTAGGTTTCTTCGAGGGTGAAGACGACGCTTCCGCGTCCGTGACTACAGCCATTCACGTGTTGTGTTCTAGCCAGATGTTATCACCCCCCGTGTTGAAAAAAAAAGCTCGTAGTTGAGTTGCTTATTATTGTTTTCACTAACACTCTATTTCAAGCCACATGCCCTTCCCACGTGTCTTTTCCCTTTCCAACAATTTGGTAACGAACGTCTTCTGTAGTCTCGTTCACCCCAACAAAGGCAGGACCACCGGCCGAAGCGTTAGTAAAAAGAAAAATAGAAAAATATTCTGTACACTTGAGCACGTCTTATGAGTTGTGAATGCGAAAGCACTCGTGTGCAATTGAAAGCCACTGAGCGCGGTCTTTCGTGTTGTGAACTCGTCGCGGGCATGCGAGTGTCTCGAGACGCTGGGCGCGTTTTGATTCGGCCTTAGTGAGACGTAGTTAGAACGCAGACGAGTACTGGTGCGCACAAGTAAAGCGTGGATGACAGAGGTTTTCTATAGCGAGAGCGAGAGCAATTTCGCGTCGCGGTGGTGCCCTTTCCCCACACGTGACACCTAGCGCGTTAGTGCGGCCTCAGGCGTTCCCTTTCGCCCGCTCTGCTCGGTCGAGGCGTGCTCATGCGATACCGTAGCAGCCAATGGGAACTTAAATGCCGTTTCGCTGCTACAGATGCCGGGCGCCAGCTTTTATTGCGAAAGCAATACTGCTCGCACTTTCGGCCCATCGGTGGTCGTGGCGCCTCCTTACACTGCTGCGCGTCAGTGGACATAAAATAAGCTGATGATATATGTATATATATATATATATATATATATATATATATATATATACACTTCTTGCGCCGGCGAAAACACATTTGTGCCACCTACTTTTGCAGTTCACATTCATAGTATCAACTAGAAGACGCAGTACAAAGATCATTTCACTTCCACAGAAATCTATATTGAATGTCTGATAATGTTTCATAATGGTGTAGCTGACTTACTTTCGCTAACACATTTTGCTAATTTTTCAATGACAACAATCAAACCTCCTGAACACATGCACTGGTATAGAATAACACTCATCAATAAAAAAGAAAGATCTGAATTGTTTGCTTCTTTACTAATACATTATCAGCCAAAGAAACGAGAATGTCTTTTAATACTTAGCTTCTCATATGGGCATTGCACTATAGAAATCTGGAAGCTTTCATAACAGTTACGTGCTACAACCCAGGAGCAACGGCGACATTTCCGTAAGAAACTGTAATATTTCGTTGAACCGTTAATTCAACAAAGTGACCGTCTTAGCTGCTGCAAACCTAATTACGAAAGGACATCGGTGACACTCTCATAGTGAGAAGCAGCCGCATGACGACACCCACACTGACGCAAAAATACACGTCTTAACTATGAAACACTGACACGTGTCTCGTGGTAAGATGATAGGATCAGCTGTCTTGGCACTTACAATGTGAGAACAAAGCGACAAGCAAAACAATTACGAACAGAAATACACGAACTACTGCAAGCGATCATCAAAATACGTCAGGGCACTAAACTTCTAGCGTTTTCGACAGGAATGCAGCGTGGTCGATACAATGGGAAGGGAAATTGTGTTCCATGAAACGTGAAAGCTCTCGCGCTAAATGCGCCGTTATAAAACGAATTGTCGACCTGGAACGTTTCATCACAAAAAAACTGATAGCTCCTTAAATTTTCGTTTATTTATATTTATGCTATTTCTTTAGCTGATCCCAAATGTCAAATAATACTTTTTTTCAGTTATTTCACTCTAATTCAGAGCAAATTTTGTAACATTTGCTCGCAGCAACCACTGCGCAAGCATATGGAAAGAAAAAAAACTTTTTGTTTTCTATCGTTCGATCCTTCAGAAAGTGACTTCAACGAAATAAGACAACAATATTAGGTTTTATTATGTCGCATTGTCTGTGAAACAACGTAAGAAGTTCTGATATAAATATCACAGAAATAGGAAATGGCGAAAAAGAAAGAGCAAGGATAGCTGAAATTGCAGTTTATTCAAATGTTGCCTCTGGGTTCAGAAATTTGCACCTGCGTCCTTTCATGACAATTTTCTCAATAAAGACTGTTGGCTTCAGGATATGACCGAGAATATCGAAATAGGAAAATAAAAGACCGAAACAAAAAGAAAAGAGCACAAAATACAAAAGGGCGCACAAAAAGTAAGAAACAACCAACGATTTCTCTTGGACAAGGGCATGCAAAGGCCGTAAATGGCACCAAATAAAATTTCCCGCCTCGTCGACAATGCCGCCTATATGAAAGAGTTTTCTTAAACCCCAATGTCCTGTGCGGGCCCAAAATTCAATTATAAAGATTATAAAACACACAATATTTGCTAAATTTCCAAGAATCAGAACGATGTGTTGACTCCAGAAAAAAACAGCCTATGACGTGTCCTTATTTCCTAGCAGTACTATCCACCGGCTAAGAAAACTATGTTACCGGTACATATAATAAATTCTCGTAAAAAGCAATTTCCTTCTTCTTGGAAGCTCTTGTAAAAACAATGAATGGAGCAGCAGTAAACTTCTGCCTGTCTTCGCATTTATGTTTCTTTCCGTCAGCGTTGAGAACAAAGAGTTTGTGAAGAAAGAATTCCACAAGAAATTAACGTCAAGGTGGTTGTCAGTGGTAATGTGTTTATCACTGAGTCAGTACAGTGACAACACGTATTGCAACCATAGGTACGCGTCAGGCGTGTACTGCAGCGGGATTCTTCTTTCGTTATTTCCTAAACACACTTGGCATCGTCTAGCGCCGCCACCGCGTCGCCACCGAGTAGCCTGCGCGTAGCGCGCGAGTAGCCTCTGAAATGCATCGAGCGCCGGTGCGTGCGAACGCTGAGAAACAGGCCATGCGGCCACTATGCTCCTCTCTCGCACTTCTGTCCGGACATGCTGCGCCATCTCGTGGCACCGCCGAGAAATCCGCGCGTGGCCTCAGAGACAAAAAGAATGGCTCACCGGTGCCTGCGAACGCTGAGAATTGTTTCCCTGCTTGCCGCACGCTGAGTAGCATATACACGGTGACCCAAGTCGCACAGAGATTCATCGAAGACGGGCACGTGCCCAGTGCACCCATTGCGCAGCTCGCAAAAGCGTTGGCGTGAAGGTCGTTCTCTGAAAAGCGGTCCCTGTCAAGCGCATTGGTGGCGTAGCCTGCTAATGCGTCGGGTTGACGTCCTTGAGGAAGCGTTGCGACGCTGGTTCAATTCCTCCCAGCATTGCAGAAACGTAGGGAGCTTTGTAGGCACTGTAAAGCGGAACTTTCCC
This sequence comes from Dermacentor albipictus, assembly GCF_038994185.2. Lineage (NCBI taxonomy): Eukaryota > Metazoa > Arthropoda > Arachnida > Ixodida > Ixodidae > Dermacentor > Dermacentor albipictus. Next base: position 97,608,046 of record NC_091823.1, read on the forward strand.
ACTGACATTACCGAAGTTGTCGTCAAAGACTTTCCTTCAAGAGGGGCACATCCCTACTGGCACATACCCAGTGCTCCAAGTCGGAGTCAAAGAGTTTCTTAGAATAGCGGTGCCCACGCAGTCCCGCTTCTTCTAGGCGCGAAAGATCTTCGTTGAAGAGAGGCACGTATTTACACTTTGGCAACATGTATGTACAATTAATCCGATGGTTTGTTTAGAACCATGTTGCCTCAACACAACAGCTTTATGCGCGAAATATTCGACCACGGACAAAATAGTGACCAATGCAGGCGGGACACATTAATACATAGATACACGCTCACTACCGTGAGCAGCAGCGTCATCCGACTATTGATAAAATAGATTGAACGGTGTGTTCTTGAATGCATTCTGGCGAGTCAATTGGGTAGCATTGAAGCTGGGACTAAATAATCGATGCATATTTCAGGTTTGTGTGGAGGGACGCTTGGTTAACAATATGGGGTATAAATACTGCACAGGAGGTAACTTTCATAATGGGAACAGCGCGAACAAGATGACGACGGAGTGAAAAGACAAAGGACGAGCGCTGTGTCCTTCACTCCGTTGTCGTCATGTTCACGCTGTTCCCGTTATGAATGTATACCAACTCGTCCAGCTTTTCACTTTAATAAAGGAGGAAACTGTTCTTTCGAAAAATTCAAGTGACTTCATAACTGTAGGAGCCAAATGCCCTACTGGAGCTGTTTTTTAGAACTGCTTTTTGAAAGAGAAAATTCGTTTGAAATCGCACAATTTATATCAGATGTCCGCATACAAGCTTGTTTGAAAAAAAAAAGATACAAATTGGCAAAATGCAAATTACAGGACTATCAGCGTGCTTGTTGCTATTTTAAACCTGAAATGCTTCGCCAGTGATCTTTTAGGAAGATCCAAGCGTCCCATACGTAGCTGACAGTAGAAGAGTAACCAAGAAGCTTTCGTAATTTCTCATCAATATTACTTACCTGGCGGACGCCGTCACTGCTCGGTCTCGTTTACCGATGTGGCCATTGGAATATAACCAGAAATTGAATATTTCTCTGTATCTTACTCCCTCGTATATCCTCCCGACGAGCCTATGCAAAAAGGTGTATTTTTTGCGCTATGAATAAGTAATCAAAATAAAAAGATATTATCAACTTTCTGCTGCGTAATCATTTATAGAAATTTTTACACTACAATTTTTTGTAAGAGGAATGTTCAGACAATCATGATGCCTGACATGTATATCACTACCGAAGGTGATCTTCCTACGGTAAATATCCCTTATGAACGTAAAGCTTCGTGCATTATAGTTGAAATTTTCAGTTATGGCGAAACTAAATAAGCCGAAACACTGCAGTTTCTCCTTTCACTTCTGGGCATACAGAAGCCTGCAGTTTTTTTTTTTCACCGTACTAATGTGGTACAGATTCACACATATACAACGTATCCGATAATGAAACAACTCACGTACAAATAAATGTTTTCGATGGTGGGACAAATAGATAGCGACGTCACATTGGGGAATCAGTGGTACTATTCAGTGAACTTCTCTCGGAGTCCTCCTTCCCGTAACGCTTCTTTCTCGATTTATCAGCCTCATCTTTACCCAAAACCAAATTCTGTACCTCTTTAACTTTTTTGTACTGCACTTCCGGAATCGGCAAAGTAATCAGGCGACTTCCGGAAGAAATTACGATCACGTGCTGCGATAACGAGTTGCGGAAGTAACACCGCGGAACGCTCAGCTTATTTCTGTTTATTTTAACTTTTTTTCACTGCAGTCATTCTGCCGCTGTTCCATGTTCCGGCGCAGAGTTCCTGCCTTGGGTTTAATTTACAAGGCTTTTTTTATGTCTTCTCTTCATATTTAAGGGTTGTTGCTCATGATCCGTGAATAAAACTTTTATACCGCATCACCAAGCGTAGTAGTGCAAAGTTTGAGGAGCGCGTCGTTTCGTGCTATTGATAACAACCACAATATTTTATGTTTGCCCCGCTATCTGACAATATAAGGCCTAAAACAGTCCAGTTATCGAGCGTTGTTGCTTACTGATTCATTTCTGTTGTGTAGTTTATTTGATACGACGCTTTAATTAAACCTATGCTCTTAGGTGCGAAATCGAAAGTGCAGTAAATGGCATTATTTGTTTTTAATATATGATGCTGCTAAAATAAATAAATGCTTAAATAATATGCTTATATTCGACAAACAAGTTCTTCCTTTGCATGTTTTCCTTCTGCGATAAAACGTTGGCCCTCAGGGCTTTGCATCTGTTGATTGTAGGAAGCAGTACAGTTGAAATTATTCTTTTTGCTTGTGAATCTGTACGTACTTTGTCTTTGCAATAGGCTGTGAATGACTTAGGATATTGTGTTGCTGGCCCAGTTGGTTCAACATAGGGAAGTGAGATCTTCAGTCCCTGTCGATTTCCGGCGCTCTCTTAAACTTTTCGGTAAATCTCACTTACATAAACAAACTTTCTGTACACCTTGCTTTCGAAGAGAAGCTCGTGTAGCTATGGCTACTAGCACGATTATAAATATGATGTCTGCATCATTGGTGTGGTGACTTGTATTGTCTCATTAACTAAATGCATAACAACTTTGCGGGCGCTGATTTCTGGCGTGCACAATCTAGGCAATATCGCTGCAAGTACACTTAGAAATACAGGTTTTAGTTGTTCACAAATTGGGCTCAAATATATTACCAATTCATGAACTCTTCGTTGCTTTATTAGATCTGATGGTGTAGTTTAAAGCGTCAGTATTGCATCTCATGTCCTTAAAACGTTCAGAGGTCGATGCCGCATTGATGAGTTGGTGGCTGACATTCAAATCGGGCTGAAAGGTTCTGAAATATTGCTGAAATTCCTTGATTCTCCGTACTGTGGGCAAAAGCGCTGCAGACGCTGTTTTTATTAGCTACCTATGACAGTTTTGCCAGCACTATGTGCATCCTTTATGCGCAGTAATAGCACTCCTGACTTTCGTTAGAGACTCAATGGGCTAATAGACGCCGCAGACCATGGTAGTAGAGCATTCTGCTTTATTAATGTCATCCGTGCTCGTGGATGAAGTAATGCGAAATTCATAGCCCGCGTTTGCTAGAGAGAGAGAAAGAGAATAAAGAGATGAGAAAAGCAAGCATGTTAATCGGAACATTGATATCCAGTTTGCTTTCCTTTGGTAATGAACTCTACAGACTTAACTGGTAAGGGATAGGCTTTCCTGTACATTATCTCCGACTACAAAAAAATCAAAAAGACCACAAGAAATTAGGACGAACGCTTGTAGCCACACAGCATGTACACTGTGCTTTTCTATCTTTTTTTTCCTATATCAAAGCAAAGAAATTCATGTGACCATTACATTCATAAGAAATCTGACCATGTGCTTAATTTAACACGAACTCGGAGCGTGGTTTTGCCACCATTGTGAACTCACTGCATTGTGAACGAAAGTGATCATAATGCTGCCTGCTACGTGTTAATTAATTCTCAGGTAGTCAGCACATTTCTGCAGTGTTTACGCTCTTGTTGCTTCAACTATTTCTACATGAGTTAACCTTCAGTTTTACCCGCCCTTACACGCTTCATCATGTCCGGTGACGAGTCATGCGATATCTCAAGAAGGTAATATAGTATCACTAAAAATGATTGGTTGGTATTATTGTCAATGAGTGAAATTTGCGTTTGCTCTGCGATGTTCGATAACGTGTCTACGTGCCGCTAGAACACCCGTTCGTCTTTAAACTGCTTCAATATAGTGTATAGAAACTATTTCTCGCAACTGTGCTAGCTCGCTTTGATCATACACTATTATCATAGGAAACAGTTTTTAAATGTTGACCTCTTCGGCCATTGCCGCAGCCATTGGCGCTCACACGGCGTTATCTGGAATTTCCCACGTAGTCATACAAGCTGGCGCATCTCGATATTTAGCGTTGCTGCGCTTCTGTGGCTTCGCATGTCGCAGACGCACGAAGCCATGTTCCTGGGGCTTTCGCTTCAATAACAGGTCTGTCTCTGAAGCGCTGTACCTTTCAATAGCACTATGAATACATGCAAGCGATGGGAGCAGATGCAAATAAAGCTAGTAGAAACTAGTATCGCTAGGAACCAAGCTCAAGCAGCCAAGTCAAAAATGGTCATTTCCACTTTTCGTCTCCTGGGACCATGACAATGGGCCAACGTCCGCATCAAAGCGCAGGAAATCGGCCAACTCGGGCATCTAATGCACTAAGCAAAGCACCTGCTAGCGCAAACACAAGCATCCCATGGCCTTTCCGCGGCTGGCCGTCGAACTCTTTCTTTACTCTGCTCGACCGTGAGATTCCATTTTCTCGGCTTGTCCCGCTTATTTCCGTTTTCCTCTTCGCTTACGAACTTCTAGGAACGAAAAAAGAATCAGAAAGAGTGGGTGCAAACCGTTCCGCAACGCAGCCCTACCCTAAAGCTACAAGAGCTCGAGCCGGTGCGCAGTGCGATTGTATCTAAAGGCCCGAGCGGCCGCGAAGAAAGGGACATTGTTTCCGGCACACGGGACATCTAATTACGGCCAAGCGAATGAATTGTACAGCCAGGCCGCAGTTAGCTTTCTCCCTATCCGTGCTTTTCTTTCCATTCCTTCTAAAACCACGGGGGCTGCGAAAAGAAATGAAAGAGAAAAGCGCGAGACTAGGGATAAAACTCGTTTCAACGTCGGGCATCCCAGGAGCTGGCCGCTGTTCATCCCGTTTTCCCGCTCTTCCGAGGTCTCTTCCTTTCTGCGTTCGCTTTGTTAGTCCCCGCTCTATACCGACTCTGTCTGGCCAGTACCTTCCCGCACTGCAGGTTTGATACCGGAATGGCTCCCTTCATTTCCTCATTAATGTTCTTCTTCTATTTGCTTCTTCGCTAAGTCGTTCCTGTTACGGTTCCAGCGCTTACTGCTCTGCGCGTGTGTGTGCGGCTGCGTGACCTTCTGAGATTGCGGTTTAGATTAACCGAATATTTGAGGCGGGCCACGTGGCTATGCTTGCGTGTGCTCGGCACAAACTGGGTCGTTCTATTGAGGGGAATGGAATACGTGGCTATGGGCGAAACAGAACGGCATGCCCGGTGCGGATAGCCGGGTCCGCCGTTCGGAAACACATTACGGTAATGGTACCTTGAACACCTCACTCTTGTCCTACAAATTTGAGGTAGCGGATCTTTTAAATTAACGCGAACTGAAAGAGGTGGAATCTAGCAATATCGTCTTTTCGTGATCATAGCAATCCCTTTGCTAAACATATCTAAAAATAAATCTGCAATGAAGCGCCAATCTGCACTTCATTTTTGGTAACAACAAAACTTTTAACTGACATTCCATCATGCTTATCATGCATGCCTACTTCTTTCTTTTTTTTTTTGCTTCGTCGAAAAGCGGTTGCTCATTTGACTAAAACAAGTTGTGCAATGATTGTTTCATAAAACGTACGATGAATCCATAACAGAGATTCAGCGTGCTTACGTTGAGACAATTTGATTGTGTAAATTATGCAGAAGCCTGAAGGATGAACGGTCATCATGAAAGCGTCCCCACGAACTTGTATCATGAACTCTGTGTAACAATAACAACGTAATCTTAAGAGGAAGCTATAGCTCGGCCCGAATTCCGACACCGCCTATTCAAATACGTGTAAAGCGCAGAAATGCTTTTGCTTGACATTTCTGCGTTTTACATGTATTTGAACAGGCGATGTCGGAGTATTTTTGTGAGATAACTAACTTAGGCTCACGTTTGTAGCTCAGACACCATTTCATCTATTTACATTTCTGCAGTAGCCTGACCTGCAGTTACTGGCCGTACTGTCTGTGACCTGTATTGTGTGTTGTTTATTATTCTTTGGCATTTGCGATCATGTTCGTTCTCTCCTCTTCCTTCCTTTCCGTGCTATCTTCCATTTCTGTTTTTGTCCCCTCCTTTCTGAACAGTAGGCAGGTGTTGTGCCCCTTCCGGTGGCAGTGGCCGGCCTGGTCCTCGCTTTCCTTTTCGTCAAATGTAAATATTTTTGAAATAATAATAATAATAATATTAATAATAATAATAATAATAATAATAATAATAATAATAATAATAATAATAATAATAATAATAATAATAATAATAATTTTGTGACAGGAGCCCTGGACCGATTTTAATGAAACTTGTGGCACTTGAACGAAAAACTTCTAATGAGTCTTGGAAACGGAAGTTTCATTTATGGCCTACAATTTTTAACAAGGATCTTTATACAGCTGTGCATTAAAAAAACGTAAGCCCGAAGTTAATAAATGTATATCTCTATTGTATGGAGATAATATATAAATTATAAACACACACACTCGCATATATATATATATATATATATATATATAGCACGATTTTCTTGTCAAACGTGTAACGTCAACACTGTTACGACTTTGCACCGCTGCACCACGATTACGACTTTGTGGTCCCGTAGCGCTCGTCACCCGTTTCGTGACAGAGCGTTGGTAGCGAGGACTCCCAGCCAGGCGTCGATGAGAATAACAAAAGGGACTTTATACGCTATATACAGGTCATTATACAGGACATGAACGGGTCGGCACTGGGGCCGAGATCTCACAGCAAACGCGACTGTTCCCGCACGGCGACGTCCGGCGAAAACGCGTGACACATCTCACCCCAGTCGAGTGCGGCACTGTGCTCCCGGTGGGTCGGCGGATCCGGTTTTTCAGGCGGCGTGTCACGTCTTTTATAATCCCCGAGGAACCATTGTCACTCAAACGGCCCAATACAAAGTCAGCACTCGGCGGTCGTCCGAGAGGTCCAACCAGCGACCGCGCTGGCCACCCGGTTCAAAGTTCGCGCGCGCGGTGACCTCCACGCAAAAGGAGGTGCGGCGCTGGCTGTCTGGCACTCGCTGACACGTCTGAACATGTTGCTCGCCGAGGCTTCTCTCACAAAACACCGCTGCCTGACGGCTCAGCATCTTGACTTTTCAAGGGAAAATTTGGGCGCTCGCAGGATAAATTCTGCATCTTGCAGATTCGGAATCCGGGCTTGTGGTAATTGCACAACAACACCACGACAGTGCAACCCGAAATCTCGCAAAATATTTATGCTTATGCTTATGCGCAAGGTCACTCGCAGACATCCGGCAATTCGTAACGCCAGGTCAGGCGGATTCCCGTGTACAGCTGAGAGTGAAGACTGATGTGTCTGCCTGTAGGAAGGCAGTGGTTGTTTCCGACGAGTCAGTTATTATTTGAAGCAAGAGATCGTGCTGCACATACGCGGCAACTGATGTCCTCTACGCACGCACTTAAAAAAAAACAAAGTTATGTGTCGCTAGCGGGTGTTGACATGCCCAACTGAGTTCTATCGTCAATTTTTTCGATGGACTCATGGCGGATGTAACACGACATCCTGGCAGACAAAGAGCATCCTGCAAACGCGAGAGCTCAAAAAGACGCTTGCGCGTGTCATATTCTCCGTTTTCACACGTTTAAAAGGAATGCGCCGTAAAGCGCACTAAATTTCGGAAGCAACAACAGTTCTTGATTATAGACTATACTAAGTAGAAGAGCTTGCTGTTTTCTGGGAGTATGGTGAGCTATATGCTGCGTAGGAGATTGGTATAATTTGCCTAATACGGGCTTCTAAGAGGTTCTTTCCGATTTTGTCTATTTTTGTGTGTGTTCGAGATACTTGGGTCAAGAAAAGGCTGATGTTAGCTCGATGAAAGTAAAATTGGGTAATCGTATCCGCTAAGCCGTAACTCTTTTGACTCACTGAGTTCCTCCGCGTGCGTGCGCGCGCTCACCACGGCTTTCCTCCCGCACCCTTTTCTCTCTCTCTCTCTCTTCCTATTTTTTCCCGTGCCTCAGAGTAGGGTACCAACCAGACGCATTTCCCGTTAACATCCTTGCCTTCTCTCTTCATTTCCTCCTCCTGCTCCTCGTAACAAGAAGGCACGCACAAATACCACGAGTGCTACAGGAACGTCAATAAAACTTGGTGCTGGGCTAGTTGGTGATGCATTCTTTAAAACTGATGGCAGCGCTAAAAAGGAAGAACACACGATGAAAAGACGACACGACGACGAGGAAACGCTAGTGACAACTGATTTTTTTTTTCGAGAAAGTTCTATATTTAAGAGAATCACAACACACGCGCACAACCGAACTGATGCAGCCTTCTTTATTGCCATATCGAAAACATGCACGCGAAGTGAAATGATAAAACACCCAAGCAGCAAGAAGTGAACACATGACCAATTGAAGAAAAGCCATAAGTTACGGTTTTTCAAATTTCCCCAGAAGTGTGCGCTCAGCCGAGTGCAAATTTATTGAAACATCGCTGATGCACAGACCCGCCTTTTTTTGTATGTGGAAAGCTTCCAGCAAAACTCCAGCTTTAGTGCTTGCACTTCTGCCCAGAACATTTGCTTCTTTGAACCGTGGCACGCACTCGCAAACCATCACATGCGAAACTAAATTCGGAAATTCGCCTTGTTTTGTTAAGTTTTGAGAGTGTTCCCTTAAGGGGTCATCGAAGCAACGCCCCGTCTGCCCGATATAGCACTTGCCGCAGGGCAGGGGAATAAAGTATACCACTCCTAGGGCACACCTGACGAAGACATCTTCATGCTGCTTTTTGCAACCACGCCGACCTTCACCGCAGATGCGGTGGTACAGCCTCGCCAACTTGTTTGGCGCAGAAAAAACAAGCGGCACGTTGTACCTGCTGGCCACCTTTTTGAGGTTGTGTGAAACCTTATGAATGTAAGGCATCACCTCAGGTTTGGTCTTCACGCGTTGAGGTGCAGCCTTCATTCGTCGGGGGCCAAATTTCTTGAGGAGGGTTTCAGCGACCGCTACGAGGACCGAGCAAGGGAAGCCTGCGGCCAATAGCCTGCGAACTCGATAGTCAAAGCTAAAAGGCATTTCGTGCGGGCGCGACTTTGAAGTGCCGATTCCATGCAGACCGATGCAACTGCTCTTTTCATGGTCTTTGAATGAGACGATTCATAGGGCAAAAGTTCTTTCTTTGCACGTGGGAAATACGCCCAACAGGTGTGTCCCTTAGTTATCCTCAGCCTGAGGTCTAAAAAACGTATCTCACTATTTTGCTGAAGTTCATGGGTAAAAGTCAGGACTTTACCATGGTCATTAAAGGTAATTAAGACCTGTCGCACAGAATCATCAAAACAAATGTCATTACGATCTTTTAAAAAGATCGAAAAATCGTCGACAAACCTAAAAACTTTTAAAACCGGGCCTCCAATAAAATCCCGATCCAAAAGGCGATCAACATGAGCTAAAAAGGTGTCGCATAAGATAGGTGCAACGCAGGACCCTATACAAATGCCACTGTGCTGCAGAAAAGGCTGCCTGTCAAAAAGGATAAAAGTGACACTCAGATAAAATTCTAAAAGCTTTCAAAATCATCAAGAAGCAGTCCTGCTGTGGACTGAAAATAGAGTTCGCGTGAATTTTCGGCAGCCTCCTTCACAGCAACTATGAGTTCAGGTTGAGGGACAAAATAAATTAAATCCTCAACATCCACAGAGAAAGCATAACCAACAAGGCGGTTATTCTGGAGAAGGTTAGTAACTTCTTGGGATTTTTGGTCAGGAAGGGCTCGTTCACTTTTATCGACTTAAGCTTGCTTAGTAGAAAGCGGCTGACACATTGCTGCCAGGTTCCGTTCTCACTAATAATGGTCCTAAAAGGGATGCCAGGTTTGTGAGTTTTTGCTGTGAAGAAAGCATTCAAGGAGTTACCTCTGCAATTGGAGATATCATTGCCTAATTTTGCCAGGTTCAACTCTTTGCAGATGTTCATGAACCTGGTTTTTACATGCACATCGCTTTTCTTCACTCGCACAAAGTTCTTCTCTGCTGCCTGCAAGGCTTTTTCCTTGTACATGCCCGCGTGCATGACGACGAAGCCTCCGTTTTTGTCCGCTTTAAAAGAGAGAGCTTGTGTTCCTTGACATATGCGACAATCCCGTCTAACACACGTCTCGAGGTACGACTGGCCGTGTTGGGAGCAAACTCCGTCGTCGTGCCGTCTTTTCATCGTGTGTCCATCCTTTTTAGCGCTACCATCAGTTTTAAAGGCTACAGGAACGTGTCGCCGTTATCAAAGCTTTGAGGCCAAGGACGGAGTGTACTCAAGTGGTGCGCGTACATTAAAAATTCTGCATTCAAGTCGAATAGTTTTTCCTGCTCGATTCGTATTCGATTCGAGAATTCCATTTTATGCACTGAGGAATATTCGTTCCGTTCGAATGTTGTAACGGGCAACAACATGCGCGGATGTTGGATGATGTATAACGGTACACAGGCGGAAAGGATGATGCAACTGCAGTTTCTTGCGTATTTTTCTGGTGGAGCATAATAAGGGTTGCCATGCGGATTAACCAGTTCCCGATTGGACGCATGACAATAAGGACTACACAAAAATGCTAGAGGTAAATAAGAACGTATTTGAGTTTAGAGCAACGAATTTGCTTTCTCTTCTATACGCAAGGATAATTGGCCGAGAGCAATCATTTTCTCAAATTCACTTTGCTTGCGTTCCTCTGAACTGACATGCTTTACTGTAGTACTGTACTTAGCTCCTTCAACTAACACTACACACTACTATACGCACCTGGTGAAGAGTTGCTCCTTTATTCATTAGTCATTGTAATAGCGCATTATATGCAATGAGCTTCCTTTTGTTTCACATGTCCAGTTGTCTCAGTTGACCTGAAATATAGTTGTTAGCGGCAGGACATGCATCAGACAGCAGAAATACGGAATTTGTTGCCGAAAGGCTCAATGGAAATAGCTTACTCTGTCTAATATAGAGAATATTTGGTATTTGATTTGATATTCGAAAGTCGTTTTCCTAGAATATTCCTATTAAATTTGATTTGAGTAATTTGCACCATATCTTGAGTATTGTCCTTGCTCTACTGATAAAATGAGCCGTATTCGAAGAGCGGAAACGTTTTTGGCTGTGGAACATTTGCTATTGATTTTGGTTGCAGACAACGATGTCGCAACATTGATTTCTGACCCCTGCGGCTTCACTGCGACAGCAGCAGATTTTAAAAACACCCATGCACTATATGTCTGTATATATTCATGAGTCATCTGAAAAATTACGAAAGCATTCACTATGCCGTTATTCATAGCCTACTGTTGAGATATGAGAGTGTAATCTTCATTACCTAATGCGCAACTCGTGAACCCTGTATGCTTAAGATGGTGGCCTTCAAAAAGTAAAAGCAACCCAATCTTATAGCGCTTTCTTTATGTATATATATATACGTGTGTGAATATCTTTCCGCTTATACAGCAAAAAGAACTCCGAAAAGTAACTACCAGCGCATAATGAAAGCAGCAGCAGCACAACAACGCGGACTTTAGGAGGAGAAAGATCTCTAATGGTGGGTAACAGTGCGCTACCTCAATAGAAAGAAACCAGAGATAATACTTAGAAGGGGAAGATAGAAACGCTGCTTTCTTTATTACTCGGAAACCGACTTAATGGCCGATAGCGCCTGGTAAAAAGCAAAGGGAATACAGAAAAATAAGTTAGCACAAACGTCAGAAGCTGAAAACCAGCGACAGAGCAAAAAATAGTATGACGAAACAAACAAACAAAAACCTGGCGTCGCCAGAGACACGTGTACGAAAAGTGATGTGAACAAAGCGTTGCTGCGAAGAAATCGCATGTTTCAGCAGCCAAACAAAACAGTCAAATGTAGCTGGAGGAAACGCAGGCCGGCTGGCAATCTTCCAGCGCCATGCGCGGATAGAGTGAGAACCGCACGAACAACTGCAATAAATGCCATCCCGCGCTTTCTCGCCAGCGGGTAGAATGGGGTAAGACGTGCCAAGCGGTGATGCCTGAGCAATCGCTCCTGACTCCATGTTCACAAGAAGACTTTAAAGTTGGTTGTATATTCACTTTTTCCCGCAATAAATTGTATTGCCTACGAGCTAAGACTAAAGGAGAAGGTATATAGTCTCCTCACCGAGTCCTGGTCCCGCAAGACAAAACAGCAACAGTGACTATCAAGGCACACAAAGCAACCACAGTTTCGTAAACATGCCACTTATATGTGTCAGTCACATGAACGCAGGAAGACGCCTCCTTTTCCTGAGGAGGTGTTGTGTGGAGGTTGTTTATTTTGTTGTGCCGCAGCCTTTTGTTCCGCGGTCAAAATTGGCGCAAGGGGCAACGGAAACTCGTAGAGCACTGACACGGCGCTTCAAGGCTGTTATACAAAGTCTCGCTGAGCTTCGCGCTTCAATGGGTGCGCTCGACGTGTGATCGTCTGTCATTGGCGACAGATGATCTCGAGAGGTCGTCTGTGTGCCATGGGCAAGCGGCGCGCTATATCTATGTCGTATAGCGTTATCCTCGTTCTCCGGCATGGTTTTCTTTACCTGTCGTTATTTTCCTTGGTTTGCGTTTATTAGTTATCTCTTCTTCCTTTATTCTTGACTTTTGGTGAATGAAAGAAAAACGTGCAAGGTATCGTTGGCGCTGTTCGCGGTTAGATCCCTCATTGTTCTGCTTGAATCACGTTTCCGGATATTTCAACGGTACTTCCTTCTTTATTTCCCACATAGAAGTCTGGAAAAGCTATCTGAAGACGAGCTTCCGCTTTCATGCAATCTGTTTGATGCCGTGTGAGTGGGTCACAGCTATTGCTTTAGAATTGCAGCTGCTCGTCTTCTTTGTATTCTTTTTATTCTTCTTTTCATCTTTTTTAACCTACGTGAACAGTCACAACTCGCCTTGCAACAATTGTCACATTCAGAAACATCGATTCCTGCTTGTGAACTTACAAAGGTACAATTTCTAAGAACGCCATGCTATGTTTACAGTGGAATCAAATAAAGACGAGATGTAAAACAGGGCTCATCACCGCTGATCTGAGACGCATGAACATTGGCCATGCAAAAATAAATAATAACTAAGTGTGGGAAGTGACAATACAGTCTGTATGTAAAGTTGTTTTCTTCTATGCCATTACGTTGTTTCTTTATTTGCTACAAGGTATTTCGTAAAGAATAACGTTTAATCCGAATCCTTTCGCATAGGGGATCGTCTGACTCTTTGAAAGTAAAAAGTGTCCTTCAAGTTGTTCGCTGTTGCTGACCCCTCTACGAGTCAGTTCCAGTTCCATGTACGAGAACTGCGTTGCTTGTCAAGCCTAATATGGCACTGAGATGCTCCTATTAATCTACAGTAAGGTTTTTGGTGAGCGTGGGAGAACGTTCAAAGTTTTCAAAAAGAATCAACTCTTAAAGACTAACTATTAGGTATTCGAATTCGAAAATCAACTACTCAATATTTTAGAGTATCGAAACTAGCCATATATTATGGCAGAACCAGCTGTTAATGTTTGGTACCTATACTCTGTCTAGTAAACAAGATACCGACAATTTAAGAAATGAAATAATGAGAAAAGCTTTTGAAGCAATGCCGAAACAGAATTGAGAATGCAAGCATTGTTTCCGCCTTCGCGGCAAAAGCCTACAGGAGAACTTGTGAGGAATGCATAAGCATTCCTTGGCACAGGAAAAGTGATGGGTAGGCATGCATAAGCTAGGAAAAGAAAGTAAGCAAACTTCAAGTTACCGCCGAGCCAAATGATGCTTACGCATTAAGTATACAATCGTCGGAATTTCTGTAGCATTTCATCAGTTCTCTCCTACAGTCACATTACCCATGCGCATTACCGATGGAGAGAGAGAGATAGGGTGATTGTGAAGAGAAAGATGCGTTATTTTGTGCACCCCCTTAGGCAGCACGACTCAGCGCTTTGGGGAAAGGGAGGGGGTCAAAAGAAGAGAGAGGAGGTCGAGGTGGTCACACAGCACTTGGCTGTCAGTGGTAGCCAGGCAGCGCATTCACGAATAAGACAACAGACCCGTGTCGTCCAGGAACGTGAGAAGGATGAGACCTTTCGGGTGGATGAACGCCCTGAGAGGATGTTGCGCAGAAGGAGAACATGCACCCGACGCATCACGTTGGCCGGCGCAACAAGCGCGCGAGAGAGTTGCAAAAGAAATACGGCAGCAACAAAGAAACCATTTACGCAGATGCGGCACATTACAAGCGGCGACGTGGTTTCGCCGTCGCAATCACGGTCCACAGCGGATCTTGCGTCGCGAGCGGGTTAAGCTGCAACTTTTTTTTTGTCTAGCCATTCGGTATGCGCCATCGGGTGTGGCCCGTTCTAGGCCAGTTCTACAGCAAGGGTATGTGCCACGGCGACCCAAATGGCACAGAATCCCTAAAACCTGCCTAATATGAAAATGTTCTCCTGCCTAGTCGATAATGGGAACAAATTTCATGGAAAGTACAGAATGGATCTTTGTGGATGGGGACCTCCTTCCAAGCCTGGCTGCGCGTGACCGCGTGGTACGTGAAATAGCGCCTTCTCCTGGGTGCCTGCTCATTAGAATTACATCCGAGCAGGTTACCTGAGCCATATAGATGGGCTGGGAACCACGAGATGTGGTATCCTCATTTGCTGCTCTCCCGACTTCTCTGAAGTGCTATTGGAACACACGCACACACACGCACGCCTATTTTCAGGTGCGTGGTTGTCCCCCCAGGCCGGCCTTTACGAGGGCAAAGCTGACACCACCATACCCACGTGGACTAATGTGGATGTGCACAAGGAGGTTATTTAAAAGAGGACCTGCTTATGCCGAAACTCTGCAAAGCGTCTAAAGGTAAGCACGTGAAATGGCTGATTCACCATAGAGAAAGGAATATATATTCCTTTCTCTATGGATTCACCAGATGGGCGAAGCGCATGGCTGATGGAGCCAAGCAGGCGAACATACCATTTTTGCTAGCAATATTTTTCAGTACTAAATGTTGGCTGGGGCACTTGTTTGCTTTCTGTGAAAGTATTTCACTGGCATTGCATTGTATACAAAGCAAGAGAGACATGTTTGTTCGTTTCGCTCGTGGTTTCTGTCTTCTGACCTATTATCTGCAACCTCAAAAAAGAATGAGAAACACACCCGCAACATGAGATACATTTATCTGCCGGAGTAAGCCTCGGTATCAGCTGCTTTCATTACGATAACAATTCAGATTCCTTTCCGGGGGAATTTTCTCTGTCATCGTGAGTGTGCAAGCATAGTTCTGTACAAAACATAAATATTGTTACAAGCACGGGGAAAAGGGGTTTATTCAGGCGTGCGAGAGCAGGAACGGCAGGCTACGAACAGCAGGAATGGCCGCTGCCGAGTCTTCGTTCTCCTCTTCCGCTCTCTTCTTGATCCCCGCGTCCCTTTGACGCGCTTGGACGTAACATACCTCCCCTCGCAGACAAAGCCCCCTGGGCGAGTCAACTAGCTTGTCGTAGCGTGCATGATTTCAACCGTGCGACATGCGCGACGTGTGTCCTAGCAGAACGTCTACCAGTGTTCGTGAGGCGCGCGAGAGTATAGTTCACTTCGCTGACTTTGTCGATGACAACATACGGTCCATCGTAGTTTGCCAGCAGCTTTTGACACAAACCGCGCTTCCTTGTGGGCGTCCAAAGCCAAACGAGATCACCAGGGTTATATGTAACTGGCCGATGTCGTGCGTCGTAGCGGGCTTTGGAGTTTTCTTGTGATGCCAAAGACCGAAGATGCGCAAGTCTCCGAGCCTCTTCAGCGAGGCACAGCGTATCGGCGACCGTAGGATTGTCGTGGTGGTAAAAAGGGAGGACAGTGTCGACCGTATACCGGGGCGGCCGAGCATATAGAAGGAAGAAGGGGCTGTAGCCGGTCGTCTCGTGCTTGGCGGTGTTATATGCGTAAGTAATAAACGGTAGAACTTCATTCCAATTCTTGTGATCGGACGCAACATACATGGACAGCATATTTGTGATCGTTCGATTAGTGCGCTCAGTGAGGCCGTTTGTTTGCGGATGATATGGCGTCGAGTGTCTGAGGTGCGAGTGACACAAACGCGCAAGCTCTTCCACTATATCCGCCGTGAATTGACGTCCCCGGTCGCTTATGATAACACCAGGTGGTCCATGTCGTAGAACAATAGCGTGAATAAGAAAAGCGACACTTCGGTGGCAGTTGCTGATGGTATAGCCGCCGTCTCGCAATACCGTGTGAAATAGTCGGCGCAGACAATTATCCAGCGGTTCCCCTTAGATGACTTTGGAAAAGGGCCTAACAGATCAATTCCAACTTGCCGAAAGGGTGAGCTGGAAGGCGGCACAGGTTGAAGGAGACCAGATGGGGCAGTGGTTGGGCGTTTCCGACGTTGGCACTGTATGCAGCTGGCGACATAAAACTCAACCGAATGTCGCATCCGGGGCCAGTAAAAGCGTTCTTGAATGCGATAAAGTGTGCGCACAGTGCCTAAGTGCCCGGAGGTAGGGTCATCGTGCATAGCCTGAAGGATTGCTGGCCGGAGACGCTCCGGCACCACTAGAAGGAAGCGTGCACCCGTGCTTGAGTAGTTCCTTTTGTACAGGAACCCGTCACGTACACAGTAGCTGCTTGTTGCACTTGAATGGGCAGAAGTAAAGAGTGGCTCCAATTTAGTGTCTGTCCGTTGTTCTGTTTTGAACGCATCGATATCTGGAAAAGCGGGTGTCACAGAAGTGACGAGATGATCAAAATCGTCTGCGTCGCAGTCTGTCGTGGCAAGCGGCATACGGGAAAGGCAGTCTGCGTCAGCGTGTTTTCGGCCACTCTTGTAGGAAACAGTGAAGTTATATTCCTGCAACCTCAAAGCCCAGCGCGCAAGGCGACCACAAGGGTCGCGAAGGTTCACGAGCCAGCACAGGGAATGGTGGTCTGTGACGACTTGGAATGGGCGTCCGCACAAGTACGAGCGAAATCGCTGAACCGCAAAGATTACAGCGAGGCATTCTTGCTCTGTCACCGTGTAATTCCGTTCAGGTTTGCTTAATGAGCGGCTTGCATAAGCAATCACGTGCTGACGGTCGTCATAGCGTTGGACCAATACGGCACCCAGACCAACGCCACTAGCATCTGTGTGGATTTCTGTCGGCGCAGTAGGATTGAAGTGGCGAAGGATAGGTCGGGAGGTTAACAGAAACTTCACCTGACGAAATGCAGAATCGCACTCGGGTGTCCAGTCAAACCGTGCGTCTTTATGTAGCAGATTTGTCAGAGGATAAGCGACGTCAGCAAAACCAGGAATAAATCGGCGAAAGTAAGAGCAAAGACCCAGAAAACTACGAAGTTGCTTCACTGACTGCGGTGCACTGAATGCCTCGACAGCTGCCGTCTTGAGGGGATCAGGCCGGATACCGTTTTTGTCAACAAGATGACCCAGCACAAGGGTTTGACGGTCACCAAATTTACATTTCTTGGAGTTCAGAACCAGGCCGGCGTTTTTGATGCAGTTGAGGACAATATCCAGGCGCGTATTGTGCTCATTGAATGTGCGCCCGAATATAACAACGTCGTCAAGATAGCACATACAGATGTTCCATTTTAACCCACGCAAATGGTGTCCATGAACCTTTCAAAGGTTGCTGGAGCGTTGCACAACCCAAATGGCATCACATTGAATTCGAATAATCCATCCGGGGTTATGAAGGCTGTTTTCTCTCTGTCTGTCGGGTGTATCGGGATTTGCCAATATCCTGAGCGCAGGTCCACTGAAGAAAAATAAGAGGCCGAATGAAGGCAATCGATTGCATCATCAATCCGGAGCAGCGGGTAGACATCCTTCTTAGTCACGGCGTTTAATCTTCGATAATCGACGCAAAATCTCCAGTTACCGCCTTTCTTTCTGACGAGTATGACCGGAGCTGCCGAAGGACTCGAGGACTCTTGTATTATCCCATTTCTCATCATGTCGCTCACTTGTTCCCCGATTATCTTGCGCTCGTTAGGCGACACGCGATAAGGCTTTTGCCTGATCGGGCGCGCAGTTCCCGTATCGATAGTATGGCGCGTTCGTGACTCGGGAATCGAGAATGCTTTGCCCGGCTGCGCAAAGTCAAACACTGACAGATGCTTAGAACGCGTATACACCAAGGTATGGCGCTCCCTTGTGCTGAGCGACTTGTTTATCATAGACAGAAGCTTTTTGTCTGAGACTTGGCGAAGGTCAGCAGGTTCACACGGCGAGTCTGTTAGTACGGCTACGGACGCAGACGTGTATTCTGTAAAGTAGGCGAGTTTCAAGCCGTCTGGAAGCAGGACGGGTTCTGCCGAGCAGTTGGCCGTCCACAAGCCAGCTCGCCCGTTGCCGATGGATACCACACAATGAGGGACAACAACGTTCTTCACACAATTTAGATGCATAGGCTCTACGGAGGCATCGAAACTGTCTGGAACTGCACCGCGACATACAACCGGTACGCACACCGAGGTGGACGCAGGCACAACAGTATCTGCAGACACACAAGGTTCACCTTGACTGCAAGTCTCCTCTAAGAGCCCGGACGAAACATGGCCATCGACGCAAACTTGCCCCGTGCGACAATCAACAGTCGCACCACGCTGCCGCAAAAAGTCGATGCCCAAAATCACTTCGTGCGTCGATCGGGGAATAACTACAAACTCCGTCGCGAAAATTCCACCAGCCAGGGACACTTCAGCACTGCACACACAAACAGGGCGCAACGACTCGCCGCTCACTCCACAAAACGTTGCAGCCTGGTCCCACGGAAATACAACTTTGCGCCCCAGTCGACCTTTAAAACCGAGACTCATTACGGATACAGTTGCCCCGGTATCCACTAAAGCCATTGTAGGAACACCATCCACAAGTACATGCACTTTGTTCTTAATCATAGCAACTGCAGGGGGCATTTCTGTCGATAGCACGTGTCGAGCGACCTCACCCCCATCGGCCGCGCTAGCTAGTTTTCCGGTTGTGAAGGCGAGGCTGAGCGGCGCACTGGCGATGGAGATTGACGTAAACGCGGTGCACGAGAAGTTGGCGGTGGCGTCAAAATCCTGTCAGATGCCGGCGAGCGGCTCCGGAAGCTTCTCTGCCAATAATCGTTGCCAGGAGGGACGCCAGCTGACCAAGAGGTGGTGCATGGCGGTTGAGTTGTCCTCGTAGGAGGTGTGGTCCTTGTTGAAGACCCCGATCGACGATTCCACGTTGTTGGGCGACGATTGCAAAATCTCGCTATGTGGCCCGCGACACCGCATTGGAAACACACCGGCAGATGCCGCACATTTCGATGTTCTTGCACGTAGTCACGCATGTTGCTGTCGACTGCATAGCCAGCAGGTGGGTCCCATTCATCATGGCTAGGCATCGGCCGCCCGGAGGCGTGCGTGCGGCGAGGGCGTTGGTCGTAGTCATGATCTTGATAGCTCAGGGTCCCTCTCGTTTGTGAGGTAGACCTATACTCGACGGTCGCTGAGTGAACCGTGGGTTGCCATGCGGTCGAAACGGCCGTGTTTCGCATCTCGTGTGGTAAGTACGCACCAGCGATGCCGGGTGTGCAACGGTACATCTCTTCCCGATGGAGCAACTCTTCGCGAACAATCTGCCGTATTGTTGATGGAAGTTCAACACACGAACTCGGGTCTACACTTGCCACCGTTGTGACATGAGCCAGGCGAGCAAACTTCGGTATTATCCGTCGCATCTTCAGCGTCTCAAAGGTCCTGCAGTGGCGAATGACGTCAGACACGGAATCCAAGCTTTCTTTGCCGATAAAAAAATTGTAGACGTCTTCGGCTATCCCTTTCAACAAATGTCCAACTTTGTCCTCTTCAGACATGTGAGAGTTCACTATTTTGCACAGTTTCAGCACTTCTTCGATATAAGTCGTACAGGTCTCGCCGGAAATCTGAGGTCTTTGCGAAAGCGTCTGTTCGGCGCGTTTCTTTTTTGCGCTAGAGTCTCCAAAACACGCTATGAGCTCCTCTACGAAAAGCTCCCATGAAGTGAGCGTGTCTTCGTGATTCTCATACCAGACGAGTGCTGTGTCGGTAAGGGAAAACACAACATTTGACAACTGTGCGGTCGAGTTCCAACCATTAGATCGGCTCACCCTTCGGTAGTTTGTGAGCCACTTATCGACATCTTCTCCGGCTTTTCCTCCGAAAGTGAGTGGCAATATAACTTTCAGGGTGTTCCATTCGAACAAATGATGTCTAGCACAGAAGCGCAACACTAATCATTCCGCCACGGACGCTTTCTCTTTTCAAATCGAAGCTTTTAAGGGCTATTTTCCCCACTATCGGGTGTGCGTGTAGGAAAAAAAAATCACGAAGATAGTGCAATGCCGGGTCGACCCGCGGCAGAGGTGAAGCAGGCGTTAAACATTTTTCATACGTGAGCCGATCCCAAAGATAGTTCAATGCCGGGTCGACCCGCAGCGGAAGTGCAGCAGGCGTTAAACACTTTCCATACTTGGGCCGATACCAGAAATTTTGCAATGCTGGGCCGACCCGCGGCGGAGGTGCAGTTCGCCATGAGGGGGCCCAGATACACATCTCCGCTGGTCATGCTTCTTCACAGAGTGGAACGGTAATGAGTTTTTTTTTCGTGTCCTGATTGCGGACGCAAACACGTTTTTGCAGTAAAAAAAATACGACGTACAGCGCAAAGGACAAACTAGAACCGAGTTTCAGCTCTTTCATTTGGGCATTTTCTCAAATTTTATTTCTAGGAGGCTTCCCACTCCGGGAGCCATTCATGTACAGACGGACAGACAAATAGATCTATCTCGCATTTCTCCAGAGAACCCCATGACGTCCATTAGCTGCTGCTGCTGCTGCTGCTGCTAGCTGCTGCAACAGCAACAACCACAACAAGAACATCATCATCATCATCATCATCGTCGTCGTCGTCGTCGTCATCATCATCATCATCAATTAGTAGCAGAAGCGCCAGCATCAGCAGCCTACATCAGGGTACGCATATCGCTAAAATTTGAGGGGGGTCTGCAAGTAAGTTGTGTTTGGCGCTGCTGCACCAAAACAACGCTGGGTAGAAATATACAGATAGATAGATAGATAGATAGATAGATAGATAGATAGATAGATAGATAGATAGATAGATAGATAGATAGATGGATAGATAGATAGATAGATAGATAGATAGATAGATAGATAGATAGATAGATAGATAGATAGATAGATAGATAGATGGATAGATAGATAGATAGATAGATAGATAGATAGATAGATAGATAGATAGATAGATAGATAGATAGATAGATAGATAGATAGATAGATAGATAGATAGATAGATAGATAGATAGATAGATAGATAGATAGATAGATAGATAGATAGATAGATAGATAGATAGATAGATAGATAGATAGATAGATAGATAGATAGATAGATAGATAGATAGATAGATAGATAGATAGATAGATAGATAGCCAGCAGAACAGTGAGCCGTGCTTTCTTAGGTCTGCGACACTAGTTACAGTAGCCACTCTTACCTTATTGAAATATTTGTTTGTTTTTTCAGTGACGTAATTTCGCCTGGTATTATTTGGAGGCAAAATGAGAGTCAGCGATGGCCTTTAGCACTGCTGCGCTTGATGCGAGGATGGTAAGATCGTGAGTGATATCAGCGTTCTCTCATGTTCAGCTGCGATCGCAGTGGTCAGTTTCTAGCACGACCCTTAAAAAATTCGTCAAACGGAGTGAATTTGTTTTGCCATTCACTTTCAAAGGCAAAATGAAACGTTAAAAGAACAACAGCATTTGTACCTTTTTTTTCAATTTCGATCTCCCTAAGGCTTCGGAGAATGCGCATGCCTCTTGGTTGGTTGTCACATATAACGCATAAGGAGACAGCGTGGGACTGCATAACAGTTTCTTCAGAGATGAAAAGAAAAAACTACCGTCGTGCTAGTAAAGAACACACAAAACTGAAGTGCAGTTCACAATGTGACCGCAATAGCCCGACAGCGCAGTAGAATTTGTTCTTCTTCGCTATATGAGCGCGTGTTAGTCACGCAAGTACCAAGAACGTGCACTAGAACCAAGAAAACAAAATATCGCAACACTCATTGATTTGAAACTTGCGGTTTTATGCTGAGTTTCCTGACGTGTTTAGGAGACAAGTGTGCTCGCGTGCTCCTCACGAACTCACGATTCCTGGCATAATCAGATTGGTGGTGAGATTATTAGCTAGCAACTATCGCAGTACTCCACGCCCTGTTCGCCTCGGCACCAATCACAATACATTAAGCAAAATCTGCAACATGAATGTGCATTCTGGATCTTTCTTTCACAAGATGTGTCAATAATAAATCGATACGGATTTAGCTAATGAAGAAGTAAAAACCTTTGATATAGCCAATTTATGACGCTATATTGAGACTCGGTTATTTCCGCGAATAATGAGGTAAGCATTCAGCTGAGTGTCATTGAAGCCTAAGCTACCCTGGTTACCCTGCTTCTTGGTCAATATATTTCGCACCAAGACCACCACATTACAAACAAAGCCTGGCAAGTTTATTGACATTTAATAAAGGCAACGTAACTCATCGCAGTCACTTGTTATCACCATAGAAACATCAAAATGTCGCATGAAGTTCACGGTTGAAGAAGCAACAAAGACCAGCCTCTGTTGCAATAATTTATTACGCCCACCGTCGAAAGTGAAAAATAGATGAAGCGCTAGAGAAATCGATCAAGGAGACGCGAGTTTTGCAAAGTTTAAACCTCGAGTGCTAAGTGATCAGAAAATTATTCTTTAACCCTTCAATTAGGGCACTTTTCTGTCGCTGCATGATATCTTATACTTCCTTGTTCGGAAGTCTTACGAATAGTCCCTAACTCTTCTCTCACACTCATTAATCAACTTAGAGGCATTTCCCAAACTGGCATTAAACACGGAAACAGACACGAAGACATCAAGTGCCTGGAGCGTTTCGTTAGTACAAGCAGCGCAATGGTCTTTCTCGTATTTACTAGCGGGGACGTGACAGCCTTATTGGATTAACTGTGTTGATCAATGAACCAAAGCGGCGCCGTCCGTGATACACACCGTGCACTTGCTGCGAGGGTCTCTACCAGCACTTCAGTCGTCTCCGTGAACTAAGTGATGCCGGGCTCCGCCTTGGCTTCATGCCGTAACAAGTGTTTGTGCGGTCCGACTTAACATGTTACACGATGAGAGTGAATTAGCAACTGAGGACTGTGTTGAATCACAGCACCGCTAACCACCAAATATGATGGAAGGTGCAGCCGCGTTTAAGTGGGGAAACGCCAAGTAAATGAGCTTCCGGCGAAAGCCATTAGCGGCTCATGCATATAACCTCTAGGGTAGAAGTAGGTGTAAGTAGCGCGGATCCTAAATGTATTTAATGAACCTATCCACCAAGGCTTCGCTTTGCAGTGATCCCAACATGGGCGTTGAATCAGCCTGTTTGTTTCTTTCTTGTAGCTTCATCCCAGTACGAAAAAGAGAAGTACCTTAACTAGGCATATAGTAAGAGCGAGTGTAGGGCTCTGACTGTTTTCACGTGGCGTGTAGTCTTCCTTACTCTTTATTCTTTTGGCTTAAAGTACGCCTTGGAAGTAGCGAGAAGCCCACACACACGGGCGTATGCATGCCCCCCCCGCACGCACGCACGCACACACACACGCACGCGAACGCACACAGACACACGCACACACAAACATGCACTCATGGCCGCACGCACGCAGACACACACAAAACTGCGTTAGAGTTCTCATCTACCGTATTGTGGGTTATGGCACGCGGACCGGCAAAATACGCTGCCCGTGAACGTCATTGACGTCGTGCACGACACACTATGAAATGACCAGAGCTTCCCTGCGTGTTTAAAGACAAACTAAAGCGAAACAATAAATAAGCTTAGACTAATGGAACATTGCTTTGGAACCCTGCAGGCAGTCACTTCAAAAAAAAAAATTGTTTGACAATTAGATCAGAAAATGAAGGTCCAAGTATCAGTATTTGAATTTCGCGCCGAAACCCCAGCGCCGGTACGTCAGCGTGACGCCAGGGATTCCAAAGTATGTTTTCGCATTTGGGCCGCGTTGGCTCAGTAAAGGTTCCCGCAACTTGCCATGTTTATTCCTTGGTTCCTTTAGAACACAATGTAGTCAATCTGTACCGCTATATATAATTAGTAGGCCCTAGAAGATTCCATCAAAATCCAAGACGTCACAGCCCCCAGGAGCGGGAACTTAGGTAGGCGTCGCCACCCGTATTTCGTTCTTGCGCTTTTTCTGGCTAACCAAACATCTTATCGGTGTAAGAGTGGTGTTTTTGGTGGCGTAGAACGGTGATTTACTGATGCAGAAGAAATCATTTTTCACTTTAGTGGCCCTTTAAGCAGATGCAGATTATGGCTGCATCAGCGGTACATTCTTCACCATTGTCGTTTATTTATAGCCTAACACATTCCACCTGCTTTGAAAGAGGATACGCATATGTACGACTGAGCCACTTCTTCATTGGGGACCATGCGCACCACGAATCGTTTATATTTCCGAAGTCTTTCTGCAGCATTCTCTTGTGTTTCTCTCCTGCGGTGTGTAACGCACCTTACAGCATATATGCGCATGTTCTACGGCACTCACTGAACGCGGCCGGCCGCTATTTCTCTCACGTGCTAAGGTTGGATGTTCGAAAGTAAAAGACACAATGTGATGTTAGTTATCCTAAAACTGAGATCCGTGCTCTAGACCCTCAATGCAGAATATTTTGCTTACTCCTTGCCCTGCCTTCACCCACGTAACCCTAGTGCAAGGTAGCAATCCAAATTCCGTCTTCCTGCAGGTTCAGCGATTGTCTTCCACTTTTCTCATTGCCTCTGTATACTTTCCTCCTTTTTTATGCAAAGCATTCTGTATCATTGCTGCCACATTGCGGAAGGTACGTACGCAGATACGTTAGGTAGGTTAGGCCTAACCTGACTAACCAACCAGGCAGACAGGCTGGCAGGCACAGGCAGGCAGGCGACAATTGCGTAGTTATATGTTCATGTCTCACAACTAGTCACGGTTTTGATTTTGTGGAGCCCTTCGTGCCCCGTGATGTAAGAGGCGTGCTTGTAAACAACTATGGTGATGTGAGTTGGTAGACCTGTGAGGCAGATCTGTGCTCCTGTTTTGTCAGCTAGTTTGGTGGGAAATCCGTGCATTACTACACCATCGTAATCCTTCGTTCGAGAGAAGTTCACTACGTACTATGATCCCGGTATTAGAGAGCTTTAGCCACGTTTGAGCGTGTCCACAAACATAGTACCGTTCATGGTTTCCTGAGTAGCCATAGAGGTGTACGGCAGAAACAATATTGGTGGGGACATCTGGCGACGCAATATCTAGCCAGAAACCATGCAAACCTAATACTGCAACTTACACATTCTATACCTAACTGTTTTGCAAAACGTTTGTAGCCCAATAATCGCTAACTTACGTACTTTTGCAATAATTCCATTCGCAAATAACCCTGAAGCCGCAGAAAGGACATTCGGATGGACTGCCTGCCGTTGCACCGGTCGCTGAAACTTTTGCCGTAATGTTGTTTATAAAGAGGGCGTACGATGCTGACTACATCGCTAGATGCTGCACTTTCCGATTCGCCACTCACACGAATTTCGAAATTCAATTAAAATTCGTTACAACCGAGATTTGCTGGTGATGCTTTACAGATAATAACTGTGAGCTCGGAGTAATGTAAACTGCCAGTTATTTCGAGTTAGATGGTTTGTGTAAGTACCTCTTTATCAAAAGCAGCAGCACAGTTTAGTGGCATAAATTAGGGTTCGCATTCACTATGAGAGCTTAAACTCAAAGAAAAATTCAGCACACAAAATGCAGGATCGCTTATTATGTATACCTCAGGCAGCGTTCACAAACGTTGAAAGTGTCCTAATAGTATCGATGTTCTATAACATGAGGCCGAAAGATGTCCCTTTATTTAGAATTCACAAAAAAAGGTTTTCGACTAAAGAGCAAAACAAGTTGACAACCTTATAGGTTCGGAACTTTCTGTATTTTTTCAAGTTTCTGGATTTTAATCCCGCTATTGCAACTACTTATCACCAACGTATTTATGATAACCCCTCAGACTAAGGCTGCGCGCGAAAAAAAAAAAAGAAAACGATTAGCACACATAGGGGAACTGCATTGGCGTTTTTAAATATGCACCCATTGTACCATTTAAGAACTCCATGTGGAGGATGTTTATGCGCACCCTAGAAGAAGGATGGGCTTACACTCATTAACGGGAGCGCTTATACTGAAATTAGTTTTTACAGCTACGAGGGGGTAAGGACAGGTTTCAAGCCTAACGACCAGGTTTCCTGCAATACGAGATGCAAAATCTCTTGTGAAATGACGCTGTTTGATGACGGAAAAAATAACTTTTTATTGCGATTTCAAGTATATGGACACCCCAAGCCCATTTCTGCCGTCGCCGTCACTGTGCGGTTTTCTGTAAAGTCCGAGGGTGATAACAGTCGCCACGCACCGTATGTGCGAGTCAAAGCGTGCGATGGGATACGACGATGGCGGCTCAGCCTCACCCGCGCTAAGGGGACGGGAACTGGGAGGAAGAGCGCCATCTTCCGAGGCACGCGAGACACACACCGTTTCGAGGCCCCGGGGGGCGGCTGAGCGGTGAGGCGTTCTACTCCGGCTACAACTGCGCATGTGGCAGCAGCGCCCCGTCAACCGAGCCACGCCATCCGATGACCTGGATAACGCCAGAGACCGATTGATCGAATATCACGAGATCACCCTCCACTACCGCGAAATGCGGTGGAGATATCCTCGCCCAGATAAATCCTTAACAAAATTGCAACAAAGTACGTCGCGCCAGCTTCAGGCACAAACTTTTCTTTCTCCAGCTTTTCTCGCCCTGGTTCATCCAGGCCTATATCGACAAGAATGTACGCTCTGCGGCGCACCTAGAGCCAGCTTCCATCACATAATGTTCTTATGCCCTGAGCTCCAGCCACCCTCTAAGTGGCAACTCACCGACGTCGAGGGATGGGAGACCGCGGTGTCTAGCTCCAACCCAGCCGACCAAATACGGCTAGTGGACTGGGCTCTTAGGGTCGCCGAGGGCACAAACTCCCGGACACCCTACGCGCTCCTGAGCCCCCTCACAAGAAATGCTGTAAAAAGGCTCAAGTAATAAATGTTTACCACCACCGCCACCACCCCGTCGCGCGGCCGTATTTTTAGAGCGATCTGCGTTAGAGGTAAAGTCTAGGTGCGTCGGCAAATCGTAGTTTTGCGCGCGCCGTGCGTTTTCGGCGCTCACTTTGCGTTGAAGCGATATACAGCATGAACAACACTTTGCTTGCTGCTGCTGCCGCGTTTCCTCACGGCAGCGTTTTGGCAGCCAGTGTCCGGGGTCATTGAGTGGGATGTGTTCATGTTTGCTGCTAGCGCTGACACCATGCTTGTTAATTTAGCTAGCAAGCAAATATTTACAAGTCGATACGGCCAATAAAAGTACTATCCTCCCTACGTATGACTGTCTGCTAATTTGCTATCCCCCTCAATGCTCCACCTTTCGGGCGAAGCTGCGACTTTCTCTTCGTTCAGAAATTGCTCATCTGTATGATATAAACCATATATAACAAGATATCATTGCATTTCAGTACATTTATTACTTTTCAGGGCTTTCTTCTCCAATAGCTACACTAAAGTTACCTGGCTACCTTGCTACTCCCACCTAAAAGCAAAATTTAGATAAGAATTCTATGCATCCTAGTTGCATTTCTGGCCACTTGCGACCAAGTATAGTATAATCAAAAGGTTTGCTGTTCTTAGGAAGCGCAGAAGCCGCAAGAGAAAATCACGGAGGGTATGGTTTCACAGATTGCTGAAACGCTTGGGTTCGAATTCCGAGATTTTTTTCGCAGCCTAATACAGTATAAGGTACATTGGCCTCTAGGTATATGTATGCGCAGCCATGTAAATAAAGGGGAAAGCACAACTTGCTTAGAAAATACCTTCTTTATATATTACTCCTCCTGTAATCAACATCTTTCCTTAAGCGTATTAATCGCAACACTTAGTTTTTTTCGGTCACTGGCATGTAATTATTGAATAAACCAAACGCTCACATAAGGGCATAAAGTGTTTTGCTGAGTAGAGAGCGTTGCGAACATTGTACTGATTTCTAAGTAAACAACAAACCACTACTATAGCCTGTATTGCTTCTTAAGGGTGAGGTAAAAGAAATGTTGCCTAGTATAGTGGACATCGTCATAACCGCCTCGTTGAATTGTAAGTAAGAAGCTCGCAGACCGTCGATGAGACACATGAGAGAGATGAGATGCTACGCACACAACGCTAAGAGAGAGAGAAAAGGATGCATAGAAAGGCAGGGAGGTTAACCAGAGGCAGTTCCGGTTGGCTACCCTGCACGGGGGGAAGGATGAAGGGGGATAAAAAGAGAAAGAGAGTGGAAGGGGGAGATAAAGAGAAATAGAGGCGAGCACGAACAAACCACGTAGACTACACAGCGGTAGGGGGCGACGTTCTTACAGTCTATCGTGAAGCCCCGGTGACCGCAGGAACCCTAATAACGCGAGTAAAGCCTTTAGCGTGGATGTTCTATGGGAGTACTGACCTAAAGGTTTGAGTTCTGATAGTGGACGATTGACCAACTGGTCCAGTACTCTGCACAGCACTTGTGTCTGGTGCACTATATCGCGGGAATACACAGATAATATGTGCGAGCGTCTCACCGGTGTTGCATGTGGCGCACGTGGGGCTTTTGGCCATTCCAATAAAGAAAGCATACGAACACACAACGCTAAGCCTTCACATTATCCTATGCCTGCCACATTTGTGAAAGTTTGTCACAGTATATCTCGGCGCAGGATGAAGCAAATGTAAATTAGCGAACGCAGGTTTATCTTTTTTTAAATGTGTACTACGAAGCTGTTGTAGTGTATTATTTTGGAATACCAAGTTTACGGCACATGATCACGGTAGGCGAAGCAGCATACTCAAGAAAAAGAAAATAAAGGCAATGAAATGTCCGCAACAACACAGAGATAGCCATCGAGACAGCCTTGAATCAGTAGAAACGGAAGTGGGACCCAAGTAGACGGAACGATAAACAAGCACCAGTCGAACGTTCGGGGACCGAAGTTCCCAAGAGCGAGAGTCTCTTGGGAATCTCTGTCCTGCTGACTCCTCAGAGTTCTCCGATTCCCATTTTTGTTGCCAGAGACGCCCTTATTTCACTTATTTGACGACACAAAGTTATCTAACTGTTTTCGTTTTTTTTTTCTCTCTTTTTTCATAGCATCAAGACCTACCGGTCAGAAGCGTTTCCTAGCTTTGTCCCGTTGAGCTCTAAGCAATCCGCCTCTAAATTCTCTCTCGCACACCCAACCCCCCTCCACCTAAGCTAAGAGGCTTAGCTTTCGCTTTACTTGTCAATCGAAGAGCTTATTTTTCTTTCCATTAGAACGCAGCTTTCAGCTTGCTCTAACGGTTACACCATCAAACACATTCGTCGATGCATAAACTTGACTACAGAAAAAGTTTCTTGCGGCACAGCGCCTATTTTGTAATATATACATTTGACGATATAATAAATCAATATACAGTTCATGAAATATGGACAGACATGGAATCGGCTAAAACGACTGCAGTATCCAAGAGCACTCTTTTTTACGCAACCAAAGTGAATCTAGATGTGCACTTTGCCTTCTTCCCGACGTCACCTGATGCAAGAGAAGTGCGTGCGTCTTCTGTTGTATTGTTCACACAAACGCCTTCTTTTCTGTGGCACTGGCGATTCGTAGGGCTCGTATTTCACTTCAGCTCTAGCTCGGCAATTTTTATCTACGCCGTCCTTAGCGAAATAACGAAGTATTGGCATCTCTTCAGCCAGCTCCATGCAGTGTTTTCTTTCGAAAACGCAAAACGCCTGGGGGGCACATGCTATAGCTCGTAAAATTCGAGTGCATAAACTGCAGCGCCATGCGCTGAAGTTCACAGCAAGCGCAAAGAAAAAAAAAGAAACCGCCAGTGCAACAATGACGTCAAGTATACTCAGCGCCCGCAGAGGAAAAAATCTTGTACAAAAGAGGAAAATCCTTCCATTTGTGAGCAGACCCACCCTGCTTTCTCTGGCATGCAACACACTACTGATTATTTTTTGGCGGCTTTTGCAACCCACTCTAAGGAATTTGAGCATGTCCATAAAACATTGATGTATTGTTCGTGTAATTTTTGACTAGATTTTAGATAGCAAAAAGGTTGCTGCCTATTCGTGGGAGTGGAACATTGAGCCACGCTGTCTGTGTGATATGCCATAAGTTACGGCACTACACGTCGGGAAAGTTTTTGATGGCTGGGAGTTCCGTGATAGTATAATGGCACATAGGAAGAGCGAGATGGGAGATACCGTTTAAGGGATCTTCTCGTCTCGTAGAGCAAAAGGCGCCTCATAAGAAAGCTAACAACGCGCGAAACATTGAGAACGTGTTCGGTGCCTGCCTTTAGTGTGATTTCGTCATTGAGTAATGCATGGGGGAGAGGCAAATGAAAGAGTTCATGCTTATGAAGTCGCTGCCAACCGAAATCACTTTCAGCTTCGCGGAAGCCGCTAGCAGGGCGCATGAAATCAGCTGGTGTACGCGGCGTCCCTTACAACAGAGACCGTGAGAAGCATGTCCAAAAAAGACATGGAGGATTGCAAACGTGTTCTTAAGCCATGGCATGTGCTATCTCATATCGGGAAACCATAGTAAGAAAGTCGCCAATTCGCCCGAAAGGCGAAGCATGGGTTGCGATAGCAAATTTGTTGACAGCTATACAAAGTAAGGATAGTAGTATTATCGGCCGTAAGAACTTGTAAACATAGGCATACGAATTAAATTAAAAAGCCTGGTATCACGCGCGCACAAGCAAACATGAGCACATCTCACTCGATGACCGAGGAAATTCGCTGTGAAAACGCTGGAACGGGGAAGCGTGCCATCAGCAGTGAGCGAATCGACCTTCGTGCAGCGTCTCGCATCAACGCGATCTAAGCCGCAAGAACAGAATGCAAAGCGGACACTGTCCAAGTCCCAGATGGCTTTCAAGATACGGAGGCCTGGAGTAGAACGCGTTCCCCTCTGTCTAACCTTTCTCTGGAGCCTTGCGCGCGACGGAAGACGGCGCACTTCCTCCCCGCTTTCCTCCCTTTCGGCGCGAGATTAACCAGCGATTGCCGGCTCACCCTCGCACGCGTTCACTCGCACATACTGCATACGGCGCGTGGCTATGATATTATCGTCCTTGGACATCATACCAAACCTCACGGCGCCGGCGACCGTAGTAATGCGCCTATGTCCATATAATTGATATCGCAATAATAATCTACGCTCACAAAATAAAAATAAATGAAACTTACTGGTGATCTATTCCCGCATGTTGTCATAAATTTCTATCGCGCAGAATTGGGAACGAGTATCATATTTGCAAAGATGACGTTCTAATCAAAAGTAAGCTTCATTTGTGGTCACTGCAAGCGTGGATAAGTTCAAGTGTGTACGAAGTTTGCGCATCTCACACAGAAACGTTTTTGAGTATTCTTTTCGATGTGTATTCGACATCAGCGCCAGTTCTTGTCGTTGATCAATTTATTTATTTATAATACCCCAGAGTTTACACATCAGAGAGAAGAGGCGCAAAAAATACAAAAGTACGCATCGCAAACGTATATAAGATGAAATACAAAAGCACAATGTTAAAAAGCCAATACCTGTCCCACGAGTACAAAATCACCAAACAGTAAATATACTGTCGTACATATTCAATGAAATAGATTTGAAAAGGGATGTATCGGCGATAGAAGCAACTGACTGTGCCATGTTATTCCAGGCTATGAAGGCTTTTGGGTTGAAATTTCGTGAGCATATTACCGTATTTCATCGAGGGACGTCAGTCTGCTTTCAATCCTACTTGATAGAAATGATGGTGGGCCAATGAAATGCTGACAAGGTTGGTTATTATGCTAGTAAAGTTTGTGGAAAAGGCCAATGCGAGCCATTTCACGATGGTTGAAAAGCAGGGGAAGGTCAATATTTCATTTGAGCTTTGTAATACCCGCAGCGCGGTGATAACTGGATGAGATAAAACGGACGACGTGGTTTTGCACCACCTCAAGTTCATTCGTTAGGGTTGCTTCGACAGGGTCCCCTATTTTAGATGCGTATTATGGTTGGTTGCGTATGTCAGTGATATAAAGAAACCTTTTTCAAGAACTTGGAGCCATAAAAACATTCCTTCTAAGTTAGCAAATCTATTATTAGCTTTCGCTTATGTTGTTTCTATCAGGGGTTATTAGAAACGTGAGCTCAGAGATACCTATAAGACGAAACAGATTCTCATGATCTGTTATTCAAGTAAAACGTGCGGAGATTTACAATTAGTAACATGTTTTAAATGTCACAGGAAGCACACAAAGTAAATGCGTTAATGAAGTCTTCCTGAAGAGCAGCGACATCATCATCGTTATTTATCTTCTGATATATCTTTGAGAAAATATTAGTTGGTAACACATTAATGAAGACCAAAAATAATAACGGTCCCAGTACCGAGCCCTGCGGAACTTCTGAAAAAACATGTACCAGGAAGAGCTCTAACCCAATTAGAGTCGTGAGGGTTGACATTAAGGTAGTTCAGTTGAAAAAGTAATAAGGCATGACTAATCTTATCAAACGCGTTAAATAAATGAAGGGCAAAGCAGCCACTTATAATTCCACAACAAAGCGCCTGGTGAAAATAATTACGGAAAAGCAGTAGCCGAGTTCCACAGCAAAATTTCTTGCAGAAGATATATATATATATATATATATATATATATATATATATATATATATATATATATATATATATATATATATATATATATATATATATATCTTAGTAATGTGGGTAACACGTTTTAAATCATGTATCCAAAACCTAAAAAAGTTGCCAGGTTAATGCTGACGCATTCCTCTCCCATTTAGCGCTAAATCCTCATTGAACATTTTTTTCTTGTAGTGAGCCATTCTATCCTAGGACTCATCAGCTGAGAAATATTTTTGTCTGGTGTTAGTGGGACAGCAATGCGTAGCGTTTAATCATAAAGCCAGAATTTCATAGGCTTTAAACGAATGGAGAGTGGGTGGCAACGCCGACGCATGTCTGTGCGGAAACAGAGAGCCTGGTGTTAAGGCTCGAGTATACCCACATGCCACGTGGGTGGAAACAACGCTGGCTTATCAGCCACCGTGCCGGGCCAAGAAATGCGCACCTCTTCCCATTCGTTTCTTTTTTTTCTGGGAGAGCGAGTTCCAAACACCATAAGCCCTGCAAGCCTGTGCGTTCGGCGCAGTAGGTGTTTCGCTTAATCCTTGGCTTGCTCCTTTGCCTTTCGCTATCGACCGCCTAGATTTAGCACAGAGGCATCGTTCTCCACTTCACTCTTTCAACTTGCGTCCCTCTCTTCTTCTCACCCGCACAACAGTCGCCCCTTTACGTAATCTCGAGCAGCCGCACCTGTCTCAGGAACCGCAGACTTCTCTCGAAGCAAAATACTAATGAGGAAGAAGCAGCGTTGCACCCTACTTGCGGAGGCGCTGGTGACGAAGGAGGACGCGCAATGCCACCGAGATTTTCACACAGGCCAACTTATCACGCATTTCTGGGAATCGGGAAGGACCGTGGGCGAGACTGCCTCAGAGAAAAGGATAGCCAGCGGCGTTGAGGACTGAATTGTGTTTGGCCGCGTTTAATGAGGCGGCCGGCAGAGAGTTTCCTACATAGGAAACTCTATGGCGGCCGGGACTCGCACAGAACGCGCGTCTAGCTTGGAGAGCTGAGCGGAGAAGCCGCGTTCTGCCAGGACTGGTAGGGACGACTTTTTTTGCTGAAGAGCGCCGGCATTGAGAGCCGCAGATGTCTTGGCTGTCTGGATGTATGTCTAGATGTCTTGGCTGAGAAATTATGCGCGTTACGGATGAATACGTACGCGGTGTTCAGTAGACTAGAGTCGAATTGAGGATTCTTTCGCGCGAGCAGCATAATGATGGTGCTTGCGAAGAGTTTTTGAATGTTACTTATTCGAAAGCGTCAAATGGCCAGTTGCGCGAAAAAGGCGGCGTCTATCTACTGTACCAGCAAAATGACACCTGAGTTCGCATTGCCAATGGCTGCGATGCCACGTCACGAGCGCGCCTCCACGGGGCAGAGCGGACGAAAAGGCACACCTGCTGCCTCGATAGTGCGCCAAGTATTGCGTGATGGGAGAGGGCATCGCCGGGACGCCCCGTCATCCTCGTTCTCGGAAGACGGCACGCGGTCCGTGTCTTTTTCTCTCACCCCCCACTGCGCTAGGCTACTGCGCGCCTGCCGGCCCTGCTGGCCGCTGCTCCTCGGTTAGTCGTCAGTGGCATGCGGCGTTCGAATCGCAGGCTGGTGCTGCTTGCTGGCTCGGGCAGCACGTACCGCTATGGTACATTAATCGAGGACCAAGACTCTACGGACCGCCCCGTGGCGTTCAAGTCGACATTAATGCTTCCGCATTCCCGACTCATAACATGTGCTTAGGTGTCCTCAGATTCATTTTCGTAATGGTAGGGGCGGCGATAAGAAGGTGGAGGGGCATCCATGGTTTTGTATTTGTCCTATTGCGTATCCTGTATAGCTTCGTTCTGATTGTTCGTCTGACAATATCTTTTGTATTTTTGAGACTTTCATCTACATAAGTGTGGAGACATTTACATTGTATATTGTATGTACCATGTGTTCCTTACGTCATAGTCTTCCTTTGGAACTGTTGCGTGATAAGTCCTGGTGCTTGTGTGAAAAGACTATTTGATATGTAACCTTGAACCCTGTACGATGTATGACGGAACCACTCAAGAGATGAGGAGCAGCCGGCGCCTTAAATTGTGCGCCAACATCTCCTTATATCATATCAATAAAAAAAAACAAGTTTGAAAAATGCTTGCAGCAGAACGCTCCTTAGAGGAGACGTAACTTGCAGTGAATAACCTAAATTTTTTATTTGGCCTGGTGAGGGACCTTTTAAGCGTCCTCCAAGTTTTTTCTTTCTTTTTTTTCGAGCGCTAGGCTCAATTTCTCTGCTTCGACATTACTGCATCTAGGTTGGCCTTCTCCTTCACCAATTTTCCTCTTCCTTTCTTAAAATTGAGAGAGATGCTAGACCTCACTATCCTATAATGCGTGCCATTTAGCCTCCGTAATAATTCTACACCGTCCACTATGCTGGCATTGGCAGAGACTATAAAATTTATTTAGCTTGCTATTTCTCCATTAAGGCTTTTCCAGGTACATTACTGGTCACTGCGCTTCCTGGAGAAGGTATTCATTATTTGGAGTCTATATCTTTCCGCGATATCTAGCAAAATCTTTCCTCAGCTCCTCCTAGAATAAATGCCGTCATTGCAATTGCTTGTTCTCTAGCCTGCTATTGCATTAAAGTGGACCATGACTACAGTATTCTGAGGTGGCACCTTTTCGATCGGTTATTGAGCAACTTTATAAAACTGTTCTCTTTCTTCCTCATGATGGCTAGAGGTTGGAGGGCAGAATTGCCATACCTTTATTTTATATCTCCTATTGAACGTTATCCCGACACCGTTAACATCTAATTAATTTTGCGTGATTCATCAGTGTTGCCGGATATGTCCTCATATCTTCTATATTGCGATCTAATTGCACTCATCA
Source organism: Dermacentor albipictus (assembly GCF_038994185.2). Classification (NCBI taxonomy): domain Eukaryota; kingdom Metazoa; phylum Arthropoda; class Arachnida; order Ixodida; family Ixodidae; genus Dermacentor; species Dermacentor albipictus. The sequence goes on from NC_091823.1 coordinate 97,643,727, forward strand.
AATGTTTTTTTTTTATCTTGGTGTCATAGGAAAGGGAACCATATCTGTATATTGAATCGTTGATGTGTGCACCAGCAGAACATCATGACAATGTGACAGATTGTACGTGCATTCACTGTGCAGCGTAATATACCGTGCTGAATAAATCCGTCGCACGCCCTTACTAGGTAAAAATATCTCAATTGTGACTTATCGGTGACTGTGGAGCTAGGATTACTCAAAGCAAATACCTTGAGGGTGACGAGCTCAACACGGAAAGCTGACTCCAACAACGCATACGCGATCTTATTGCATTCCAAAGAGTCCTAAGACCCTTTTACCACTTCTCAACATTTCTCAGAAGACGTTAGAGCCTGAGAAAAAAAAAAAAGATGTACTCGATTTGGAAAGTGCCGCCACAACAGGACTAACTCTGGCCCATCGAAGGTCGTCTGGCTGAGCGTACAGAGTAAACACGCGCATTTTTAAAGAATATGTTCCTTCCTGCCTCGACTGCCAATGGTACCTGGAAGAATTCTTCAAAGCGGGGCCGAAGAGCTTCGCATGCGAGTTCCTTGCGTTGTCGTGTGCTGAGCTCTTTACCTATTTCTCGCCTTCTACAGTGTCTTTCACATCTCAATGTCCCACGTATCGCGAATGGGCATTCGCTTCGACTTGAGAACTTTTCGCGTAATTGTCACTTTTTGGTAATGTATACTGTCTCCTCGGGATTACGAGCAACCATCCTGGCGAATACATGCCTCACTCGCAGCTAAATCCTAATAAGAGCCCTGCTCCCCTTTAAAATGAGCGAACGCATATGACTGCATTAAGCTAATGCCAGCCAAATTAACGAAGGCGCCTGGAAACGCTAAAGTAGGGGTGTTGAAGCCACGGGCTCAGCGTCAGGGCTGAAGGCAGCCTGACTTAATGGCGTTTGGCCTAGTTTAATGAACTGTTCGCTACTTTGGCAGCAAGTTCGTTGGATTAGAAACTCTTTCGAAGAAATACTCTTCCATGAATGCCCGGACGCCTGGCGTTAGAAGGATATTTCGTGCCTTGTTTTGCAATTCATTATGTTATCTTAATTTGCAGACTCGATAGTTCGAATACATTTGAATGAACATAAATATCAAGATGTATTCATTGTGCTCATCTCAGCACTAAAGGACAAAGCAACTTCAAATATGCTTTTTTTCAGTATCTCCGCTTATAGAAAACAGTCATTTACCTCTAAATATATTGGTCTAGTCGTCTATTATCTTCTAGAGAATTTTTTCCTGCGCACTACCCTAGTCTCACACTTGCTCGTTAATCTCCCGATGACTCAATCGCAACGCTAAATTTTTCTCATAACGGTAGCTGTAGCGCGTATTCACATGTACTCGCACTTTATATATTTACAGGCACCAAATAGGTCTGGCGATCTCTCCTGTGTGTTCGTATATTTTTATTTCTTCCTGCTCTACTACTTATTCGCATATTAGAAAATATTTATAAACGTCGTTTCTATTTGATATTTTCACATCCTACAATACATTTCTTACAACCAAATGACTCGTTCACGTTCACGTGCGCAAAACGGTACGCACCTCCTCTCACCACCTATGATTGGTCACGCTAATCCTGTATCCTGTAATTTGCTAGGCCTCAATTTATTAACTGTTAACATATAGGCACACTAGGCGCTGTGCTAGGGAAGGTTGTCTGTTGTCGAGTTGATCTTTTGATGGCAATTCGTACCCATGCTCTGAGCGTAGGATACTTGCAAGCAATATCTTTCCTAGTGCACAAATTACGATTTATGTGCTATCTTCGGCAGTTATTAGGAGCGCTGATATATGAAGTGCTTAATAAAAGAGTACCTAAATAAAATCACCAGGTAGGCATAATTATAGCGGGTATAGCGAGGGTTAGCATGAAGGCGCAATTTCTCGGTGTCTGCAGTTTTAACTCCACATGTGAGTTCATTTCATCCCCGTTTTTCAAGCATAAATAAATTTAAAAAATCTCGTAGTCTGTGGCCACGACAGACTACATGAGAGTAGCACTACAGGCTAGGGCGGACTATGCAACAAAAAAGACAAATTTTTTTGCAGGGAGACTGTGGTGGCCTCTTGCATTACTAAGGTGACGTGGGGCGCGTTGTATTTCTCCGTTATGCTCAAACATGGCTTCAGAAAAATATGTATTCGTTGTTTAGAAATTTCTGTGGCAGAAACTGAACGAAATGATGCCACTCCAACCACTTTTATTTCCTGTTTCTTAATGACCACCTATATTAGCTGAACTTTGTTTGTAAAATTGTATAAATGCCATTAGCTTCACAAAAGTGACTTTGCATTTGTCTTACTAGATACAGAACACCTTCTTGGTACCGGTTTATTAACCAATAATCTGTAATAACTGCGTCTTATGTCGCCTTTCATTGTCTCCATGTTGGCAGTAAGTTAGGAGTTTGCACGGCTGCGATGGTGAAAGCTCATAGCGTTAGATTGTCTTCCTAAACACACAAGATCAAAGAGCTGTAGGGGTGCATGTCAAGGCTAGATGGCGTTGTCTAGCATCGCCACCTAGAGTGGATGGATGGATGGGTGGATGTTATGAGAGTGCCCTTTGGAACAGGCGGTGGGTTGCGCCACCAAGCTCTTGCTAATATACTGCCTAATATCCTACCTAGGTTAAAAAAGAAAAAAAGAAAAAAAACCTATGAACTCCCACAACCAAATTTTCTGATCCCTTATTGCGAATTTTTCTTTTGTACGTCTCCGTATTTTGTCGTTTTCCTACTTTTCTTCCACTAATTTTCCAATCGCCTCTTACTAATCTCTATTGTGGACATGTCTACTTTTCCACTGCTTCCGCTGAACCGAAGGGCTTCAAGGAGGCCAGCGGTGCCTAAATCGACCACTGGACAGACGCCTTCACGTTGTAATAAAACATGCTCCATCGTTTCCCCAGCTTTACCGCAGCAAGCACATGCTTCTTCTACCTTCTTCTATGTCGCTTTATAGGTGGGTGTTCTAAGGCATCCCGATCTCGCTTCGAAAAGTAATCAGTTCCCCTTGAGTTATCTTAAATTGTTCTTTTCCTGATTTCGTTTTTTCCTCCTAAGCAGTTACTCGTGGCAGGTTTCTTTTCCATTGCCGCCACCCATGAGATTATTTCAGCCTCTCTAACTTTCCGCTTGACGTTCTTTGTTGTTGTGTTGCCCACCCTACAGGCCGCATACTTGCTGGTACGCTTCCTAGTTCTTTTCCTCCACTGTGAGTCAATTTTTTTTCCTGTACAGACACCTCAACACTCTCCCAGCCCGTTTACTTTCTTCCATATTGCTCAGTTGTTCTTCATATTCAATTTTACTGCGACCTTCCCTCATTTCAAAACTAGTCCTGCCCATATCATCCTGCACAGCTTCATATGTAGTCTTCCCGTGAGCGCCCAATTCTAAGTGTCCCACTGACCTTTGGTTCCCATCGTGTCCTGATTGTACCCCTGATTTAAAGCAAACAACCGCATTTCCAAAAGTAAGTCCTGGAACCATGACACTTTTCGACATACCCCGGAGAACCTCGTACCTATTATATCCCCATAGCTCTCTGTGATTCAAAATGGCTGCATTTCTTTTCCCCTTCACTGTTATTGTTTTTTCCTGTGTTTCCATGTATCTATTGCCATTGTTTAGAGTAAATTGTAACTCTAACGCCGCATAGGGTGCACCTTAGGCGGCGTTATAATGGTTATAGATGCACCCCTCTCGTCCTTTAGAGTGGTGACATGTTCGCCATCATGGAATACGCGCACCGTCGCAGATAATTGGAAGCCGCTATTACTGCCTCTACTAGACCGCTAAAGGATTGCCACGTTAGCTAGGAGGCAGTCACAGTTCCACGAATTTGCTCTGGGAATGTAAATTCTTGGTTCACTGAAAAATGGAAGGTTGTTCTACGCTAAACTATTACGTCTGGCGGATATAACAATAGTGTGATCTCCCATACTATTTGCCGAGCTGTATCATCTTGAACCCAATTACGCAAAGAGACACGTCGAGCTGTATCTCCGCCCCCGTTGATAGTACCCAGCGGCCCGGGGCTGCCTAAAGTGTGTCACCACCCTGAACGGTGGTGCTGCTTTCCAGGCACCATTGGAGGCCTAACGCTACTTGGCTTGCGTTAGGCCAAGCAGCGGTGCCGTTAAGATTGGTGACGCCATTTAAGCCAGAGCGTGTCCTACAATATTTACTAGAGGGAACTCTGGCACTGCGATCGTTCGGCGTTCATAAAAGATTACACACATAATCTCCTGTAGGAGTTATCTAAATGATGCGTAAGCATTTGCTACTAATGACCTGTCGTTTCCTGCTCGTATGCCGCTGCGTTTGGCGTAATAGCAAGAAACACCGCGAAAGAATCGCGAAACGGAGAAGCGCGGTTGCAACATCGAAATATTAGCTGAGACGATGAACAAGGGGTGAGTACTACCAATGTTCACTCATGCCATATGATGGTGTGTTTGGATGATGCCGCAGCTTCGTGGATGAAGAGTGCTGGTCGATGTGCGCTTTGTAGTAAGCAACGAGATTTAACATTCTAACATTTGGTAGAGCTCGTAGGTAGGCGTGGTTGATGACACTGACTCCTCTCGGTTCGAACAGTTATCAACCGTGATGAACCGACTTCAGCAGCGGCTGCGTAGGGGGGGGGGGGGGGGCGCGGGTACCATCTTGAAAGCGACCTGCGATGGATGGAAAGAGAGTGCACCGAGTGCTGATAGCTTCGTATGCGCTGTGTTCTCGCCGCTTAGTTCGCAGTGAAGCGAGAGGCAGCTCCAAGGTCAAATCACTCGCTGCTGCAGGGCCTATCAGAAAAGCGATCATCTTACGTGACAGACGGAGGGTTTTCTAGTTGGGTAGGCATAGAAATGATTACACATTTAAAATGATATGGTTAGTAGATGAAATTTCGTCTGACGAAAGCGCTAGTGACTTCAGACGTCCTTGTGCTTTGTTTTCTACGCTTTCTATGCATGTATTGTCCTAGATTTCAGAACCATCTATGTTTTAACAAATGAAGGAGACCAGAAAACTGCGAAAATACATACTCGCTAATGATGTCAGTGGTACCACCCGTGGAGCCAAATTCAAAGGAGCCAAGTGTGTATTGGGCACATGCCCTTAGGGTACATGCCCCCAATAGCAGCTCAAGCGTGCGCGGCGTGCTGCAGGCGGCGGAAAGCATGCCGCGGAAACAAGCGAGCGGCACTTTTTCCCTGCCGTGGAATGAAAGAATTTTAGAGCTATTATTCGCGGCGGGACGCTTGCCACCGATCGGGGAATCCAGTGAGGAGGAGTCGATTTATCCACGTGGTGCACGTGCTCTACTCCACTTCTTGCATCACTTACTGGTGCGGGTGTGTGGCGCCACACATACACATGGCTCGGTTGCGCTAGCTGGGCTATGTTTTGCGTAAACCTCTACATGCTGGTACAACAACGTGCCCTCGAAAGTATCAAGCGGAAGAGTGCAAATGCTCCGTCAAGACTACAGAGGTATGCGATGCGTGCTAAAGTGGCGAGGGAGGAGGCGAAGGGTCGGGCTGGTGACACACGTACGGCCGGGGAGCACGAGCGACAAGAGAAGCAACGCGCGGCCGAAGAACAGCGCCACTCACGCGAACTGCCGCTGAACAGGCAGCCGAATCAAGTGGTGCCGATTGGAGGACCGCCACTTGCGGGACGCAGACGCGTGCTTTCAAAAGCGCTTTGTCGGAACGCGAATTTGGTGCTGCGTGTAGCGTCTGCTATAGCCTGAGGTTCGGATCGTCGTACGTCGTGAGGGTGTTGCGGCCCGCGCTCGTGGCGGTCCTCGAGCATGCTTTTCCCTCACTGGACGTGAGTTTGTTCGGGCGTTGCGCCACGTGTCGTTCTTCTTAACGTCTCTCTTTTGCCCCACTGTGGTCATTTTGGAGGCGAAGTGCGCAGCGGAAAAGTTCGGATCGGTAAGCGCTTACCGTCTTGTTTGTGCCTTTTTTATTCAGTTCGTTCTTTAATGCTTTATCTTGGACCGTCTACCTCGCTGCCGCAGCCAACGGGGCAGCCTCGTGTGCTGCTCTTCAGAGCTCAATGTGGCACCTGGTGCTGAGAGTTCGGTCGGAGCTTCCGGCTCTTTCTGACAGCTGCGGCGATTCACGCTTCACAAAGGCGTAAGCTATTGCTTTTCACCACCGTTCAAAAGACATAGGTCATGCTGCTTTTTTTTCTTCTTTATTTCGACGTGCCTTGAAAGAGACCTTCTGTGCTTGCATTCAATTCCATGTATTTAGTGTGAGAATGGGCGTTAGCGTCATCGCTTGTATTTTTACGTCAGCTCCGCGAGTCGCTTCCTCTGAACTATTCCGCTTCGCGACACGCCCACGGGCATTGATTTCATTCGACCTTGCAGCGATTTTTTCTTTCCTTTTTAGTAGAATATGTGTTTGTTTCATACTTCACGGTTTCACTCTTTTTGCTCCTGTACTAAATATTAAGGAGAAGAATATAATCATAGAGGAAAAAACATGATTAACGTGATCAACAGACAATGAACACACCACGCACTGACATCCGCCTTGGTAGCCCAGTTGCTAAGGCACTCCGTTCTTGTTCGCAATGTCATGGGTTCGACTGCGGCACTTAGTGCCCGCATTTCGATGCGAAAAACGAGCGCAAAAACGAGCGTGTAGTTAGATTCACATGCATGTTAAATAACCCCGAATGGCCATAATTACTCCAGAGTGCGGCACTTCGGCTAGCCTCACAATCAGATCGTACTGCAAGGCGACCCCAAAGAGGAATCAGTTTTATCAATCACCAATCGAGGCGAGACATTAACAGATACCCATTTAGCGGATTCCTTTAACGAGTACATCACATCATTAGTCAAAAGTAAGCACGATCCCAAATGCCTTGACTACTTAACAACACAAATAATGGATAGTGCATTTTTGTTTCCCACTACAGTGCACGAAATTGTAAGTTCAGTCATGTCCCTGAGGAATAGTATGTGTACCGATGCTGATGACTTCCAGATACAACCTGTAAAATATGCCATCAATATAATCGCACCGATTTTAGAACATGTAGTCAACCTTATGTTTTCCAGCGGCACTTTCCCCAAAGGACTTCAGACATCAAAAGTATCAGTGATTTTCAAGGACGGTGATATTAACGACTTCTCTAATTACAGGCCAGTTTCAATTATTCCCGTGTTTTCAAAATGCATAGAAAAGTTGATATATGAGCGCATGTCCAGCTTTACAATAAAACACAGCATTATCACGCCATGTCAATACGGTTTTAGAAGAGGCTGCTCAACCGAAACGGCCCTTCTTAGCCAAAAAGAACACATTTTGCAATCCTTTGAAAATCGACTATGCACACTAGGCATATTCGTTGATTACTCTAAAGCATTTGATTCAATTAACCACCAGTCTCTACTTGCGAAACTGGAACATTATGGCTTTAGAGGCACTTTCCTAACACTGATCACGTCCTATTTTCATCATAATCGGCAGCAAACCAGTCTTAACGGTTTTCTATCTAAAGTAAAACCAATTCGTGCTGGTGTGCCTCAAGGCAGTATCTTAGGCCCATTACTCTTCAACATATACGTGAACGATATAGTAAACATAGACAGTAACACAAAATTTATTGTATACGCAGACGATACAAGTATTTTCACAACAGGGTGTGATCCATCTAGCCTCATAGAAAAAGGCAACGTGGTGTTAAATAAACTTCACGCTTGGAGTGTCGTTAACTCATTAAACTTAAACGCTGCAAAGACGAAAGCAGTTTTATTTCGCCCTCAGCACAAAGCACTCAATATAACCATCAGTCTAAAAATTGGGTCATCAAATATACCAATATCGCGCGAAGCTAAAAGTCTTGGCGTCGTTTTTGAAGAACACATGACGTGGACAGTTCAAGTAAATGAAACATTAAATAAACTTTCAAAAACTGTAGGGGTATTGTGCAAATATCGCCACATCTTGCCTCAGAAAATAAAATTGTTAATTTACAAATCCCTGTTTTTGTCGAAATTATCGTACTGCTATTTAGTCTGGGGCACGACAACACAAACAAACACTCAGAAACTACATAAACTCCAAAAGAAAGCCCTTCGCAACATCGTTAATGCTGCATACGACACACACACGGAATCTTTAAGGCCCTAAACCTATTAGCAGTAAATGAGCTTTACCCTAAAATGTTAAATAAACGCTACAAATTGGAAGTGAAAAATAACAATTCATTTCTTACTGAATTGTCCGGACTACGCCGGCTTGAGCATGCCCGTACATTGAGAATGCGTGATCTTTGGAAGGTGCCTAGAACGCGTACAAAGTACGTCACTCAGATGCTAAAATACCAGTTACCTGCGCTGCTTAACAATTCAGAGTTTCAAATATAACACAATGCCACACCTAATTGTCTTCTTTCCTTTACTGTGACGTTCTAATTATCGGTGCTTTTTTGCTTTTTGCTTTCGCAATAGAGTGTGTAAGCTCATGCAGTATTCATGTACCCATGTGACCCTGTCGTGTGTTCAAGCGTATTTTTCTTATTTTATTATTTGTTTCTACACAATGATTTGTTGTTATGCTTCTTTTACTAGTATTTATGACAATAGCCGCTGATTTAGCACCGTAAATGCACACACACCTGACTTCTGTACACTGTTCGGTTTATTTATGTAGGCGTGCTGTATTTGTTATGCGCCTTGTCTGCCAATATTCAGGGGTGCAGACCTCGTCAAGCCTGATGAATGGCTTTTTGTCTGTACCCACCAAGTGTCTTTGATACTAAAATAAAATGATTGATTGATTGATTGATTGATTGATTGATTGATTGATTGATTGATTGATTGATTGATTGATTGATTGATTGATTGATTGATTGATTGATTTCGGCACGTAGAACCCCAAAATTTGTTTTATTTATCTACGCAAGGACCGATGTACAGGATGCGACATAATGACTGAGCTTAACTATTGATCCAATTGCCACATATTGGATTTCCCAATCTGTGTTCGACAAGAGAACTATGAATATACTTTTTCCTATAGTTGCCCTAGTGTATATACGTAGACGATTGCCTGCTTTTACGCTGTCTGTCTTCCTGGCCCTGTTGTTCCCCTTTCGCCACCTCCCACTGTTGACCACCGTTGATATGTCAGCAGCCAAAGATATGCAGTTATAGTGGGGCGAGCAGCAGTGTCTTTTCCTTCCCTTTTCTTGATTTATTCGTTCCAATTGTGTTGATAAACCACCAATTAGTTGTGACCGTTCAAAGTGATGGAAACTATTGTCATGCAGATGTGTATCAGTAGCGAACGTGTGGCCTTTTTTGTAAAATTTGGCCGACGAAAGTGCACTGCAAGTGCGGGCTGAAATGCACACCTCCGAGCAAAAATGTTCGAACCATATAGGAGTGCGTGCCCAGCTGCACCGATGCGCCAACTTCGGCCGCGGCACCTTCTGTCGAGAGTGCCGCTCGAGCGCCGGTGTGCGTGCGCACCTAATTGTACGCGAAGGCGTGTCATGTCGCTCTCCTTGGCGACATGCCCTGTTTACCGACAAAACGCTCAACTGGCAGCCGTCTCTGCCACTCTCTCTGCGCCGTTATATATGCGATGCCGTTTCACTGAGCGGGTGGAGCCGAGATGGCTCGCACGTCCGTGATTCATTGCAATTTATTCAGTTATTGCACGCGCCACTGCCTATACTCTAACGCCAATTGATGACCGGAACGAAAAAAAATGTTAGGCGTGACATTAAGACACAGGAAGCCACTGGTGTGGATCGGAGACTAAATGGGTCTAGCCGACATTCTAGTTGTTATTCTGGCGAAGAACTGTGATGGCGGCAAACCATGTAATGCTAGGCCGGATAACTGGCGTTCTGTTAGAGTAATGAATCGGTGCCATGAGAACGGAAGCCCAGTCCAGGAGGGCAGATCATTAGGTGGCGTGAGAAAGTCAGAAATTTTGCAGGCAGATCACCGAGCCTGCTGGCGCAAGACAGGGGTCATGTGGGATACTCGGAATGCATGTTGACCTGGCGACACTAGCCGCATCCGAAATCTTCCCCCGAGTCGCAGTTGCGGACCGTCTATATATGCTGCGCAGCCTACAGTGTGACTCGGTGACCGTCACCGTGAGGTAATTGCACACTAAAATGCAACAGCCGCCTTCATCGTCCAGCGATTAGGTGACTTTGCCGTTGCCACGCGAATCAGCGAAGCCACACCCGCTGGTTTTTGTGTCCTCGGATATCTGTATGGTCGGCATTTTTACGAGGCATGATGCGTTGTAATAGAAACATTCCGCCGAGACTCCTTCTGGCGCGACGCGTGCTTCGAGCCTTAGCTAGACAGTCTAAACAACTGCTTATGCGGGCTCGAGTTTTCTACAGAAGCCTCTAAAATAACCTCGACATTGCATTACATTGCTCCTCTCCCTCCCACCGGATTCGTTGCTCCCGCAAGAAAACCCGTCTCATGTGAAACATCGACGACCCGGTACTATAGTGACGTTTGTCCAAGCTAACAAAGCTCGATGCACGCAAACTATGAGCAGCATGGTTGCTCCGTTGGATTTTCGCTTGAAGCATCCGAACAGAAGTTGCAAGGGTCAAGACCCGCGTGCCTGTCGTGTGAAAGTGGAGATCCCACGGGATTGGCAAGTTAAGGGTTAGGAGTTAATTTGTTCCTTGCGCTTTTTTTCTGCTGTTCGCTGCAGCTACTCTAAAAGCTTTCGCAAGAGAGAGTATTCTGCATGTACTCCCTCGCTCGCGTTCTATGCTCAACCCAATTCTCGATATGGTTTTGGGCTGGAGGTGTTCGTAGGCACTGAGCAGTTCATTGTCTAGAGACACTCCCGTTTCAAACATAATGTCTTAACATAAGCAACCTTGCAAACAAGCGGTTAGGCGATGTATATATATCGCCGCGTACCAAAACAAGTGCCATAAACGTAGGAACACATGGTAATAAATGCTCATTGGCAGTGCGCTAAATGTACGCACATGGGATTCATCAGCGAACTGCGTCGTCAAGCAGTGACAACGTGAGCTTTGGGCGTGTGGACCTTTTCTCTCTGGGTCGTTGATGAACTGTTGTAAAGTTATGTGGAACGGTGTATGCCCACGATTGTACCCGCTCTTATTTTACTTTCTCGTACGGGAAAACTTGCTTTGGTAGATTTTGCTGAGTTGCTGTCTGTTTGTCAGTGAATAACTAACAATAACAAGTGCTTCATTTGTGCGTCTATGATATCGTATAAAGTGTCTTTTATTTCAGTTGGAAACAAAATAAAATTTTGGGAACATCTCATTGTCTTCTCAGCGCTTTCCTTCATTTTTACTTCGGTGGGAAAATGTTTATAGCAAATAGCTTAATGCCCGTCAAGCCGTACGGTGCATTTCATTCCATTTGCGCAATTATGTTGTTAGCCGCTCTGCTTCAAACGCTGACAAATCTCTAAATGCGTTGTATATAACGCCGCATGGCTTGAAATAAAATCAACCAGAAATGGTTACGTTCATATAAGCTAAATAGACGTTCGCGATGGCAAACAATTTTTCCGAAGAAATCAAATGTTGCTTTTGGGCTCTTATTTCAATGAAGCTGTCGCGGTGAGAAAAGACAAAGAAGGAAAGGGAAAGGGGAGGGAGGAGGTTTAGACGTAGAATAAACAATCAGATACGATTAAACGAGAAGGGAAACATTTCCTGCGTTAGCCACTAGTTAGTGTGTGATATTTTCAGGTTATTCGTTGATCTTGCAATGCCTATTGCCGAAAAAGACTTAACTCCCCTTGCTTCGCATATGACGCTCTTAGCAGAGTAGCTTGCCCTATAAAAATACGCTGGCGCGTCAGTCATCGCGCCGAGACCAAGACCATGGACCAAGACCATGGACCGCAGCTACATAATGACTGCCTATGTTGCGGGCACTTCGCGATGCATGGCTTTCCTCGAGGATAACAAAAATTCAGTCATCCGCCAGCGTGTTATCGCTAAGTTCCAAGGAAATGACTTCGACCTTTGAACGCCAGCCACAGTTAGAACCGCTCATTACACAGTCACAAAGTACGTAGTGCGGCTTGCTGGTATAGCAAATTTCTCGCATCATTCACTGCACGCATCCACCCCAACTTACATGTATTCTTAAGGCCGCTCTATCACCCGCTTATTAAATATACGTGGATGGGCGCACTCTATAGTCAATCCGCCAAAGCGCGGGTGACGGTATAGACCGACAGCACACGAATCTTCGAAGCTGAACGTTTCGTGACGGTGTCCAGAGCAAGCGAGTGACTAGCGACAATGCGCATTTGCGGCAAGCTATTACAGAGTAGAGAACGCCCACGTTCCAAGCCCTGTGCTCGGCAAGGACATATATACGGCAACTGAGCACACCCGCAAGCGATTAGGCAAAAAATAAACAATCAGATAGTGACCGCAGCGAGAAACTTTACTCAATCAAAACATGACAAACTGCTGCTTCAAAGTGAGCTGCGAATGAAGAACAAGGAGAAAAAGACACTGATTCTGATTTAATTCAGAAAAGAAAGGTCCGTACAGTTTGGAATACATTTCGAGACCCGCTTGAAGTATGCAAGCATGTCCTTTGGACAAGCCGCACTGTTTAAACAAGCCGTAATGGGTTTCGAAAGCGCTTATATGTTCTCCGCAATTGTTTCCAAAGATTCATGTAGTACACCCAGTCACCGTCTACGATATCTAGGGACACAAATAATTTCTGAGCCACACCGGGCCTCATGCACATGGAAACATGGCGGCACCCGCAGGATCACCTGGAAAAGGGTCTATAGCTATAGCAGCGCACAGCACTGGAAGTGAGAAATGTGCAGCTATGCGTGTTGCTATGCTGTTAAGCAAGCGGTTTCGTTTTGCAGTGCCGTCGGTACGATGGTGGATGGTGCTTTGCTGCTAGTTAATAGAGGATACTTTGCAATTTAAATATCCTCTATTGTAGATTGCTGGGAGAGACATCTTCCTATCCCACGTTTTAGCCCTTGACCCCCAACACCCTGCTTACGGTAGCCAACCGTAAGCGAGTTCGCTTGTCCTTCCTATTTTTCCTTGTCCAGCGTGAGCTTTTCTTATCTCGTTGCTCGGTTTCGTATAGTTGTCGCGGTGTGCGGAATGAGAGGCGAAAGGTGCAATAAAGCACTTGCATTGATGCAAGCTCATTCGACGCCGCGTATGGACTTCTACCAATGAGAGAGGATTGTTCGGTAACGGGATGCGAAGGTTAGCTTTGTATTAACCTATACGAGATGCTGTTGCCCTCCACGCATCACGGGTGGCGAAACCTACTTGTGTATGCTTTGAAAGACTGGGACCACTTGAGCATAAGAGAAGAGCATAGTAGTTTAAAAACAAGGCTGTCAGCTTCTGATACACTGAAATGCCATGGAGGAAGCAGGATCTTCCAACTGAATCGGTGAGCTCGAAGCCAGAAAGCGCTTAGCCTGAACCCCAGCTAACGCTTAAACATTCGCGTCACGTTACGCACTAGTAACCAACCTGCGTGTTTTTTTTTTATCTCCTCTATGTAGCTCTCCTAAGTGAACATAAATAGGCTGATGATGGTAATTGGGCTTGGATAGGAGTGAATATCACGCCACCGTTTGCTACAAATGCATGACGGAAATACTCTGCAGAGCACACGAATTCAGTCTATCACCGTGAGATCACTCCAAGTATTAACATATTTGTTGTGAACTTGTAGTGATGTGAGTCTGGTTGGAAATTCCTATAAAGCACCCGGATGAGAAGCGCAAGGAACGCAAAGAAATGCGTCATACGTACATACAAGTTGTATGAACAATAGTGTGCGTTCGAAAAACGTCTTCTATATATGCGAGGGGTATTGGGGAGATTAATTGCATAATGCATTACTTTACCTTGAAGTGTCATAATCACTGGGACATTTACACGATGCGTCGCACTTTCTACCTTTTGAAGATCGCCGACTATGCTGAAGCACACAGGAGGATCATTTCTGTGGTGTACTTTTCAACAGAATGTCTGTAAACGTCTGCTTTAACTTGTAATAGCGTGGCAAACACCCATTAATGGAGTCCTGTTTTTATTTATGTCATACTGAGTTCTATTTACACCTCCACAATCACGTGTCATCCGAGAGGAAAGGTCTCTACCTCGCGAAAATCCAAATGAAGCTGCACACTTGGCCTAAAACTAGCGCAATCTCAGTAAAATTCCATCTTAAATAGCAAGTGTAGAACAGATAGTTTCGTTTGGGGCACACTCTCCCGTGCTAACAAATGACACAAAACTACTTGGCTACACCACCATCGTAACACCAAAATTAGAATGTAATTCAGTTATATGATACCCTCACAAATTATGATTAATAAACAAATTCGAAGCGTTACAAAATAAAGCAGCTAGATTCATCACCAAACAGATTTCTTCACCTTCAGGTATTGCAGCCATTAAGAATAGTATCGATCTGCCATCACTGCAATAAGAAAAACTTATAGCCTAGCATTTTCTCTAGGATTTTAAGATAATTCAGCTAGATATACTGTATCATTCATTCAGTCATTCATTCATTCATCGCCCATTGCATTTCCACGCATAGATCACAACCAGAAGGTACAACCTTCATTAGCGAGCACGGATCTCTTGCTTTGTTTATCTTAACATGACCGTTAAAGAATGGAATTCTTTAACGGTCATGTTAAGATAAACCTGTCCCTTACTTTGTGGTTGCATGTGTTTGCGCTGTAAACAGTTATTATGTCAAGTATGCACCAACTCGCCCAGAGAGAAGTATTAATGAATGGAATTCTCTTCCGGCATATCTCGCCTGTACTAACAATCACGATGAACTTATGGAATAAATTCAAGAATTACTGGGCCATAATAATTAACTAACCACACCGGAAGAAGTGTTTGTGCTCTATGATGCTTTGCGGGGAATTTATACATATTCATTTGCATTTGTTTCCTTGTACTTACGACAAGGCACTCACGTACTTCTATGTATTTCTTCTATGCATAGTTAGTTTCGAATAACTGACATTTGGCTTTACTAAGTTTCGTTATTGCTGCATCCGTGTGTAGCCTTTTTCTGTATATGGTGCCCCCCCTCCCTCTCTACTATGTACGACCTCAAGGGCCATCAAAATAAAAATAATTACGAAGATGACGGTGTACAGTAATAAGGTTGCACTGTCATCTGGTTACGGCTAACATACGAGTACTGCGTTCATATGAGGACGGGTGCTGTTTTATTTGTCACTCTGCCGATACGCTTCTCATACGTTTGCTAATTGTCCTTTGTCTTGACCTCTCATACCATAAGACAGCGCAACCCTGACATGAGCAAATACCATTCGTAAATAAAAGCTAACTAAACGTGAGTGTATTAACATTGCAGCCCGAAGACTACATGTGAAACAATTAGGCGACAGCATATCATTCGTTGTAATTTCATTACAGAAGAAGGAAGGGTAGGCGCCAAGCATTGGCGCTAGAGTACTAACAAACTGAACTCGCGTTTAATAAAATAAGACAGAGCGGGTACAAATAGTACTGTCAAATTCTGTTTTCTCGCATATTTTTCTACTCCCACACCATGTGAGAGCACCCGCATACGACAGAGACGATAGTGATGTTCTCATGCGCGTTTTCTTCCCTTTTTTGTCAGTATACGCTGTAATTGTATTTTCCCTATTCGTGACATTGATCAGTCTGTAGAATATACGTTTATTCAATGAAATATATCTGTGCTAAAAGTGTCGTCTTCTTGTCGCCTGTTTGGTTCATTCCTACGTACATCTTTTCTCAGCGAATAGAAAAATAAATGATGTCAGACCCGACACTACCTCAATTACTCGCATTTGGTCAAGTTCCGTGGACGCTGAATTCTCTAACCTGTAATGATGAAATCCGAATTGGCGTTTTATTTTATATGTTTCAACCAGTGCTTTTCACTAGAAAACGCGTTTTCAGGCATGTCAGCAACATGTCTCCCTATTGTAGAAAAGTTGGTGGGCGTTAAAGAAGTGGAGACACATCTGATATTGTGTTGCAGTCAAGACACATAATTACGAAATTCCCATTAAGCCGTGCGTTGTGAACATTCTTTTGGATAATGAACCGAAACATGAACAATGCCACGGTACAAAAATTATGAACTATGTAATCGGAGAGGAGGCGGCACCAACGTGGAATGAGTGTCCCGAGATGCTTTGTCAAAGCTACATCGCTGGGCACCGGCGAACAACTGATTATAATTGAACGGGCGCGATGAGTTTCCAGGATAAGGGAGCACATAATTTTGACGCCAAGGTCCAATTTGGCTATTGCTCTTTAGCTATCTATTTAAAGCCTCGTTTACAGGGACATCAATAGTGCTCGTACAAAAAAATGAATAAAAATAAACGTCGAGTAGAAATAAGGCTGCACCTCTAAATGGAGTAGAAAGGTGACGCAAGCACAACATAAACAAGCATTGACTAAAACAAAAGATAACAGGCATGCCAGTGCAAAGGCACAGTCACGGACTTCCAATCGCCATACACACAACGGTGGCGTCGCCGAGTGGCCGGTGAGAGAAATGCTTGAAGGATTATCCGCATTGTGTCCCCGTAGAACTCCGTGTGCACGAGAACGTTTCTGATGCGTTTAGAATTTGTATCTACGCCCCAAAAAATTTTAAAACAATCAGGATATGCTGCGTGCATCATTTCACCAATCGAGCGGCATAAGACGAAATAAGTCGTCACCCGATCACGACGATCGCGTGTCTAAACAGAAGTAGGTGATGAAGCTTGCGATGGGCAAGCCTCTGACCCTGCACCAATAAAGATTTCTCGCGCGTACTTCATCGCCGAAGACTAATTCTGAAGCGGCATCAGTAAGCAGAATGCTAATCGTCGACATTATTGACGAATCAATACACTAAACTTCTACAATCTTGCGGATGTGGTTTATGTGAACTGAACATTACAATTAAAAAATTAAAATTAAAAGATACAAGCTACGAGCTCATGCATAGGGCCTGATACTTTGAAAGGTTATCAGAGCGCTACCTCAACAGCTGATTATTTGTGGACCTGGTAGGTAAGGTCCCGTTTTCGAATACCAACAGAAAAAAAAACGGCGCATTAATTTTGAGAAACATTCCATTGTATGCATGGTCGTGCAGGTCATATGCATCGCTGTGGACGTCCGTCTGTCCGTATTTGAAGTAGTTTGCCGCATTTATATTTCAAACAGTGTGGTAGTCTTACGACAGGTTTTCAACGTTCTAATGGAGCGCACTTGAAACACCATGTCTACCAGGTGTTGTTCGAGCAAGAGAAGCAATTAATCTCTTTTTATTTATGCCGGTTACGGCGGCCGCTTTTCGATGGGGGCGAAATGAAAAAACGCCCTTGACTGTATTCAAGACTGACCTTTGTGCATTTACATGGGACGCAAGGCCTGGCAATGCGTGTGGACGTCACGGCTGTAAAACACAACAAGCTCGACCAGGCGTATTGATACGACTGCCTTCGCTTGAAAGGGCAACGTATATACAAACAGCCCTTGAATAGTAATTAACAGCTTGAACTGATGCCTTGACAGATGCCGTAAATAATTACACAGCCGGCGTTCAGAACTTCCTTGCCTTCTATTAGGCATGAGATACTTTTTTTCGCAGGTTTGGATGTGATCCATCGTGTCAGCTCAATACAGCTGTGTCGTGGCAGATAGCGCCATACCTGCCTTTTTCCGCTGTCAATACGCTCGGCATTCCTGATAATCTCAATGCCGGCCATCATGGATCAGTTCGCGCGCCACCTGTAGTCCGCATACATTGCGAATACTTCTAGGCGACCGCCAAACACATTGCTGACTTGTAACATTTTCTTTCACATATACACACGTACTCACGCGCAATCACGTACACGTACACGGCGCCGCTTTCAACGTGCGCGTTTGTTTGTGTCGTTCCTTTATGGGGTGTTCTACGTATGTGCTGCAGGCGCCACACTACCGCAAGCACCCGAACATATTCACACACGAAACATGTGTATACGGCCTTGCTTGCATACGAATACGTGACTATGCACGCACATAAATCGCTCCAATGATTGCGAGAACAGGTTCTCTCGCATGCGTTAGGCACAGGCAAACGAGGTAGAAGCCATTAGATACGACCAGTGGAGCGTTTCTTTCGCGTGCTGTGTGCGAGGAATCAAACAACCACGTTCCGGAGCTTTTGTGCGAGACGGCCGGAATAGATGACCCGACGTCGTCGCCGTGTGCATGATGGATCTACGAAGAATCTGTGCGCGGACCGCGGAGAAATGTGTGTGTATCTGTTTTTTTTTTATTGAAAGGAAAGTAAAAGAAAGAGACGTAGTCCCCTTATAATGGTGACGGCTATATTCTTTTTCTCATAGCGGAAATGACAATATAAAAAAATATGTTGGAAAATGAAAACAAATGACTTCATACGGTCAAAAATCCACAGCACAGTGCTATACGCCCATGAACGTAAGAGTATAAAAATGAAATGCAAGTTGCACCACAGTGAGTTCGTAAACAAAGTCTGTTATCGTGTGCGGCCCCCTAAGCGCGCGTGCCTTTACAAGAGTTGCCCGAACAGCGAGAACAAGACTACGTGACTGCGCTGAATTTTCTCTATGAGTAATCGCTCCTCCAATCATCCGAAGTCTTCTACGAAAAAATTGTCACCATGATAGGAAGGCTGACGTCACGTGTGGACAAGTCGTCGACGTGAAATTACCGTGGCGCGAAAAAAAAAACGCCTTTTTTAATCAGGAAGTGAAGAAATGGGTTAGAAGGAGCAGCGTGAAATGTGTGTAATGCGTTCCGAGACTCTTTGATCGCTTCTTGCTCGTTTTGCTGTCTTAGGTTTCTGGAGAGTAGTCATGTTTATTTCAATATTATCTTCATCTTCTTGGTATAATACGTGTAATCTATGTAAATATGCAGGAGAAACGCAGGTAGCGTTCTTCCCTCAAGCATTAGCATCCCTTCGACACGCTTCAAAACATCTGGCCGATGAGCTTTGGAGCTTTTTCGACACCAAGCTGATAGGGAGCGTTACGGGGCTTCCAGAAAGAAACTTTCTAACCTCTAAAACGCAATAAAGCGTGGATATTTCACGCGTAAGGGCGCCAATAAGACGAGTAGTTCCGACAGCATGGTTGCGCATAATAATGGGAGATTTGTGCAAAGACCCCTACTTTGGTGCAATCAGCTTCACACACCCTCCGCAATCAGTGGATGAGAGACGGTAAAAACGCAGATTTAGCACTGGATAAGGTCGGGATAGGAATGTCCCATCGCCAAAACTATGAAGCAAGCACAGCAGTCATCGATACAGGAACGAGAGAGAATGGTGAGACAATTGTACTTAGCTCATATATATTCATGATCAACCCTCCTTCTTTCCTTCTTTAACGCTGCATGCATTTATGATGCCGACTTTCTGACGTGCCTGATGTATAAACGTATCGCGCAGCTTTTGTTTGCTTTGTTTGAGCATTAATGCGATAGCAATTACACGGACACTCCAGTCGAATTCTGCCTCTCGCCGTTGTCATATAAAGATTAAGTATATTAAGTATAGGCTTCGTATAAAATCTAAGTGGGATAAGAGCGCGGTCGTGTGCCGTAAGCTGCAGGTGCGAGGAAAAGCACGCGACGGTTTGCCTATGGCTAGGTGCGGCGCGTCTTTTTGGACGAGCTGTGTTCTCGCGCGCGCAAGAGGTATCAGGGAGATGTGCGCGCACTAGGAGTTGAGGGCACACTAAGCCACCTCAATGAAACTAAAGATAGCGACATACTTTTATCTTGTCGCTGCAGCAGCGGCGAGGAGCGTGAGCGGAGGCAGGAAAGAAGATCTGCGTCTCCCAGTTGGTTGCGCGCTGTCAAGAGGTATTTTCGGAGCCCTTTTGTCTATTTTTTCTTCATTTCCGTGTCTCGGCGCACTCCCCACCATGACGCTTGGCCGTCGAGTTGCCGCGGCTATGCATTTGCAAGGGTTCACATGTTTTGGCTAAGTTTTGTGGCTACTCGCGTCACGGAAGATCTCTGTTTTGTTTTATGTTAGGGATTGTTTTTAAGGGTACTGAAGGTGCAGAAGTGCATGAACAGAGCTTTTTTTTCTTCGTTCACGGGCTACGTAGCTCAGGCATGGGTAAGCATGGGTGTTATTCTCAGAACTCGTTCAGATTTTTCTTTCCTGATTGCGCTATCTTCAACGAGTGCATGAAGCGATGGGGTGAGTAGGCTGTGTACTGACGTATATCGTGCTAAAAACGCAACACGTGTTATCGTTGTACTACTGAGAGTCCGTAGCTTTGTCAGCCCATGCTTTTGTTAGGCGCTGCAAATATACTTTACGAGGACAAGCTGTTTATTACCAAGTGCAAATGATTTTGTCTACTGTGAGTAGACAGTCCCCTCCCCCGCCTCGGCAGAATAAAGTGATGCACGAGTGTGTTGGCTCATATTGACTTGGAAGCTGCGCAAAGAAGAGGGAGAATGTGCTGATAGTTGATGTAGCCAGCAAAATCAGGGATGCGAATGAAGCACAAAAAACAGGAAAATATCTTTTACGGAACAGAAGGCCATAGCTGACTGTCATTCC
Source organism: Dermacentor albipictus (assembly GCF_038994185.2). Classification (NCBI taxonomy): domain Eukaryota; kingdom Metazoa; phylum Arthropoda; class Arachnida; order Ixodida; family Ixodidae; genus Dermacentor; species Dermacentor albipictus. The sequence goes on from NC_091823.1 coordinate 97,664,417, forward strand.
TCGGCGAATGCACCTCACGGACCTCACACCTGCTGCGCGTGATCTGAGCCATGCGCCCGCTTCTCTACCTTGGCAGTGGCCTGTTCCTAGCCAGCCGCCGTTCTCCTCATCTTCCTCGACGTCAGTGCTGCTATAATGGAAAGTGTTTCTATGTGTAACATTGTCCTTGCATGCGCTTTGTTTACAAATGAAGTACATGTTCCACTGTGATCTGGTGCTTGTGAGCTAGCGTAACCTCTTTGTCATAAAGCCAAAGGACCAGTTTCACTGCATACAGAGATGCCAGTGTCATGATGAAACAACGAGAATAGTTGAGATGCTTCGCGTTGATCGCGCACGTTTCTACATGACGATCGCGTTAGTCAAGCGAACATGTCACGCGCCTTGCGTTTGGTCATTGTGGCACTGAGATCATTAAATTATGAAGCTGCACAATCTTGACAGAGGGCAGTCGATTGGGTACACGCAAGTGTACTCAATAGCTGGTAATAGCTCACCCAAAGCTGACGAATAAATCAGTGTCACCAAAGCTGACGGGCGAGACGAGCACCCATCTGGACTGGACTGCACCCGACACGCAAACAAAGAAGCTCACTACGAGGCGACAACAGCAGCGCCCCCCCCCCCCCCCTTCGTGGAAGGAATAACTACTTCGAACAAACTACACTGTACTACATCGAATGAATACATCGTACCTAAACCTTACCCTGACAAGGGGACCGTTACAAAAGGCCCATAATTGATAAAAGGGGCCAGCGTCGATGATTTCCGTTGGAACGACTTCGACATTAAGTTCCCAGTTTGCCACGCCTCTGCCTTGTATACGGGGGCGATCGTGCAACATTATATGCGGATTCCGGCGGAACGGTACGTCGTCATGGGCGGGATTTTGCGAACGGTTCAACGATTGTGTTTAGCCGAGGACAGTGAATTTTCACGACGAGGAAAAGGGGAAAAAAGAAGGGGCTCAAAATTTGGGTTTTAAGTTTCGTGGGGGTGTGCTTCTAGTACGGGTGCCAGTGTTCGTAATCGTGCTTGTATCTGTGCTCGTACTCGCGCTCGTAGATGTAAACCATCTTTACCTGAATTTGTAAATAAACATTTCTCTCATCTCCTGGAAGTCATCCCGAACCTCTTGATCACCCGGCATATGACACATCACCAGCCATGGAACTGTAATAGCCCCTCGGATACCTAATCCCAATAACTTTGAGACAGCGGTGGGATACGCTACCTTGAATTCCCACAACTGGATGGCAGCAGTTAGATGCAATTTGCGGCGAACGCCAGTCGCCATCATCTGATTTGCGAGCGATTTGTTGGCAGCTGTTGTGATCGACCATGCTTCGTACACGCAAGAACCAACATCCTTGGATAAGAACTTCGGACGGAAGGTATCAGATTTCATGAATGCATGTGGCGAGTGCATGGCTTTTGTTCGCTAAGATATCACCTGGGCTTGCATATTTTTATGGGGAAGTACAAAGAAGTGATTTTGTGTAATTGTTGGTGGAAGCATTTGAAGTTCGTCAGAGTTGCTGTAGAGTGAAGAGTGAAGAATCGCCTAAGGTAGACAAAGATAGCGGGGCGCCCGAGAAAAATAAGGACTCCAGCAGTACGGTCAGGGAGGGCCTGGTTAAGCAAGGGGTTTTCAGCGTTAACACAGGTAAGTTGGCTCGACAGGACAGGGAAACGGAGATTGCTGTGGACTCGAGCTTTGGAGCGTCCGCAATGGAGGTGTCCACTGAAACTGAGCCAGAAGTCATGCCGGAGAGTGCTGCTTGTGGGGACGAGGTTTATTCCAGCAACCGCAGAGGAGTCAGTGTGGAGCTACATAGGACCACCGTGTCTCAGCACTTCAACTATTCTCTGGCCGTGTCGAATGTAGAGAGGGAAGATGTCGCATAAGTAGAGACAGTGGCGATTTCGGAGGGCGTTTCTTGCGGAGACCTTCAGGAATCGTCAAAAGTAGAGCAGAATGCCATGGCGGCCGAACAGAACAGGAATCCCACGCTCACTGGTTTCATTTGCGCTGTAGATGACCGCGTGATAAGGAAAAGCGTTTTCAGACAGCGCCGTGAGAGAAAGGAAACCAAGTATTCAGCGCAGCGAAAACTTGTGAAAGACGCTACACCACAGCGCGTAAGATAAGGTAACAGGCCATCGCGCAGAATGGCGAACACTTTATTATGGCGGTTCAGAAAACGGAGGCGTCGCCAAAGGCTGATTGCGACAGAACAGGGTGCGTTTTCGCGAGCGAAAATATTTTTTCCCCTTCCACAGACCGAACTGATGGCATGTGGGGTCGAAGGCATTGACAGAAAGGCAGCGGCCAATTTCAAAGTATTGCCAGGATAGCCCTCTTTTCTTCACAATAACTTGATCATGCGACGTGAAATGGGAACATTATGAGGTAAAAAGACGGCGTATGCATAGGATCATGCATCGCTCCATGCTTGAGCGATCTATTTCTAGCAAAGGATAACCAAGTCCTCGTCGAGCGCTTGAGTCATACGGGTGTTGCTGTGTTTATATTCATCGATGACTATTTAATTGTGACCAATAACGAAGCTAACAATATTGACTCGGCGGTTTCAGAAACACTATGTCCATCTTTACGTCGGTGCTATCCCCTCTGGCACTGACGTGTGCAGTCGTTAAAACAACTTTATAAATTTTTAGATTTCGGGTTGTATTTCTTGTTAAGAGACGTGTGCTGGAGCTACGAACATAGATACAATAAGCCTTTGCTTTATTTTTCTTCTGCGTACTCGGCATTGGTAATGTGTACTGTGATAAGTTTGTGTTTGGAAAATTAATTCATGAATTCTTGCCAGCATAAGCTTGAATCAAGCTTCAGGGCCCAGGCCAAACGTCTAAGGGACTCGGACTATCCTCTGTGCCTGTTGAGAACTGTACCGAAAACATGAGCAGAAAGTGCAGGGCAAACTTCATTTAGCGGACAAACACTACTGAAGCAAGCACAGTGGTCGTAGTTTCATACATGCACACCATTTTACATAATTTGTGAAGAATAGAAATGACGTCTGGCGTGGACATAGTCTGGCGTGGACGAACAGGAGAGAGAAGCCCGATTGTACCATAAAGCATCATGGCAAGCACGTGGATTGCGTTCAAGACATTGGATATTCTATACCTTTGTCATGAAAATGCGTTGACACAAGTCAAACAATCCGGGGCCTTAACCAGAAACTTAGACACTAGCACAAAGTTGAAAAAGCGGTGTCAGGCCATGTAGGCATCCACTGCCAGAATTTCGGCTGCGTCCCACTCTACAAAGACACGACTATTCTATGTAGACGCCAAGGCAGAATAACCCGAGAAATAGCGGAACCATATGAAATCGACAAAATGAAAGAAAAATGAGTGAGCTTTCCATCTTTGGCCTTATCGGTGACGGAAGACAGGTTTATAAAATCATCGCCCCGAAACGACCAGGTGAGATGTGATCGCAGTGATAGAACGTGTGGGTCCTGTACCGTATCGTTATGTTTGTCTCTTTGCCTTTGTTATCGATCCACTGTCATTGTATACATAACGCGCGCGATCAAAGGAAACATTTAGTTAAAGTTAGCACTGTGTTTGTGTCTTCTTATTCTTGCTGCCTGTAGTGTTGCGCTGCTGAATTGTGTATTATGAACGTTGACTGACAGCCTCAGGTGGTTGCACAGCTCAGTCAACTTAAAAAAATAGCATTAAACTTCCAATGCAGCCATAGCAACTGTTCAGTCACCATGTTATCGCTTGCCTAATCTTTGTTGTAAGTACATTAAGGTTCCCGTGAAAACAGGGAATGCCAATGTTTTTCATGGCAGATTTTGGGGTGCTAATATATAAAACTTGCTAATATATAAAACTTACACGAATATTCTGCGAGTTCTGACGTGCTTTGAGTAAACAAATATATCTGATACGCTAAAGTAATTACAAGTTATTAAATTTTGGTGACAAAGATGATAGCGTGAACACAATAATATTTCTGATTGTGACCGGCTCAAACAGCGCATCGCAAAAAAATACCACTTTTCCATAGCGCTTACATTGCTTTTAGAAATTACTTCGGCTTTGATGAAACGCCGAAGTCTACTGCAGGCGTACATATTTAATTGCTACGGCGGTATAATCGTTAGAATAGCGCGTTTACGGAAACACGTCCTTATAAGGGCCTTGCACTGACTGTAAAAGTAAATCGACGCTAAACGCAGTGATGTCACGTCGTCTTTTTTTTTTCTTGTTGCTATGTGTTGATTGTACTGCATGTTACAGCAGCGAACGACAAAGTTAATAATTAAAAAAATTGCTCAGTGGAAGATTTATTCGCATTACAGGGCATTTATTAATTTTCGATGGCGCTCTCACGCAACGACGTACATCCAGCGACGTATTTAAAACAGCTACATATAAACTGCGCACTTAAGTAAAATACTGGCTACAGCGAGTGCCCTATACCTGCCGTATTATTATGCAAAGTAGGATTACTGATCGAAAGCCTCCCGAGTCGACAGCTGTTGTGCCACATCAGTCGTGAAGCGAGCTCAGAAAAAAAAAAAATAAACATCATTTTTTTATTGCTTTTTCTTTCGTCAATCTAAAGGCATTGAAAAACATATTTCTTCATTGAAATTGCGCCATTTTGTGAAGCCCAAATGAAAGATTGCCTTGTTTCAACGCTTTTTGTAGCACCAATGTCATTCACTTGCCAGTTTCTCAGGTAAAACCGCTCACCAACGTTCTAAACACCTAGAGCTGCACATATAGCAGCAATAACTACCGCTTTCCCTTCCTTCTGGGCTTCTGGCGTGTGAAAAATAAATTTAAAGAAGGTCAAAAGGCACCAATCTTGTCAAAGCGAACGAAGGTAATGAAAGCTGCTTAGCACGAACATTTGGAAGATACGTACGACCGAAATCACGTGGCAAAAGTATCCTCGTGGCGATGTCGCTTCCTTCCTTTTCTCCATTGGATTGACATGAAGCCATAGGGAATCAGTTTACAAATAGAAAAGCCTCATGAAGTAGTACAGCACAGAAAATATATTTTAACTCTTGTGCACATGCGATTTCTTTAATTCCTCCGTGGAGTGAATGCAAGAGAGTGAGAAACCGATAAGAAAGGCAGGGATTTTAATCAGATGCGAGTTTCCGCTTCCCTACCCTGAATTTCAGTGGGAGAAATAGGAGTTTCAAAGATGTTCAAGTAGAGAGAGAGAGAGAGAGACAAAAAAATTCAGTGCCATTCCACTCGGTGAAGGTGGATGACGAGCGAAGCTGTGTATAGCATTAACTGTGTCGATTTATTATACGGTGAATACTATATTGATTTAATAAATACACATGCACGTCACTGCGTGATTCTACCACCTTTTATTTTATTTTGTTACCATCGCTTTATGGTCACTGTGGTAGACGGCCATGAGCTGAACGACGATGCTGGTAAGATTTTCAGCAAATGTCGAGCCTACACATGACCGACGACGCATAGTTGTAACATTGACATGTGTATAGAATTAAATGACCAACCTATCCTCCTCGCTGTTTTCGAGGTCCCGACGGGAATCGCGCACGTATACGCTTGGCGTGGGTGGCCCGCTCTTTGTCGGTGGTCTCCTTCCGCCGCCGCTGTCCCCATTCCCGTTTCCGCTCGCGAAGGGTATCTTCACGGGCACGCTGCTGTTCTTCGTCGGACGGAAGGCGGCTACGGGACGGTCCAGGCCCGTCCGCCCACGCGCGCTCAACGTTAGCGGCTTCCGCCGCCTTCGCGTCCATTCCCGCTTCTGCTCGCACCGGCGATTTGGAGTGAACGCTGCTCCCCCTCGGTGCGCACAATAAGCGTCCCGACCACCTTATTTCTTTCTTTATTGATTTATTTATTACAGGATTGAAATTGCAGGCGAATTACGGGCGACTTCTATGAAACACTTTGTAAACGCACGCCACGCAGAGAGGTGTGCTCAGTTCACGCCCTCTTCGTCACTTATGGTGATATATTGCCTGTGCAAAGTTTCCGAAAAGTTAGCAACAGGGAGATTCTCCTTAGAAGGACACTTGTGGGAGTTAGTTGGCTCAACATCTTGAAGCAAACTTCTGACCAGTGCGAAGAAAACGAGACGAAATACGAGGAACACGAAGAAGCAACAAACAGACGAGCGCTGAAACGAAGCGCTCATGTGTTGTTTCTTCGTGCTCCTCGTCTTTCGTCTCATTCTCTTCGCGCTGGTCAGAAGTTTGTGTCAAAGAGATCCTCCCGTGAAGCCGCAGTGAACGTTGCGTAAACGTCATTTTCGTTCAGCTGTCTGAATGTGTAGATGTTTTGACATGTTGAACTAACAAATCGCGGCCACTTGCTGTCGACAAAATTGGGCGTGCTGTTTTGTTGCAACGGTGGTGTTAGGAAAGCTGCCGTCACTTTCTACGAAACATTTAAACACATGTCGCTAGAAATTGTATTCTCGCAATCACGTATGATTTGGTCATTGCGTTTTTCTATAAGTCATAAAAAACCGTAGCATATGCGACGTTTTGACTTGTATTCCACCATTGATTTCTAAAGCGTCGAAGTCCGTGTTCGTTTTTAAATATTGAGCTATCTAGTAGCTGAGGTCTAACTTTTATTTTTCTTCAGGCTCTAGAGCCACTGACTTGACATAATGTGCTAATCAACGTGTAATGTAAATGCCTCTTTATTGATACAGCAGTGAATAGACCGCAAGAGAAACTGTTACACATATGATAGCCTATGCAATATATGGTGTCCGTGACCGTGACTTGAGTCTTTAGTATGCGTACCAGAGATAATTAGTGATTTTCTCTTTTCGCATAATGTATTTGTGTGAGCAGGGAGTGTAAGTAGACTGTAGTAATTTACTTTATAAGACTGGACTTGAGCAGTTCTTCGCGAGTATAAGAATAATAATCGTGGTGACGCACCATATTTTCAGTCCAGTGGCGGCTTGTGCATATGGCGGGCCTTGCAAAAAATCAATATCTACAATGAGCAAAAATTCTAAACAGAGGGCCTTGTAGATTGAGCTAAATGTGTTTGTGAGCAAAACGCACACATGTGTTCTTTATTTTTGTTCTTGAAAAACACTTATATAAGGAAGGCTGTTGCTGCAAACCAACGCTACTTAAAGTAAAAATTACTGCTTCCTTAGGATCATTTACATCTTCGTATTAAGGACCACAGCGAGCTCTTTTTTTTTAAGCGGGGTCAATTTCTTCATGCCAGGTTGAAATGTGAACTCGAGAAAGGAAACTATGAGGGGCCTTTTCGCTTACGCATTAGCTAGTGTGTGAAGCACTGAGGCGATTCACTTGTAATTATTTGTTGATGTGCTACAGTGCATTCCCTGCCTGTTTAGGCCAGGACCACAGCAAGATATCAAGAAAATTAAGCGTAAGTGATGTGTAACTAATTGTGTGTTTCTAATTAAAACTAGTCTCTACTTTACACATAATACATTAATCTCGCTATAACACTCATTGATTCACTTTCATATTAACTACGGCATAATATGCTGGGGTAATACATATAACAATCACTTGGCATCCCTCAAGGTAATCAAGAACCAATCCATAAGAATTATTGCAAGCAGTTCACGCTTTGCGAATGGAAAATCCCTACTACATAAAAACAACATCCTAACCATTTCAGAACTCACCAAATATAATCCAGTGATATTATTCTACAAATATATGACTGAGGAACTACCATCGATCTGCTTCTCACCTTTTCATCTGATAGCTCACAGTCACACTAGATTTGCACTCGATAACAATTTCCGTCTACCTAAAGTGCTAGATAACTATGGTAAACAGACTGCGGAATTTTCCTCGATATCGCTGTGGAATACTCTACTATCTATAATCAAAAATGCGAAAAAATTTATAGCAATTTAAAAGGGAACTAAAACCATTAATAATAAGTACTTACTGATATTGCACACTTTTTCCTAATTTTATTCTTCTTTTATATTGACATGCTGTTAACAAGTGTTGTTATTACTCATATCCTATAAACATGTTTTGATATCACTCTTAGCTCTCACTTGTACTACTGTTACTTTAAACATTGTATAGCTTCATAAATCTCATTAACAGTACTTCGCGATACAGTCTTTGACTGTGGAACCTCCTTATGTATATTACGCACATGTCATCTTCTGCAAAAAAAACCCTCTGTTTTCTGAACTATAAATATAGTTTAGCTATGTTTATTACGTAAGCAAAATACTTACTGCACGTGGATAACTCAGAATGATTTTTTTAAGAGGTGCCTTCCTCCTTCTCGCTTTTGCTTTGAATACCTCAGGAGAGAACTTTCGTACTGTATGCCGTTCATGATGATGGTGAGTATGTGAATGCCTGCACGAGTAATACAGCATGAAATGTGGTCTACTCAGTGCGTTAAGCGGCACCTGTGCCTTAGAACGCGAGAGCTAAATTGTTCATCTAAATTCTTTGAGCACTACATGTGAGCATTAACTCGTGTACGGTGCAGGAAGGGTGGAGCTTTACACGTTATTTTATTATTAGTTTTTGCACTACTGCATCATGAACATGGGCCAACTAACCCAATTGTATATTTCTTTTCGGAAGCAAGAATTATAGGAGAACGACAACAACCCGTGAAAATAAAAGCCACACGCATACATCCAAAGTGCAAAGCATTTGAAGATAGCTTGCGTCATATCGAAAGTATTAGGCTCGAATGGCTTCGCACAATGATTCTTTGGAGTCCTCTATGTTCAGTTTCTTGTTTTCGCAGCGCAACGTATTTACATAGCGCCGTCATAATGTTCTGCGACTTGTGCACAGGCTTAAGTGTTATCGCATCGGCGGCGTGAAATTGCATTCTCGGTTGAGTGCACAATGGTGCGTTGTTATTGCCTTTCAAAACATATGTAGGCGCACCTTTCTTAACTATGACCTCCCCCAAAAGCCCTGTGTTATACCTCAGAAGAAATGGCGTGTAAAAGGAAGAGCGTCCTCGTAAACGGAGCAAGATTGTAAGCTATTGAGCGGCATACCATAGCGTGGATCTCTGATGTGGGTTAAATTCATAGTGGTTAGCAAAACGGCGTGAAAATGTGCTTGGTTTTCTGCACCTCCTCTACTAACCGCTATTATCAACGAACTGCTTCTGTGAATAATATGCGCGAATGGCTTGGAATTTCGAACTGCCATACGAGCAAGAAATCATTCAGCATGCATTTATTACATGTGCGCCCTTAATTATTCTCTTTGAATATGACGCACTGGGTTGATTAACCTTTCGATGTTAATTTACAAACCGAGATTTTAGTGACATTAGCACTGAAACTTTATATCCAGAGAAGTCCATTCGGCTAATCTATACTTCTTCAAGAAACTAAAGACGTACTATGTGGTTGAAATTAAATGTAAACGTGATAAACATTCATCATTAGTCATTTAGAGCCAGTATACAATTACACTGCGAACTTCATTATATCAAATTATTCTAACTTTCCAAGTCTATCTTCTACAAAATCCAATTTAATACTTCCTAACCTCACTTTGCTAAAGAAGATATATCGTTTATTGTTCTTGTCCAGCATTTCTCATATATCACAACACAGAAAGGCACTCCCTAGTGAGCGAAGTGTGATCTCATACTAAGCACCGCCTGAAAATTAACCTTCGTTTTTGTCATAGTAAAATCTCTCTTGGTTCCTTCATCTCGTTTACAAGCAATTGATAGAACTGATAGAAATATGCCGTTCAAAGATGTTCAATGTTTGAACCACCTACATTATGTGCATTACATTTCTTTCCCGTGTTTCCTTCATTAACCCATTTAAAAATTTCAGGCGTTGAAATTGATGTATACGTGAACAAATTATTTCAATAAATACTTATTAATAATACTTCGATATTGAATAACAAGTGAGTACATAAATATGACATAGTTACATTCATCATAACCGATTTCATGAAAGTGCCCAAAATATAGTTGCGCCCATATTCATTCAATAAACAGTCTGCAGGCTGACATAATCCGAAAAGGAGTGAGCCCAGTGTTAATTCAAATCGTTTTTAGCGTCAGAGCAACAACATGTGCATTAGCTTGTTGTTGCTTGCTCATTTCCGGCACTCCTGAAAAAAAAAATTTGAGGTAGTCTACAGTGCAGTAGTAACTGATAGTTTTATTACTTGCATACTATTACTAAGAGTCCAAGCGTTCAGACCCCACAGTCAATTTAGAATGTATTAGGATTGAGTGGTATTACTAGTTGCGAAACCATACGCGAGCCAACGTAACCTTTATTATTATTTTTCGAAATGTTCCCTTATATCATAAGTTCACGCAAGCAAGAACAACGTAAAATTACACAGCGCTCATTCGGTGGCAATAGGTGAAATTCCGAAGAAGCACTAGTGACACCCGCGAGAACTGTTTCTCAGCTCGGCTGTCGACTTTACTGAAGAATTTCCATACATTGCCAAAGGATAAGACGACAGCGCACTGTTTTGCTGATTAATTTCTTTACAAAGTCACGGCCAATGAATTAAACCAACACAATATTACAAAATAATAATAAAGTAAACCTCGAGCAAATAATCTTGATAAGGGAATTTCAGGATAGCGTTCACTCGAAGTCCCAATTTCGGAACCCGCTATTAACATCCAACCGAGCGCTGGTACTGTTGTAAGCCTAGATAGTTCAAGCGACAGCGCTGGACACGCATCATTAGGGAGACTTGCGACAGGGCGAATTGCGTGAGACCGCTAAGCGATGTTCGATATTTATTACGCAATGCGACTAGACAGAGACAACTTGCACAGCAGCCTGCGTAGCGTTCTCCAAACGGGTGGGTGTACTTTGTTTTTCGCTTAGTTTTGAAGACAAAAGACTTTATCATAGCCGCCGTGGTTGCTTAGCGGCCATGCTGTATGGTTGCTAAGCACGAGGTCGGGAGACCGAATCCCGGCCACGGCGGCCGTGTTTCAATGGGCGCGAAATGCGAGAACACGCATGCGCTTAAATTTAGGTGCACTTTAAAAGAACTCTAGGTGGTCAGAATTATTCCGGGGCCCTCCAATACGGCATGCCTCAGAATAAAATCGTGGTTTTGGCATGTAAAATTTTATACATATTTAAAAGTCTTTATCCTGTCTTTTTAAGAGTTCTATCAAGTAGCTTGTTCATCCAAGGAGACAATGTGAAACATTTTTAAAAAGGACAAACAATAGATTTTCAGAATGAAGTATGTCAGATCTCAATGGATAAAGTGGGTATTTAGAGCTTTCTTTTTCGGCTCTAGATGTATGAGACCGTAGACCTCCTTAAGACGGGCTACTATAAAAGCTGAATTACTAAGGGCAGAACAAAGTAGAAAAAAGAAAGCAAGAAGAAAATATCTACCGCACAAGAAGCACAAATGGGCGAGAAGGCACAGCATAAGAATGTAAGGCAGTTTCCTGCTTTGCAACTAGCCCGTACCAATTAAACGAATTTTATGTTATGCTTAAGAAGCTGCTGCTGCTGCTGTTGCTTCTGGAACAGTTGCAGTAGCAGCTGTTGCTGGCACTGCCTATATTTATGTCCACTGCAGGTAGAAAATTTCTCTCAGCAATCTCCGATTGCCCCTGTCTAGGTGATTCCAACGTGCACCTGAATACTTCCTAATTTCATCATCCCCACTAAATTTTTATTATCCTCAACAGCGCTTCCCTACCTTTGACACCCATTCTGCAACTCTAAAGCCAAATGATTATCAGTCCTACACAATGCATGGGCTGCCCAGATCCATTTTCTTTCTCTAAATGCGAGTCAAAATATTCGCTAACCGCGCTCGCTCTCTGATCGGCACAACTCTCTTGCTGTCTCTTAACGTTACGCCTAACATGTTTCATTCCCCCGCTCTTTGCGCGTCCTTAACTTACTCTCGAGCTTTTTTTGTTATCCTCAAAGTTTACGCCGTCTTAGTCGTGCCATTGTCATGAGGGCGTCACGGTCGTCTCACCGTCGTTATTCTAAATTAGTCATCCAAAAATCGCTATGTCGTCGTCATCGCGCCATCTGTGCCGCACAGTCATCGTAATATCGGGTTTGTCATGACTTTGCTTTTACATCGTGCATGGTTTTGCCGTTGTCAACATTTGAGCAACGTCATCCCATTGTCATCGTACCGTGCTTGTCATACTGCCTTTGTGGTTCCATCGACGTCAATCGTTCTCCATTCATTTGCAAGTATGCAGTCCTTGTCATGCCATTCTGATCACTGTGTGGTCGTAATGGTCGTTATCATGCGTCCTTTGTCATACCATCGTCGGCATGTCATCTGGGTCGTGCAACCATCATCACTCGACCTTTGTCATCCGGCTCTCGTCATTCCTTCGCCGTCATATAAGCTTCGGGATGCAATTGTATTCAGGCCATTCTCGTCATACACTATTCATTACCCCGTTGTCCTCATAGCGTCCTCATCCCATTGTCATCATAGCGTTGTGATATTACAATCGTCGTCACGCATTTGATGTCACTCCATCATCGTAATGAGGTCATGGTCCTTCCTCGTCGTCTTTATAACTTCGACATCCAATCCTCATCATGCCATCGTCCTACCATGGTCGTCACGCTATCGTCGCAATCCCATTGTCTTCATACTGTCGCCGTCAGGCTGTTGTAGGTATAGTATGAACATCATTGCGTAATCATCATCCCATTGTCGACCTGCCGACATCTTCATACAGCCTTTGTCGTTCTATCGACGCCATTTCTTCGTCAGTTGCATCCTGGTCACTGCGTCGAAGTCATACAGTCGTCGTCATGGTGTCATGCTCATGGCAATGAGAGTGCCATAGAAAAGTGGGACAATACTGGAGTATGTAGCACATAGCCGAAGCAACGGAAGTTTCAGAAGGACAACTATAAATGTCAAATTAGCGTGACTTTGCAAATGCAGTGCGTGGCTACACTGCTTGAATGATAATCGCATTACCGTCGACAGCCGTCACGAGATTAGTTCTGCCATAATTCGTTTTTGTTTTGCGGTGCCTTTTTTCTTTGATTTTGTGCGACGACCTAAGCTGATCCCCAGGAGTGCTCTGGAAGGAATTGGACCAAATACAAAAGCAACTTCAAGCCAAAGCTTGTTAGTTTGTGAAATACTGCAATATGCTACAATTCCAGCTCGCACGTAACAAGCCTGATGAAAAAGAAGAATGGGCAAGAAAGAAACGACGCATCCCAGGTAAAATACAGACAGTTGAAGTAATGAAAAACGCACTTACCTTGTAGTTGATAAATATTGCCATGCTGAATGTTTCGTTAAACTTCAGTTACGAACATAATTTACTTCACCTTGGTACAATGAAGTTCTGGTAAACTGAAGTTCTCACCAGCTAACAAGGAAAACAAATACAAATTTCAAGCTTTATTTCATGAATTTTCGAAGTACGTATAGGTAACTTGACATAGCCAACTTGTCGTTGCTTCACAAATCTAAACAGACATGGGAAAGTCTGTACAATTAGATTCGTGAACATTGTTTCGGCGCATGTAAAAATTAGTATGGCAGCATAAGCCACAATTTCACGCAAGCACGAAGCAAAAGTGCAACGGTATTTTTGTAGAGCAGCTCTGAGTGTTAGGACGGGGAGTACATCCCACCAGTGTGACTATTTCTTCATTCCGGCGGCCTCGGCATCTCAACTTTGTCACTTAATCGTCCAATAAACTCAGCCGATACCTTGCCCTGAGTAAGAGGAAAGAGGGCCGATCCTGCGGATAATGTATTCAAAGCTAGGTGGATCCTGCAGGAGACAGTAATTCGTGGCCGTGGTGCACAGAGATCGCCTACTGAGGCCATCGATGTCTAGCCATCTGGCCCGGTAGGCAAGTAATCACTGTATTGCAACGCAGCGAAAGTCATGAACAAGTAGATGCAGGTTATGGCGAAGTGAAACGACGCAATACAATACAACCCAATGCAATACGATACGATACAGTGGGAGAAGAATGTGAACAGATTTTTTTCTGCCCACCTGAACGTAAAATTGTGCGAATAGTGTGCATCTTTACATAACATCTAGTTGAACCGCTTACTCAAAGCCTAGCCTGAAGTACATTCCCAAAGGTGCGTCATATCTTCCGTAATTTTTCTTTCAGCGCATTTTCGTCTATTACAGCACCGAAACTGCCTTATCTATTACCGAATTTTCTTGCTTTCTTTCTTACTCTGCACCAATCAGTCAAGGAGTATAGAGGAATCTTCTACGAGGCGTCATACCGAGAACTTGCGGTGGCAATGACAAATGAACACCGTCATTGTGCACCACAGCACTTTCTACGTTTCGTTGAGCTTGGTGCATATCTATATATTGCTCATGAGATGTTTCTACGATGAAAGAAAAATAATTGCATCAACATGTATACAGCGTTTACAAGTTTGTGCTCTGTCAGCCTGCATGCCGAGTCGTGTCCTCTTGATTTTTATTTACCTGCTGCATTCGTATTGCGTGTTTTCTGAGATATGGCCCTAGTCTATTCTATTCTCCAATTTTCTCGCTGGAACAAGATTTAAAGGCCTGCAATACAGTTGTGTTTTTCGCTTTCGTGCGATGAGTATTGATGTTGTTGCACAGGCTTTGAAATTTCGGATTTTACTTGAAACTGCCATGAAGCTGTCCCTTATGGTGGCGCCCCTCGTGCACTTCCTAAAGGCATCATCATTAGTGTCGTTTCACTGCTGTACCTAATCGTCTGTTGCATTCATATGTGAAGCATGTTTGAGCTGCTCTTCATACTGCAAAAACGTGCACTGTGAAGCTATGCAGACGATGGAAATGTTGCTCTTTATTATTTAAAAAAAAATTCTTCTCTAGAGAACACTAAAGGTAACAGGTCGTCAACTAGAGTATACTGCTCCACTGGCCACTCATTACTGCTGTACACCACTGCTAACAATAAAGCAAGAGGGCCTGCGCAAATCGGCCCCCCTACATTACCTCTATGAAGCATGAACTAAGCATGAATGAACTTGTAGAGCAATACTAATGAGTGCCAAAACAGAGGCGTGCTGTCAAATATGAAAAGGTTAACTTATAACCATAACTGTGTATTATGTCGGACGAACATTAGGAAGTTTTAATGAGCTGCCACATCAATTTGAGTTGCGATAAAATGCACAGAAAAAGAAGCCTTTGCGAACATAAATACATGCAGAAAGCCTGACCTAGTTAGTACAACACTGCTTTTTCAATAGCGCGATAATACATTTTATGGTTTAATCGCATAACTTCAATCGGTTGCCCTACGGTGGTTCTAGTAAAAGCTTACGATTTAGTTCTTTTTCAAAATTTGCACACGAATATTCCCCTATCCTAAGTGGCAGTAAATTATCGCTTTCACGTTATTAATTTCAGTGCCCCAGCTGCTCACCCAAACTAATCCGGTCTTTCCTCACAAGCTGGATTATAAGACCATTTATTAGGCGCGCTTTTCAAGAGTATTTAGAGAAGTATTCTGTCATCATAATAACCAGGAAATGGCATCTTATGCACATTTGAATAACAAATCCCTGAACGCGTCCGTTCGAGATTTCCAGAAAAGAAAGCTAACTATTCAGATTAGTTTAGTCCTGCTAGGTTAGTTCGCTTCAACTTATATAAGGAGAATTTCCAATCACCGCTGAGGAAAGGAGCATTAAATGGCATTGAACGTTGACTAAAATCATTACTCGTTTAGGGCTTCCTGGTTCTTTTATTCCCACAAAACTATCGCACTATCGTTCATGGCGTACAGGTTAGGTGGTTCATCAAATACTTTCAAGGAGTACTCCTGAGCCCACGCTGCCGCCTGGTGGCTAAGATTCTGCAGTGCTCCGCTCGAGCTTGCGAGTTGAATCCCTGCTGTGGCCACCGCAGTTCGACATGGGCGAATTTCCCACGTATGCTTCGAACTAAATGCAGGGTAAAGGGCCTCAGGTGGTCGAAATTGAGGCAGTCGACATAACGATATGGTATTTTTGGGAAGTGAAACTTTGCGATTTCTTTTTGTTCAATATAAAGTAATTTGCTTAGAATATAATCTACAAGAAGGTCTGAATCTGCGCCGTCAGCATTTCACCTTCCACCATTCAAACTTACACCCGCGGAATTCCCTGCGCCACTCTCACTGTATTTCCCGTTTTCACCTTGATTGAAGGTTTCTCGGCTATGCCACACATTTCTTCAGAGAGGCAACCACTTGATTTCAATCTGGGGCGTAATTCAAGAACAGCGGCTGGGCGTCCATTTGGCAGACTGCGCAGATATTTATCGTAACCCTCTGTTTATAGTCGAATGTCGAACACACTTTGGGCACAAACTCAGCGCAGCAAAACACGATGACCAGACACGCAGCAGACGGGGTGTAATCGGGGCCTCATTGCTCTAAATACAGTGTTATTTAAACTGTCTGCGATGGCTCAGAATGTTGTGGCGTCCTTCCACTGAGCAAATAATTACGTGTTTGATTTCCTCCCGAATAGGCCGTGTTCTGGAGGGGCACAACTATAGGTACGGTTTTTACCTAAATTCATGCGCAAGCTATCGGGGACACGAGGCATCGAAAAATGAATCAGCATACCCCCATTAGTTACGTTCATCACTTATAGTCAATGCTGATGCTATTATTGATGCTATGAATAACTTTTAGTAGTAACTTTCCTACCACTCATGATCATGCGCGCGAAGAAAATTTTGTGCTAGAAAGCTCCATACACAAGGTATTTCAGCGAACTTTCAAAATTCTTAAAGGTTGTCTGGGGTGGATAGCACAATTCTAGTTTATGAGCCGGTCTACTCAAAGCGGCGGACAGTACTTGCACCAAAAATTGAAATGCAAAATCAACTAATTAACAATAATTCACCAATTAACTTTGGCTAATTACCTTATGGCCCACATTGCAATTTAGAAATTCTAGCAGTGAGCTTCGCAAGGCGGATCCACTTGGAACGAATTCTCAGGACGACACCAGTTTCGAGATATAATTTCCCGGACTTTGCGGAGAAATGCATTCGTGTTCCAGTTACTTGTGTGTTTCCGTGCATGAAACGACGTTTTTTAAACAAATTCAGACGTGTACGTGAACGCGTGTTCTAATGTAGCTGGCAAGTTTATAGAAACGTTGGCGCTTATCATCTTGGTGATGTTGACTGATTAGTCTTGACTTCTGGTGTGCCTATTGGCCTATGAAAAACACCACAGCTAGGGGCCCCAGGCCTTCACGTCTACAACCTATGACTTATTACCGTCTTCAAAGTTGAAGTGCAGGCGCTTTTAAGCCTTTCGCCTCTGTCGGAATGTGGCCGCCCGAACCTGCAAAGCTCTTCATTTGGTGCCAGGCGCGATCGTGTTTTATCAGCTGAGGAGAAGCCAAAAAGAATCGATGAACGCTGATACGACGTCAAAGTGTGATAGGCAGCAAACCTTGTACGTGCAGATGTTAGGTAGTGAAGTTTTCAGTCATAATTTTGCAAATGTTCGTTGCCGCGGCTTTTTTATACATTTCCTTTTTTTTCAGGGATGCTTTCATAGCTCCCCGTGCACTCAAAAGTGGTCCTATCGTGCATTTCGTGGTCGGTAGGTACTCGATGACATTGTCGACCAGCACCTTATATACAGTAACGGCTAGTGAGGGAGCTGGCATTCAGCCGACGCGCGGCTTTCAAATTGCACCTGCAACCGTGTGCAGCGCAGTCACATGCCATACCAACGAACGTACGGTTGCTGGTGACCTTGACTGGGGGGGCCATATTACCAAACATTATTTAGCTTTGTTTTTCGTTTCCTTTCCGTAATTACATAGTATCTGAATAAAGACCTTTAGCCGTTTTGCAGTATGATGGTGGTGGTAATGTTCCAACAGGCGGGATCAGACTGGCAGACCTGGCCGGCAATTGCTCCGCCAGGGCGTGTCTTTCTGCGCCAAATATGTCGCCATCTTCCCATCAGTCCTGTCTTTCGTAAAAATGTGAGAAAATTTGGAGGACACTTAAGCTTCGCCTTTAAGAGTGGAACGCGTTAACATTCAAAGATCCCTTACCGCTTCTCACGATTCCCGGCAACTGCAGCTTGTGTAACCGTAACGTTTACCGGAAAACACTGGCGGCGAACACTATGCACGAAGACGAGCACGCTAGTTTTCCGGTGGAAACGTAGCCTCTTCCGTGGGTCTCGGATGCGTGAAGACAAGCGCCATCTTGATGGCATTCTTGCAAGAAACCAAGAGAGCCACACCGCTCCATGAATGGTAGAAACGCTGGAAAAGGCCTTCATGTTCGAATTTCCGCTTAACAGAATTACAAACCGAACACTTAGCAGAAACTGCAATCCGGCACTATCATGTATGTAGGTGTTGGTTAGGTTGTACTTTACAATTTTCCTAATGCATCTTACTTTGAGGGTCTTAATTAGTTCACTAAGCCTCTGCGCCACGTGGAGGGCATGCGTGATTGGGGTTGGGTATAATTTTGTGCCATACGGCGTCCGAGGCCGACACCAGGTTTGTTGCGACACTGGGCCCTTAACGCTATCGCATTAGAAATGCGTGACACTTCCACTGCCATGCTTTTGATGGCCTTGCGGTGAACGGGTGAGCGCGGTTGCCCTTGTCTGCGCTTTCGCAGATGCCCGGAAAAAGAAGCTGTCACAAAGGGATCTGCAGTTATTTGCAGTAAGAATATAGCCTCAACTGCAGATGCATGTTGAGCGATCACGCTAACAATTGACCGCGGTTCTTTCATTCACTGTCATTAATTCAGATATTTGCTTCCTCCTCGCTCTCGTACTACGCCGTACGTTAAATGCGATGCCACTTCGGCGGCTTCCTTATCTTAGCATAACTTTTTGACTGAGAAATTACGTACGAACGGTGCCGCTTAGTGATTTCCGCCCCATGGTCACCAGTTAGTCTCAAGAGTCGGAACAAGAGTACTTTTACCTGAGCTGATTATTTAAAGGGGACCAGGCACATAAGAAGGAAACTTGCAAAAAAATAAATATGGGTTAGGGTACATATGGCACGAATTACAATGTCCTGACTAGGAGCTAATTACCACTGTTGTTAAAAGAAAAGCGCACGAATATTGCATCCTACCGGTGCTAACACATAGGGCAGAAAATTGAGCGTTAACAAAGCTTTTGATCGCGTTCCGCGCCACAGATTACTTCTCAAACTTGCATGCCTAAACATTCATCCTAACTTCCTCACATGGGTTAAAGCTTTTCTTTCCTCCAGGCTCCAGTTTACTTCCGCCAACAACTACAATTCTTCTCTTACCCACGTTACTTCCGGTGTCCCCCAGGGCAGCGTGCTAGTTCCTTTACTTTTCTTGATATATGTTAACGATCTTCCTTCCTGCGTAACGTCCCGGGTTCGTCTCTTTGCCGATAATGTTGTAATTTACCGCACAATTTCCTCTGATATCGATCGTCAATGCTTGCAATCCGACCTTAATGCAATTACCTTATGGTGTTCCAAATGGCTAATGTCGCTTAATATCTCTAAAACCAAGTTAATGACATTTAAGGGCTGAAAGTCTCGAAATTCGAAGTCTCGAACCACGCACTATCACCGATTGGAACGATTTACCCTCATACATAACCATGGAAACTGACATAGCCAAATTTAAGGAATACAATTTCCACTACTGTGACGCGCTGTTAAAAATATTGCGTTTTCTTATTAAGTGTGTTTCCCTGATATTTTTGATGCTTCGTGAGTTGTTGCTCGCTCCTGATGTTTTTATGTACGTTGCTTATTTTTGTCTTTTCTTGTTTTTTTTCTTGTTTCTTCGTTCGAAATGATAACTACACTGCCTTGTTGAGCAGAAAAAAAAGAAAAAAATGTCTTTTAAATGTTTTTTTTTATGTATGCTGTACCTGAATGTACACTTGTGTTCTTTTCTTGTAGCCCCTCCCCCCACCCTCACCCCTGTAATACCCTCCTTCGAGGGCCTTTAGGCGTATTGTAAATAAATAAAGAAATAAAACGGTCGAGAACAAGTCAAGGACCGCGAAAAGAGCGATGGAACGAAAATGTTTGGCATAGCGTTAACAGACAGGAAGAGAGCGGTGTGGATCAGAGAGCAAACAAGGATAGCCGCTTTTCTATTTGACATTACGAGAAATAAATGGTGCTGGGTAACCCATGTAATGCATGGGGTAGATAACTGCACGATCATTAGAGATGCAGAATGGGTGCCGAGGAAAGGTAACTGCAGTGGAAAACGGCATGAATTAGGTGGAGTGATGAAATTATGAAATTCTGAGGCGCAAGTTGGAATCGGCTAGCACAAGAGAAGGGTAATTCGAGATCACTGGGAGAGGCCTTCGTGCTGCAGTGCAGATAAAAATTGGCTGCTGCTGATGATGACCTATATATAATAATGCAACTGAGAGATAATTTTTCAAAAGAAACTAAGTTGAGCAGTGCCGAACCCGGGTAAATGACGTAAAAATTGCATCCGAATTCTGCTTGAGATGACAGCAATCGATTTCACGTAACTTAACCACCGTGCCAGAAATATACTTAGCCACCATCACTTACTCAAAACGATGCCAGTATGGAATTTTCTTGCCCCTTTTTCGACGTACACACTTCTACGCTTCGAAATACTTTGAATACAAAACCACCGAATTGACTACTGCAACGCTATAATACATCATATCTGTTTTCCTACTGCGTTGTGGTCAGCAATATGCCATTTTAGAGCATTGGAAGTGTCGTGTACATGGTGTTCACCTTGAAAATGTAACAGCTAAAATGCAAGTCAAGACCCTCTCGTGTTACATGTCGCAGTTACATAGATGTGAGGAAAAAATAAAGGCTAAGTAATACGTTCCTGGTGAATAAACAAATTACTATGCAGGCGTACAAGCTTTTCGGTGTCCCTCTTGTCCACATCAATCACGCAGATGTGGCTGCCTTTCTTCCCTTGGCGATAACATCACGTGCGTTACCAACTTTACGCCGTTAGCGTCCTGTCAATATATTCTGTAAGTGCTTGTCGCGCGCAAATATTGGGTAGTGCTGGATAAAATGGAGAAAGGCAGAGAATGAAAACAAAGTATGGTAACAGCTTTTAGTCATGCTATATTTTGGCTAAACTACAAAGTAAAAAATTTGTTGATTCTGAAATCACAATCTCCAATGGACGGCGAACATGCAATATTGCATAGAGTTGCCACTCTTAGAAAATACAAATGGAATAAATTTACTTTTGCGGAAACACCAATTTAACAGTAAATAGAAGGGAATACTAAAGTGCTATCACCTCCTTCCCCCCTGTACGCAGACAAAACACTTGCAAACCTGCAATATCTACCCACTTGTTACTGTTACAAAAAGTAAGTTCCTGAATGGTGCTGGTTCACTTCGCTACATTGACATACTTTGGCAAAACAGTTCTGTAGACGCAGACAGTCTAGTTCGCGAGATCGCATACCGAGCTGGACAGATAGAGCCTCCCGAGAACCCTACAACGGTGGAGCCGACGTGTAGGGAAATAATAAGCTATTATAGAGGGCAGAGAATCAAATATCCTCCGCCACACACACTACTTACACAACAGGAAGGAGCCGACTGGAGAAGGCTACAAACCGGAACTTTATATAATCTACACATATTAAGTAAAATGTACCCGACACAATACAGAAAGTCCTGCCCATTGGGCGGAGAAATACCATCTCTTTACCACATAACATGGGAATGTAAGCATAATTACACATTCCATAAACATAAAAACCCGAGTGCGGAGCAATGGGAGGGCTTGCTCACCAGCAGCGAGCTCACCGCCCAAAGGGCAATGGTGCAGCGTGCGTGCGAAGTGGCCAGGCTCAGTGGAGCCCTGGAATAGGGGCACACCCGTGCTGAAGAGCCAGGCAGCAAGCGCAAGATGGCTCATCGCTAAACCCCTTGATAGAATCAATAAAGTTTTTTTCTCTCTCTCTCTCTCTCTCTCTGTAGACGCGCCGACGCTAGTGCTGAGTGTAGAATACATTAGAACTATTTTTGGATGCTCCATTAGTGCCGCACACTGTCTCATCACTAGATGTTAATGGATTCTGTGGCTGTTTGGGACGCACGAGATTGCAACAGTACATTAGGTGTCATCGACATCCCGCGCAATAGGGAATGAGGTCTGCTTTCACTGAAAATGTGACACAATGGTACGCTTCACCGGTAGCCATCTAGTACAACGGTGATAAAAATAAGAGAATTGTTTTGAATGTGTGAAAGGAGCAAAACTAGGTTGGGTGAAACGAACTTTCGACAACGGCCCTTAATTAGAAATAATTATGTGGAAGTGCGAAAGGTTTCGATCGAGAAACAGAAAAGCACGACAACAGCTCAGAGGAATGTGCGAGCACGCGGAGAGTGCTGCGAATGACTTGTGGAACATTTACGTAGGAAAGCATTTGTTATTCACCAGGTTCACATTTCGCAGCGCTGTGGCGTGAAAGCTTTTTGCTTACATCTTAGTGTCAAGCTTCTGACTACCTACCACCTTCCTTTGCTCTTTTATTAACACCGTATTCCGTTTCTGTCTATCGTGATGCGTCGGTATGTGCCGGTCGTGATGTCGTCGTGGTCATTGCATGGCCGTCATTCCAGCTTTGTCATCCAACTTACCGCAAGCCGTCGTCTTCACGTCATTATCGTCATACGCGTACAATCGTCATGCATTCGTTGACATGCCAAGGTGATGATGCCGTTGCAGTCGTTTTACCGTGGTCACTACAGCTTCGTCACCCGACTGCAAAGGTAGTGACTAGAACAAATACAACTAGGGTAGTGTGCCTGCAGAGAAAAAATTATCGGTAACAGAGAGAGGAAAAAATTTGAAAACAGTGTTGCTCATAGTCTTATAGAAAAATGTGGACAGGAAACCTGTTTCCTGTCCAACATCTGAAAATGAAAGCTAAGGCCGTTTTTCAGGCGTATTTAACCTGAGTCCGAAACGTTGCTATGAAAACCAGTGGTTCTAATAAATCGATTGCTTTATGAAATATAGGGAAGAAGTCTCAAAGAGGTGTATGTGGCAAAAATCTCGACGTGGTCGCTAGATCGGGGGCTGTATCAAAATAGCAGTGAGCACACTACATTGAACGGGGCAATGAGAGAGTGAAGGGGCGCTGCTACAGCGCTGCTGTCCGCTGTCGAAAACAAGCTTCGTACCGTCCTCCTGCAGACAACCTCCCCGTCCTTTCGCCTTTACTCCACCGATGTTCCACCGATGTTGAAACACGCCAAGATAATGCTGTAATGATATCTTTATTGCAATAGCAATTATAGGGTCATTCCAGGCGCATTTCTTCCGTCGCCGTCGGAGTCGCCGTGAAGTTCCGTATAAAGTCCAAGGTCGATAAAATCGTCGCCGCGCGCCATATGCTGTACGTGCGAGTGAAAGCGTGCGAGGCTAAGCCGGCCATCAAGGCTCAATCGCGCGCACATCGACGGAAAGCGGGGAGGAAGCACGCCGCCTGCCGTCGCGCGCTAGGCTTCGGGGGTTTTTTCCAATTATAAGGAGGGGGGGCGCATTCCACTCCGGGTGGCGGAGGCTGCTGTGGTGCGCCTAGCCGGGCCGCTGTTTCTTAAAAGCCATCTACGGCGGGTACAGAGTCCGCGCTGCGCTCTGTTTTCGGGTCTTAGTTTGCGTTTATACGATCGGCAGCAGGTGGTCGATTCGCTCCCTGCTGCCACCGCGTTTCCTTACAGCAGCGTTTTGACAGCGAGTTTACCGATCATCGAGTGAGATGCGCTCGTGTGTACTTGAGTGCGCGTGACACCACGCTTGTTATTCAAGTTAGTATGCCAATGTTTACATGTTTACGTGGCCGATAAAGCTGCTATTATTACTTCGTATAGCTGTCCACTAATTTGCTATCGCGATCAATGCTTCGCCTTTCGGCTGAAACTGCGACTTTAACGAAACGGCACGTCTCTTCTCGCATCAAAGTGCAATAATCACCATTTACGCTTATTTTGCCATCTGCAAGCAAATAAGCGAAGCTTAAGCCTGCGGTGTTATAGGCGTCGTAGGTACGTCTCTAATATTACTCGTGACGTGTACTTTCCAGTGTGATTTGCATCAACAAGGCTAATGTGAGTTTTTAAAATTGAGTACGAGTAACAAAGTTTATGTAATATATTTGTAGGTATATGAAGATCGGAACGACATATCATCAGTTTGGAATTGCGCGATCCAAAATTTCAGATACAGTGCAGAGGATCGAGACCAAATAGTCATGTTTGTTTTAGAAAAAAATGGCTTGCAATTTCATAGTGACATAAATGTATGTGTTGTATTAACCGAGCGACTATATATTTAGTTTAGCTTTAAAGCCTCTAAACGCTTGGGGTAAGCGCCACAGCTGTGAAAGTGACGCCGGTAAATGCTAGCAGGTGTAAAATAGAGAATTTTAGTGCGTCCGGTATTCCGGTAAGCGCGGCTGGTTTGCTGGATTAGCGGCGACGTAAACGTGAGCGGCCAGATTGGTGGTGCCACCTGATGGTGCGAAGCTTAACCGCACAAACACAAAGCCAATTAATATATTCTGCTTAGCTGCTGGCGTAAATATTTGACGGCAGCGTAATCATGTTCACAATTACACCACTGCCGAAAATTTGCACCAGCAGCTAAGCAGGATATGGAGGGTTACTGCACCTTTAGTTGAACTCTATGCCACCAGGAGGCTACACTGCTCCGGCCACTCACGTTTACGCCCCCGCAAATCCGGCAGTCCACCCAAACCATCCCCGTTTGCCCGAATAGCGGACTGGCTAAATCTCTTTAACATACGTGCGAGGCGTTGGTTTTGAAACCATGGCCAAAATTGTATTTGTGTTACACAGCTTTGTCCCCCAAATGCGTGTGGACAATTTTAGATGTATCAACTGGAATTTTGGCATTTTTAAACATTCGAGGCAGACATCACGGAAATACCTTTAAGGTACTTGTTAGCCGTTCGTGCGTTTAGCACTGGCTGTGTTTAGTTCTTCGATTGCATTCTGTTCTATACATTTACAGATCAAGCTGTTGATTAGGAATATTTTGGGTCAATAAATTGTCATTCGTTGCTGATCACACTTGTACCATCACCAGTAATTCGTTGCAGGAGAGAAAATACGCTGCTATCTTCTGCAATGTTTTCAATAAATACTGCTTTTGCGACTTGAAGCTCGTGTGCAAGTTTAGGAAGCGAAAGCAAACGGTAAGTCAAACAGTCACAAAAAAAAAAACCTAAGCAGGAGATTCATTTCTGGTTGCTGTTTATGAAAACATATACAAAGACCGTTCCCTCAGACATCATTGGGTGCCTGGTCATTTCAAGTAACGAGATCAAAGGACCTGGTTCATGTTGAAGGATCGTGCCAACATGGCTGTGTTCCAATAATGAATGCATCGAACATTCTAAATAAACAGCAAATCGAACATCGTTAGGTGTCGTTTCAGTGCGGACTAAGCCGGAAAAAAGAAAATTAGATGATGGTGTTTTACGTGTCGAAACCACTTTCTCGTTATCAGGCACGCCGTAGTGAGAGACCCCGGAAATTTGGATCACTTGGGTTTTTTTAACCTGCACCTAAATCTAAGTACATGGGTATTTTCGCCCGCATCAAAATGCGCACTCCCTGGCCGGTGTTCGAGCCCGCGACCACATGCTCAGCAGCCCAACAACATGCCCACTAAGCAACCATGGCGTGTCCGGATGTGAAAGATAACTTCGCAAAGACAGTACTGAAGTGAGATGGATGCCAGTTGCTTTGCTCTTAAAAAAGATTGCGACTAAGCATAATCCTTGTAAGCTCGACGAGAAGTTAGGCACCGCGTATGGAAGAGTAGTCACGCTTGCTTATACGCTTAAAGTAAGGTGTGTTTTTGTTGGTTCGCACACACAAGCTTTCAAGAAACAGCAATAATATATGCTCTACTCTCTTTGTTTGCGTGTTTGTTTTCGTTTCTATAGACGACGCGAGGCGTTGTCAAGTCGCTAAGCCATTTTTCGAATGCCCTTCTTATACTTTGGCTTCAAGGTAAACTTTCAATGTGAAAGTGTACTTTAATTATTGCTGAACAAAATTAGACCGCGCTCCTATATTGAGCGGGATGAAGGTTGATTTATACTTTCCACATCGTTGAGAACCAGCTATTACTTTTCGTTGCTGTTAGCTACATTGACCCATCGCCAGGCCGCGGTAGATGGTAGATAATAGCACGTCGTCGTATGCTTCTTCTTATGTGATGCCTTTTATTATTTATTATTCTTTATTTCCTTTACGCCCTTTCCCCAGCACAGGCTAGCCAGCCCGTCTGAGAACTGGCTAACCTCCGTGTCTTTCCGTCTATTCCTGCTCCCTTCCTTGCTGAACTCAATAAAGACATTGACATGAATAAGTTGTTACACAGGGAACTGGACTGAACACAGCACTAAAAGACAGGCGCAATGTGTCTTGTTTGTTCCTGTTTCCTTGAGCTGCGTTTTTCCGAGGTTCGTGAACATTTTTTTATGACCGCTCAATCTTCTATATAAAAAAAAAAAACTCTCCATCAGGACGAACCGCGGTTCGGCCATGTAAAGTCTGTTGGGATGTAGAAAAGGAAACATGGTCCGTCCAGCCAGCTCCCATTGGCGTGAAGGGACCAGCCTCTTTCCCTTTACTCGTTCCTCTCTAACCGCTACCTCACCACCTTACCGCTCATGTATACGACCACTCATTGCAATAAAAAGGAAATAAACTGGTTCTCCAGAGATGTACTAACTTTGCCAGGTTGTAAAACTCTCAGCAATACACGCGAAGCAGTGCTTCTCGGGAGAGGCAGCCTTCGGGGTGGCCGGTGGATAGCTGCTGCAGTTAGTGCTCCGTGCAACAGACCACGATGCATAAATGGATGGATGAACGAACTTTACTGTGGTCCTTTAGGGTGAACATGCCACCATCACTATGAGTATAAGCTTCATTCCCTACGCTTCAAGCTTGCAGCTGGCAAAAATGCAGCCCAATGTGGGAAGGGGAAGGAAAGAAGAAGGTGTCGAATTTCTAAATTGTACTCCTTTTTAGACTCGACTGATCATTTTTTCAACTCATCCGGTTCCTCGCCAATCGCCCATAGTGGGAATAGGCCTCCCTTGGAGGCAAACAAATAAATATGTAAACAAACAAACGAACAAACAAACTAACTAACTAACCAACTAACAAATAAACAAGAGAGCGTGCACACTAAACTACAGTGCTATACATATAGCGTAGCATCAGGCATTCGCGTACTCGTGGGTACACCATATATATATATATATATATATATATATATATATATATATATATATATATATATATATATATATATATAAGACAGATGCCTACTTTTGTCTAGAATAATATATCCAGCTGTTTCACGGCGCAAGGCAGCAAGCTCATCCTTGCGCCAGGTATACGGAGCGCCAAATTTTGCTCGAAAAATACGTGATGGAAGAACGGTGCCAAACGTTTAATTTCAGGGCCCACAACGTGCGACGGATAGGCATGGGCTAGCGGGAGTTAATGGTCAAGGCTTTAAAGTAACAACAAACACGTTTTTTTTATTGTTATATGTTACCGCCAGAACACGGCACGTGCGAAGCGACATGCGATGACACCACTAAATTCCAGCTATAGTTTAACTTTACTTCTTTGAATATTTAGTTACGCTAAGCATCTAAGGTCTTTTCCTCAGTCATCAAACAACTTTGGTCTTTTGTTACTGATAATGAATTCGTGACCAGAACTGTTGCAGTCGTTGTACGTCGTTATTACAGAATCGCCCTCGCGTTAGCGTCACCGTCAACTGTGCGCACCAATCCTCGCCAGTTCACTAGAAGGGCGGCTTAATCTAATACAACCAAGGACGACAGGTGAGTGGGCAAGGAAAAGGGAGAATGCAAGGGTTTGCTAAAGCTTCGATTTAAGGTGGCGCAACGGTAATTCGATCAGCAGCCGGCTTTGGCTATCGCAGCTTCGGGTGTCTTGTAGCACAGTGTGTACTACGTCAACTTCCGAGCGCTTTTTTAAGACTCTTTCAAAGAGTGTCATTTGCGTCGGTTCTCGCACTGTGGCACTGCTCAGCGATTTATTCTTGTCCAAAATTTGACAGCCTTTTGAGCAAGTGTTTGAACTGCGCAAGTTTTTGTCGAGCCTCCATATATATTGCGTTTGCATCTCGGCAAAGGTAAAAGGTTTTCACTGTGCATCTGGCAGAATGTAGGAACAGCAAGAAATATATCAAATTCTTTTTTGAGATGCTTTTCTTCCGCGCCCGGTATCTTATTCGTGAGCTCTGCCGTCAGAAATTGCTCTCCCTCCATGTAGAGTTGACCAATGGCATCATCACTGAAAAACACCTTAGAGGCAACCAGTCAAACAAGCATGCACGTCAACACATTACCAACTTTACTCTCGATTTAGAAGACCAGCGTCAACATCATATCACTGATTACCATATTAATCCCAACTTCCTCCTACACCGATAAGCTTTCGGGTGTTGTTCCTTAACATTGACCCTTTATCGGCTTCACCATGTTTATTTCTATTTTGCACAATATATTTTATTTGGAAATTTCAGTTAGGGGTGCATAATTCTTTGGTTATTATCACTTGCCATTGGAACAGCTATAATACGTGGTTTACTATTATGCTTGTAAGGTTTTTTTTAAAGCACGCGCTATCATTTTATTTCGTAAAAAGTTTTGTCGCTAAAATTAATTTTTTTCTTCCTCGTTTATTAATATAGGAGGTACGCGTACAGTATCCGGCTACGAGAAATCTTCGAGCATAAGGGATCCATAGGAACATGCATAACTCTACAGCACCAACCCGAACTTACAACGACAATGAAAACTGCGCTACAAGTGATTAATAACTTGGGCAAGAAAGAACTATGTACATTAGAGGACATAGTTGTTGTGCATTGATGTTATTATGCGAAGCATATTACGAGGGCTCAACCCAGCTCCTCAGGCGCGGCGGTGACCATGAAATCACGTGACACCGTGACGTCACGACAGAGGAGAAGTGGCTTTGGCTCAACTCTTGCAAGACGGGCTGGGTGGGAATCGAACCAGGGTCTCCGGAGTGTGGGACGGAGACGCTACCACTGAGCCACGAGTACAACGCTTCAAAGCGGTACAAAAGCGCCTCTAGTGAATGCGGTGTTGCCTTAGAAACGCGCTGTTTCTAAGGCGTGCGTCTCTTGCTCAGGCGCACATTTCGTTGCCGCGCCGAACGCTGCTTTGCTCGACGCTCACCGCGTCCAATGCGGGGCGCGTAGTCGCTGCCCTGTAGCCCATTGTCTTACACCCCTTGGCGGGTCGACGGGAACGCTGTCGCGTTCCACTCTTCAAGGCGAAGAAGTAATGCATGAGTTGTTTCTTCGTCTAGCCGAACCAAATATAGCCAAGCAACAGCAGTTCACCAGGCTAAACAGTGGTTCAACAACTAAAATAAAGGCTAGTATGCTTCGCATCCTGGGCTTAACCTTACCTAAGCCACAGCCATTTTTGCGTTGCGACACGAAAAGTTAACCGAAAGCGAGTGAGCCATTGAGAACACACGCGCGCCCGCGCGAATATAAACGCAATCAAAGAACTGCGAAGCAAGGAAGCACAAAGAAACTATAGGCAGGAGTCTGCCGCCACGCAGCCAGCCTTTGTTAAGCCCACATCCTGTGGTGTCGTTCCATTCGCCTTTTCTGTTTTCTGCTCCTCCCAAACCAAAACGCGTCACCCTGTGCTCAGCGTTCTCGACGTGCTTGGCTTTCGGAAGGCTTTAATCGATGTTCACTTATTTTTCGGGCCCCTCCGTGTTCATTTTTCTCTCGTTAAATGTTGCAGAACATGGGTAATTTATGGCAATGTTTACATTCAACGTCCCCGTTGCGATGTTTTAGAGTGGGAACCACACGTGGCTGTCATACTCATTGTCTTTTCCGAAAAGCATACGCTGAACTCGCCGGTGGAAGGCACTAAAACATGCCGTTGGATGGTCACGTGCTGGATCTACTATTCAAAGCGTTGCTTTCCTTGCCCTCTGGCCTGAAGTTAAGCATTCGCAGTTTCGTCGCAGGTTATATTTGCGGATATATATGCGAATGTTATTTGGGCTCTGAATGCAAGTACAAGCAAAGGGTCTTATAATAATGACCTTATGCTGACCGCCAAACTAGTACGAATGAGCACACCGCTGTTCCGCGCAATTCAAGAATACATTCCTACATACTTGTATACATAATGACAGCTGACAGCGTTGTCTAAATCACAGCACATTCTTTATGGAATCGCAATATATTCAGCACCATCAACGGTTTACTTGATTTTGTATTGACACGTGTACTTATCGGGAGACAGTGTTTCACCGCCTAACAACTGTTATCGCTCAGCACAGGACGCGCCTGCATGTATCGGAAGTTTCTCGAGTGTTATAGATCGTTCTATCCGCTGTCTGTTGTCAACGAACCTTGTGGGGTCCGACTGCACGTAAGTTGCGACGCGAATGGTGTAGTACCTTCTGGAACACACGCGGGCACCAGCGTTTACTCGCGAAGCTTCAATGACTCATCTATAAAAGCCGACGCGCCTGACCCGCTAATCAGATTTTAGACGATGGCCGACTGTGTTTGCCGCTATCGTTGTACCTTGAGTGTAGCCAGTTTTTGAAGGCAGAGGTTCGCCCAAAAAAACACTAGTTTCGTCATTCGCAGTTTTGCTGTCTTTTTCGCCGTCACTGCTACGTGACAGCATCGTGTGGCAGTTCGGTGAGTGGCGCTTGGTACGCGTGCCCATTCCTGGTTGATCCTGCATGATGGCTGTGTACGACGCCAGAACGGGTATGTGCCACTGTTACACAAGACTATATTTTAAGCCCTATTGGCATTCACATGCATGTGCCATTGGTACTTGGCTTCCCGTTTGTAGCAATTTTTCACGTCAGACGTCTGTCAGTTCGGTCCGCATAGGGGATGCTTTTGCTAAAACCGCATGTAACAAAAACATGTAATGCTATTATCGCTTACGTCTTTGCAACCGTACTATACCACGCGTCTTGCTTTGGTATCGTTGTGCAGAGGAAAGAAGCCCTTACTCCTTTATGCGTGAGTGTGCAAATAACAGCGTCGTCAGGCTGTGCATAACGCAGTCGAAGCTCTGTTTAGCCTCGGCGTTCAGAGAGGCATATTTCGGAAGTACGTTGACCGTCCCGGAGAGGGAGTGGTCGCGTTTTGAACTCGCTGTGCCATAGAAGGAAACTTTGTGCCCATAAGGAGTTATAGGACATACAATTAGCAGATTTTTACAGGGAAGCTGTTTATAAGTACCCTGTGCCACCTTTGTCGGACTTCTCTATAGAAGGGCCACGTGACCTACCGGGAGGAGAAAAGCTCAACAGGGGGAAAGGGGTTGGAGTGGCCCCTTTTCCCCTGTGAGAATGCTATCTTATACACGAATGTTATACGGTTGTCACACGGTGCATTTTCGGCGATGGAGCCAGATCAGCATCGAATTTATTTACAATTGATTTCCCCCTGCCGCGAAAGAAACAAATGTTACGCTGGCGGTTAGCTGCCAACGAATAGTGCCCACCGATTGAAACGCAATATTAGATGCGCGTGGCTGCCGGCACTTCTTGCTGGTGCAAGAAGTGCCGTCAGTCACGTCAATCGTCAAACCTGTCCAACCAATCGTCAAGGCGATTGCAGCGCCCACATTTACAGTGGTGGGCCTTGTGCCCAATATTCCAGGCTTTGGATGAGTGGTTCCGCACATTCCATCCCAGCTATAACTTTGGGAACACCACGGGTAGTGCGTACTCATGAGGAAGAAGCTGCTTACCGCAACCGTCAGCGAGAGTTAGCTCGTGAACGGGCTCGTCGTCGAAGGGTCGACTCCGAGCTGCGCGCCAGAGATGTCGAGTGTAAACGGCAGCACTCCCAAAGCGTGCTCACCACGCGAAGCACCCAAAAGCGAAAATGATGGGAAAGAATGGTGAAACAAAAGATTTAAGATATGGACTGCTTGCGAAGTTTGATTTGCACGGTGTAACACTCGGTGTAACTAACACAGCTTCGCTCTTCGACCATCTTCCCGAACTGCATGGAAGAGGTGGTGATTTGCTTTTCCGTTTTTTTTTGTGGCATTCGTGGATTTGAGAGATCTTATGGTTTATCGACTATGGCAGGCCAGCGTTCGTCTTGTAGTGCCCAGAATGCTGGGATGTGACTCGGGTAGAAAAAAAAAGATGAATGTCAGTTGACAATACCTTTGACAACGGCGCATCCACTTCGAATACGGAGCGGGCATGACTGCAAGGTTATACGGTAGCTCCTCCAGTAACAGTAGCATACTTTAAATAGGAATCTTTGTAATGCCTGAGTATATGATCACTTGCGCATTACGTCATTTAGTCATTTCGTCATTACGTCATTTCTGCACCCTACTACCCGTACACCCTCAGCAGCACGCACAAGACATTTCACGTACGCCACTACGTCCGCGTACGCGCATTTCTCTTTCTTAGTATAGATTGATGAGGCTTCTGACATTTTGTCTATTTTTTAACTTTTAAGTAGTAGCATGACATGTGATTTTTCTGTTCTTACTGCCATAATATATTTCTGTGTCATTGTTTTACTTTAGTGGTGAGATCTGCAGTACTGTTCTGCTTTTTTTTTCTTCTTAAGTTTTGTATGTTTTCTAGTCAAATAATCGTGATAATACTATTAAAAACAAAACTGTAATAAGAGGAATGCCTCACTTCTCTAACGCCACCACCAGACACCACGCCTCTCAAATTCAGATACCATGTATATACGAAATCCGTACTCTGAGTATGCGCGCGAAAGACTGACAATGGCAGATACATTGAGACATTTACACAATGGACCACTGTCGGAGGACCTCTTCCTAGGCGCATGGCCACAGAGTTGGCAGACGACAGAGACAAAAGACAATGCGTGCACTTTCACGTTTCCTAGGTGACATGGGCCTGGACTCACGTCTGTGATACCAGTTGTGTAATGTGTCCTTCACCTCGTTCCTCCCATTATCATCCCCCATTGTGACCCTTTTTTCCCCTCTTCCCCTTCCCTTACGTAGAGTAGCAGGCCAGATGGTCCATTATCCTGCCGACCTGTCTGCATTTTCCAATCAATAAAATACTTCTTCTTTCTCTTTCCGTACTCTGTCCGTGAATGTAAATCCCAGGCTCGTTGAATTTAAGCTCCTCGTTCGCTTGCGCCAGTTGTCGTAATAGTGGCGTAATAAAAGAAAAAAAAACTTTCACTTTGTTGTGACTACTTCATTTACGTTTTCCTAATTTCCCTTATGCTTCTGAGTGTTGCACACTTTTCTTCTGCATAATGGAGCCGTTGCTACAGACATAAATCGTGTTTTAAAAATGTCGCACAGCTAAAAGAAAGAAAAAGAAAGAAAGAAAGAAAGCATGAGACAAAAATCCGACATAGGGAGATATGCCAGAACAAGAACAGCGGTCAAAAGAGAACTTGTAAGTATAAATGGAAAAAATATTATGCGCACACGATGTGCAAATAATATTCGTCAGTATATATACATAATCCTTCTCGATTAAGACCCGCGGAATAAAGTTCATTTCTCAATACAAACGCCCGGGGTTAAATTTGTAATAAAGGTGCAAGACTTGAACGAAGCATGGAATAGAAATGCGCTTCTACTTCGTTCGTTCGTTTTCTTTTGTTTAACTCAATTCCGCTTTTTTTGCGCATATATTATGCCTGAGGCATAGAGGACGTCCCTAGTCGTTCTATCTTTGCCTGTAGGAAATGTTACACCGTCGCAACGATTTCGAGAGCCTAGTAATATGCAGATTGTAGTATTTTGAATGTATTCCGATTTGTCAACTATTTCTTCAGTGTGCTTTTATAAAGGGGGGAAGGGGGGTCGAAGGGTGCTTTATTTATTCTCTCTATTGATTACAACGATATATATCTAGTTTGTCCTTCAGTAAATATTTGACGCCATTGTCATCGATTGTCTCTTTAACGCGTCCCTGACGTGTTAATAATGATGCCAGGAATAGGCTGATAAAGTGCTCACGATAAAAATGTAGCTTGGCGTGAAAAAAAACTAGTGCGCCACAAGAGCTCAAATGCACTGACGCATTGCATATGTTCGCTGCACAACTATATGAAGTGGAACGCGCAAGTAGATGTTTGCACAGAGGTACTCAAATGCCAAAGACCTGTCGCCAAGTTTCACAAGCCAAGCACCGCAGGCCCTTCGAAAGTGAGTCTGCTCCCTGAGGCAGATAGAATATTGCACTCATGAAGGTGAACACTAGTAGTGGCTTACTTTTCTTGTTTTTGCATTATGTTCTACATTTAAATACGTATCAGTTCATGAAATTTGGCAACTTGCGTTTACCAAGAACGTGGAGCACTTCAGCTTTTTGCGCTTCGTTTTACTGAGGCAATCGAGGTATTTTTCCGTGCGCAAGTGATACCTTCACGTCGAGCAGCCTTGCAGTAAGATCAGCAACTTTTGTACTGCATGGAGTGCCATAAATTGAACTTTTAACACAAGAACGTATTTAACCATATTGTGAATAAATAAAATGGGACCATCGTGTCAACTTGAATAAGGAATTATTCAAAAGAAAACACATAAAGACAAGTGCTTCGCACCCGGCGATGAACTAAAGATGGGCGTGAAAACTACAATCAGTGGGGTAGGGAATTTTCTTTTTTGGCTCCTGAAGACGTTCCTGGGGATACAATCCTGTCGCGTATCAATGGAACACCTGCATGCATCTAGTAGGCACAAGCTTTATACATTTAAGCGCAAGTTATAGCTTTCAACCTCCTAACTAAATACATGGGAACAAAAAAAAATGTTTTTCTCGGCAACCACTCACCGTATCATAACGAAGTTTGCTGCATTTAGGAGAACAACTAAGAGTTAGTGGCTGTAGGAAGCTATGTTTCTTAAGTTCCCTTCTCCACTCCTAACAATGTTCTTAAAAACGAGATATGAAAGTTGCAAAACTAAAAAAGGACTTGAATTTTGAAGTTTACAATTCTGCAGGTAAGGGAAGAAAAATGATATCCCAAATCTGTACACGCCGCCTTAATTTACACGCTTAAAGCGGAAAAACTTGTGTATTGCAGATTATTCCGCAATGTACCACTAAACTGCGAATGAGGCTTTTGCCCAAGCTTCGTAAACTGAACTGTATTTCAACTTCACGTCAGCAGTGAATTCATGTACAAAATTTGACCACTTGTGACGCTATACCATATGCAGTACAGTTTACGTAGCTGCGATACGCATGTTTGGTGCAGTGTTACTGATAGAAAACCTCCGTGCATCTATTTTAATTTCAACAGCAATTATTTGGACAGCCAATGAGCATAAACCATCGGCTCAGAAATTATGGGGCTTTGTCGCTCACGGCGCATGCGTGACTCGCGCGCCGACGGTAAGATGATTGAAAAAGTGGTGTGCGCTTGACTGCAAAAAACGACGGAGCGAAGTGGACGAATCTTTGAGCCGTGCCCCCTGTAAGGGCTGCAGAAATATGCATCGTTCCTAACCACGCAACCACTTCTCCCCACCTCCCGCCATTTGTGCTACGCTGAACCGCCTCGGTGGTAGAGCACCGTTCTACTTCCCGGTGCTATAGCGGGCGCGTTGCATGCGCACTGCAGGGTTCCCGCAGAGCTGGCACCCGGAAATCTAGTTCAAGACAGTATCACTTTACTTAACCGCGCAATTATTCGGAGGACTTGCGGATGTTTGTCAGCGCATACGACCATCTTGTGTCGCGTCAACCGGTTTTAAGTTCAGGGCATTGTTTTGCACAACTATACCAGTGAGGTGGGATCGCGGGACTCGCCTCCTCCCGTGCAATGCTAAAGATGTCAAAAAACATTATACAAAGCACTTTTGTTACTGCTGAAATTGTTGACCTCGTTAAGGTACATAATCGCAGCAATGTTTCCGGCGTCCGGCCTCAGTGATTGTCGAGATAAGACCGAGGGGAAAACCAGGGGCATTTTGCGGCGGAGAACAAATGTACTTCAAAAGTGTTTTGGGTACCCTCCACTCAGATTGCTCAGACCAGTGTTTTCATAGAGCCGCTCATCAGGAACGCTCAGTTTGTTTGTTTTTTGTGTGGCCAAGGTGAATTTAGCCCTAAGTACAACTTGGGGTTCTCTCATGGGAAGCTAGTACGCGTGCGCAGAATGGTCACGCTAGCAGAAGTAGGCAGAACGCTTCCTTGAGTTCGTTGCCAGGCTGGTTCAGCCGAACGTGATGATGCTTCTAGTCATTTCTGTGGTCGCCGGCGTGTCTTGAAAGACGCGCTTAAAAAAAAAAGGAAATCACCGCCTCTTTCAGTCCGCGAAGGTGTTCAAACAGCGAAGCTGTGTTAGTTACACCGAGTGTTACACCATGCGAGTCAAACTTCGCAAGCAGTCTATATTGTTAATATTTTGCTTCACCATTCTTTTACCTCATTTTCGCTTGCGGTAGACAGCTTATTGCTCAAGTGTAGGCACTACTCGTGGTATTCCCATAGATGTAGCTGGGATCAAAACTGCGGAAAAACTAACAACCTACATGCCAACTGATAGCGAAGGTTCCATAGAATCCCACATGTTAAGAAAATGGAACTCGTTGTAACCGTCGCAATCTACGTATTGTGGGGACAACTAACAGTAAGCAAAAAATAAAAAGAAAGTAGTGACGTGACAACCTGAAATGGCAGTGATGCCAAGATCTTACGCTGCTTGGCGCGAATGTTTGAATTGCTTTAGCGTCCGGCATTGCGGTCGCTGGGACAGCAGTTATTTTTCTTTTGTGGCTGAGGCGAGCTTGCGACTTACCTCAGCTGAAACACCAGTGTGTCCTTTAACTATTAGTAGGGGCGTGTGTCTTAATGTGAACGTAAGTAGGTTGTTATTGACGGCAGTTGCCCCAGTAGCTTCCTTAGGAAGGTGAGTGAATAGGATGGAAATAAATGAGACTGCCAAAGAGCTTTCAAAATCAACTTCAATTTTATTCGTCTTTAATAATGCACCCATATAACTGACCAAACAAAACATGTTTGAATGATGAAAAGTACTATGACCAGCACATAGTCGTAATGCATAGCAACCTATGCGAATCCTTTTCAAAGAATCATTCGTAATTCCTTTAGAAACCATGGATTCATACCCACCAATTATCGGACAGCATTACCCCATACTATCATTTACAAAATATTCAACTTACTAATTTAGCTACCCGTCCGACACTCAGAGCCTTTGTTGAGTGAGCGAACACAGCGCGACGTTTCTTCGCGGGGCGTTCCGCATTTATCGTCACGACGAGACAAGCGCGTCGGATGCCTCAGCGTGAACTTGCACAGTAACAAAAAACCTGCACTCACACCTTTCGCCAACGAATGCAGTGCGCTCGGTCACGCAACATTTGAAGTGAAGCGCACGCCACTTTTTGAAGCAACACAGAAGGAAAAAAGAAAACTCGGAAGAAACCGCCGCGTTTAAGTGAGCGACGACATTCGTAACGACGTAATAGCTGACTTGCACAGCTTTGCCAAGTCTTGCGTCAGAATCACTGGTAGGTAGGGGTCGCCAAAAAAGAATCAATTCTGAAATAGAAAAAAAATTACCATTTGTTCTTTTAGTGCAGGAAAAATATATGAAACGAAAAAGTTATTCATATGCCAGCATTCTGATTAATCATTTCAGAGTATTTTTTTTTGCGCATAGGTTTTCTAGTTTCAGTGTTTGCCCCCCCCCCCCCTCTCCCTCCCCTCACCTAGTCGCGCTTCAATCGTGCAACACTAACTAACCCCAACCTTTCCTTCCCATCATCAAGAATCTCCTCCTCTCTCTCTCTCTCTCTCACTGACTGATATCCTTGGCGATAGGTTGTGGCACACTTTTCGTTCCAAGTTTTGTGACCTATTTAGATGGACCTTGCAACTAGTCCAAAGTTCCGTATATTGGGCGCAAGGCCCACCACTGGAGATGCGGACGCTGCAATCGTTTTCACGATTGGCTGGATTGCTTTGACAATTGAAGTCTTCGTGTTTCTTAATGAGGTTACGCACACGTTCGGCTGCGGTGGAGAGAATGACGCCAGTGGCGATATGCCCGCAGTCCGCCGTTGTTGCTGGCGCTCGATGTCTCGAGTTTGCTTGGTGGCGTGGTTAGCAGTGAACTTGGCTAAAACACGTTGGCGGGCTAGTGGGTTAGTTAGTTAGTGCAAGCACTACTGAATGAGGACGCAGAAAGAAACAGGTACACAGAGACAGCGCTACTTTCGACTATAGGTTTTATTTTCGCACGCATCAATATATGTATACTGTATGAGCGGAAATGAATGAGGTCGCAAAAAAAAAGACCATTCAGTGGTGCGTGTCGATGAACCGTACACGTGTCCAAGGCGTGGTCTATATACAACACTCTCTCATGGATTTAAACTAACTATATAGCCCGACAACGTGTTTTAACGAAGTTCATTTCTAGTACCTCGGGCATTCTACCACGGTATGTCGTTGAATCGTGCCGCATCGTCTCACCTAGACCACGCCATGCCATGCCAGACCTTGTCACTGAGACCATGCTGATGATTATAGTTTTAGCCTACTCCGACAATGACGGCGCATGGGCCGCCTAAACAGCTTCGCTGTAAGATGTTCCTCCTACAACAAAGCATCGTGCATCGCCTTTGTCCTTGTGGCATCGCTCACAATGTCCTTCCGCTCACTTGACGTTTGCGTCTCTCCATAGCTATCTCAACGATGAAGTGGATAAACGTCAAAATTGCATGACCATTAAATTGAGACAATTGCGGTCAATAAACGAAAACATTCCCTTGGATCACACGTTGCATAGAGATGAATGCAAAAACGAAATTGTACGCATTGGCTGTAAGTAGACAAAGTACGCCATTTGTAAGTAACTGATGTAAGTAACGCCAACTGTAAGTGTAAGTACGCCATTTAATTAACTGATTTACAAAAGGTATCGCTTCACACGGATTTCAACATGCGCATTGGATCTGCATAATTTTTCAACTGGGTGATGACTAAACGCACATGGTTTTCCGTTTGTCTCATCTCGTGCACAGTTCACATGCGACGCGCCTGTAGCCAACTGGTAGCGTTGATCAACCGAGCGTTGTGAGGCATCTATGAGCTGCCGGGGCACTGTTTCTTCCGCCCAGTTGTAGTTGCATTGCGTGATGCATTGGGCCATGGTGTCGCACCTATTTATGGCTAGAACATTGGCCGAGGAATTCAAGCTCAGCGCTAAACCTGGATGTTAATCGTAATGCTCGCCACTAAAAATACATTATTTATTGAATACAGTGCAACGAATGCGTTATATGGCAGTGATTGTAGCATGCAGTGGTGATAATCTGTGTGGAAAACACAAGAAAGTATATCAGGCTGTTTTTTTAATGCTACAAATATTTTAGAACATCACCTTTCTTATATTACATTACTTTCTGCCAGAGACAGCCAATACGTAGTTTTGAATATGTGTAAGAAAGTTTTCTTTGTATGCAAAGGAAACGTGGAGTAAGAATGCACGTGGCCACGTTATCCGCACTGTGGCGCACAAAGTGCTATGCGGAATAGTTCACAGTGTACTTTGTGAGTATAAAGTTAGGCGAAATACTCTGCTGCTTAATAGAGAAAAGAACATGCACCTATTTCACTACACAAGAGGAAGCACTATTCCACACAAGCACTTTCAGCCGTTGCAGCGAATGAACGGAGAGTTTCAGTCAAGGAAACAACGCATAACTTCAAGCATATAAAAACTGCACGATTGGAAACGCCACAAGAAATTCAGTGATGTTAATGATGAATTTTAAAAAAAAGCGTCTTCTGGAGACGTAATATGGGAATTGTCGGTTGGACTTCCGGGTGGAGGTCAGTTATATTTTAGTTCACGTTTGTTTCCAGCAATATTATTACTTTAGGACTTCTCTTAATATAAATGCAAATTTTTTCTATTATTTCTGTGCCTTCATTGTTTCTTTCGCTACCTGGATGAGGCTAAGGTGGAAATTTAGGGCCTCGGATCTCATAATTTTTTTTCACTTGTTGCATGGCGAGCGCCTTCAAATTGGCAGCATGGATGCCATGATGTAACACACAAGGGACTGTTTGCTCGCAGTCTGCGCATCACCCCCTTGTGCTACTCGACCGCTCGTTAACATGACAGATTCAGAGAGCCCATAAGTGCATGTAGTATAATGCAGGAAATAGTGGGGTAATTGCGGTACTCTTAACAAATTTCTTACATACTGACTGCTTTCGACTGCACATCTGTGGATTCTGAAGCAGCAGTATTCCGACGATGAAAGGTCCAATATCTGGGTCCCCTGCAAAGCGCATTCTCCATCAACCGAAAAACGTCCCTTGGGTAGTTCATATGGAAATGTGCTTGGCTGCAGCTTAACTGAACAGGCTCTTCGAAGAGGCTTTGTTCTTTATGCAGTGTACCTTCGCTTCCGTACCATGACCTACAATATAGTAGGTATGCACAGCATGAACAAGAACGGAGCAGTGATTGATTATGCACGCTGTTCTTGATTCTTCCAGCGATGTGTGACGGTACTAAACTTGGTAATTTCGCAAGCGATATTCTTGTACCCACCGAGATGAACAAGTCGAAAGGGTACATTGGGAAGAATAAATAGCCTGACCATGACCATTGGCTACAACAACGGAAGACGTTACTGAGAAATGTACTTTTCAGATTATAGGAAATATGCAACCAGCCGCCCTTTTTGGTTCACATTTTCCTTCTGAAGTGACAAAGCCTTCTTCGGTGCTGCTGAGCGAGGAACGCGAGATAAAATAAAATTCGCAGAGGTGTTCTTATTATATTAAAGAAGCATGCCTCAAAAATTAAAAATGCAGCAAGGTGATTTAAGTATTTTCAGATTTCTATATTTCAATCTGACTTAAGTGAACAGTGAGCACCGGTTATTCGAACATTGCTTGTATGCCGCAATCAACACTTTTTACACACCTTAGAGGGTAGCCATAAAGAATGCCTAACCTCAGTTATGCAGTAGCCCATAGACGTTTTCCAAGTTTCAGTGAGAACCAGTGGCCTGCAGCCCTAGGTCACAACAAAGGTTATAATAAATTTTCTGGTTCCCTTTTCCCACAAACTAATCTCCCCTTCCTTTGCTTTCTTCGTCTGATATTGTTTGTAGACCAACGTTATTGCTACAGAAATCATTCGACAAATAAGGATTCATGTGCCTGCTTACCAGTCACACTGTCCCCTGCACGTACATCTATAACTGCGCAACAAACATTAACTTGGTTCATCTGCTGAAACCATTCTTAAGATAACGAGATGTAACGCTGGTGGCCAATATCACTTTTCACTGTACCCAAGCACGCCATAGCAACACGCATACGATAGAGACAAAAGTTAAAAATAAAAGAAACTGGAATGGAGCCTACACAATAAAAGTAGTAAGATCAAATATGAAGTATGAATGAGGATTGAACGTAAAACACAAGAAATAATCCCAGTAGAACCAAGCTTGGGGGCTGATATCTCTGTACGCGATAGCTTTGTAAGCATCCCTCATCATATCTTATGTAGTAACGCACGCATACATACATGTATAAACGCCTTACATATTTACATATTTGCATGTTCCTTCTTCAAACGTGCTTCGGGGTAGCCAATGAAGAACGCTAGAAACGATGGAACGGCTGCAAACATCGGAGACCATAAATTCTACAGAAGGATAGGGTAAGCAAGCGCGGCATTGAAAGAAATAGAGAGAGAGACGAAAATAATAATGCTCAAAGTAGTGGACCTTTTCCGCATATATTGTGTGGATGCGTAGCACAGAAGCCTTGCGCAGCACCCTGCCTTGCGCAAGTCAGAGAGATAAATGCTATATATATATATATATATATATATATATATATATATATATATATATATATATACATATATATATATACACCCGCCGTGGTTGCTCAGTGGCTATGGTGTTGGGCTGCTGAGCACGAGGTCGCGGGATCGAATCCCGGCCACGGCGGCCGCATTTCGATGGGGGCGAAATGCGAAAACACCCGTGTGCTTAGATTTAGGTGCACGTTAAAGAACCCCAGGTGGTCAAAATTTCCGGAGTCCTCCACTACGGCGTGCCTCATAATCAGAAAGTGGTTTTGGCACGTAAAACCCCAGATATTATATATATATATATATACATAAGGAGAACGCAGACATTGGGCAGCATCCTGTCCGCTAGGAAACCGCTCAGTCCACGGGCCTAAACAGATAACACAAGCTCGACACGCATTCGCTAACTTGCCAGTTACGCAAAAATTGTTTATCTCATTGAAAGTTTAGTGCCACGTGCCAGCATTGCCGACTTCTGGAAGGGTTTCGATTTCGGTAGCGTTTTATTTCTTGCATTACGTAACGCCCTCTAGGCACGTCAGTAATGCACTGTCTACAGTCGCTCGAATAGTGCGCGTGCCATGAACGGCGCTGAGTAGTGGGAATAGCGATGGTCACAGATTAATTTTTTTTTCACCTATTTAGCCACTCCTGCCACTTGGCTGTTTTCAGAAACTAGGAATCACTTTATGTTAGCGGTTTGTTTGGCATTGAAACCATCCCGCTTGCTTAAGATTGAATTTTGAAACTTAAAGTAAGCGAATCGGTAATATTTCGCAAGTATTAATGCATGCTAGACTGTATAAAATAAAGTCATTACCGTTTCTTTGCTTTAGGTGGCACATTTCAACCTGAATATCATTAGCAGCGGGGTAGCCAGAAAATTTTTTGGAAGAGGGCATCTACTTGAAACGGGGAAGGGAAGGGTAAGGAAGGAGGGAGTAGACGGGATGGGTATTCCGCATACTAATACAAAAATGTCAAAGGAGGACACGCGGATCGAGTGCCACCTTCTCGCTCTGCCACTGATGATAAGTATAAAATGTAATGAGATGAGATTATCTACCATATGCCTTTCAGAAAAAAAAACCGAGAGTATATGCAACAGAAAATGCGCATGCAAACGTGAATCTCACGACAGTTCCAATTGCTTCAAAAAATAATTTTGTTTGTATTCCCGAAGCGTCTATTACTCTCTGATACCAAATTACGTCGCAGTGGCATTCATCGTCGGTCCCTGTCTTCTCGGCATCTGTCATGTGTTTAGTGTTATGCCAAAGCAAGTTTTGTTGAGTACAACTAAATCAAATCATCACTCGTGTTTGGAAACCGAGTAAGCTTTTGGTCAATATGCGCGCTCTATGCGAGCTTTTTTTTGGGATTGGTGTTAGTGCACAACTTTAGTCTTGAAGACAAGAATGCGAATGGCAAGAACGAACAGCTTGTTTCGTCACGGATTAAGCTTATGGGTATCCACATCATAGCACACGCGTGATGCTTGCTTCTAGTCGATGCTGTGGCGGGACAAGAAGCACGAGAACTTAGCGGAGTATGGAAGCAACGGTTACTGTACATTGGCTTTCCTAGGAAACAGTTCTCATTTATTTTAACGCATCGGCAGTAAAGGATGACGCAGGATAAAGAAAGTGGTGGCATTTTTTTGTAAAAGCAATATTTACGTTTGGAAGCTCATAAATATACGAGGGCGAATCAGCAAGACTTTGCACCTATTTTTTATTAGCCAATATAAGGCACATACAGGTAATTACAAATATACGCACTATTCTACGTGCTTTACACTATTTTTCCACATGTCTCCTGTGTTTCCACACCGGTTCAGACATTTGTCTCTTTGGAGCACTAAATTTCAGATGCCCCTGTGGTAGATTCGTGTGGCTGACTTTGGAACCACCGTCGGCGTGCTGTTTTGGCTTCATCGTCGCACGTGAATCACTGTCCTACCAGAAAGTTTTTCAGTAGACCCAAAACATGGAAATCACTAGGGGCGAAGTCCGGACTGTACGGTGGGTGGTCGAGACTCTTCCAGTGAAAAGACCAAATCTTGTCGGTACTTCTGATTGCCACATGTGGCCTCGCATTGTTGTGGAGGATAACCGCGTTGTCCGCATCGAGAATCCCCGCCGTTTTCGGCTGATGGCAGCCAGTAGACGTCACAGTGTGGAACAATGAATGATGGCATTGATGGTTGCACTTTGTGGCATGAAATCCAGCAGAAGCGGTACTCGGCCATCCCAGAAGACCATTAACAACACTTTCCCAAAAGATGGCACTGAACGGAATTGTTTGTCACAGGTGAACCCGGGCGTTTTGACACCATGCTCTGCTGCTGCGATTCGGGCTCGATGCAGTATCCACATTTCATTGCCAGTAACAATGTGGTCCAGGAAACTTTCACCCACCTCGGCATACCGTTGCAGATTCAGTGAAGCAATCATTAACTTGCCTTTCATCATGTTATCCAACTGCTTAGGCAGCCACCGACATCAAACCTTCCGGTATACACTGTAAA
The DNA here is from genome assembly GCF_038994185.2 of Dermacentor albipictus. Taxonomy (NCBI): domain Eukaryota; kingdom Metazoa; phylum Arthropoda; class Arachnida; order Ixodida; family Ixodidae; genus Dermacentor; species Dermacentor albipictus. Next base: position 97,708,944 of record NC_091823.1, read on the forward strand.
AATGTTTAGACTCTTAAGGGTATATTGTCTTGTCGTACTGGTAACGCCCTCACCATAGGGCCCTTACAAAAATTTATAGAGGACAACAGTGGTGCTCTAACGAGACTTGCGGTGACAAAAGATGTAGCTGATAACTATGTAACCATTCTGACAGCCTTGGGTGCGCAGAAATATCCGACAGAAGAGTTTCGTATCTCTCCCTGTGGAATTCGCTTGTCGTGATTGCGGAAGCACATGTTCATCCTATGGACCCTTATCTCTCATGCGAACCTTTAAGGGTATATCTTCAACTATTGACCCGCCATGAACGTCACGCTCTATCGACCATTCGCATTCTACGTCCATATTGGGCCTCGGTAGGTCATCGTCATCGCCGCCTTCACGAACTCGGCTCAGAGATGAAAATGCGGATACCACCGAACATGAAAAGGTGACGTACAAGCTTGCTGCACAGATTACGATTAGATGGGACCTTCACGCGACGCTACCTACATCTGATCGGCGAGCGGACAGTCCGAATTGTGAGGAATGCGTTATTCCTGAGACGACCAAACTCCTCTCGTGCATCTGCCCGCGATTGGATGTACAGAGAAACTCGCTGACAGACACCTTGTCAAAATTTGCGTTGGTCCATTAACTGAAAAGGTTCTATTAGGACTTTTGCCGGATCCTCGTCATCCAGCTAATAGTCTGAAAGCTGTCAGTAGATTTTTGTACGAGGGTGGACTGGACAAGAGACTTTGAAGAGTCTTGGAGTCCGCAAGATTCTCACCACAATTTTTATCCTCATAATCAACGTCTTCTCTGTTCTTTCTACACTTTTTCCCCTTCCCCCAATGCCGACTAGAAGGTCAGCGCATTGAGTCAGGCCGACCTCTCAGCTATGCAATCGTAACAAATACCTTCCTCTCTATCTCTCTTGTGTGTAAGGCCCTAGCGGTTAAGGTGTTACAACTGCGACAAGAAAACACCATTACGGGTGTGTTTATTATTGCAGTGTACACTAAGGACCCGTAAACAATGTCGTGAGCACTCCTTTACGAAATGCTAAGCTCGCGGGAAAGGTCATTGAGGTGCACACGCCGATCCGCTTTCACCATTGCATCCACGCGGGAAATGTTGCAGTCAATCAGCGACGCATGCGGCATCCCCGTACGCTCGTCGTCATACGAGCCTTCAGGGCCTTTTGCGAACTCACAAAACAACCACCTCACACTTGTCTAAGCGAAACACGTTTTCCTCTACGTGGGCTTCATTTCCTTATGAATTTCGGTGAGTGTTAGTTCCGTTGCCCCATAGAAAACAAATCACACTTTGGTGCTCGTGTCCCGTGTACGTCTGACGCACAACCGCCATCTTCAACAACTGACAGCAGCGCCGTGCCGCGGAGCTAACGGCCGATAAGACCAGGCCTGTTGAAGAAAGGTCAGTTTATGGGAATAGAAATGCTGACTTCGCATTTACAGCCGTAATTTGGTTAAAAAAGTAGTGGTAAAGACTTTCTGATTCGCCTTCGTACAATGCGGAAAACTGAAAGATGCGTTTAACAACTGCGCTTTGAGTTACTGCTGACTTATGCAACTGCGCTTGACGCGGAGTCTCACTTAAACAACAACGGGCTTACATCAATCAGGTGTATTTTCTAAGATATGTTCCAGCATATATTACATGATGGAAAGATACATTCCACTTGTCTGCGTGTGTGGCAGTTTACCCGCAATTTTATTTTGACTCAGTTGTCTTTTTATTATACGCTCTTAAAAAAGTTTGCACACTTTGGGCCTTGTATTGCCCCACAACAGTGATTATCATCCGCATCGCTTGCGTTTCTTCTCTGGAAAACTCCGCACTTGCTACATCCCTTTTGAGAATGCTATGGTGCGCTGATAACGCGCATGTCATTCATGACCGGGAAGTACAGGGCTCGAGGCGTTAAATAAAAGAAATGCGAGCAAGATGGATGACGATTATTGTTGGGGGACAAGATCAGCACCCAAGGGTGCAGATTGTTTCGAAGTGTAGCAGCTATGGCTGATTTTATGTATTAGGCCATTGACGAAAAAAAATTTTACGGCTTCACGTTCTTATCTATGGCTCGGTGTGCTGACATTCCCTCTGCCGGTATCTCCTTTTCTTGTCTCCAAAATAAATTTGTATTGCCTACTTACCAACTCGATTTTGTGTCTCCAGATTACGATTGTTCTCTGATCAGCCCTCGTCTCTACGTACACTACTTTAGCTATTTCCCGAATGTAGATGCCCAGATATTTCATATCTATCTCCCCATTATTATCACAGCCTGTAGACAATCTTGCGCATTTCATATTAGATTATTTGAGCTGCTTACATTCCAGCTAATAATTCTAGAGATAATTTGAGGTACGATTTTATGTAGAACGCAACCCCACTATCTTGTACACGTGTGTTGCAAAATTCTTCTTGGTGCTTGCTTACATACAATACCGCGGAAATAGAGAGGAAATCCCCCTCCCGTCCCTTTCTACCTAAATAATATATTTTCCGCGTCCATTTACCCCAATTTCATCATTTAGTTCACAGCGTTCTACAGCGTTCACTACTTGATTTCTCCTCTGATTGATGAGCTTATTCTTACTAAATATATACCTTCGTTCGTCATTTCAATACATCTATGCTTCATACACAGCTTTGATATTTGCTCCTCACAGAATCTGGTTCTTCACTTTTGCATCAGGATGCTTATCAAAGAGATTATGTTGGATTACCGATAATATTGTCACATTTCTTTGAGTGTGTAGAATCAAACAATAAAGAAAATTTCGAACAAAAAATCTGGCTCTTCACTGGGCCAATGTAATCCAGAACGAATATTGCATATCGCAAGGATATGACGAAAGCGGGAGTGAGGCATTAGAATCAAATTCCACGGCTCATATCTGTCAGTGTCCATTGATACAGACCTAATGATTAATAGCAGACCCACCTTGAATGTTCTTGAATGTTTTCGAGAACATACAACCCTGTTCACAAGAAGCGCGTTCGCCTTGCTCACGCAATCTGATCATGTCTCAATCATGTCTCATATATGGGCTGTAGATTTCACAGTAGAGTCTAAGAATAAAATAAATAAGACGGCTGAACTGAGGAAGCTCGTATTGAAATTTAGCGCTAGAATCAGACAAATAAGAATGGTAAAAACATGCTACGAGTACTTACCAGCAACTGAAGATTTATTCTGGAATGATGAGTATATAGAGAAACATTTAAGAGCGTTATTATTCAGATAGAGTAGGCACGCCTTGCACCGAGAGATAACCGGATAAATGTTATGTTCCGGTGCATAACTGAAACTGGAAATAAAGCGAGCCAAATTTTCTAAAATGGCTAAAATAAATTTTCTTAAATGGCTAGGATTGAAGACAACGTATCAATTAATGTAGAGAAATTGAAATGCCCGTACATCGCACACCAAGCACCCTAAAAGAAAGAGGAAATGGATTCTTTAGTTTGGAAACTTCCTAACGTTCTAGTAGTGCCATTATAACGAAAGCTCGTCGTTGTATACCAACTCATAACGATGAAATAGGTGAAGTTATTAATTTTCCGCCAGGCACTAAATTTAACTCAGTGCGCCATGAATTTTCGATAACGGTAATGGCCCTGGCAACCTCTGCTCCGAAATGCTACCTGATATTTATAAATGTTCGAAACAGGGGGGAGAGGGGGGGGGGGGGGGGCGTTGTGGTGGTTTGCCAGCAAGCGGGTTTAGTCTGGCAGGCTTAGCCAGCAGTCATTCTGCCTGAGCATCTCATATGTTTTTAGCAAAACTGTGTCACCAGACTTTACCCAACTCCCTGCCTTGAAGAAAAGCAAACACTCGTAGCACGCTCTTCCTGATTACTACAGGCCTTTTCAGAGAACACTCCATCGTCTTCTCTGAGCTCGATTTCAGCTTGCTAAAAAGGAGTGTTCTTCAGTATGAGGAGCACTTGGACAATACCTCCCACAAAATAGCCTTTGCAAGTAACTGATCATGCGCGCAGACTTTACGTATCACAAGGACATCATCATCATAATCAACATCAGCCTTTTCTTATGCCCCCTTCAAAACGAAGGATTCTTTCACCGTTCTTCAATTACCATCTCCAAAGAGGCACTTGATCATGTCCCTTCAACAGTTCATTGCCCATTTCATCTTCCAAATAGTGAAACACACTGTTAAAATTAGACACAATGGAGGCGTATCGTCAGTTTGTCTACAGTAACATGAAGTACCTTGAATGGCAACAGTGTCACGTATGTCGAATGAAATGGCTGCATGTTCAATGCTCTGTGTTTCTCAGCAGCCAGCTTTTCTTTAATTGTTGACCCAATGCGTGAAATATGCCGCGTCTCGACTAGCATATGGCCGCACGCTTACCGCTCTATGCGAGGTGTACCCGCGTGTAATTTATTCCTCCGCAATCCTAGGACCATATATCATTTTTATTTCTTGGTTCCGGCCTACTGCTTCACCCTCGCATTGTATCCCGCAAGTCTTAATGTCACTTAATGTAGCCTGACAATCCTTTATCTTCTTCATGGTGCTCACTTTGAGAGTTAAGAGTTTTCTTTCATTGTCAAGAAACTCGAGCTGGCTTCGCGGTGTGGAATACGTGCTAAAAAAGTTTAGTGCAAGAGCTTGTTATTTTGCAGTATGAGGGTACTGCTTCTTTTTTAGACGCAAACAGACCAAGAAAAGAAGATTAACGCCAGAGACACAGACAGTTATAGCATCTGGCAGCATTATATTGTTCACCTGTGAATTATGAACGCGCAGGGGTGTGCAAATGCAACGATATGACTCGTGTGGTACAGCCAGGACTTTGACCAGTGATGGTACTTTCCACCTTGTGGAAGGAGAGGAGCTTTATCTCTATACTTGAGCAGTCAGGGGACGTAATCATGAAGGGTATTTATGACATTCATGCATGAGCCCGAGCGCTCACCATGTTATTTTACTGGTGCGTGAATTACTGATAAAATGTGCAAGTGCGTACGAGTCTTTCTTCGCGCATTTTCGTCCGTTTCTTTTTTTCGTTTTTGAAGAGTTAGCCGCGCCATGGTGTAAATAAAACTCCTGCACTTTGGATAAACGTTTTCTTCCGAAAGCCAGCGCAACTTGCATACGCATTTCATTCTTGTTGTGTCTTTAGGTCGGCTGCCTTTATGCGATGATGAATCACCCACTCACCTGCGCTTGCTGAGAAAACTGCCTGTTTTGGTAGCTTTATTGGATCCGAAGGTAAATAGATATGACCATTCATACTGCGTGGCAGAAAGAAATACCACGCAATACGTATAGCAGTGAGAATCGTGTTAGCTTCTTTTGTGGACGCCATGTCTTTCTTGTGAGCTAAATACAATCTATTCAACATGCGCATATGGGCATGAGGTTTACAGGTTTGTTTGGCTAACCTCCCCATTTTCCTCCCCTTTGTTTTCTCTGCTCGTTGTGATGCATATTTTTGCGTTGATATAGATCTCTTCCTCGCACCCTGTAATGAGGTTTTCCTTCCTACTGTGAAAGCCGTTCCAGAAGTAACATTCTCGCTGGCACAGAATTAGGGAATGCGAACGAAGATATGCAGGCCTTATAAACAACACTGCAAATGTTCTGTGTTTCGTATTAAGGTGGTCAAACCCAATTAAGGAATTCTGTGGTGCCACGTACTATTTCCTTCGTCCTATATGAAATTTATTTACACAACTGCGTTCGCTCGGTAGCTCATTTGCAGCTAGGAGGCGAGAGATTGCTTTGAAGAGAAGATACAGCAAGGGAATGAAAGTGAAATGGTTCTAGGACGGTTACAGTCAAAGAAGAAAATAAATATACTTGAAAATTACGTGCCACGAGCACTACACCATTATGAGCCACGCCATTGCGGGAGAGTCGGAGGTAATTTTGACCTGCGCGGGGTTTCTTACCGTGCACCTAGATTACAGTGTATGAAGGCATCACATGCACAAAACACGCATACATGTAAATGATGCAAATAACCGGTGGTCTAGAAATAAGACATGCTCGGCACTTTGGTCTCGCCAACGCTTCATTTGTAGACTTTATACTTCTGTCTCTCAAGGAAGAGCTTGAGGTAGGCCGAAGCATTTAGGTAAACGAACCAATCTACTGATGAAACAACATCTCGTGATCGAAAGACATTCTCACACACACAGTTTCAATGTTACGTAGCTTCCCTGAACACTTCAACGAAGGTCTCTCAGAAGAAGCTCCCATGGCTGCAGTATGACAAGATACTAGTGATGGTCGCACTATCGCTAGTGTAGACGTTCTGGCCCTTTTGTCATTTACCTTCAGCCACGTGTGAAACCAGAGACCTCCTCCCGGCGTTACACTGTCTACGTCGGTTGTATTGCAGGCCAAACCAGCATATCGTCTTTATCTCTCTCTCACTGATAATCGTGTTGGGGTGGTAAATGTGTTTCGTTGTCACAATCGAATCCTCAAAAAGAATAAATTGCAATTACCTGCGTGGTAGTACTGAAAGCTTTTTCCGACGTGCTGCATGCGTCGTCAGTAGCTTTATTAAAGCCAGCAAACACGTTAAAATGCGTTTCTGCAATTTCTGCAACGTCATGTAATCTGAGAGGCACGTGGAATAAACCAAAATGCAATAATGAATAGAAACTGTCCACGGAGAAAATTGTGAAGCCCTCCCATTGTGTACGTGATTGCCTCAGGAGAGGCGACCATGCATAATACGAAATTGGATGTCAGGTCATGCGAAAAGTGGCCAGGCAGCTCATGCATACGTAAACATATATAAATGTAGTTTTGCTCCTTACCATATCAATGGTATGGATAGGAAGTATAGACATCACCTTAAGTTGAGCAAACAGCTAATACATGACTGAAGCTTGTGCCATTTTTCGGCCATCTTTCTTTGTCGTTTATTGATTTTCTTCCAGCACAGTAACCTTGAATTCCGTGTGAGCAGGACAGGGACATGAGTTAACACAAATTGATGTCTTCGGCAATGAAAATCTAGAAGTTACGCTGCTTCGAAATATTTTGGAGGGCTTGGCCCACGTTAATACTTCCATAGCTGCCAAATTCCTAGCCAAGGAGCCAACCTACAATATTTGTTTACGAAAACGATGAAGCTCAGTAAGCACTGAAACCTTAAGGAGGCAGTATAGTAATTCTGGTTGGGGGGGGGGAGTGAAATTAACCAAGTTGTGCAAAGCAAACTCATTGTTCACGTAAGGTATCTTCGTGCCTTTGTCGACTAATAACGGTTATTCTACCCATGCGTCGTTGCTCACGAGCATTGACCAAGGGTCTGCAGTGCACAATGTTTACATGTGCATTGCGAATACGAAGAGCTTATTCTCATCAGTTTATCTGCGTACATAATAAATGTTTAGGAAAGGGCGGAATATTTCCCTGTATGGAGAGCAAAGTGTGAAAAACGCCTATCACTTCTTAATTAGCCATACCTGCTGGCACTCCGAAATCAACGTTCAAAGCAGCTATAATTGCCAGTTCCCACGCCAAAGGCAGATGCTTCACTAACGCCGACGAGGTCAAGTGCCTAATGAGCCATTTCTGCTGTGAAACTGCGAAATTTTCCAAAATGGAAAACATTGTCATTAACGTAGCGTCCAATAGTGGGCGTAATAAGACTGTATGGTGCGCTTCGCGCACACCTCCCGCAGTTAAAATAGTAGGGTGCCTTAATATTAGGCTTTTCACTGCCGGAGTCGAGACAGGTGTTCAATGAAATGGGCACAGTCAGTGTGGTATGGCACTGCGGATGCGTCGAAGTCAATGTTGAGAGGAAGGAGAACCGGATGTAAGAGAGCCCAGCATTTTGCTGCGTGGCTGTGGTCTGCTGTTTCAGTAGAAGTCTATTCGGGCGCATGAGGAGGCCACTGCCCCGTACGCCTTTTGCTGTAGAAACACAACAATCGTTGTCTCTTGGTATTTTTTGCCCTCTTTAAACTGACATTAACAGAAATGTAGGTCACAGAACACTAGAGGAGCTAATGGACTTAAAGCACGGAAACTATAAATAGCAGGACGTGAAGCAATCAAACTGCCCCCAGCATCAAGCTGCTGAATGTTGAAAAGTGCGACCTATCAATGTAGCCCAGTCCGTGGACACACCATGAAGATAAAGGAAATGAGCGGAGTTGAGCACTTTTTCTTTCATGGGACCCTGAACTTATATTTTCTAGTTGCTGGCACAAGTTCTTGCACAAAGACAATCATACGAGTAGCCAAGTGAGGTCTGGCATAAAGAACGAATCCAGTGATGTTTCTTAGTCACTGAGGGGAGTAATTGCGCGATCCGGACTTTGATGTGTCGACAGCTGAATCATCCTTCAGGACAAGCCTGCGTTCCGCGTGGATTCATGCTGCTCTAGAGTTGATGAGGCTCTCCTTCCTCAAGTCTCCGCCAAAGTTGCACGTACATTTACTGTGGAACCAGTCAAGGTTCTTAGTGAGCAGAAGTCGGTGGAATATTTACATAATATGTAGAGCGTCTGCCTGGTGCATTGCGGAGCATACATGTAAATCGCACGTGCTCTTCCTTGCCCAAAAGCTCCTTGTGCGATAACCCCAGCTTAGCAATCAAGGAAGCCAAAGTACAATCAAGGCGATGTCGGATCAGGAAGGAAACCTTCTTGAAGTGCACAAAGAAAGCTTTATGAAGCATAAATTTTCGATAAATATAACCCCGTTAATATAGGCAAAAATATAAGTGCTTTTCGCATCGAAAATACTGACGCAATTGTTACTGTATCTCTATCGGCAGAATATTAATCACGTCGTGCGGACAGTTGATGGGTATTCTCTCATGAAGGCAGAAACGGTGTCTCTTCGTTCACACTCATAACTGCTTTTAAAATATGGACTCAAAGCTTACTGCAACTTTAAACCTCCTTTATCTTCACTCCTGAGATTAATTTTTGCTTCGTGAAAGACATGTAATTTCTCCGTGGCTGTCCATGACTTCATTGCCATTGGTTTCTTATAGAGGCTGTTACAACCAAGGCCATGAGTTTCTTTTGTTTTCTCCCTCAAGCCATATTAGAAAAGATCCCAAGCTTTGCGTCGTCGATGGCAGCGTTCAGCAAAACTATTTGAACCTCATGCGTAGGTGAGCGGTTCTCTGATGCTGCCTTCGGTGAGTTCCCTCGTCATTTCCTCTCGCGTAAAAGGAATTGCTATCTTTATTACACACTTATACACTTTTCTTCTGCATTGCGAAAATGGCAAACATCACTCATCAAATACGATAACATTTCTGAACAGCCGTGAGCACCTATTCCTGTTCAAAACTTGCCCAGTCATGTTCGATAGCTTAAACATTTTCCAACGGCAATAATTACCTCAGAGGTCCAGGAATGTTTTTGCTACATCTTTTTTTATCCCCCTTCTCGTCTTTTTCAAAACCTGTCCACCTTCCTTGAGTGTAGAGAAGCTAGCATCTGTTGTTTTCGTTAACCTTCCTGTCTGTTCTTTCTCATCTGTTCGAGCCTTAACAGGATTTTTCAAAGACAGTTTCCAAACACTGGACTGACCTGCTGCACAGAATGGTTGCGAGAGTATGTCATTACTGCGGGAGCCCCCTTGGTGTGTGTTCTCAATTATAGTCGTGGACACAAACTTCTCTCCAACTTTCGCGCCACACTGATTTGCATGCTTAACTATGCTCGAAAAAAATGCATCAGAATAAGCGCCAAACTATTCGAAAGGATTAGGTTGGTTTGAATGTGGGAGGTGGGTTTACGTCGCCAGTGTAGTGGCTGCAGAGGGAACCACTTCTGGTAAAGGCCGCAACTTACGAACAAAACTTATCAAGCAGAGATGCAGGCCTGAACAACGTCGTACAATGCCAGTGGGCATTCTTTAACAAGCTATAGAATGAGGCAGAAATGAAAGAACTTCGGGATGGGAGGGCGTGATGGCTTCTCCCGCTCGTAAGGCGAGAAGAGCTGTGCAAGAATCGCGATCTCCCTAACGTTCTTGCAATCACGCTCTTACTTTTCAGGGGCTCCATCCTAATCTGGCCAGCAAATATAGGCTGCGTATCTTAGACGTTTCTATCCATACATTGTTTTCCGGCTTTCGAAAGTCCTTTATTAACCTACACTGAATGACACCCGTCCCCGCGTGTTTTGGAGCACCGCAAGGGCAGTCTTTCCTCATACATTTAAATGCAGTTGAATGCAGGATCTGCAGGTTGATGCGATCGCACGCATGACTCAAAGTCACATGCAAATTATATTTCATTCTTGCTCTTGAGAAGTTATGTGCGTGTTTTATTGCTTAAACTCACTGACATCATACCACTCATCGTAAATTATCCATGAGATTGATGTGATTGATGTGATTGGTAGAGTGAAGCTCGCGCCATTGAGAAATTCATAATAAGTTTGGAAATCCTTCAACGGAAAAAATTGGGGTTAAAGAAGTTGATGTAAAATATCAAACATATTTTTGTGTTGTTGGAGTAGAAGCAGGATCTCCTGCCAAGGCAATAAGTAGGCGAAAAAAAAATAAAATGTTAAAATAATTTGACTAATTAATCTTCCGATTGACAGGCATAAGAAGCGCGATTCGGTGTGGACCTGGGAATTCATTCGTGTGACCTGATGGATCACTCCTTCAAGATATGTTGCTTTCAGGAACCTACATTGCAGCATTAAGTAAATGTCGTAGCTTGGAAGTGGTTTTAGCATGTTCTTTACAAGAGCTGATTCTAAAAACCGGCTCACCAAGCACAACACAAGAACACTGGAAAAAAATCGCCTTGCCCTCTGTACATCGGTACCTGTATAGAAAAGGAAGAGAGGAGCGGACAAGCGGGAATGAATGGAACATGTGGCAAAGCGGCAACCATAGCCGTGATTCACGTGGCCTTGTGAGTGAGAGTCCAATAAGTATTCAAAGAAAAATAGGTAGCGATCATCCGGCAACAACAGTTGGTAGCCGTTGCCGATGCGGGGCAGGAAAAAAATTGCCTCGGGCTGTTGCGGCTCCGCCTTAAGGAATATCATTTATTTGTGAAAGGGCTCTGCTAACAATCTACTCAACATACTTCTGCCTTGTTCTTTTTTATGAATCCAGCTCCAGAAGCTTGCAATTATTTGCACGTTTAATATATCTGCGCTCGCGATAATTTTATATCATGATGTGAAAGTGGACAGATATGCAGGATATTTTTTTCTTACTTGGAAATATTGGAGTCGTTAGTCGCCTTGCATTCTTGCTTTGAGTAAGAGACAAGGAGCAGAAAGAAAATCCAACAAGAAGTGATAAAAGCAACAAAGAAACGCAGGTTCTTGCTGCAAAGAACAAATAAACACAGGAAACCCATGATCTGCCACTATTATTTATCCTAAAAATACAGACTGTGGAGCTCTGCTGCGTAAGTGTATCATTGCCCTGTAGCTATATAGGGTGCCCCAGCTAACTTTAGCCGAGCTATTCGGCGAAAACAATAGATTAAGATATCACATTGCAAGATGAAATTATAAGACCTACGGTGTTCGACGTCCCCTCCTTGTGCCAACTAAGCACGTGTGAATAGCATGATGAAAACTAACATGGTTACAAGTGCAGGTGGAGGAAGTCGGTAAGCTTGCTCGTAGTATCTCCTAAAAATTTATTTAAAAATTTAAAAATTTATCTCCTAACTATTTATTGGGCAGAGGAGTGTGTCTCAGCGATCGTGTGCGTTCTTTGGGGATTTTATTGAATGCAACGTCGGGTGGAATTGTTCTTCCGCCGGAATACCAAAAAACCGCTCACGCGAATGAGCGCTATTCGGCAACTAAAGAAGCGCGATTTCTCGCGTAGCGCCGTATTATTGTCCACAGGGAGAGACGTATCGAATCGAGGTATCAGAGACTACTGAAAATAATTATGTAAATCTATTAGCTGACGCCATCAAAAGTATTTAGGACATCTGTGCGTATTTGTCGATGGCACTCATTGGCATTACATATGTCACGAACTGGATGGAGCGTATAAATGGGCTCAGTGCTCAGGGCATCTGAATTAGAAACGAAAGGCGTGATGTCATAAGGCTTAAAGCGCTGCTGTAATTTACCGTCTAGCACAAGTCATTACTGAATGCCGTCACTATTGGTTCGCATGAAATCGAGGCAAACTTCCCTGCCTAGCTTTAAGGTATGTAATAAGTTATTTCATTATAACCAGAGCTGACCCCATATCGATGTCTACATATAGTTAAGTTCTCAACCTACGGATAACATACTCCCACGTATAGCACATACGGGACTACCCCCGAGGAACACATGCTGTTTTAGTGCCTATATATATATTGTGTCCTGTCAGGTCCGCAACAGTTATGCTGTAAAGACAATATGGACAGAGCTGCAATTTTCGCGCTAGCCAAAATACTTCACTCGTAGTCTTAAGTATGTACTGTGTTGACCAGATAAATCGTCGCATCCCTCTTCTCGCCATCACCCTCGGTCTTTCCGACATGAGATAGATCTGTAGTCTCACTTGAAGAGACTACCAATAATCTGACTAGTTTAGGTTGCAGAATGTGGGGCTTGGAAATCGGTCACTTCAGTGTACACATCTTACAGTGTCAGGGAAAAGTTGGCTTGGCTGCCTCTGTCGAAGGGTTCATGCGAAATCTGTGCAGTGGAGTGCCCGGCACGGACGGTGCTCATCAGTCAGTTTTATCTTTCGTTATTATGGCATGAAGTGCCATCACCGTGCAGTCTACGCTTTAGTTTTTGCCGGCATCGAGGTGCTACCCATAACGCTTAATTATTTCTACGTGAAAAGAAATTTTAAAAAAATTGTCATTAGTAGACCTACGTTGCTTATGTTGTTCCTCACTGCGAGAACACACGTTGAAAACTAGTTGTTTCAGCACCAAGCGTTGCGCTGACGCCGGCTAGTCAAAGAAAGCGGAGCCTTTCTCAGATGCAGTGATTCGAATAATATTTTTCTACCATGACTTGAAATGACAAAGATAATCCCTAAACAGGAAAATGACATGAAAATTACAAAAACTTCGCCAAATATTAAAAAAATTGTCACTTATCAATCGCGTTCTATATCAGAGCTATTCTTGTGCTTGCGAAAAAGCACCCGGATAGCAGCATGCATGTTGACGCTGACGCTTCTTGAGCAATAGAAAATAGAGCGCTGCGTACTCGAACAAGTAAGTGACTTTGCTCTGTGTTGTGCAACCGAACTCATATCGAACGTGCGCAGCAATTATGAAGAATTATACTGCCCTATATAGTTGAATGTTGTTATTGTAATTCTTTTTGTATGACACTTCATAGGCTTGACTCACCGCCTGAATCGGCCAGTCGTCAGGTGCCATGGTCAGGAAGAAACAGAATCAAGCAAAAGGAATCGCTACATTATACCAGTTTTGAGAAATTTCAGATGAAGATGAAAATGGCCGACATATTGTAAGGTTTTCCTTTTGCTACACTGTATTTCTTTCCTATCATTTACTATTCACGACTGGCTGATCGTGGCGATAACGGATGCAGAGCGCCGCTCGAGTGACTTTCGAAGCAGGGAAAGGAATAGCATAGGAATGGCATAGGAATTGATGAATACATTATTCCTGCCTGAGATTGGCTGCGAACAGTGTACTCGCTTAGGGGCGAAAATGCGGTATCGGAATGGTTACCCACCACATGTACAAGAATAACTCAATAAAACATCTCGGACAAATGTCATCGGAATGGATACGGGTATGATTGAACAAGGACGTAGTGCAAGGAAACTGGAATTTCTTGGTGACCGAAAGTCTTGGGAGAAAGACCGTCTAAATTCGCTGGTATTTCAAGGATGTAGAGTACTCGGAACTAAAGCTGCAGCATAAATTCAAGGAAGTGAGAAAAGATTATGTAGAAATCCTCGGCGATGGCTGTCAAAGATTTCCATCGTGGTAGCCGTGGAAGCGGACGCATCCACTTCATCTTCGCCTTGATGTGTCGCCGTCGATGCCGTCAGTGGTTGACGGAACACTCCTCTGCGCCTGCAATGTATCTTTCGTCGGCGAGAGAAGTTATTGACTCCAGTACGTCGTATATTCCACGATGGGCTGTCCATCGCCCGTTGGCCAGTCCTCTCTGCGACTAACTTGCCCGAGCACACGTGACCTTTCCTTCGCCTTCGAGCCATGAACGAGCGAGCGAGCTAACGGACACCGGACGCCGGCGGTGGAGGTGTCGGCGGACACCATCGCCAACCGAAACGGCTATTGTAATGAGCCCATAACAGTTTACGCTGTAGTAGTTGTTTCACTGGCACTCAATTGTCTATTATTTCTGGTGCTGAAAGCCGGTGTAGTAATTAGGGCTAATACTGGCCAACAAAGATGTCAAGCGCTTTCAATAGTGTATACCTAAACAATGATGTAGGCGTAAGAACTGAAAGCACTCCAGAACCTTAGCAATGAGCCATCGCTCCAGCGACGCTCTGCACTTCGAAACTTTAGCGTCACGAAACGTTACGAAAAAAAACAAAAGCTGCTTTTGTGAAACAAAGCCCCGCATAGTATCGCATTTGACAGAAGGAGAACGGCCAGCATCATTAGACTTCACTATTTTTTTCTCTTGAAGGTAAATACTCACCTACGCTGTAAAGCCAGTACTTCCCTGAAAACCGTTGGCTGAAAGGTACGGCAGGGAACATCGCCCCCACTCCGTAATCAAGAGCTCAGTTAAAGAATTTGGACTATTGGAGCCGATTGTGTGTCGAAGCCAGACGCAAGGCAAAATGTGCTAACGACTCTTTAACGAGTACGCCTTCCAAAGAAAGTGAGGTTCTACGCTCAGGGATAATGAGCGCGTAGACTATAGAAGCCGCTGACTTGTCAGTTCCCTCGCCTCTCTAACGACTTCACTGCATAAACACTTATTGCTGTAAACAAAACAAAAAGAACAGCATAAAATGGGGTGACACAGGCTGCGTGGAAAGTATCAAGGCTTATCTGTAAAATAAAGAGCCAATCAACACTTCATTGTTTAAAAATAAAAGAAAGCCAAATCCCAGATACAAACCAGAAATAATTCATCTACATGTGTTTTAGAAAATCCAAACAACCACATTTTTTCTCTTCCAAATGGTCAAGCTAAACACTTGTTGCCGGTGGGAAGCCGGCAAGTTAGTACATTCGTTTTAATGAGGTAGCAAGATTCTCTCTAATCGTTCCCACCGCAATCATCGCATCATCATCACGATTATCGTCATCAGCCCCTTTTATGTACACTGAAGGATTGTGGCTTTTCCCAGCAATACGGCATTACACTGCTGGCGCCATATTCAACTAATCTATTTCGTTATGTCTCCTATCCATCCCTTTCTTTTTTTCCATTTTCTTACATGAAATTTTGTATTCCAAGTTTGCGAGCCACAGGTTAGTACTGGTACAATGCCCTATTTTTTACGTTTATCATCAAGAAACCTCTAGAAATTATCGTGCTGCTGTCTTCTCTTACGAATGCATCAAAAAAAACAAGAGGGAAAAAAAAGAAAAAGCGCGGCTGCACAACATCAATGTTCCTAATACACAGACTGCGCAAAACGAAAAAAAATATATATATTATTTGATTCATAGGATTAGCGCCACGAAGACACTGTGGGGTTATGAGCGACACCGTATTGGAGGGCTTCGGAGTAATCTTGGCTTCCTGCGGTTCTTAAACATGGGCCTGAATATGAGTACACTAGCGTTGGAGCATTTCCCTCCCATCCAAATGGGCTCGCCACTGCTGGGAATGGAACCCGCAAGCTCATCATGAGGCCATCGTAGCCACTGTGGTGCCGCGGTGGGTTCCAATATACAAAAACTTGGTAGAGAAAGTTGAATGCGGAAAAAAATTGTAGAAGAAAAAGAATGCTCACTGAAGGGAAATAATTTGTATGCAAGAATAACAATTTGTAGGCTTTACGCGCTTTCATCGACTGTTTGTGTTGCACCGAAGAGGAAATGCGTATTTTTTTTTTTGGTATTGATGTGACTTATTTCGGGTGATAGTGGCAGGAATGAGTTGCAGGCTCTACTTTTTCTCTTTGTCAAGAACTGTTATTCACGCAGACTTAATATGTGTGAGTCGTCGTGGTTTGGACGACGTGCCACGTATTGAGCTCCATGTCAAATTGTTTTTCATGCCTGTTGTCGTTAGCTGGACTGCTAGGTGTTACGGATCGTATCCTGTTTGATAGGCGGCACTCTGGCGGAGCAGTTGCCTGCAACTTTTGCAAGGCTAGGTTAGCCTGCAACAAGCAGCACCCCTCTTCCTCCTCTTCCTTGGATACAAACACCGCTTTCCAAGCGTTCAAATACCGTAATGGCCGAGCACGTGGCCGGAAGCGCCTGTATATATTTTATACGAGTAGGTAGCCGATGATAGCTTTAGTCCGTCTCCCACCACCGCGGTGAATGCTCTTCAGAAATGGTATCTGTGGTAGGTAAAACATGGTTTTCCACCCTATCAGGACAAGGGTGGGGGGGAGGTGAAGAGCACGTAGAGGGTACGTAAAAAGCAAGTAGACAGCATCTTTCAATGCTAACAAAAGCGAACATGAGAATCGATATCATAAAGATGACTAGCGACGTTCAGTGCAGAGCGAATTCTTTCATGCGCTATAATTGTTCGGCGATGCGACGTCTAACAGGAGAAACGCGCTACAAGTGAATGTGTCTCAAGGCTGTGGGCTTTTCCGCGATGTTGTTTTTAAGCGTCGAGGCTTACTGGCGACAATGTGTTGAATACGAAAGCAATGGCGAGAGCACACGATGTCAAGAAATGCATAGAAAACAAAGCCAGCAAGTTCATAATAATGTTTTAATATGCAAATGCTGATCTTGATTGCGTGCAGCTTTCAGAGCGAGATTTCCGAATAAGTTCTTATGTCGTTTAGGTCGGCATGCAAAGAAAGACCGGACATTTAAAAAAAAAGAAGAGATAGACAGAGTGCGGGGTGTGCGAAATAGGAGGGAGAAAACGCTAATTATTACGCATTATTATTATTATTATTATTATTATTATTATTATTATTATTATTATTATTATTATTATTATTATTATTATTATTATTATTATTATTATTATTATTATTATTATTATTATTATCCGTAGAATAGTTTTCAAGGCCCCTAGATCACGCATTAAGTAAGGGTGGGTATAGAACAACTTACCCACTTAAATGTGGCAAGCTCGCAACAATATGTAAGTCGAACAACAGACACCAGCTTGTGCACAACGTAAAAACTGCAGAAACATATTAGTGACAAGCAGCAGTGTATTGGAATAATGATAGCAACTCAGTAAGTAATGAACAAATTAGCTATAGTGCAAGGCAAGAAAGTAAAAGAAAACCGAACATTCAGTATAATAGCATTGGTTAAAAAGGAATAAGCGAACTGAGAGAGCGCCGGATCCATGGTCACTTTCCGCAACTATGTTATCGGGGAGGCTGTTCCAGAGTTGAATGACTACAAACAAGCAACATTTGTCTCTTCAATTAAAAACGCAGAAAGAATAGTAAAGGGCAGCACTGTTACGCATGTTACATATGATTAGCATAGAATGGTAGAATCGGAGACCGTTGGATGTGTTTGCACAAGACGACTGCTTTAATCTAATAGTGTAAAGCTCTGGTAAAAATATTGATCGTCGTCCCTTGTTGACGATATCAAACACATTATTAAGAAACACCATTGATTCATTGTTACCATTAGTTCGCGCATTGACCGAAATGCAACGTGTGATGTTTATTTTTTCTTCCTTTGCTTGCGTGTGTTTTTTTTTCAGCTTCCTTACCTTTTTTTTATTAGGCACAGTATTTAAATGAAGTCTAACACTTTTAAAGCGCTAGCTTTTCTTACCTCGTTGCTCAATTCTAGGCCCTTAGTGCCTTCCGTAGCCAGGTAGAATAGCTAGAAAGGTGAGAGATGCCAGAGAGGGGCCAGAAGGCGCTCAAAAATAATGGAAGGACACGGGACGCCACGTGCGCTTCGCCTAATCAGATGGGAGTGTTCGGTGACGCGCCGCAAAGCTTTGTTCTCTGAAACACATACAAATGGTGTTGCTGGCCGCCCATCCCTACGACAGGCAGTCATGTGTCGACAACGTCTTAGTCTCAGAAATAGTCCACAAAAGGACAAAACCAAACGATGATAGACGAACATGGAAAAAATAGCTTGGGCGAACGACGAACCCTTAACATCATACTTTCTAAAAATGAATGAAGAGCAAATAACAGAGATGGCAAAAAAGGAAAGAAGAAAATGTAGGTGTTTCCTACAATAATTTCGGAATATAAGGAACTCGTAGACACAGTTATCAGGAGCTAAGGCAGACGCCTGCAAATATATATATATATATATATATATATATATATATATATATATATATATATATTCGAAAGAGGAAACAGCGTAACTCGTGGAACAAGGAAATAAAGCAAGCCATAGAATACCGTAAGCAGGCGTCTAGCGATCATCGAGAAGCGAAAAAAAAAATGGCCTCCAATCCACGCTGTGGAGGTAGTTGGCCAGCGAAGTTGAGGTATCACCCGATCCGATAGAGCAATGTGACGTAGCCTTGAACAGGGTCCTGCCAAGACTGCGTATGACACCTTTATGCATATTGACGTTGCTGATCCTTTAGTCGCTCATCGTATTCGCACTGCTCTTCAGGCGTCCTAACTGCGCTTAGCTTGCTTTCGGCAGGAACCGCTGTGTCCTGTCTAGCCCGAGTTTGACAACGTTGTGCATATTGACGTTGCTGTTCCCGCTCAGCTAATCGCGATCACGCTCCTCTTAGGGAGTCCTCAATATGCATGGCCTTTTCATAGCGCTATCAGAGCACAAACTGAAATCAGTTGCTTAGCGGGTTCTTCTCTTACATTTGAAAGTGTAGTGACGTCACTCCCCGCTTCGTATGCTGCAGTTGCCGCTTCCCGGCAACTGTAACTTATGCAACCCCTAATCTTTACCTGGAAAGGCTTGCGGCGAACGCTATGCGTGAAGGCGAGAACCATCTGGTGATGCTGCAAGGAACCCAGTGGCACACCCACCGCAAACTTTCCGCTGTGATTGGTTGAGTTTTTTTGGCTATGGACACGAAGAAATCCCAGGATTCTTTATAGTCATAACTTCGCTTTAATAGTTGAAATTACTCGAATAGGTGCTCCTTACATGGGACGAATACAGAGAAAGAAGAAGTGTGGACGTCTTTGTACTTTGCCTTTGTAAAAACGACATCATTTTATCTCGTTTTCAGAAAAAATAGAACAGGTCTGTAAAACCATTAACAGAAATGTGCAAAATGATAAGTCTTTCTTACTGTTCAAGCCACATGTTCTTGCACCTGCATTTTATCAACGTGCTTGCTTCAAGATAACTGCCGAGAAATACTCAGAACCTACTGGAAAATAAAGATGACATAATGCAGCAATTCAGTGAATGGAAATATTACAGTGCCTTATAAAAACCTTTATTGGGTGCTTTCCAGAAGATTGCTGAGATAACGACCGAACATTGTTGACAAGTTCAGATGATGAACAGCGAAAACCTCCGGCACCGTTCGTTTCCCGTTAAGGGGGAAAGCATGTTAGGAAAGGCTACCCATGCGACCAGGGGGGAGCCTGAGCAACCATGTGGAACAATGACGTAGCCCCCGTTCTATTTGGGTGTCGAAAGTCGGCGGCGGACCTGTCAAAATCCCCTTCAGGGGCAAAAAAAAAAATATAGAAACAGTGAATCACAGAGACGCCTATGACTCTTTCCTAGTGGCTTCCTTGTTCCCTTAAACCCACTAAAACGCACACAGCAGCTACAAGGCCCCGACTACTCTGTCCGTTCGAGACTATTTGTAATAGGGAAAAGAACGGCCCCGGTTCACGTTGAAGCATGGCTGACCTCTAGTGTCACCTTGAGGTGCTCTCGAAAACTCTTGAAAACTAAACACATGTATTCCAGACACTCTAAAACGATATATCTGCATACCTTTTCCGTCATTTGGGGGGTAATTCATCGAACCTTCAGTACATACGATATAAATATTGGCTGAGGTGTAACCGGATTTCTGGCTTTGTTACACATGCACTCCTCGCTTCACAGAAAACAAAATGCACAACTCATTACTTTGTTCGTTTTCGACCTTTTACGATATATAAAATTAATTCAACAATGCAGCTGCAATCGAGTGGCGTCGTTAGCAAAAAGATGCGGTGACGTGCTGCGTAGCATGCCACCCCTGACACTCCAGGCATTTTTATTGTATCTGTGCCACATTTAGCGTATGTCACCATGGTCGGTCCATTTTTTTTATTTTTTTGGCTGCTGTTCAGAACGCAGTAACGGCAGACGCGAGCGCAGCCTCTGGGGCACGGACACGTGGACATTAAATGCAAACACGCAATGGAGAACTCACCTCAGCCCAGTATACTGCGCCTCCCGTTTATGCATGGGCGCTAAATTTCGTGCGCTTAGCTGTGTCAAGATGCGAGGTGAGGATGTTTACATTGTGACGCGTAAGTAATCCTTTATAGGTGTTTATTAATGCGAAAGCAACATATGCGCCATTACGCTATAATCCGGTGCCGACGGCGGCCGCGTGAGCGAGGGAGAGTACCAAAAATGGCCGGCCGCGCAAAGAGTAAAAACGCGTCAAACGTGCTCGTACTGACGTCAAATTTCCAAGGGAGGTTCCTGTAAACAATGTATATTATGGTTTTGAAAAGAAAATTTCTCACATTTCGGTCCGGTTGGAAATCGAACCCGGGCCTCCGGTTCGCGAGACGAGCACGCTTTTCCGACGCCACGGCAGCTCCACGTATCTGGCTGATTGAAGGTGTGTCTAGTGCGTGCGTCATTGGGCACGTGACGGCGCAGCCGATGTGGAGGAGGTGGCTCCCCGTCACGAGTGTATCAAGTGAGCGCGTCCGTTACTTTCCGATGTCTACAAACGGTGTAATGCTTGCGCATCACTCACGCGTAAGCAGTCTCGAGTGTCTCGGCCGAATTTTCGACCTTTCCACTCTATTACGGCGAGGCTGTACATGCAAACTTCTCATTGATTTCAATTGGAGTGCATTACCAAAAATACTGTCGTGTGCGCGTTCTTGAAGAAGTTTTTCATCTTTCGCGACTTTACGATATTAAAAGAAATCCAGCACGTTATCGCGATATATGATGCCCCGATGCTTTAAGCACCAGCAACAAGGGCATCAGAATAAAACCTGCAAAGAGTGCGAGGAACTGCATTTGTGCATCGTGACCAATGTGAACCTATTACATAATATTTACAGACGTATTTACGGTATCACTAAATTAGGATAACTTATTAAACAATCACCGACACCAAATCGTGCTTTGACCAGGCGCACCTAAATGGCCTAAAATTATTGTCGTCAAGGGCTTTCTGTATTGAAGAATTCTAAAAATCAATATTGCCATACTTGTTGGCAGGATACAGTGGCATATTATTGCCTAGCGAAACGCGCTTACAGTGTACTATTTGCGGGAGTTCATGTATTATAACATAGACCTCCTATTCAGTAGCTGATTGGTTTCCGCACTTTTCCCAGTATTCTGAATGCATTCCACTCACCTATTTAGCACACCCTATTTTCTACCCACAGACTCCAGCCAAACATCAAGCACTCAGGCGAGGCTGACCCATTCGCTCATCGACTTCCAATTCAGCTTTCTAGTAACGTCATTATTAGTCAGTTTTTGTGACCGAGGCGGCTCCCTCGAAAGCCATACAAAGTTCCAAATCTTACGTTAGCTTTACAGTTAAATGTAAACATCTATTCTAAAGGCCGCTACTTTCGTCTCTCCCTCATTCCATGCCTCCTTGCCAAAGAATGTTTGCTTAATGTAGGGTGCTTATTCGAATTCTTTTGAACACCTCTCCAAGCGCTGATGAAGCTATACAACCGTTTTCAAAGTGGCTTTCTTTATAACAAAGCGGATTCCCCTAACCCCTGCAACTGCAGACAAACAAGCTTCAGTGACGTTGATGCCTTTTTTCGTAAAGCCGTCATCGGGCCAAAGCTTCTCGTACACATGGCTTCTGTTTGTTCCCACACGGCGACTTTCTTTGGGAGCTAAAATCCTGAAACTTCTCGAAACTGCATCAAGCGATCTTGCCGTAAAAAGAAAACAGTCTCTCTCTTTTTTTTTAGTTGGCGCATTTTACTCTAGTCATACATTCACAGCTGTTTTTCATTCAAGATTTTAGGTATTTTTATGCTCACCGAGGTGGTAAGGTCGTATTGACCTCCCCTAGTTCACTACATCTCCAAGCTTGGAATGGCGCCTGACACCGGCAAGAACGCCGAGAGCAAGAGGGGCTATGCTAATCTAGGGAGGATTAGGATGATTCATTAAGATTCAACACGACACTTCATCACCAGAGCAGGAATTGGATTTTTTGGTGCAGTATTCGGCGACACCCCCCCCCCCCCAAATGACTCATTCAATGAACCAGTGGCCCCAGCAGCTGCGGAGCACCTGACCAAGGTGGGGGTAAGACCTGTAACGCAGCAAAGGGTGCTAAGAATCTCTGCGCCCGGATAGGCCGCTGGAAACTGACCCTTGCAACGTGTAACACCCGAACGCTCTAGAGTGATGCTAGCGTAGCAGGACTGTTTGAGGAACTAGCAGGTATTGTTTAGAATACCATTGGCCTTAGTGAGATAAGAAGTGGTGAGGCTCATGCAGTGTTGACTAAAGGGCATGTCCTCTGCTATAGAGGACTCCCACGTAAAAAGCAATACGGAGTAGGATTCCCAATCCATAAGGACATAGCGGACAACATTCACGAATTTTGCAGCAATAATGAAAAGCTAGGCATAGTCCTAATAGAAGGTATAGAATAAAGGTAGTACAAGCCTACGCTCCTAACTCGAGTGATGACGATGATGAAATAGAACACTTTTATGCAGATGTTGAATTAGCGATGCAGAAAGTGCAAACTCAGTGTAGTAATGGGCGACTTCAATGCAGAAAGGGGGGGGAAAGCAGGCTGGTGAACAAGCAATTGGCAACTATGGCGTGGATTCCAGGAACACTCGAAGAGAGACTTTGATAGAAAACGCAGAAAGGAATGAGCTGCGGATAATGAACACTTTCTTCATGTAGCGTTGGGACAAAAAGTGGACCTGAAAAAGCCGTAAGGGTGAAACAAAAAGTGAAATTGATTTCGTACTTTCTGCCAATCCCAGCAAAGTGCAGGATGTGGAGAAGTTAGGTAGGCTAAAATGCAGTGATCATAGGTAGGTGAGGGCTAGGATTCACCTCAGTTTGAAAAGATAAATAGTAAAACTGGTCAAGAAGAAACAGGCTATCCTAGACGCAGTAAGGATAACAGCAGACCAATTCAGTTTGCCACTTGCAAAAGGATATGCTGCTTTAGAGCAGAGAGATGAAACTGACACAGAGGCAATGAATGAAACAGTAACTAGGCTGGTTTCAGAAGCAGCAGCTGAAGTAGGAGGCAAGGCATCAAAGCAACCAGTGCCTAAACTCTCCCAAGTAACAAAGGCCCTAAAAAAGAAACGATAAAGAAGGAAAGTTTCCAACTCAAGAGATCGGATAGAATTAGCCCAACTTTTAAAACTAGTCAACAAAGAGAACATAAGGGATATTCGATATTGTAGCGTGAGACAAATTCAGGAAGCAGTAAAAAAGGACGCAGCCTGAAATCAGTGAAGAGGAAACTTTGCATCAGACAAACCAACATGTATACACTGAAAGATAAGCCGGGTAATATTATCAGCAATCTCGAAGATATAGTAAAAGCAGCGGACAAATTCTATCTGACGTGTACAGTACCCAAAGTACTCACAATACCTGCATCTGAAGTATTAAAGAACAGGTTACAAAGGCTCCTTCTGTAAGTAGCGATGACGTTAGAAGGGCCTTGCAAGACTTGAGACGGGGAAAAGCGGCAGAAGAAGATGCACTACCAATCGATTTAATAAAAAAAATCTAGGAGACCTAATGCTTGAAAAACTAGCGGCTTTTTATACGAACTGTCTATCGACTTCAAGGGTCCCAGAGAACTGGAAGAATGCCAAAATTTTATTAATCCGCGAATAGGGAGACGTTAAAGAATTGAAAAATTATGAGCCTATTTGTTCATTTCCAGCATTATATAAAATATTCACAAAGTTAATCTCCAATAGAATAAGGGCAACACTGGAGATTAGTGAAACATGGGAACAGGCAGGTTTCAGGAAGGGATAATCTACAATGTATCACATGCATGTCATCAATCCGGTAATCAAGAAATCCGCAGAGTACAATCAGCCTCTCTATATGGCTTTCATAGGTTATGAAAATGCATTGGATTCAGTAGAGACACCAGCATTCAAAGAGGCATTACATAATCAAAGAGTACAGGACGCTTACGTATATCTTTTGGAATGCATCTGCAATTCTCCACAAGAAAAGTATCAAGATACCTATAAAGAAACGGGTCAGACAAGGAGAAATAATCTATCCAATACTATTCACTGCGTGCTTGGAAGAAATATTCAAGCTATTAAACTGGGAATGTTAGGAGTAAGGATCCATGGTGAATACATCAGCAACCTTCGATTTGGCAGATGACATTGTCCTGTTCATCAACACTGGGGACTTGTAGCAACAAATGATTGAGGACATTAACAGAGATTGATATTCAGAAAACAAAGATAATGACCAATAGCCAGGCAACGGAACAAGAGTTCAGGATCGCCAGTCAAGCTCTTGAGTCTGTGAAGTAGTACGTTTACGTGGTCAATTAGACACAGGGACCCTGATCAAAAGAAGGAAATTTACAAATGAATTAGAATGGATTGGAGCACATCCGGCATGCTTTGCCAGATCCTGACTGCAAGCTTACCATTACCATTAAAAATAAAGGTGTACAATCATTGCATCCTCATATTCATATTTATAGTCATATTGCCTATTGGTTTAACGGTTACCACAGGGTCTGATGATGGACGCTGTTTCGCATTATTTTACTTTCCAGCTTATCCAACCCATATCGCAGGTATTGGTTCCGAGCATATTCCAGCGTCGCGGCGAGCCGTCATTTGAGGAAATAATGAAGCAAAAGGAAAAGTTAAACGCAACTGGCGTTTTCTTTGGCCGCAACTCGTTTCACGAGCGCGCGGACCAGCTGACCACGAACCGGATCCCTTTCCTGGTTCCTGGATCAGTTAAAACAAAGAAGGTTGAACTAACGAAGCAACAGCGATGCGCGTGACCGTTGAATAGATGCTGACAACTGAAACGCATCTTGAGTCAATCGCGCGCGCGCACCAAATCGATGAGAAAAGTGGCCTTCACACCCCAGGAGATGCCGATATCTACCGCCACACAAAATCAGTAAAAAAAAATGGCTGTGGCTTAGCTAAGGTTAAGCCCAGGATGCGACGCATACTACCCTTTATTTTAGTTGTTGAACCACTGTTTAGCCTGGTGAACTGCTGTTGCTTGGCTATACTTGGTTCTGCTAGACGAAGAAACAACTCATGCAGGCGAGCGCACGAGCTGAGACCCGGCTATGTAGCTACGCGGCCGCAAGCGAGCGCACGAGTTGAGCCTCCGCATTTGCAGCTGTTATGACGTCATATGGTAGCTACGCGGCCGCAAGCGAGCGCACGAGTTGAGCCTCCGCTTTTGCAGCTGTTATGACGTCATATGGTAGCTATGCGGCCGCGCGCGGCGCAGCAAGGAAGAGCGTGGTTATGCGGCTAGTATGCTTCGCATAAAAGGCAACAAAATGTTGACCACCGAATAGCTGTCAAGTCTCAAGATTGATTTGGCGGTGCTTTAGGAATGTGTGGGAGGAGCGGTGGCGTGGGGTATGGAGGGAGGGGGAGGGGTACGCTGCTTGATTTCGGAGTGGGAGGAGGGCCCCCCTCCTTCCCCCCGTGCTCGCGGGATTCACAAACATCAATAGCTGCTCCTAAACGCGCAAAGGTTTTAATTTTTAGATTGGCTTTACTTTGAGCAGGTTACCTTGTACATAATTCTGTCGAGGATGGATGACATCGTTACCCATACCGAACGAGTACAACCTGATGGATTGATACACAAATGAAAATAAAACCATTGTTAAGTGAACCATTGTTATGTAACTTCAATAATGCGCTAACCGTTTTATTGGTAGATGGAGCCGTATGCAGCTTTACCATACATACAATTTTAGTTTTGTGCGGTTAGTTATCCAGGGACACGTTGTTTTACTGACAGGGATGATGCTCTAAAAAAAAGCATACTGTAGCGAAAATGAGCGATAGAACTAAATAAGTGCACTTAAGTTCACAATGAAGAACATATTTGAAAATATGTGCCATTTGGAATATCGCCCGCGTTTAGTGGGGGACGCTGCCGACTTTAGCATGAGAATACACCTAATGAAGGTCACTCGAATTATTTATTTATTAGTATTATTATTTCTTTTGAACACATATATACAATTAACAGGAAAAAGAAAGCGAGGAGCAGGCTGGCAACTGCCACCGGTAGGGACACAACGCCTGCCTACTCTTCAGAAGGGAGGTGACGGCAACACAGGTATGGGAGATAGGAAGGAGGGGAGGAAAGAGGAAAGGGAGAGCAACAGGACAAATCTAAATGGAAAATTATAGAAAACACGCAGACACACTCAATCAAAAACCATGGTCAACCCTGAAGTCAATTTTTATAAATAAGTCACCAACACTTAATACTACACTCAAGTAACGTATGCTGAAGAACACTCAGTCGTAATACATTTACGGTGAAACACAGTATTTCAAAAACTCAGATAACATAAGTTAAGCTTCAGAATACAAGCGACAAAATGCCGTCCGAAAAAGCGACTTTCAGATTCTCTGCTCGTGAGATGCGAGCGACCCTTGAAAAAAAAAAGCCGCGCAAATGAAGAATACAAAATGAATAGTATATAGTTATTTAGCACACAGGTGATGGAATTGGTGCCTGTGCATTTTAAAGCCGAGACTAGCATGTTCGAATTTGCAAAGAAAAAAATATGAGTGGTTTCCGCGCAAGTTTACTATGGAAGGGCGACTGTAGAAACTACATCATGACACGCAGTTCCTCCTCCGCATAATCTAATTGACACTCTGTCCTCTAGCTCTCCATTTTTCTTAAAATTTTCGTTTCTTTTTCCCATTTTCTACATTATACATTATAATTATATGCTAATGATATTTATAATAATGCTTCGCTTACTGATAGCCCGCCAGTGCAGGAAAGACAAACGAATACATACCTATCAATATACCTCTACAGTTCCATGTATATGCATGTACGCACACATATTGAAAGGTTAACATTTGGCAGATATTTGCAAAATATAAACAAAATAAATAAACAATATTTATTGTAAAAGCTCGACGTTTCAGAGCCCGACCGGCTTCTTGAGAGGTGACATGGCGTGAGGCATAGCAGTGCATATGTTATAGGTTTTCTCAACGCTTTGACCGGCACGTGGAGACTTTTCTTAGTCTTTAGGAGTAAACGGCGGGAAGGGTTGCGAATTCCCCGCGTCGTATATTGGCTAAACTAAAAACTTCCAGGAGAGAATTCCTCAAGACAAGAATTACATTAGACACCCCAACAGAAAGCGCAGTGCTGTGGCAGAATACTGCGAGCTTTTACTCGCAGTGTTTACTCGCAGATTACTCCCGACGGTTCTGGCGTCTTGGAGAGAGAAAAGAAGCACCACCAGCGACTCTTTCTGGAATCCTTGGAAACCCAAAAGACGCAGGGTAACATTAGTCATTCGTCTGAAACACTTCCCACCGTTATACTGTTACCCACTGCGAGAAGTATCTAAGGGCCTGTAAAAGCTATAGAAAGGCATATAAGCACTGCTACGCCTCACGCCATCTCTCCCCTGAAGAAGGAACCGGTTTGACTCCGGAACGTGGCGCCTCTAAAATCAAAGTTGGCTGGAGTTCTCGTTACTCGTCAATTCACGTAAATGTAAGCTCATGGAGAGTAAAAAAAGAAACGAAGTGCAACTTAGGTAACCAGTTTGCCCTTTGTTTCCTGCATTAGGGAAGGGGGAAGTCAGATGAAAGTGAAGAAAAAGAAAGAAAGGAAGAAAGGAAGAAGGAGGGACAGGAAAAAAAAGTGATGCGCGCACACCGATAACAGCATTCACAGCACATTCAAATGAGATCGCTGAGCTCAGTCCTCTTTAGAAAGTGTAGCGAGGCTCTAATGGCTTTGAGTGCAAACGATGGTCTAGCCCATGCGTTCATGGCACGAATATTCTCCCGGCATCTTGACAGTGCCTCGTGCAACTTTTGAGATTGCGACGACTTCATAGCACATTACCTTCCTACTGCTCTTTTTTGATGATAAAATACAGATTTTGCGTGTCCGCTTTGGGCTTTAAGCCGACTGGATTACCCAGTGCTCATGGAGGAAATTGTACTTGTATGTACGTAGATATACAAAGTACATATACAGATAAGCGGTTACACGAATTCGCAGCATTGACTGCGCATAAGGTAAAATTTGAAGGTTTATTTGTTCAGTTGCCAGCTACTAAGTTCGCGTACTGCGTGACGCCTGCGATTTTAGAGGGTATTTCACATTGGACTACATGGCCGTGAGGGACACGGGTTAACGTTCCCGAGCATGTAGAAATAAGGTTGAACAAATTGACGGAACTAATTGATAGCGGTCCCTTTCATTGACCCAAATGGTAGACAAAAGATGGCGAAGCGAGCGTCGCTCTGTGAGAATCGGATGACTCGCCTGCGCATGTTTCCTCCAAGAAGCAATAGCAGAAGAGCGCAAGATAAATAAAAGAGCCGCAGCTATAACTGTTGGCATCGGTACAGCATTTTTTCCCAACGAGCGTTAAAATGCCGCCGAAGAGAGGAGACAGCATACACTCTTCCGAAAAGACAAATAAAAAGAAATTGTGAATTGTTTTTTTTTTTTTAAGGAGGAGTAACGCGGTATATGCGATTCAAGGTGTGGGATGCCCTTTGAAGCGATGAAATGAAAACAAAATGTGGAACTGCTACCAAGCTTCAGGAAAAGCAAGTTCCTGCAAACACTTTGGCCAGCATGAGCAAAAAATTATTCTAAAAACGGGTCCCCTCAAAAGCACTCAGGAAAATTGACATAGGCCGTTACCTTCCCCCCAAAAGACGCAAAAGTTTGATTTGAAATCTAACTGGCCTGGCCAAGAAAGAACGGCAAAGTAAGGAAACTATAGCACTCAAACTGCAAATTGCCTCGATTTCTGCGTTCTACATGGACCTGCCGGCCTGTATATTTGCTCCCTCAGCTTTTTTTCCTCTTTCTGTTCTTGCCAGAACTTCCTCTAAATGGGTCCCAGTGAAGTGTTTTAGAGCAAGCAGTTCCAGAGTGGGTGCGTGTAGACGAGCATTGTTAGCCGCTTAGTCTACTTGCAAGGCGAGGGAGGGCTGCCAAACTAAACCCAACTTAGTTGTAGTAGAACTTGAGTGCACTTCAAGGAATTATCAGGGACCCAAATATGTCCCACATCTGTGTGTTTGTTTTCCTTGGTATTCTTTTTGTCCTTCTGCACGCAGGTGCTTTTATGTTGTATGACTCAAACGTGTACTGCAAGCTTTTTATGACAAACGTCGGTGGGAGGGCGTCTTCCATTTCGATGCTGCAGGCGATTTCTATGACAGTTATCTAAAGGCTCATGATGGCTCCATATAATCTAGTCTGTTCCTCTATGCTTACGTTTTGTCATTCTTTTTTCTATAGCCTTTATAGAAGGCTGTTATTTTTTTTTTCTCTGGTGGCACTATTGCCCCGGCTCTTGCTCCTTCCTTCATCTATCTTATAATACCTTTATTATCTGCTGGATTAAGATTTAACGTTCAGTTTCAAGATTTCTGTAAACTCACGTAAACATGCGATTCTTTTGTTTTTCAATATTTTGTGCACGCAGCGCAAGAAAAGTCACCGTTTCGCCCGGCAGGCGCGACATCGAATGCGGTAGCAAATAAGTAGGCAGCTATACGAACTAAGGATAGTCGCCTTATCGGCCGTATAAACTTCGAACCATTCGTTTAGTAACAAAATTAAAAGTCATGGTGTCAGCGCGCACCGACACACAGGAACACATCATAATTGATGGCCACGGACACACGCTGTCAAAACGCTGGCGTGAGGAAGCACGACAGCAGCAGCAAGGGAAGTGACCACCTTGCTGCTGTCGGCAACAACACAGCATACGGAAAGCAACGAGCCGTCAGCTCACCAAGACTTTGCCCTTAAAGCAAATTGCTTTCAAAATAAATCCCACGCGACAACACGAAACCATGCGTTACTGACCAATTACAACGCCCATCCCCCACCTCCTCTCGCCCGGTTCCGTGCGCGCGACGGAAGATGGCGCGCTTCCTCCCCGCTTTCCTCCTAGGAGCGCGCCAGATGTAGAGGCGCAATTGTCGGTTCTCCTTGCACGCGGTCGCGAAATGCGCACTTGCTGCCAGAGAACAATGCCGCGCCCTCCCTTCCGTCCCCCCATGGCCTTTCACGCTCCACATTAAGCCGAGATCGTTGGCTGCACTCGGGCGCTTTCACTCGTACATACAGCATACGGCAGGCGGCGATGGTGTTATCGCCTTTGAGCTTTATACGAAATATCACGGCGACGCCGACGCCGATGACAAAAATGCGCAAGCCTAAAGCATTTACACTTAACCTAGTCTAAATAGCCTGAACCTGAAGCCACACTGCTCAAGCACCCCAACGGCTAAATTTTACAGTTGAAATGAAAGTGATAGCGAGATATCCGCAACCATATCTCCGATAGATTGAAATATGTGAACAGTTGTTAACTGTAGTTAACAGTGTGCCTTAGCGATATGAACAGATTATATAAACATCATCACTTTCTTCGACACTGACGCACAATGTAACGACAACGACGTTGAAACTGGAAGGTGACGATATAGAAGGCTGCGCGTCTCACGCTGGAGGGTCGAAACGCAAGAGAAAAAAAAGCTCCGAAAGAGAGGGAAAAGTCTGAGCGACATCAGCGCGAAACTCGAAGGACTCACGCAAGAGTGAAATGATGCGCTTTAGCGGTGCTACTGCCGGCCAGTAAACGCGGTGGAGGAGCAATTTCAGTTTATGCCTCCTCTCTTTGTTTTGGGACAATATTCTCGCCTTTAGCGAATGCATTGAAAGCCCCAGAAACTGCCTATACTTTCTGAACCTAACTTTATGTCCCACTGTAGGGCTTCTGAGTGTGCTTAAGTTGCTCTCGAAACTGCCTGTGCTCACCGCGGCAGCATGACACAGAACGGCTTAGTCGTCACTAGAGA
Organism: Dermacentor albipictus; assembly: GCF_038994185.2. Classification (NCBI taxonomy): domain Eukaryota; kingdom Metazoa; phylum Arthropoda; class Arachnida; order Ixodida; family Ixodidae; genus Dermacentor; species Dermacentor albipictus. The sequence continues at coordinate 97,740,301 of NC_091823.1, forward strand.
AGTTTTACGTTACCTGAAAATTTTCTTCCTTGAGCAATGAAAACGCCACCATGAATTCTTATGATTCAAAGCGTCTTCAGGAACACCTTCACAACTGCGAGCGGCTCCCATTTACTTTTATGAGGTAAATGAAGTTTTATGACTTTTTATTTTATTTTTCTTCCGGGGTAATTATTTTTTCCTCTGTTACGTTTTTGGTCATAGCCTGTCTTGGCTTTCAAACGGCACTCGAGGTTCAGTGGTCTTAACGTCGGCACATTGTAGAATGTCTTCACCTTTAAAGACACCTCGGCCCGTTCTTACAAGCGTTTGTGGCAGCCTATACTGATGTAAGGCACATTATTAGCGCAGACAATCAGCCAATGAAAAGCAGCACTTACGAACGAAAAGCATTGTGAATTCGGCTCCTTCATCATGACAATTCAAATGGGCATTCTTTTAGGTATTCAACGCTTATTATTTCAATCAAGCTTTTGGTAATTTATTGCGCACTCGTTCATCACATGTTCATGTTGTCCTTTTATTGCCAGACCTCGCTTTACACTTAACAATGATCGTATATTTCCTTTATTTGCTCGCATATATCAGAGCAACCTGCCTAAGGACCCACTGGTACGTTAATAGACCTGAAAAAAATGAGTTGAAGCAGACCGCGAATATAAAAGTACGGGCAGAACATCTTGCATTGTCTTATTTTTTCTCCTTTCTTGCTTGATAGACGACGCTTCAATCTCGAAAAAATGTGCAACTTGCTCAAACCTATATGCATATATATATATATATATATATATATATATATATATATATATATATATATATATATATATATATATGCAGTTTTGGAACTACGCTAAAGCCTATTGATGTTAACTGCAGTAGGTAGAGTACATTCTCTCTGTGAGAACGCAAATACATGTCAGCGTCAGCGACAACACCGACACTCTTACACTACGCCTCGAAGGTGTTAGACGTTTGAGGCGTTTGTGGCACCACAGACGATTAGGCGTCTGTATCGATTTGTTAAACTTGAAGAGTGTGCGGAACCTAACCTGGTAGGCTGGGCATTACGCAAAATAGAAGAGAGGCGTGCAGACAGGGCACAAGAGTAGAGAAGTGGACAACACGAACGCCGACTATCAACTGAAGGGAGCACTGAGGCGAAAGAGAAGCAATGAATCCTTACCAACTAGCTCAGCTTTCTGTGGTTCCAGGCTGGGCAGAGAAGGCCAAGCATGCCAAGCCTGATCCCTCAACCACCTACCTCTCCCCCTCCTTCCTTTCAATAAAGTTTATCGCTACCACATCCACCACCAGGCGCCAACGGCGTGGGGCGGCATTCAGGTGCACTGCGCACACCACCTTCGTCAGGTGTTCCCTTTCCTCTTACTTGCGCCAGCCTCCTCTGCCCTCAATTCCTCTGTTTTGCAGTACACAACCCGACAGACGGGTTCTCGTTAGAGTGAAGGATAACAAAAAGTTTTATTACAAAGCAATTCAAAGTGATTTGCCTGATCTACCAAAGTATGGTTATTGCGGCGCGGTAATGAGAATGTTGGAGAGTACAAGGATATTAAAGCAGTAGGATCGCGTTTTGAGACGAGAAATTACTGTCTACGTGCAACAGGATGCTTTACGAGGACACTGCTGTTTAAAGAAGTTGAAGTCAAGTGTTATTTGCATATTCAGAGTGAAGTTGCACATTTGAAGAGCGGCAGCCTCTTTGACGATGATTCCTGGCATTATATAAGAGCGCGTGAGCCACATAGAATGTGGCGCTCCTACAATGCGTTCTGTTCAGAGCACCATTTCGAGAGGTATTTGCGCAGGACCGATGGTAGCAAAAACACGAGTTAGTCTCATTATCATTCGATTTGAAAACATTGCTACAATAAACAGTGACAGAAATAAGGGACTAATCAGGCTAGCAACTGCCACCAGAAAAGACACAATGCCCGCCTACTCTATAGAAAAAAGAGGATAGAAACGTGGAAAATTTAAGTTACAAATAATGAAAGTAAAAAGCAAGGAAAGGAAAGAATGACCGATCACAATGACTAAAGTAAAACTACGGCAAATAATAAAGTACGGCAGGAGGAACAAAAAGTATCGTTCAAAACAAAACAAAAAAGGCCGTGGTTTTGAAGAACATCATAGCACTGTGGATAATTTCTATAATTTTAAAATTCGACTGTTCCCGCTAGCGACGACATAGACAAGCTTGTACAACTTGTGCAGCCGGTCACCCTGGAAACCCAATATGTCGGAAAAAATGGTATAACGTGTCGCGGTTGCCTTAGCTATTCCCAACAGGTCTTTGCTGGCACAGAAGTGGCTTGCCTTATGTATTACAAATGTACGACCTGGGTTCGTCCAGGCGGAAATTTCGTGGTCTTTCAAATCAAATAAGGCAACTAACTCCTTATAGAATGACTGGTGAACTTGCTTTTACAATTTTTTCGCGTAGTGCAACTATACAATAACTTTGACCACGTTAAATACAGTGCCTCCACAGAGCGGTAGGGTGAAATAGGCACAGTTCGCAAATTTTACAAGAAACTTAGAAGTTTCAACTAATCCTAATGGTACTTGACACTGTTACACATGTTCTGAGAACACATTTACAGAAGTATATCGAAAAGTTCCTTATAGAGAAGATACGGGTCTGCTTTTTCCTGAAGCAGGGAGAACAAGCTGCGTAAGCAAAGCGCTAACATTACACAAAATCTTAGACAACTGAAGTCTGCGGGTGAACTAAAGGAAAACAACGGAATGTACAGGCATGCCTGCACGCATTATGAGACATGTTTTTGCCTGAGTGCCTTGTCTCCTTTTTCAAAATTTTCACAGGCTGTCATGTTTTTTTGACCTCCCCTTATCTTTATGGCAATGTACCTTTATAGCAGAGGAGTAGTTTTCCTGAGTTATTATTTTCTTTTCACCTAAGAAGACAACTTGCAGGACGCGGTTGTTTTCACCGAAGTTTTGCACATGATTGTTGTGAAGCATCACTCGATCCTTACATCGAGAGAAATGGGGATATGAGGGAAAGTGTCCCCAAGGACTCGGCGGCGTGCGGATACCACCCAACGGGTTTAGCGATGCTGCTGTTGACGTCGGCACACCAAGCAGAAGCAGCCGCAAAGAAGTGGGAGAGATAAAAAGTGAACTCCAAAATGAATCGAATGTGATAAGTATATTGATGAACATTAGTGTAGAAATAAATCACGTAACATGGACCGAAAAACAGATTTGAATGAGTTGGGAACACACACTAATTTAGGAATAAATGCCCGAAGATACGTTGGAATTTGCTGGCAGGATTTACATCGCTCCAGCACGCGACGAGATGAGTCGGCTTGCATCTCCTTTACTTGATGAGTTGCTTGCGCATGGCTTTTCTAGGTCCTTGTGTAAACTTGTGCTGCTACGAATTGCACTCTACTTCCTAATGACGTTTCTTGCCATATATACGACCCGCGAAAGAGCAATCGTTGTTGTTAGGTGGGTTAGCTCTTGCTTATTTCACCTTGTCATCTTTAATATGTTAGGTTACTGCGGTATTTGTCAGTTCTGTGAGCTCAAAAGAAAGCAGATGGCCTTTTGATGTGTAAATAGATGACCGAGCCCCTGTGGATGCAGCCTATCTCACATTGGCCGCGTTATTTGAATGCAAATTGATTCTGCAAACTATTAAAACAGCGACTTGCTTTTTTATAGCATTGAAAAAATTGAAATGTGCTATACACGTAATATTTCAACCGATATTTTATTCCCCATGTTCAAAGCAAGTACTTGTGAGCGGACACTTTTTTTCGCTTCCTTGTCCCTAAATATACAACAGAAGCTTGGCGTTTCTTTCAAGAAATATCCATGTTCCCTATATGCTGTGACAATGAAGGTGGTATCGATCATTCCAATTTCATGCGTATTGGCTCACTGATTGTGTACCCACACACTTTCCCACACAATTCCCACACACTTTCTGCACAGCTCTGGGTCACGCCGGAGGAAATCAAGAAAAAAGCCATGAAATCAATCACAGCACATTCTCGTCTCACGTCTCTTCCACGCCTACAATGACCCGCCCTACTCTAGATATATGACTGCGTTGTTAGCTCGCCATAAACAAGCACGCTTATTCGAGAAAAAAGTGCACAATGCAGTGGTAACTCTGCTGAAGTAACCCTTCTATGGCCGGTTTCTTCAAAGCACAGCACGAAGTGGCCTTCCATAGTGATTAGTACGTTCATTATCGCAAGCAAAACTACAATACAACCATCATCGGTGTCACAACACTCCCCATCTCTGATGCACTGCAACTGGCACATGCACGAAGTGCAACTGCCCTTTCCGTGGGAGGACACTCGCATTCCTGAGGCCATATTGAACAGAGACGGATAAGATCCACCCATTGCTATCTTAATTCAAAACAATGCCCTATACCACTCATATCCAGCAGCGCTTTACCTAGGTAAACCCGTCAACAATTATTTGTTGGTAGTCAAACCAGCTACAAAATTGTTGCCAAAATTTCGGTCTCCATCCGAAGCATAGGTAATTCATTCAGCATTTTCTCAGAGGCATTATGCCAGTGTTAATAAAAAGGTGCATGGGGCTTTCTCCGCTTTTTCTTTTAAGTTTTTCATGTGGAAAGTCTTTCTAAAAATATGAATAAGAAAAAGGAAAGCTTAGGCTAGACAGCGTGGTCTCCACAAAGCTTGTCATTCTATCAACTTTATTATTTTCTCTCTATTGCCTGCTGCAGGCTATATTTGATATCACCAGTCTGTAAAAAGCCAATAAAATTTCAGATTTTTTTTTCTGGCACGTCATAGCTCTAAGTCCATCCCGGAATCTTGATGTGGGTATCGTGCAACCGGTGAGGCTTTGCATAGTTCATAAATTGTCGACGTTAGCTCGCACACTGCAAGATAATCTAGCAAGTCAGCCGCAAATGACAGCAACCACGAGATAGTAGAACCTGCAGCCATAGAGTTTTTGTTGTTGTTGTTTAAGCACTGCACACCGATGGGGCAGTTGTCATTCAAATAAACTTGCTTTGGAATTAGCAGTTACATTACATAGGCAGTCGTGTCGAATATCAGCTTACGAAGGTCATCCATATGTTGCCACTGATGGCACCGCGTAAACATTCTCTGACGCCGTATGTGTTAACGTGTATTTTTTCATAATTCGGCTGATTACGCACCTCACAATATACGCCCAGACAATGGCATCAGCGTGGACGTCACTTCGTGCAATCCTTTGATGAAGGGCCAAAGGTAAAGAAAAAAAAATAATGTTTGCAAAATATGCTGATTAATCCTAGGAAGCGATCAGCGGCAGAGTTGCTACTCCCACGGCGGTGCCACGAGCAATTATATGAGAGGTTGTCATTGTCACAAAAACAGCTTTATTTACCGCAATAAAGCACTACTGTAATTGAGTTCTGAAAACATGAAAGGCAGGTGTTAGCTTCACTGGGGCAGTGTGACACATGCTACGGCAGTGTGACACATGTGGCATGTAATTTGATTTATCACCTCTGTCTTGTCTGTGAACTGCCAGATCTGTTCAAAAGCAACAGGTGACTTGGATCCCTATAGCGTAAAACTGTTACCATCCGTACTATATCAGTCTACTAAGGCCAAATTTACCCAAATGCAAGCTTTCGGCATTGATTCGCATGGTTGTGAATATCCCAATAACGTGATCTCCTCGTTTATAGAAGGTCACCATTGTTCGCTTTTAAAGCAACCAGCATTGCCTACTTTGACAGGTGTGACGTATCTGATTACTAATAACACGCTGGGTGCAAGGGTTATGGTGAATTGTGGTGGTTGTGGAGGGTTGTTGTGGGTCCCTGCTAGCGAACTGAAAGTAGAGAACCGGATGAGTAAGGTGGTGCCAGTGTCTTGTGGTTGTTCAGTTTTCCCTTTCTCATCTTGCGGTGGCTGGTCAAAAATCGCGTTGGCGTAGAACGGAAGGTTAAAAATACCGCTAACCTAGATCCTCAGAGAAAAATAGAGTTGTCAGAGCAATTTCATGTACGTGCCCAAGGGCTCGCTAAGTTGATAGTACAACCCACAAATTTTTAATACAGTCAGAGAAATTTCTGCTCTCCGGCACCTCCAAGTAGCCAGTGCCAGAGCAGTCAATGGTTAGCAATCCTTTACTCCTATCGAAACATGGTAGCCTTGGGCTCTTCTAAGAAAATTTAGTTTTGTTCGTCGATGTCACTCTGACGCGGTGACTGCTCGCAGTTTCTTAACATCGCGTGATAGCCAGACGACGTAGACACAGCTCTACCCCCCCCCCTCTAAAAAAAGAAAACATTGAAAAAAGAAGAAAGTCCGACTGCGTAGGGCTCCTAACCAAAAAAGCGCCGAATCCCAAAATTTATTTTTCTTTTGTTTGGCCCAGTCATGCATACTCAGTGTGTACACGTCATATCAGATGGGGAGGTTTAGCATTTTCGATGTTTTCGTAAGGTAGCGTGACGATGTGTGACGAACAGACGAACCGGGGGTGGTCCGAAAAACATGTTTACGAGTCGTAGAGAGCTCGTGGCAGAAATGAAAAAGACACAGATCGAAATACCTTTCTTTTATAGCGGCCTTGAGCCGTGTAAGTAGCTCCTAACTATGCGCAACGCCCCAGGAAATCGCCGTCTCTCCAATTTTTTTCTCACTCTCACATTGAATGATGTCCGTTAAAGGGAACGCTTCCCACCGTTCAAAATACTGCTACCCTTCTGTTAACTATCCAATCCTGTTAAATCGTGCAGCCATGTCCTATCACCATCCTTCTACCAAATGCTTGGGCTATTTTCGTCATACCCTTTCACGATATAGCCTAGCAAATATGCTTTAAAATCCGATTTCTTTCCAAAACTTTACTTTTATGATCATATAGCACTTGTGAGTACTTAACCTACAACATTTATCATTTCTATGAGAAATATTTTCACTAGAGCAAGCATGTATCGTATTCGTCAAATGCAAAAGAGGTTGATGAAAACTACCATGGAAACTATTACAAGCGCGCTCGCTGATTCGCTAGGGGCATGACTCTCCATTGACTCTGCAGCACATAAAATAAGAACGACTTTGGGCAAACTCAACCTGCATAATGCGCTGGAAAGAGTCCTGTTGTGTTTTCTTATTTATTTTTAGCTGATTATATAAAAAGAACTTCGCGTAGAAATTTGTTTCTCCACACTGCATGCAAGAGAAGAACTTTACAATTCATTTCCAAAGCACATTGCGTAGGCAGTATTTTGTACGCGTATAATTTATTTTGTTCCTGCAAACGAATTTTTTATGTTCCCCAATTACTTTTCTACGTTCTCTGCTTGACGTAACTGCGCATTTACTTCCCTGTCTGTGAAAGGTAAAACGTTCTAGTGCGTCTGCTTTGTTCCGACTTCTTTCAGCGATGCTTTCCCAAACCCTGCAGTCATCAGCACAATAGAGCCTTTGTGAATGGTGAGACCTCCGACAAAAAATGGCATAGACGACGAAATGTCGATTAATAAACAGAATAAAATGAAACAGCTTAGTAGTTTGTATTCCAAATTTGGCTTGAAAGAACGACGGCTTCGTGCCCCGTAAAACAAAAGCCTTCCTTACCATTTTAAAAGCGAAAGGTTGATGCATGTGAATGCTGAGGAGAGACAGGAGCGATTAGTATTTATTTTTCTTTCAGCGTAAGCTGAGCAAAAAACCGTTGTGGTGGCACGGCCACTCGCTAATGTGCTTTATCTTATTTTCTTCTTTTAACGTATGCGGTTGCTTTGTGTTAAAAGCATTTCAGCAACATTTCAATGTGACTCCTAATATGTTACTTACGTCGTTTTTTCTTCTAGTAAAAAAAATACACCACAAATTGTCGGCATAATCTATCCACCGATGTCCGCAATGGTGGATGTGGAAGTTTGAGTATGTGTTGATGCATGTTTTCGTCCTTTCATTTTTGTCCCCCGCAGGGGCGTCTGCGTCAGCAGGCGTTTGGTGCGTTGCGACACCACGGACCCGAGCACACGAGGGTTGGACCCTCCCGCGTGTAGCCGTGCGCGGCTTAGCCGTGTCCGGGGAAAAGGGGATCCTGGGGGTTGAGCCAATGCCGGGTGTTTGGACCTTTACGGCCCCTCGGCGGCGGCAACACACCCCTTTGGCCTCGGCTTCACGTAGACGGCACCCCCGGACTGACCCACCCGGGGGGAAATCGGCAGTCGCCTTTTCCTGTCCTCCTCTCCAATCTTCGTCTTTCTCTCTCGCCTTTTTCATCTTTCCTGTCTTCTCATCACTTCTCCTCACTTCCTAGTTTCCCGGCGGCAAGGGTTAACCTTGTGTAGCTAACCAGCCTTGGTTATGCTGTATTTGGTTATAGCAGCGATGTACGGCTGGCGTTGGCAGGGTTTCTATAGCAGGAGCTCCTGTCACGTCCCCCTGTTGGGCTCCATGGTGGGTGGTCGGCATCGCGGCCGAAAACCCAATTGTACTTATGGAAAACGCTTTTCCTAAACTCCCTGATCGCCCTCACAAACGAGGGCGCACCGAAGAGGTCTTTCAGTTTTTCGGACGCCAAGTCTACAATTTTCCACGTTTTCATGTCATCCACTCAGAAAAACCGGCTAAACAAGTACGAACAATCTCCCCGTTCCTAGTATCCAAGTCCCTTACCGAAGTTTTTGGCCCAGGATATAAGGTGTCAAGGATGGCTAGCGGTGACCTCCTCTTGGAGCTCCGCGACCAGAAGCAATTTGAAAAGCTGCCACTGCTAGTATCATTTGGGGAGACCCAAGTAGTAGTAACCCCGCACCGCACGATGAATACCTCCCGCGGCGTTGTCTCTGACGATGATTTGCTGGAGCTCACTGAGGCTGAGCTCTTAGAGGGCTTCAGCGAACAGAATGTTATAAGTGTCAAAAGAATTAAGATAAGGCGAGATGGAAAAGAACTTGCGACCAAACACCTAATACTTACCTTCAATACAAGTGTCCTGCCCGACTCAATCGAGGCCGGGTACATCAAGCTCCGTGTGAGACCATACGTGCCAAATCCCTTGAGATGTTACAAATGCCAGCGTTTCGGCCACAGCTCGCAGAGCTGCCGAGGCCGCCAAACGTGTGCGAAATGTAGTGCCCTTGAACACGCCACTGAAGCATGTAATAACCCTCTCCACTGTGCAAACTGTGACGGGGATCACGCCGCGTACTCGCGATCGTGCCCCTCCTGGAAGAAGGAAAAGGAAATAGTAACTATAAAAGTAAAAGAGAATATATCATTCAAGGAGGCACGCAGGCGGGTTGCATACCTGCCAAAGAAAAGCTTTGCCGAAGTGGCGCGTCAGGGGGCAGCGTCACAACGGTCTCCGGCGACTGTCCGACCCACACGCAGTGAGTCGGCAGTTACGCCATCTGCCCCCACGGCGGTTGCAGCTAGCGCTGCTCCGCCAACCGAGGAAAAGGGGCCATCGACCCCGAAGGTGGGTGCAGCCGAGGCTGCCTCAACCTCCCAGGTCCCTTCTAGCGCTGGCAACGGCCGGCGCAGCCAAATCCCCCAGGGAACCCCATCGACCTCCGGGCTGGTGGGCGCAGGGGTCTTGCCCTCCAAGGCGAGACTCTCCCTGGTGAGTTCTCGCTCGCAAGAGCAGGTGTCCGGCGCCTCACAAGAGGCAATGGACACTACACCTATCCTCCAGGGGCGCCAAGCGCCTAAGGAGCGGCGAGGTTCACTCGAACGCTCCAGAAAGGGCAAAACTCCCGTTACAGGGCCTCGAAAGGGCTCTGTAATTTAATCACAGTAATTTCCATAAACACTACTTCTGTTTCTGTACACACAGCACATATTATCACCCAATATGGATACACAAATTATTCAATGGAACGTCAGAGGTCTTCTCAGAAACCTTGATGACGTGCAAGAGCTCATTCAAAAACACAATCCAAAAGTGCTGTGTCTACAGGAAACACACTTAAAATCCAAACACACAAACTTTCTCCGTACGTATGTTACGTTTCGCAAAGATCGCGATGATGCCGTTGCATCATCGGGTGGTGTGGCGATTCTCACTCATAAAAGTATAGCATGCCAATCTTTACAGCTACGTACGCCCCTTGAGGCAGTGGCGGTGCGAGCTGTTCTGCTAAACAAACTCATCACTATTTGCTCGCTTTATATACCCCCACACTACAAACTAAACAAACATGAATTTCAGTCCTTCATAGATGAATTGCCAGAACCGTACGTTGTACTTGGGGATTTCAATGCGCACAACAGCCTGTGGGGCGACTCTCGTATAGATGCGCGAGGTCGTCTTGTTGAACAGTTCCTCTTCTCTTCTGGTGTATGCCTGCTGAATAAGAAGGCACCCACATATTATTCTCTCGCCAACAGAACATTTTCATCAATTGACCTCAGCCTAGTTTCCCCGTGTATATTGCCTGAACTCGAATGGGAAGCTATGGAAAATCCTTACGGGAGCGACCACTTCCCCATACTGATAAGAACATCTAAAGAAAACGAATGTCCTCCACAAACTCCTAGGTGGAAGATAGACACAGCCGACTGGCAGAAATTTCGAACACTCTCTAGCATATCATGGGCTGACCTATCTTCTTTAGAAATTGATGCTGCTGTGGATTATCTTACAGCATTCATAATAGATGCCGCATCACATTGCATATCCGAAGTAAGTGGTTTGGCATGCAAACCACGTGTACCGTGGTGGAACAGTGAATGTCGGACCGCCCGTAAGAACCAGAACAAGGCGTGGGGGTTGCTGCGAGCTTCTCCCACCGCTGAGAATCTTGTCAACTTTAAAAAAGTAAAATCCCAAGGCAGACGAACCCGCCGACAGGCCAGAAGAGAAAGCTGGCACAAGTTTTTATCGAGTATTAACTCGTTTAGGGATGAGGCCAAAGCTTGGAACAGAGTTAATAGGATTAGAGGGCGGGAAACATATTCACTCCCCCTGGTAAACACACAAGGCGATACCCTGCAAGACCAGGCAGACTCACTTGGGGAGTATTTTGAGAGCGTGTCAAGTGAAACAAATTATACACAGTCCTTTCTCAAATACAAACAAACAGAAGAACGTAAGCCACTAACAACAAAAGATCGAGAAAATCAGCCTTACAACCGTCCTTTTAGTATTGCTGAATTGAGAGCTGCCTTGAGCGCATGTAAGAGCTCCGCACCAGGATCGGATCGAATCATGTACGAAATGCTCAAAAATTTACACAATGATACGAAAGTCACACTACTCACACTCTTCAACACCATCTGGGATGCAGGGCACCTTCCAATTGCGTGGAAGGAAGCCATTGTGGTCCCTGTTTTGAAACAAGGAAAAGACCCTTCCTCAGTGGCGAGTTACCGCCCGATAGCCCTCACAAGTTGCATTTGTAAGGTGTTCGAAAAAATGATAAATCGGCGACTCATCTTTTTCCTTGAACAGAGCAAAATTCTTGATCCTTATCAGTGTGGCTTCCGAGAAGGACGCTCCACAACTGACCACCTTGTACGTGTAGAAGCAAATATCCGGGACGCGTTTGTACACAAACAATTCTTCTTATCCATATTCCTCGATATGGAGAAGGCGTACGATACGACGTGGCGTTACGGAATCCTAAGAGACTTGTCAGAAATGGGCATCCACGGTAATATGTTTAATATAATAAAAAGCTATCTGTCAAACCGTACCTTCCGGGTAAAAGTCGGCAATGCACTCTCACGCCCTTTTACCCAAGAAACGGGCGTACCCCAAGGAGGCGTGCTCAGCTGCACGCTTTTTATCGTGAAGATGAACACGCTTCGTGCATCCTTACCACCCGCCATGTTTTACTCTGTTTACGTGGACGACATTCAAATAGCTTTCAAATCTTGTAACCTCGCAGTCTGCGAGAGACAGGTACAGCATGGCCTGAATAAAGTCTCAGTGTGGGCAGACAAGAATGGATTTAAGATCAATCCTAACAAAAGCTCTTGCGTTCTTTTTACAAGAAAGAGAGGCCTGGCTCCGGATCCTTCCTTAGAACTGTGTGGACAACGAATACCTATCAGCAAAGAGCACAAATTCCTAGGTGTCATCCTTGACTACAGACTCACTTTCGTGCCCCACATTAAATATCTTAAAGAAAAATGTCTGAAAACAATGAACATAATCAAACTTCTATCCCAGACTACGTGGGGTAGTGACAGAAAGTGTTTAATGAATATCTATAAGAGCCTCATTCGATCACGACTAGACTATGATGCCGTGATCTATCATTCTGCAGCCCCGAGCGCGCTAAAGATGCTAGATCCGGTCCACCATCTAGGAATCCGTCTGGCCACTGGCGCATTCAGAACGAGTCCCATACAAAGTTTATATGCAGAATCGAATGAGTGGTCTCTTCATATCCAGAGAACATACATCAGCCATACATATTTTCTGAAAGTCCACTCAAATCCTCAACATCCCTGTTTTAATACCATTCATGACATGACATATGCTACACTCTTTCGCAATCGTCCCTCCGTAAGACAGCCTTTCTCGCTGCGTGTGAGGGAGCTTAGTGAAGAAATGCACGTTCCACTCCTCGAGCTTCGCCTAATGCATCCAGCCAAGCTGCTACCTCCTTGGGAGTGGCAGCTCATACAATGTGATATATCTTTCGTGGAAGTCACAAAGCATGCTCCAGAGATTGAAATCAAGATGCATTTCCGGGAACTCCAGCACAAATACTCCTGCACGGAGTTCTACACAGACGCATCAAAGTCACACGACGGGGTGTCCTATGCAGCCGTCGGTCCATCCTTCTCGGAATCCGACGTACTGCACCCGGAAACTAGCATCTTTACGGCTGAGGCCTACGCACTGCTCTCGGCCGTAAAGCGTATAAACAAATCACAACTCCCGAAATCAGTGATATATACGGACTCCCTCAGTGTTGTGAAGGCCTTGATGTCTTTCTGTAATCATAAAAATCCAGTAGTTATTGAACTTTACTCCGCACTGTGCAAATCATATATATCTAACCAACATGTGATCATATGCTGGGTGCCTGGACATAGGGGCATCGAGGGAAACGTTCTAGCTGACCAGATGGCCACATCAATCTCATTGCATGCAGATAATCCTACTGCTTCGGTCCCTGTCACAGACCTGAAGCCTTTCTTAAGAAGGAAACTGCGAAGCCACTGGCAACGTATGTGGGACGAAGAAATAAATAATAAACTGCATGTAATAAAGCCACAATTAGGTTTCTGGCCTCCCGTAACAAAATCCCGCCGGACAGATGTCCTATTCTGTCGGCTAAGAATAGGACACACTTTTGGCACACATAACTTTTTACTCACGGGAAACGAGCCTCCAACCTGCGGTAGATGCGGTGAGAGGCTGACCGTCCTCCACGTCCTCCTGGAGTGTCGGGAAGCCGAACATGAAAGAAAGAAGCATTTTCCCTTAGCATACCGGCAGCGCATCCCCCTTCATCCTGTTATGTTACTCGGCCCGGAACCTCTATTTGACACTAACGCAGTCTTAAGTTTTCTGAAAGATGTTGTTTTGCATGTTTTTAGCCCCACATGTTCGTAGCGCTTCCTCTCTTCAGAGGATGTCGCTGTGATCATTATTTTGAATAGCACATGCCTCTAGGCCCTTGTGGTTCAAGGGCTCAGGCGAGGCAGCAGTGCTCAAAGTAATTTTACCATCTTATATATTTTATATTTTGCATCATTATCCTACGATGGATTTTAGTGTTTAGAGTATTCGTCATTAGTCATCGCCATAATTTTATAGCACGTAGATTTTACGCACTTTACAGCGACAATTTTTTAGGCCACTTTACAGCCAAGTCACATCTCCATAATACATCGTCAACAGCACCACTTGTCATGGCGCTCTTTGGCCAAACCTGGCCCTTGCGCCATTAAACACCACATATCATCATCATCATCATTTTTGTCTTTGAACACTGCAGAGCAAGGTTGTTTGCAACGACGTGGGCCGTCTACACCATACCGCTTTCTCGGTATTGACAAGAGCCGTAGGAATAATTTGTTTTTGTGTAAAATGAAGTTCCAAAGTCAGTGCTTTCCTGGAAGCAGCTGTTCAGAAATTAATCATTGGTATGTAAGGAAAGACTTGCCTTTAACACGGTAACCCTAATGTTGCAAGGTTCGACGTAACACAAGCAAGCTGGGTTGTATGGAACTTACAAATGTTTCTTTATTTCTGAAAACAAAGCTTTTTGGGGTGTAATGTGTTTTTGTTGCTGCAAAAAAGCTGTTCAATGTTTTGACTATGGTGAAATTCTCATTAGGCAGACGTTTGTACTTGTAGCAGACCTTGAATAGATAATATAACTATAAAGCGTGTCCAGCTTGCTAACTTGTAGGAGAGGCAAACTACGAAAGATATAAACGCAGATTTTAAAACCTTCCTCACAGCACGCGAAAAAGAGCAAAAATTCACGCACAAACTTTTCTAGGAGTTGTCTACGTTTGCACAAGCACTGTGTCATTTGCTCAGCTCCACGCAGCCCTGTGTCATTGTCAACGTTAGCAACCTTGACCATGCCAGCACTACCGATATCGCAGTGGCGACACGAAGTGGTGCTTACGGTGGTGCAAGGAGCATTGATGGCGCAAGCAAAGTGCTGCAGCTGGGAGCACTAGGTGCACTGATGACGTTCCGGTCATTACAAGCCGTTATCGGGCTTTAGTGCGGTATTCATCCACGTCGAAGAATTATGAACCATCACCTAACGTACTCAGGCGACGGCTGCGTATGGCGCCGCCGCGCGGCCCACACGTTCACAACGATCTGCGATGCCGGCCAAGAGCGCCGCCAGCTCATAGCTTCGTGGAATGTGTTCTCGCCGCTCATTTAGTGTTGAAGAGAGGGGCACACTCGTACCTTGAAATATATTGGCGAAAGTGGCAGAGTGAGGCGGTTGCCGAAAGCTCCGTCAGCGCCGTGTCCTCGCCGCTTCGATGGCGCGAATTCGCTTGCTGCTGCGGGCGCAATCTCGAAAGCAGTCATCTTAACGGGATAGATGGAGGGATGGTGGTCTTGTGGGTAAGCATAGAAATGCTTAAGCATTTAAAGAAATGCACAATGCCATTTGACCTGAAAAACAGCGGTGCACATAAAACTGTTAATCGTGCGGCTTTCCATTGCTACAAAAGGTCACTCAAAACATTTTAAAGTAGAGTGTATGCCGTTCAGGCGAGATTTGAACTTGCGCTAATTGCGCAAGGGATAAAAGGACAGAGAACGCTTCAGCTAACTGCGCAGGACAAAAACCGTTTTAGAGGCACTGCGTATAGTTGCGTAAGCACAGGGAGTACGTTCTGAATAGAGATAGAATCATTGCATTACATGAGTTTACCTTCAACAAACTCCCGCAAGTTGTCGACCATGAATGGTGAACCAGATCTTGGCAAGCGCTTTGCGAACTTTTGGAAATAACAGAACACTGACAAGCTTGTACAACCTAAACTGGTGGCATATAGAAAATCAATACTTTAGGTTCCAACAGGCTAACAAATATTACTAAATAGCCGATGGTTTGCTGGACAGGCGTCTGCTTGCTTCGGACTGCATTAAAAATATGCTCTTCTAGCACCATAGGCAGCTTCCTGCTAGCAACGGAACTGCTTGTTGGCCTAGTTGGTGCTTGCTAAAAGACATGTTTTTTGCCGCAATTGAACACTCACAAAAGGAAGACACATAAAACATAAAGGAACAAATTGCATTAGTGATACATCTATCGTGCTCTGTAAATCAGAAACTAGATTGTTTGACCGCTGGGTAACGTATATCTGTGTACAGCCAGCGCATGCGTGTATGTATATATATATTTTTGGGTCACAGCCCAAAATAAATCAGTTGGAAGTGCCGCCCGTGTTGTCTTTATGTTTCTTTCTTTTGTGAGTGTTCAATTGCGGCAAAAAACATGCCTTTCCTGCTAGCACTTTATTTGGAACTTCGCAGTACTCTTATTTTACGATGTTCAACTTTTAACATTCATCTATAAGACTTAGGACAAGCCTAGTATCCCGCGTGTAATAATAATTATGTTCTTGTTCGAAGAGACTGCGAAAAACACATATATAAAGACAGAGGTTAAGAAAACGCGACTAGACGGCTAGGATTGTAAGAAGCCCTGCATCTTGTAGGCCACATTGCAGGACCCATGTTCAATTAGGCAATGATCGATTAACTTGGGACTCCGCGCTGCCTGATTCGCAGCCCACTCGTTTTCGATGTGCTTGTTCGTGGTCCTGATTCAGCATGCTGTAAACAAAAGTGACGTTTGCTTGTTTACTCATGGCCATGTCTGCTGCTACAAGTTAGTGCGTTGCGTACTGAAGGTGGACTAACTTGATTGTACATAAATTGGAGTTGTAGCACATGCTCACGCTGTAGAGGGGAAATGTTCCAGACTAAAAAAAAATTTTTAAATGCACAGTGGCCTGGTAATAGTGGGTAAACAGAGCTAGTACGTACGGCTTCTTACTTCAAAGCTTCATTTCAATTACATTAGCGAATCCTACGGCGCCAAATTAAATGAACGAATTCTCAGCACATTTGCAAAAATACCTCAAACGCATTGCTATATTTACCTTTAAATCAGAAGAGAGGCCGAAATTCGCGGTTGCAAATATGACATGTTGAAAAATAATGTCCGCTGTAATATACTCACGGACAACTTTCTGTCGCAATCAAGTGAAAGCTATGGGGGCTAAGCACTCACAAGTGAGAGCACTTCGAAGGAGGTCTCACATTTTCATGCCTGATAGTTTAAGCGCGGAAAAATTAGATGTAAGCAAAGTGTTTAAAAGAACAAAGTAGTAAAAAAAGTAATACCACCGGATTCTAAGTTCGACCTATTTCGCTGTTTTTCTTTTCCACGTCGGTGCAAACTGACTGAGCAAAGCTGACTGAGTAGCTACTCCAAGCAACAAAAAGCGCTATCAAACGCTGCCGGACTACTTGGCAGGGTCACACATGTGCAGGAGCTCCGCACTTGCAGCTTTCCCTTTATTACCATAGAAAGTTCTCGGCGACTACAGAAAAGCTCCTGGTGTTAACAGCGCAAAACGTAGATGAGACACGAGACGAGAGGACGACACCACAAGCGCTGACATCCTCTCGTCTCATGTCTCGTCTACGTTTTGCGCTGTTAACACCAGGATGGAAAACCAACAAGCCAAAGCTGCTATTCTATAGAAATGTTGCACCAATGCCTTAAGGCATGAATGTTTTGTTTGATGTCTAAACAAACAAGTTAACGAAAAGATTGGTGAGTGAAAAGCCATAACCAGTGAAGTAACTGTGAGGAACGAATGAAAGGCAAGTCGTCGACTGATTGAGAAAATACATGAAAGTTGACAGACAACAAATAGATAGATGTAACTTGAATTTGACGTGTTGGCCTGACAGCGCGTTTCTTGGCGACATTAGTTTCTGTTCTCATGGGTTACGAAAGAAGTGCTTGCATGAAGTTCTATGCTAAACAAGAATATTTAGAAACCACAAGCCGCTGACTGCACATTATGATTTGTTATCCTGTGTAAAGTTGTTTATAATAGCACTGTAGTCTGTGACAACCTAAGAATTACAAAGAACCTCCACTCACCAATAAAACACAGTGGGCCCGCTCTTCCCCTCTGAAAGAAAGCTGAACTAGCTGGAGTCCGATCATAGTTTAATAACATTGACCGGCAAATATAAATGCTAGGCTAATTACAAAATGAACTGTAGTTGTTTCAAGCTAATATACATCCTCTGACTGAGCAGTGATATCACCTTGTCCTGTAATATGTGCCTAGATGTACAGGTTTTAGCTTCAAACCAGTGAGAGAAAGACCAATCTGTACGTAGAAAACACCTGTTTCAAACTCGCGAAATCACATGACCTCAAGTAAATAATAGAATCTTTTGGTTGGCGGATTTGTGCAAAGTCTGTTTTCGTTAGACAGTTCACATATAATCTGGTAGTTCTTACGTTGCCACTGGGTATAGTGATTTATAAAAGAGAGGCGAAAAAGAATACTTGGATTATACCAGCAGTTGTTTATGGGTATTTGGTATTTCTATTCAGTATAACTATCGAAGAATTTGCAATTTCTTGGGAATATTATTACCGCCAATTTTTCTTTCTTTTTCATTAGCTTTATTAGAGAAGACACTTGTGCTAGTTGATGAACATTTCGCATTTCAGACCTCTTTTATTAGTGCTGAATAGGTGTGATGTGAGAACAAAAAACAAACAGTACACAACGCTAGCGTTGTGTACGATGTGCATTTTTTCTCTCCTCTCAGATATTTTTATTGGTAGCTCAAATGTCTAAAGTTTCAAATACCCGAACTAATCGGTTTCACATTTTAATGTTCATTTTGTTACACATTCATCAAATAATTCAGTAATAATGACCAAGCAAAAAACAATAGTTGTCGAGTAAAAAAATTATAACGCGCTAGAACTCTACCTTTCCTGATTCTTTACAGAAACACTGAGTGCATTGGTTTTGATGGTCTTTTGTTTTTGAACGCATTTGTTGGAAGAAACAAGAAATGATTACCAGTGCCGTCATCACTCTGCGGTATCACCTGGCGTTCAGGTGAAGAGAGGGGCGTCACAACTACATTTTTTTCACATGCCACTAATAGAGGTTGAAGAATGATACCAACAACATACAAATAGAATTTAACTTCCCTACTATGACTGAACTTCAGCCCCGTCACTTGACGCTAATTTTATTTTATTTTCTTTCTGGCACAGATACGTGGCTCACAGCGTCAATTCTGTCTGGCCAAAAGAACAACAGCTCGATCAGAGCGCAAATTGTCAATTTAGGTTCATTCGCCGCGCTGAAAGTTTGTCGCGTCGGTTACAACCCCAGATCCACTTGATATTTTTTCTTTCTTCTGTCTTCTTTCCCTGCTGTAATGCCCGCATGGGCGATGCAGGTACCTAATAAATAAATAAATAAATAAATAAATAAATAAATAAATAAATAAATAAATAAATAAATAAATAAATAAATAAATAAATAAATAAATGTTTGACTGCAGTCACGAGAGTTATGAAAACAGTCGGGCGTTGTCATTGGAAAGTAGGCATACCCGTTCTGGCGAGGCGAAATATAGTCTGCAGTGGTTGGCAGAGGAAACAACGCTGGGCTACGTTAAGATACGCACATTTCTGTAGATCTGTGTAATATATTCATGAGCTGGGTGCGGTTGTTTTACCTCTACGAAGTAATTGGTTTGTTCTTGTGCAGAAGCATCCAATTGTCATTTTAACTGCAGCTTCAGCAGCGTTCAGCTGCTGAAGCTGCAGCTAACATTTGTATTAAGCTTCTTTTTGTGTAAGTTTATGCACTCTATGGTGCAATTTTACGTTTGTCATGATTTCCAAAAATGTTGTATTGCATAATTGTCGTATAAAGCCTAGGTAATAATTCGAACGGGCAGTGGTCTGGTTTGGCAAGCACAGCAACCATGAGCTCCCGGAAGTGGCGATGTCGTTTAAGCGCAGTCACACTTGTTCGCTACAAGTATAAAAGAACTATACCTCGAATAACACTACAGTCCTAATAACGCCCCTGAGCGCTGGCAGGAAATTAGGCTATTAAGTACGCTTGCCTCACAAAGGCATCCTGGCAAACTAGAAGCACATTTTTATTATAAATTTTCCTTCTTCGTTTGTTCATCTATTGTATCTTATTTGTTCCTTCCAGTCTGTACTGGGAGAGTGGCAAATTGTCGCAGTTGCTGAACAATTGCATGATTTAGGTAGTAGTTGGTGAGGGCGAAAAATTGCAAATTTTTCGCGTGCCTATTTCTTGTTAGCTGCTCCAAGAAACGGGGCATCTAAGCCTGATGGTTCACTGGCGCTCGTTACCAAGGTAACATGAGACTTCTTGACACAATTATGTTGAAAACAGATCGTTACCAGACAGTGTTTCGTGTATTTGTTACTACTTTATATTCACTCAATGCTCAAATTTATGGTTCCTTCATTGGCAGTGGACGGAACATATTGCTCTTAACAAGTGGCCTTCAAAAGACGAGGCCACACTCCTGCCCGGCTTGGTCAACTGTAAAGCGGTATCGTCACGCTGACTGTTTCTTCGCATACATCTCTTGATTGCATCCTAAATATAGTGGCAAATGAGTATGATAGGTATAATTTAAAGACAACGAAAACTTCAGTATGGTGAAACTAACATAATGGCATATGAGCCATGGCACAAGTTACGCTCTCACGTGCTTCTTGCGCGTGACCTCGCAGATGCTCCCTCCTAAGAGAATTTATCACTGTACTCTTCCTCCTTATATGATAAAATGTCAAGGTTAGTAACACCATGGAGGTTTACTATATCGGAGTTACATAGACCTAAACCTGTAAACTCCCACCATTACCTCTTCGTGCAGCCTAGAAACCTTAATGATTTCGAAAGGAGTGAAGACGTCAAAACAATGACGTTTGTAGCTTATAGATTATAAATAAGTTCATGCGAGGAGTAGCCGCAAGGGGTACCGGAATTAAAGCGTAAAACGTTGATTGTAAACTTTACATCGCCAGAGTCTGCTGATGATTTGGTCGGACGGCCAATCCTGATACTGGTTAATCGTGATATCGGGCACGCTAGTGTAAGCATACGCACAATGGCACAGAGAACTTGGAAACGACAAGGTTTGCGAATTCTCCCAGCAGCTCATTTGCCTCATCATTCTGGCTCTCTACTCCTCCAATTTGGTGGTACTATAGTACGCATAGTTACGAGACACACATAAATGCTAGTACCCGTAATAGCTGTGAAGATGCCGGATATTTCAAAGGTGCTTAAGAGGGCACATGAAATGCGAGACCAAGTATGCGCCTCACTAGGCTAATGATGTTTTCATAACGGAATCAGCTTTGCATGATCATAACGTACGTGAGGCAATTGGGTAGCAATCATACCGAACCACGAATCTCTTTCCAGTCGGAAAGGCACACTGAAAAGATTTTCATTATCAGCATCCCATGTTTATGTGAAAAATGGGATGCAATAAAATTACAACTTCTAATGGAAACATCGCTGGTACTCGGCTAATGTTCACGACTTATAAAAAAACTTTATCGCGCGGACTCTCACCACGAAGCACCTGCATAGTCTAGAAGTGAGCTCCTTAGTTGGACCAAAAACTGCAGTACGGCAATCACTGTGCAAAGTGAATGTTTTTTTTTTATACACCAGTGTTCGTCTCAGTCGAGAGTGATAAGAGCTGTCCCATTTTTGTGTGTCGTTGCACTGTACTATAATACATCTTAGACATCTTAGAAACAAACCAACAAAAAAATAGAATGAGATGTTTTATGCGTATATTTGATATAGTGTACTCGAGCTCTATAATAGTCGCAGATGACGCACTCCATCACAGAGTACCACAGGGGGTGAGATTCAATAGGAGATGCCAACTTTGCAACTTACACTCCGAACCGAGGAGTAGAACACCTGGTATTCTTATTTGCTGTGGTATGCTTTATACTATAAAATAATACCCACCGCAACAAGAGCCGTCACGTTATTGTGCTCTCAAACACAGTCACGGAAATCTTCCGTTTTCACTGCCTAATAGAATTTTTCTTTCAGCTCCTCCTGTATTTTCTTTATTTCCCTTCTATCCACTATTTCCTCATGCTTTGACATTCCTTGCTTACAAGATTGAATGCACGTTCTCCAAGAAGTTGGAACAGTTCTGGGAAAATAACTCCCCAGAGCAATATCACCGCCTTCCCACAACCATGAAAGGAGAAAGTTAGCATAGGTAAACAATGTCCAGAAGCGGAAACACATATTTATTTTACTGCGGCCACATCTGTCATGAAGGAGGACAAGATAGGTCGCCTTATGTTTCATGTTTCCTCTCTCCTCCTTTATCACTGTCCCATTTATTTCTGATCTACACGTAATTGTAATTTGTACGCTCTCTTTGTGCATACCACAGAATGTCTATACAAATACAATACAAATACCTTTATTTCAACATCAGTGATGTTAAGGTTGCACCCAAAAAGCCTATGACTGGCTTGACAGAGGGGCGCACTTCCGTACATAAATACCGGCAGCAACAGAACACGGACAGAAAAACAAAAAAACAAAAAAAGTATAGCGTTCAACGTGGTGCATGCGAAGCTGCTCGCAAATAAAATGAGCGCATTTTATCACATGACCCTGTGTCCCAGGGTCCCAGGGGCACAGTTTTGGTAGAGTACACAAGCGCTTCTAGACGAAAGAACCTCTGGGTGATGAACCACATCCACGCATCTCTCCTGCACTTTGTTAACTCCTTCACTAGTGTTGTCTTTTATACTCTTTCTGTCGCGCCGTCTGTGGAGCCTCCCTGCGACAAGTACATTGGCTGCCTCTTGCAAGAACTGTTGGGTTCGGCGGGATAACGAGATAACGGGTCCCCACCTATACACGCATTATTCACTTCTTCCCAGCCGGAAACGTCGTATTGGCTAGAGGGATGATGGCGGGCCAGGCGATCTCAGTTTCTTGGTGGCTGTGCCGGCGATATTCGGTTTGTCGCACCGGTCATAGATGTCTACTGGCAGCTAGGTTACACTGACACGGTCTCCCTGCTTCGCTTTGCTTTATGTTGAAATCAGCCTTATTGTCAGTGTGTTTCTTCCCTAAGCTGTCTTCCATGTTTCGCCCTTTTCGCAATAGTTGATAACGCAGCATGAGTTCCAGGCCCAGCAAAGGTAAAGCCACTGCACCTAAACAACAACTACTGCTACTGTAAGTGAGCGAATACTGCTTTACAGGATAAAGGGATGGAAAGATTTTCCTCCTTTATTTAGTACGTGTGTGTGTTGTGGGGGGGGGGTAGGCAAAGGCAAGAAGACGGCCCGTATTCTCAAGAACGTGCTTGCGCAGAATAGGTCGTAAGAACTCATGCAAGGCAGTTGTAATGTTAGATTCACGTACTACTGTCGAACACACCTTGCCAATGTCAAACTACTCTTGCGAGTGAAAAGCTTGGTAAATTTGACCTTAGATATTTCCATATAAGTAAACTTAAAGTGCACCGGAAAATAAGCAAATAGGAGCGGCAATGGTACAAGCAATGCACACGCTGTCGAATAAAAAAACATCGCAAGGACGCCTAAGACCTTCTTATGAGTTGCGAATACACAAGCACTAATGTCCAGTTGAACGCCACCAAATCTTCGATCATCAAATCTTCGAGAGCAAGCGTTTTGGTTGGCGATGTTGTCGCAACGTTAGAACGCAGGGGAAAGCTTGCGTAGACAAGGAACGTGTCGATAACACAGGCTTCTGAGAGCGAAGGGGACATGGCGCCGCGGCGATGCCATGTGCCCTCACGCAACACCTGGCGCGCCAGCGTGGCAGCAGGTGTCCGCTTTCACCCCCTGTGTTCTGTCGGGGTGCGCACGTGACGGGGTGCCACAGCCAATAGGAATTGAGGTGCCGGTGCGCTGGCTACAGACGCCGGCTTTTTTGCTCAATGCGTTAATGGTGCTTTCCCATGAATATGTGAAGTGGCCCAAGTGTTCCTACGATGCAATAATGCCGCGTGGCCTAGGAATGCACAAGGTACTTTCCGCGGTGGCTTAACGGCTATGGTGCTGCGCTGCTAAGTACCAGGTCGCTGGATCAAACCCCAACCACGGCAGCCGCATTTAGATAGGGGCAAAATGCAAAAACGCTTGCGTCTCGTGCATTGGGGGCATGTTAAAGTACCCTGCTGGTCAAGAATTTATCCTGAGTTGCCCCACTACCACGTTCCTCATAATAAAATTGCGTTTTTTGGCAGATAAAACCCCATATTTTATTTGAATAGGCAATGTGACGGGAATTGAGTAATGGAACGAATGCAGCCCAGAGTTGATGTAGGCCGATCGATTAGCGGTGGCATGACGAATGTGTAACTTGTAGTTCCTGCGCACTTGCGCAATTGTAAGATTGCTGGTGATAGTGTTGATAGAGAATCTGTCCATGGCGTATTTCTCGGACAACTGTTAAAAAATTAAATTATGTGGTTTTACGTGGCAAAACTACTTTCTGATTATGAGGCACGCCGTAGTGGAGGACTCCGGAAATTGCGACCTCCTGGTGTTCTTTATCATCAACATCATCAGCCTGGTTGCGCCCACTGCAGGGCAAAGGCATCTTCCATACTTGTCCAACTACCCCGGCCATGTGCACCGTGCACCTAAATCTAAGTACACGGGTATTTTCGCACTTCGCCCCCATCGAGATGCGGCCGCCGCGGCCGGGATTCGATGCCACGACCTCGTGCGCAGCAGCAGAACAGCATAGCCACTGAGAAACTATGGCGGGTTATCAGACAACTGTCTTGAAGCTTCTCGTCAAGGAACGAGGAGGGTGGCAAAAAAGATTCACTTTAATATAATTTACTTCGAAAGCTATGTGCAAATTTGAAGACAACGCACACCTGCCCTTTCTACCAAGCAAACTCGGTCACCTAGTTTAGATATTGTGACGAAGTGTACTACAAAGGTTGAAAGGTTAACGTTAATATTTAGGCAGTTTCTGCTTCACTGGTCTAGTTGGTGTGTGGTAGAATAGGTTTTAGCGCCTCAATAGGGCTCTTTTCAGCAATAGTCACAGGTGTATAAGAAGACTTAGACATCGTGGTTGTATATAGATCGCAATACAGTGGCAAATACAACAGAAGAAGTAGACCAGGACAACGCCGACTTTAAGGTGACGTTTATTGCAAAATAAGTGCAGATATAGCATAAAAAACTCAAACCTAATTAAAAGCGCAGCGCATGCGTGTGTGCCATTCTTCAGCAAAGAAGTGGTCTTGCTAGGAAAATTGTTTCGTTTGTAATCTGGAAACCTTCTATACTTTATCTATAGGCTGGGGGCGCGTGGCTGTGAATCGTATAGTGACCCTTGCGATGTTGTTTTTTGACCGTGGTTTAAGCTTGACTTTAAGTTGGAGTAGTGCTCCACAGGGTCAAACTTCTCGTCACGCTTTTTCATTTATTTTGCGCTGCTTAGTTAGCCATGAAGTCTCAAGCGATGAATCAAGAAACCTGATAACAAGGCTCGCCCACATTCTTTTCTACAAAAAAGCTCCTGGCAATACCCCGAGCTCTCCGTAGCTTAGTAAATATTACAGAGCCCGCGAGTGCTGATCCTTCCGGCTTATAGGCTTGTATTACAGTGCATAACACGGAAAGGCAGCGGATGGCGCCCGAGTAGGAGTGACTTAGGAGGAAATGAAGGCATAGGTATAGTGAGAAAGCAGGTCAAATAGTTCCAAACCAAACTGCCAGCAGCAGGTGAGGAATTAAGCTTAAGCACAAAGATAATAAGCGCTGCTGCAAATTGATTCGCAGGCTTTCCGCGTACTGTAAGATCTCGTCGCATTATATCTCCAAATTAAGCACCTCCGTTGGATAAGCATAGAGATTACGAACCCAGCTTTAGCTCCATATATCCGTTCAAACACGTATATTCCCAGATGGGCGTGATAGGTCTATCGGTCACAGTCGTTTCAAACTAGGTGTTTAGTAAAGGTGGTTCTTCAGGCATTTGACCTGGAGAACCACCAGCCACCTTGCCTCCTCAGTCCGGTACGATGCAACTATATGACGAATTCTTCACCGATGCTCATTAGCCAGACACCAATTGACGTCGCTGCTCTTAAATTATTTCGAAGGTTTCATTATTTGGCTATTATAATTGATTAAGATCCACGCAGTGAAGTGAATGTAGTGCTGAAGAGTGGCTTGAGTTTGACAACACTGACTACTGTTTAGCCGCGAATGGAAGAAGAAAAAAATATATATGTACATCCTATAAAACTATTGTTAACAGGAAGAGCTTGTAGGTACTAACAGAACATGTGCGCTAGTATATTCCTTTGTTTTACATAACCTCCACTCTATTAGATTTTCGGGCGTTTTACAATACCTTGCCTTTCATTTCTTCTTGTCTACAAGCATGGCGTCTCACCTTCTAGTCCCGGCTCCGATTATCGTCGAAATAAAGCGCTCTAGTGCTTAATTGGGGTCAACTTGAAAAATCTAGGTATTTAGGATTAGTCCCGAGCCTCTCCACTGCGGTGAACCAAAGAGCACTAGCGCGGCCCCAGCACGTGTGTCGAATCGCCCACTCTGCTCCGCCGAGATGCGCTGGTGACGGGGCGTCGCAGCCAACGGAAATTGAGGTGCCGTTTCTCTGCTACAGACGCCACCAGTTTTTTTTTTTTTGCTCAAGGGGCCATTTCATGCTTTCGAATCAAAAAATGTTTTTTTTTTAATCCGTGCTATCACTAATTCTCCCGAAGGAGCCCATCAAGAACGCTGCGAGTCCATACCTTCCTTGCAGTTTTACTGTATAATAGAAGAATATTATGCATGAGAGCCACCCAATAATTTAAGACCACTTGAGCACGAACCCTGTCGCATACACATAATTCCTGAACAAAAAAAAAGAACTCAATTATATTTTCACACAGAACGCGAAGGAATCATACTGGCCAACACCGTGGCGTCGTGCTTGTTTTCATATAGACGATTTTCGCAAATGTTAGTCGCATCACTCGCAAATATGAGTCGCAGCTGAAACGCACTAAGCCTTACATAGTCCAAAAACAAGAAAGGGGCTAACAGGTGGAATGGCACACTGTGGTATAAAGTTTGTAAACAGGGATGAAGTGCCTCAGACAGGCTGGCACTTCATCCCTGTTTACAAACTTTATATCACAGTAAGCCTTACATAGTTGTCTCAGAGTACCTTAGTTAGTTCTGGCTAATTGAGTAAACACCAAAATTTATAACTGGGTAACAAAATACCTCCCCCTGCACACATACACACACATGCATGCCCGCCTACACACACACACACATACACGCACACAAACACACACTTACTCAGATGAAAACACAGGGCGTAGCCGTCATAAACATTGATGAGGCAGAGCATTGAGCGATGTTGATCAAACAGGAATGCGAGTCTCAAAAGAAGGACATCAATGCCGCAGGCTCTTATACGCTGCCTTGAGCCTTGCCCTATTTCCTTTCATTATATCTGCAATGGCGTTTTCCACGTTTTCCCCTGTTGCCTCTGTTTATTCTCAATTGATTTTTCTCGTTTCCAGTCTCTCTGACACTGAAGCGAAGAGTCTGTCGCGAAGAAGGTCAATTTCGGCGTTCTTTCATTAATTTAACCGTTCCATAATTAATTAAAGTGCTTTGTATTTCTCATGACAGACTTGTAGCCGCTCCTTACTCTTTCTGCGGTGCTATGGATATTCAGCCCGGGCAAATCGCTCATGATAAAACTTGCGAAAAATTGTACATGCATGTTCTTTGAACCGAAAGAAAGCATGCAATGAATTGTTCTCCTTGGCTCGCATGCTGCTAGAACTTACGCCGAGTTACTGTTGTTGCCGAAAAGTGGTGCACATAGAAGCTGTGTCTCTTTGTTTACGTTAGGATTGACTGCAACCAAATACTGCTGGAGGCTCACCGAATAAGTGCAAGTTTGCATGGTCAACTGTTGGTGACTTGGAGGCCAGCGTCAAATTAAAGCTTACAGAATAACATAATGGGATGAAATGTTTTTTAATATTTAGTGGGTAGCTGGGCGAGGGTCTGGATTTCAAAATTTGCACTCCCAGAGTACAGGTGTAGAGGGGAAAGTGAAGCAAGCTAAGGCTGAAACGAGATCACTCGATATATCATCTAGCTGATCTGAGGTCGTAAATATTCGAGGTCCTTATCTTTGTTTCAAAAGAACGTTTCATCGCGTTTGACATGACAAACCACGCAAGTGATGCGAAAATTCGTATGTAAATGTGACAAATGTGAACACGATAGTTGGTAAAAAAAAGTCACAGACCTGCGCACCACACACAGCACCGTCACAGCGTAAGCTGGAGGAGCGGCTCCATAGGAGCTCCACTATCTGCAGATAGTGGAGCTCCTATGACACTATCTGCAGTATCACTGTCTGCAGTCTCGTCGCCTCCTTTTCTCGAGAATGATCCCAACTATCCACCCGGTGCCGACAGCAAGCTGCGGCTTGTGCTGCTCTCTGCACAGCGGTCTGCCGAGCCCGAAGTTGCCTGGTTGATGCCGTGCGTGCAGCTTTACGACTCGCTTCTTTAGCAGCGGTTCGTACCTTTCGAAGAGGCCCCGTAACGTATACCGTAGAATAAACACTGGTAGCGACACAATAAGCAGTGATCCGCGGTCTTTATGTCCTTGACTCTATTGGCAGCAGTGCGTAAGCAAACAGCAGCACTGACAGCGTTTGGCGACATGTTCGGTGTGCAATATGAGATTTCGGCTTTATTCGACAAAGCAGCAAGACGTCACCAACTTTCTGTAGAAGGGTGACGCTCGTATAGTGCGGTGACCACCCCCGAAAATTTTTCAGAGGTTGTCTATTAGTTATTGTTATCTAAATTCACCCAAAATAATCTTCATGACTCGAAATATGGCTCAAGCTAGTTTTTTGAATAATGAAATTCTCTGTTTGGAAAAGCATTGCTTTCATGTGATCCCCAAAACTTTTCAAGATACAGTTGCAACGAGAGGAAATGCGCCCTCCCAGCGTTTTACAAATCTTTAATAGTCGGTTATGCATACAAACCAGTAGCACCTGAGAAACCAACTTTGTTGGTAGCGAGTGGAGAATCTCAGTTTACCATTGAACGCAGAAGCTGCACCACGATGAAGTGTGAAAAAAACAAAAACATTTAGGAAGTTCACAAAAGTCACCGTCAATGGCGTTTAATCTTTGTAGCTTCAGTCACTTAAACATACAGCCGAATATTCTGCAAATAGAAGTTATATTTCGATTCTGAATGACACAGTTTGCAACTAAGGAGACATTTACTGCAACTTACTTCATAAATTCTGTTTGATTTTCTGTTGAGTTTTTTCTTCCAGAAATACACCCCTGCCTGCTCTGACGTATCAAATGTCGCCGTTTGAAATCTAAAACAAAGATTGTCAAGTGCTTGATATTCTGGCATTTATTTTAACGAATGAATAATTATTTATTTCTTTAGTGTTGCATCGAACATGATCACCTAAGTTGAATAAGCATTTACGCGTATCTTTAAAAATGCGCAGGCGTATCTGCAAGAGCAGAATCAAATTTTCATAGTAGAACAACGGCAAGAAACCCAATAGCTGTTTTCTTTCGTGTATTCTACAACGTCACGCCTTTTCTCCCACGCTCTCAGGACCCTCTGGCACTCCGTAGTGTCTTTCCTAATATCTCTTCGATCAGACCTTTCACGATCCTTGTGAACCGACTGAGTTGCAGAAATGAGAGGTACCCACTTAGGTAATGCACTAACATGGGCTCGCGCCCGTGCCTGCAAGCGAGCGGCGTATTGAAAGCCTACAGGAATGCCAGTAAATAAAAAAGAGAAGGAAAGATAAATCGTATAGTAAAAAATCCTATCGAGCAACGTGAGCCGATACGCTTTTTTCAGCTGATAATGGAAACTGAAATATTAAAACGAGAAGTAGGCAGTGTCTTTGCATCGGTAATTGCACTGCGGGCTGACGTAATTGAATATAGGAGATGAGCTGCGAAACAAAGAAAAGTAACAAACGAGCATTTTCGTGTTAAAGTAGCAGTGGACGTTAGCAAGAGGTTGGCGGTGTCGAGAAATATATATATATATATATATATAGATTGGCTGAAAAGGCGATACAGGTATGCAAATATTTCAACTAAGTGAGGAAGGAAGCTGAAGCTCGAAATGGAAGTACGTGACATTATAAGCTTCTACCTTTAAAAGAGCGCAGCTTCACGAACATTATCTAAGGGGATCATTACAAGCCTCTGCGAACACGAGTAATGAAATTTTCGTGCCGCTCTGCAGGTGACCTCTACGTTTGGCGGCGAGCGAGAGAAAAATAAATAAACTCTTGTAAACGTTTGCCTACAGAATCTGGAAAAGAAGTACTGACACGGCGTAGAACCCATGGCTGGCTCTTTTTCCAGCATTAGGCTCGCAGCATGGGTGTAGTTCTTTGAAGGCTGACGATCTATTGAAAGAGAAGATCACGAGCTACAGAGAGTAAGTTCGTGCCTGAAACTGGAGGCGCGGCTACGTGATTTCTAACAAGAAAATTTGCAACGCTGACCTGCCGGTTGGTTACGGTATTTCGCAGATAACCGTTTTCCTGGCGTTTTCCTGATATGTGCGTGGGCTCGGCTCGCAATTTCAAGGAGTAATTATTTCACATTTTTGACTCATAATATTTTTTACAATAGATGAGACTCCTGGCGCCCTTAACTCTATCAAAAATACCAACAATGAGCAGCTTGTAAAAATAGGCCCACCGCTGTTCTTAATTTTTTTCATGGTCAATAACATCTTGAAAAGCCGTATTGCTATACGACGTCAAGTACTTTTGTTCTGAATTGTCAAGTTTTGATGTCGAAGAGATCGGAGCCGGCATTTTGAGAACATTCTCGCTTCAAATTGAAATATCTCCTGCATTTTTAGCAACGTTCACACTTGCTAATTGTCATCCTTTCACGTGTAAGGTACCATGGAATAATTTGCGCATAATAATGTTTATTGCTTGGCACTATAACGCTGTCTAGCCCTTTCGATCATGCATACGACATGGCTCTGCCAACCTATATTCGCTGAGGAGCCATTTTAGCGGCATATTTCATTTCCTGTTGCATGCTCCGCAATATGTGGTCGGCCACCGCTTGCTTACTAAGGGAGGCGAACTAATCGCAGGCCTTCATCTGGTTATCTACTATCACTGCGCCAGCTCGGCCCCACTAGAACCCTCTCCGCTTTTACGTGCTTCTCACCTCTTGTCAGCTAATTAGATAAGAAAAAGCGGTTAAGGTAGACAATGCTATCAGCTAATTTGTAATTCTTGTAAGCTTTGCATGTATTTTTTTACGATACAGTGGTATAAAAGAAGTGCTTCAATATAAAAAAGACCTACATTGCAGGCTGCCCTTGTGCAGTCTTTCTATACACCCTGTAACCTCAAAGTCGATGTGCAGGATGGGAATATCACCAACATTAGCTGTGTTTTTTTATTGCCAACATAAATTTTAAATGGAGCCAAATGTTTTTCCCCCATTCTTCTTCAACTCATAAACATTGATGGGAGTATGGCCGTACTCTCATCAATGATATAGAAAGCCGATAGATTCGAGTAATGCGCAAACATATATGTGGATTCTTTTCGCACAAACAGCCCTCAGCGAGAAAAAATCAACACGAAAGCCCAACCGCGAGAACGACCGAGACGAACCAATGGAGCCCCACGTAAGCGTTGCTGTACGCACGGTCGCGACCTGGCAGATCCCGGGAGTGGCTTCAATCTGGGCGACAGCCTAGCACTGCCGCTATAAAGATTGAAATCGAAAAACCATTTAATCTTATAGGCGCTACAATCGGCGATAACTCCTGTAGAAGCTCACAACAATCTCTCGAATCTTCGAAACAAAAAGTGACGAAAGCAATTGCTTCGACGAAAAATACACGTAGCGCGAACGCAAGAGCCCCCCTTTTTTTACTCTATCCCTAGCAGGAGAAAGTACCCCAATATGATAAAGGCGTGAAAGACTTCCCGCCATCCCATTTTCTCTCTCTTATATAAGTAACTGTTTTTGCGTCTCTTGAAAGCACCAGTCATCAACAGCCCACCAGCAGATAAAACCTACAATAAACTGGGAGACAACACCATCACAGGAACTGAGGATGAGTCACAAACAACTCTAAAAAAGCTAAGTGGCTCCGTAGAAGGCGCTCGAAGCTTACTAAGCAGCCACATAACCGCATTCTACTCACTCAGTTTTTCGGGCGTCAATAGTTGTCACGATTTCGTGCTGCGTGGAAATGCACTGACTCCCTTTCCCATAGGCTTGTTTCTCCTAAAGGGCGCGAAGAAAATGATCTTCCCAGAGAATCTTTTTTTTTTCGGATTGCTTTGTTATTTCGTCGTGAAACGTTATTACTGCTTTTTTTTTTCTTTTTTGACAGCGCTGCAAATGACTAACTTGTATACAAGCATCGTTGGGATATCATTAATAAAACAAATATATAGAAATATGTTATGAGCTAAAGGCGAAACAGAAAAAAAAAAACTGGAAGATTCATCGAATCAAACAATATATTTCAAGCAGTGCCCATAGCGTCAATAAACAAGGAAGCAAGAATTGGTTATATAAAACTTCCATGAGTGGCAGAAAGAAGCAATGACAAACATATCTAGGGTGCCCGGTATTTATTATATCTTTCTGAAAGCGCTAGGGGCTACACTTTCGAAGGAAAGTCAGAAGAGTGCGGCACTGATGTGTAAACTGTGTCGTTCGCTCTCATATTTTTTTAATCTTCTTTCTTTCTGTTTTCGATATCATTTGGTTGTTGCCACGTGTTTCTTTCTGCTGTTACTTCTTTTTTCAGATCACCACTCGGGCCGCTTCAGCGTACTTCAGGGCACCCTGTATATAGCTCATCCAGGCGCAAACCCTGCGCTGTGCTTTGGAGAGATGCTTTCTATGTCATATGTAATCTACAAACATTCGAATTGGGCGAGCTCCACTTTTGAACACTCGGTCTCCTTCCGCAGTGATGCGTTCTACGAAACGCCTTTGCATTGCGTGCGAGTGAGTAGTTCTACTGGGATGGGAATAAGGAAGTGCATAGATGCCTTCTTCACCAACGATGGTGCGGCGTGCAGGTGTTTTCGAGGAGTCTGCCTCACTGCGGGACTCTCTGAGGCCATGATTGAGCAACTCATTTATTTTCGAACGAAAACGTGTCTCGACCTCATATTTCGGCGTAAACCAGTGAAACCACGCGCCGTCATTTCTTTCCGCTTCCGGCAAGTGTGGTTATCCGATTTCTAAGCTGGTGTTTCATTTTATTAAGCACAATGTAATTTTCGTGGTTGTACATAGATTTCATGGACAAGATGTAAACACACGTGGCAAGAAGACAACTAAGAACGCATACGCTCGCTGACAAGGCTTTCGCCGTGGTTCTTGAACACTGGAACTACGCATTCATTCAATTTCTGACAATGTCCCTTTGTATATTATGTAGTGTAGCATATGCATTTTGATATTGCAGAGCATCTGACTGATAATTTGCACCTTAGAAACAGAAACAAAGCTGTGCCGAGGCATATTCGTACCAAGATGGCACACGCATGCAAGCACGGGATCAATGGGAACAGCTGACGCACCTCCGCTCAATATTTGCAAGCGCGAATGCAGAAGTCCGTACGATTGCAGGCTTGCTTATTTCCGGCTGAGCGCACAGAATTAATTTACGTACGTGGCCACCACGCTGGTTGCATATTTGAACATGTAGGGTGCTTGTTTCGTGTTAACTAAGCAAAAACGGAGAATGGCTACTGCACACGAAGAAACTTGCAAGCAAATACTTGTCACCTGATGCCAACGTGAACGTTACCGGGGTTACAAAAATATGCGACATTTAAAGTGGAAGTGATCTTTGCGGTGCTCCAAAAATACATGCAATATAGAATGATTGTTACGTATGTACCAACTTCACGCAACCATCACTACCCAAATCCACGACATGGTGATACTCTGCCACTTTGTGCCAACCTAATTCATCGGAAAGTACACCTAGAAAGGTACACCTAAATAGCTATCTCTTGCCGTAAGTATATTTATGGATCACTTTTTCTATCACATAAACGAATAGAAAGAACAAGGGAGAGGAGTCCAGACTAAGGAATCACAGTACACGGCACTTCATGGTGTTCTTGATAAAATCGTGGCACGGTATCTAAAAAAATGGCTGTGGCTTAGGTAAGGTTAAGCCCAGGATGCGAAGCATACTAGCCTTTATTTTAGTTGTTGAACCACTGTTTAGCCTGGTGAACTGCTGTTGCTTGGCTATATTTGGTTCGGCTAGACGAAGAAACAACTCATGCATTACTGCTTCGCCTTCAAGAGTGGAACGCGACAGCGTTCCCGTCGACCCGCCAAAGGGTGTAAGACAATGGGCTACAGGGCAGCGACTACGCGCCCCGCATTGGACGCGGTGAGCGTCGAGCAAAGCAGCGTTCGGCGCGGCAACGAAATGTGCGCCTGAGCAAGGGACGCACGCCTTAGAAACAGCTCGTTTCTAAGGCAACACCGCATTCACTAGAGGCGCTTTTGTACCGCTTTGAAGCGTCGTACTCGTGGCTCAGTGGTAGCGTCTCCGTCCCACACTCCGGAGACCGTGGTTCAATTCCCACCCAGCCCGTCTTGCAAGAGTTGAGCCAAAGCCACTTCTCCTCTGTCGTGACGTCACGGTGTCACGTGGTTTCAAGGCGACACCGCCGCGCCTGAGGAGCTGGGTTGAGCTCTCGTAATATGCTTCGCATAAAAACGAAACAAAAAACAAACGAACGAACAAAAGAACATATGCACAAAGGTAACAGATCACATCCACAAATCTTACTTCCAATGCCGAAGGAAGTACAAGGTACTTTTCTTCGACATAGCTCGTCTTTTTCTCTAGCTCTCTCGGGTTAAGGAAGTCGGAGAGAGAAATAAAAAAAAAAGTTGTCTGGCTCTCCGTCTAATCTACATGACGACCGAGATACCGGTGCAATATTCTTCTAGCGAGACAAGCTGAAGCTGCGGCACCACGCTCTCATCGCTCAGACGCGTCCAAATACGCAGGAGGGCCGTAAATAATCTACGCTGACTTCTGTCTGGGGACCCTAGGTAGAGGGGAAAAATCTAAAAGCAGGGAGACAACACAGAGAGGCACGAGTGAACGAAGAAGAGCGCAAAAGATATATACCTTCGTAGATAACAAAAAAAGCACTTTGCAAGAAACAAATGCTTATCGTAGTCTGCACAGACATACGCTTTCCATCTTGTCTGGTGCGCGGCAGAGCATTTCGTGGCTGCACAAGGAACATCGGTGCACGGACCATTAAACGCGGCCCCGCACGACACTAACTGTCACGCACTTCCATCTGTCCGTTGCTGCGAAAAGTAAACGCTGTGAACGCACAAAACTGGCGAAAGCCCAAACGCTATGAAACTATATAGAAATGGCACTTCAGTCTACTTTTCCATTTCGGTTGAGTTCGTTCACTACATAAATATAGCGATAGTCCTTTCGAATGAGTACACGTTGCTGCATTTTGTCGAAAAAGCTTTTTCGGGAGCGCTTAAAGCGCGGTGCTTGAAGACATGGATCTGCGCCTGGTAGTATACGAATAACTCCAGTCAGGAATAAAGGTGAAATTTACAAGGAAAAACTTGAAAGAACCACAGCACACCAATTTTCTTTTTGAATACGTGATGGATGTTCAAGGGATTCCTCATGATGCGATAAACGAACGCCACCGTGTTAGCTAATGCTTAAAATAATTGCAGTGTGTAAACGCACCTGACTCAAATTCTTGATTTTCAATATGCCTTATTATTATTACATCTTAAGCTACATTTTCATTTATTGTTCCTCTACGCTGTAGCCGAAAGAGAAAGGTGAAGGTTCACATTCAAAAAACCGGTCTTGCCGTCCAACTCGTTTTTAAATCCAATGCCAGCTAGTCTTGATGTTTGACATCATAATTTAGAAGGCCGCCCACCAATGGCAACGAATAGTTCCGCATGGTTGACATGTATTACGTTCTTTACCAGTCATCATAGGTTATCACGTCGTTCTATTGACATCACTTGAAATGTAGTTTTTCTTTGACTCAACTGAAACTGAACTGCTGGAGCCAACTCTAGTCCATCTTGCGATGACAAAAATACAAATGTGGTTTGCAGAAGATGAATGCTAATTACAACATGAGTTTTAGCTATACTTAATGGGGATAGTGGAAAAATACGAAATGCGCTAGCGAAAGAGAAATAACGTTTTTTGAATACTCTGCCTGAGTTCGGTATTTTTTCCGACTACTTCTTTATTTAGGGAAACTTTGTCCGACAAACTTTCATATTTCTACATTGCTGAGGCTGAAACAAGCATAGGTGACACAATATGAATTCAACTAACCTTGCCGGAGCCTACCAGTAGGTAGTTCGGACTGTCAGCGACGGACTCGCGCGTGAATTACCTAACAGCTCCTCTCTATACTCAGTAACTGCACCAGGTTATGTCCTGGTAACTCGTCCCAACTGAAACTCATTTCTTCCTCATACTGCTTTGCTTGTACTCTTGGAGTTCCACGTGCTTTTTGTTTTCTTTCATGAATATTACCTGAACCATCGCATGACACCACGTTATGATAAAAAATTGCAGCAATAAATGATGACTGCGGTCTTTCTGAAGGGGTTATTGTAAAATGTTGGATTCTAGCTTGGGAAATTTGAGAAATGTTGACTGTCCGCACGTCCAGTGCGATGTGCGTTGTTTGCATTGGATGCATGGTCCGGGACGATTGCAATAATAACCGCTGCTGTTGGGCATTTCGACAGACCAAGATAAACTGAGAGGCTGAGCTGGAATAGCCTGCAGAGGATGAATATTTTTACCTGGACTGTAAGTTGATCAGTACAGGCAAGCTGTGTCTGAAAAAGCGTAGAAAGATTGTCGTGCACAATTCCAGCAGTGCATACACTGACATCCACATTTTTCTGCCCAAAATTTAGTACATCTGGGAACTTGCTGTCAGGCACTGCTTTAAGTGGTCACTTGTGGGCTCCATGGGAGGGCTCTCTTAATGATTATGCAGAGAGATATGTAATTATTACACCAACATTTCATTAGGCTTGGCTTCCGCATCTTAGCCATCAATTCATCTTCGGTGTCTCGTTCAATTTCTAATGCAACTTACCGTAGCAGGAATCAAAGCATAATTTCAGCTGTAATCTTTTAACCAAATATCTCTGCTGCTTTTGCACAGTAGGTTTTCCCACCATGTGCATATGACACTGATCACTCACCAAAACTTTTATGGTCAATCTTCAGTTGTAATTTCCCCATCACAAGGGTCACCACTATCAGTTTCAAGACATGACACCCAACGACATCGACGGATGCGGTACATGCATCTATTTCTGCGCACTGCGTATCGCCATCTAAGAACCACTACGAAGATGATTCAGATTCAGCAAATCGAAGGCAACTCTAGAGTCTTAGCTATCGGCCCGTTGATGAGCACCACATGAAGAACTGGTCATCGAGACCAGATAACTTATTCACACACCAGCCAAGAAAGAGCACGTCACGAATTGAGTCGCTTCCAATTCACTCCGGCGTCATCGATAACGAGTGTTTCAAGACGTTAAAGAGGAACCGATACTGTTACCAACGTAATATTCTGCTAGAAATCCTCAAGTACCGGCCGAAACATTTCCTTTTTGGTACGGAGCACCCCTAGTTTTGAAATCAACCCTTTACACCTGATGGATGCTTCGCTCTAGCTACCCATCCCAACAAGATGGAGCCGACGCGAGACAACCCTGCTTTATCGGCGAAGGTTTGCAGTGGCTTTTAGGAAGCCTTTTGCTTTTCGCATCAGAATGACCGACAACACCTGGTGCCTTGACTGCGGTCGCGATGAGACTTTTCAGCACGTTCTGTGTGACTTTCGGGCTTTCAGTCTACAGCGAATGCCGCTCGGCAGTGTGTTGACTCGCTTTGTTAGGATATCATTACCAGCACAATAAGCAAAGGGAGAACAAGGTGAAAGCTAGAGTGAACGTTTCGACAGCCTTGTTCTCGTTTTGCTCATTGCCTTGAAGTTCCATCTTCCCCCTTCTCCGTGTTTCCTGTGGATTACCTGAAAAAATAATACTGGAACGACAATCTCATAAACTATCACAGTTGAGGCACCGCTGCTATATTTAAGATGAAAGCTTTAAGTGGTTCATTGCAATGGCTCATATTCGAAAAAACTGGCATTTAGTCTAGTGGTGCAAACAATCTCATGATCAGGAATGGCTCGTACTCTAGTAAGGAAGCAAAGATGCAATCGCTGAATGTGAATGAAGAAATGAAAGAAAGAAATAACGAAAGAACGAACCAAAGCGCAAAAAAAGAACAAAGAAAGAACGAAAGAAAGAACGAAAGAACTTGGAGGTAGAGCATTAAGCGCTTGCATGTGTCGAGGAGGTCGACCCACA
Source organism: Dermacentor albipictus (assembly GCF_038994185.2). NCBI lineage: Eukaryota > Metazoa > Arthropoda > Arachnida > Ixodida > Ixodidae > Dermacentor > Dermacentor albipictus. Next base: position 97,778,424 of record NC_091823.1, read on the forward strand.
GCGCGATACGTTCGCTTCGAACTGCGGCTAGTTATGACTTGCGAGAAGCCTGGCCCCTCCGATCATATAACGTAGTGCATTACCACGTGGGCAGCAAGCTTTCGTCTCCATGTGTTACAGGAGTGTAACATGCTACCTATTTTTTTTTGAAGACAGCAGACCTGCACAAAGCCCTACCGCCATAAATGTTCTTCATGGTGCTGCACATTATGCTGTGCTGCAATAGTGCGTCGTGATTGTGGTGGTTTATGATCGTGTGTCTTTGCAATTTGTCTTCCTCCCTGACCTGTGATGGGGAGTGGCTGGCGTCAGGTTCGAGTTCTCCATTGCGAGTCTTTGCTGCAGAGAGCAGCACCATGAATTTGGTGTATGAACATTTATACAGGCGATAATAGCCGGCCAGTAGGCAAATATTAAAATTAATTAGTCAGCAACATGGTGACAACGTTCACACTCCCTTCCCATAATGATATCATGCTTTGGCATGATATTTGGCACTGTTTTAGATTTTCTGTCCATAGCTTATAATTACCCGGCTGGTTCATCATTCGGAAAAAATGCTTGTGCAGGTGCCTTTTATACCAAAGCAATGAGAACACCAAGTTCAATGTAAAAGGGGCTGCTACCGAGTGTGGAGATATTGCGTCCGCCATCATTCGCAAAAATTCTAGAGCCAAATTCACGAAGCTCTTCATTCGCAAGTGATTTTTGACATTGGTTGACCTCCTTTGGTAATACAGGCTTCAAAAAATAACAGCGCAAACTTCTGGATCACGGAGATGACGGTAGGATAAAGACATAACCAGCTCTTGCCACATTACCAGCCCTCAATTAAACTGGACAAAGAAAGAAGTTGCATGCGAGAGGACGACGCAGTCATGACTACGGCTGCCTGATGACCATGGGTCGTCCTACTCACTAATTAACGCTCTAACACAAACTTGCTCCACACAGGTTTCATAGCCCTGAGATAAGCCATTAACTGGTTTCGATGAGCTTGAGTATATGTGAGTACCGACAAGAGTGGGTGCATGTTATTGTGAGTACAAACTCGGAGCCACAAACATGAACGTGAGTGACAGTGGACACATGTCTGTGCATGAGTGAGTGAGTGACTGAATGGAAGTACGCACACGTATGAGTGCTAGAAAGTGCCGATGACTGTTTATTGAAGTGAACATGAACGCGACTGAGTGCTGGTGAGCGTGAGAGAACAAGTGTGAATGAATTCATGACCTGAGAATCTTTGATGAATGAGTACGCGAGTTAGTATCAGCTCCTTCTTCCAAGCTGTGACGACGATTGCTAGTGGCGGAGGCATGTCATAAGCGCGTTTTGGACTGACATCCAAGGCAGCCCACACGATGTAAGCGGAATATGACTTCGATGCGTACAGCTACGCAGGGAACGACTCCTTTATTTTTCTGCCGCAGATGTCTCTGTGTGTGCAGCACACGTACACTGCAAATCCCACATACACTGCGAAAGGATGCGTTGTACAATACAATATTGGTCAGTTTGGTGAAGGCGTCACTATCAGCGCCAGTGGCGGCAGTGCATAAAGAGCCGTATTTCTTCGCCATAGGGCCATGATGAAGTTTAAAGCGAGTTGGCATGAGCGACGAAAACACGAAAGCGGCTACGCTATTGATGCAAGACAGAACAGGTTAAAGATCACAGCAAACACATTTTCCGTGTATGAAATGCTCTTGCAGAAAAAGACAAACAAAGAAAAGATATACGGAAATGATTCTTCTAACAAGGGGCCCTTTGGACTGTATTCTGTTGCGATCCCATTACTTCAATTTTGATATTTAAGTGTTATCCGGCCCGTGGACTATCGGTTCTCTGAAGTTTCGGCGCTGCGGCTTCGTTAGAGCCACGACTAAAGCAAATATGTCTGTGAAACAAAGACAGTCGAAATGAAATCCAGTCCTACTTTGTATATGGTTCAGCCAAAAAAATGGTCTCCAATAACATTCAAAGTATGAAAAATTCGAGAATATATGCACAGAATAAAAGGCACCTTTCTCGACACGATTGTGGTTTCCGAAAATCCAACACGATAAATTGAAGGTTTATAGATGCTGTTACAGATTCAAGGCACAGTTTTCAAGTCCTTAAAGCATTATGTTTTGAAATGGCTGAGAACTACTTCCAAAATTATTTTAAATAGCAAATCGTAGAGAAAGAGCGTTAACATCAACATCTATTAATGGGTCCCTCACCAGGTCTCATTGCACGAACTTTGATTATACACTGGAAGTTGTAGGGCGTCGTAAAGTCTTACCGCAAGTTTTAGCCTAATAGGTTCGTTATTAGAAGAAATAGTTGAAATAGAAATGTCGCGTCGTCAAGCTTTCACTGTTAACAAAGGTACTCTGCTTGTGCCTCGACTAGAGTTCGCAAGCGACGATACTTCTCCGCCTTCTCCCAAACCCTAGTCTATAGGGACCACACCGCGTTTGCGTCTCGATCCTCGCCTCCTTTTCTTTCTTCTTTTCCTCTGCTTGCGGTGCTGCGCTTTCCAAATGACCTCATTACGCATTCGGCATTGGACGATTTGCCGAGGCCATGTGCAATATAATCTGTGACGACACAGGTGGTGTGTTTTACGCAGTGGCATTTCTGCGCGTAACCTTGACTCTTTGGTTGAAAGCGCGGTTCCTTCGATAAGAAGGACGTGCTCAAATGCGTGTGGACTTGTAGCTGTTTTCGCACCATGCAGCCGCTTGATATTTCAAGGACACGATTGCCACCATAAGAGCCACGCGCCGCGCTTCCCTGTTTGCAATCCTCAAACTTTGTCAGCGGACATTTAGGGGTACCTTTGATAAAGACAAGTTTGAGAAATTGCCGAGTTGTTTAGTCGACGATGCTGTACTAGATTCAATTATAAGAAGGATTGTAGTATCGATGGTCAACTTCTTCCACCCCTCCAACCTAACCCCTCTCCCCTACCATCGCCAATTTACCGCCAACTACAAAGTTTCACGGCCCATATTCATTTCTTCTAGTTTAGTTGTTGCTGCCTTTGGAGAGTGTGGCGCCGCTTCATCACTTTATTTCCTTTTCTGTCAAATAGCAAGCATTTAGATCGCAACGCGTTCTGGTAAAATAAGACAATTAGCGACAAAAGAATCGCAATTATGCCCTTGATTTGCCCAAATAAAGCGGTGAAATAAATACGTCTGTTTACGCACGTGATAATTTGAGATGACTGCAGAGCTGACTAAATTCGGAAACCAATGCTTCACACAAAACCTGCACAGCCACGTACCAGAGCAAACGCTAGAGTTTACGCCGACAAACCATTCCAGATTCTTTGCCTAAATATGGCAGTAAAACTAACTGACTCGGTGTCTGAACGAGGTCTCGTCTGAAGGGGCATGGAGAGGCGTAATTTTTGTTAGTCGCAACCATATAAAATCAAATAATGATGAAGCCGCCGAAAGTATCACGATAATTATTTGTAGTTTTTAGGCGAAGTGTATTAACGGTAAGCTAATATGAAAAGAAAGTGGATGAAAATACAACTCCTCTGGACAGACGCGACAGGGGGAGCAATCCTGCTTGCATCGCGAATGCACTGTACAGAAAAAGAACTACACGTCCGTTGATATTGACACCTTTGTGAATGAAGCCATTCACATGTTTCTTACCTGAGCATCAGCTTGAACCTTACACAATTATTCAACAACTCGGCCGATGTGAGCTTGGTGTCAGTGCGCCTTCGATTTGCGTCAATGAGGTTCGGTAATCTGAAATAACTCCCTAACCATGAGGAAATTGAATGCACATGTATGAATGATTTTGTTACCTGGTAAGTCTAAATATGGCAACAAAGGTTGTTTGGTTATTATCAAGTCTTGCACTCTGAAGTGAGTGAGTGAGTAAAGACTTTATTTGAAAACAAGGTATTGACGGATGACCTTGTTGTTAGGCAGCCACGAGCCCCTGGGCCCGGGCGGCTTCTTCAGCTCTCTCGATGACCTTGGCCTGCAGGTCAGGGTCGGAGCTGAGCAACACGGCCTCCCACTGCTCAGTATTACTTATTTCGTGATTTGTATGATTTTCGGCTGGGCACGACCACATAATATGGAATAGATCCGCTTTTTGCTGACAATGCTTACATGTATTAGGGTATTGGTCCGGGTAGTAGTAGTGATAGGCTACGGGGTTGGGGTAGGTGTTCGTCTGAAATCGTCTCCAAGCTACTTCTTGTCGCTTGTTAAGCGATTTATGTGCTGGCGGGTACACTGTCCTGGCTAACCTGTAGTGCTGAGTTATTTCCTGGTAACTGACCATGCGATCCCTCCCTGATCCTAGCGTGAGCCGTCCGGGTGCTCGGTTGGCGAGTCCTCGAGCGGTGGTGTGGGCGGCATCGTTGCCGGGTAGGGAGGAGTGTGCTGGTGCCCAAATGATGTGGATTGGTCGTGGGTGTTGGTTTGTGTCTATTATGTGTTTTACGGGAGCCGAGACCCGACCTTTCGCAAAATTGCGTACTGCTGCTCTGGAATCGCTAATAATGTAATGACAATGTGTGGAGGCTATTGCCAGAGCGATAGCCGCCTCTTCCGCTGTTTCAGAGCTTCTGGTGCGAATTGAACCACCAGCGCGTATTTGACCTGAGGAGTCCACCACTGCAAGGGACATACAGTTGCGTTCTATGTATTCTGCTGCGTCGACATAGACTACGTCTTTGAAGGCGTGGAATTTCTGATGTAGGGCTTTGGACCGCTCGGCCCTCCTTTCCTTGTGGAATTCGGGGTGCATGTTTTTAGGGAGTGGATTAATTTTGAGATGGCGCCTCTGATCGTGAGAAATGTCTACTTTAATGCTTTGCATCGACTCGTAGTTGATGCCGAGATTCTGGAGGATGTTTCGCCCGGCGGCACTCTGAGCTAGCCTTTCGTATTGAGATATAAGGTGCGCTTCTACTAGTTCATCGAGGGTGTTGTGCACACCTAGGGCTAGCAATTTAGCGTTGGCCGTTCTTATAGGTAGCCCAAGAGCCTGTTTATAGGCTCTCCGGATAATCCCCTCTATTTTCTCTCTCTCAGCCGCTTTGAGGCAGAGGTACGGGGTGATGTAGGTGATGCGGCTGAGAACGAAGGCTTGTACCAACCTTATGAGGTTGGCTTCTTTCATGCCAGAGTGTCGGTTGGCAATTCTTGAAATGAGTCGCATCGTTTGCTGAACGCATGCTTCCAGTTTGTGAATTGTGTTGCCGTTGCGCCCGTGAGCTTGCATGAAGAGGCCTAGTACACGGATGGTGGTCACCACCGGGATCGCGCCTCCTCCGGCTCGCACAGTGATTTCCGGGGATGGCGCAGTGTCGGATTTGCGGTTTGTAGGGGCTCTGAGTAGGAAGAGTTCTGATTTTTGCGGGGAGCAGGCGAGGCCTTTGTCGGTAACGTACTTTTCGACCGTGTCTACAGCTTGTTGCAGCGTGGTTTCTACATCTCCATCGCTACCTTTAACCACCCACAGGGTAATGTCGTCTGCATACAGACTGTGGTGTAGACCTGGAATCTGATTAAGTTGTTCCGGTAATCTGATCATCGCTAAATTAAAGAGGAACGGGGATAAAACTGATCCCTGCGGGGTGCCACGACTTCCAAGAGGGATCTTGTCCGATTGTAGTTCTCCTATTCTTAGTTCCGCTGTGCGGTGGTTGAGGAAGTCTTTGATGTAGTTGTATGTCTCCTGGCCCACACCTAGGTGCTGCAGATTCTCTAGTATAGCCTGATGCAGAACAGAGTGCAGAGTGCACTCTGTTCAGAGTGCAGAACATCAAGTTCTGCACTCTGAAACATTTTGCACCTTTCGGGCTTATATTGCTAGTAAACAATAATGCTTATATATGTATATATATATATATATATATATATATATATATATATATATATATATATATATATATATATATATATGTGCATGTTTTTACTATCTTTGACACAGTGCTCCCAGTACTTGCAGGGAACGAACATCACGGTTCCTTTTAGGCCAATATAATGAACGCGTAGTTTTCACGAATGGAACTGGACACAAATCAGCTGACGATCAGAGATTGGGGACAAAATAAGTACCAATTGGTGCCAGTTTTCTAAAAATGCGCAAACGCATACGTATGTCATAAAGTGGCTCCGTCTTCCATTTCAGTTGCGGATGTAGCGTGCTCAAGCATGAAATTTTGTTGCTAAAGCAAAAGAAAAATAGGGTTAAGCCAGTTTTGATTTGTACAGGTGCTTTAGGAATAAAAAAAGTGAATGGGACAGAATTACAGGCAGTGGACGCTTGAATTCATTTGAGTTTGCTAAAGAGTATATGGATGAGTCGCGATAACGTTTTTACTGGGATTGGTATTTTTCTTGTTATTTGTACAAGCCATCGTGCTCATGTAGTTGATCATCACCCGTATTGATCGAATACGTCGATCAATATGGGCTATCAATATGACCTTACAGGAACGGTCAACTTCCCTCCTGTTCTGGAGGTATGTACCCTGTACCTCATTCTAAGCAACGATCGCTTCATAGAACCAAAAGGTAAAAATGTCAGTCTACCGAAAAAGAATGAAACACACACACGCATCTATATACATATATAGAGAGAGAGACAGAGAGAGAGACAGACAGACCGACGGACAGACAAAGTGAAAACAATGGTTCTATTTTGATAAACATTAAGGGGGATCGTTCACCTCATTGATTTTGGTTCGGCCAGTACCAAGCTGTGCCGACCTAGTGCCTTTTATTGTTTGCACGGGGCATCATTTCAGAGGTCATCGGTGTGAGCGTCCACAGGAAAGTAATATTAAAGAAAAATTGCACTCTGAATCTCGCTACGAAAGCAAGTCCATTAGGTTCCTTAAAGACCAGCGTTTTAAGCCACAAGAAATAAACATTGGGCACATTGCTCCATAAACACTGGCTCTCTTGCTACTTTTAGTAAATGGTTCGTTGTTTTCAGAGAGCCGAAATTATTGCCCTGCGTCGGCACAATGTCTCATAGTTCTTCTGTCTTCAAGAACCTTGTAAGCTTGGATCTCAGTCTTGTGGCGGTTTCTAAGGCGCAAATGGTTAACGACATTGACTTGCAACTATTTTAAATCTACTTATACATCGAGTTCATCAACGTCTGACAGTGCGCCCGACGTGTCTGGAAAAGAGTCCCTAAATGTGGCCACTTTCAAATGCTTTTCAAAAAAATATCTATATTAATGCGTTAGCACTATTAGGGTACTTCCGGCACTTCCTGGGGCCCAAGTATCTATCTATGTATGTATGTTTGTACCTAACCGTTTTATCGTCTACTTGAGTCACTGGGGTAGTTTGTTGTCGAACAGGTAGCGCATGGGGTTGCCGTGCTGAAGGAACTGCATTTCAAAGAAACCTTCGGAACAACTAGGAACACTGAGCAAGTGGTAAGGCGTATTCATAAGTCGTTCTTGAAAAGCGTCTTTGTGCCGACGTGGGCACCCAAGTTGACGTCCAAGAGCCCCCTTTGAGAAGTGGCACATACCTGCTGGCACATATCCAGTTACCCAAGTTGTCATCAAATAGCTTCATTGAAGACCAGTACACACAAAGTGTGCACATACTCGGTGCTGCATGTCGGCGTCTAAAGAGTTCCTTCGAACAGGGGTTATTACTCAGCCCCGCATGTGCAGTGACCCATGTCGGAGTGAAAGAGCTTCATCAAAGAGATGCACGTGCTTATATGTCGAAGCTAATGCGAGGAAGACCCAGCTCCGGCAGCGTTGCGTTTTGAGCTGTTGCTTTATTTTTTATATCGCGCTGCACCCACTGCGCGGCCGGGTGCTAACTTCCTCTTCCTTGACAGGCGCTGCGCGCAAAGCGAGTTGTGGCTTGTGGCCTGGGCCCGAGGCCAGGGGCGCTAGAGGGCTCGCCCTCCTTAGAGCGGAAGCCAGAAGAGCCGCCCAGTGAACGTGCTTAGGTGCGACCGCCCAGGGTGATGAGGGAATGGAGGCCAGGTTGAGTGGAGGGACCGTGGGTGCAAGATCGGTGACATAGACAATTTCCACGTACGATGGAGCACGGGGAATGGTTCATCGTGGCTGGGGGTGAGAGGTGAATGCACGTGGTCACGTCGACTGAAGACATGGCTGCACGAGTCCATATTCTGGCTGACAAATACAGGCCGCTGGTGTCGGTCAGCAGAAATTACAGCAGCAAGGTCACGAAACGTGGTGCGCAGCTCGCGGATGTACGTGGAAGCATGATGGGCGCAAGGTAGCGACGACGGCGCGAAGAATTCTCCAGGAAAGCGCAGGGGAACGTCGCAGACGAGTTCAGCTGAAGAGAAACCTAGGTCAGCCTTCAGTGCGGTTCGGAAGGACAAAGGCAAGGTGGGCGAGCCAACATTCCCTTGTCTGATAAGTGGTGAGGGCAGCCTTCAGTTGTGTTCCACCATGCCATTGCAGAAGGATGGTAGACGGTCGTATGGTGGTGTCGAACTACCAGGATGCGGGCGAGGGCGGTGAATAGGGCGGATTGAAAGTGGCGGCGTCGGTCGGTAGGGACGACAGAAAGGCGTACGAAACGCGACACCCAGCCACTCATGAAAGCCATAGCACCTGTCTCTGCCACAGTGTCTGTAATGGGAAACTCCTCTGGCCATTGGGTGACGCGATCCCCGCATGTGAGCAGGTAAGAGGCCCCACGTGATGAAGGGAGAAAGCTGAAAATTTCGAGGCGTACGTTGGAGAACCTGGCGCCCGGAGGCCGAAATGAGGAATAAGACGTGACGATATTGCGGTGAACTTTAACACGCTGCCATTGAAGGCAGGTTCGCGCCCAGAGACAGACGATTGCATTGATGCTAGGCCAAAGAAAGCGAGCGGTAACTAGCTTCTGGGTCGCACGAATACCAGGGTGACTCATGTTGTGCAATTGCTCAAAAATTGCGCAACGAAAAGCCAAAGACACGAATGGCTGAGGAACACCAGTGGACGTCTTCCACGTTATGAGCGAGGAAGAAAACGGAAGCGGGCACTCGGTCAAGGGCCGGGACGTGGATGAAAAACGAAGGTGATGCAGCTCAGGGTTCTTGCGCTGGGCGCCTGCTAGCTCCTCCATGTCTATTGGTGGTTGGGCCGCGAAGGCATCGACGTAGGAGAGTGCATCAGGGGCAGCATTTTCGGGTCCATGCACGTGACGCAGATCCACTGTGAACTCGGGCATAAAGCACAGTTGGCGGATCTCCCGTGCCGTGTAGTTGCTGTGATTCCGTTGGAAGGCAAACTTCAGGCCCTTATGGTCTATGACGACGTCAATGTCCCGGCCCTCCAGAAAATGGTGAAAATGCTTGATAGCGAGGTACATCGCAAAGAGTTCTCGACCATATGTGCTGTATTTAGCCTCAGGTGGCTTGAGTTTTTTCGAGAAAAACCAACAGGCTACCAACGAGATACTTGTTGCTCGGGAACTGCACCGACTGTAATGCTCGATGCATCGGTGATGAGATTAATTGGGGCATAAGGAACGGAATGTATGAGCATGGTGGTGTCTGCCACCACCTTATTGGCAGTAGCGAAGGCAAATGCAGCGTCCAAAGTCTACTCAAGTGGGGCAGCCAGATCTTTTTTTGATAGTCAATAGGTCGGTCAGAAGCTTCAGGAAATTCACACATTCGAAAGAAAGCGGCGATGAAAGTTCAGTAGGCTCAGGGATTATCTGAGCCTCCTTACTGAAGTCGGAGGGGGGGGGGAAGTCTTGAATTGCCTTCACTTTGCTGGTAAGAGGCCGGACACTTTGTCGGATGACAAGGTAGCGTAAGGACTCGATGGTAGCGACGCTGAAAAGGCTCATCTTCGGAATAATGAGGAGACCATAACATCAATTCGGTGGAAAAGGGGGTGCAGGTGAGCTCCATGCTCGTGGATGGATGAGCGTACGACAAGGAAACCTTCAAGGTAGGCGAAAACGAAGTCGATACCTCGCGTGACCAGGTTCATAGGGCGCTGCAAAGTTTATGCAGCATTGTGAAATCCAATAAGTATCCTCACATACTAGAAGAGGACGAAGTGGGTGGTAATGGCCGACTTCGGAACGTCAGGGGGTTCCACAGGAATTTCATGATAAGCTATCACTAAGTCAATTTTCGAGAAGATCGTGCACCCAGCCAAATTCGATGTGACGGCTTGTATGGGAAGAAGCGGATAGCGGTCTGGTAAGGTGAGGCCATCCAAAGGGTGGTATTCCCCAAATGGTCTCCAGTCGCCAGGATCTTTCTTTGGCACCATGTGGAGGGGCGATGTCGAGTTGCTTGAGGAAGGTCGCACAATGCCGAGTTCGAGCATGGGCTCAAACTCGCGGCGAGCAAGGGCGATGCGGTCTCCAAGCAGTCGGCGAGGCCGAGTAAAATCTCTCTCTGGAGGGAGGCGAATGCTACATGCAATATGTGGCATGCAGAGAAAGACGAAGACCTCGCTCGTTTTAGAATATAATAAGAAGTACCCGTTTCTACGTTTATCTGATAAAGTTAACTACACTGTTTTCACTGTTCGTGCTATATGTACATAGCAACAATACATATGAGAAAAATCTTAGGCGTCGGGAGGTCAAATTTTTACAAGGCGGGCAGGTCTACCCGCGTGTCACCAGCATATATTGTTTTCCACCAGCAGTTGGAAATCCAACGCGTATAGCAAGATTCTTTTCTTTTGTTGCATAGAGAAAGCGAAAAAAAATGGTAGTTTACTCCGCTGCCTTCTCATGATATGTTCTCATAGCATAAGGATAGATAGGTGGGCTATTTGGCCATGTATTATAATAAAAAACTTAGCGTGCTTTTTCTTCTATGTATTTTTCTTCTACGTCCTTTCTGTTTTTAGCGCATAAGTTTTTATTTTAATGTTCTCATAGATTGAACTGGCATGCGCCATTGTAAGCTGCCACACTAACACCTGCTTGCTGGCCACTTTCGTTAGTTATTCTTATTTTTTTCATGTTACGGTTTGTTTAGCGCATATCTCAAAGTTGTACGTGTTTATCAAATCATCCTGACAGGCATTTTTATTAACACACTTGCACAACGGAGACCACATAGCGTTTCCAATAGCAAAACTCATCCTTTTCCCGGGCTCTCGCTCGAATGCATCCTTCCGGAGACGTAACATATTTTTTTTCCTGTTCACAGAAGCTTCGCATATCGGCAAAAGTCCTTGCTGAATTTTGCAGACGTTCGCCGATCCACATTTTTTAGTCTCTACCAGCAACTTTTGTAGCTTCTGCACGGCCCAGTCAAGCAAAAGGAATATCGAATGAGAACACCCTACGATAGGTTCCGGAACTCCTTCGGCTTCGTATCGCGCATTTACATGTCGCGGCAAGAGCAATTCGGATAGTTTGCTCTGCTATACGGGTGCGTACAACGGTCCTTCGCAAGCAGAAGTGTCTGTGTATTTTCTTTTCTTCCCGTTTTCTCCATGTCTGTTATTTCTTACCTTTTGTGCACTACTTTATTGCACAGTCCGTTTTAATACGATAAGATGTTTCAGCCTCGAATTTATTGAGTTGTATCTCGAACGCGAACGTATGTAAAGACAGCATAACGTACGCTCCAACTTAGGCATGTCAGAAACGCGTAACCGAAACTAATCGCATATTTATAGACCTCACCATGTGCCATTGAACTGGCAGCTACTCATCCTATTCATCACGTTCCTCCACTTTACTATTAGCACCCATTGGGACTAGCGATGACAATTATCACTGCTCTAGAAATCGCCGATACAAGGAATGTCATTCTACATGTAGTTATCGGCCCGGATTGTGGGTCAAGAAATGTGTGAGAAACCATTTAAATTTGGTGGCTATGAATAGGTGCGTTGACCCTTTTTGCGGAGCTGCTTCATTTAACGGTCCTTACCGACAGCTCACGAATGTTCGAAGGTGAACGTTATGTGACGCTCCCTAGAGTAAGCGAGTAACTACTGATAATTCGTCCTTACTACAAGCTATTACGGAGTCAACAAGATCTACGTTCCGAACATTGTGCGCAGCAAGAACATGTCTGCCGCAATTGAGCACACCCACAAGAGATTTGACAAAAAATAAGCAATTTCATAGCGGCCGCACCGAGAAACCTTATTGATTCGGGAACATCGCAAGTCACTGCTGCATGATTACTGCACTGCGATCAGTGCACGATTAGCAAATCACACCGGCCTCGATTGCATTACTAAGGGGACCGTATACGCTGTTCGCGCCGGTTGGCTAAGACGTTATTAGCTCCGAAAGCGCTTACATGTCCTCTGAAGCTGTGCCCAAAGCTACCTGTCATTCACGTAGTCACCGTCCACGATATCCGCTGAAACAGAGGTTCTCTGATTCGCACTGGACGTCATGTACATTCATTGTAAACACGGAGGAAGCTGAGGCAAGAGTGGACGTGTCACCACTTGATCAGACATGGCAGGACCCCGCGATCGCCAGGAAAGTGTCTAAGGCTGGGCGGGTACTAACGTAAGACCTTTTATGATTACTTGACTGGGGAAATTGAACTAATGAGTTCTCAAAGATAACCTGAAAAAGACCTATGTGTATGGCCGGCCAAAAAAAAGAAAATTTTGAGAGGCATAATGGAAACAAGACGCGAAAGTGAGCGAGAGTGGAACATGGCGCATAATGGTCTATTTCCACACTGGAAAGCACACCTGATTCACTCCATTAGATCACCTGCTATACAATTTTATTCCAAAAACCAATTCTCTACCAGACCACACGTGCCTTAGCGTCTGCATGCGTCTGCCCCGTTCCCTGTAATCTTTCTCGGATTGAGAAAATATTATTTGAGAAAATACGACAATGGGTTGGCTTTTGCTGTTTCCGTCACCCGGACCTGAGGTGCAAAGCCAGAAACACAGCGTGAGCGGTAAAAAGTGACCTGTCTGCTTCAGCATTAGCACATCTAACAGAACTCTTTTTTATGGTTCTGTAAGCCTGCTGCTGCAAAAGCACAAGTTATTTCATTAATTCTAGCTCGGGAAGCTTGTGATTGGCGAAACGACTGCAAAGAAAGTGTAAAGAGACGATTGGCGGTAGGTTGACGATGGGCCTTGCTTAATGAGCAAAATGCATTGGGATAATTGGTTGTCAGCGGTTGATGCCTATCGCGGTGATGCGGCCAAGTTAAGAAAGATGCGCAGCTCATGAAACTGGTCGATTGTACTCGACATGAGCATAAAAAAAAATCGCGGGGGAGAAATTTTCTGCGCGAACATGGTGTTTTTCTTGGTCATTGTTGTGCACACAGTTCTCCTTTGCACTCTGGTTTCCTTCTAGTGCTATATGCTGAAGATGGTTTAATTTTTGTACGCCACCCGGAATCCAACGATGACAGCTTTCCTAGCTGCACGAATCACAAATATTACGTCCATATGGAATTCACATACAGCACCGTATGTAAAAGAGTATGAAACATTATGTCAACATGTTCGGCATCGACAGAAGTAAGAATGTAGCATTTGACGACCTTGTAAGTTCGCCTTTTGCGGAAGGCCATATTTTTTTGCTACGTTTCTCGTCCATCATCTTCCAAATACAAATCACTACAACTGTGACTTTTTTGTTCAATAACACTAACAGGCATAAAATATGGAAATTATGTTTGTGGATTTATTTCTCGTCAAGTTATTCGACTCAAATTTTCGATATTGTAAAACCCAACTGCTTGACAGCTCTATTTGTTGTAGCTTTACTTACGAATTGATTGGCTGTCATTGATAGACACTGACATGTTAGCGACGCGTTTTCAAGGTATTATTGTAAATGAATCTCTCCTACCATATCTTTTGGAGTAGTGGATTCATACGAACAAAGTTGTAGCAGCAGTAGTTATTACAAAATTATCGGGAACACATCGTAGCTTTTTACGTTAACTAAGGTTAACGTAAAAAATACGATAACAACCTAAACGCACAGCTTGAAAGCTATGCGCTTAGGTTACCATAAGTGAAACTGACAAATATGATCGTTCATAAGTCCTCCTTAATATTGTTGGTCTTCGTCAGTGGCAATTGCCATTATATGCCCTGATTCATGATTGGTTGGAAGTGGCCCTTACGAACAAGTCTAGTGCAACAGCATTTCATAAATACGGGCAATATTTCTGTGCCAGACAGTAGGCATATTATGGTCCTTTTCCCTCTTTTTCATACTGAAATTAATAAACAAAGAAAATGTTATGACGACGTCTACAGCCAGGTTTTCAGTATCAAATTACCCGGATGTTATCTAACTGCTCTGTAAACCGAGGAAGCTACGTGGAAACATGTATAGAATAATAAAGATAACATGATAGACCTCATTCGCTTTTGCTGTTTGTACTGCTTATTAGATACTCCTCCCTCCTTGCCCCCCCCCTTCTAAATGAGGGATTTTTTTTATTTCTGAAACAATGTAGGTTAGCGCGGAAACTACGAGCTCCGTCAAATTATTTGCAGTTGATACAGCCATTGCTCCGAGTGAACGCAAACAGAGTTTTCGCACGCCTTACTGAGGCATGCCGTAAAGAATTTAGTCTCGAGAAGCTCGTGCATGTAGAATGCGTTAAGTAGTCCTGAAACATACATAAACCCAATTTGACCCATCAAAGCGTTGATGAACGAGCGAGGGGAGGAGATATGCTGACGTATGCTTCCATAAACGACGCCACTGCAAGGCAACGGAAAGTGTTCGTCGATGGACGTTGCTCAAAACGGGCCGATATCTCTCTAACGCAACGGTGGCATCATCAGTCAACGCTTGGTGTAACTGCATGACGTTGTAGCTGTGAAATATTGCGAGAATGTTCTGTCGCACTAATATTGAGGACTGCCGGTGCGATATCAGAAGCAGGGCTTCATCCTTCGATATGGAGAGCCAGTCTCCCGAAGACCCATCGAGATTAAGCCCTAACTCTGCAGCCGAAGTGACGTAAAAGGCACTAAAAGTATACAACACCATTCACTTTCCGTTAAGGGGGCGAACAGGTTTGAAACAGTACTATATCGGGACGTTATTTTCATTGCATTCCTAGAATAAAGGTCCACCTTAGGCGTTAACCAAAAATTATTTCTACGGTTGAAGTTTCCATAATACAATTTATTAGCTTTATTCATGATATAAAGCTCGTACACGCATTACAAAACAATGCAGTTTATTCTCATCAATACGTTCAGATGGTGGAGGTGCCAAAAAAAAAAAAGCAAGCGAGAAGGTTTGCCGAAGTTCCTACTCCCTTTAAAGCTGACAGCGGCAGGCGACGATATACATTGTCGCTGTGAATTACAAAGGAAATGCAGTTGAACTTGCCCAGTTTACAACATAATAAAGAGAGAGAAACACTGCATATCAGCCTGCGCAGTTGACGAAAAGAAAACAGAAGTTAATGAATACATGCGGATACGGAACAGCGCTATCGCTTACGTTTCGCTCAAGTTGTTTTTGTAGTCAAACTACTCGATCCATTAAATCTTCACCTGTGCCAGGTGATCTTACTTATTTCTCTTGTTCCAGTCCCTAAAAGTGAATTTGATGGTGTTTTCCCAAAGAATGGGATACATTTCTGAATATAAATCTGAATATCTGAATAACATTTTGGAAGATCACCTTGCACAGCTGGATACAAAGACCACTACAGCAACTGATGCTTCCGTCTGTGAAGAAAAGGCAGATGTGGGCATTATATCACCACAGCTTAATTGTTCTTTTTCGATTCCGCTATCTGACTTTACGGCTATGTTTGAGACTGTGTTATCGGCAATTGTTTAAGCTTTACGCAAATTACCACTTTCTCTGTCATCAGCCGTAATCTTAACTGATTACCTGTCTGTCTGTTATTCAATAACCACATCCAAATTGACAAATTCATTAGAACCTTTGTATTCTCTTCTCCCATGACACTTGCCTCTCGTTCGTTTAGCGTGAATGCCAGGCCACAAAGGTCTAGCCTTCAACGAATATGCAGATGCACTCGCAGTAGCATAACATGATAGTCCTGTAATCCCCATTTTACCTATGTCAGCTTTCATCACTGCGGCGTGATTCATAAAATACACTACTGCAAATATCTTCGCGCAATCATCACTCTCAACTTCTGATTCCCCGCATCTCAATTTCCTTTGCAAGAACAAATGGTGCTCCACTAGAAAAATTGAAGTAACCATTACGAGACTACGGTGTCGAGTCCTCCCACTGAACTTTTACCTCCACAGGTCTTTTCTAGCTACACTGCATTTGTACCCTTAATGCAATGAAACTGAGTCTCTGCAGCACTTCTTTTTGACATGCCGTCGTATCAGTATTCAACGGAAAATATCGTTAGAAGAACCTTTCCGAAAGCTTGGCTTGAATTTCACTCTCCCTGTAATTCTTCCTTCTGGGGGCAACCGCGCTAGGTTATACAGCCACAGGAACGTTTGTGAAGCACCCCTCATCTTTCTGCGTGACAGAAAAGGAATAGCATGCTTGAATTTTTCTTATTAGTCATTAGGCTGGCAGAATTCTTTTTCATCTAAAACTTAGATGATTTATTATTCGTATCTCCAACAGTAGGCACTTTAAATCGCATTAGCAAGATATTTATTTAATTTCAACCTAATTTATTTAAAAAATCACAAGAGTACAAATCTGCAGTGAATACGTGATGCCTACAACGACGTCGGCTGTCAACAGACTTAATTTTGCGGTTAACGACAGTGACAACACAAGTGTTTGAAAGGAAAAGCATAGAGATTAAACGGACTTTATTCAAGAGGCTAATGGACACATCGGGAGTAGGATGGAGGAACACTTTGCCTCGCCTATGTAGGCGTCGTCAAATGGAACTATTGGCTCTTGGCACTCTACCTAACAAACAGAAATTTATCTTCAAGAAGCGGCAATTCATAGTTCTCATGCTTATTGAGGTGCCTCCATATTTCCAAATGAAAGATACGTAATTTAATAGCCAATTTCACCCGGTTTGGAGTTAGGTTTCAGCAACTATTCGCAAATATGCAAGGCGGATTTCAAAGTTTAGCTTGAGCCATTACACCAGACTCACCGGGGTGGTGTAGTGGCTTTGGTGTTTCACTGCTAAGCCTGAGGGTGCCGGATCAAATTTCGGTCGTGCCGGCCTTGTTACGATTGCGAAGAAAGGCAGAAGGTTCCAGTGAACTATGCACTGCCTGCGTGTTAAAAGATCCCGATGTGGTTAAAGAAAAAGAAATCCTGGGCTCCCCACTGCGGCATGCCTCATAATTATATTGTCGTTTTTGCACGCAAAATCCCCCAAATTATTATTTTTTTATTTGCCCCGCAGCATCGTTTGCAAGAAGACAAATTGCGCATTGCACAGGCAACACAATATGCCGGACTATAGTGTCTTGGTGAGATCATGTGTGAGGTATAAAATCCTGCATTCCATTAGGGCAACATTCTGCCACCTATGCAGAGCGCGGGAATCCGGCAAATTTCATTGGGAAACATCAGTTTAGTTCTCAGGATTGACGCACACTCACATTTGTTATTGTACCGATTCTCCGTATTCTTAACATTGAACCACTTATAGTGTCAACTTGCCGGGCTAGTGGTTCTTCGAAGGAGGGGTAGCTGCTTTTCGCGACGCATTCAGACCACTGGTTCAACGGACGCCCCGGGGTGCTTGCTAATCAAGTGTGGCTGAGTAAACACGGAGTGTGTTCTGGGAAGTGACTCCCACATTTGTTTTTCCTGCCGTTCGAAGAAAAGGGGCCAGCCGTCCGCGCTTTCCTCATAAAAAGCCGACTAGTGCTGGCGACTGTACTGCTTCTGGCGTAACCTCATTCAATTATCACGAAGAACGTTAAACCTCCGTTGGGTGATGCATATATCTCTGGATGGCGTGACCCCATTTAGGCGGCTGAAAAGTTCATGAGCGCTTGGAAACTGTGCTTACTTGCCCAGAATGATGCATGCCGGAATTAAATTTAATTACTTCAAAGCTACAGAAATTACTGCTTTAGAAACCCGCCGTGGTTGCTCAGTGGCTATGGTGTTAGGCTGCTGAGCACGAGGTCGCGGGATCAAATCGCGGCCACGGCGGCCGCATTTCGATGGGGGAGAAATGCGAAAACACCCGTGTACTTAGATTTAGGTGCACGTTAAAGAACCCCAGGTGGTCGAAATTTCCGGAGTCCTCCACTACGGCGTGCATCATAATCAGAAAGTGGTTTTGGCACGTAAAAGCCCATAATTTAATTTTTTTTACTGCTTTAGAAGTTTGCCCATAAATTTATCTCCATTGCATTTTATTGTGAGAATAAAGAAAAACTGCGCAAAAAAGAACAAGACAGAGAAAGAACCACACGACACAGGCGCAGACTAACAACTGGTTTAATGCTCCAACGCCTCTTTCCTACCAACGCACCATCATCCACAAAGCGCACCATCCACAAAGACCAATGCCGCTATCATGTATTCAAGCCTAGAAACGCCAAATCCTTGCGGTACAAGTGTGTGGAAGCCTCACTAACACATTTATCTGGCCCTAATCTCACGATTTCTAAAGCTTCGATTACTTCACGCTCTTTCTTATCCCTTGCGCGTCCGACAATATTAGTCCTGCCGAAAAGTGGGGTACAAACTTTGCCGTCATGCCTGCAGGTCTTGCAATGCTTAGGAGGATGCTGTCCTCTTGAATCATCTAGGGAATTGGCATGTTCTAATAATCTAATATTAATGCAGTGGCCTGTTTGTCCAACGGACACGTTGCCACAACTCAGCGGAATCTCATAGATGACATTCGCTCTACAGGGCACAAACTTGTTCCTGTGATTAGTGCTGCACTCGATTTTCTTTTTCCTATCAGGTCTAACTAAATTCCACAGACTGGACAGCTTACAAGGTGCCGAAAAGAGAACCTGTATGCCGAATTTGCCCGCGACCCTCTTCAGGCCGTGCGAGACCCTGTGGACATAGGGCATAACTTCATACTTCTTCCTCTCCTGTGGATCCGCCCCACGAGACATTAAACTTTGTCGGAAGGACTGCAACAGGGACTCGGCAACAGCCCGAAGAGGGGCTAACAGAAAAGTGGCCGACCGAAGGCGATCAGCTTGGGCATTAAAACTAGACTGACCCTTATGTGGACAGGACTTCACTAACGAACCCCTGAGGCACGTTGACGCAATCCCCCTCTTGACCAGCTTCGAATGGCTCGAGTTGCAGGGTAGAAGTGATTTTTTCGACCTAGGCATGTACGCCCAGCAGAGGTGGTCAGGATCGTTAAAAATGATTTTAAGTCTAAGAATTGCAAGCAAGAGTTTTCAGGAAGTCCAATAGTAAAATTAAAACTGGCAAAAGCAGACTTAAAGGTTGCTGAAACCACCGATGCCACCTGTGTCAAGTTATTGTTGTGGTCTAAATTCAAAAGAATTAAAAACGTATCGGAACACACGAACGATGCGGTCGTCAGAAAGTACCCGCGATAGCGAGCGGTCAAGTTCGGCTAAAAGGATCTCACAAAACAGGGGCTACACACGACCCGATACAAATGCCGCGTTTTTGCACATAAAATTTATTCTGAAAACTCACAATGGTTAAAGAAAGATATGCCTTAAGCAACTCTAGAAAACCTTCCACAGAAATACCACACGCATTCTGGAAAGACACAGCACCAGGTTCTTTCTCAGTCTCGTTCTTTTTTGCGCAGTTTTTCTTGTTCTCATAATTTCATACCAACTAGCCCCTCACCGTACGCTACTAGACTGCATTTTATTGTACTGATGTCATGATTACAGTTGATACCACCACAGTTATGCAATCTATATCATACGCATGTTGATGCATTTTGGAAATACCTCAAGCAACATTATGAGTCATTAACTGAACTGCATAGTAAGTCTACTACGGTGGGCTAATTGACAGATTGGTACACATAAGGAAATATTTTGTTTTAAGTACGCCGTTGCAGGCACATCAATTACAACGTATCAGAAGTATCTCTGTATGCACATCGTTCTTTTATAAGGGAGGGGGGGGGGAGGAGGGAGAGAAAAGCATAGCATTTGATTTTAGGTCAGCATGGTCACCCATAAAAAACTTTGTGACAGAGCTGATCTCATGATCATTGTCGAGTGTTTATTGAGCCGAATTGATCGACAGAAGAGAATTTATGTCGTGCTATAGCCATGAACTTAAATATTGCACTAGTTGCTATATCTCAAATACTTCTAAACTTTTAAAAAAGATATATCGAATAAACTGATCGTTATAGTAAAGCGGTATTAACTTTACGTAGCAATTTCATCCAATCGTAGGTAGAATCGGAGATGCTCCGTGAAAAGCGTAAAAATCTAACGTAGACACAGCATTGTTGTTTGAGTTGAAGGTTCTTAAGTACAAAATGCTGTGCAAAATCTTATTCTGATGTACAAAATCAAACATTTCTCGTTCAAATTGTAGACGCCACAAGAATGCTGTCAAGCCGGAATATAAAGATACAGCTTTAATGACAGTTTGAAACATCGAGCTAGTTGATGGCGTATGAGCTAACTTCTTTAGCGCGCAGAAACCACGGGCACGAAAGGAATAAAACAAATGCAAGCACTACCTTCCAGCTTTTTTTACAACTGAGAACGTCTTTTACAGCGAAGCTGGTACCCTCCAATTGGTCGGCATTTTTCGTGTCCGTTAGCGAAATATGGGCCGATCTCGGCGGCAGTGCAAGAACAAGAGCGGATGCTCGTAGCCCCGTAAGGTAGATGCTTCAAGCACGCAAAGTAAATCGAACAGTGCATACATTGTTTCGAATCAGACATACGACATACCGAACATCACACGTTTCAATAAGGAACATGCGAACCTTGTGATTTATGATACCGCGCTCTTTAGGAGAATGCGAAGCACGTAGTGCTCTCTGCATACGTTTCCCGCTGCAGATTACTCTTGCGAAAGCTGCCCCGGCGACGGCAGCTTGCGACCTGGGGAGTAACGTCCCTAGCTTTTCTTTCATGAAACAACCAGCCTAGCAAGTGATTTCAATTTTGGTGCAGCACCGATATTGGTGGCGGCGTTCTGTCAAAATTGCCATTACTCCCATTACTACCATTATTCTAAATTACCACTACTACGATTACTATAAAGCTAAAAAAAGGCACTGCGCTACCCCCCTAGCTCAGCAGTTGTAGTGATGGTTTTAGACAGCTTCGTTGGACATTCACTTTTGCAGGGTCGCTATGGCGAGTCAATGTTTTTACACTCGAAGAAGTCTGACAACCAAGGTAATAAGTGCGCCGATGGCAAAACAAACAGAAGGTGACCCCAACAAAACTAAGTGGGAAAAAGTGCAAGTAGCGTGCCACATTCTGTTCCTCTGCCATCACCTTGCACGCGCAACGCTTAGTTGCCGCTAATGGCAATAGGGGTGACCGCTCAGGCGTCAGTATGCCATCGATGGTTTTGTCGAGTAAAAAAATGCGGTATCAGGGCATGGTACGTGCAGATTACGGCTGACGCAGAGAGTCTGACTGTTTACTTCCAGGCTTTCTTTCTTCGCGTAACTTAAGTGATTTATTTTATTAAATTCTCAAATATTACGCAAGAAAAAATGACTAGGCGACTAAAACGTATGCCGTAGTCAGAGACCCCAGATAAAATCTGTCCAACTAGGTTTCTTTAACATGTACCGAAATCAAAGTATACGGGCGTTTTTGCAATTCATCCTCATGAAAATGTGGCCGTCTTGCCCAGGATCAAATCCATCGCCTCAACCTCAGCAACACCTCGCCTTAGCCACTGCATGGTCTAATGTGGCGGGCACTTCCATACGTGTTGCGCTTGCCAGCTATCTTTGTTTCTCGACTGCTGCGTTTGTGAAATGTTTTCTAAGCCTGGCTTCCTTATGCATAAATAAAATATTCTCAGTTACAAAACATTGCTTAGAAGTTAGCGTATGGGGTGTTAGTGACGCCTGTCTAATTTCTTTTGTGCCCACGGCTCCTGCACGATAGAAAAAACATTGCTTATTTAGGACAGAACGTACTCCAGGTCTGCTAGCTTTCTGTGTGCTCGGTTCAACCTGTCAGCGAACTTTTTGCCATTTAGTGGAGAATTTTGTTTACATATGTTTTCAACCGCAAGTGGCGTAGTCTACACCGACGTAGCGAAAAGTCCCGTATCATGCTCATAACATTCGAACGTTTTTGGTGGGAGGCAAACAGATCTTGTCTATTATCGTAGCTGCACGTCTTGGGCACTGAACGTAATACTTGAACATCAATAACTAACACCCCAGATTCCCAGCTTCTTGAAGCAACAACACCCACCCCTTCTTTTTTGACATGTTCAATACAAACATGGAGGTAACTTCTATTTTTAGAGTGTCTCTCTTAGCGCAAAAAAACGAAAGAGCCAGTTCGAGACGGAACATCCGTGGCATGGCAGGTCATCCCAACTTCCTCGGAGAACAATCCTAAGCTAAATGACAGCGCGGAAAAAAGAATGCAGAGAACGGCGAGGCACTCTATCGTCTAAGAGGAGAACGAGCAGGAACGGTTGATTTTGTAAATTGCTCTGGCATGGACAGCTACGGACAGAAAATCGATCACACTGCGGGGAGCACCGACGGTGAGTTAGAGAGCAGCAAGAAACCGTGTTTTAATTAACTATGTCACGCTTAAAATTAATGGCGGAGGGACAAGGCTGCCTCTGTTCACCGCAGGCGAGCCCGTTGAATTTTTGTTTAGCTATAGTAGGCAGTAGAAAAGGCCCAGTATGGAAATTACAGAGCGCTCAGCAGTCTTCAGAAGAAAAAAAAATACATGGAAACAATTTCAGAAAGAAGAAAGACCGACAGGCCTGCCATAATTGCAACTGCCCTTTCACTCGTGGAGGGATATTTTGGACTGAACAATTTGGCCGACACGTCGTGTTCTGCTTTCTAATCGCAATTCTTGCACGCAATTAAATTCTTTACCGTGAGAAATGAGCACCAAGCGAACAAGTCACATTAGTAGTGCTAACAGAATAGCCGATCATATTATACGTATAGCTCTCCTAAGCGTGTCTATGCAATTGTTTATTCGGTTGTTCGGTTGTATTTCTTTCATTCCTTGTTTGCTTACCTGTATCGTATTCGTCGGTGTATGAGCGCGCGTCTATGAGTATCAGATGAAAATGAAAAAAAAGCGAAACTATATCAAAAAGCGTGTACTGCTTTGTCAGGATGTTTTATAGCGAAGCTCTCATTGCCGCTTTCCCGCACTTTTCTGGGGCTGACTGCCGGCAGCCGTCTTGCACAAGTGGCCCTCCTGGGTATTATGCCACCCATGACAGGATATAATGCAAATCGAGGCGTCCCGGCGTGGCATCTGCATAAGCGCTGACGTAAGCTTCAACACAAACACGCTCTTGTCGTCATTGCTTAGTCGTCATTTTGTCGCCTTCAGCGCCTTCGTTTTTTCGTTGTCAGTCCATCGTCACCATGCCTTCATCGCTACGCAGCCATCGTATTTACGTCATCAAGCCAAGTAACGCTAAGGAAAAAAAGTTGAACTGAGAGGCAAACAGACTTTTGCTTTGAAGGGCCTTCGCTTCCCAGCAGCCAGTTACACATTCATATTTCACGCTCCATATGCGATAACCAAAATAGCCAAGCCCTCGAAACAATTGAACCTAACACTAAGGTAAAAATGTTATGGAAGACTGAAAGAATATGATTCTTTAGAATCGCAAGCAAAATATTTGAGGCCACGCAACCTGCTGATATTTATTTTATTTCCTTGTTCAATTTGCAGTTAAGACAAACCTAATTAGAAAAATATGGGCTCGTGTATTTCACCGATGAATTTATCTATGCGGCGTATGAAAAAGAAATGCATTTTCGGAGCACCAGTGGCCAAGAAATGCTTCTCTGCAATTGTTCACAGCATCATCGCTATTAAACCGATTTGACATTGGTTTCACTATAAGCTTACCAAGATGTCGTAGATCCAGATAAAACCGTGCTCAAGAAGAAAAAAAAATTGTGTTAAGAGGAATTTTTAGCTCGGGTGCCGCTATCTAAATAGATGTAAAAGGAGAATTCGTTTTTCTCGGCAACCACTGCACCAAAGTTGCCAAAATTTGTTGCATTTAAAAGAAAAACTTAAAATATTGTAACTGTTTGTCTCGAATTTTTGAGTTAGGTTGTCAATATTTTCTTAAATATTGGCGAAAATTGAAAATTTTCAAAAAACGAAACTGTCAAGTATACAACTCTATAAGTAAACAATGAAAAATGATAATACAATTATGAGAACTGCATGTAATAGTACATCTAAAGCGGACAAAGTTGATAGGTTACACATGAATATAAAGAATTTTAGTAATAGGAAAATACAACTCTTGCAGAACCCTTGTAACTTAACGTTCACGTTTGCGAAGTATTTCGCAGATGTCATTCGTAAGTGGTCGCTATCAAGAGTTCGTGCCGAACAAAACAAAACATACAGACACACTTCCACAGGGGGACAAAATGTCTTTCCTACACTTGCCCGTATGCGTGAAAGCACTCTCCTGTTTCAAAGCGTTTCCAGGAGTAAACCAAAAGAGCTGGGGCATCTGGTTGCAGAGCGCGTTCGGGAAAATGTCCTGTTTTTATGCCCATCGCATTTCTGTGACTGTTCTGTGGCGTCTCTTGCAAGAAGCACTTCAGGAATGTAGTTATTTTTTTTATCACTTTATCGTGACGTTTTCGTACGCTGTGTGGTGTCCCGGAACTCGATATTCTACTACGTGAAGAAAGAAGTTGTTCGTCGACACTCGGCAAAAAGATGTATTTCTTTTATTTTACGTTTATTATTTTCAAAGAAGACTTTCATCATCATAATCAATATGCTTCCCATGAACAATGTGGCACCGGAAAGTGAGTTCCTATATGACTTGTTCATTGCAGATTTATGACCTTGTCTTCCGGCAAACCGCTCGTTGCGTCAGATGAGGCAGTACAATTTTTCTTCAGTAATTTCTTGGACAATACAACAAAAAAGTAAAATGGATCCACGCAGGAAGAGAAGCACCATAAACACTACGTAATGATTGAATCAGAATTTATTTTGCCCAAAAATTGAGAGTGCGTGAAAACAGGGCAAAATATATGGTCACACCTTGGGGTCTTCGCAACAAATAAATATATTAGCTGATTAACGATGAAAAGTTAAAAGGGAAATGTAATTTTTGCAGATACCTGTCGCAATGTCTGACGCTTGCAAACCCTTCGCTATATTCAATAGATTAGCACATATTGAATTTCTTTCTTCCATTTGTTCCACAGACCTTCCTTCCAAAGTTCTGTGTGATGTGCATGTGTGCAAGTGATAGGCGATCATAAGTATATTTTACCTGGGGTAAATTCATAAAATCTGTTAGCTTACAATGCAGCATGTTGACGCTATTGACGTCAACTCAACGGAGAAAATGGACGAAAGCGACATCACAGACAAGGGCTTTATGTCACCTGCTTTTGTCGTAAATATTGGTGCAACGTTTGCACCAAGCATTCCACTTTTTCTTCTTAGCTTTTGGGGCCTTTTTCCTGTCTCTAAATTTCATGTCACACACGAGAAGCCCTGACAGACGATAAAAGGTTAGCTATCAAGGCTGCGCGGAGCTTTGGATGTTTAGTGAGATGTTACGATGATTTGTATGAGAAACTGTCATTGAACATAAGAAATCGCAGCGCGCCAGAAAAGCCGGTAAAACGAGCCGATTCTTGAATTTAACCTTCGCACAATGTGACACTTCCAGAAGCAAAAATTTGTTTTATGGCTACACCTGAAAAATACAGGAAGCACTAAAAACAATGAGGTTGACGGCGTTTTCGGAGCTCCTTCAACAATGCCTCAGTGAGCACAACAGCTGTCGGTTCCCAAGAAATCTAGTCGATAATTCTACCTTGCCAAATATGATGGTAGGTATTAGACGTCCGCTGCGACTCGCGTTCTACGTATAGTTTGCCTCAATTCTTTACAGGTTGGTGTTTCCATGTAGGACATAGAATATTCTTGTTCGAGTGAAAGTGCCAGCTAAAATTATTTTATGTCATGTGATACACACAAGCTTTCCATTGAGTGGTTTTCAGCTTTTACCGCTTAGCTTTTTTTAAGTGTCGCAGTTTATTTCGTGTTTTTAAACTGATGGTTTGTTCTTACGTGTTCCCCCAACTTTGCGGTTTTGTATGTAGATTCTGTCTGACTGTTTGTGTTATCTTGAAGGTAAGCGTGACGCGTGCGTAATATATATATATATATATATATATATATATATATATATAATGTTGCGCAGCGAACACAGTCCGAGCGATACATTGTAAATAGTCACACCTCGTGTCTTTTTAGGTAACATCCTTGTGCTGGTGGTGTAGGGCATCGATTCTCGTGCCTCTGTTGACCTTCGCTCAGCCTACTGGCAAATTGCTGTAAAGGACATGGGTCGTGAGAAGACTGCCTTCATGACCCCTGACGGCCTTTACCAATTGATGGACATGCCTTTCGGCCTCTGCAACGTGCCAGCTACATTTGAATGATGAATGATGATAGAATGATGGACACACCGCTTCAAGGATTTAAATGTTCGACATGTTTATGTTACCTGCACAACGTGATAATCTTTTCGCCCACTTTTGCTACACACTTTCAGTGGCTCTCAACCATTCTAGCAGTAATCCGACCAGCCGGGCTCCAGCTAAATTCCTCGAAGTTCCGCTTGGCTCTTTGTCGAATTACTGTGCTGTGCCGCCTTGCCTGACGCTTCCGGTGTCCGACCAGACCCAGCAAAACTACACGCTGTCACGCACTTCCCCGTTCCACGCTCTGTTCGTTATGTTCATAGTTTTATGGGGTCTTGCTCCTAGGTTCGACGTTTCGGGACAAACTTTGCGGCAATCGCACGCTCACTCACTGACCTAAAATAAGACGTCCCATTGTCTTGGAGTCCTCGGCGGGCTGACGCCTTCTCTCAGCTAATCGCCGCTTTAACCACTCCACCTGTTCTTAGACACTTTGACCCAGCTGCTCCCACTGAAGTGCGCACGAACGCATGTGGTCACGGCATCGGTGCAGTTTCGGCCCAAAACCAAAGAGGCATTGATCGTGTTACTGCGTGTGCCAGTCGTCTCCTTTAGAAATCTGAACGCAACTGCTCTATTACAGAATGAGAATGCCTTGCCCTTGTCTGGGCGGTTTCAAAATTCTGTCTTTACTAGTATGGCCGACCTTTCCGTGTGATCACTGACCATCACGCTCTCTGTTGGCCTTCTTCACTGAAGGACCCTACTGGACGACTTGGTCGTTGGGCGCTGCACTTTCAGGAGCACTCTTACTCAGTTGCCTGCTTGTCCCGGATTGCTTGTCCCGCTACCCTGTTGACCAACCAGACGTAAAATACATCGACTCTATCCCCTTGCATTATGTTTATGTCTAATTTTCTCCAGAAAGGTGATGAACAAAGGCGTTATGCTTCCTTGCCATTATTCGTTGACCGTCTCGAATCTACACCTAAAGAGGCGTCACTTCGCATGTTCGTCCTCTTTAATAGCACACTTTACAGTCGTAACGTCTAGCCAGAAGGCCCTGAGCTGCTTCTCGTTGTGCCCAAATATCTACGTTCAACGGTCCTCCATGAGCTTCGAGACAAACAAACTGCTATTTACCTTGGCGTATCTCGCTCTTATGACCGTGTCCGGCGCCGCATCTTTTGGCGTGGTCATGCGAGGTATGTCCGACTTTACGTGGCATGCTGCGATATATGCCAACGTCGGAAACGAACTGCCACACTCCCTGCTAGACTGCTTCAACCGCTCACCATCCCGACCGAACCATTCTTCCATGTGGCTTTAGAACTTCTCGGTACTTTTCGTTGTGCTTTGCTCTCGGTCCTTTTCGTTGAACCTTGTTCTCGTTGTGCTCATAACTGTAGAGGAGACAGTCATGGAAGGAGATGCCACCAAAGGGAGAATCTGTTTTTTTTATTCCAAGCGCGAACCACAATACGACCGCTTGAATGGTTTCATCAATAGCGGTTGTGGCATGAGTAAGGATAATCGAAAAACAAAAGTAGTGGCGGAGTGCCCAGGTTGAACTATAAGAGCGCAAGCCGTTCTTAAGGGGCCTGCGCTGCTCTTCGCGCGTCTTTTCCTTGGACGGGCGAAGAATGGGCTTGGCCAACAGAATGCGCAAACTGCCACCATCGGAATTTCAATAAGTTTGTCACGGATATTATTTTAGTTGCTGCTGAGCACAGGCGAGAAAGCGAGAAAGAAAGCGCCGACACGTGACATACAAACGTATTCTAAATAGAAAGAGCAGCGAACAAGGAGTGAACAAATCGAGTAATAGAAGTATGGCCAGGAGAAGAGTCGGACGAATAATAAAAATGTTTGACGAACTGCTTTGACACTTAGTTGAAGTATTAAAGCTTATTAGGGTGGTGAAGCATCGGCCTGTCGCAACGACTGTGCAGAACAGTTGGCTATTACGTGTACAACGTAGTCATCACAGACGCGGTGACCCTGGGTCGCGCGAAATGCATTCATTGGCTGGGCCGAATCATTCATTGCGCCCTTACTGACGTCACCGTCGCTGGAGTGCTATTCATAGAGTTCCATACAATAATTACTAGAGTGAACTCTGGTGCTGCAATCGTTCAGCCGCCATGGCAATGATGGGAAGTACATGGATTGGTCTGATCTTCGTGCTTACGGATTCAGACGTTCTTGCGGCTTTATATGCCTTCATTATCCTACGTTTCCGAGCAATCTACACTTTTCGTATTGTAGAAGAAGCTGCGAACACGCACAATCGCTACTAATTGCAACGATTGAGAGTGCCGAGGTCGCCAAATCGAAACGCATCAAACCTCTCAAGGCTTGCCCGGGATAAATTCATAAGGGGGTTTCATGTCGCTTGTCGATGCATGCGTCTGTGGCGTAATGGTTTCGGTTTCGGGCTTGTGTGCTTAAAGTTCCTGTGTTCGAATCGCGCCGCTGGACTATTTTAATAACGTTTATTTAATTATTTATTACGCAGTAATTTGTTAGAAATGACGAGTTTACAAAGTCACGGAGCCGTTTGAAGCCAGAATTGCGTAGCTTAGGCAAATTCATGTACTTGCCGTAGTTCCCATGCTGGCTGAACCGCCCCCACTGCAGCTCCCGTAGACGCTAGCGCGCGCGAGAGAAAGAGAGCTGAAGAGGAAAGGCAGGGAGGTTAACCAGATATCAGTCTCCGGTTTGCTACCCTAAATTGGGGATAGGAGATAAGGGTTAGAAAGATGACAGATAGAAAAACGCTAAAAAAACGCAAAAAAGTACACGCACACATGGAGACACACACACACAAAAGGCGTTCCAGTTAAACACGTTCGCAAAGGCCGGTAGATCGCCGAAAGTGCAATAGCACTTGCACGGCCTTCTTCTATGACGTTAGGTCCCTTCGGTGGTGTAAAATTCTTTTTTTGCGATAGCGGTTGGTCGTCCAGTTGGTCAAGTTCTTGGCGAAGGCATTCCTTCTGTGGACTGTATATGCGGGCAAGCGCACAAAATATGGTCAATTGATTCGTCATGGCCGCAGTGGTCACAGGTTGCGGTGTCCGTCATCGCTATGCGGAATGCATAGGCTTTGGTGAAGGCAACGCCCAACCATAGTCGATAGAAGAGCGTGGCGACACCATGGCGAATCTGCGATGGCACTCGGAGACTAAATGTTGGATCAAGGGAGTATAGCCGAGTTTTTCTTAAATGTGGCTCATTCCATTGCGACGTGGTCCACTGCCGAGCAAGCAGGCGGAGCTTCCGTGCTGCGTCAATTTTAGAAAGTGGAATTAGTACGTGGTGCTCCTCAATATGGGCTGAGCGGGCAGCTTGATCGGCCCATTCATTGCCGATAATACCGCAGTGACTTGGAAGCCATTGGAAGTTTATTTCATGGCCTGCTTCAGTTATATAGCGTAACGTCTCTGTAATGTGAAATATTAGCTGCTCGTGCGGTCCGCGTCGTAACTGGTGACAGTAGACACTGGTGTGCCGCCTTCGAATCGCAGACTATCGTCCACTTGTGTGGCTGTTCATTACCAATGTAATGAAGGGCAGTAAAGAGCGCTGCGAGCTCTGCTGCCGTCGACGCTGCCGCGTGAGCCGTCTTAAATTTGATTGTTGTGACTGTCGCTGATATCACGATTGCCGCCGCGGAGCTGTTTGGCAAGACAGATCCATCAGTGTAGATATGTGTAGAGTCACAGTAGCTCTCATACAAAAATAGTAGTGTGAGCTGTTTAAGGGCTGGTGATGATAGATCGGCTTTTTTTGTGGTGCCAGGTATTGTGAGGTTGATTTTTGGCTGAGTGAGGCACCAAGGAGGAATCGAAGGTCTCGCAGCCGGAGTGAAACAAGGTCGCAGTGATTCCTCATGTGCGGTAATCGCTTGGCTGAAAGATCTTCGAGGTCTGTCCACTGGTAGAGAGGCTAAGTTGTGACGAGGAGTCCAGGTTAGATGCCTTATATGGGTCCTGAGCACTTCAGTTTCAATGTGGGTCTCGACAAGGTGATCTCTAGCGATTGCTATCGTAGCCACTGTTGATGCACTCCGAGGCAGGCCTAGACAGATTCGGAGCGCTTGAGCCTGAACATTTTGTATCTTGCGTAGATTCATTTTATCTGTGTTGGTTATTGCTGGCAAGTTGTATCGCAGAAAGCCTAGAAAAAGCACCCTGCACAGTTGCAACATGGCACTTGTCGACATTCCCCAGCTATTGCCAGTGAAAAAATTGAACAGGTGGCAGATACCTACCAACCGTTTTTTTTTTTTTTTCACATATGATACGTGAGGGCTCCATGACAAGTCCCTGTCGCTTATGACGCCTAGAAACTTGTCCGATCGAACACATGGTATTATTTGGCCATTTACCATTACGCTGTAGTTTGTAATTGGTTTGCGCGTAAACGACACTAGTGCGCATTTCTTGGAGGAAACTTTTAGGCCTCGATTACGGCGGTAGATAGCAGTTTGGGTAGCGGCTCTCTGATTTCTCACTCGCAACTGTAGGCGTGTTATTGCGGACGTCCATATGCAGATATCATCCACGTACATTGATAACCTGACTGTGCTTGGCACGTGCTCAAGGAGAGCAATTAGAGTTAGACTAAATAACACAGGGCTAAGTGCACCACCCTGGGGGACGCTGCGGCAGCTATATTGTAGAGAAGTATGGCCTTCCTCGGTGCTTACAAAAAAGGATCGCATGGAGAGATAGCTCCGTATCCATTGAAACCTCCGACCACACACTCCTACGTCTGCGAGAACAGAGTGGATGGCTTCATGCGTAACGTTGTCATATGCCCCTTTGACGTCGATGAACAAAGAAGTGCAGAGACGCTTACGGCATTTCTCATGCTGAATGTAGGTGACCAGGTTGACGACGTTATCGATCGATGATCGATCACGTCGAAAGCCCATCATGGCATCCGGGTAGGAGCTGTGGTACTCCAAGTACAACTCCAGGCCTCTTAGGACCATCCTCTCCATTGCTTTGCCCACACAGCTCGCCAAAGCGATCATGCGATGTGACGAAAGTTCCAATGGTGCGAGAGTTCCCTCTAGTAATTATTGTATGAAACCCTATGGCGCTAGTCTACATAGCAAGCGCCACGCCAGAAGGTGGCGCGTCGATGCCGTTTGGCATGCGCTTCCATGGTCCGTGGAGTTTCGCTCACGGGGGTTCACACAATTAGCCGCGGCCTCCCGTCATTCTGATGCTGACAGAACGTTAACGATTATATATTCAGTTGTGCGCTGCTTTCCTTATGACGGCTGGATTCAAAACTCTTTTATGTGCCTAGCATTAGATATCAAAGTTTAAGTGATCGATGTCTGTTCGGAGCTCTCCACTAAATCGTGTTTCCAAGCGCAAAAGTTTATTTGGAAGATCCATCTTTAGCAATCAATAAGTAGACCTACTGTGTGGTGATTTCAACACGCGTTCGGAACGTCGTCTACTTAATATGTATTGCATAACAGCGCTTATTTATCAGTTTGTGTGTATTACAAGGAAGGCGCAGATATAGACTCACAGTTCTAGAAGTAGACGGTGATAAAAGAGGTTGGGTGGTTGCAAAAAAAAATGTGAAAGCAATTTTGGGCATTCAACCCAAAACCAAGAAACGCTAAAATCACGGCGTCAATTTGTGCTGGCAGAAAAGATGCAGGGATAACTCTTACATGCTGAGAGCGTGTTCGCAACGAATGCTATTGACTAGCGTTCAAGTTCACTCCACACAGCGTGTGAGTTGCTTTGGTAATGTACCATAATGTCTGCTACAGATGACGCGGGTTTGCAAGGAAACCTGGCCTAGGGCATATCGCAACCTTTGTTTTACTACGCCTCTGCATTGTGGGCAGTGCACTTATGGGAGAAATGGCCATGAGTGTATGAAATTACTGAGTACAGTCAATCACATTAAGCTACGCAGTTCGTTCGGTCCTTTTCCATGTTAATTTCTTTATTTTCATTTTTATGTGGGTGCTGAGCGATTTCAACACACGAAGATCTGGGTGCAGTTGTGTCTCAAGGCAGGAATTGTTGTCTCGCCTTCTGGTTGAATTGCGCATACTGCGATAAAATAATGATGCAAACAGTGCGATCGAACGAAATATTAGGCCCGAAGCTTCAACTCTCGAGGCGGTACACATCAGCTTTTTACCCCATGTGGTTTCGCATGAAAAAAATTACGCAATATATCTCAAAACTGAAAGCGTCTTCCCAAACGTTTGCTAATAGCGAGTGTATATCTGCCATTGCATTTTCTTTTGCTGCTTTTGTGCATGTGTGCACGCATATCGTTATCGCATATGGACAGTCAATGCCATTGATAAACGTATTAGACGTTCAAAAGGAGGGGCTTGTCAGGCTACTCTATGAGGAAAGCCAGCATGGCGCGTTACGTTTCAGTTATCCATACATGGCGACTTGAGTTGTCTGGTTAGCTTCAAAATCTGATAAATTCGTTCCACTATGGCAGGACATCTGTCTTGCTTCTAACACAAAAGGGAACGCACGTTTGCAGTCCACGGAATGATATTGCCTGGTTTGTTTTTGTTTGTCCTTTCGGTTTTTGAAAGCGCTCCCAGTGCTACACTTCGGTTCTTGCGCTAAATGCACCCGATCAATCATTGATTATTGCCAAATGACTATCGCTGGCCTTCCCAGAACGGTAGGCCTGCAGGTCACGTCGACCTTACCTACAGGCGTGTAGGCCTGCAGATGAAGCATCTTGCTTTCTCTCGGTACTTTCAATGCGTCCCAGAGGCTTTTTTTGTTTCGCTTTCGCCAAACTTAGTTCTCCTTTGTCCTTCTCGTGCAATGAATATGTATACAGCAATAATGATCAATCGGTCGATGAGGTTCGAGGTTACAAAGCAGCGCAGGAGCTATAAGGGAGAGCTCATAACTCCTGTGGAGAGCTCTGGATCAATTTTCGCCACCTGGCGTGTCCTCTTTGCTCAGCATACACGACCGCTATTTCGTTGAGCTCTCTTTGAAATTCGGTTGCCGCAGCTGGAAAATGAATTTCACTAGGCGCTCAAAAGATCATGGAGCTGATTTCATGCAGTTCCAAAAGTGCTTGCGGCCCATGCAGCGTAGCCAAGCGAACGAATGCAGCGGAAGTATGAAGCAGAAAGCGTGAGAAGAAAAGCGTGAAGACGCGCAAGCGTAGTGTGCGGTGGCGACCGCTACGAGATGGCACGAGAGTAGCGCGCCGCCGTCTCTTCACAGAAGGTTTCTTTATACTATTGTCATAGCGTTAAGGGCCCACTGCCGCAGAAAACCCGGCGTCGGCGTCTAGCGTCAGACTTTGTTTCGGCAAAAAGATTATTGAACCACCGACAACCAGGTCCTCCATGTGGCGCAAGGAAGTTACTCAACTAATTGAATTTCTCAAGCTACAATACGTAGCAAAATCATAAAGTACGACTTAGATACAACTTACAGGCATGATAGCGTCGGACTGTAATTTGAATATACAAGGAAAGAGAAGTATGTAACGCGAAAGCTCAAAGCAATTCCTTTTCCAGCGTTTCTGATACTCCCAGAGCGACTTCAGCGTCCGCCATTTGCGTACGCCAGCGCGCGAATATCTTGGAGGCCACGGAGGTGCGCGCCCGGTTCCTTGCAACACCTCTAGATGGCGCTTGCCTCCAGCGCGTCGCGGCCAAAGCAAGTGGCCGCATTTCTACCAGAAGGCCCACCTTTATGCATAGCGCTGGTCGCCAAAATTTCCCGGTAAACATTACGGTTATCTACGCTCCAGTTGCCGGGAAGCCTCAGTAGCAGTCAGAGATCTTTGAACGATATCGCGTTCCACTCTTGCAGGTGAAGCTTAAGCGTCCTTCAAATTTTTTTCGGTTACGATTACGCTAACCATTACGATAATGATTACGATAACGTTAGCACTGTTGCATCCGGCATCCCTTCAAAACAAAGAATGCTTCAACGGCGAGCGTGCCGCGAAAAAGACCCTTCACGCTGCGTTGTCGCTGAGCAGGGAGCTGGCGAATAATCCAGTGGAACAAGAGCTGATGGGCGAGACGAGCGCCCGCCTTGACTAGACTGGACCCAACATAGACTGTGACACGCGAAGGAGCTCACTTCGAGGCGACGACAGCCGCCACCCTCTGTGGAAGCAATAACTGCCGTTAAGGCTCCTGTACCTGACCCTGACAGGTGGACCCCCACAAATAGTCCACTAATTGATAAAAGGGACCAACGTCAAGGATGTTCGTGGGAACAATGACGACATCATGTTCCCAATTTGCCACATTGTTGCCTCGTATGCTGGGGCAATCACGCAGCATTGGAGGCGGAGTCCAGCGGAACCGTGTGACATCATGGGTAGGATTATGGGAATGGTCGCCCCGGATCTCTCGATCACCTGGCACCTGGCACATCATCAGCCACCGGTGGCGTAGTCAGAAATCTAGTTCGGCGGGAACTGACATTCCAGTTCGGCCTCTTCCTTATAAAGTTTGTCGAGGGACCAAATAGGTCGATGATAGTTGCATTTCCGTTGCCAACGATGCTGCAAAAGTACCCATGCATGCTACACACTGTCAAGACATGTGAAATATGTATGTTTTCATAAAAGAATATATTCGTATGTCCCAAAATATTTAGTACTATATCAGTTCGAAACCAGCAAAGGAGTGCATGCCACTGATATGAAAAACACGCAAGCCATGGATTAAGCAACTTGACGTCAAATACTTTTATGAAACTTTGTAATTCAAGAACCTTCTTTACATTTTTGTACATATGCAGAGGCCAGGCAAAAATCTTAATGACGCTGTCCTTCGTTCCAACGTATTGCGCCGGAGCAACTGTCACTGGTCATGTATTGCGAGTAATTGTACCAAAATTATGCTCGCAAGAGAGAGCACGTATAGAAAGCAGAAGTTTTGCAAAATATGCATTAGAAATGCGAAGATACAATGGAATATACAAATGCGAAGATGCGGCTTGATAAAGTGAAATAAAGTGTCACTGAAAACAAGTTCACTGCATGTAAACACAAGTGCTCGCTAGAAGATATCTAAATATACGTTAAATATCCAATAAATTTACGTATATAAACAAAAGTCACTGTATATAATGCATCAAACAATGCAATTGAACATGTTGCGCAGTCCCAGATTCACAGAATCCTACAGCCCGCGCCCCCCTTTCCCTCCACTCATCCCGCTGCATCGCGCGCAACGGAAAGCGGCGCGCTTCCTTCCCGTTTTTCTCCTTTGCACATACAAGAGCATAGTCGGCTCACCAATCCCCCCTCCTTCCAACGCTTTCACTCGCACATACAGCGGGCGGCGCACGGTGACGATGTTATCGCCCTTGAAGTTTGGATAACAAGCGCGAAACAATGCACCGACCAAGGCCCTATAACGTAAAACTATTCCAACATGTTTTTGTTCCAATATCCTGACGTCAAATTTGCGTAACCGCCGACGCAAGCACCGGGCGGTCACCAGCAGGGTTGTCTGAGCAGATCAATCAAACGCTCTCTTCGTTCATAGGAGGTCACTTTTGTTTGCTTGAAAAACGAATAGCATTGCCTACACTGAACGGCTTCACTGAGAGGCGAGGAGCACGCTCAAATGGAGAGGGATTTGATAAGGCCGAGCCACTGCACTGAAAGTCCATAATCGGATGAAGAAGGCGGTGCACGCGTCTGCGATCGGTCCGCTTTCCCTTACATAGCTTGCGGTGGCTAGTCAAAAATCGCGGCGGCATGCAGCGGAAGCTTAAGAATGACGCTAAAACGTATCCTCAGCAAAGAAGATTTGGCAGAATGAAGTCGTAAACACGCAAAAAGTGCTCGAAAACGTTACAGGGCCGTGTCAGAAATATTATTATACGCAAATAAACCCATGCTTTCCGGCAGGTGCGAGTATTCAGCGCCTGAGTGATCGGCGGCAGCCATCTTTCATTCCGTTAGGAACGGGGCAGCCTGCAGCTATTCAGAAGAAAATTCAGGTTTGTTTGGTACATTAAGATATCGTTGATGCGTACGCGGTATTTTGACGCGGCGAGTTTTGGCGGTTTTGTGACGTTGCGTGACAGGTAGGTGAAGTGGGTGCAGCCCGAAAGCTTTTAACCAATAGCCGGGGGCTAGTGGCGAAAAGGCGTCGAATCAGAAATAACAAACTTTCTTTTTTCAGCCAAATCATGCATAATCAGTGGGTACACGTCCTATCAGACGGGGAGCTATCGTGGTTTTCGTGACGTCGCGTGAGAGACAGGTGAAGTGGTGGTTGTCCAAAAAAAGATTTTGACCAATCGCGGAGCGCTGATTACAGAATTGGAATAGAAAAGTTTGGAATATTTTTACGTTGTAGCGCACCAAGATAACACAAAATTTAATGACGTTTCGGCTCCCCAAACTGGAGCCTTGTTCACAAGAAAATCCATAACAGAGATACGACGTATTTAAGTAGGTTTCAGTACGTGACGCAAGCAGCGAGTGTATGTCATCGGAAGTGTCCCATCGTGCCTACTTAGCGTGCGCGCCATGGTCTGTATATGCAAGGATTCTAGATGCAGGCGTGACTCAAGCTACTTTTCCTTTGCAAGGACACGTACACTTGCCCAGTCAATATTGTGGTCTGTAGATTCCACATGTTCCGCAAAGGTACTCGAGGCCACATGCCGTTTCTTGACGTCATACTTATAATTTACCTGCAATCATAGTTCTCGCACGTTATGGCGTAGACTACATCTGGGATATTTTTTATTTGATTTGATTTATTGATTTCCACACACACACACACGTGCGCACACACACACACACACACAAACACACAAACACACACGCACACATGTACAGAGGAGTGGTAAATGGAGGTGTATGAGGAAATAAAGCCGCACAGACATGGCTTGAGGTAACCTCACCCCCTTAGGTGGCAATTTTCCTCTGACGATGCCTCTTTTACGTTTACTAAAACTTTCCTTTGTGTACGGGTTGGCACATGCGCAATTTTGACGTCGTACCTGTGCATGATACGAGGGATGGTCCCACTTGTGGCAGGGACATATGAAATGGCAGCTCACTGCTTCGGAGACGACGTAGAACGCTGTCGTTCTATTCGTGACAATTCTTTCCTTACCGAGAACAAAAAATTACCGACGATTACGTTACTTCCTAATGCGAAATTTGAGCGCAGCAAAATAGCCACCGCACAGGGCGAACGGCAGCGGCAATTTCGGCTCGGGCGGTGCACATATACAGATCCGCCGCCACCAAACTGGCTCTCTGATTGCCACCGCACAGGGGTTGCATTGCAGGAGCAGCGAAGAAAGGAATTAAGTTCGAGCCGGCGCTTTGACAACCGGAGACTCGCAGGAAGAGGGGGGAGGCGGGCGGCGTGTACACCCAGCGGCAAACGATGGGGGCAGAAGCGCGCGCAGCAAGCGGACAGCACGATAAAGGGAGGAGGGAAGAGATAGCAGCGACTGACTGATGCCGCTGACGCCGATAGTGAGTCAACCCCAGCTGTGGAGTTGGTTTCAGGGACAACGCCGCCGATGCCGACACAAACAATATGATACCCTCGCTTCCGCAGCGCTAAGAACCAGGTCTAGCCGTGGGAAGGTGGTCACGTATTCGTCGACGTGCCGGGGCCTACGTGAAATAACCGGCGCGTCGGCATCTGAAGAGCACCCTATCCGCCACACAAGAACAGGGGGGGGGGGACCCTTTCCTCCTCTTTCTGCATGGCGGCGA
This sequence comes from Dermacentor albipictus, assembly GCF_038994185.2. Lineage (NCBI taxonomy): Eukaryota > Metazoa > Arthropoda > Arachnida > Ixodida > Ixodidae > Dermacentor > Dermacentor albipictus. The sequence goes on from NC_091823.1 coordinate 97,816,701, forward strand.
CGGTGTTCTATGCAGTCACGTTATCTTGACTCTCTAGCGGCGTCAGCGGCATCCAGCGGTATCAGTCGGTCGCTGCTAGCGCTGGGGGGATGAAAGGGGGGCGGAGTTTGTTACGAGGCCGACGACAACGCCGACGACGACGCGAAACGCAGGAACGGACGCCAAAGAGCTGCGCTCTAAAAAGACGGAGGGTAGCCACAGGTTCCTAAGTCTTCGCAGATGCTCCAAATATCACGCGTGCAGTCTTGTGCAAGCGGGTTTTGCTTGCCGGCACAGGGTAGCAGGAACAGACCTTTTGCGCGAAAGCGGATGTACCGAGTTGAAATGCAGGTACCGGCCTGTATGTGTGGGATTCCTGTAGACGTTGAAAGAAAGGCCAGAGTCACCGAGGTTGACAATAACATCAAGAAACAGTATACTTCTTGCTCGACAGTAAACTGAACCGCCTGTTCCACGCTGTTAAGACGAGCAGTGAAGGCAGTGAGAGCATCCCAGTGAATTACGGAGAAGCAATCATCTGCGTATCCCAGCAAAACCTTTGGAGAAGGGGCAAAAGATGCAAACGCCCGTCGTTCGACGTTTCCCACGACCAGATTCGCAGCAGAAACTGATATAGCTGCTCCCCTATAACCGTATACCATGAGTTTGAAGAAAAATATCTTTTTGAAGACGAAGTATGTTTTCGACAAACAGAACCTAAAGTAATGGGACAGGCCTGGAACGTCAATCGGATGCTTATCGGGCAGCGACCCGTTAGCTTCGAGGGCAGCGGTGCAAGCCTTTACAGCCATGTCTACTGGAACGCTTGTCAGCAGTGACTTAGCACCAAATGAGACCATGACGTCATCACGAGCAGGAACAACGTGCCGTATCTTTTCAATAAAGTCGCCAGAATTGCTTACGTGAGTGCCGCCTTTTGCAACGAGTGTCGACATAATCTTGTTGTAAGAAACCGGAAAGCTTGTACAGAGGCGAGCGAGTGTAGTCGACAATAAGCCGCATACCTTCCTTGTATATCTTTGGTCGGCCATAAAGCGCAGGAGCTGATCCGTTTTGACACAGAGTGATTTATGCTGGGCAGGACAAAATGAAAAAACGTCAGCTAGAAGCTTTTGGAAGACCTTTTAGGAAGTTCCGTTTTCCTGTGGGACCACACGTCAGACGAGTATAGGTATTGGCGTCACTAGCCAGTGACAGGATCTTTTTGGTGTAGTCACCACTATCAAGAAAAACAGCTGCATTTTCTTTGTCAGCCGGAAGAATGACGATGTCTGGATTGCTTCGAAGCCGGTCGATAGTCTCATGTTCCTCTAGGGACAGCACAGAGTTTGAAGAAGGGGTTTGAAGCCTAAAAGGCACGTTAATAACAAGCGTGAAAGCTTTTTGACGTCTAGTGGCATCAACTTGGCTTACAGCCTTTTTAACAGCACAAATCAGCTACTTCGTATCTCATGTGGGCCCTGCGCTGAAGTATATACCAAGGCTCAGAACCGGGAGTTCCGCTTTGACATGCCTATAGAAAGAAAGATCGTGTATAGCATCTCTTGGAATATCGAAGGAAACGTAAGACGCTTGCTCCACAGAGAACCATACGCATCCTGCTCGGTATCCAAAATCCAGGACGAGCGCACACCAAAGTGCGCCGCGCAGCGGTCGGGGCAACACGAGAGAAACGCATGCACTGTGGCTTGCTCTCGCAGCCGGCGAGTAGCGAGAACAAGGAAATTGAAGAGACTGAATGTGCCCGCGCGAATAAAAGGCAAAGTAGTAAAAATAAATAAGAACGTAGTTACCTTTCCTGGCATTACTGTCTTGACATCGATGCTTTGGCGCAGGTGAAAAAAATGTTGATATTCTTTTATGTGACATGATGGCGCAAATGAACCACCAAAACGCTTCGTCTCATAGGGCCTCGCTGCATGCTTTGCTAACTTGTATGATAGTGTGTTGATTTAGTTGGTCTCATTTTATGGTTCGATGTACGACTTTAGAAAAGTCAATGCACCTTTGGTATGAAATGCTTATACGTACGTTAAACCGACAATGTTCCGGAATTGAAAATGTGAAACATGACTTTGGAAACATCAATGCACCTTTCGGATCAATAGTTTATGAGAACTTTATGTCCATGAAGCTTCTGAATTGAAATTCATGTATTCCGTACATCTCGCGGCCTCCGCGAGATGCCGCGACGAGTCCGCTCGCCATCCAAACGGCCTTGAAACTTTTAAATCGGATGGGGCTGCTTGTATGATGGGATTCTAAGTGCATGGGAGTTGCAACAAAATCCACCCAGAGTTCACACCGTTCGCGCCGAAATCTCTTCTCAAACATAAACAAGACATTATCGACAAAAACCAGAATGATTTCCGGCGCCGGGGTTGTTTTGGTCGGCGATGCATGACAGCACGAAAAAATTGTGTATGTGTGTGTTGGGGGGGGGGGGGGTATAGTATACACAAGGCGGGTGGTCCGCTGTCAGCACGCTATGTATTGCTTTCAACTCTTTTCTTGATCGCAACAACATATCCGGTCCATGAAGTTAATATATTAAAGGAAGAAAAGCTGTAGCATGCATTGTGACGTGTGCAGGTAATAAGACGCGCAGCAGCTGTGGAACCGTCGATCGACTCCAAGCGACAGAGAAAATGTTAAGATTGATATAGCTGATTGCTGTCAAGGCGTCCTCAGCAACTTGTATGAAATGGGAGAAAAGATGACAGACAGAAAACATGCGGGCATAAGGTGCGGTTAACTACTTATACTCAATTCATAAGGCTTCTGAAAGCTTGCTTCACTCAGGCTATGATTTCCGCCATGATGCGTGACTTTATATGTTCTTTCAAAAAGCTGCATGATTGACACCCAAAAAATGTTGGTCATTGTCATATCTTGATAGTGGTGTGATCATGGAAATTTATTTCAAGTAGATGCCTATTGCAAACCCACTGGCTATGATCAGTAAATCGCAATATGCATCGTAAAGTAAATGATTAATAAGTTAAGTAGCCAATTTTCGCTAATCAGTTGAATATGCGTTCTGATTTAGCGGCCTAGTAATGTCAGCCTCTTCGACTAATCCAGCTTAGAGAGATAACGTATGGTTTGTCCCACAGGGGAATTTTAAAAACTTTGTAATATTTAACAAAATGATCACCCTCTATACGATAAAACAACCGCAGCATGATTTTGTTACAATGACCAAGAAAGAATAACGTCGATTGAAAGATGACGGCAGAATAGGCGGGTTTCACCGTCCTTGGTGCGACGAGGATTCATTGTGTGCCAGGGACCCAGGAAACATATACACAGCTTTGCGTCACCGTGACCGAAGTGTTCTCATTAATGGACATTGGTCATCACATGTGCTTTTAATGGTCATCACGTGTGTATTCATTGACGAAAGCAACTTCTGGCGCCTTTCTCGCCTCTCTCATTTCTCTTGCTCATCTCTCGCTGCGGACGCAAAAAGTGTGAAACTGAGGCTGGAGATAAGGAAAATGAATACCTTAAAACTGCACTGGCACGTGCCTTTAAACACTGACTTATTCGAGGAAAAAATATCATCAAAGGTTTTGCTTCAACATGTCTAAAGAGGCTTGTTGGGTTTGTTTGCGGTACCAGTTCGTGTTGCTTTCGAACTAGCTTCATAGGAACAATGCCCACTAACCTTTCCTGGAAACAATATTAGGGCCAATAAAAAATTGACTACCCTTCCCCTATGTCGCCGTACCCCTATCATAAAGAAATAAAAAGCTTACAGTTACGTTTCACTTCGTGAACATGGGTTACGCGCAAGCCTATGGGCGCTATTTCCTTTTTGTCTATTGACCATAGAATGTTTTAGCAATGCTTCCAATGCGTGTAAGTATGGCGTTCCTATTCAAGGCTTATTTTTATTTTGTGTGCTTTATGTCCATTTCTTGATATTTATAAAGTGCAAAGTCACATTAGGAAAGGTGATAAGGCCCTGCAAGGAAATGCACAGCCTTTATTACTTCAAGCAATTTCGCAATGTACTATACACACTGTTGATTTTCCTCTTCTTCTCCTACTTCCTCTTCTGGAGTCTCCTGGGCACGCCAAGAGCGAGCCTTTTGCCGGGCTTGTTCAGCTCGTATGCGGTGCTTAGCGAAGACTTCGGGGTTGGTCGACTCGTATTCGGCCTGTCGTCTCTTGCACTGCTGCTACAGCCATCTCGCTCGGCGCTCGGCCTCTCGATCACGTGGTGAACCCGGTTCGTGTGTAGCGCCCACATAACCCCTAGCAACTGCCAGAGGAGGTAAACCCAGCGCGCCTCCGCCTACCCTCCTCCTCCGCGACGCTTCACCTCCTTTCTCCTTCACGGCTTGCACTCAACCCCACCCAGACTTTCCTTTAGCTGGCAATGCTTGGCCACGCGCTCAGCACTCTCCTGCGTACTTTGCCCCGTTCGCTGTTCTCTCCTCCACCTCCAGGCGCAAGCTTCATCCTCCGGCACTCGCTTCCCCCGTGACGACACACATAATCTCGACAATTCCACAGACGGGGCATGTACACTTCCGCGTAAAACCTGCAAATTCGCGATCGCACCATCACTACACTGCTTGGGCGACAACGTCGTCGATATGGCGCTTGCCCACTCATCACCACGTAGGTTATCATATGAAACGCGCAAAACTTTGCACAAGGCGCAACTTTCGGCGTTCGTAAGGCGAAAACATCGGCGCCTTTTTATGTCAACACTCTTCCGCGAAAAAAAAAAAGCCCTCCCTCCCGCACTTGGCAGAAGGCCGCTTCTCCTTGCAGCACTCAAATCTGGACGCACGTTCAGTGCGAGTCGACGACCGCCTCGTTCAACCCGGCCAAACGCAATTCAGACCTCGACGCCGCTGACTATCCTTCTTTCGGAGGCAAATCTGGCGCGCCGCCTTTCCTGACTTCACGCAATGCTTGATGACTTGACCTACGAACGCAGACTCAACGCCGCTACCCCCCTTCTCTTCTTACGCAAGCAGGGCGCGACGCTGCTGCTTCCTCATTAGCATTTTGCTGCGACAAAAGTCTTCGGTCGGTGAGACCACGGCGGCTGCTCGAGGACACGTAAAGAGAGGAATGTTCTCTTAGTGAGAGAAAAAATAGAGCAACGCAAGTCATAAGAATCAGGAGGAGAATCGTGCCTCGGTGAGAAACCGAGTCGATCGATAGTGTGAGTCAAGGCAGAAGCCGAGGATCGAGCGCAATGCGTTGGGGGCGCAGACACAGCAGATTGTGCTGTTCGGAAGGCTCTTTGGCAAGCGCGACGAAAGGAAGCGCACAATTTTTTTCTCCCGATGGCGGTTGGCAAGCCAGCGTTGTTCTCGCACGCATGCAAGATGGGTACGCTCGAGCCGATACGTCAGCATTCCTGCTGTGACGCGCACGCGTGCACGCGCTGAGGCCAATTGCGAATGTTTTTTTAAATGACTTTAATGGTTCTTGTGTTTTCCAAGCCGGAAAAACGCCACCAAGAACACGCGAATAGTACCGCGCGTCTAGTCGGGTCACACTTTTTTGTGTATCGTTATTTTTTGAATGTTTTGTTTTTTTTTTCTTTAACGCTAGCATAATACTTCTGTATTGCGCGTGCTGAGGAACAGAAAGATGGATGGAGAATTTTCAATGATGGCCTAAAATATGCCGATTTATAGTTTTGCTCTGATTACAACATTTGAAAAGCAAATAATGAATAAGGACTAACTATGGAATTAGGCAAAATCTAAAGTATAGCCTTACTTGCGCGAAGCGGCAGCACGTGCAATCTCTTTTGGTCCTTTCCAGTTATGTGCCACTGGTATATTTTTATATTTCGGCCCAAATTACGTGGAACACTTTGTATGTATATACAGATATGTGTGTGTGTTCGTATATATATATATATATATATTTATATACGGTCGTCTAAGTTCTCACCACTCTAGCTCTACTACGTGACTGACTACCCACTGTCCAAACACATGCAAGCACTTAAGGAGACGCGCAAAAGCAACAACGAAGTCTTGCGTAAATTACGCACTCAAATCTAAAAGAAGATTCGCACATATTTCTGAGAACTTTGACGCACACTCCAAGCGAAATACAGAAACGATGCCATCTTCTAAATACACGTGCGAGATACAAACTCACGCTTTGCTTCTCTTATGTCCGCGCAAGAGACGCCTTAAAACGACGGCACAAACACTCTCGAAGATTGTGCAGCCACACAACGGCTACTACAAATAACGCCTTTTTGCTTTCAAAGTAGTCGCAGATTCGCCCGTAAGGCGAAACATCGATTGCGATAGCACATTAGTAGACAGCTATATGAAGTAAGGATAGTAGCTGTATTGGCCGTATACCCTCTTAAATATTCGATTATTAACTTAATAAAGAAGCATGGTGTCACGCGCGCACAGGAATTTGACTTGATGGGTGAGGAGACTCGCTGTCAAAACGCTGGCGTGCGGAACAGTGGCAGCAAAAGTGAGTGAATTGGCCTTCGTGCTGCCTCGCTTCAACGCGAGCTACGAAGCGGCGAGTACACAACGCACACGTAGCTATCAGCCGCCGGCGTACCAAGACTCTGTACTCACCAGAGATCGGTTTCGAGATAGGGCCCGCGCGGCCACGCCAAACTCAGCAGCCGCCGTAGTGGAACGCTACCGCGGCTGCTGAGTTTTCCGGCTGCTGCGTCTTCCGGCGGTAGCTGAGCAACGACGGAAGACGGCGCGCTTCCTCCTCTTTGTCCTCCCTTTTGCGCACGACATTAAGCCGTGATTGTAGGCGCACCCAGGCACCACTTTCACTCGCATTTACAGCATACGGAGCCCGGCGATGATACTATCGCCCTCGGGCTTTATATGAAACATTAAAGTGACGCTGACAGAGACGGCATAAATGCGCCTGGGGTGTCCATATAACTGCTATCACAATAGAATCTCGCAAACACTTCCGAAAGTGGAGTGATCCTCAAGCGTGCTACTATACACTTCTGACAAAACACCTGACCTTGACGTTACATGCGTATCTCTCACACACACAAAAAAAGAAACATGTGCTCAAAACAACGTCATATATCGAGGAAAGAAAGTTTCAAAAATTTATGAGCGCCCAAACAATCTCTTTCAAAATGTAGGTGAGCTAATATAACAAACAATCTACACAAAGCTCAAAACTTGCTTATTGAAACGATCTCTAGTCTCGGAGAGCTCAAAACGTTTAACCGAAAACCGCTTGTTCCACAAAACCTGAATGGCCGCTTTTTATTCCAAATAGTCTCAAAATGCATTGGTGTTCGATTTACTTTTGAGTTTCAATGTATAAAACTGCATTTTCTATTAAAAAGGTCCCTGGAACGTCAATGCATTTAAATAACATCTGGAAACTTGTACAGTCCTGAGAATTTGTTCCAAGTGCATATGCCTTGCGAACTCATCGGCTATATTTCGCGGATAGAAAAATGCGCCGTAATTATTGAAAATGTAATTAGCGTAATTGCTTTAATAATTCAATTAATTATGATTTCCGTAGAAGTAATGCCCACTTTATCGAGCAAGTAAGTTCCGGAGCTAAAATTGTGTTATCTGCCACAGGAGATTTTCCAGAATGTTGTACAGCTAAAACAAAACACCCTGTAGAGGGACGACCTACTAGACACAGTGTGGGAAGACCCGGAAATGCAATAACATTGTGGAAAATCACCGAGGACGGGAACAAGGGTATTATTTGCGTGCATTGTTTTTCCCGCGTTATGCTAGGAGCATAGAAACAGGAAAGCAGTGAATTAGGTTGTGATCTTTCTTACATCCGCAATGGGCAAAAGGTGAAATGGTAGGTCCCTGGGTTGATGTATGCGGACTACATAGTGCTACTTGCGGCTAGTGCAAGTGATCTACAAAGACGCGAGTATAACCGGCAATGCAGCGACTAATCTAGGAGTTTAGCGAAAAGAAATCGCAAGTTAAGGTCCTTAATGCAGAGGCAAGTAGAGAGATAATGAGAGAGAGCGATATAAGGAAGGCGGGGATGTTAACCAGTCAAGAGTCTGGTTGGCTACCCTATGCTGGGGTAAGGGAGAAGGGGAAGAGAGAGAAGGGAGAGAGAGTAATGCCGTACTATCAATTCCAGAGGAAGTCGTACACATTGTGAAGCAAGATAAATTCCTCGGTGTATACGTAAACGAAGGATGACCAGCCGTGGTTTCATAGTAGATTTGGAGTTAGGCTGGTAAGCACGAGATCGCGGGATGAAACGCCGAGCGCGATGGCCGCATTTTGATGAGGGCGAAATCCGAGAATGCCAGTATACCGTGCATTTGGTGCGCGTTAAATAACCACAGATGGTCTAACCTAATCCCAAGTCCTCCACTACGACGTGCCTCATAATGAGAGCGTGATTTTGGCACGTAAAACCGCAGAATTTATTTTGGAATATAGGAAGCAAAGGCCTCCCCAAACGCCACCAAGATAACCTAAAAGCAGAAGACAGTAGAATGCAGCAATGACGAATTACAGAGCCACTTTGTGGTTACAATAAATACGAGGCGGTGTGAGGAATTTGGAAAGTTGAATGTTGCCAGCGCTAACTTCCGCAAATGCAATTCGGTATGATAAATAAGACTTCTAGCGGGGTTGGATATTAAATAGAGGCCAGTGCGACTACCGGCTTTGGGGCTCCAGGGAATGAGTACAAATCAGGCAGTGCAAAGGGACCTGGGTTGGACTTCTTTCGAAGTCAGAAAAGCACACAGCAGGGATAGCTTTGAAGAAAGGCTCAGGAACATGGATGAAAATAAATGTATAATGAGAGTGTACAAATGCATGCGCCTTAAAAGCGTGGACACGGAATCAAGGAAGAGATCAAGAAAGACGGCAAACAAAGTACAGCAAAATTGAAAGTGTAAATAGGCTGTCAGTAGTCATAACATAGAAAGTAAGAGAAACAGACACGACGAAATACATGTAAATGATGAAAGGGAAAAAAACGAGTTGACCCTGGGGTTTTACAAAAACAGCAAAATAAAACTCAGGAGGGAAAATCTGCTCGATAACACAAAGAGCAGTGCCTTGCTACTTGAGGCCCGAGCGGGCTGCCTGAGGAGAAAAATGTTGCCGGAGCAAATACGGGCCACAGTATATATATATAACGCATGCGTTTGCTGCAAAAAAAAAAGAAGCCTGGAAACGACTCTGCACATCATTATGGATCTTTGACCCAGATATATTTACCCGGAGCGACCCGTAGAGAATGTATGCCCTCCAGAAACGTTGCGATTCAAAGACAATGAAAAGATTACCAGGTCAGCAGTCGAGATAAGTAAAAGACGATTAGAGTATTGATGGAAGAAAAACAGGAAAGAAATTGATGCAGTCCAAGTCATTGCAACTGCAGGAACTGGCATACTACAGTGATAAAGGTTTTAAACACGAAAGTGGAGATCGAGATCAGACAGGCAAAAAGTTCGAGGATGATAGATGTAGAAAATACTCAATAAATCAAGCAAGCTAGAACACTCTTTGTCATTACCCCCTTTCAAAGGAGGTGCCAATAAACATCATCATCATTGGCATTCTGAGAGGACTAATAGCTACCAGGGCACCGGTTCTGCTGTGCAACAGAAGCTTAATCGGCGTCCTTTGTAACACCAACATCTCGCCCCCGCGTGTTTTTAGAACATCCATCTAAAGGGATTCAGCGGAACTCTAAATCTAGCTATCGCTTTCAGTGCACCACCTTTGGGCAAAACTGCCCAATTTCTTCAATCCAGGCTTTGGTAGCCTGTTCCCCCCACTTTGGTGTCCGTTTCTAATCACTATGAGCATGCAGAGCTCACCGATGTCAAAATGCGGCGCTCCCACTGCTCTAGCAAATCGCGCCACGAGGTATACGGTTTTGTATTCGTTTACGTATCACCTAATTGAGGGATCGCATATCCTGCAGCCTTTTCGCACCAATAAAACCTGCAAATATCGAAACTGGTCCCTTTGATTGCGCCATACGAGCAAAGATAGTTTACTACATGTGTTCTTAGTTCAGTCACGTAATTTATGACTTATGTGCAAATGAGCAGGCGAATTAGAAGCACGGAAATCGTTAGCACGGTTTTCTCAGGGCCGTAGCAAGAGCATATGAGTTTCGAAACTGCTTGCAGCTATTACTTTGATACCTGGGACGGTATTAGGTGGACACATCGATCACCACGTGTTCCTCTGCACAACTGCCAACAAGCAAGCGATAAAGCGCTCATCTTTAGCGTCCACAGAGTAGTATCGTGCTCAACCAAGGAGGGATACGAAACTATGGGCAGGTATCACAATCCGTAAGTAAGACGCCTGTGCATTTTACATACTATGTGTTGCGTTTCAGTGCACTGTTCTCCAAAATTAAGTAAGCTTCGCTTACATGGACAGATATTAACACTATCAACAATGTACTTGGCCTACTTATACTTACATTCTTTGATGTAGATAAAGCATACGTTGGTATTTGTGACATGCGTGTGCGAATACATCGGCAACTGTGTCTTATCATAACCTGATCTAATTTAGACTAACCTTTCCATTTGTTTGCAGTTATTTGACATTGAATAAGCAATCTATGTATTTTTACTTGTATTACATCGATCTTATAAATGTGTTTTACACAAGAATTTGCGTATTGAAAACTGCACATGCAAGGCATTAATGTTCATCCAACTGCTCAGGGTGCCTTTTGTTCAGCTTTGTAATATTTAGGCAGAACAATCAGTTCCGAAGACAGTTTGGAGGATTATTCTTCTATTACTTTATGAATACTTAGAGAAACTTTAGATAACGTTAGTTTGAGACGACGAGCGAAAAGAGAACTAGATGAAAGCAGGAGCCAACGTTTCGACAAGTGGGCTTGTCTTCTTCAAGGCGACATATGCTTTGTCGCATATGCATCTTGCATATGCCACAAGTCCAGAAGACGTTGGCTCCTGCTTTCCCCTTGTTCTCGTTTTGCTCATCGTCTTGAATTCCATCTCCCGGCTTCCCCCTGTTTTCTTTGGAATTTGAGGTAATTTACAGCCAGAAATAATGACTGAGTTGCGAGGCCGAATTATATGCATCGGTAAATTTGGCTTGCAAAATATGTTTCAGAAACGAGGGACTTTGCGAGTTCTCATGCCATCTCGATTTGCGACAAGAATGGTTGCAGCTACGGTATTCTTTGGCGTTGCCAACATATCTCAGTGACACGTTAAGCCTAAGTAACGATAGCTGTGGTTGAGACCGGTTATGTTACCCGGCTGTCATTATAATGCACACGCACATGGCAGTTTTCTTTATGTATGTGCCTGAGGTCGAGATAGCTGTGTTTCACAGTCGAGACGGGCAACATTTCGCAAAATTATGGTAAGAGTATTCGTACAAAGGGCTTTCACATATTCCTGAAGGGCGTGCCACTATGTTCATTACAATTAATAAGACTGGAAAAGCTGCTGTGTGATCATTAGTTATGAATCAACAAGGGTTGGCGCTCATGTGATTAAGGGGTGGCAGTACTCGAAAACATTTCTCTTTAAGATGGACAAACTTCGTACAGGCGGGAACTTATCGAAGCTTGCAGTGCCAGAACTCAAAATTAAAATTGATTGCAACCTTTTCTTTATGTCATATGATATTCGTTCCTACTGATGCCAGCTAGCAATTTACAATAACTGTGTTGGCATAACGCACAAGTCAATTTTTATTTCTTTATTTATGCATCTTCTTTATTTTCGTTTTTTTCTTCCTAAATATCACCATATGTTATTACTACAGAACACGCTAACGCTCCACTATGTCCTTTCTTGAACTGCCTTTTGAGGCTTCTGTTGCGTTTATAGGTGATTCTTTGGAACGCAACCTACACCAGCTGATTTCATGTGGCCTGCTAACGGCTCCTGCCGAGGAAAAAGTGGTTTCCGCTAGTAACGACTTCATAACCATAAACTCTTCCATGCCCCCTACATTATGCCAACACGAGCATATCGCAGCGAAGAGAAACACAGAACGCATTCGCAAGGTTTCACGCGTCGTTAGCGTCCTGATGTTGTGCTCGGTGAGCTCTATGATGAGATGATCCCGTATATGGTTTCTGCCATTTCGCTCCTCCTAGATGCCGTTATATTTGCACAGCACTCGCAGCCACCATAAACTTTCCTTGAGGTTTAGTGCCAAAACTCGCTGGGTTTCACACAGGCAGACCGACTCAACATTCAGCTCCCCGGAATAGAGAGGAATATTTGCCCATATAAAGTCTAAGCAAAAATTACACGAACGAATAAAACATCAAGGCCGTATGGTCCCGGTCGTATTCCTTGAGCGTGGTGTAAAAGCACGCAGCAAATATTAAATAATGTGTTGCATGCCCAAGAATACACGGCGGGTCTGCTCCAAAATGAAAGCGTTTTACTCTTTTGTACAAGTTTCGTGCTTTGCGGGCGCTGATTATACTTGACGTCTTTGCTTACATTGGCGTTTCTTTCTTCTTTTTTTTTGCGTTGCACTTGCCTCGTCGTTCAGCGCGTGTCGCTCCAGTTTATGCACTCGAGTTTTACGAGCTACAGTAAGAGTGCCTCAAGTATTTCGCGTAGTATAAAGGAAACGCCGCACGGAGTTCGTTATATAGTTGCGAAATTTTCTTTCTTTTCGCCAAGAATGACGAAGCTAGAAATTTGCCAGCTACAAGAGTTGCAAGAAAATGCCCTACATATCGCGAATGCCACGGAAAAAAAAAGAAAGATTTTGTATGAATTATATAGTATGGCAGAAAGACGCCCACTTTTCTCTTGCACCAGGTGAGGCCGTAAAGAAGGCAGCGGCTGCATCTAGCTACCATTTAGATGTGTACAAGTGAGAGCTCATAGCGGCCGTTAAAGCCACTTCCATGCTCGTTCTTGTTTCATGAACTATATGGACTCATTTTATTTCTTTTTAATATATTTGTTATCTGGCCTCCCGCGGCACCAGAGGAAATGTCACATGTAGTTTAGCGTATGCATCGCTCACTGCGTGCGCAGATCTGACAGCTCGAGCGAGGAGAAAACTGCTCTCGAACGGAACGAGAAATAGTCAGTTGGAGGAGGGGGGGTTCTGAGAATGCATTTAGAGGCGGATTGTTGAGGACTGGACCAGGCGCTGTTTAGAGAACATTTAGACAGCTACAAGGACCTCCATTTTTTTCCTGCTGCCAAAAAGAAAAATAATTTTTGCGGCGTCCAAAAAGTGAACGAAAGGACGCATGCGGCAATAAAAATAGAAATAAGAGAACACATAGGAGTCAGCAGGAGGTAGGCCCTCGGCGAAGGCTCGCTCTTGGTAACTTCACGGGCCGAACATTCGATAGGTGATTCTTTGTTGTTTCGCCTGCTTAGGGCTCTCTTCTGTTTCCAGTCATTCCAGGCTTTCTGGTCGGATGCCGGTGTTTTCGCGATCTCTTGTGACCTCTATATTGTTCTTTTCATCTGTATGTTGCTTTCTCTACCGTTTGTTTTGTGCGTCTTAAACTTCGTTTGTCTAAAAGTCACTGCAATGAGTCCTCGCAGTACACATCCGAATAAAAAAATACTTGCGTTTGTTATCTTTTTTAGTTTATATTTCATTACCCTGCGCATTGATATACTGTAACAAACTTGTCGAAATCTCGTTGGTTAAGGGTAAAGTAAAAGCTTAGGGCTGTGCGCGTAACATCTTATGTCTCTCACGTGTCTCTTCGATATTGTGCCACGTTCTCACGTACAATGCCACTGATCACAAAACGCGCCCGTCATGTGCGAAATGCACCGCTTTAAATAATACCACTGACGTTAGGCAGCCTTGTGCAAAGACACTGCGAGGAAGATGACATTGGAATGCCAAGTACTGATGATATTTCTTCTGCCGGGAAATATGACTGGTCCCGCATTTAGCGAAACGATTACAACAATATCTTCAGCTCGCGATATCTAATATACTCGAACCATAAGAAACAATACTATGGTATAGTAAGTAGTACGTTATTGTATGTGCACAATACACATGCACAACGTTCGGAACGTTCGATACACAGTGAAACATTTTACACCCTCAAGGCCACGTCTGGTTTGTCTTATGGTAACAAACCAACACTCCGAAAAATGGGTATAGCGATTAACCCACTTAAGAAACAGGGCGTGCTCGAACCGGAAGCTAAATAGAAAAGTAACTGCTTTTTTTAAGTGCGTCGTACGTTCCATATTTTTATGTACATTACTAAGTATACATAATAAAACCATATAATTTGTCTTGATAGGCTGCCAGCGATGAATTTAAACCCATATTTACACGTGGGAGTAATAATAATAATAATTTATTTCAGCCTCAAGAAAATCAGACAGCAAAGCTGCAGAAAAAGCTGTTTTAAACAGCTTCACTCGGCCGCAGCAAGACACTCTATCCACTATACCAAAACTTGCGACACGAAAGCCTGCATGATGCTGGTTGGTAGGTTGGTTGGTTGGATGGTTCGTTGGTTACTGTGTTTATTACCGGCGGTGATAGACCTGGCAGTCTGGGTCGGCAACTGCACCTACTGTTGTTTTGCAGCTTTTGCGCTTCCCAAGCTCTGTCATAAATGGCCTGAAACTCAAGAAGGTTGCATAATGTTGCGATCCAATTTTCGCTTTTGTGTCGGAGCACAGTGCCATGACAACTATTTTCCGCTGAGTGGTGGCAGAGCGGGGTAGAAGCCTGTCGCCTTCCTTCCTTCTCTTTATATATATATATATATATATATATATATATATATATATATATATATATATATATATATATATATATATATATATATATATATATATATATATATATATATATATTTCTTGAGGAAAGCTATACCCCCGTTGAAGCATTTGAAGAAAGTAACAATTATGAAACCAGCAAATGACGTTTTCGCACATTCGTATGGTCCTGCAGCAAAAAACACAGCCATTGCGGGTCAGTACACCCGCACTTTGTTAGGATGCACCAAGTAAGGATTTACTGACCGTCTTTTGGATCTCACAAAAGTTGCAGTGACTTCGAACAAAGAACAAGAGAAACGTGCTTTAGGCAGCTATATATGGTATGTCTATATATGCTCTGTATGTCACATGCTATGTATGCTAGCATGTGACCCCTGTGTTTTGGATTCCACTGACTGCGTGTTTATAGCCATCTTGCACTTCTCACGGCCATCCCCTGCGGACGCTACGGAATATACGCATGTTTGTACTCACTGGCTACATTTTTTTGTATACTTCAGTGAAGTACGCGCTTTGGTATTCATGACGCCATACTTTTTTTTTAATATGCTCGACCACTACAGAAAAAATGTAAGCGTTGAGCTCTGGGTGTTTGCCATCCCACTCGCGATGAAGGCCGGACTCCGACCGCAACGTCGCAATTAATGTGTCTTTTTGTTTGTCTACATGCATGTATATATATATATATATATATATATATATACTCGAGACATACTGACAGGCAGAGAGAGAATACTTGTGCATTGTCATTACTTCACGAGACGCAGAAAGGCAGAAAATTGCTTCAATGATAGCTATTATTGCCATTGACAGACCTGATTATCACCCACACATAATGAACACTTAGAATCCAGTGCTGCCAAAAGTTGTTGAAGCGTTCCGCTGAAGTTCGGCAAAAAAATGTCACCAAAATGTCTACTGAAACGGGCAAGTGCATTTTAAGTAACGTAGGCGGTTTCGAACATTATATTACAAGCGAACCTGAAGTAGATGATATAGCTAGAAGTTTCACACTGTTCTAATGTCGGTGCCGGTGACCGATAAACTGTGCATTTACGAGAAGGGGTTGTAGTGCATTTATTTATTTATTTATTTATTTATTTACTTATTTATTTATTTATTTATATTGATATCCCAACTGGGGATTTTAGGAGTATTAGTTATAAAACAAAACTGATTAAAACTTCCCAAAAATATGTAACAGGCAGTAATACCGACACAAGTCATAACATACAAAAAACAAAAGTAACAGAATTTCAGGATGCTAGTTTACAAATCAGAATTATGATGAGATGTGCTGTTTAACGGCGCAAGGGCCAATTGTGGCCAGAAAGCGCCAAAACAGGGATTATTAATGCTGTGAGATGGTGATATGTAAGGTTGTTCATGTAGCATGACAGTAAATGGGCCCAAAATAACCACAAGATGTCTAAACACTATGCAATAAAAGTATGGGCATGTACACAGTGGGGCGTTAACTGCTTAGGAGTTGACAGTATTCGGCGATAAACAAGATGAGAACAGTGCCTATGAATAGTCATGCTGTAGTCTCAGTTGGTGTCTGTTTATGCAAGGCTGGAGCATGCAAATTAGAGTCAACACTTCCTTGACAAACTTCATCACTAGTTGGAGTTCCCCAAGTTGACTACTCTCGGTAAGAAGCTATACTTTAAGCAATTAACGCGTCTGCGCAGGGGAGTTACTGTTATAGGATGCCTGTTCTGGTATCATATTCGGATGAGAAGGAGATTAATTTTGATCTGTGTGTTTTATAGAGCCCAATAATTAGCTGGTAAAAAAATACGATGAAAACTCAGAGACAGAGTAGGTAAATTAGCCTTGGCCAAAATAGCTGTTATTAAAGAGCGTCTAAAAGTATCATATGAAAAGCGGACAGTGCCTTTCTTTGTGTGTTTTGTCTATTTTGTCTATATCAGTTTCAATGAAAGGAACCCACATTGCAGCAGCATAGCAGCCAATTCTACTAGTGGTAAGACAACAGTTTCATAGGCTGCGAGCTGAACAGGAGTGGTTGATATATTTATGATCTTTTTGAGAGAAAGAACAGTTGTTCGCTTAGTTTAGTTGTAAAGTGGTCAATGTGCTTTCCCCAATTAAGGGTGTCATTGATGCAATGCCATAATTACTTAAAGTGAGTTGTTTCAGTAAGAAGTAGAATATTTACAGAATAGCTAAATTTAAAAGGTTTCGTCTTTGAGTAATCGTCATCAGCATATTTTTGACAATGATTAGCATTTGCCAGAATGGAAACCATTCAATATTATTGTGGAAGTCCTGATTTACCTTGTGTTGGTCATAAGAACTTTTAATCTTCAGTAAGTAACACAACAATTAGCCTACAATTAAATTTGAGCTGCAATATCTGCTACTATGCCAATAATGAATATGAAAAATAAAAACGGCTCAAGCACGAATCCCTGTCGGAAGCCAGAGTCTATTGAAAGTCGTTCTCAAAGTGCTCTTTGCAGACAACATATGGCTGCCTGATATTTAAGTAGGCTTACAACCATTCTATCGATGGTATATGTGATTCTGGGGGACTTCATTTTATAATAAATTAACGTTTTGTGAGAAGCGTTGCGAAATGCTTTGCTGAAATGCATCAAACTTTTGTCAGCTGGTTTACTATCATTAATTGCTAATGGAAAATTATGAACAATTTTAGTTGACTGAGTAGATGTAGAATAATTTTTTTTAAATCCGCGTTGTGTATCTTACTAACGTATTTACATGATGGAGGATGACAGCTTAAATTTTGCATTTACATACAGATTGCAAGATTCTAAGTACAGCCCATTCAAAAGAACACTAACAACCTTGATTTCCTAACAAGAAAAGCCACTACGTCTACATTATTCCTCAATTTTTGTGCTTTATGACGTTCGCGACAGAAGAAATAAATTTCTTGTCGTATGTTCTTAACACGGCGATGACAGTTACTCCAGCTTTACACAGGCCAAATACTACGTTTCCGCTCTTTATCTATCGAAGGGCCCCGCGAAATACTGATTGATCTGAAAGCTGTAAGAAATGGAAGCGATATGTTCAACTTCACGTGAACTAGCTCAGGCGCTCCGATATTTGCACCTTTCTATACAGGTGGCCTGTCTTAGTCACCTGCTTTGTTTTCAACCTTAACATGAAGTATATTGAAACTGGTTTTGGTATACAAAGCTATTGTTATGCTTGCGATCCACAAATTTAATGCATTTATAGTAACCGTAGACTCCGCAGCATTTTAGCCCATTCAAATTAGCCTTGAAAAGAATTATAAAAAAACCTTTTTGTTCACACAACATCAAGTCTGTGATTGACCATCGTGCTGTGAACTACAATCCCAATGTGAACACTCCCAATAGGAAGTCAACCGTTGCTTTCACACGGCCGTGGAACCTATGCGTCGTACAGCCAGCCTGAGCAGTTTACGTGCAGCTAGTAAATATGCAACTGTGTTCCGCCATTTTTGAAGCAACTTTCCTAACTTCAAAGCCACTGAAATGTCGCCAATTGTTTATTCAAGTCGTCGACAAACAAGGCGGTCGCTAAATAGAAAACTTTCTCGTTAAACCAACAAGGAAGCCGCTAAATCTAGCGAGAAGATTGCTAAAATGGTAACTAATTATTGCATACCGCTAAATTATGTAACGCAAAGCTGATTTCGTGTTTTCGTATATATGGTTAAGGTAGACAGCCCCAACAAGAGATTATGCATATGGCAGAAGGTACATCTTGTTTCGGACCGCCCTGCTGCAGCCTTACCTGCAATGCAGGTTTGCAGGCGGTTCTCACCACAAAAACCACACCATGCTTAGTGCGGCCTGCCATATGCCAACTACTTTAGCGCATGGCGGCGAGGCCCGAAAGACAATTCTCGCTGCCTAAGCACGGAATACGTACTAAAGACAGCACACTTATCTGTGTGCTAGTCTAAGCGACAACTTTGTTTCAGCTGTTATTGTGTTAGCTTTTCCAGTGCGGAGCCAGCAGTGGCCGCGTTCGAAGGTGGTGAGGCAAATGGCCTACTCTGACCCCCCCCCTTCACCCCCACACATTCTTGACAGTGGAGGGGTAAGTGTCCGCAATGCTCCCCGGTAGATGCGCCTATGTTGAAGCAGTAACTGAGCCTGGAAACGTTAGTGTAGCTGCTGCAAAATAAGAAAAAGAATCCTCGCAAAGTAATAAATGTACTTAATTGGAACAATGTTTTCTTTTATAGTTGCCATGATGTAAATAACTTATTTTCCGGAAAGTAGTGTTTTTCTGTAGTTAGGCTGGTTGATTTCATAAGAAATCCCCTAAAATATTGCATCTTGCTTCTTGCATGGCAGAAAGAAGCTGTATTGCTTACGCTTGAAACCCGTCCTTACGCCCCTTGTAGCTCCAGATTTCCACATAGATCGACGCGCTAATTTGTCTAAGAACACTTCTTTAGAATGTGCACTAAACATACTGCGCATAGGGTATATACGGTGCATATGCACATCCAGCATTTAGGGTGTTAAAAGGGTGCAACAATGGGGATAGATTTAAAGACAGCCATTCAGTACCGTTATGTGTGCAAGTGTTACATATTTAGTTTGCTTTCATCCGCTTTTAGGGTTTTATTAGTATACATGGATGCTCCATTTTTGAAATGGTAGCAGGAATGACAAAATAAATGCCCTTTTAGCACTCCGAAGGGCATTACAGTTTTCAACTGAACCACATATTCTTTTTTCTCACATGCCAAAGCATGATGCATATTTCAGCCTCATGTTAAGAACATATATGAAGGATAAGGACATTTTCAAAGTATGTTAACGTTGCCTCAGAAATGCGCAATGAGTGCTTCTGCATTTCGTACTGATTGTTTGTATCAATTTGGGTTCACATATATGTAATAAATAGTAACTCAAAGCTGCTCCAATATAGTGTTCTTAATTTAAAGTAGGGTGTCGTGGTAAGTAAGCTGTGCCGCACAAAATGATGCAATTCATGCTTCCTGTCGATACATTCCGTAGCCAGAAAAAAAAAACGTAAACTGCTCCTGCGCAAAAAGATTAACTAAATGAAGTAATGGAAAGAAAATGTTAACTGACGTTTACTCAAACAAAACTTTTTCAGCCTAATAGAGAATACAATGTTTGTTACGCATGCATGTCAACCTAGGCATCGAGAGGCGTAGTCAACCTGCTTCTTCACCCTGTTAAATAATATTATATATTCAGCTATAGTAAAATTACATTCAGATAGGCATTGTATATAAGAGGTAGTTTCGATATAAGAGGAAAACCTCCTGTTATATTTATTTGTTAATTTGTCATACTAACAAAGAGAACCTCTCCCCCTTCCTCAGTGCCGTGGCTCTTTTTCCTCGGCAAAGGAAGCAACCCAACATAGCTAAGGGCCAGTTATGCTTATGGCACATTTGACTGGTTGTTATCTGTCGCTCTAGAACACTCTGGTAGTGGGATTTACGTTTGGCTGGTTGAGATAGAGAGCAAGGAACACATTCGCATGGTTTATTAAGAGTGCCAGCCTCCCACTCAGACCACTCGGGTGCGCTCTCACTTTCGCTTTGGGGGCACAATCGAGATTTTTCAGAATCTGACGTGTTTTCAGAATGACGTGTCTTCTCCGATTGCCCTAGGAGAAGCTGAATGTTCGGTAAGGGCAAGCTTTGTTTACTACTAATTTCGGTAGGGCCCCGCATCGCTGTACCCGAGTAGGAGTGCCATAGAAAGCAGTGAAATGTACCGTAATTTGGGACCCCTTTCTGTATACAAGTGTACTTCTCCTAACTTACTTATCTAGCACCAGTTTCCACTCATCCGAGATGTCTGATGACCCAAGATCGTACTAAATATTGCAAGTTATACATAAACAGCCCACTGGTGTACGCCATTTTTTCAGGAATACGTTGTCTCAGATGTCCAACTGTGCAAAAAGAAATAAAATACACAGCAATAACAAAAGATCGAAAAGGACAGAAAGAAGAACTTAAGAAGTGTGAAGGAGGGCACCAAGATAGTGTAGGCACTAGTCGATTTTGATTTCCTTTAGTTCTAAATATTAAGAAAATACCTAAGGGAAGGGAAGGCCCTATGCCAACAAAATCTATTGTGCGTTCTTTTCAAAAAAGGTGATTTTCAGACTGCAAATTGTAATGTAGAAATAAAAGCCAACTGAGTTTATAAATTTGGATTCCTTATTACTAATAGAAGTCGGCAATTTTTCGACATTATAACAAGATATGTATGTGTTGGCAAGGGGCACCTGACACTTCGGCCTGTTCGTATGTTTCATTCATGATTAAAGAATAAGTTACAGAAAAATACAGGGAACGGCAGGAATGTGTTCACTGGTCTTCGTTATAAAAGAGCAGGCGTTTCGCATCGCTTTTCAACAGTGCAAGAGAGATCGGGCTATCGGGGTTTTAACCAGAACGCATATTTCACGAAGACATGTTGGTATTGGTGCCTTGCAAGCAAAAGTTCGACGAACTGCAGAGATAGTTGCGCGAAAACGCATATATAGCCAACCGCAGGAATCGTCTGAGCACAGGGTTTTCAAAAATGTTAGCACAGAATTTTAATGACTTCGCGACGCAGCTTGCAATTACGGCGAATAATGGGGTGACCGGGCTAAGAAGTGTCCGTAGCACGCTTTGCTGGGGGGGGGGGGGGGGGGGGGGGGGGTTAGCGGTGTAGGGTGCCTGGGCAACATCGTGTGCTAAAGGAATCTCAAGCTGCTTTTGCAAATTCTTACGACCCCCCTTTTTATCCAAAAACCGTTCAGTATTCTCGCCAGTTCCTTTACGCACCAGCAGGGCCATTTTTCTGTCTGTGGCGAAATTGTATCTCACAAAGCAGTAAAAAGCTTATAACAATACCCTGAAACAAGCTAAACAGTCTTCCGAAAACCCGCCTTCCAAAAACGAACAAAACAAGCATCGCATGCAGTCTTTACCGACTTCACACTCATAAACCTGGAAAACCCACTGCTTTATATCTGGGGGCGTTGCTGTAGCAAACAAAGAAGTGCTTCTGCTTCCCATTGAGTGCTTCATGACTACAGCAGTGGCTAGATTACGTCAAATGTAATGTCTGATAAAACTGAAAATTTCAGTTTCGCTTACAGCCCTCGCACTATATTTGACCGTCTTACAAAATCTAAAATTCAGTATAAAATGCCTTTGCCTTCGCTTACAGATAACCTAATCTCTAAAGCAATTTGCAGTGGATAGCTGACAACAATTCCCTTGGCCGTGGACGAACATGCGGAGAGGAATTTTTTAGAGCTGACGGCAGCGGGTCAGAAGAATGCAGGTGTGGCCACCATTACAAATCCTCCAGTGACAATTTCGACACCGAAGGGGCGAGTATTACTTCGAGGCTTAACATGTGTGCAACTGTACCTCCCATACTAATTACACGTTTTCGCCACAGGTGTTCGCAGGTAGTGACATTTGTCGTCAGAATATGAACCATACCGGCAAACACTGGGATTTCAACTGCGTTATAACAAGGTCCACGAAATTCATCGTGATTACAGTGGTTCAGATTGTTGCTAATTTTACCCTACTTTACCGTGAACTAAGCACAATGGGAAGAACAGAGGAACGCAAGTTTTCAAGGGTGATTGTAGAATAACCAACATGGATTCAGTCACTGATGAGGACTACAATTTCGTTTTCTGTGTACTTTGCGTAATATTTTTTTTACACTATGAACTCCTTCATTGCGAACGAATTCTGTGAGATAAGGCGTACTCACTTTATCAACATAATGAATCGGTTCAAGTTCTATAGAGGTTTTTGTGCAAATCACCTCAGTATTGAAGTATTTGAATGCCGATTTAGCGGTAGGCGCGAGAGAAATTCGTTAGCATTACGTCGCACCTCGTGGAGGTCCCGGATGTGTGATTTAAATCGCTTTCAACACATAGAAAAGTGCTTTTCAAGACCTCACCTGACAGGCGCCCTGCTTCTAAATCACAGTGCCTGTGCCGCATAGTGCCATTCTAACCCTTGATATTAATTATTTGATGAGCTGGTCATAACTTCTGCAAGAAATCATAATACCAAATGGAACAATTAAGATAGTTACGCGAATTAAGTTTTTAAATAACTAGATTGTAGTACATATTTCATTTTGCCAAGTGTAGCTTGTGAGCAAGCAAGGCATATTTAATTGAAAAGAACTCTCAGGGCAGCACAATTTATTTATTTCAAAATACTGCAGGCAGCAATGCTGCCCTAGCAGGAGAGGGTTACATCAAGGACAATGACAAAAATTTCACAAAGGAATCTACATTTGCACAATCAACAACAGACGCTGGCAGACAATTCCACTCTTCAATTGTGAGCGCTTACTCTGGGGAAATTAGCGTTATCGCAAAGCAAGTCTATCGAGAAAGCTGAAATTTATTTGGAGAATGGTGTTAGCCATAATTCCCGAGATGGGTCACCCGAGCCACACCTATTCTATCTTCGTTTCCCCACCAGCAACAGAAAACACCTAAACACTGTTGTCCGCGAGATGTAGAAAAGATTTGCTTTTTTAGTAATGCGAGAAAGAGTGGAGAATGGGGTCAATCTACACACTGTGTGCGACGAAGCTTGAGTAAAAGCAGCCTACTCGGGGTGCTACTGCTACGGCTTCGATGAAGTGACCGTTGCGAAAAATGATCAATAATAGACGTACTCTAAGTGGGTACGACGGGATTATAAATAAATACTTACTTTGTTGGCGAATATCGTACCGAACTTCTGTGGCACAAGCGCAACCTTGTATCATTTGGGTGGTGCAACATGGCAGCGCGCGTTGCGTGTTGCAGTGCATTCGCTTGTGACATAGGCAGGCGGAGGTGCAGTGATCACGTGACTGCCATGCTCGGGGTACAACGGGCAAACACTTGGCAGCCATTTCTTATGTTGCGGTAATCGTACAATCTATTTAGATTGATTCGTCATGGGCTGCTTAGAGAGATATGGAGAAAGAAAAAAAAGGGAAAGGCAGGCAGGTTAACCAGAGGGGAATGTCTGATTTTCTACCCTACGCTTGGGAGAAATGCGAGGGCGAGGTAAGGTGACACTAAAGTGGAGAAAGAAAAAGAAATGGAGCACAGATACGCAATCACAGTCGGTCACTGTCACCAGATACTATCACGGTGCATCACAGCAGCGCTTGTAGCACCGTAAACATCAGTTCAGGCTACAGCCACTTGTCCTAGTCTGTTGTTTTTAAAAGCTGCTATAGTGACCTCGTCGCCCTCCGCTTCTATGGTCTGTGATGTCGCAATCCTGAAATAATTTCCTCAGTTAAAGCCTTTGGTAAATGCGCGCTATCGCGATTGCTAGTGATCGTCTCTGTGAACTGGGTTTGTAGTGAACTGTATACATTTTCACGTGAATAAACATAACATCAGTCTTGCGGTTATTACGGCAAAAACAACTTGCCGCAGGTGCGGAACAATTCCCCACCTGCGGCAAGTTGTTCGTTCATCCACTTTTATTTCCAATGATGTATCGTTTCTTTATTTCATTTCTATCAAGTAATTTCCCCTATGTTGTCCTTGGCGTCAGTGTTTCTTGGCTTTTTATGATACGACTAATGAAAATCGGGCCCCTTGCTTAACCCCCTTTCTTCTCGTTTAATACTAAAAGGTGAGCTTTATATGTCACTGATAGAAATGTAGCTTAAGCGGTGTCATTTAGTAGATCAAGAATATACTCACACACAATATATATATATATATATATATATATATATATATATATATATATATATATATATATATATATATATATATATATATATATATATATATATATATATATAGAGAGAGAGAGAGAGAGAGAGAGAGAGAGAGAGAGAGAAAGAGAGAGAGATTGGGTACATTGGTACAGAACGATCGTAACGAAAAACGAGTGGTTTAATGGAGTCATCCGTTAAAAGCACACCTTGACTTCTTGATGGTGATTGGCGAATAAACTGAGAAACAAAAACAGCCACTCCATATATTTTTATCTGTACTACGCTTAAAGATAATAAAAAGGTAATGATGCAGAAACAACGCAAAATATCCTTTAGGCAATAACAGTTGCTTGCTTGCCGAAAATTGATGATTTTCTCCTGTTGACAGTGAAACGATGAGAATTCATCACTCGTCACCATAACTGGCATATTAATTCTACTAAGTGCTACAATATTATACAAAGAAATGTCTAGAAATATTGTGCTGAAAATACACTAAGGTGGGGTAAATAATACGACTTGTCACCTGAATGAAAAAAGCGAAGTGTTGCTTCTGAGTGCAAGTTTCTCGCTAATCTTCCACATTAGAAATCATTTGTGGTTGTTCGTAAGATGTAGGAAGTTATACTGAAAGCATGACATACCACTTGTTTGTCTGTAATAGAAAAGCATATTTTCGTAGGCTAAAGGGAAACGTGGAAGGAGAAGAGCAGGCAAACGGAAAAGTTGAAGGCGAGGACTGAAACTATGTACGTTATACTAAATCGCAAGCTTTTAATATGTCATTAATATAAATTTAGCCTAAGCAGTATAAAAGCGGCTTCATTTAGTAGCCCAGCGGTACACACCCACACACACTATATATATAGAACCCGCCGTGGTTGCTCAGTGGCTATGGTGTTGGGCTGCTGAGCACGAGGTCGCGGGATCGAATCCGGGCCACGGCGGCCGCATTTCAAAGAGGGCGAAATGCGAAATCACCAGTGTGCTTAGATTGAGGTGCACGTTAAAGAGCCCTAGGTGGTCGAAATTTCCGGAGTCCTCCAGTACCGCTTGCCTCATAATCAAAGCGGTTTTGGCACGTAAAACTTCATAATATATATATATATATATATATATATATATGTATATATATATATATATATATATATATATATATATATATATATATATATATATATATATATATATATATATATATATATATATATATATATATATATATATATATATATATATATATATATATATATATATATATAGAGAGAGAGAGAGAGAGAGAGAGAGCGATTGGGTAGATTTCTATAAAGGTATCGTAAAAAAAAAACGAATAGATTAGACGGAGGCATTATTCGTCGAAAGCACGCCTTGTCTTCTTGGTGATCATTCGCGTAAACACTGGTATCTAAAAACAGCCATTCTACATATTGTTACGTGAAGCTGAAGCCGAATACTATTTACAATTTATTTGCAGGTAAGTTCACGGAGGCCAAAATGGTGACGCTATATCAAACCGGCACACACGTCGTCTTCGTCCGCCTCAGTGCAGCCACACTGTGGCGGCTGTTCCGTAGCAATATTTTTATAAGTACCGAGCTTAAATATAACCAAAAGATAATAATATATAAACAATGCAATATATTCTTTAGGAAATATTTGCTCGCTTCGACCGTCACCGGTGACCGAGCTCACGCCGCGTCCTCGCGCTTCTTTTCACTTCCTGAACACGTGTGATAAGGTGGCCCGTGTGAGCTCAATTCCTCTGCACCTTGCGCACTAACGGTAAGGATTGGTGAAGACGGAGAGCAAGCAACATGCTCTTGATATGCGTTGTGCGTAGGCTCGCATGCGTCTATAACTTCCAAAGAATTGATGTTAGCGCACAGAGCACCGTTTCGGAATAAGAAACATCGCTCAGTGTGAAATGACGACCTTGGAAAGCCAGAAAAATAGCTGTGGGCTGCGTTCGGCGAGTGACATGGAATATGCATGATGAAGAGTGATGTGTATTATTACGGCGTAGGTGAAAGAGAAAATAACTCCACCGAGAAGACCACCGATGATAAACGGTCGGTCGTACACATTTTCCCAAAGGCAGACGTGGTGCGGGAGTGCATATGCATATTCTCTTTAAAAGTATTAAATAAAATAAAAGCAATAAATAAAAGGTGACGGTGAAGAATATCCCACTCCTCAAGTCACCACCAGCATCTCTCTAAATAATCAGCGAGGCTGTGGCCATTTCATAGAGCTCCGTGTACAGCCATACGCGCGTTCCCCAGCGGTGTATGCGGCCGGATCACGTGGCATAGCCTGCGATGCATGACATTTGAGCACTGCTAGTGTGCGTGCGTACGTGTGTGTGTGTGTGTGTGTGCGTGCGTGTGTGTGTGTGTATGTTTGTGTTTGTGTGTGTGTTTGTGTGTGTGTGCGCGTGCGTGTGTTTCATTACTTACAAGGCCGTAAAGTTCTGTAGTGCCGGGCAAAAAAAAGTGAGATTAAGGCTGATTACTCTAGACGCGATCACGACCAGAGAGTCAGACAGGGGCATTATACGCTTAGTAATTCTATCTTTTTTTCCGTGCACGGAGGTAAAGTTACAGAGAAGAAAAAATATGCAGATCCAACGCGCATGTTGCAGTGAGTGCGAAGAGAAGCGTTTCTGAAGAGGTTTATTAAATAGGACAGAAACAGACATATGGTGCCCCCAACTTAATTTAATTTCCAAGAATGCGCAAGTATGCTGCATTCATTATTCTCCCATAGCAGAAGTATTCTGTAATATGACTTCGCAGTAGCATGCACGCAGCTGTGTTCCTGACTGCGTCTTGCAGTATAGGGAATGAGAGCGTGCCTGGCTTGACGGCAAGGCAGGGATAGCTTCATCACGTGACTCGCATGATCCACGCGACGACGGATTACACTTTCTCTCTGTTCGAACCAGTTGTGAAGAAAACATTTTCGCGATTGGCCATGTTTTATCACACCATCTCTGGTTACTCAATCTTCGGTTGTATTCCGGTCGACTTGTTGCATTATACTGTATTCACAGTCGGTTCACATCACTTTGCGAGAAACCGAACGGGCAGACACACCAAACACCCAAAAGAAGGTACAGAACGCTTGATTTTACTTAAAATTACGCAATGGAAGGCTTATATATATTTATTTTTATCCTTTTGCCGCAAGGTTAGTTGAGTAGCGTGTGTTGTCTCATAACTAACTCAGCAAAAAAAGACAAGAAAGAAACACATTAGCTGACAGAACTGCAAGGGCAGTTCAGAAAGTTGTAGGAACAGGTTTGTTATACATGGGCTGCCCTTTGTTAAGACGGGGGAGGGCAATGCAACAGTCGCAAAAGTCAGTGAAGTCACCGGCGGTTCCTTAAAGTGGCTAAGCTTTAAAAGGCACACGATGCTACGAGCTGTTAGTGTTGTTGATTCTGAAGGTTACTTTAAGTCAACTGATGTTCTTTAGACGCCAGGAGATAACTTTTATAATAGGTGCATTATAAGAACGTAGGCTTACACAGGCAAGTAATATGTTTTTGCATAATAACAAGGGTCGAGATTGCTAGACGCTCTAACCTCCGCGCATACTAAAGGAATATCGTGAAAGTTGCATGGTTTTCTTCTTGAATCTAACAGTACACCTACGAATAGGCGCTCAAACTCTAAGAAAAAATTTCTCTGTATTCCGCTAAAATGCAACCAAGCATCAATATTTGTTACAGCTACGTCCTTGAGTTGTTAACGACATGCTACATTCCCACCTGGCTCCATACCAGCAGCCTGCCCTGCAGCAAAGCTGCTTAGCACCGAGCTGCAAAGTTCTGTTTAGAATGTCTATAAGATTCTCAAAATACAACTCAGAAACTCAGTTCAACCCGTCTGGGAGTAAATCGTTATCGTCCGCTTAGACGTGGCCAAACAATAATCGTCGACCGTCAACGGTGACGGAGCTCATCCTGTGGCCACGCGCTCCTTTTCGCTTCCTGAACGCGTGCGATAAGGTCGTCCGTGCGAGCTCAATGCCTCTGCACGTACTGTACTCAGATGCAAAGTGAGCGAGCGCTCATTAGCATTTTGTTGCGAAATGACCAACGTCTCTGCATCACTGGCTGTCCAAGATTAGGCAAAGTTATATGCCAGTGAAAGGCGGGGGTTGATTCAGACGGAGTGGGATTGAGAAAGAAGCAACTTCTAGACGTATGTATTACCCTAAGCCGGGAAGCGGTAGAGAAATGAGCGAGACGGAAGTAATTGGAACCAAGGCAAGCAATGTTATGAGGAACCAGGCTGCCAGCAAACCCTTCCTCATTCAATGTGAGCGCTGATAAAGCCTAAGTGCGACATTCTTAGTTTGGCTTGGCAACTTGCGATAAGCCAAAGTCCCTATTGCTTTGACTGCAACATGCTAATGGACGCACGCGGTAATGCGCGCCCCGTCACTTCTAGATTTTCGGCTTTCGTTAAGCAGTTTGATGTTGATGTTCTCCGCAGTTCGGTCTTTCCCTCTCATTTTCTCTCCCTTTTCTTTGCTTGCATCTTATGCACGCCTACTAAACATTCTCGGCGTTCACTAATAATATGTACATATTTTCCGGCGACAGCAGGTAGGAGCTCGAAATTACGTTTCTCTTTTCGGTCCGCCCGTCTACTCTGTTAGGCTGACGACAACATTTTTAGGACATTGACGATGCTCCACACAGGCTCTGGGAGAAAATGCGGCACGGCATCTAGAAGGCCAGAACGAGTATCACTATAGTGAACGACGATTTCGTTATCTGGGCATCGCATAGGAATTGTCCGTGACATGAGGGTGACATAACTGCGTGCAATTCTTCATTGTCATGCTCGTGAAAACCAGGTAGGTGGCACAAAGAAGGCGTACACGACAATTATGAGCACATTCTTCAAGCATGGCGCATACCCACAATAGAGGATGCGCCGGCAATGAGATGGTTGGTGAAAGACAGCGTCGAAAGCATCGACAAGGTTCTTGACAAAAGCGATGACGCAGGGACAAGAGCACATTCTTTACAAAATGCATCACAACATTCAAAGCCGCCAAAGTGTCGCATATGCAAACACTGCTAATGCACAGAAGGCATGAAATCATTTAAATCTCCTAGGCAGCACAGCGTTATTTTGCTTGAGGCATCAGTTGCAGTAAAGGTTTTGACCTCAGAGTTGATTCATTCCAAAGCAGCAACTTTAAAGCAAGACATCGAGCCCAAAAAGCACGCAGCATTTATCACAGAGACTGCATCTTTATCTACGGCCTAAATATTGATTTATACAAAAAGAGAAAAAAAAAAAGACTTGGTTTAATAGTTGTTTAATAGTTCAGTTTCAATGTCATTTCGAATGATATGCTGCAGTCACGCTACGCAGTAGCTACTTGTACGTTGTCCTACTGAGTAATAAAAAAATAGAAACTATAATGTTTCACACCAAACAAACGAAAATAAACGTGACGCGCCAAGATTATAGGAATCAACTATTTGTAAAGAGTCAAATGATGAACAACCTCAACAAGAACCTCAAAAGAAGCATTAATTTTTGTCGAACAAGTGCGTCCGAGTGGTTCGATAAAGGTGTGCCTTTTCACTGAATAGATATAGCTCACATTAACACAGGGAGTCTGTAAGCGGTAAGGTCTCGCCAAGCGTTTAATTACAAAACATGCATTACTGCGTCAGCCAAAAATTAAGTTTACTATCGCAAATAACAAACCAGAACTTATTTATCTATCACATAATTGCATTACTGGTCTAACCCTGATAATTAATATTTATTTGCTTTTAAAATTCAAACTTTAAATTTATTAGTTCTTATACGATCGTAGCACTAGCCCCTAGAAAGCGCGTTATTACCGCTTTGTTTGAGGTCCAGTTCTCAATAGCGGGTGAACACAATTATTTGAGGAAGAACCAGGCAGCTGTAAATGAGATTGGGTTGGTCACTGTTGGGGCAAATGAGTGCAGAGCCAAAGGAGTCACTAAGGTGTGCTGCCCTTTTTTTAAACTTCGCTGAGACGTCTGAAATGTTTTCACCCTTTACATTACCTGAGGAGTACAGTGCTGTTGGAGTGAAATAGAGAAAAAATTGTGCCGAACCCGGCATGTAAGAAAACGTTAACAAAACTTCCTGTATACCTTGCAGGTGACATATGAATGCTGTGTTTTATCACCGCGCTATGCTACACGGCGAATGTTCACATAAATTATGTAAGTATCCATGTTAATCTGACAGAATCACAAAAGTAGTACACATTGGTGACAGAAGTTGTCTCTGCTAAACTCAAGGAAGGCTCCTAAATGATCGTCTCGCTAAGCATAAAGCAATACTTGTTTTTAGGAACACCCTTGACTCGAGTGCATTTTTCCAGACTGATCAGTGTCACAATAATGATCCCCAGCTTTCGTCATCTTCAATTCAAATCCAAACTCTCTTCCACTCACCTTCTCATCATCATTGTCTTGGAGCAAACAAACCCGACCTATGCCATGTAATTATTGAAAAGCATTCGCTCTGTCGAATGATCCATTGCCATCTAATAACTTTTGCTTACAGGAACCAATTCTATTACTTTATTGCCGGCCAGCTGCCTCTGTTGAACAGTGTATAAGGACTGGCGATATCTTATTTGTTCTTTCTTAGTCCTACAAGTTAAAACTTTCAGTCTTAATTTATGTATAACCTATATTTTTTTATGTAGGTGCATATCTTAGTGGCCTCCTTGGCATTTAAGCTGTGCCAGTCTGCGTGAGGGGGGCCAATGAGCCACTGGCAGGTGACAGAACATTGGGAATAACGGGATATTGATGCGAAAAAGTAATATAATTTCAAGTATGATTGAGCCATAACAGTGATAGTTGTCCAGACAACATCATTTCTGTGCAACAATTTTACAATTAGGTTGAATAGTTCTATATACTGAGTACGCAAAATGTGGAAAATATTAATCATTTTAAAACTTGTGCATACACAAGTTAGACGTAGAAACGATGGTGGATATATGGAGAACTTTAGATAGAGCATACCTACAAGTTAACCGAACGCATCTTAGTTGAATATCCGGAACGGGAACATAGTCATGAACACATTTAAACTACGTTATCAAGAATGATATTTTGAAAGTTATAAGGTGCACGAGGGAGGTAGCTATGACGCTTGTTCAGTAATCTAGTTATCAAGCAAGCTAATTACTGATAAAAAATGACATAGTAGGTTGAGGACGAATGCGCCATTCTTGTGGTCTTCGAGTGCATACATTAAGAGTCCGTTTTGTAATTTCTGTACCGTTTTTGAAGCACTTGCTCAAGTTCCATGTAAAAAGAACTTGGGCCCTATAACGTAAAACTATACCAATATGTTTTTATTCTAATCTCCTGACCTCAACTTTGCGTAACCGCCGACGCAAGCACCGGGCGGTCACCCGCAGGGTCGTCTCAACAGAACAATCAAACGCTCTCCTCCTTCACAGGAAGTAACTTTTGCTTGCTTGAAAAAAAAAACGAATAACATTGCCTACACTGAGCAGCTTGTCTTATCTAATTGGCTGACAAGAGGCGAGGAGCACTCTCAAGTGGAGAGGGATTTGATAGGGCCGAGCCACTGCACTGAAGGTCGATAAGCAGATGAACAAGGCGCAGCCGGCGTCTGCGGTTGGTCCGCTTTCCCTTACTTAGCTTGTGGTGGCTGGTCGAAAATCGCAGTGGCATGCAACGGAAGCCTTAGAATGATGCTAAAACGGATCCTCAGCCAAGAAAAGTTGGCACAGTGAGGTCGTAAACGTGCCGAAAGTGCTCGAAAAAATTACATGGCTACGCAAGAAGTTTTATTATACGCAAGTCAACCCATGCTCTCCGGCAGGTGCGAGTAGCCAGCGCGTGAGCGATCGGCGGCAGCCATCTTTTATTCCTTTCGGAATGGGGCAGCCTGCGGCTATTCAGAACAAAATTCAGTTTTGTTCGGCATAGTAATGTATCTTTAATGCGTAAACGTCACTTTTACGTGGTGAGTTTTTGCGGTTTTGTGACGTTGCGTGACAGGCAGGTGAAGTGGGTACAGCCCGAAAACTTTTGACCAATAGCCGGGGGATAATGGCGAAAAGGTGTCGAATCAGAAATAACTATTTTTCTTTTTTCGGTGAAGTCATGCATAATCAGTGTGTACACGCCACATCAGACGGGGAGCTATCGCGGTTTTCGTGACGCCGCGTCACAGGAAGTAGAGTGGGGGTGGTCCAAAAACGTTTTTCACCAATCGCGGACGGCTGATTGAAGAATTGAAACAGAAAAGTTTGGAATAGTTTTACGTTATAGCGCCCCTAGTCTTAAGAGTATCGCTTATATCTTTGTCATTGTACTACCCGCATGCCTTAAGTTGTTGTTCTTGCTTTTGTAAAGCAAAAAACACTCGATCATGCAGGCGCCACCTACAGAGATGGCACCATTGCCGCGCTACGCATGACGCAGTAGGAGCTAAATATAGCCTGTCGCACGGCGGTCAGAGAGGGATAGCTCGGCAGAACGTTTGTTCATTCGAGCGGGTGTGGCCACGTTTGAGAGAGCTAACTCAACCATAACGGGCATATTCCATCAAACTCAAAGCTGTGCTCGTCAGTAGTTGAAGGTTTTGCAAATCCGCAATTCGCTAGCAAACTTTTCATGGTTGTTCGGCTATAGCACGCGAGGTTCCACACGCAAGGTCTAGAAATTGAGCTCGGGCAATCAAACAGAGTTATGACAGTGCACCCATTACCTTTGGCCACGGCGAGCGTGCTGCGAATGAGGAGCAAGCGTGATAGCAAGATTACACCGTAGGAACATCATTTGCTGCACAATACTTAAAGCATGTAAGCTTAACTTATCCTTTCAAAGTGCGCATAAATGTCACTTGTGCATTTACTGCATCATTTCTGTGCCGTAGTGTCCATATGCGCTCCGAAGCCCGCATTAGACGTTTTACGTCGTACTCCACTGCGGCTGCGTTCCCGATGCAGCCTATCCGATGATTTTGTTTAAACTGCTGAAAAGTTCTATTTGAAAAGAGGAGTGCATATGAGGGGCCATATGCTTGGAAATGTCCTACTGCTACAACCCTGTGTTGTTGTAGTCAGTTGTAGGGTTCATGTTGAATTTCATCTCTGTTGAGCTTTTTTTTTTTGCTGACAACACGAAAAGAAAAAAAATACTACGGGAGGTAGAGAAAGCTAATACCACAGTAGCTTGACGAGGTTCCTTTCCCTGCTTGGCATGGGCAACGGACAGTCATGTGAGAAGTGTTAGAGACAAGTGAAAAAATGCATATATATATATATATATATATGTATATATATATATATATATATATATATATATATATATATATATATACATATATATATATATATATATATATATATATATATATATATATATATATATATATATATATATATATATATATATATAAAGTACATACGTATCGCTAAAACAAGCGAACACGAAGTTATGATGACAAAACTCCCCACAAGAACGACAGCACAGCAGATAATTACAAAATGTAAACGCTGCAGCTTAAAGTTTGTAGTTATCAAAACACAAAGTAATTGCAAGAACACTGGAGGCGGAGCATGTACTACAAAACACAAAAAAAATAAAAAAAGCTATAGCTCATTCATCAAACGAAACAGTTCGCGTCGGATGACGAACAATTTCAAAACCATGTTTTCTTGGGTAAGATACTTCTTCCAGTTTTGTTTGGTAATATTGTTTGTAGAAAATGTAGGTAATCAGGAATATGATGGCGCAGCATGTAAAGGCCGTGGTTAGTACGGGAAAAGGTATTAACACGTAATTTCTGTTTCGGGTTGAGTACGTGGCTTTTAATGGCCTTCTCAAGGTGCATAAGTTAAGGAAATCGGTGTTGGTACTTCGTAAACCATGTTTCTACTTCATAAAAAGATAAAATTCGTGAGAATACTGTACAAGGGGTACATTAAACGAGGCTAAAAATTCTCTTGTACGAGCGTCATGTGGGGCATTGGCTAATGACGAATGGTTTCTTTCTGCAATGTGTGCCATTTGTCAATGTTAGTCTGAGATGTGTCCATGCAGTCAAGGCTGCAGTAATTAATATAAGGTGCTAAGATTACGTTAATAAGCGTCAATTTAATTTTAGTCTCAAGCATCTGTAAATCCACATAGCATGCCACAAGCTCTTGTCAAATTTCCTGCCACGCGTTCAACATGTGTATTCCAGCTTAGGTGCTGACTAGAAGTCACTGCCAACCTCTTTGCCTCTTTTACAACTTCTGTTTGTTCGGAACCGAGTTTTATGGTGGTATCTTGACTAATAACCTTACGTATAGCCATAAATATTGGGGCCTTTGTTCTGGCAACGTTAATTTCTAAGCTATTTTTTGTGTCTATTGAAACAATTCTGCTGGTGTAACATTTGGGGAGTGTATGAGCTCATCAATACTAGTCGACTGAACATAAAGGCTTGTGTCGCTCTGCGTAAATGATGTAAAAGCAAGTTTGATACCGTTTATTATATCATTTATTTAAATATTAAACAGAACTGGTCCCAGTACACTGCCCTGTGGTACACCTGAGGTAATATTTAAGACAGAACAATGAGATTCATTAATTAAAACGCATTGTTTACGATGTCGTAAATACGACTTATGAAGCTCATTAGAAACTCGGTGAAACACATAGTATTCTAATTCTGTAGATAAAATGATATGGTGAATCCTTTGAATGCTTTAGAGGAATCAGTTAGGATACCTAGGGTCAGTTTATTGTCTTCAAACGCTCTAAATATTCATTCTTTTTGTGTTAACAAGGCTAACTCAGTAGATATGCTTCGATGGAACTCAAACTGCTGTTGTAATATCACGTGCTTACCGCAGAAATGAGTAATTCTCTTGCATATAATCGTCTCCAATCCCTTGGAAAGAACAGGTAACGCAGATATGGGTCAGTAATTTGAAAAATTATTTCTATCGCCTGGTTTATGTATAATTCCCCTCTAGCACATTATAAGGCCTCTGGCAAGGTACCAGTCGCTAAAGAAGTATTGAAAATGTCGCGGAAAGCAGGCGTCATTAAATCTAGAATGAATTTTATTGGTTTAATTACAAGATCATAGATGTCCCGAGCTTTACTGTTTTTTAATGACATTAACGTGGAGTAAATTTCATCACAAGGTATCGGTTCAAAAAATGCAGCTCGAGAGTTAGGTGCACCAAATTTTTTTAAAATTTCAGTACTCTCAAATATAGCGACTCCGGAGGCAAGAGTGGTGAAGTATTTCTTAAACCCGTCTGCAAAGTCCTGCCTTCTAGTGTTTTATCATTCACTTTTTGTTAATGTATTTGGCTGTTCCGTGTTCCAGAGTATAGTAATTTGTTAAGTTCGCGCCATAACACATCAATCTGAATAGTTGAGCGATTGAATAATTTCTCAAAATATGTTTTTTTAGTTGACGCAAATAGCTCTCTGAAAAAATTTTTGTACTTTTTGAAAGCAGAGAGATCATCCTACTTCCTTGTTTTGATATACTTTGTGTATAAGCATTCCTTACTTGCAATAATTTTGAAGCATTTATCGGTCATCCAAGGCATGCGTAACTTTTTTTTAATCTTTCACGGTCTTTAACCTAGAAGTGGTGTCATAACATGACCTAAAAAGTAACAAAAAAGTTTCATGCGCTAGTTGAGCAGTAGTGCACTCAAACAATGAGCTCTAGTTTAGTGTGTATTTCGCTTCGAAATGCTTCAAGGGTCCTAGAAATAATATTTTTCAGAGTATAGAACTCAAGCCCGTGTATGTTTCGTTTAGTAATTACATTATTTTTCAATATAATCTAAATAGAAAAGTGATCACACCAAACTGTAATTATCCCTGCCCGAATTAACACAGTCGCTCACGTTATTTGTCACAAATTAACCTAAAAGGATTTCTAAGTGATAGGAGATTCGTGTAAGGCTCAGGTATTACGTTTCTTCAAGAAAATTAATCAAGCAAGATTTGAAGTTTGCGCGAGGCTGCTGTGTTATTTATTAGATTATTATTGCAGTCGCCACATATTATGGCACGCAACTTACTTGAAACAGTAAAATTTAACACCCTCTCTAAACAGGTAAAACCGGTTTGGGTTCCCGTTGGCTGTGCGGTAAATGACAGAAAATAATTTATTTTTGCTTAGGGTCATTAAAACCTCATAATCGGTGTTAATTTCCGAAAAGTCAGGTTGCACAGCACATGTCAATTGCTTTGATATTAACTGTAGTACGCCGCCACCACGGCGTTCGGTATTACTCAAGAAAAAAAAAAAGAAACTCTCGTTTCCTGGAGGATTCAAAACGTCAGCTATACATGAGTGCAGTCTTTCAGTGATTATAATGACTTGAAACTTGAAATGTAATTCAGCAAGAACCATAATCAAACAAACCTTCTTCTTTCGCACACTTTGGGCATTGTAGTCCATAACGCTGAGATGACTCTTGCGAATAGGACAGCTTATATCCCGAGGCGCAGACATAAAAAATTACCAGACAAGTTCAAACGAGCGAGCCGTATTGTCCCTAGTGGGAGGCTGCTGCATAGCCTATTTTTTCCCCATCCAATTCACAATCGATTTGAATCATCCTCGACGTTTCCGCTTTCCGCGCGTACTCTTTACGGTTCTTCATCCTGTGCGAAACACCAGTTTCTCTCTCTTTCCGATTGTCACGCCTAGCAACTTTTTTCATTTTTGGGCACAAATGTTCATTAATAAAAACTTGCTGTTTCTCAGAAAATCCCAGTTTATCTGCTCCGAACCTTATTTTTAGCCCTTTTTTCAAAAACAGCGTCGCGTTTTGCACTGTTCTTGAATTCTACCACAATGTTCGAGTTACTACCAGACTACTGTTGGAGCCCCTCTTCGGCAGCTTTGCCATTATCATTTTTCTGCTGAACAGAACTGTTCCTCATAGGAACCCAATGGCAGATTTCAACATCTTGTTTATGTTATAGGCTCCCCAAGTGCACCCCGAAGCTTGCCAAGAATGTCGATAAGGTTTTAGTTTTGGCACTGAGGAATTCCTTCAATCTCAATGTTTTTTTTCCTCGAATACGGATCCTGCGCTGTGATCCGCATTGAGTTCTCGTTTGCCAAGTTCTTGAGCTGTGCAAGTTCAAGACTAATCTCTTCGTCTGCTGCTTTCAGCGCGGCGTTCTCTTTCTTCAAATGAGCACACTCTTGTCCAAAGTCATCAACGTCATCGTTCGCGTGCTCTAGGATGGCCTTCAGCTCCCTGATTTCTTTACGCATCTCACGCTGAAAATCAGCCATCTCACTTTCTATGGCACAAAACAAAGCATTACAGGTGTAAAAAAGTTGCACAAGAATTGGCAGCAGAAGCAACGGGAAGGAAGTTTGCAGAAATAGTAACTGCAACACAGTTGAAAACTTCCAAAGAATAAAAGGAGTAGAAAATAAGCGTCTGCTCCTTCCGTCACCTGCGCTCACTAGTGACTGCCGAGGGAGCTGCACTGACCATTTCACAGGAACAGGTGAAGGCGATGGTCACGTGCTTAAGCACACGATCTCTTACACAACGGTCTGCACAGTCGCCTCCATCGGGCATGTATCCTCAAGTTTCCGGCTGCCTCGCTCTTGGTAGAAGGTGATGCTTGCCATCGTGCACCTGTGAAATAAGTAGACGGTGCAATAGTTTGTTAACGCAAATAACGGGCCTTCTTTTCAGGATCCGGTAACCTGTTAATATTCATTTTTTAATTGTTTCCCACCCCAATGTACGGTAGTGCAGATGGGAAGTGCAACAATACTGAAATATTTCAAGCCTAACTTTAATGGGAAAAATGTGACGACACCAAG
The DNA here is from genome assembly GCF_038994185.2 of Dermacentor albipictus. Lineage (NCBI taxonomy): Eukaryota > Metazoa > Arthropoda > Arachnida > Ixodida > Ixodidae > Dermacentor > Dermacentor albipictus. The sequence goes on from NC_091823.1 coordinate 97,855,103, forward strand.
GAAGTATACAGACGCCTTTCGACGAATTTTCTCATGGATAGTCATTATGTAAGCCAACATGATGCCCTTTGTTTCACGAGTAATACGCCAAATGTGTTGGTGTAAGAAAGAAACGGGTGAAGGCCAAATTTTTCTAACACCATTCGAATGCGAATTGTGACTCGAATACCAAATCGCTTATCAGATAGCCATTTAAAACATGAGTATTTATTTCTGAAACTGAGATGCCAAGCCTGTGCGAACTAAGAAAAAGAAAGCCAGCCGACTTCAGCGATGGGTTCGGCTCTAAGTTCATTTACTGCGTCATCAACATTAATTAACAGCAAAGATCATTATCTAATTGATGCGAAATCATCAAATGGTCCATTGAGTGAAAAATACGGCTTGTGTAGCAGCGAAATAGCACCTAAATTCCGATTGGCTGCAATGCCATGTCATGTGCGTACCTCAACAGATCACGGCCGGCGAAGGGATAGATCTGCTGAGGCGCCAGGTGTTGGGTGAATGGAGAGCTCATCGCTGCTGCGCCTCGTCACCCTCGCTCTCGCAAGCCTGTGTTACCCGCGCGTTCCTTGTCAGCGCAACCTCTCGCCTGCGTTCTAACTTCGGCTGGATAATCACTATAAAGAAATTATCCATGTACGCCCCCTTTTGCCCTTTGACGCTGCTTTCATGACCACGAGAACAAAGAATCGCACGCAAGCACACTGCCGTTTGGACGAGAACAATGTTTATGTGATGCACATAGCCTAATTCATGTCCAGTATTGCATTGCATTTTGCTGCTTCAGAAATACATGTGCAGATATAGTGCGAACTCGGGCCGATTGGCACATGTTGCATAATACAGCGCAAGACACAGGTCATAAGGAGGAGGCCGACAAAACGCTTCGTCTGTCTCCGTATAATGTCGTGTCTCTTGCGCTGTCATTCTTTTTTTTTTATCTGCAACTTCCGCACATGCCACTGTTCTCAGAGTCTGTATGCAGCCCATAGCTTTCCCCTAATTGCCAAGTGCTGTAGCGCAGCCTTCAGTGGCTACCACGTTCGGCTCCCACATGCATGCTTCACTGCCATAGGCGCTTAAATGCCAGCCGTGGAAAACTTTTATTCTTTGTTCCCGCAATGTGGTGAGACCGACTCTGGGAATGACGTGGTGACCTAAAGACACCAAGAAACAACCAGTCTGTGCCGTCGATCACGTCGTCGCCAGCGTCACAGAATGAACGGAAGAAACAGAAGGTCAAGACAAAGCCATGTTCGAGTTTTTAATTGCTGTCACAGTTAAAATAAAAGAGGAACGCTTACTTTCAGAGACACGGAATCAGTTTTATGCACAAAATTAATAATTGCGATTCAACACTGCGCAAATAGCCTCTAAAGGCTTTATAGCGTTGTTGCAAACAAGCTTTTCAACGAATGGTTACAATATGGAATAGAGCATTAGAAATACCATCAATAAAAGGTTAGCGAAGAAAAATGGCAAGTTGCAGCAAAAGAAAAATACCTACTGTTGATGTAATTTTGTGCCGTAAACACATGAAGAAAGGTCGTTTTGCAAATGAAGCATCTCGTTTCGTAATATAAGAAGGCATGAATTCTACACGAGTAGTGACCCCCCAAAAATAAGTAACAGACTAAGAGCATGGTATTGAAAATACTCTGTTAGACGAAATACTGTCAAGTTGTTATGTAGGATTCGACAGTGAAATCGAAAGAAAATACCTTGTATTATTTATTTTATTTCTGCATTTCTTTGAAAACTTTTTTTTCCTTCACGCCTCATAAATCGTGATACATACCTTGCTTACTAGACGTGCAGTATCAAGATCTTAGCAATCGCTTGTTGTGAAATATTTTGCTAGTTTTATATAATTCAATATCCCGAACATTTTCGAAAATAACAACGATTAGTTAGTCTGTCTTATTTAGCTTGAATCGAAAGGTACCGTATCTGTCCATGCCTAGCGTAAAGCTTTAGCGCACACGCCTGCACATCCGTCCTTAAGATGATCAAGTCCTGATTTTTCGTTTTTATTGTTACCTGTCGTTTGAAACTCGCTCTGTAGTTACAACGTAAATTCTGAGAACGGTATTGTGCACCGGTGTTTAATCCTTCGTCATACTGAGCACCGTCGTTCTATGTTTAGAAGTTACTGTTCAAGATTGATATGTCAATTAATCGACTTAAAGTGGGCGACCTTCAAGTCCTTATGGCAGTACAGACATTCCTTGTTGTACATGTGCAGCAACTCGTCAACAGATTGTGTCTGAAACAAGCTGCTCACTATCATAAACAATAAAATTAGATGGGCCCACTTGTTCAAAGCATTGTTGTTTACTCGAACAAACTGGATCGCTAAAATTATTGTTATGTGATAGTATTCCTACCGCAAATGCCATTGGTTTTTGAGAGCAGTCTTGTTCGATTAGACATGACACAGTCTCACATCTGATCCCAATGCGGTAATGCACAGCTTTTCTATTCATTGCAACATAATTATTAGTAGTGTCGCATCTCTTGCTCCTTACGGGTTTTATGAAACCCATATTTAAATGTGTTTTTACCTTATAGGCTCAATTGCTATCCCGCTTGCGTATCTTTACAACGAGTAATTGCATCTTCCGAAATATAGTCATTATACCACTCTTTAGACAGCATCTAAGATCAGTCAATCATGACTATAAGCCTATCTTGCGGATGCCTTCGACACGAAGTAATTAACTTTATCGGTGCCCCAATTACAGGCAGCTGCACCTGCCATCTTTTTCGGTGTTTAGCAGCGCTGCGACTCAAATGCTGGCAGGAGTTGTTAATCCGCTCGCACCAAGTAACAAGCGAAGTCAAACAAGAGAAACACTTGTTGCGACGCCATGTCAAGGCGGACCCGGGCGTCACTTTGTTAACGGAGTCGACTGAAGGGCATGCAAAGGCCCTCGCAGCAAGTGTAGGGTATGTATCACGGACGGCGCCGCTTTGGTTCATTGATCATACGGGTAATTCAATAAGGCTGTCACGTACAGACCCGTAAGCACAAGCGAACCGTCGCATTGCTTGGTGCTAAGAGGAGACTCCATTAACTTTGGGTATTTTTATCTGCTTCCGCGTTTTCGCCGGTTCAGGAAAAGCCGCTAAGTTGATTAATGAGAGATGAGCTCGAGGCTATTAAGAAGACTTCCGAACAAGGAAGTGCGAGATGTTGTGCTGTGATAAAAAGAAACACCCTAATTAAAGGCTAAAGGATAACTTTGTCATCACTTAGCAGCCGAGTTGCCGAATGTTGTGAAACAGGCGTCTTTCTGGGCCACTTCTTTAAGGTTCATCAATTTTCTGCTTTCAATGGTGGGTGTAATAAATTATTACAACAGAAGTTGCTCTTAGTGCTGGATCTGCCATGTTCTTCATGTGGAACTTTGACTTTTCCTTGGTGGCAAAACAAATTGCAATGAGCTTCGAGCCTTTTTTCTAACAAGTAAAAAAAATTCGAAGGGTATTTTAAAATGCGACCCTTGGCGCAATGTACTGAAACAAAATTGTAAATGTAAATTGAAAATGATAAAAATTGTTCTGAAATGAAATCATGTAGAACGTTGCGTCATAATAGGGCTGCCTCCGAGGATATTGCTTCTTCCTTAGCTGAATCTATATTGATACAAAAATTACATATATTTGGAAAGAAATCTCAAGCCAACGTAAGTTTATTATATTTTACTTCATCGATAAGGGAAGGAACAACCGCATAAAAGCTCTTACGTGCAGCAGCTTCACGAGGTAGCTGCTCCCCAAGGTTTAACATACGTGTACAGCATAACCATGATATTGTAATGAATGCGGTCAATTCCGCTTGTAGATTCACAAAAGGAAGTCGCGAAAATTTACACCGATGCTTCTCTGGGAGCTGTGTAAGTGTGCGTAAGCGTTGCGTCACTTGGTCATCTCCACGCAGCCCGGTATCATTATCAATGTTATACAACTTGATCCGACTTGTATACACGCTTATCGACCCTCATCGCTCGTTATCAACTTCATGGGACTAGATCAGACCCTTATGAAGGCTTAGCGATTGTTATCAATACTATGAGACTTGATCCAAAACTTATCAACACTTATGCGATCCTTGTCAACACTTATCAACACTTACCTTCCAAATATTCCTAATAAGTATATCAGCGCCAATCAAGGCCTCCTTAACATTCAACCTTTTCTTCAACACCCCATGCTTGCGAGATCACAGAAGGGTTCTTTGCTTACATTCCTCATTTCCCGTTCTGCGCCCCAAAGATAATAGAAGAGGCTCAAAGATGATATTGTGCTTGTGGAGGTCAGGGTTGTCGTTTTCTTCTGGTGGCTTCATTCGTTAATTTTGTTACTGTTTTGTAGTTTCAGTATATAGGAACAGATGCATACTCTAAAGCCGAACCCTTGCGCATCCTCACATGTCCATCCGTCCGTCTGTCTTCTGCCTGCGTAGGTCTGCATCTGACGTCAAGCCATGAATTTCAGGCATCCTTACGATATTCCGATGTACTTTATCAAGCGTAACAAGAATCTTAAAAGAGCGGCGATGCAAAATAGTTCTGAAGGGAAGTAGGTAATGTTTACAATAAAGCTCTGGAGCTCTGAAACGCATGAGCTAGGGCGTGTGCCTTTCTGGTAAGGCTTGCCGAGGATACAAGCAAATGACTTCGACCAAGTGGCACCACCGGAATTTTGATGAGAATCGTCGGTGAGGACCAAACACACGACAAAAATGGTTGTGAAGAATCTGAAAGGTTGAAGCGTTACTTGAGGAAGCCAGCCTTTGAGGAAAACACAATGGTGGTGTTTCCCACGATGCCTTCTGTGGCCGTTAGATACCACGCGCTTGACATGAAGCATTCCTGCGTCTACTTGCGCGACGTGCCACCGATTCTTAATGATCTTCTCTATTCCTTTTTACTAGGTGCCCTTGCGATTCTAGTTTTCGTTTTATATGTCTTACGTCGCTTTGTCCTCAACGATGTGGAGGCAGCTGCATCCGGAAAATTATTGCTGCTGGTTTTGTTGTACGTCAAGTTCAGCGCAAGAGGAAGGATAAATCCCTTGTAGCAGCCCTGTCGTTTCAAATTCAAATAACTTTTGTGCCGTGTTGCATGTAGCGCTGTGGAATTTCATAAAATTTGCTCACCTGAGCACAATCGGACGTGGAATTATTGTTATTTGTTTTTCAAGCAAACATGCACATGAGGAGAAAAGGAAAGCTATAGGAGCAGGCTGGCAACTGCTACCAGAAGATGTACAATGCCTGCCTTTTTTTCAGAAAGGAAGAGAAAGACTCAAGGAAATGTAATTTAGCAAGGAAAGAGTGCAAAGCAAGATATCAAATGTCAAAGCGAAACCGGACAATCAAACACATCGTACGGGTCATGCACAGTGGGGTCAGTCACTGCTGCTCCCGCAACTAGAATAATGGTAGTGATAGAGTGATAATGTCTAAAGTCTTGTCATGTGAAAAAAATACGCTATAAGCCGGAACCTGAGTTAGTTTCTTCTGTAGAAGAATGTGGAGTGTATTAAGTTTGGTCCCGTCGAGACGCACAACCATTACCGTGCAGGCATTCGGTAAGTGTGTCATGCAACACAGGCTAGAGAGATGATACCAACGAGCGCTGCGTAATGAAAGGGGGCACTCCACAATCAGGCGCTCAATTGTCTCGCAGTAAGTGCAAGACGTAGACGGTGGACTTGTTGGTCATTTTCAATATAAACTACTCTACCATTACTTGCATGTCGTAGAGCAATAGCACGTTTGATACTGTTTCACATATTTTATTACCATTCCTCCCTTCAGAGTAACATCATTTCTCAGCCTCATTACCTGTCGAGGCGCATTGATCATCGCCATAATGTCGGACTTAAACAGGCAACACTAAAACTTTCAGTCAATCTTTTTTTCCCATATCATCACGGCAGGGGAACCACCTTCCCCGTTAAATTGTATCTATTGTCAACAACAAACTATTTCGGGAAGCATTTTCTAACATTGTATAACAAGGAATTATGAACATGTTATTTCATTTACTCGCCGTATTTGCAAATGACTAAGTGCGACACTGGTTAACATTGTACTAACAGGAATTATCAAGGAACTATTTTTGTTACATTATCTGTCGTAATTTACAAACATTAAGCTAGATATTACATAGTATTGTATAATTAGGAATTACTAATGCGCTACATTGTTTATTTTCCCTATTTAATTGTTATGCTTCCCATTTTCCCGCTCCCCTCTGTAAAGTCTTCGGGCCTTGATGGTATCAGAAATAAATAAATAAATAAATAAATAAATAAATAAATAAATAAACTGCGACGCCCCATCACGAGCGACCAAGGCACGCTCGTGCTGTTGACTTGAGCTTGTTTTCTCCGGCACCACGTGCCCCTATGGAGTCTGAAGTATCTACATCGTTGGCGACCGCAATCTTGGCTGTAGCGAAATGTGACCGTCCCCACCACTACACTCTAGACGAAGTAAAAAAAAGTCGAAGAACGCAACAAAACGGGCGAAGAGGCTAACAGCAAGTTCCACCATCGTCGTCAACTCTCCCAATCCACGGCGGGCGGCACGAGCATTAACACAAACGTTTCTTGCAGCGCAAAACTCGAAGGACCTCCGTGTGGTGTCAACGTGGACAAATGATTTCGCATGCACAACTTCCAAGAAGGGCTTAGGTGTGCTCAGATTTTTCCAGCAAACACTCGAAACGTATCTTGCTTCTCTATAGTATAGGCTGCCTACTGCTTGATCTTTCCGTCCACTTTAAATCCTGAAATGCCTACGTTACTTCTGGCTCTCACTGGGAGGATCTCTTCGCATTCTATTGGGATGTGCTGAGTGGTCTCCTGATTTTTGTTCTGTTCCGGCCGCTAAAACGCTGGCAGCGACACCTTGTGATACATATTTTAACCAGAGGGTCCAATAGACAAATGTTGCTTTGACCTATCTTACCCTTCGTAAGTGCTGATCGAAGGCGTTGATAATGAAATGAAAATTGCCATGGAGATCTTTTATAATTTTCATTCGGCGAGAAAGTTCCGCAGCACAAAAACTGTTCAAAAGCATTTTAATGGTACAAAGAGTCTCGAGGCATGGGAATATCAGCCTCGACGCTGCCGCCCATGACTTCGATAACTCGGTGACCTGCAAAGAGCTTACAGGTAAGCAAGAACTTGCGGTTGAAGCTTCTCCCCAAAAATATACCACTTTCCATTCTAATGAGTGTGTTGAACTTGACACGTTGACTATAAGCAAAGTTATGCGTATCAAGTTCATCAGTATATTTAAACGCAATTTCTTGACAACTATAAAAGCGATAATTTATGATGTCACCACTTTATGAGCCTTCTGCCAAACCACATGAAGGAACAGCGCAAACAATGATGACGCAAATAAAAGACCACATAGAGGTTCGAATCCAGGCAAAAGAGGCACGTCTATGCATTTACTGCACAATAGTCACGCTAAGCAGAATGTATGTAAATTCAAAATTAAGCAGCCCTGTGCAACGTCTGTTGATCAACCTTACTCTGACTCGACGAAAGCTAACAAGTTCTGCCGTCTCCTGCAAGAGCTGATATATCAGGTACCCGACACAGCCCACAAAGTGCTTCCAACAAAAATCTCAACAAGCTGCGTGATGTATGGATACATTGGAGCCAACCAGGCGTGTACTTCACCCTTCCCGTGTCAGAAGGAGATGCGACACCACCTGGCGAAAGATTGATCTTCTGCCTGGAGTAGGAAGTCGAATCCCATTTCTTAGTTGCTTTATTCACCTTGGTGGCTTTGTTCATTAGTTCACAGTCGCTCTTGTATTTTCTAGATTGATAGATGAACACTCACCTACAGCTCGCAATCTTGTTTTAACAAAATCTCTGCACGAAAGTGTAATGCAGTCGTCTTAAAGGGAAACCTACGCGCTTCCGTTATTCACCAATGACGTAAACCTTCTGAATATGCGCCGACTTCATGGTTTTTATTTACAAGGAAAGTCTTTTAATTCAACCCTCCCAGATCTTGGTGACAGCTCTTTGTTGTTGCATCTATACTGCTGTTACACCGAATAGTTGCCACACAGGATATAGCACTCTTATAACGTATTTCCTTACATGTAGCCCGATGCGTGCTAAGCCTAATGATTTCTTGGCGGGTTTACTCCATGACACAACAAACACTACCCATATATCTTCACTGCAACAAACATGCACCTCCTAGCGCATAATTCTTTTTTAATGCGAAGGCTTCTGCGTCTTACCTCCAGAGGTTTGTCTTGTCTGCTCGGTCAACTACTTGTGCAGTAGGGATGGCCACTTCGAGAGATAGTGCAAAACTAAACTGAGCTGACCGCGGAAATGGCGTAAGTGCAGTTGCGTGGCGGCGGCATCAGAGCCTTCCTGATTTGCTGGGCAGGCACGAAGTCCCATTTCTCCATAACTTGTTGCAAAAGGTGGACAGTTTTGCAGCACTGGCATAACCATTTCGCGAAAATCTTTTCTTCGCGTACTTTTCAAATTATGCATTGGATCTGCAGAATTTTTGGTCTTTATGGTTGTCGTGGTAGTGATCAACAACTGCCCGCACTTCATTCGCAACATTCTTTACAGGGTCAACATGTGAAAAGGAGGAGAGGCTCTCTCTGTCACTTTGTGTGTGTTTCTTTGTTCGTGTGCTTGTGTTACCAACCATGCGGCCATAGCTGCGGGTCGGAGGCCGGTACTCTAACGGCAGTATGGTTCGTACAACTAATGCTTGCTTTCTTTCTGCGAGGGAAGAGGGAGGGAAGTAAGAGGAGAGCGACGTAATGAGGGAGTCGGGTAAGACGCTTCCCATTCGGAAGCCGAGAGGAAATTCCCTGAGCTGGCTATTTCCTTAACGGCCATGCAATTACCCGCCTTACGTAGAAGATAGTGCGTCCTATTAGGCCCGCCATGAAGGAATGTTTGGCGGTGGCTTCTTTTCCGAGCCTTCCCTCCTGCTTTTAGCAGCCTTCCGTTAGCTTCGGCTCAGACTTGGTTGTAGTCATCTTGAAACGATTGTCTGATAGACCCCGACCAGACTTTCATTCTTTTCTTGTTTTAAGCGATTAGCTGTCTTGTTTATTTATTTTTGCGGGGGGGGGGGGGGAGGGTTCGTCCGTTCTTGTGGTTGGAGGTCGGTGATGTTTCGGTAGCCGGAGCACCGCCAATGCAAAGGCATACAATTAAAAGGGGCGTGATAACCCTCAATTGAGTTATGAAGTTGGTTCGTCGCCGATCGCCCAGAATAGGGTGCTTCACGTGAGTCAGGTGCAGTCGCCTGAGCTTTAGGGCGTCTAAAGTTGTACAGGTCTCCTGCCTCGCCGGCATTCGTGCCACCCAGGACACCAGACCAGTGACACCCGACATCGTATGCCAACATATCCCCAGAATGGACACTGAAAAATTGCCACCTAAGCTAATGTTTCTTAGCTTTATACATTTATGATTATTTTTCTGGCGACCGCAGCCTGCTCTTATACGTCGCGTTAATAGTAGCTGTAGTATAGCGGCCGGAAACGAAGACAAGCAGCTCCAAAGCTCGCGGAACGCACTGATCATTTGCACCTCAACGCTTCTCCATGTAAAACTCCCTGTGAATCAACTCTACCTTGTTCAGCTTTCCATTAGCCTTCCATTGCTCACGTGATTCAAGGGGCGGCCGCTTGTTTGATATTCATTTTTCCCGCAACGGTATGTAAAGCTAAATTTTTAGGCCAACCATGCCGCACTTCGCTAAGAATGGCTGTTGCTGCTATTTTCCCGAATAACACAGACAAAGGAGGGCATTCAAATAACTAACGAGTATAATTGTAGCCCCATGTTTGTAGCCCCATTGTAGCCCCCTACCAATTCCTGCTAATGTGCCATTCCACAGCTTTGTTCTCTATTGAATTACTCAACTAAACAACAAACGTTACGTGAACATACTCAGCGCAACAAAAATTCATTTTCAAGCACGCAATTCCTTAATTTCGGCGAAACTTCGTGTGTTTTAACCAGACTTTGACACGTCTCCTTGGTTTACTTCTTTCCGCGTAAGGCTGGCTATTTCTTGCATGCGTCGAAATCATGCGGCAGGGAAATGGCAGTAGCTGGTGTCACGTGGTAGTGACGGCGAAGAAAGAAGCAGTACGGTGGAATACAAAACTAGCTTTTATTGGGCGAACCTGTGCCCACAAAACAGGCTACACCTATAGCACAACGAAAGCGGCGAACACAGTCGGCGATCGTCGAAAATCTGATCAGCGGGTCAAGCGCGTCGGCTTTTATAGAGCAGTCGTCGAATGTTCCAGATTAATCGTTCGGACCCGTGTGCCTTCCACAAAGTTCTACACCATTCGCGTTACGCGATGAAATCAGATAACACAAGGTTCGGCGACAACAGACAGCCGGGTAGAAGCATCGATAACTTTCCAGAAACATCGGATACATTCAGGCGCGTCCCTCGCTGTGCGATTACAGTTGTCAAGCGGCGAAACGTGGTCGCCCGATAAAGATAAGTACACGTGTCAATACCCCCCTCTTAAAAAGCATCGACCCGATGCTACATACAAGCGAAATAAAAACACCCGTAGCAAAGAAAACAACAACAAAAAATAAAGAATTTCATCAGCGTCCGTAAAAGGGTTTAAGGCGCACCACGTGGACCACTTCAGATCGTGCGCGGCGCCGCTGTGAATGCGAAATTCCGTCTGGCACGACCTCATAGTCCAGAGCGCCAATACGTCGGATGACCTTGTAGGGTCCGAAATAGCGTCGGAGTAGTTTCTCACTGAGTCCTCGTCGGCGTATCGGTGTCCAAACCCAAACACGGTCGCCGGGCTGGTACTCAACAAAGCGTCGTCGGAGGTTGTAGTGTCGGCTGTCGGTCCTATGTTGGTTCTTGATCCGTAGGCGGGCGAGCTGTCGGGCTTCTTCGGCGCGCTGGAGGTAGCTAGCGACGTCAACATTCTCTTCGTCAGTGACGTGGGGCAGCATGGCGTCGAGCGTCGTCGTCGGGTTCCTGCCGTAAACCAGCTTAAACGGCGTGATCTGTGTTGTTTCTTGCACCGCCGTGTTGTAAGCAAATGTCACGTACGGCAGGACGGCATCCCAGGTCTTGTGTTCGACGTCGACGTACATCGCTAGCATGTCGGCGAGGGTCTTATTCAGCCGCTCCGTAAGACCATTCGTCTGCGGGTGGTAAGCCGTTGTCCTCCTGTGCCTTGTCTGACTGTATTTCAGAATGACTTGGGTGAGCTCCGCTGTAAAGGCCGTTCCTCGGTCGGTGATGAGGACTTCTGGGGCGCCATGTCGCAGCAGGATGTTTTCGACAAAGAATTTCGCCACTTCGGCTGCGCTACCTTTCGGCAGTGCTTTTGTTTCAGCGAAGCGGGTGAGGTAGTCCGTCGCCACGACGATCCACTTATTTCCGGTTATTGACGTCGTAAAGGGTCCCAGCAAGTCCATCCCGATCTGCTGGAATGGTCGGCAAGGAGGCTCGATTGGCTGTAGTAATCCGGCTGGCCTTGTCGGCGGTGTCTTGCGTCGCTGACAGTCTCGGCATGTTCTGACATAACGGGCGACGTCGGCGGTCAGGCGCGGCCAATAATACTTTTCTTGTATCCTCGATAGTGTCCGGGAAAATCCGAGGTGTCCAGCGGTCGGATCGTCATGTAGGGCATGCAATACTTCTGGACGAAGTCCTGACGGGACAACAAGCAGGTAATTGGCGCGGACTGGCGAGAAGTTCTTCTTCACGAGTAGACTGTCTTGAAGCGTGAAGGAAGATAATCCGCGCTTAAATGCCCTGGGGACAACGTCGGTGTGCCCTTCCAAATAATCGACGAGGCCTTTAAGTTCCGGGTCCGCTCGTTGTTGTTCGGCGAAGTCTTCCGCGCTTATTATTCCAAGGAAGGCGTCGTCATCCTCGGCATCTTGCGGTGGCGGGTCAATGGGGGCGCGGGATAGGCAATCGGCGTCTGAGTGTTTTCGTCCGGACTTGTATGTTACGGTGATGTCGTATTCTTGTAGTCTGAGGCTCCACCGTGCCAGCCGTCCTGAGGGATCCTTTAAATTCGCTAGCCAACACAAGGCGTGATGGTCGCTGACGACTTTGAATGGCCTGCCATATATGTAAGGGCGAAATTTCGCTGTAGCCCAAACGATGGCGAGGCATTCCTTTTCGGTTGTAGAATAATTGCCTTCCGCTTTTGACAACGACCGGCTAGCGTAAGCTATCACGTGTTCATGTCCATCTTTTCTCTGGACCAGGACGGCGCCGAGGCCTAGGCTACTGGCGTCAGTGTGGATTTCGGTATCGGCGTGATCGTCGAAGTGCGCAAGTACGGGCGGCGACTGCATGCGTCGTTTGAGTTCTTGAAATGCCTCGGCCTGCGGCGTTTCCCACTTGAACTCGACGTCGCATTTAGTTAGCTGCGTCAGCGGCTCAGCGATGCGTGAAAAGTTCTTGACAAATCGCCTGTAGTAGGCACACATGCCAAGAAATCTACGCACTGCCTTCTTGTCGATGGGCTGTGGGAACTTTGCTATGGCAGCTGTCTTCTGCGGGTCGGGGCGGACTCCAGATTTGCTGATGACGTGGCCTAAAAATAGAAGCTCCTCGTAAGCGAAGCGGCACTTTTCCGGCTTCAGAGTAAGTCCTGATGACCTGATGGCCTCTAGTACTGTTGCCAGCCGCCTAAGGTGAACGTCGAAATTTCCGGCGAAGACGACGACGTCATCCAAGTATACGAGACAGGTCTGCCACTTCAATCCTGCTAAAACCGTGTCCATCACGCGCTGGAACGTTGCAGGCGCCGAGCACAGTCCGAATGGCATAACCTTGAACTCGTAGAGGCCGTCTGGGGTGATGAAGGCGGTCTTTTCGCGATCTCTTTCGTCGACTTCTATTTGCCAATAGCCAGACTTTAGGTCCATGGACGAGAAGTATTTAGCGTTGCAGAGCCGATCTAATGCGTCGTCTATCCGTGGGAGGGGGTATACGTCCTTCTTCGTGATCTTGTTCAGACGACGATAATCGACGCAGAAACGTAGGGTTCCGTCCTTTTTCTTTACCAGAACAACAGGGGATGCCCACGGGCTTTTGGACGGCTGGATGATGTCGTCGCGCAGCATTTCGTCGACTTGTTCTCTTATAGCTTCACGTTCTCGCGCCGAAACTCGGTAAAGGCTCTGACGGAGTGGGCGAGCGCATTCCTCGGTGATTATGCGATGCTTGGCGACTGGTGTTTGTCGAATACGCGATGAGGTCGAAAAGCAGCCTTTGTATCGTCGGAGCAGACTTCTGAGCTGCTGTTGCTTAATCATAGGGAGATTTGGATTAATGTCGTAGTCTGGTTCGGGAGCCATGGTCGTCGGGGTAAATGCGGCGGAATCCGAGAGGACAAACGCATTACTTGTTTCCAGAATTTCCTCGATGTACGCGATCGTCGTGCCCTTGTTGATGTGCTTGAACTCCTGGCTGAAGTTTGTCAGCAACACTTCAGTTTTCCCTTCATGCAGTCGAGCGATCCCTCTTGCGACGCAAATTTCATGGTCTAGTAGTAGACGTTGGTCGCCTTCAATGACGCCTTCTACGTCAGCGGGTGTTTCGGTGCTGACCGAAATAACGATGCTGCAGCGAGGCGGGACGCTCACTTGATCTTCGAGCACACTCAAGGCGTGGTGACTATGAGGGCTCTCCGGCGGCATTGCTTTATCTTCCGACAGCGTTACTGACTTCGACTTCAGGTTGATGATTGCGCCGTGTTGGTCCAGGAAGTCCATACCGAGAATGACGTCTCGTGAACACTGTTGGAGGATAACGAAGGTGGCAGGGTAAGTCCGGTCATGAATGGTTATTCTTGCCGTGCAGATCCCAGTCGGCGTGATGAGGTGTCCTCCAGCGGTGCGAATCTGAGGGCCTTCCCATGCGGTCTTAACTTTCTTCAACTGGGCGGCGATGTGTCCACTCATTACGGAGTAATCGGCCCCTGTGTCGACTAAGGCAGTGACTTCGTGGCCGTCAAGAAGCACGTCGAGGTCGGTTGTTCTTTGTCTGGCATTGCAGTTAGGTCTTGGCGTTGGATCACGGCTGCGTCGTGTTGAACTGAGGTTGGAACGTCGCGTCGTCAAGTCGTCTTTCGTCGGTGTAGTTTTGGCTTCCAGACTTCGTCGGGACGGCGGCGTGTCGTTATGTCGTCGAGATGGTGTCTTCGTCGTCTTCGTCGGCGGCGGAGGATCTTCGTCTGTTCGACGAACAGCAACCGCACCTCCATCGGTTGCTGCTTTTAGTTTTCCGGGTATGGGCTCGCAGAGCGGCCCCGGGCTGGGCCAGTGTATGGACGGCGCTGCGGTGACAGGTAGCGGCCTGGTGACGGCGAACGGGACGGTCGTCGAGAGTTCCACTGAGTGGCGGCTAGGTAATCGGCAATGTCACGTGGGCGCTCCCCAAGCTGTGGACGCGGCGCGTTGACGGCGAATCCTCTCAGTCCCATGTCGCGGTATGGGCATCGGCGGTACACATGGCCGGCTTCTCCGCAGTGATAGCAGAGCGGGCGGTGGTCGGGGGCTCGCCAAATGTCCGTCTTCCTCGTATAGGTGCGCTGGGCGACGGGTGGGCGCGCTGGCGGCGGCGGCGGTGGACGACGGAATTGCGGTGTTGCAGGACCTTGGCGCGGTCGCGCAGGGGGGCCTTGACGGCGGGCGACGGCGGCGGCGTAGGTCATTGCTTCCGGCTGCGGTGGTTCTGGTTGCACCTCGGGAGCTCCAAGGGATCGGTGCACCTCTTCCTTCACGATGTCGGCGATAGATGCCACTTGAGGCTGCGACGAAGGCAGGACCTTGCGCAGTTCTTCTCGCACAATGGCCCTGATGGTCTCTTGAAGGTCGTCCGAACGTAGTCCTTGGATGGCATACTGCGGCGTGTGCCCCTGGCGGTTATATTGCCGGGTGCGCATCTCCAGAGTTTTCTCGATCGTCGATGCCTCTGCAGAAAACTCAGCCACAGTCTTCGGTGGGTTACGAATAAGTCCGGCGAAAAGGTCTTGCTTGACGCCGCGCATCAGGAAGCGAACTTTTTTCTCTTCCGACATTTCCGGGTCGGCGTGCCGGAAAAGACGGGCCATCTCCTCCGTGAAGATTGCGATCGTCTCGTTTGGCAGCTGCACTCTGGTTTCTAGTAGAGCTTGGGCTCGCTCTTTTCGCACGACGCTTGTAAACGTGTGCAAGAAGCCGCTTCGGAAAAGGTCCCACGTCGCTAAGGTGGCTTCCCGATTCTCGAACCACGTCCTGGCGGCGTCTTCCAATGCGAAATAGACATGCCGCAGCTTGTCGTCGCTGTCCCAACTGTTAAACTTAGCGACCCTCTCATACGTTTCGAGCCAGGTTTCCGGGTCCTCGAATGTTGATCCGCGGAACGTCGGAGGTTCCCTGGGCTGCTGCAGCACGATGGGGGATGCTGGGGCTGCCATCGGGGTTGCCTTGTCCACAATCTTCTTGGAATTCTCAGGTAGAAGTCCGTGCTCCGGGGGCAGCTGTTGAAGACGGCGGCTTGCTCGATGTTCCGGGACGGCGCTGGTGTTGTCTTTGCGGTCCGGGCTTGTATTACGGCTTGTCGGGGGCGTCCGGTACATGGACGTAAAGCACCTCCACCAGATGTCACGTGGTAGTGACGGCGAAGAAAGAAGCAGTACGGTGGAATACAAAACTAGCTTTTATTGGGCGAACCTGTGCCCACAAAACAGGCTACACCTATAGCACAACGAAAGCGGCGAACACAGTCGGCGATCGTCGAAAATCTGATCAGCGGGTCAAGCGCGTCGGCTTTTATAGAGCAGTCGTCGAATGTTCCAGATTAATCGTTCGGACCCGTGTGCCTTCCACAAAGTTCTACACCATTCGCGTTACGCGATGAAATCAGATAACACAAGGTTCGGCGACAACAGACAGCCGGGTAGAAGCATCGATAACTTTCCAGAAACATCGGATACATTCAGGCGCGTCCCTCGCTGTGCGATTACAGTTGTCAAGCGGCGAAACGTGGTCGCCCGATAAAGATAAGTACACGTGTCACTGGCTTGAAATGAAGTTTCAGAGAGCTCTGTGAAAGGTTCTCACCTGGCAAGCCATCGTAATCAGTGAGGCATGCATTGAGAGTAACCTTGTGGACATAGATCAAGGGAGCTATGAATGCGAATTGAGGTAGTCAAAATGGTACACGTCGGCACGTGGCTCTAAAGTTCTGTGTATTAGGACTTGAACAAAGTTTCTTTGTTATGTAGGATGATAAATAATTTGAAAGGCAGAAATTGCATATATTGACCAAAAAACTTGCTGGCACTCCCGTCATCGAGAGTAGATCTCAGCAAATTGGTTGGAACCGATACTTGGCACAATCCTAAAATGGATGTACTGCATATTCGCTACGGTACACTCAACCACACCACACCACACCAGGCCATACTGTGCACTGTTCCACATGGACAATGCCCAGCTATAAGAAGAAAAGCGGCTGAAGGAGGTGACACAAAACCGCGCTGCGGAGCTTACGGACAAGTGGCGTTCAAAAGAGCACAGCTAACCCTGTCCCAGCGCCAAAAGATGACAGCGAAGTATATGGCGCCTTGTATCTGCCTTTTTAACGGCGCTATTGAAAATTAGGAATCGAAGTTCAGCGTACTATAGTACTCTGTAACTTTTATAGAAGTTACAGCTCGAGGGATATTTTAAACAAATACTATATAGAACTTGGAAGCAGTATTTTTTTGTAACGTATTTGGGCAGTAACTATAGCCTCTGTAATGCGGTCCTGAACAAAGGGGACAGAGACCGTATTTATTTATGTTTTGACTGGTTGCCCGGATGATCTCGTTTAAGCGCCCGGTTACCGGCTCCGGCTTTTGCCTCAAGGTCACTTGAAAATCGCCGACAAAGCATTTCATGCTTCACAACTATGAAAGTTATAACTGCCTTCTGCCACCTAAACATGTATCCTCCTTTCGTTCTCATACCAGCTACTGTTCAGTCACACGCATGTGAATTCCATGTTACATTAGCATTGAATTGTCATGTTCTCTGGCATTTGCAGTCAAATGGCAGTTGGCCGTGTTGTATAGGTAAGCAAATAAATAAAGAAATAAAGAACTCCTAGTGCACTGACAGACAAACATTTCGGCAGGCACTGCACATTTGGTGTACTCATTATTACCAGGGATTTGCAAAACAACCATTATATTTTCAATAAGTCTTGAAACTACAACATTCTTTACAAGAGAACACGATATAGAAATTTGGACAGAACCTCAACAACAAATGAAAAAAATGTTGGGTGGGAAACCCTAGACAGTCCCAAGAACTTCCATTATTACTCGTCGAAGTCTCTCAAAAGCTTTTTTTTTTTCTTGAAAGAGTTTCACTGATTTAGTTCTATGAATAACTCTTCAGCAGTATAGTTAAACTCTTGCGTTTACACAGCTCAATATATTGTTAGAGATCAACAGAAGTTCAGAGTTTGATCATTTGCCTAAACGAAAGTGGGAGTTGGCATGTTCGTCAAAGCCGAACTCGACTAAACTAAGCGAAAAAGCTTTTTTTTTAACCCTCTTCCTACCTTGAGAAGGGCGTTTCTGTTTTTCACATCTACTTCCCGCTGCTAGATATGTAGTTTATGCATAACTTCGTGCTGATCCTACACATGTGTATGTTTTTCTTTCGCAATAAATATTTTTTATTATGACAGCGCGAAAAAGGTCGCAAATATGATTGAATGACAGCTGCTTTCTGTGCCACCACGATTAGCCATCATGCAGCACGCATTGTAGTTCACCTTCATCCGTGCGGGAACTAGTGCTGCAAATGCCCTCCAATAGCCCAATAGAACAGGCATGTCTATAAGTACTTCCTCCACACAATAAACGGGATAATATGTCAGCCCAAAGTGCGATTCAAGATACTAGGCATAAATTGAAAAAAAAATGAGAATGAGGGATCTCCCAATATACAGAGATGAGGTAAGCTTTGCTGAGTGACCTACGGCGATCAGCAAAGGCTGTATGTAGGCAGCTCTGGTTAATCGGCGAGAGAGCTTAGGTGTTTGAGCAACCAAAATGTATCGGCAGCCATTGCTAGAAGTGTTGACTGGTTCACGATGAAGTATCCCATGAAAGGCCAGGTTTTATGGTGCGCTTAAACCAATCAGGCAGCTACGTTTGCGTCTTTAATAACTGCCCACGTCCTGAAACTGTGGGTCATGTTATATTGTTTTTCCGCCACTTCACGCACTTCTTATCCTGGCGCTAGTAGGTTAGACAAAGCTACCATCTAAGCCTCGTTTTTTTTTCGCCGCTTTGCCGAGCAGTTTGAAGTCTGGTTACGCTTGCTTGCAATAGCCAAGATCGTTAACCTCTCGCGAAGTCCATCTGCGAAAAGTTATCTATTTCTATCGTTACCCACATCCCAACCTTAACGTTCTTTTTTTCTCTCGCACTTCAATAAATGCTGAACAGAGGGAAGCCTTCTATTCAAGGGAACAAGCTTTCATGCGTATGGAATGCTTCCATCATATTCAAAGCATCAAGGATTTATTTCCAATAAAGGCACACTAGTTTGTATGACACTGACAAAATGGCCGTATGTGTAAATGCACGGTGACGTCTATCCTGTGCCCCGATAAACCATTGCCATTCCGCGTGCGTGTACCATGGCAGAGTGACATTGCCGGCTCTGCACGTCTTCCTTTTCTAAGATGCTTACGCATATAGTTGGATAAAAACTAAATCCCACCAAATTGTTCAAAAAAATGGGAAGGCTAGTCTGATGATCGCGAAGTGCTCACAGGAGGTGACGTGACAACAAAAAATGAATTGTCGGAAAAAAGCGCGTGAAAGTACGAGAGTTATTCGTTTGTTATTAGTTCAGTCAGCAGAATAATTGCTCGCTGTAAGGGCTTTTAGTGCAGCTAGAGACTAATTAAATATGTGTGTTAGTTTAATAACTGCATCACAGCGTGTCATACAAGCAAATGCAAATGGTGCTAGTCGAGTCAATAACGCAGGCATACGCACCATTATCATTTTTTCGCCTGCTTAGGTTCACGAATCCAGCTGTTTCCAAAGGCCGTCCTATGTCAGTAGCTCTAGGTTTTGAAGAAATCGTCTGTCTGAGGGCAGAATAGATCAGGCCAAAGCGAATGCTTATGACGAATAAAACCAGAGTTCTAGCTTGTCCCCTGATTAATGGTTCCACAACGCCGCCACCAGCGTGCGCATAGGAAGGTTCTGTCAGTTCCTTCAGCTCAAACATTGATTTGTTAGAAAGGCACAGCGCTTTCCATGCGTCGCGACCAGGGACCAAAATAGTGATTTTCTCGCCAGCTTCTGATTTTTTGCGAGTTTTATCCAACAGGCAATGCATTTCGCTCTAGTTTGTTCGCCAAACTTATGACAAAGTGATTAATCCACAGGGACCACTGAACCATTTCATATTCACTTTAGCAGTTAACTTTATTTACCTATGCCACACTAACGCCTCTTGGCACAAGTTTTAGGGTTTATGGTGTAATTCTCTAAGTCGCCCGAAAGGCTTATCATCGATTGCGATAGCAAATTAGAAGACAGATATGCGAAGTAAGGATAGTAGCTTTATCGGCCCTATAAACATGGAAACATTCACTTACTAACTGAAATAACAAGCATGGTGTCAGCGCGCACAAGAAGACATGAACACATGACAATCGATTACCGGGGACACTCGCTGTGAAAACGCTGGTGTGAGGAAGCGTGGGAGCAGCAGCGAGCGAAGTGACTTTCGTGCCGTCTATAGCTTCAACGCAAGAGTGGCTAGAACTAAGCACGCACAAAGGTAGGAGCCGTCTGCCGATCGCTTTAAAGCTATGGGGCCCGAGACTGCGTGCGACCGTGCAAAGCACTCACTTGTTGACGGAGGCGAAGCCGCCTCCCCTCCATCCTGCTATGGCTCCCCTCGTTCATTCATGTATGGCGCGAGATTGAGCGGTGATCGTCAGTTCCCCTTGCGCCCGTTCGCGAAATGCGCAGTTGATGCTGGAGCACAACACCTTCGCCCCTCTCCCATCCCCCCACGGCCTTGCGCACGACGTAAGACGGCGTGTTTGCTTTCTGCTTTCTTTCTTCGCCCGCACCAGACTGAGCTGTGATGGTTGGTTTCCCTGGCGTCCTTTAAGTCGCACACACAGCATATGACACGTGGCGACGGTCTTATCGCCCTTGACCTTTATACGGAACTTCACGCCGACGGTGACGACAACATTCGCCAGGAATGTCCATGTAATTGCTATCGCAATAACATGAGAGTACGCGTTCTGCCAACAAAACTCATGTGTATGTAAGGGAAACGCTTATATGCATGGAATAACAGCAACCACGCAGACAAAGTAACAGATTTCGCAAAAAAGCTTCGGTACATAATAGCGATAGCAAATCATGAAATGAGCGTACTTAATGTGAGCGACTACAAAAAAAATTCACCGACGATTACGACACTTGTTATCGCGAAATTTAAGCGTAGCTGTATAAGTGTTTTCATTTCGCGACATGTCCTCTGGCGCTGACAATCGGAGTAGTGCGGCACGTCGAAAACGGAGGCAAGCGGGGCGCGAGAATCCCGCTAATCAGGAGGTCACGAGACAGCACGTGGGGGGCGTCACCATTCACAGCAGCCGTTGCAAAAAGACCTCCGCTAATGCAGCGCTTTTTTTTCATATCTAGTATCGCTGGACGCACTCGCGGCTTGCCACCGGTGAACAGACGACGCGGGCTACTCTAGCGCCATATGGTATCCTTCGTCACTGCAGAGCGGCACAACACTTTTCTCCTCAAGTTTTCGCCATGCCCTCCTCCTCCACTTTCCATCTCATGCTTTCACTATAGCCTCCTCCACTGCTTTCCTCGTCACGCTCTCTTCGCTTTTCATTCCGCGCTGCACTTCGCTTTCGTTCTTTCATGTTTTGCTCTGCTCGTTCGCTTGGTGTAGGTGACGACGCCTACACCGAGGCACGCCGATACCCAACACAGGAACGGGCGCTTAAGAGCTGCGCTACAAAAAACTTTCGGCCACTGTTATATAAGGAACAAAAGTGTCACTTAGGCGTGTATGATGTGCGGTCTGAGGACGGCATCTAGCGGAGCGTGCAATTCACAAAAGCGTGGAAATAATATATTTTTCTCTAGTGCAGCGCTTATCTACTGCGACGCAAGAAAAAGATTTCAGAGGCTTGTGCAGGTTTCGCAGGACGATTTGCACGCAGCCATTCAACGATGTTAACATAGCAGAAACGTCCTTTGGCGTTCAACATTCGTAGCCAGTACACCTAGCTTGCAGATTTTTCTGTCCTTCACGCTCTAAGAAAATGAGCGAAGCAGCTGCAATGAATTGCTCCGTCGCTGCCAACGACCGCACATTTGTACACCGCGGGTCGAACGTCGAAAAATTGCAGGAACTAGAACAAAGTCAGGCGGTATAAGTGAAAAAAAGGGAAACAGTGATCAGAAACTGCGATAAAGCCATTTTCTTTCTTCCACATCTGTTTTCTGATGTTAGCTGGGAAAATATGTCGTTCCCATATGTTGCTTTGTTCTACTGCGCACAGTACTAAGCTTATGCAAGCCCTGACCGCTGTGCTAACCAGGTCTGCGTCACAGCACGCGTGATCCATTTCACTGATTTGTGTATTGTTCTGTTGCGCTCATGTCACGGACGTGTTGAAACAATTCTATGCTTTGTTGTGTTTGCTGCTCTTTCTTGCCCCACCCGTGAATATTGAAGTGCGCTGACCTGCTAAGACACCACCTCCTCTAAGCTATTATAGCAGTGTACTGGAATCAATTTATTGAATCTTTTCTGCTCTGTGGTAGTTCTCGCTCTCGAAAAACACAAATTAAAGATGTCCCGCCTTGTAAACTAGAAGTTATATTTGCTTATGTTTATGTAGAGCATTGCACTCGACCCTTAGGCCTCGCTACAAAATTTAGTTATAAAAATGATGTTCTAGTTTTCACCAGGGGAGGTCTGCTTCCGGTTGGTATACTGAGGCAGTTTGCAATGGGCGCATATATATAATAGTTCCCGAAGAGAAGAAGACATGACGCCTTTCTTCACTCCTTCTTTCTCTTCCTCTGTCGTTGTGTCCGAGTACAAGTGCGCCTCTTTGCCTTCATTACACTGGGCCACGTTGCAACTTGATATGCTGCCGAAGGTGGCTCTGGTGGTGGTGAGGTGTCGCGGGTGATGAAAACCATAGTCAATAAGAATGGAGAACTGATGTCGTCATCATTGAGGCGTCCAGTACACAACCAGATTCTTCGCTGGCTGACAGTTAATTTTTTGCCCTGGCCATAGGACTCGCCGACGATTATCTCGTCGCAGCCGACAAAAAAGGGCGGGCAGGCGACCTCGCACATTGAACTATCGCCTGACTCATTAAACGGCGTCGGCCGTGCTGGTCGCTGTCGGTCGAATTGCGTTGGAGTGGTGCACTAGATGTCTGTCAGAGTGCTACGTGAATTGCACTGTCGTAGCATTGCATCTGTAGTCCGGCCGAGCAAGGTTCTTTGAGGTACGCAAACAGGCAGGTCTTGACAAAACGTCGTGTGCAGCCTAACTATCCTGGTCAGAAGCCGTATCATTGGTCGAGGATGACTGGCCTGCTATTAGCATTGTGAAAAACGAAGTTGAAAGCGTTTCAAGGTGTGAAACATTAAAAAGTGAGAGTCTTCGGTGACGCAGATACGCCTACGATGATTATACCTTCAGACGCGTTATTCGCCTTGTAGCTGGTGCCAAGATCTCATTCAGCGATGAGCGAACGGCTGCGCTTTCGGTCAGTGACTGCACCGACATCCCAAGATGAGGGTTTGGTGTTTGAGAAAGCATATCGTGTCTCGGGGTCACAGAGACGTCAGGGTTTTATGGTGGTTGCGCGTCAAGTTGGCGCGTCATCTTTGTGTTGTCGCACCCGAGCCCAAGCGCGCATCTTTATCTTCAACTATCGTGCGAGTAAATATTTCAGGTAATATTCCGGCGGTTGCTGCTCACTACAGCAGGAGGATCTTCACAGTCGCCGACGATCACGAGGCACCTGTTTCTACAAATGAATATACTTAAAATATTCATATGTTATACACAGTGCAAATGGGAAGGATATGCAGTTGTTTGCGTCCTGCTTGCTTCGGCGACATTTCACCTGGCGTCTGTCGCGATCCTCCTACTACGATGCCCAACTCAAAGCTAAAGCTCGCTTGATGCTTTCCGCGAGCTTGCCTCGGCGTCTCCTTTCCCTAGGTAAAGTGGACTCTATACTAGACAAATCAGTTTGGCGGCGGCTCTCGTAGACCAACCAGTCAACTCGCTCATGCCTCGCCCACAGAGGACGCTGGCCTTGCGAAGCGCATTCCTGACTCTCCTCTTTTCATTTGCGTGCCCACACGGTGCATGTAGGCAACGTATCTTACAGTGAACTTCAACGCTATAGAAAAGTAGATCATTAAAATTATTTGGAGGGTCCAACACTTCTCCTTGTTTTTCTTTTGTAATTTTTGAAATATCATCTTTCATCTGTCATTTAATATACGCTCCCTTGGAGGTGAGGGCTTCCAGTTTGGGTGATCCTTTTTCTACAAACACATCGCACAGCACATAGATGCAGCAGGGAACAATGTTATGACATCGTTCAGTTTCGTATGCGAATTCTTCCGACTGATTTTAATCCTGCACGCTTTTGTAGTAGTACATAATTTCTTGCATCCAAAGGAACCGCCATAAACACAGGACGCTTGCGTTCAGCGAACAAACACATAGAAGAGTGATCCAAAATTTCACATAAATAAATTTTGAAGCTTGTCATAATATTTCGACTTATAACAGGGACTTTCGCTGTTGAAGTAAACAAATTTCTATTTTGGGAACAATGTTCATGCTGGTCTTGAAATAAAAATAGGACTCAATAAGTATTCTGCACATCATCCTTGAGAGTTATTGTTTTCCTTCGCCCTTATTATATCCGGACCTTGCGGCAACCAGTTCTGAACTACAAAACATATATACCTTTACATAATTTTTGATGCACAATGCTGATTGTAAATGCACACACCTTACGTTGGAATACGGCATTGATTTCTATTTTTCGCAGACAAACACATCTAGCAATACAGTTTAGCAAATTCAACGGACTTTCAAAATTCCTCCAGCTCTGAACAAAATCGCTTCGACAGCGGTCACTCTCGCCTAAGACCCCATTATTGTGCCAGACTACAGAAGTCCTGTCCAAACTCGATAAGCTACATTCGATGATGACGATGGCATGCTGACGGTAGCTGTAAAACGAAGACTGCTCCTCGACCATGAAACATCCATAACATGAGCAACGACAATCGGTACAGCAACAATAGCTGCACGAGATTTCTTGCGGCACGACAGCGATATTGTTGGCGCAACAACAAAACTAAAACAAGACTATCACGGCAAGCTTGCACTGTCGGCATTCTTGTCCCTAGAAGGCTCACTTTTTTGGCATTTAGTGTTCATTTAGAAACGAAGATTCTCTAAAGGCAACTCTACGTGACGCCTCACCTTTACAAGAGATTGGAATTGAACTGAATTGGAATTGAATTGAATTTTATTCTCCTTGAACAAATACACAAGGAAGCAGGAATGAGATAGTGTTGGGATTCCTAACTTTCTGGCTATGGTTCGTTATTTTGGACGAAGCCAAGCCAGGTTCGAAACAAAGCTTAAAAATCAGTGAAACTCCCTTAGCCAGTCTTCAGTCATGACTGGGTTGTTCCTCTTTGCACTGATGGGTGCTGTGACCACTCATTATCAAGAACAAGCAGCAACAAAGCTCAGTGGTGCTTTATCCCTTTCGGTCATTCACTTGGCATAGAGCTCGGCAGCCGACACTGCTTCCTATTTCCAGATGGTTTCGCGGAAAGGGATAGCCAACATGGCACGGTTTGCAGAAGGGTCGGTCTCGTCCTTGGCATGCTTGACCAGCTGCGTTTCGGGGATCGCTGCTTAGGTAAATGCACCCAAGTACTTAGTTAATCGAATGGCAAAGTTTTCCGACCGGTTCTTCCGACTGCCAGCTTTGGGCGCCGCACATATCCGATTTCATGGCGGCAAAAGTGAGCGGGTACCCATCACAATTGACGAAGTGCAGGCTACGCGCGAATTCCGGTGGGAGATCTCTGCCCTCTCGGTCACGGCAATTTATTTCTGTTGCGCAACATGTGTCGGACGGAGTTCCTGATTAGTATGTGAGCCTAGTCAAGGAATATGTCGTGTTAGCGGCTTTAACAGGGATTAATACAATTGCAGATGCTAGGATGGTGTCTAAAAACGTATGGCGATAACTTCGAAGAGTTTTTGGCGCGTAATTCTAGAACATAGTACTAATGAGAACTGGCTTTCCTAAATAGTTTGTTCAGAGTAGCTAGGCTGGTTAGAATAAAGCGAAGCTTTTCTCGCCTAATTTCCCATGTTTGGACTGTCTTTCTGGCTGTTGTGTGTTGGATGTTGTTGGGGTGTTCGCATACCCCACTTTATCTGCGCTTGGCAAAAGTACATTTATAACCCCAGTAAATTTCCCGTTATGTATTTGTGACAGTCATTTTAGACAAGTAAACGAAATATTTTCTCTTATAGTATACCATAGCTACATGCTCTTGATATGTTCAGATATTAGAAACGTGCCCCATGCATCGAGCTATTACGTCAGCTAAAGTGATGCGTCAGCTAAATGTAACCAAGGTTTTAAAAACGACGTAGTGTGCTAGGGGCCTGAAATCAACTTAGTGGTGTTGAGGATCTCGCGACCTAGTGTGCATTTTTCTCGTTTTTCGAAGTCAAATCATTTCTATTAATTTATTGCCTAACTTTTTAAATATTGACTTCAGCAAGAAACTCAATTTGTGATAGTTCTAGGTCACATTTAAAAATAGCTGACTTGACAACATGAAATAAATCAGGCAACCCTATTGTGAACCGATTCTAGTTTTTCAGTTGAATACATCTAATGGTGACACAAAATGGACGGCGCGAACTTGAGGTTACGTCAGACAAGTTAGGTAACCTAATTTACGAA
The DNA here is from genome assembly GCF_038994185.2 of Dermacentor albipictus. NCBI lineage: Eukaryota > Metazoa > Arthropoda > Arachnida > Ixodida > Ixodidae > Dermacentor > Dermacentor albipictus. The sequence goes on from NC_091823.1 coordinate 97,881,255, forward strand.
CATAATTAATAGGATTAGTTAAGGCATTGCGCATTGACGAATATGAGTGTACTGTGCGATGATCACGTGATCACGAAAATGTCAGAGTGAGGTTAACACCAACATATGAGCAGTGTGAATAAAATATTGCTGGTATTCAGGTGACACAAAAACGTAATGGTAGTATTCTTCTGGCTGAAAGATAATACTTTTCACTTTGAAACCCTCAGCTCCATTAGCTAATTATTACAGTGAGTAGAAACACGTACGGGATTATTTTTGAGGGTTAAAGTGCCATCAGTAAACCATCACTATATCAGTATCGGGAAGGTGGAGGTTGCAGTCATGCGCAAAAATGTGCAGGGGTGAATATGTATTTTCGGCGAATTCATTGCATATCGGAAAGAGTAACGGCCCAAGAACACTACCTAGCGGCGCACCTGAACTACTATACTAGAAGGTAGAAGGATTATTGACAACTATGAATTGATGGCACATTGACAGGAAATTGTAAATACATGATAAGGTAAGAGAATTTATGTTCATATCACATATCTTTAAAATAACATGGCAATTTGCTACGAGGCCAAACACTTCTGAAAAGTAAACAAAAATTGAGTCAGTTTGTAGATCCTTGTCCATGTTAATAGATGCACCAATTGTTAATTCTAATAATTGCTATTTACGCGAGAAACTCATCCGAAATCCGAGTTAATTAGTAAAGGAAAAAGCTTTGGCTTCTAGTTGGATGTAGAAATTGGACGCAATAGCATGTTCTACCATTTTGAAACATGTGCATGTTAACAATATTGTACGGTATTTTTTGGGTGAGAATTTGTTACCTGATTTATTTATGAGTATCGCCTTTGCCCTTCAGTCAGTGGGCAGCAAGCTGGTCGTTACTGTTCTGAAGATGTGAAATGGAATTTTGCTGGACATAAAAATGGTGTTTGTGAAATTTTTAGAATTGATACCATTAATGCCACAGTACCTAGATTGTGTAAATTTATTTATACGACATGCGGCGCCTTCAAATCCGATATTGTTCCAATATAGCCATGTATGGGTAGTCAAGGTTTCGTAAATGATGTAGATCAAGCTGATCTTCTGTGGTTAACATAGAGGCGAAAGAAGTTCAAAGCAGAAGCGCATTGATTAACAAAAATTTGGGTATTATTGTTGTCTCGTAAATAAACATTTTTGTGGCCCCGAGCAGTGATTTTACAAAAGAACTGTATATGTGTACACTTCTATAGATATGTCAGTGTCCGTGCATCAAAACTCCCGCGCCCTCTATGAGCAGGCAATTCAAATCAGTAAGCATGTGCTGACACCTGGCGTAGCAAAAGGAAAGCTAGGAAGCGGGCGGTGAGTAGCAGCGAAAATACTGTCCGAAAGGCTGCCTGTAAGCGGCGGACTCGATAGAAAGACGGGTGCCACGAAGTCTAGAATGCGGCGAAGCGACGCAGGTCCCACGCCAGTAAATTGGACGGGCACAAGGGTGCGTATGCAAAATTTCCCAGGGACTTTCTGTACAGAAATTTCAGATTCAATTATGCGCTGCGCGACAGACTGTGGTTAGATAACGATTCGATGGTGATTGATAACGTTCGAGATGTCGCGAAGCGTAGACGTAATGCTGTTTTGATTGCCCCAGCTTCTGTCTTAGCCATCACCTCGGTTTGGCTGCACCGAGAGAGGGCTAATTGTCGTAGCGCGCATCGATCATTTAGTTTGACAGGTGGTTGCTAACAAGCTGCATTTCTGTGCGTGCGCAAGGAAGCGAATGGACAGTTAACATGTTGCGCGCGCTGGTATGGGGATGCCGCGTATAGTGCTTACTGCCGAAGAGCAGTCTGCTCACGAGGTCCAGCTTCGGGACCGCAGACGTGAGTGAGAACGGCGGGCGGCACGAACCAGCGAGGAATGCGCCAAGGAGGCTGCCCGTAAGCGGCGGGCTCGAGCGAAGGCACCCCACATCGCCAAGCGAATAATGCAGCGCAATGGCAGAGGTACCACGCTCGGAAGGCTGGTACTTACAGAGGTGAGGATATGTGATTCTGCCAAGACTTCGTGGACAAAACGTTTGGCTTCAGTTGTCTAGTGTGTGACCGATTGTGGTTTGAAAACGACCTATAGGTGATTGCGAACATGTCTTAACCTGATGTTTACAGCTCCGCTGGTTATGCACCTTCGCAAGGCGGAATTGCCCTACATTTTTTTCGGATTGCACTTCAGAAGCGGTGGTAAGTCATGAGCAAAGTATTTATCTTTAGCTGAAAGAGGGTGGAAAAGCAATTTTCGCACTTTATCTGTATCTGCCTCATGCCGCTTGCGCACACAAGCATTTAGCACTATCGTAGTGGCGTTTCTTCCTCTGTCGCAGTGGGCGTAGTGAATAGATGAACGGTGTGTTCAGTATCCTAATGAAAGGAACATACTAGTTCAACAATCGACACATGTTATTTCGAATAGTGTCCAAATGTTCTTGACAAATCTACTGTAGAATAAAGGTAACAGCACACGACAAAAAAGAACATTTCAGAGTCCGCATTCATCCTTCTCTGCTTAACATTGTTATACTCACATACGTTTCTTGTCATATGTTGTAGTCACAGATCACAATCTCCGAGTAGATAGATAATAGCAGTTGGGTGTAGCTTCCTCACTATATCCATATTGCAACAGAAGTAGAGTTAGGAGGACGGTAGCCAACCCCTATAAGTACACATGGGGATAAGCACGAGCAGGCCGCCTTGGCAATCTCAAAGTACGAGTTTGAGTTAAATACATCAGACTAAGCCACCTATTTGAACTTTGCGGTCAGACTTCTAAAGGCAAGCTAACATGACCCGCCGTGGTTGCTCAGTGGCTGTGGTGTTGGGCTGCTGAGCACGAGTTCGCGGGATGGAATCCCGGCCACGGCGACCACATTTCCATGGGAGCGAAATGCGAAAACACCCGTGTACATAGGTTTAGGTGCACGTTAGGGGACCCCAGGTGGTCGAAATTTCCGGAGTCCTCCACTATGGCGGGCCTCATAATCAGAAAGCGATTTTGGCGTGTAACGGCCCATAATAGGCCGGTCACCCCGACCCGATTCGCAAGGAGGCAACCGTAATTGGACCTTCACGGCAGCGCGCACCGCACAGCTGCACCTGATTTTATATTCTCGCGCATGTGTCAGGGTTGTCGCTGCTGTCTGTAGTGGCACCCTCGCGTGAATTTCTTTTTCAAGCCTTGTTGAAGGGTTTGAAAAAATAAAAGCAGTATGGTGCCACTAATTTCTCCTTTTAGCATCTTGCTGCTTGCGAAGCATAGTAGCCCCTGCAGCTCAGTTCTACTTCTTAACGCGACGGCGGACACCGATTGCAAAACCTTGCATCTACCGGCGGCAGCAAGCATTGGAACAGTTCGAGATAACACAATGCCGCAGAAGGCCACTTTGTGAGAGTAATCTAAAGGCGTCAGAGAAAGCAGTGTGGCGTGTGGTAATTCCCCCAAAGAAAGAATGAAAGCGAAGCGCGGTGGACGCGCGTGCCAGCCCAGCCACAGCCGCTGCATAAAACAATGGCCCAGATGTGACGGAGCAGCGAAAACGACGCCCAGTGGACGTTTAGTCTACGAGCACCACAGCGACGTCAAGCAAAGCTACATGTCAGGCCAGCAGGTATGATGGGACGCGCGTACGCACCGCTGCTCTAGCGGCCCTCCCGACAGCAGGCGCCGCGTCGGTAGACGGCGCATCGATGCAGTTTGGCACGCGCTCCCGTGGTCCGTATACTTATGCTCACGGGTGTACATTCGAAGACGCTCGCAGAGCAAGTATACCCCAGAAGGACAAGCACGGGCTTCCGCTATTGTTCTATTGGTTGACGTGCATCGAGGGAGGCCCAAACATGCGCGAAATGCTTGCTCTCCAGCGCGCACACACAGCTAAGTGCCTAGCTTGAGAGTGCCTGCATTCTGTACCGTATATACCCTACGAATAGTGCTTGGTACAATTGGAGTAATGAAAACTCCGAGGGGCCCCATCTTGTTCCTGCAACGACGCGAAGGACGTGAACAAAACTCTTCAGCTTTGCCTTCAGTGCGGCGACGTGTCTTGACCAAGATAATCCCCAGTCTATGACTAAGCCAAGGAATCTGTGGTGTGTAACCGTAGGTATCGCTACTCCGTTAATGATTTTCAGATATCTGGTCATTTGTTTTCACGTGAATGTGATCACGCAACATTTTTCTGTTGACAGTTGGAGGCCTTGACGCCGCAGAAACTTAGTTGTTATTGTCACTGCACGTTGAAGCCTAGCACGCAGTTGGGGACGGGTGGCTCCAGATGCCCATATGCATATGTCGTCCGCATATGTGCTAATCTTCACCGCGCTAGGAAGTTCAGATGCAAGGCCAGTCAATGCAACATTGAAAAGAGTTGTACTGCGAACTCCCCCATGTGGAACACCTCGATGTATATGGTGCTGTCTGGTGTCGCCATCACTTGTCGACATATTCACCGTATGGCCACTGAGGTAGCTAACAATCCATGCATATAGCCGGCCACCGACGTCTAAATCTTCCAGTGCATCAAGGATTGCATAATGGAGTACATTGTAGTGTGCACCCTTAATATCCAGAAAAACAGCTCGAACTAACCGACGGCGACTTCTTTCCTGTTCAACAGTCGATACAAAGTCGAAAACACCGTCAATGGAAGAACGGTTTCTTCTAAATTCGTGCATAAAATCAGGAAATCGATTTCTCTAGAAACCATTCCAGCCTTGACAAGACCATTCTTTCCATTAATTTGCTGACGCAACTGGCTAAGGCGATCGGTCTGTAGGAGGAAAGCTCGTTAGGGCACTTCCCCGGTTTAAGCAGTGCTACAACGTGACTGCATTTCCAACTATCTGGAACATTTCTTGTCTGCCACGTCATATTATAGAAAGATAGAAGAAGGCGTCGTGAGGCTACAAGCAGTCAGCAAAGTGAAGCAAGCAGTTCATACGTTCATTGAAATCACCCATACAACGAAAAGACCTGCATACGTTTCAATAAAGAACAAGCTCAAATCAAGCATCCGAGCTATCAACAAAGCATTTAATAACCACCTCAGCAGTTGTAGTGGTGGTTTTGCAACAGCTTCGCTGGACACCCATTTTCGCAGAGTCGAGATGGCGAGTCAACTTTTTTTAAACAGGTTTGGCAGCCAGGTTGGGGTAATTTGTCACGTTAGCTTGCTTTTCTAATAGATTGTGAAACACTTCGAGCCGAGAACATAGTGATAGTATCATTTATTGCGCCGCAAATGAAATAGAAGAAAAGCCACGAACTAAGGTACAACTGTATGCCTTTGTCCTTTTTTAAAGCTAGGCAACGTCGTGTGACTTCTCATATACAATGTGCGGTACATTTTAGGTTTTTTCAGGAAGCAGGAGTCGCTTCACTTTTCCGGAAGCGCAATAAAATGTAAAGGTCTACGTACACGTGTGCTAGAAAACAAATTAAACAATCATGTCTGTCACTTCGCGAGATCAGAAGGTATGGATTCAAAAGTTAAGATTTTTAAAATGGGAAGCGCAAATTGGAGCACTGAAAAACACAAATCTCCTAGTCTCCAAGAACGAGACGAGCTCTGCTGGGCGACCTCTGTGGCGCAGCAAAGGCGACACGCAGCCGTATAGAATTGTCAGGAATATCTTAAGAGTTGGAGCCGCCAAGGTTTATCCGCTGTCGTTGCTTTTGCGTTGTTCCCGACGTAGTATCCCGAAAGGGAAGGTCTTCACCTTTGAAGCTTATAAGTGTGCTGCTCTTGTGGCTTTGGAAAACGCAGGATCCGCGTCCTAGTGTTGCTAAACTAGTTATAACTTTCTTTTTACCCACCGTGGTGGCTTATGGTGGCTCGTGGTGGCTCATGTTAGCGTTGCTAACGCGAGATCACTGGATGAAATCGTGGCAGAGTTGGCCGTATTTGCATGAGGGCGAAATGGAAACATGCCCGTTCACCCAGGTGGTAAAAATTAATCTTGAGTTGCCCACTGCTTCATTGCCCATGGAGCGTACATCTCCAGGAGGAAAATTTTGGTGCGTAAAGCTCCAGGATGCTTTTTTCGTTTACGCATACACCTGATCCTGGGTTTGGAAGGCGCTGGATGCTACAATATTCCCTTCTTTGTACCGCTATCTGTATGTCAACTCCACCATACGCCAGTTACGCTCGTCTGTACCTGAGATGGTGAACATCTTGCCAAGTATGCATGCGACAAGTTGTCAATCTTTAGTTTGTTCGACGCTCCCAGCCATTCTTTTTTGTTGCGAACAAAGATGGAATCATAATTTCTAACGTATTAGATACCTTTATCAGATCCAGCGGCTCAAACATTGATATCTAATGAAGCAAGCGCTTAAAATTGTGAAAATGGTTGTCCTCTTGTCACTTTCGAGATTTTCTGCTGTACTGCTATACAAATCAGTCTGAATTCACTTTAAAAATTCTAAATTATGCTTTCATGGATGTAGTTTAGTTTTAGCAATGATAATAAATTTACGGCCAAGGGTAGGTTTGGGAGAAATACTCAAGCCTACCATTCCTCGCTGTCTCTATATATACTGTCGTTTGTGTTGCAATCACAAACGGTGCTGCGGTGCATCGCGCATGCTGCTGATAGAACACACCATACTGACTCTTAAGAACTGCGATGCTTCTGCATTCTTCGATAACAGTAATAGTATCGTCATGTATGCTGCAAAGATTGTAAAATATCTTGAGGCACCCTGTTTGGAACTTCGACTATTTCCCCATATCCAGTTGGTAAGCCTATCAGATGCATATCTTATAGCAATGTTCATTGCTTAAGATAGTAAGAGAGCCTTCGAGCAGACTTCATAAACTGATTTCATCAAAAGGGGTTAAGAGGTGACCAAATAGAGGCACCTTTTTGTTTTATTTATTCTCTAGAAATTTTCCCTGTGTTGCACAAAAATTAACGCTGTGATCAATCTTTATAGTTGACTCCTCAAGGTGTATTTAGACGCTCTATTTTTATCAGCCGAGCTACTTCATTATTCAATCGCATTTTTTCGCCTTAAGGCATGGCCGTCATTGAAAAGGAAATAAATATTGTACTCATATATCTTCTAGAAAAGCCCAAATATCAATTTCGCTGATGGCTCCATGATTAAAAATGTCAAGATACACGCTTCACAAGAAAAAAATGCTAACAAACGCATTGCTTGAATGCCATGTATATTTCTAGCATGGCTTTTCGTTCAACTTTTATGGCAGCTTGAGTCTGCGTATGACCTCTCGGGTTGATTGGAAATCGATTTGCGCTCGACGCAGTTAAATCCATGGGTCTCAGCCTTGCACGAGTTAACGATGCGTGAGGGCTTCTTCGGTGCTCTCTCTTTTTAACTCCGGCAGCTTGCCTCTCTCGCTTTGGCCGAATCACAGTTGAGCGTCTCTACGACATCTTAGTGCTCTGTCCGTGCTGCGTGCCTGAACCATTCCCCGGCTGCTTGTGTTTCCGCTTGTGTTAGGGACCACCATTGTTCTTCGAGCATTAGCCTGCGCAGAAGGTATTTTGAGTAGCCGTAATTACATCGCCTCTATATTTCCCACATGAAAGGTAGAAAAAAATTAAAACAAAAAAAAGCTCATAGGCCTCGCTCCCTTCTGTTTGTGCACACACTTGATCCATTTCAATTTCAATGAATTTTTAGCTTTCACCTAAATTAGGGACGGCTAATCACGCAAGTCTTTAAGGTATACAATGGACGGTCCGAGTCTTCTAGTGAATGTGTTGAAATAAACTTGCCGCTAAGACGTTTAAATGCTATCATTTGCGTGTCATATGGGGCACGATATTGTAGCGATACCTTTTCGGATGCTATTCAATTTCGCGGTTCTCACGCTTCGGCAGTGGTCAAAGCGACACTCTGCCCGCGTTATGAGTGGGCCCAGCCTCCCTGGAACTGAGGGTAATAACAAGAGATAGATTAGCAGGGAAGGCATCATTGCGGATTCATGCAAATAATCTATTTCGTTCAGATATACAGTATAGTAAGATAGCAGGCAACATAGAAAAAGCTTTCGGATCAGTATTTATTTAGTTTTATTCATCTGTTTCAGCATGATGAAGCATAAATGACTGAAAGCATGACGTCATAAATGACGCCTAGAACCTATCTGCCGTTTATTATGCTACGGTCAACTCGTTCTAATTAATTGGCAGCATGGCTGAAGGCTGATACAGGAATTTCAAGCAGTAGCCGCATTTTCTTGCTTGGTAGCGAACTTCAACTTTACCATGTCCCCTCCTAGTTTTCATAGAAAAATCATAGCAAGCTCTCTGGGGAAGATATATGCCTATATAGATATATAGTCCGAATATATGCTTTCTTTCCTCGCCATTGTCATTATTTGCCCAAGCACACATTACGCTTTGCGGGAAATAAAGATTTCCCCTACTCTTGTAAATTGGCTACATGGCGCAATTTGACGCGGTAGCTGTAAGCAGCAGACTCAGCAATGATGGCATCTCAAAGGCACGTGGCATACGAGAATAATACCACTTACATCAATCCGCCGTAAAACATACGGGGCACATCAGAAATTTCTGCAAGAGGAGAACAACGCCGGAATCTGCAAACGAGATATGTTGAAAGACCATATGACCCCATAAAGTGAGTCGCACAAGATAAGAGTGAACTTAGAGAGTGCGCGTGAAGCAATAACAAGGCAGATGCAGAACGACAAAGAAGATAACTAGGTCACCGCTTTCTCGAAGAGATTTCCCCAGCGAGTCATTTCCCACCTCCAACTCGTAGCAGCTGGGCACTTGATGCGACGTAGATAAAAGCTGAACCGAGGTCTCAGCCCCTATTTTCTATCCCTTATGCCCTGTATATATCGAACGGCGTACAACCTTAAGTTCTTCCCTGTGACCTCAGAAAACCATCTCCCTGTTTATCGATTTGGTGAGCCTTTATTCTCAGTCAATTAGCCTCATTTCTGCGTCTCTTCGATATCTCTCTTTGCCTTCCCAGAGGACAGTGGTTGCTGCATTTATGAGTGCAATTCGTTATGGTAGTCTAGTGCGCTTTGCCCCAACTGGTCGTCCGTATAAACCAGCAAGAACCACATCTGTGCAATCAAGTGCAGTGATCGCATTATTAGCGTTCGTACATGTGCCTCGCCGAGTTCTGGCGGTCTTGCGATAGAAGGTTTCGGTATTTTATTGACGTCGTACTCTGGCGCATCTAAGTTTTCTGAACGCGTTTTGCTGGTTGCACAGCTTGCGGAGAAAATTGCACGTTAGCGCGATGGACGAAGCACCGAATGCGATTCTGGTGTGACGCGGCACTTAAGAAAACTGTGGCTGCGCAGCCAGAGCCAATGGTGGCTAGAACAGCACCCTGATAGCTACCAGGCGTCTCACAACGCTGGTGTGATGCGGAGCCCCTCTAGCGGCATTGTAGGCGTCACACCTCAACGGCACGTGAGATTACATGGAAGGAAACCGATAGCACTTGCACCATGACGTTTACTTTTCCTAGCATAGGCCCAGCCCTAACTCCGTTGGACCTCCGGTTGATTGGAGCCCGACGGCGCGTCCACTTGGTGTTGTCATTTGCATTCCGACAGAAATTATACGGACACGCCAGGCGCATTTCCACCGTCGTGCTTGCTGATAGCTTCGTCTGGCCTGTGTTCTCGCAGCTGAGTTCGAGTTGAAGCAAGACGCAGCACAATGCTCAGTTCGCTCGTTGCTGCTGCCGCACTTCCTCGCTGTTGTGTTTTAACAGCGAGTGTGCGCTGTCATCGTGAAAGATGTGTTTATGTTTGCATCTGCGCGCGTGACACCATGCTTGGGAGTATTACTTATTAATAATATTATTTATTTAGTATGCGAATGCTGAATAGTGTATACGGCTTATAAATATACTATCCTTACTTTCAATAGCTGTCTACTAATTTGCTATCGCAATAGATGCCTTCCCTCTCGGGCGAAACTGCGACTATTTTCATCCAAGCGCACTGGGCATCTTTAGAGACCTCATAAGCCACCATGCGAGGGCCGCACAAGTCCCGTCGAGACCTTCAAAGCCAGACAGCGGTGCCAGCGACGCGAAAGCGTCTCCAGTATCCGTATAACTATCATTGCAATAAATAAGTGCTCATTACAGAACAAATGTCGTCTGTATATTTTTGTCACTGCCAAAGAAATGTTTTCCACACAAAAGATCTCCAACGGCTTAGACGCCTCAGGACCTCAATAAAGTTCTTGACTGACTGACACAAAAGAGACGCCGTAAATGTTCAAAACGTTCCTTCAATTCAAAATGTTATGTATTTAAAATCAGAAAAAAAAATGTTTTCAACCTATGCAAACTCTATCGAACTCTTTCAACTTCTGAAAAATGGCATGCAGCTGAGCGTATGAAGACTACTTTTGGCCATGGGAGAAAACAATTGTTAACGAGCAGAAATACGAGAACAAGAAGCGGTTAATAAAAAAAAAAAACTTATTCTGTGTTTTCCGAACCTTCAGTTATTCCTGCCGTAAGATGTTCATGATGAATACCCACAAAGCCGCTTAATTCGCAATGATCGTGGGAGAACACACATGCAAACAGCATTGACTTATCAGTTGCCGGAACAGGAAGCGATATCTTTGTTAAATTATTTGGTGGGTTGACGCGTGATGCAACCGTGGGTGCTAACGTCATTTTGTGTAGTGATATCTACACAATCGTTCAATAGTTCGCCCTTAAGACCCTCTTACACTTTGTATTAATAATGCAGACAACAAGCCGAGAACAAAGCTTGACCTTAAGGCTTTACTGTCTGTTTTCTTCATATGATTGCCGATAACAAAATCATCTAGCAGCTCGGATACACTTAACCGTCTCGCTCAGCCTTCGGCTCCCCCCAATCAGGTTCCCCTCAAGACACTTCAATAAAGTTCTCGTCAATTGTAAATTGATGGCAAAATGTGCTTGTAGTGGTAGTTGTAAGAATATTGCTTGAGACAAGAAAAAATATGCTTGTGACCAAATCAAGTACACCTGGGAGACCACCTGGTTCAATAGTGGAAGAATTTGAAATGTCCGCAATGTGCTGGTATTTGCTGAAGGTTCCCCCAATACATCAAAACGCCAACGGCATTTCACTATGGTATGTTAGGGGTAGCCAGAGGCAAGCAACATTTCTACGCTCGTTCATTTCACATTTTCATTCTCCTTGAAGTGAAAAAAAAAACACTCTTAATGACAGAAGCGTCTTTCCAGCAACAAGGAATGCACATAAATAGGGTATCTAGCTGGGCTATAGTTGCTCACGACCCATGACCCCGGGTGCACTGTGTCAGGAGCGTCATGGTTTATTTTACTGCAATTCCTGCTTCGGCTTATCCTGGGCACTTAAAGGGCAACTCCGGCGATTTTTCGATATCAACGGATGTCGATGAAATTCAATGGGTACGTTCCTCTTGACACTGTTGTCATGTCCTCGAAAAAGCAGGTTTGCGAGTTCCGCAGATCTTTTGGAAATGAAATTAATTCATTGCCTCGAACATCCTACCTTGCGTACTTCCTCAGTTACAAGCTACATTGTGTATGTTGTCACGAATGTTCCATACAGAGCATGCCGGCACTATGCAGATGACAGCGACGAGAACGTCGAGGAGTCGACGATCGTGAGCTGTAGTGCATGGCGTGAGAAGTCGTCCTAACGAGAAGCTGCGTTATCGGTGGACGGGCAAGAGACGGCGGGGGGGAGGGGAGGTGGCAAGTGGTGTTGCGTTGTTGGCTGCACGAACTTCAGCCCTCGCCATATGTACACACAGTCTGAGCCGATGGCTATCGCGTTCAGCCGAGGTTAAGACTAAGTGTCACAGTCGCGTAGTTCATGCGTCTGCTGCTGGCGGACTTGAGCGATTGACAAGAAGCGAATTAAGCCACCAGGATGAAGAAAGCTCTTTCCGTAGTTCAGTTTTGACCATGCAAATTTGAAATAAACCATTCCTCATTTCGTACAGCTCACACACAAAAAGCGAGAAGCGACGACACGGAGCAGTATCGACAGCGGTACGTTGCCGTTTTCTACGGAAAGCTACCCGCCGCACACACTGACACATCCCTAAATGAAATGCGACTACGAACATGGGTGTATCTTTACGTATTGTCATGCAGAGTCATTATTGAGCTTCCGAGGTGCACTGCTAGCATCGTATCCCAAATGGGCAGCAAGCGTAGGCCCCTCGATACAGCGGCGTAAACAACCGCCTCGGTCAGCTGACAACGGTTTCGAATTAGCTTAAGAATTCTACCATCAGACGCGTGACAGGGTATCTCGGGTACGTAAATATTCCATTACCTTGACATTGTGGAAAAAGTTGTCGGGGTTGCACTTTAACGGTAGGCAGGTTACTATCTCGCTTCGCTTTGTACAAAAAAAAAATTGAATGGCCGCGATGGTGGAGCCGAAGCTATCATGCCGAGCAAAGTAACCCGACGCTCTGACTTTTAGAATACCATGGGACACATTTTTTTTTCCCCGTCGAATGCATGTTCTGGTCGTACCGACGTCAACTATAGCTCTTTGGGACGAATGGTGCTTGCGTCACGCCACATGGAACGAGTTAGATTGCGTTGCTCTCACTGCTTTCATTGTGGCCGCAGACTTGCCACTCTGACACCTTAAGGTAACGAGCGCGCGTGTCCCTTTCTCCCATTCATTCCGTGCGCCAGCTATAGTGCTTTGCGACGGGGTGTCACGCTCCTTGCTTACACGATCAGCCCGTAGCGCTATTCTGTGACATCCGGCTGTGCCGATTTCAAGGTCTCCCGAAGCAGTCTTTGCACTCTTCAACTTTGCGACGAACAGTAAATTAATGGCAGAGTGGTCAGCTCTAGTGTAGGCTGGAGCGTTGACGGGCATTTCATAGGGTAGCATCTTCGGCCCCTTCTGTTTAATTTCTACGTAAATGACTTAGTTGTGGTCGATTCCAACAGAACATATCTTATATGTGCTGAAAACACAGCTTTACTATTTAAATGGAAGGATGCACATAGCCTCCTTAATCTACATAGCCTCCATAACGTCGTTCTAAGGAAAGTATACGAATGGTCTGTTGAAAACGGCCTTCAAGTTAATGCTAGCAAAACTAAAGAAGTGTTGCTTCAAGCTAAAAATAAGAAAGGTACACTAGAAACAGATTTGCTTACAGGGAGCTCCCGAATCGAAATTGTAAGAACAATAACTTTTCGTGTCTTCTTCGCTGACCATATGACGTAGAACACCCATCACGATTTCATGGCTGGAAAACTGTCCCAAGTTATTGGCGTAGCTTACTGCATTAACTGTCTTCCACACAGCATAAAAATACTAATTTACAATGCTCTATTCTTAAGTAATTTATATTACTGCTGTCTTGTATTGGGCACGGCCATCAAGACTAATATACATTGTCTGTCTGAGGAAAAAAAGTAAAATGCTTGATATGTAATACGCCTTACGATGCCCCTACTCAGCCACTGTTCAAAACACTTAATCTGCTTAGAATTCGAAATCTCTTTCAGCCCCATTTAGCACTGACGTAGCGCAAGGAACTCAAATACGCAGTTAACGGTATCCAAAATATAGCTCGTCTACATATACATGTTGCAGCCTGTGGTACAAGGGAACCTGAACAATGGAACATTCCGCATTCAAGAATGAATCACGGTCAGCAAATTCTCCGACATAAACTTCCGAGTTTTCTAAACAACCGCGCCTTATAAAAAATATATGTGCTGTCCCTACGGAGCTTGCAAAACTACTTGCAGTCAGAGTAATTTCGCTTTTGTTTTTTGCGTTTGTGCATACGCTATGCTGTGTATGACTTTTTTTTTCTGAGTATGTACTGCACTGAACGTAGTGCTATGATTAGTTTTCTTTCTTAGGTTGTTTGCTTGTTTTCCTCCTAAAAATGTTTAAGACACATCTCTCATGCTCATGCTTTAAATTTATTATTTTCCTCGTACACACAAGCTAATTCTTTTCGTATTTATTAAAATGTATTTCCTATAATATACCAAAATTTTTCGTACGTTGATGTCTACCCTCTTCTGTAATCACATGTGAGCGCCCGCTGTCTCCTGTTGCCTTTCATGGGTTTTGGGGCTTTTCAAGTTGCCTGCACGCAACGTTTCACCCAGAACCTCACCACAGAACTCACTTTATGGAAAATAAAGACATTCATTCATATTGTTACAATCGTTGAGCACATCGAGATCAATAGCTCAAGCTTTTGCGTTGCACCTAGGTCACGGGTCTAGATCACGGCTTCTTCACATTGACCCACTGGTGTTACGTCTCATCTTCATGTGTGGTTAAGACGATATCCTCTTGGCTTTGAGTATTCGTCTTGGTGGTGTGGGGCATTTAGACGAGCAGCAACCGCACCTTGTTTGGAAGGTGCTGCTTTTAGGTTTACGGCTAAGGGCTAACACACCTGCCAGGTGCTTTGCCTATGTATGATCGGAGCTGCGGTGAGAGGTGGTGGCCTGGTGACCTCCAATGGGAAGGTCTTCGCTGTATCCACTCAGTTGCTGTCAGGTTGTCCGTGATATATGATGGTCATTCTCCTTATCACGGGCCCGGCGAGTTCACGCGGAATCTTCGTTGTCACCGCTGGTAACACTGGAAATATTGGAGGATGTGACCGAATTCTCTGCAGTGATAGCAGAGCGGGTAGCGCTGGGGGAGCGCCAAAAGTTGCTCTTCTATGAGAAGTTGTGCGTGGCAACGGACGGGTGTGATGGGCTGCGGCAGAACGATGGATTCTCGAGAAACACGTGCTATCACCGTGGCTGGTGTCTTTCACTTCGTCTTGTGGATCGTGTCTCATAGAGGTCTGTGCTCGAATCGTTGTAATAAACTGGGGTGAATATGCTGTTTTCTTCCCGCTTTGGGCTTGATTCATGGCTTTTTGATGGTATCGGAAGCATGAACACATAAGCATCCACACAAAATGTCACGTTGTCCTGATGGTAAATAATCAGATGCTGCTAAAGGCGTGACTTAAGAGGTAAACTTTTTAGGAGCTAACTTGCCAGAAAACCAAGTAACACGTAAGCATCTTCATGAAACGTCACGTGGTTATGATGGTGAATCATAAGACGCTGCTAAAGGTGCGATTTAAGAGGTTAACATTTTATTGGACGAAATTGTCAGAAAACGAAGTAGCATGTAAGCACCTCCATGAAACGTCACGGTATTGCAGTGGTGAATAATAAGACGCTTCCAAAAGCGTGACCTAAGAGGTTGACATTTTATTGGGCGAAATTGGGAGAACAACCATGTAACACACAGAGCACAATGAAGCGGCAAGCACGATCGTCAAACGTCAAAATGTTATCTATCGGTCGAGCGCGTTGACCATTGAATATTTATTAGTGGTCATTGATTCCAGCATAATAGCTTTTACACGGGTGTCATACAGGGTGTGCCTCATAACTCGAGCCAAGGATTTAAAAATGAAAGGCGCGTCGGAAGCAAACGGAACCGAACGGAACCGAGCGCATACTATTCGCAGTAGCCTATAGTAAGTCGGACAATCTTTTTGTTTTCCCCATAACTCACTAATTAAGTTTAATTACCCAACTATTTAATTATTGACTGAGGACCCCAAGTATGATACGCAGATCTATAGTGCACTTTCAGAAAACACCGCTCGAGTTGTTTCCTTTACGATACGTCTCACGTAGTCCCTTTTTCCAGGTTGCAAAGAAAGTCCGCGAAATATGAAAAAGGCCACGTGCTGCTCTCAAGCGTGCGTTCGGTGAACAAGGTTGGCTGCATCGTGACTGGCGGCGAGGAAGAGGCAGGGTGTTCTTTATCTCCTCGCCAGCGCTCGGCCAGCAGCATGCATTTTCGTTGTCATCCGACGAGAGCCGACCTTGTTAATTAATAACAGAAGTGATGCGTGAATGTTTGAGTGTACCTATATCGCCACGATGACCAGAGATTAGGACAAAAAAAGTTTGTACTTGTGTTCAATATTCTGCGTCACCTATGTGTCGTGTGCTGAGCAGTTTCGCTAGTCATCCACCTTTACAGAGTGGAATGGCACTGAATTCTTTCAATGGCAGTGTTGCCTGCTATCGAAAAGGCAGACCAAGTTTGTCACAGAACCTCAGCTCTTCAAGGAAGCTGCAAAATGGGCTGATGTTACTCTTTGGTGTCATTCTTGGTCCATAAAATCTGTATTCATTTATTTATTTCCTTTTTTGTTTGTTTCTTTCAGATACCCTCAAGTTCAAAGCACTTTACAGAGGTAAGTGGTTAAATGAATTATGGATAACAATTGTATTATAAATGGAAACAAAATGTCGCTACGCTTCAATAATGATTATTCTAGAAAGGATCACAACTATCATGACAAAAACAGAAGCACGCTTTATAACTGTGTAAAATTTATCTCTGTAAAAAACGCAGTAGAACAAGTTACAAAACATTGTCTTATGAAAAAAAAATTCTCTAGTACATTCGTGAATGAGTTGCGATATTCAATAGAGGCTAGTGGTGTGAGGTGTTCTTAACCTTTAGACTTCAATAGCAGATATGAATTAGAAAATCAAGTTTATGAACATGATTAAGAATTTTTGATAAGTACTGTGCGGTAAAAAATCAGTTGCTTACAACAATCGGGGTGATGATAATCATAATAAAAAGTCTTAAACGAGATGTTTTACATCGTGTTGCTAGATTTCTTTAGATGAGGCTTAATTTGATTTGTATTACACTAGTGGTACGGTCGCAAATAGATAGTATCAAATCAGCAAAATTCTTCTGAATCATTTCTAGCTAGAAGGCCAGATTTGTTTGATACGGGTCCTATATTAATGCAGACTACTCATGTTTCGTCTTGACAACAATTTTCAATAATAAGATTAAGAGAAAGCTCTAGCTTGGGCCACACTTCGATGCCCTCTATAGATACGCGTTAAATGTAGAAATAAATTGATAGAGCCACCTCTAGACCAATTTCAATGAAATGGGCTGTAATTGATGGAAAAGGTTAAATTGTAGTTACTCCATACGGCACCTGAAATTTTTAAAAATAATCGCCTAAAATTGGTTAACCTATAAAAAATGACACACAAAGTTTACAAATCCGTAACTCTGCAGCAAAATGATATAGTACAGCGCGACAAACTGCATATGTTATAGCATCTAAAGCACAAGTTTTACATATAAACTTTGGAGCTTGCATGAAATCGTTGTGAGGCTTACGTATATTTTCAAAACGTCATACTCACAAATTAGTTCTATATTTGAGAACCATGTGTATTAAATCTACTTTGTTTGCTTTTGACGGACTATTATGTGACGTTTACAGAATTCTCTTAGCATTTTTCATTACTGTGTTCCAAGGCTGTAAATGTTCATTTTTTTATTCATTTTTTTCGATTTTCAGCAATTTTTAGCAAATATTCATGGCCTAAATATTCGTCTATATATTCGTGTGTGCCAGGACTATGATCTAGATTCTTCAACTTATGAATGTACCACTTTGTGAATCATGGCTTGCATTTTCACGAAGCAAAAGCGTCCATTACTTCTCTCAAGCAACAAGAGAAAGGAAATAGTTATTTGAAATTATGGTTTGCTATCGCCGAGATGATGAATATAACTGGTGTTTGTGTTAAATGCATCATTTAGCAATAATAGGACTGCCTCAGAAACACGAAGCCAAATAGAGTTGATATTTATAATCCGTGGAATAAAATCACACTTGGTCTTTCAGGCAAATATGCGGGCTCCCATGCTCTGCATAAGAAATACTCACCCGACTGAGATCTCCAAGGCAGCACATTCTAGTAAATAGCCTATTTTCGGTTACGGTACAGCGTTGTATGCTCGCTGTATATTTCCCAAATATGAGCGTTGGTGCTTGTACACTGCGTAAGACAAGCTTCTACGAAATATATTTATCCACTGTTTTCTCTACTTTCCCTGTTCCATTGAGGCACAATTGAACTCTACGAACGCGGTCGTTGCTTTTGCGCCACGTCAATGAAAAAATACATCGAATGTGATCGTATATGTAACGCGAAACCACAGGTTTTGCAGCATACAGCCCTCTTAACTAAAACAGAGCAGTTTGTAGAAAACAGGTGTTCTATGTTTTCTATATTAACTGTCAAATGGTACTTCCTCTCTGTTGAACAGGTGTTTGCGCATGGTTCTTTTCTACCTCGAAACAAACTCAGAACCGCATGAAACACTGCGAGCAACAAAGACACATACCTTTGCGTAAAGGATGCAGTCGAAAGCGCTCGATAAACGCTATAAAGTAGACTTTTTAATTAAGCTCAGTCGACTCGTGTGAGGCAGCAACTTTGCATGGCTATGAATGTGGGCAGTTCACAAAGTGTTTCGCTAAGCCTGTCTCCAGAATAAAGAAGAAATAATCTCCTGCTCGTGTAGAAAGGAAGGCCACTCGGATACCCATGCAGTTCTTCTTCCTGAACCTGAGAGATTGGTCCGCCATTTTTCTTTCCTTGAAAAATGTCTCTGACAAAGCAATTCATCTCTGGCCTTTCTTGCGTTCATCTTGCTACAGCGATCTATCCATTCCTGACCTCGTCGGCACAGCCAAGCCATTATTCTTGCTTCTTCTTACACTACTTTCGGAAACGGGAAGTTAATCAGGCAAGTTCCGGCAAAAATCGCGATCACGTGCGGTCATAATGTCCCGCAGAAACGTTGAAGTAATGTTTGCCGTTCCTCAGTCTTCGATCTTAGCTTCGCTCTTCCAAGGATGGCTGTCCTATTTCCGGCATCGAGTAGGACACGACGTCCTACTTTCTCTTCCTATGTTTTATCGGATGCCTGCCTTGCAGTGTCTGCGGGCAGCTTGAATTTATTGGTCATCGCCCAATTGGGATATTTTTACCGATAATGTGCACTGTCACTTCGCGAAACTGCGTAGTAACATAACCACAGATAGCAGGAATTTATAGTATGGTACATTTGTGGCTTTATTATATTTTCGGCAACCTTGAACTTTTGATTCGGCTTTCTATGACAGTGTTTTATGGGACTCTTTAAAGAAGCGTATCAACAAAGTGGCCAGGAGTTTTTGTTGATTGCTCGATAGATGACCCAACAAAATATTTACAAATACAGAGTCAAGTGAAGGGAGGGGCAATACTGACTTCGAAATGGATGAACAGGGGACGACTATGGTGCTGTCTCAGAGGTAGCTTTGGTGAGTTTTTCTGATTTTAAGCGCCTACTAACAGTACGTGTTTGCAACAGAGAACACGCCGGGCGCTCCATGGCCTTGTCGCATGGTGGTCATATCGTTGGGTAGTCGTATAGTGAGAGCACTCTAATATACGGCGTCTGCGATGCGCCGTGTTGGAAGGTCGCATTCATTAGAAATGCTTTGAGAGCTAGGGAGTAACACCGAAATGAGTGGTTAGATGAATATTTCACTGATAGAGAGCCCAATGTTTCACTCTCTAGATAAATGGTGGAAACTACAGTGCGTTAAAAACCGGCCAAAGAATGCAGCACGGACGGATGCAATATTTCCCAAGATGTCAAACTAGAGACGGTAAGAGTTACGCAACTCTGTCCACTCATTTTTCATTATTTCTACAAAAACTTCACCGAAGTTTTCATTGCCACCCAAGCTTTAAGATGGGATGATAATTTCTGTTTTCCTAATGATTGCCAATATGCGATGGAAAATAAATTAAAAGCACAACTTCAGAAATTGCTTGGGAATAAATACTGCAGCATCTAGACGCCTGTAAGAAAAGTACGTGAAAAATAACTATATTTTCTCGTCTTATTCTCCCAGCGGATTGAAGCACGAAAATTGAGAAACTCAACTGCTGCACTCAGTACGAACTACTTCATTTATATTGCACGTGCTTCGTGATAACCCAAAATGTGCTGTTTAGTTTTTAAGAAAACGGAACACATGGAATAGTTCATCTCATACGTTTCTGTTGAAATTTCTCTAAACTAAGATGTCGAAACAAGCTGTGTGTGTCTGCTATCTTCCTTTTTAATTTCATCGGTGTCCAAATCCGTACTGACTTTGCTTCCCTGAATAGACTATCCAGAAGAACCTCATTAGTGTTTTCAGATGCTAACAATGGCAGCCGCTCGTCGTGCTTCGTTCCTAAAAACGAAACCGCTTATAAACGTTTACGGCACTACGCTATGACAACTTTTTAATGAGCTGCGTTGATAAGTTCACGATGTACGTCATGTTTCCTTCGTGTTTGTATAGAAAAAGAAAGTTGTGAAAATCGTGAAACTCCAAAAGAGGGAAGCTCTAAACTTCTATCTTTTCCTTCAGGAGAACTAGAGTTGTCAAAAAAAGATTTAAAAAGAAGGCAAATGAGCATATATGTACTTTCTTTTAGTTCCATGCATAGGTGTCTATAGTATGGGAATGGCACTCTCCTGCAACACACGCAAGACGCGTAACTAGAATATGAGCACACTGGTAGCAAGACCCAGACGTCGGTTTCCGTTAGGGTGCGAAGATTTCGTCTAGCAGGCCACATTACGTCCTTCCGAGGTTCGCAAATAAATAGGAGTGTGCGCAGCAGCAACAGCACCAACAAAAACAACAAAACCGTCACAATCATTATCACAGTGTGTACTTGGACGTAGTGGGGTGCACTGCGCTTGATGCCTACAAATGCACTCATGTTGTGCATAGGTTTCACTATACTGACATGATTTATGACCTCGATTCCAAGATGCGCCAATCTTTCAAAATTATATACATTATTTCAAGACCTCAGGTGACTGGATGGAGACAAATAAATTGCCACCCTAACGTTACAGGCACATTGTCAACGGTCCCGGTGTATACGATGTTGCGGCGCTAGGTTATGTTTCGAACCCGGCTCCATATAGTAACGTGGCGGAGGCTACGGGTTGAAGAAATCAGTAGCTTGGAAGTTGGAAATCGAAAACCAACAGGTTTAGTGGCATTCGAACAAAACTTATTTACTTCGATGAATAGCGAAAACAGAAAAAGTCAAGTGTATTTCAAAGGGCGTCTGGATTAGCGCCATTTCCGTGGCACACAGCCTTTCCTTTTTCTCGGCGCCGTCACTGTAACACCTCTGTTAAAACACTTCCTCCTGGTGGTAGCCAGCTACACATAGATCACCAGCCAATGAAGAAGCACATACAATAGTGTCGCAGACAGCATATCAGGCCGGCAAATCCCCCCACACTCCTCAAGATCCAGCGGGCACAAAGGTGCAGAGAGGATCTGACCATGGAAATGGGAGAGATCTTTTACTGCCAACTGTTCTCCTCCGCATGTTCTCAGTAGAGGACATGGAGCAGTTCGGGGCCGTTTTCTTGCGGAAAACATCCACGAGTCCTTCGCGTCATCTCAGCCTCCCCTATAGTGAAAATTTATTCTTCCTGTCGTAGTGCATCTTCTGTGACGAGGAGAGCTCGTTACGGGAAAATTAGCAGCAGCCCGCATCGCGTGGGAACTGTCCTCCGACTATCTTCTGCGCGTGGCTCTCACAGTGTACTCTTGGGCGTGACCAACAGCATGTTGTCTACGGCAGTCATAACAGCCTCGTGCCCCGCCAAAATAATCACAGAGGGTAGCAGCCACCGCTGCTGCATGGAGATACGACTTCATGTTCTACAGAAGAGTACCAGAAACTCACCGTCGATTGCCACATTGTGGGGTATAACGACTAACAGATTCTTCCAGCAGCCCAAGCCAGCACTCATTCCCCTCTGAACAAGCCAGACTAAAACAGGGATGACGATCAATCTTTATTCAGTAGCTGTTCGCGCAATGCACACACTCAAAACTTTCTCTACTCCCTCATGCTGATCAACCACACGTGCTACGCTACGCATCTGCAAACACATTCGTACTACGAAATCAAAGTCAAGTAGCAATTTTGAGTAATCATAAATAGCGAACCCGGACCACCTAAGTGAGTGACTAGGTACATCCGCAGTTCTATTCACTTGGCCCTCCTTGTACTAAATGTCAGAATGATATTCGTGGAGAATGAGGCTCCACCACAGGAGGCGACTGTTCTTTAATGTCGCGGTTTGCAGCCAGGCCAGGAGACAATGGTCCGTCTTTACGGTGAATTTGGTGCCCCCGAGGTAGCATTGGAAGTGCTGAATTGCCTGTACAATAAAAGCACATTGTTTTCCAACGCGCAATATGCCATCTCACGAGAGCTCAGTTCACGGCTCATATAAAGCTTGGGATGTTCGTTACTGCCGTCATCCCTCTGGCAGAGAATGGCACCTGCATCACTTGCATCACGCTGGACTGTGAATTATCGGTTAAAATCAGGAGCTCAGAATGCTGGATGGCTAATCAATACAGCCTTCAGGCTTAAGAAGAAAGCTTCCTTCTTTTCATCTCAGACAACGTTCATCGGTTCTGTCCCACGGAGAGCATCAGTCAGGGGCTTGCCAAAGATTGATAAACCCGAATGTAAGAACTATACTACCCAGTGACCCCTAAAGATGTCCTAATGTTCATCTTAGTTTTCGGCCGAGGATAGTCTGCTGCCGCTTAAATCTTAGCTTCACTAGGTTTCCTAACACCTTGACCCATGTGGTAACCTAGGATGTCCATGGCCGCCCTTGCAAGACAACACTTTTCGGCCTTTATTCGGAGCCCAGCTTGAAGCATACGACTGAGCATCGCTCTACGGTGCACCAAATGAAATGCTTATGAATCAGAGACAAACCGCAATGCCATCGAAATAGGGCACAGCAAATGCTTCACAACCCTTTAGAACACTATTTATAAGACGTGAAAAACAAAAGGGAAGCATTTTTGACTCCAAAGCTCATCATTAGGTGCATAGCGGCCTGTTGGCGTGACGAATGAAGCGTTTAAAAAAATCAAAATTATTGTGTTTTACGTGCAAAAACCACTTTCTGATTATGAGTCGTGTCGTAGTAGAGGACTCCAGAAATTTTCCAACACCCAACTCCCAACACCATTGCCACTGAGCAACCACGGCGGATCAATTATGCGTTTCTGCTGGCTCGTTCAGTGAGCAGTACTTGCCAGTACTCTCGAGTAAAGTCTAGCGTAGTCACATATAGGTTGCTAGGCTCAAATGTTCGACCCTCTCCTCAACATTTGGAATATGATACACTTGATCCTTGGTGAGAGCATTTAATTTACGAAAGTCTGCTACGGGCTGTGGGTCTTTACGCGGAGGTGCCACGAAGATCGTAGGTAAAGCGCATTCACTCTCGGAGTGCTTGATTACTCCTAATTCGAGCATGCGCTTCACTTCTCTGTCAAGGATTTCTCTCTGCCTAGGAAAGAATCGATAACACTTTAAATGCACTAACTCCCCACACATCAGGTCAGTGCCGTGCTCAGTCAAATCAGTTCTACCCGGTCTGTCCACGAAGCATTAATCAAACTTTGCTATAATTTCGCTGCGATCAGACAGCTGGGACTCCTTTACTTCCTCTCTCTGCTCAGTCCTCTTCAGCAATTCTTGAACGCTACTTCCCCCTTCACTTAGGCAAACCAAGTTGTCTTCCACCTGCCCAGTAGGCAACTCTCCTCTATTTCCACTTAGAAGTGTAGCTAAACTACTTGAGAGTGGCGGCAATAACGCATTCTCAAGGGCAACCTAGTTCTGCAGTTCGCGAGACTGATTATCCCGCTGACCGGTCTCTGGTGTCTCGTCATCGCGGTGGTCTGCAGTGTGCTCAACCGTTTCCGCCACAGTCCTATGGGTCGTTCCCTCCATAATGTAAAACTCGGAAGTAGGTTGAGCTGGCAATTCTCGCGCCTTTGGTCAGGTTAATGCTTGAACAGCCCGGTCACCAAAAATGATGCCCCTTTCTCGCGAATAAATATTTGATTTGTTTGAGAAGAAGTGCGAATAACATTTAGAGAGCTTTACTGAAATGGCAGGTTGTGTTGTTAGCTTACCGAAAAGGCCCTCGATGACCATTGTCGCGATTGGCAAGCACCCCCTATGTTATTCCACCACCTGGTGGATCCATGCACATTGGCCTGAGTAGCCGGATGGTGACATATACGATGAATAAGCAACCTCCATTGTTGCCCCCTAGTCGTGCCGTGCTCTGCACGGTTTCCCGTTTACTACCACGTCATGCATGTCACGCTAAAACAACTTAATGTTTTATTCCCACTCACTGACATATGAAAACGCAACCCTTTCCTTTGTGCAGTTTAACGCCGTGTGACCCTGCTCATTGCATTTGTAGGAAGTGAAGGTTTCCTAGTTTCAAAAGTGTTGTTTGTCTTTTGTGTATTGGTCACTTTTTCACTTGGTTCACTGTAGTCCTTTGCTTTCTTTTTACCTGAAGGGACCTTTTCTTCCTCTCTCTCAAGTCCAGGGCGCGAAGGGTGCTTTAGATAACGGTTATTTGCACTTGTTTTCGAATGGTAGGCCCTTTGAACACCTAGGTTGCTGCTAAGCTGTCGGTACGATACGTACTCCTCGACAAGTTCGGCCGATTTTGCCACAAAATGTACGTCGCCCCGGTCCTGTAACCAATTCTTTTCTTGCTCTGGGAGACAGTTGCAAAACTGATCTAACAGAGTTCTCTCCACTACAGCGTTCCTTTCACAATAGGGCTCAGTGCCTTTTAACCTTTCGGCTAAGTTTACTCTTAAATTGTAAAAAAAAGAATCCGGGATAGCTTTCATTCCTCGACTGCTTGGTGCCCCCAAAGTTTTGTCTAAACGCTTCTGCACTAAGTCTCTACTTTCTCAGAAGGCAAGCCTTGACCCTCTCGTAGTTGTCCGCAGCCTCCTAGCTGATCAGCGCAACAACCTCTGCTGCCTCGCAGGGCCGAACCGTCAGTAGCCTCTCAGACGATGTTTCTCGCTCAAACGACAGTTTATCGCACGTTCGTTCAAAATTTCTAAGATACAGAACAATATCTGCTCATACCACACATGGTTGCATGCACCTAGACATTTTGAACTCTGCCTCCTTGTTGAGAGGAGGTACCGCTTCCTGCGGACGATCGCCCACCTATTACTCAAGTTCCAACCTTCAGAGTTCAATCTCGCGTCCACCCTTTTTGCCTCATACTTCTGTCTTTTTTCCTCCATTTGTCGCTTTCGCTGCCGCCTTCCTTTCTCCTTTCCCCCCCTCTTGCTGCTGTTTTTCTTTCTCCCTTTCCTGCTTTTGCTGCTGTCTTAGCTGCGATTCAATTTTTTAGTTTGACGAGGCTCCATGTTTCACTGAGCTCGAAAATCGGCCCACAAATCAATGACTGCCTGTCTGATCATAGGTTTTCGTGCCAAACCCATTGTACCAATCCCCACTTCCTCGCACAACAGCAACAGGTCCGGCTTCTGCAGCCTCTACAATCCGATTATCTTTTCGAGTGCCTGCTACTTCCAAAATAACAATCCGAAAGCACCTAACCTCTAGGCTTTCAGCAGAGTTATCGACCAGTTCTAAACGCTAACCTTCTTTCAGAACATAGTTCACATCAAAGGAAAAGCCGAGCACTTACCCACACGTGATTGATGTGTCGAGACAGCTGCTCTCCAGCTGGCCGCACCATTGTTGCCTCTTGTAGCTTCGCATGTCCCCACTCATCTCCATTTCTTGTGGTGTTAGGTGATGTCTCGAACCCGGCTCCATATGGTAGCTTGGCGGAGGCTTACGGCTGAAGAAATCAGAAGCTTGGAAGTTGGGAAATTGAAAACGAACAGGTTTACTGGCACTCGAACAAAATCTATTGAAATCGTTGAATATTAAAAACAGAAAAAAATCAACTGTTTAGCAACTAGCATCTGGATGCATCTTTTCCATGGCCTAGAGACCTTCTTCGTTCTCTGCAACGTCCCTATAATACCTCTGTTCAAACAATTTCTCCTGGCGGTAGCGAATCACACAGAGGTCGCCACCCACCAAGAGGACAGCCAATGAAGAATCACATATAACACTGTCGCAAACGGAATATCAGACCGGTGACCCCTCCCCAAGATCCATATGGCACAGCGGCGTAGATAGAATCTGGCCATAGGAAATAGGAGAGATCTTTTACACTCAACTCCTCTTATCCGCTGCTTGTCAGTAGAGGGAAGGCAGTGGTTTATGGCCGCTTCCTTCTGGAAAACGTCGACAAGTCCTTCGCGTCGTGTCGGCCTCCCTGGCAGTGGCAACTCTTTCTTTGTGTCGTAGCGCTTCTTCTCTGAGGAGGGGAGCTCGTTACGGGAACATTAGCGTCACACAGCATTGCGTGGGAGCTGTCCTCCGACTGTCTTCCCACCATGGATCTCGAATATTACTCTTGGTCGTGACCAACAGTATATTGTCACGTGGTAGTGACGTTAAAGAACACAGTAGCAGTACTGTGAAAGACAAAACTAGCTTTTATACCGCTGCATTATTGCGCTCATACTCGCATCCAGTCATACATGCCACACTTGCTCATGTTATCATTTACGTTGACTCGATACAGATTGATAACCACCCATGATAACACTCACGTCCATGCAAAAAGAAATATTTGCAATATTGGAAAGCAAGTAGTTCCACATCCGCCAAAAATACGAATCCCACAATGTGCGGTACCGTAGGCGATAAGGACAGAAGTGCATTAATCTCTCTACACTGCTGGAAAGGGGTTTTGTAGGAAACATGCTCCAGACATCACTGATTGGGTGCTCATCTAGGAAAAGGAAAATCAACAGCAGCCTTTGAATTAAAATCACAATGCTTCCGTTTTAGTAGAACCGTGTAATCTTTCGTTTAACCTTCTTTTTCAATGCACCAACTCTCGGTAACTGTCAGTTGTTGAGATGTTCACGTTAACCCACCACTTCTGTCTCTATGTGTTCCCGTCAGTGCGAGGTCACCGGCATACATCACCGTTCATACCCACGTCCAATCAAGTTTTGTCGCTGCACAGAAGCTGTATCGCACGTCTTCAATATCAGTGTGGAGCGAGTACGAGTACAGTGTATCGATGCGTATGCCAACCATCGCTCGTGTCACAAATGCGCTGGTTGTACGGCAAAAGCAATGTACCGCGCATTCAATGTACGCATACAAAGAGAGGCGCTACCATTCGATAAGCGCAAGAGACTACCGCGGGCATTCAGGGGGGAAAGCAGGGGGGAACGATAAGAAGAAAAACTGCAGCAGTAACGATAGTATGGCCAGTGTGCGGAAGTAGGCAACAGTACCGTCGGTTTCAAAAACTCAAAACGTTTCTTCAGGAAATACCCACCATTCCATCCCACGCTAAGTAGGGAGGAAGCCGTGCACCCACGAATACTCTAAACAAATTTATTCGCACGTGCCACATTGATGCACAAGATACGTCCCACGCTATATGAATACAGCTGGCTATTCTGCGGAATACCCGATACGCTCTATCACAGGGTTGGGGAGAGGGCAATGGGGTCATGGAGGTACCAAGAAATAGATCGCCATTTATAGAGCCGTGGGAGGTCCTGGTGACTAGCGCTGAGCCGGAGGACCAGCGACGACTAATCGACTGAGCAAAGCGGACAGCCCAGGGCCATGGCATACGGCACTAATGAAGCCACCCACCTGAGGGCGACATACACAATATCGCCGCCTCTATTTTTATGAATGTTTATTTCAACACCTTAAAAACGCTTGAAGCACCTAACGTACAAGCGCAATTTTTGTACCAACTAGGAACACCGACTAGCCTTTGAGGCTATCGGTTAATATATAAAAAGGTTACGTCCTGGAAAACCATGTGTACGAGAACCTAATAGCAGTATTGAAAACACGTTGACCTAGCGTAAAAAGTAATACCTTCAGTAAGGAAGCAGTGGCACGTGTCGGCGTTCATAGTTTGTTCATAGTGCTCCATAGTTCAGTCAATAATTTATTTACACGCTGTAAAGAGTTTTGCCCGAAGCGTACCCGGCAATTCCAGGCACACAGAACTAGGGGATATCTTATGCCGTGCTCTCCTTTCTGGTTGCTATGCATGAGGTAGAAAGTAAACAGTTTTCACTGCAAGCTTTTGACCAGTTGTGTACAGGTTGCAGCGTACTAGGCCACTGATCTCAGAGTGAATACGAAACTCATTTAAGTTTGCCTAACTACAACAAATATGTTTTACATGGTAGCTCATTCGTAGCACTGATGAATGCTTAAGGAACTATTTTACCGGTACGGTATGTGGGGGCGCAGTCGCAGGGGGGGGAGAGGGGGGCGGAGGTTAGCCTGGGGTGCACAGGCTGTAGTCATACTCCCACTGCACACTCTCTATATGGGTAGCCATGTTTTTCTGACTCAAGGTATGCAGATCATTTCTGGTGACGAACTACGCAGAAATGTGACAGAGGTTCCACGGAATAATCGGGGCTAGTGCCTTTATGTAGCAAGACTTCAAAAAGCCTTCCGACCCGTAAGGCTGTGTGTTACGGCGGTGGCTCTGTTACTACGGCAATAAGATCAGGTCCAATAAGTGCTTGACCCCGTGTTTCGCGTCTGCATTCTGGGCTTCAAATTTTATTACTGAAAGTCAATGCGAGTATTTAGCAATGACTTTATCAATGCTGGTAAAGTTTATTCAAAGTACTGAAAATGTGCGGCGAAATACGTTGCTGTTCTAGATACGTTTCAGCACTGTGCGAAACTGAATAATGTTAACCGACAGAGTAGTTTAATGTCTCGCAGTGTTTCTCGAAACTGGTTCAAGCACAGTGCTTCCAGCAAAAAGGTATAGCGTTTAAACGTTTTTGACTTCAGTTCCTCAGTTGCAATATTCCACCTAACAACAACAAATAAAAAGTTACTTCGCGTTTTTTTCATCAATGTCAATATCTTGCGTCACACCCTCTAATTTTCATCGATTGTAAAGTTTGTAAGTATTGTAAGTATAGTGTAAAGGATCGAAATGTGGATTCAGATTCACATCTTACCTAATACAATCCAATACTGATACAACGTGGTCAAAGCGTACCTAATGCTGGCATCTAAGGCAAATGTATGTTTTATACCGCCCAGTGTTTGTGTTCAAATTATATTCGTATAACCGCTACCATAATTATTCTACCTGATGGTTGCCTATAAGTTGAGAACAATCTATATGCCTCTGAATCACGGGTGCACACAGATTTCGCAGACGCTTTTAGCGAAACTCATTTTCGTTCAGGAGTGGCAATGCACAATCGCTGCGGGCGATCTTTCGAGGGAACAAAGTGCCGTTACCTCTCACAGTGTGCAGACAGCATTCGCAGTCATCAAGCCACTCAGAGCAAAGTTGAAGCACAAGCACAGATTGCATGCGTAATGCGAAGTGCGCCTTCGGACTCCGCTTATGAAACCAGTCTGCTGCGGCAGGGGCAAACGAGTTTTTGAATACTGGGGATCCTCTCAAAATAAATAACGGCCAGAGCAGACACATACGGATAATTAAATATGCAGGAAAGGACGCCAGCGTTTTTCCCCATGATTAAGCCCTAGAGCGCTTTGAATGATGCGGAGTCAGTTGCACTCTCCCTAAGAATGCCAGGCAAACGATTTATGCGCCTCTGTGAAGCTGACGTAAACAGATGGACGCGATTCAATCGGAATGAGCCCCTTGATTAGGATATTTTTTTATGGGGGGCGCCATTGTGTGCAACACTTCAGACACTCATTCTCCGCCAACAGTCCTAGCTCTTGAAAAGAAACCAAGCAGGCAACGTTTCACTTGCGATCTATCTCTGCGAAGGTGGCTGCGACATGTGAAGAAGCGGGATGCTTGTGCCATTGGGAGCGAAGGGCGATCACCTAGCTGTGATGATCCAAGCCTTGCCGCTTCGATGCCATCGCTAGCGCTCCCCTATTTATGCAACCGGCGCGTTTCGATTCTTTTGAAACAAAGGAAGGGAAAAAATGCAGGGGAAATTGAGAGAACGTTGAAGGGAGAACACAGCTCGCATTAGCAAGGCGAGAATTCGCGCCGCCTGCGACATCCTTAATGACCACGCAATTAGCCTATTTCTCCCGTAGAAGTGCATCTTATTAGGGCTAGCAGTGTCTGTACCGTTGGCGGGGCCTTCTTTTGTTCTATCACGACCAGCACTCCCTTCAAATGGCCTCCCTAAACGCCCGGCCTCTTAACGCTGCCCATTGTATTCCAGTAGCGTTTATTTTAGCGGCTCCTACCAATCACACATCCTAAGCGACCACGCTGTTGAAAGAATTCTCATTATCTCAGCTTCCTGCTTGCGACGTCTGGAATAAGAAGAAAAAAAAATCGTTATCGCAACAGCAGATTATATCTTGGTATTTGCGCTTTCTTACTGCCTCCTTCGATACCACGTGAAAAATCTTCGAGGCGTACATTTTAAGCTTGCAAACTGAGTCGCGCTGATTTTCTTCTATATCCAATAAGTAAGTTTCGGCCTTGTGCACTGACTCCTAGTACTTTACATGCGCTGGTTTCCCCTACTGGTACTTGGTGCACTTTTCCAATTAAAAGATTGGCAGGGTGCCTGAAGACATTTCCTTCGCCTAATCAATAAATTCTGTCAAAGCATTTTATATCGGGCATGTAACGGCTCGCATCTTCAGTTGAGTAATGTGTGCTGAAAATTGATTGAACTTGTAGTGTACGGTGAGACATGTACAAAGCCTTGCATATATGAAGATATTTTCACACAAATCTTTTAGCAATTAATTTTAATTAGCCACTTTCTACTCAGTGTTCGATTCAAACAGCCCGTAATTTGTGGTTAATAAAACTGGTCCGCTGACACATGTTGTATTTGCTTGTATATACCTAATCTTACTTCGCATATTCTCCAAGTTAGTGACAAATGGTATATTAGCAAGCTTCTGGCAGCGTTCCCCTGCTCCACACTTCGAGACCAATCGGGAGACATCATTGTGAATGAAAATTCCCGGCACCTTCATTGATCAACTGTTCGACGAACGGCAGAAATTGAACATGGAAAGTATTAGCCCTCTGAATGCTGATCCTAACTGCGATACATCAGGCGTTCATCTAGGCGTTGGGGAGCAGAAGTGGAAGCAAAATTAATAAAATGAATGCAAAGATATTTGAGGACCAAGAAAAATATTGGCAAAAGATTCCCATGATGGTCCTCTCGCTAGAGAGGACCATGACACAGTAGTGTCAAATGTGCGGCGCCGGAAAGGCTGGATATTTTATTGTTAATTCCTCAAAGCGGTTCTCTCGTATCTAGTGCACATCTTGAATTTTCTCTCTGACAACTAATATTGCATTCCTGTGCATCGTGCACTTATTTTTCGACGTGTTTTAGTAGACCCCCTTACTATATGGTCATGATTTTTGCCAGAAAAAAAAAAAGGACATGCGGCACATGTGCCTGCATCACCACCATTCTAGCCTTTAACGCGGAGGCGTCCATTTCTAAGGATAACGTGCAAGGCCATTTGGACTTGGCATAAAATGTGTCTTGGTCTTCAAGAGCCATTCGTCTGATTCGCCGCACATTTAGGCGTCTGGAAATTTCCAACCAGGTCCATTCACTGACGACGATTGAGCGCACATGCCGTTATCTTCCACAATCCTCAATACAATCGCTGGCTCACTAGAAAGGCAGGGATTGTTGTCCCGTTATATATTTATAGCTTTGGTGCGGCAAATACGCCACTACCATTCTTAAATTGCCAAACGAGATGTTCCGCTGCCATGAAAATGCCGAAAGCACGGCCGCTGGTTTTAAAGCCTTTTTAGATTACGAACAAAACAATATGTACAATATCGATCTCGGAAGACGAAACATCGTTTAGTTTATTTTTTTACGTTGATGTCTCGAATTCGTTCGCACCTGCAGTAACGAGAAACAACCAAATGCGCAGTTTCATTGCGAGCAGCTTAATGCATTCTATACAAGCAATTCCCAAATGAAGTGACCGGTCATTATAGGTCGTTTTGCATGCCAATAACTCAGTAGGTCAATGCAAACTAAGAAATAGCTCGAACCTAGAAAACTGCGGGTTTCTTTTGTTTTTCATGGCTTCCTGCGCTGATATCATCAAACTGGTGAGGTTTAAAATTGCGTTACCGCGACTGAAATTAGTAACTAAAACGCAACACTTTCGTTTTACACTTTCTTACACTGAGAGTCAGAGCGGTAAAAATACGGAGAGGGGGGGTGGGAGATAGGTTTGCAGAGGCGAGCACTAGCGTGACTGTAGAGACACAACAAGAATTACTACTGTCATAAATAATTTATTCGGCACACAAACCACTCCAGCGCACAAAAAGACAAAGATACCTTGTTCTCTTGTTCAAAACCTGCCCCAGCGTTAATGAATTTTTCACCACTGTTGACTTTTTCCCCCTCTTATGCCTATAGCTACATCTGAGCTGAAAAATTACCCCCCCCCCCTCGCACATGCAAATATTAATTCTGTAAGCACAGTGCCATTGGGCCCATGCCACAATGTTCCAATATTTTTGCAAAATACGATATTATTTGCGCCTCCGGAACACGCAAGCTCGTCACAAAATGAATTCCGTGTTTGCGAAGAACCACCTTCTATTATCCGTCTCACTTTTCTGGGGGCCTACAATGTCTTCAAAGGGCAGCAAAAGAAATCCTATGGAAAGATGTAGCCTCCCTGCAACCTACATGCCTATGCAGAGGCTGTTGTTCTTAGTTTGTCCCGAAGCTGCTCTCCTTCTAGTGTCTCTTTCGTTAGTTAATATACCTATATAGATCGTAGCTAGATGTGCCTCTACGCTGACGTAAAATAAAATAAGGGCTTAGGGCGTTTTTTATGCGAATGCGAATGAGATCACGAGACAGCGATTGAGATTACTCATGTGTGATGTATTCGCGCATGAAAATACTTCTCCTCTTGCCTGTCTCACAGATACTTGCCTATATATATATATATATATATATATATATATATATATATATATATAGTACTTACACATATAGCCGTATAGGTTATCTGTTGATAGGCTGCGTATTAGTTCAACGACATATGTCTGTGATATTGCAACACAAACTGTTGTGCGGTGGAATAGATAGCATGAGAGGCGCGCATGCACTCACGACCGTCAAGAATCGCGATCGTCTCTCATTATCACACCAATATCACCATCGTTTACTAACATCCGAAGCGTAATATCCAAACATGAAATGGTTTCTTGCTTCCTTGCAGATGCCGATTCTGACACGCTCATTCTCACCGAAACCTGGCTGCATCCAGATATTTCTGATTACGAAATGTTTTCCTTCGTCAGCACTTATAATATATACCGGCATGACCGCCTTGACAGGCGAGGTGTTGGCGTCATTCTTGCGGCTAAGAGAGTCATTACAGCTTATTACGTTAGCTCATACTCGAACCTCGAGATTGTTTGGGCCGCCTGTCTAACCCGTTCTACGAAGGTATTCATTGGTGCCTGTTACCGTCCTCCTGATTCACATCAAACCTTTGCCACCGATCTTCGCAACAGTATTGCTACTACAATCAAGGCCTGTGCAGCGGATATCATTTATCTATTAGGGGATCTTAATTTTCCACACACTGACTGGGCAAAGCTAACCTCTATCTGTCGAGTGTCGTTAGATTACATTAATTTAACCCTAGACTACAACTTCACCCAGACTGTCAACCAACATATAATTTAACAAGAAGGGCAAGAAGGGCCCCTTTAGTATAAACTTTGCCAATTGTACAATGTCATTCAATATTTTCACAAGTGTACGTTGCGTGAGTCCTACTCCCGTTAGTGTTTGCGGAGATTGTGTGTGTGACATGAATCATCGTCACCGATTAATAATACGCCGTGGCTTTGGTGTCAAGCGCGCTGGCTCCGAAAGAACTGGGAATCCATTAGGGTGCCTTGACAGTCAGCCACCAAACAATAGGAAATGTCAACATGGAAGGTGCTGTAAGCCATCCCAGAGAGTGCTCATCCGCAAAGTGGATAGTGACATCGTTTTACTCAGACAGCAGAATGGCAGCTAAAATAAAATAGAAGCACTTCGTAAGCTACATGGCTCGGAAGAGGAACCTACGCAACGGAGAAGTGAGTTTGGCGGATGCTTGTGGTTAAAGCCTCGTGCCTGGTGCGTCAGTTTTCGTACGTTTTATTTACATCTTCGCATTACTTGGTGACAAGCTTTTATGCAAAGATTAACTGCGTCTTTCATTGGCTGAATTAGGCGACGACGCCCGGAAACTGGCACAACTCTTGGTATTACGTCCAATATTACTTTGAAACATAGATAAGCGATCAGGCGACGCACTGAATATTACTAATGAAAAAAGAAAAGAAATTTACTGTTACGCAAATACAAGAACGAAAAATACTACTCCACTGAAAGTTTCCCAGTGGTCTGCTAATTTTACCTAAAACGACATATCGCTTTTTTGTACAGCCAAAATATTATTAGATTGTTTTTTACTCGATCAGGCTAACGAAAAACACATTCTGCGGTGACCACCATATAATCTGTAAAGAAGGTTTTTAGGAGCGTTGAAAGCGTCAAGGTCATAATTCAGTGCCACAACTTCCGGTTCTATGCATAACGATAAGCTCAACCTCCAATAAGTATACATCCGGCTTTGTCTATATCGTCATATCTTGATAGCATACTTATGATAACCTTAATATTTCCATTTTTAAATACCAACAAGCACGTCATTTGCAAAATGTCATGCAAATCGAATGTGAAATCTTGGTGCGCTCTCATACATGAAAAAAATATGAGATAGAAAGAAAGTGTGTCACGACCTGTGCTGGCTGCGTACACTGATAACCACGTTCGAGTGATATTCAAGTCCGCGGCCATGTTTTAGAGCTGGTCTAGTTATGCTCAAGGACAAGGAAAACTTTGAGCTAGCAAATAGATGTAGGACAGAGGTACCTGTTATTAGAGACACAGTTCATGTCTCGAGGAGGACACCTTGTTGTGGCTCGAGCTAGCGTTTAGACCAGGAATCCTCCAGGCCAAGTGATGAGTACGTCCTGGGGAAAGAGCGAAGGAAAAAGGCTTATTTTGCATTATTTACACTGGCTCCAGATACGGAAGCCCACTCCACATATGAGCACATTGAACGCCTGAGCTTACATCAGGACACGTCAGCCTGCTTCTGACTGCACCTAAGGTGTACGCTTTTAAAACAGTCGCATTGCCCAGACGACGGGAGCAGGGAATCTGATGACTGTATCTCGGCTAATCATAATCGTCGAAGCGTTCGCAATATCCCTCCCATGTTGTCGCGCCGTACCGCGGGACTCGGCTACTTATGTTGCACCTTCGCCTCCATATACGAGGCAAGCACGCCACAATCGTGGAAACTCAAGCCGATGCCGTTCTCATGGTAGTCCTTGACGTTTGGCCCTTTCAGTTAGCGGGCTCTTAGTGACGCTCACATTGCAGCGACCCTTCACGCTTGTTATCGCGTCTGCAGAATCCGGTGGCCTTGTCACATGGGGGGGGGGGATCTTCTCTGTTTACCCATCGTGCTGCGTCGACATCTGGACGGGAGGGGAAGGGGGTGTGCCTCGTGGGAAACACCTAAGGAATTCCCTTTGCCGTGTTGAGACATAAGAACCTGCAGTCCTCTCTGGGGTACGGGGAATCACCAACTTTCGGTGGCGCCCAAACCCAATGCTGGTTATCTTCGGTGATCTCAGAAGAACCGCCGAGGGAACTATTACATGGCAAGATGGTTGGCAAATAGTTAATATATTTGTGTGCATGTCACCGAACCCTTCATATAGCCGCCTTCGATTTTGGCACAACGCTTCAGGCGCAAAGAGGGTTTCATATCTCATGTTCTCTCCCCTGTTTATGCGGTACGTGCAACATAGATCCAGCTTTTGTTTCTCCTCCCCCTAAAGTACGAGAAAGCACCTGTGGCAGCTCAATACGAAGCTTCCCGTCGACACAGGTATTGCTCAGTGCAGTCACAACTGAAAAAATGCAGTAGAGGAAGTTGGTCTCAGAACCGTGGTCGATGATGTGCTCGTCCTCGTTATGTGAACATAACTTCAAACTTCCCTTTAAGGCAGGGGAGCAGCATTTTGGTCGATTCAAATCCAATTGTCATTCCTCTAAAAGCATTGGCTGGACGCCGACGATCCCCAGATAATAAGGACGACAGCCGTAACTACTTAGAATTCATATATTCGTATCGATTTTTCTGCTGAAATATTTCGATCCAAGGCAAGAAGACGCATTCGTATTTGCTGTGTAAGCCATGATGGTATAATGAAATATGTCGGCTTAGAGTGGATGCTATCGCAATGGGACTCACATTCAGAATACTTGAGTTTTTTTTCGTGGTCAGAAAAGCATATGCCTCTTCGCAGTTAGCATGCTACGAGGCAGCGTGCATTGCATTTAAATCATGTCTTTCAAAAGTGCTAAAGCTGTTATGCGGAGTGATCATTTATATGTCTTTACAGAATTTTTAAAAATATCCTGTTGCAGATCCCATAGATCTAATCCTTGAGCTGGATTATTCAGAACGGAGGACATTACTTCCACGATAACCGGCAACACATATTCAAATAGTTGAGAAATATTTCCTAATTAAGATCTCAATTATATACTTTATATTGAAATTTAAGAATTGTAACTGGTGAGTTCAGAAGGCGTTTGCAATGGGAACAATTTCCAGAATGACACAAGTTTGGAGATATCTGTCATCAAACTCACCGTGGAAATGCCGTGTGGTTACACTTACTCATTCAACAAAACGTTTTTGGCTAAACACAAAATTAATTGGAACGCCCATGTATTTCGATTCACACTTTGGAAAATGATACCCCTAATCTCGCGTCATACCAGACATTGAATTAAAGTGTTCATTGCTGCTGTAATAATAATAATAATAATAATAATAATAATAATAATAATAATAATAATAATAATCTACTCACCATGACCAGTAACAACCATGAAGTCTAAGTGCCTGCACACGGGTACATTAGAAAAAAATCAACAAAAAGGGCAATCTTGAAAAGTGGAGTGTACACACAGCAAGGCGAAAGGTGAATTTAAAAGAAAAAGGAGGAGAAAGGCAGTTGCACAATCAGTCAAACTATGACGCAAGAACGCAAAGCTTGGCAATAAACAATGACAGCGAGTTATGAAAAATGTCAACGTTATAAAAATAAGCGTTATAAAAATGTATTCTGCGGATGGTTGAGTGTTGGCGATGACAGGCATGAACATGGAAAGGTCTATGTCCTCTGGTAACCTTGCGCGGAATCCGAAACAGGACACTAGTAAGGAGTTCGGGGCAGGCGAGGCTACCTGGAAGGTGTTTGAAAAGAAACTGAAGGTCGGCGCAATTACGTCAGCAGCAAAAATAAAGGGAATTACGATAATCCAACAGTGGTAGACCAGCGCATCAATGTGGCAAATGGGACGCCTGTCCAACTCGACTAGTAGAGTGCTACACGATGACATGCTTCAGGCTTTTGAGATAACACCCAAAGATCAAAGTAGTGTGTAATTTGAATACTTTTTACCAAAACGCTCGCGGCCTTAGTAGCAATGCACATGAAGTTTTCCACCAAGGTCATTTCACCTTCTTTTCCTTTTTTTTTCGAACTCGGCTCTGCAGTGAAATTTCCTCTTCATACTTTTTTGCAGCACAATACGTCTTCCGCAGTGACGGAGACTTCAGTATATCTAAACAAAATGGGGGTGCAGTACTGATTGCTGTAGACAGTTCAGGGAGATTTGTTCGGCACGAGGACGCGGAAAGTGTATGGGAGCCTATTTTGCTTGAAATCAGCTATTAAAAATTATTGGAACTTTCTATGCACCACCGAATATTTTTCCTGTTTTGTTAGATAAGATAATGTTTTCTATTGAAAGTTCTTATCTTTCCTTAGCAAGCACAGAGAAATCCTTCTTGGTAATGTTAGTACACATGGAATTGATTGGAATATGCTAATATATTCTCAACACAGTCATTACGTAGAGAAAAAATGCAGCCTGTTGTTGGAGTTGCTGTCCTTCACTTCATCAGCATAATTTGGTCTCCAGTTTCTGTGGCAACGTCTTAGACATTTTCCTCTCGAATGCTCATGTTAGAGATGTCTCTCGTTCTAACAATTACCTTGGGCGTCCCGATAAGTTCACCCTTCTCTGAAGATAACTGTCTCTGTGTCAGCCTTGAGGCAGAGCTCCTCCAGTAGCAAAATGAACCCTGTAGATTTTTGTTCAAGCGTACTGAATATGCTAGGTCATATGATTTCTTGTACACCCCTGATTGGCCACTGGTAGCCGACAAAAACAATGTTGATGGCCAACTAGATGAGTTTGCGGAACTTGTTTCGAGCAGCATGCGCAAATACATTCCTCAGTACATTCCGAAATGCTCTATATATCCACACTTGTTATCACGTTGACTTACAATAGCCCGAACATACAGTGATCGCACGCACTGATAATCCATAACTCCAGTGTTTAATGAGTGGAGAGAAGAATTCCACTTTACTTTTCGGACTCTCTGAAAATACCCCCATAAGCGGGATCATGCCTCATATATTGCATTTTTTTTTTTGGAAAAGGCAGCATCCGACCGGCCGGCGGAATTTCGGAAGTATATTCGCAAGCGCTCTAGTAAACCTGCAGAGTGTTTTCGCCTGGTCGAATCTATAGGCGTAGGCGTCGAAGCAGTCGCGGATACTTTTGCTGCCCATTTTTCAATCTTATATAAAGCTTCAGTTGCGATCGCTGCTGTCAGTCAGCAGCACACGATGGTTCTTTCATCTAGTACGGCGCCGGTTCAAGAAAAACTCATCAGCCAATGCCCTGAGCGCTTGAAGCGTTCCATTTCCTACGGCCCTGATGGCATCCCCTCCACAATTCTAAACGCCTTGCAGAGTTTGTTGTCTCCTGAATTGACATCTGTATTGAGAAACTCTTTCAACACTTCCACTTTCGTTCACATGTAGAAAGCTGCCCGTGGTTTTTTTTTTGGTATTAAGACTGATGTCTAGAATTATCGCCAATGGCTCTTCTCTGTGCCACGTATATGATTTTTGTGATAGCTTTTCACTAGATATTGTCTTGTACTGTGAAGAACTCATTGATTCCGGGTCAGCATGCATCTCTCACTATGCGTTCCACCATCGCAAATCTTGCACGTTTCATAACAGAGATCTCTCAACCGGTACGTAAAGGGGGCAAGTTGACACCATTGCCTGTTACCTCAGCGAAGCAGTAAGGCACTGACTGCTTCTGATCAAGCTTACGTACTTTGGTGTTGACTCGTCAATTGCCGATCTCTTTAGCAGTTATCTGCTTGGTACATGATGTTATATTAACATCAATGGTCAAACGTACATGGCGACTAGCAGCATCCCTCAGGAATCAGTACTTGACTGCGTGTTTATTTCATTTTTATTGATTACGTTCTTTCCGCTATTCGAAATTCTTGGTTCCTTCCATATGCCTATGACATCAATATTTTTAAGGAAATAAATACTGTTGATGACTGTCCCGTCCTGCAGTTTGACCTGTTTTGTTTTACTGAATGGTGCAAAGATAATAATCACAGTTTGAATAATAAGATTAAATTATGACATACACATAAAACAGAAGGTGACCTTGTTCTTATTTTGTTGATTGTGTAGCATTGTATACGTCTCTGAGATCAATGATCTCAGCGTACTTTTTGATAGAACCTCACACTTTTCAGTTTCCACTGGAACCGTTACAAGGCGGGGAATGCGCTCTCTTGGCTCTCTTTGCAGTCTATCGAGAGAACTCAATTCCCCTACACAGTTCTGCAAGTTCTGCACATGAATCTATCTTCCTTAACTGGAATACGCACCGGTCGTATGGAGTGGCATTTCCAAACTCAACAATGACATTATAAATCGGGCCCAGAAAAGGTTTCTACTATTCTAACACGAGCAAATGATGTCGCTCTAGCACTGGTGAATTACTGCCATAACCGTTACTTCACTGGCGACGTAATTGTGCTGACTTTATGTTGATTTTCAAACTCCTTAGCGT
This sequence comes from Dermacentor albipictus, assembly GCF_038994185.2. Lineage (NCBI taxonomy): Eukaryota > Metazoa > Arthropoda > Arachnida > Ixodida > Ixodidae > Dermacentor > Dermacentor albipictus. The sequence continues at coordinate 97,921,250 of NC_091823.1, forward strand.
TACCACATCTAACCCGAACTCCTGAGTTGTATGATATTTCGTATTCCGCGCAAGATCGTCAGAGAGAGATTCTGGGGTTTTACGTGCTACGGCAAACTGTGCTGTTATAGTTACTGAACCACATTTGTGTTTTTTTTTTCGTCTACGTGTGGTCCGATAGCCAGCGTTGCTTTAGCGGAATACCAAATAAATTATTTTACCTATAGCACATAACCAAACTCCGTTTATCGTCTTGTGGGATGTAAAGTTGAGCACTTATGTTTAGGTTTTCTGTATTTATGTCTGTGCTAGCACTCCTTTTTGTTGTTTGTCTAACAGCTTTCAAAGTGTGTAGTGAGGTTGTAGTGAGGTTCTTCACATGACTATGTGAGTGGCAAACATGATGTTGCTGGGGGAACATGAAAGCAACAATTACAAATAGAGTCTCGCGGGCGATATCAGCGGCTGTGCTCAACACGTGCAATTATAATTTTACTGGGTGCGCACACCTGTCTTCTTCAGTCTTCCCCCGTGCTATATTTGACCTAATAAAAGCATTACATTCCTAATAACAGATGGATCGAGGAAGAGCGTAAAACGTAAACATACTCTCAGGCCAATGTCCTGCTAATGCTCGTGCACATTAAAGATGATCTTTAAAAAGCTTCAAGTTCATATTCAACTTGATATTTTTTTTTTGGGGGGGGGGGAGAAATTGTACTGAGGCGTAAACTTAGTCGAAATCAGTTGCTGAGATATGATTCGGAAATATGTGATAAATGTGCACACGCACTCTAAATAATAACCCCAGTAAATGCCATCGACGAGACGCTACTGATATCGAGATAGGTAATAGCCAGACCTTGCTCGTCGATTTAACACCACATCCATTGAGACGAATGCGTAGACGAAATGTATTACACATGATACCGATAAGGACCTACTTAAGTAGGCAAAAATTAACGTCCTGAAACTGTGCAGTGTGCAATAAGGGGCTCGATAGAATAAGGCTCCGTATTGCTCTGGACCACCTGAGTTTCTTTATCAAGCACCTAAATCTACTTACACGAGTGTTGCTTCATTTCCCTACCCCCTTCCCACCATTGGAATGCGGCCGCTGCATGCTCAGACTCAAGTCCGCGACCTGCGTGTCAGTAGCAGAAGGATAAAGAGTGCCAGCACATGTGTGTCAGCAAAATTTTAAGTGGAGAAGAACACTGATTATCCGAAATAATAAAAGAGAAACAAGGAAGTCTACAAAGTGCGATCATGGACTGATATTTCTCTCATTCATGCAGCAGTGCATTGATAGCGAGTTCCGTGTGTAGCAGGTACGGGAATGTCAATATCAAATTTGGAAAAAAAACAGGGTAGTGATTAGAACCATCTTGCTAACTTTGTCTGCATGTGGCACAACCTCGAATGGCAAGCACGTGCGCTCACGTAGTCGTATATAGAGCAGTGTATTTGCTAAGTAAGCACTTTAATTTTCCCAGAACGTGTTTTTGCTAAGATGTATTCGATTTCTTTTATTCTTTTGTCCCTTTTCGACTATTCTGCAGGAGCACCGTGGTATATGTGTGCCGTTGCTTCATTTCTAGATCTCTCATTTCGTATTCAGACCTCATTGCTGCCGGTGTATCGCTGAGTTTGCCGTTGACGGGGCTTTCATTTTTGTCGTGTTACTTTTTTTCCGATTTGCGTTTCGTCATTGTTATCTCAAACACATTAGCTCGTTCTACCTGTGTTACACAAAATGTTACACAAAATGTAAAACATTACTGGATCGTGCCACTATATGTAGCCGGCACCTTTAGATAAGAAGCCACACTCCACTCGCAGTGGGTCGTTTGATTCAATGATATTAGGTTACATCAGCTTGAAATGACTTCTGCTGTATATAGCACTCAAAATGATGTTGCTTGTCGGGATTCAACAGATTGGTGCCCTCCTACCGAGATTAAATGTGCTATTGAACACAATATGTTGAGCCACGTGGCTTTATGAGGCAGTTTTCTTCAGTGCCGCTGCGCTCTCCATAGGAAAGTAAACGCTATTTTTTGCTACTATTTGCGAACTAAAATTTTAATGAATAGTGCACGTAACGACCGCCACTTGCACTAGGACGCTGTGGTGAGCAAAGTTCGACATCGACACTAGGAAAAAAAAGAAAAGTAATAATGCGAAGGATGTTCTAATTTTTTGAGGCACTTGGGCAGTGGCAGCGACGGACCGTTTCTTTGTCGCTAAGCAGTGTTTTCTAATTTGGCGGTGGCTCCGGGCGCATGCGTACTGCATTGATCGGATAAGTCTGCGACTCGGCGATCGCTGATTGGCTCGGAAAGAGACGGATCAAGCTACGCAACTCTGCGTGACCTTAGACAACGGGTTCATCGAGTTACCGACGCATTCAGGCACCTGGCAGCGGCTGCGACAGACCGTTTATTCGTCACTAAACTTTTTTTTTATTGCACGGAGGTTGGTGTACTTTAATTCCGTATTATTATTTTATCGCGTTGCGTTGCTGTCACTGCTAAACAACTTTAGACATTGTGTTTGCTAGCGTTGACACGATGTCTGCCACGTCCATTTGTATTCCATGTAAAGAAGACCCGCCTGATGACGGCCAAGTCGCTCATTGCAAAGGTTGTGAACTTACCTAGCATTACGCTGCTTCCTCTGGTGGTTATGAAAAACCAGGCAAAAGCAAAGGTGCGAAAGACAGTTGGAAGCGTCCAACTTGCCTCGCAGCTCGAAAGAGCGACAACAAGCCAGCGGTTAACCCGCCGAAGGAACAGGAATGTGAGCATGCAAACGACCTGCCCGCCATCAACACAAAGCTCACTGTTCTACTGAAAATGGAAGTGCAAGTTGACATGGTTGCTACCTTGCATATGACGTTGAAATTTGTCGAATCATCGCTGCAAATAATGTCGAACTAATAGAATGATATCCTCAATAATGAAAAACGTCAGGACAAAGACATTCAAAGTCTTACAAAACGGCTTAATAACCTGGAAGCTAATCACCTTAATTCTGAGGTTGCCAACCTTAAGGTCAACTGAATGATCAAGCACAATAAGGCAGCTGTCAAAACATGGAAGACCATGGCCTGGATTGCACTAAAACGAAAATCTCCTCACAGTAGCCAATGAGCTGGTAAACGAACGTCACCTTGACGAAATCAGCCCAAGTGGACTTCAGAGACTTTCTGAAAAAACTGACAAAGCACCGGATATCTCCGTATGTTTTGTAAGTCGTACAGTAAAAGACAAATGGCAAGCTAAGTCTGTGGAACTACGACAAATGCGAGGAGGCATCAGTTTCTACGATAACCTAATGGTTCGCAACAGACGGTTGTTCTGTCTGACACGAATGAAAGCTGCTAATTTGGTTATCAGTACACATGGCAGTCAAATGGCAAGTTGTTCACTAGGAAACAATCAGGACATAGGGCTATCGTTATTAAATGTGAGAATGTCCTTGACAAAATTAGATAGCTTGCCTACATTGCTATTTTCCCGCAATTTCCGTAAATCATGGCTCGCTTCGAAGTGCATTCGTTCAATGCAGGTGTCTCAGATTACAGAGAGACTAATAAAAGTTAGTTCTCTCTATTTCACTTAAATTCCCATAGTCTCAGAAACAAATTCGATTAACTAACGCAACGCGTTAACGAGCTGCATGAAGCGTTTCATGTTCTAGCTTTTACGGAAGCATGGTATGCTGATATATGTGATGTCCCAATCATTGATAACTATAAAAAGCTTTTCATTTTCTCGAGCACACAAACGTGAAGACTGGGTATTTGTGTATATCAAGAAAGTCGCAGCACTGAGCGGTACACGCTGCACTGTTACAGCGTAAGCTGGAGGAGCGGCTCCATAGGAGCTCGATTTTTGGTACCATGCAGTACAGGGCCTTCGCGGCGAAGTCTTTTCGCGTAGTTTACGCGAAAAGAATCTGAATTGTCCGTACGGCGTCGACGGCGAGCTGTGGCTTGTCCTGCTCTCTGCACAGCGGTTTTCTGAAGTGGTGTTGCCTGGTTTCAGCCGCACGCGTAGCCCTATAATTAGCTTCGTCAGCTGTGGTGCGTACCTTGCGAGCAGGCGCCATAACGTCTACCGAAGAGTAAGCACAGGTGTCCAAATTACGTGGCGCAAGTACCTCATCCCTAGACTGGTGACACGTCACGTTGGCGTTGATGACGATGATAATGATGATTTATTGGCACATTGTATCCAATGTTAGCAAAACAAATTATGTACTCTTCAGACAAAGGAATAAAAAATTTGGAGGACCTTTAAGCTTTGCCTTTAAGAGTGGAACGCGAAAGCCTTCAAAGATCCCTGACTGCTTCTCACGCTTCCCGGCAACTAGAGCATGTGTAACCGTAATCTTTATCAGGAAGCGCTGCCGGCGAACGCTATGCGCGAATTTTCTGGTAGAAACTCGGCCTCTTGTGTGGGCCACGATGTGGTGGAGGCAAGCGCAATCTGGAGGTGTTGCAAGGAACCGAGCGTGCTGCTCCGTGGCCTCCAAGATATTCGCGCGCCGGTGCGCGCAAATGGTGGACACTGTGGCTGGTCTATGCATGGTGGAAACGCTCGAAAAGCGGTTTCTTTGAGTTTTCGCGTAACAGAATTATGTTTTCTCGTATATTCAAATTACAATCCAATGCTATCATGTCTGTAGATTGTATGTAAGTCGTACTTTATGATTTTTCTACGTTTTCGAGCTTGAGAAATACATTCATCTCAGTAACTTTCTTGCTCCACATGGAGGGTCTGGGTACGGGTGGTTCGCAAATCTTTCCAGAAACGGCATCCAACTCCGCACGCCGAATGTGGACACCGGATTTTCTGCGACACGGGGCATTTAAAGCTATCGCGCTAAAATCATTCACAATAACTTCTACTTGAAACATCCCACGAACTATCTTGCGCGTGAATGAAAAATAAAATTTCTTCATTTAAATATTGTTTTCAAGACAATATGTTGCGGTCAGAACAAAACAGTTATTTATCGACGAGATTAGCTCGTTCAATATGCATAATAAATAAATTTACTTAGGATTTACCCGTTAGACTAAAGCTGTTACTGTTTTAGTCGCTTACTCATTGTCATGTTTATCATTGCATACTCAAATGGGGAACGACTGCGGAAACTACCGTGATGAAACTTTCCATACTCCAAAAAATATCCGCACGTGCTATTGAAAATATATCGCATCCGGAAAGCAGGAAAAGTTCCGTTTTTAAAACGCAGCGTGCTGTACATTTCATAAACATATCTAAAGAAATTATCAATTAATATAAATAAACTAGTCAGGAACGATAAACGCATTTTTGAGCAAAAAGTATCTAAATATTAACACATCCTACAATTTTCGACGTAAACATTATGAGTTTGATATGACAGGAACAAATTATGGCTTTCAAATATTTTCGGTTATTATACCTCGCATCGTAAACGCTCATACAGAAATCGATTTTCTAATTAGGGAACACTTGAACGGTGAACTTCCTTCAAGTCTCTTAAATAGTTTCCTATTACGAGAAATGTAAGCCAGTATCGTACCCTATATCTTGTTTTCTGCTTCAGTGACCTTGTTGTGATTTCTGTATAAATAAACAAATAAATAAATAAATAAATAAATAAATAAATAATCTGCAACTACCAATGCCTGTTTCTTAAACTGCAGTTTTCCATGCTACATAATGACTTGGATTGCTGAGATGTAACTTAGCTTCGTGCGTGTTATTTTCGTATTTCTTGTTATTCTTACGAGTGACATGGAAGATGTTTGAGCTGCACTTAGCGACATTGTGTACATTGCGTAAGATTTTCTTAAATCTTTTGCTCCAACCGTATGTGCATGAAATACCGAAGGGAGGTTGGGCTTTTGTTAGATGTTGTGAAACACCTTTAATCCAACCTTTTCAGGACTGCAGTGTATACTGTGAACCAAAATAAAAAGTTTGTAGTTGTGAAAAACAAAATGCTCCTGAAAAAGAGCTTCATCTGAAAATTCAATAAGCGCTTCATTGTCTGCGACAAATGAAAGGATGGAGTTAAATGATAATTCACTCATTATATAAGAATTCATTGAATATCAGGCTCAGGAATTTTCCTGAAGAAAGAAGTATTATACGCTATGGAAGTAGTCACGGGTAAAGTTGAGAAATTGAAACTGAATGTAGAGCAGCACTCTCCACAACGTGCACTTGTAGATTAAAAAAAAAGAATTCTAAGGCAGTCGGTGACCACACTGTGCTAGGGTTCCGCGATTGGTCGCTTTTGCCAACAGCTACTCCAATGTTAAAAAAGCTCCTGTTCTCTCATGCACCATCTGAAACAGCTGTACCAGGCAATGGATAGAGTAATTTCTTAGGCTCCTAATGTATCTATATATATGTAAGCTTCTCAGATGATTGGACCATACGTAGCTGATTTCAATTAAATAAGGCTGTTCACAATCCCGCGATAGATCAGCTTGTTTCGTGCTCGTTGAAGGTGTGCTAGTTTCTTCCAGCGTTTCATCGTCAACCTAATTCATAGGCCGCTGCATGAATTGGATAATCTGTTTTCACAAATGTGTAATAGCTGTTTAAACTATTATAATTCAGTGTGTGCCAGCCTGAACGATCAAATCAAATCATTCTTTCCTCCTATTATCATTCAGCTGTGTGCTTCTAGAAAACAAATGACATTACTTTGTGCTGTAATATCGCCATCTAACTACGACACTAAAAGCGTAATATCGCATTCTTCAACCAAAATCACTTTCTATCCCACCTGTCCCGCCAGCGTAAAGATACTCGGTGATTCTACTATTTTAGGTAAAGTTTACTGTATCAATGGTAAGAAACAATAGAGTGATCATTAGGCCTTTTATGAGAGATGTACGTACCTTGCCAGTAGTACTGATGTTGCAGACTTTGGTGAGAATTGAAAATATTCAAGTGCGTACACTGTGAAGCTATGTGAAAGTATACTCCGATCTCGGAACGCCCAACTTCGATTTGTCAGCCATAACCACTATCGGCCCTCTCATGAATAATGGCATCGGTGAAGCCCATGACTGCGAATAGTGAAGTCGTGAGCTTGACGACGCACCGTGCGAGTTATCGATTGTGTTAATGAATCCGAGAGAAGTAACTCTATAACGAAGGATATCCAGTGATCCTTGAGCTGCTCGGAAGGGATGGCAACAATATCAATGGGAGAACAGGTGGGCCGAGATACTAATGAACAGGAATGCCGTCGGACAACGGAGAGCGTGACGAGGCGTCGGCGTCTGAATGTCGGCTACCGTTTCGGGTAGACAACGCGGATGACATAGCGTTCAAGCTGAAGCGCCCAGTGAGCAATGCTGCCTGCGGGATCTTTCAATAACGAGAGTCAACAGAGGGCGTGATGGTCTGGGGAGCGGTTGAATGGGCCACCATACAGTTTACGATTGAATTATTGTTGAATAACCACTGAGCGTGAATGCGCACACGCACCGCATGCACATGTACATATACATTGGATGATCTAGTTTTGGAACATATTTTTTTTTTCAAAACATTTGCAATGGACACGAGGATTCATTTTTGGCCTTCGTCCCTGCATCGCAGCCAGCACTATATCATCAAATGGCTGTCGCACTCCGATAGCCCTCGTTTTTGGGCTGAAATTATAACTCGTTACCTAAGTTTTAATTAAAGGATCCAGCGCTTCTGTTGCATAACACTGTTGCAGATGGGCACCACTCGAGGGTCAACACAAAGTACGTGATTTTCGAAGTGCCACCTGTTGCAAAGATTTCAATGGACATATATGACCATTTCTGTGCTTCAGTTTTGAGAATGGGAGTACGAAGAGCACCGGAAGCACTGCCCACGTGATGCTTCACACCTTCTTTGGCTTCTTCGCGGTCAATACGTTCACCGTCAGTACGTTTTTCTTATCTTGTTAAGTCGCGAAACTAATCAGCGGAATCAGTGTGCATTCCTGTAATCATAACGCGGTATTCTGCTGAAAATGATCTACTCGCAAATTCACAGAATAATTTCAAGCCAGCAGAAGAGAAGGTTCAGCCAACGTAACTATCTGTCATTATTCGCATGCTGAATAAACTGCTATACTTTCAAGTGCCGCATCGAGTACAACCTGCTTTCTCTGTTTTGTAGAGAATATCAACATGTGTGCTTTTGAACGGGCGCGTGTGACAGCCTTTTCACTAGCTAGCTTTCCACCGTTGCGCGTAGTGTTTCAATGCTTGCAAAGTTTGACTTTATTATCTTCCGCATTGTGCTTTTCTTTATTGTATGGTATTTAGGAGATATCGTCTTTAATTCGCTCCGGCTACTCCTTTTCACATAGCGATTTAAAAAGAAATGAATCAATCGTAACAAAAATAATGAAATTATAAAAACACAAATTCTAGCAACATAAGTACACTAATGTCACACTATAATTGAAAGACAACTCCAAATCATGAAAATGCAAAGTCCAGTCACGTAAGTAGACTAATGCCACACTAGACAAAATTCAGAACAAAACAAAACACAGAGTGCACTCACATATGTGCGCTAAAGTAAACGCAAAGTCTGGTCACTTAGCTAGACTAAATGAAGGGCACATAATAAATTACGGAATAAAATCTTGTCAAGGTAAAAAAAACCAGGCATTGGATTGGCCAAAGTCGGGTAAAAGAAAAGCATAGAATGTGCTATCACATTTAAACACTCTATTGAATACTTTCCAAAAATATCGCTCGCTTCTAGAAATCTTTGAAGGCCCAGTAACGCTCGTCTTTCCAATGACTATGTTGACTAAGGACCTAAGATTTTCCTGAGGCTGAAGGGCCTTCGATCTAAAACCACTAAATCATGTGCTAAGCGCTGCCTGTGTCTGTCGGGCTTGTGCGCATTGTGCTTGTCGGTATTGACGAAGGGACTAAACATGAGATGCTTGAAGGTTGAAGCATTGCTCTTGCATGTTGTCAGGTCACACCAAACACTAACCACTCCATGTGTTTGAATTTGCTAAAATGATTGGGAAACGGAATACGGCGCGAAGGCTTGGACCAAAGGTGACAAAAATTGTCTTTCTCGCTATGTAGCTTATCTGTCGCTGTATAATTTTTGCCTTATCATTACATTATTGCCGCAAATACCAAGAATACAAGCAGCTAAGACGTTGAAAGGAAAGTTACGCACTGATGCGCACCAGTCTCATAATGCTGCTCCGTGATTCAGCTATTAAAACCCCCCTTTTTGAACCTGAAAACCATTTTCCCAAACGCACAGTACACACGAGGATGAACAGAGAAAAATATTTAATGAAGAATAATTCTTGCGATAAACAAGTTGCAGAAGTAACATCAAAATATTTCCTTCCTAAAGCAAACGCAAATAAATTTGGGCATTGGTAATTTAGCTATCATGGACGTATATGAAAGTCTTTGTGACCTTTCAGTCTTAATTTCTCAGAAATACTCCTCATGCGCTGGATATTGCCATTTCTTTATTATCGTTTAAACTCAAACTTAGACGAATGAGTCATTTAAGAAACATCAAAGATAAAGGTCTTTGACTCTCCGTCCTGTTCGCGTGAATCCCAGGGAAATACGTCTAGGTGTCACTCTCTTCATTCATACGCGTAAAGAATTTTAAAAAATGTCACCGCCCAAGAAACCCGTGCAGATGGCTGACCAGCGAAGCTGAAACGTGTGGCCCCGGTGTTTATCAATTACTTAATCGCGACGGTTCATTAAACAACGGCTTAGTAGGCTGCCGGATCCTCGGTACGCAGTTGCTGCTTGCGCTCGGCTGCACAAGCCTGTTCTTATGCCCGGGTGGCAGCTCCGGCACGGCGTAGACGAGCTCGTGTCCGGTGCTGCTCGCGGCATTGCTGCTCGAAAGCTGCATGCTCCTCAGGAATACGTATGACGTGTGGCCTACCCACTTCGGAGCTGGAGAGAAATGACTTCGCGCATGATCGGCTGCGAAGGAGGGCAGCGACGTCACTGCTGGTGCAGACAGTCTTGTGTTTTTCTTTCTCTTTCTTTTTTCGCGCATGTTCAGAGGGCTGTGCCGGAGGAGTTTTCGGCGTACAGGCGACAGACACACGGACGCACGGATGAATCAGCTAGCCATATACAGCTTGGCTGTAAAAAATCATTGATTCGGTACTCTGTGCGGAACAGCTTCTACAGTTATGAAGAAACCTGAATGGCCCATACAGAGCTGTCTTGTTTGCACCTTAAGGGGTGGGAACGTTTAAGAACTCTGTTGCGCTGTCTTAATGCGACTCGATGAAAAGAACTGCTGGCGCTAAAGATTTCAGGTAGTTCAGTATTTTTTTTTTCAGATAGAAGGAGAATGATCGGAGCCATTTTGTGGGCCAGATCAGTGGCATCAGCGACCAGCAGCACCCGTAGTACTATTCGCTGAAGTCGTCTATAAAGTGCTCCCTTCCAAAAAAAAAAGAGAAAAATGGTTCAGCCATTTCTCTACTGAAAACGAAATTCTATTTCTCATTCTCTCTTTCAATTTTTTTTTCATGTTCTACTTACGGAATTGGCAAAGTAATCAGGTGACTTCCGGAAGTAATTACGATCACGAGCTACGATAGCGGAGTCCGGAAATGGCACCGAGACTTGTCGTTATATTTATATATTTCGTGCTTCTTGTTCAAGGTGTTCTATGCTCCCGGGCAGTATTCCCGCCTTTGGTTCATATAAAGGACATCGTTGCTCACGCAGCTGCCACAGTTTTGCGTATTTATTGCTCATTATACAAGAATCCATGTTTTAATACCCCACTAAAGACAGTAGTGCGAACTTTGGGAGAACGTCACTGAAAAGGGGCGGCAAAGTTATAACATTACGGCAGGCACAACTTTCGAACACAGGGACACACAATGTCTTACTATCGAGCTTTGTGGCTTTATTGTTTAATTGCAACCACAGATTCTCGCTGATGCGTCGCTCGCATTTAGCCTGCTGTTTGAGATGAGACGCAAAAAGCACAGTCATTTGCATTACTCGTTTTTATTTCAGATGTCGTTAAAATCGAATAATGTCCAATAAAATTAGACTTCCAAAAATGATTGTTGTGCATTTTTTCCCCATTCTGTGCAAGAAAAGCTTGTCCTGAGTATTTTGAAGCTGGGGAATCCATGAAAAACCACAAATTGACATTATTTTAATGTTCTTGTCCCATTCATATGTATGTCATGTACTGACAGACGTTTTCGCACATGTGAGGTTTGCATCGCTTAAACTGATGTCTGCACAACACCTGCATAATATGAATATGTCAACCAGTGTTTGTAACTTCTGGGGGGTAAATTCGCAAAATACCAGCAGTCATGGAGGCACTGCGTAATCAAGGAGGATACATATGTGAGTATCTTAGGGCATATCACAAATATTCCACAGCTACCTTGGTTCTATACAAAAAACATAGAAAAATGTCTATCAAAAAATGGGTGAGGAATGGAGGCACAATCTCTCCAATGCTATTTACTGCATGCGTAGAAAAAGTATTCATGCATTTAGACTTGCAGTACCTAGAAGTGAGCATCAGTCACGAATATTTGAACAAGCTTCGGTTCACCGATGACATTGTCCTGTTAAGCAACACTGGGGAAGAATTGTAACAAATGATTGCGGACATTAATTGGGAAAGCGTAAAAGTTAGGTTGAAGATGAATAGGCAGACGACAAAGGGCAATGTTCGAAAGCTAGGAAAGAAACCAAGAAGTTGTTATCTTTAGTCAGCCTCTAGAATATGTGAACAAGTACGTTTATCTAGGTCAATCACAGTGGATTCGGGTCCCGAAAATAAAATTTAAGAAATAAAAATGGGTACGAGCGCATGCTGCTGGTATTTTCAAATCATGACCTGGGGTGCTATGCAGGATGCCCCGAGTTTCTCGTTCACCCGAGTTTTGCCCGAGTTTGCTCGACGGCAGTCAGTGAACGGAGATAGCGCGCAACGGGCCGAAGGTGCAGGCAAAAAATATGTAGACAGAAAGTCGCGTATGACAACATGAGCGCACCCTGCGCGGCACGCTGCTTCCACGTTTCAAGCGCAGAAGGCTGCACAACGAAACGCGCCAGCGCCGCGTATTGTTATCAACGGATTATCGCAACTTAGCGATACCGTGACTGCCCCGCTGTCTGTCAGCACACTTGCCGTGAGCCGTTTGCCACGCCTTTCCCGGGCTCGTCAAGGGCGTGCCTCATCTTTCGGGCGCTATCTATCTATCCTCCATCGAATGCGAACGGGGTACATGCGGCGCATTCTTGCACCTACACTTTCACTCAAACGAATACGTTAAAATGCGACAAATAAAATAACGCACATTTTTATTTCTTTAGGTATCTGTTTTTCGTTTTCAATGCTAGAAATTTGTGATGATAAACGGAGATCGAGCAAATTATTAAATTTTGCACATCTTGCCGTGAGTGGCGACAGGGAGGCGAAAGCTTAGAAGCGGTACATTGAAACGGGTCGCACGCACGAGGGCGTTCATACGGTGATAAGTCGCCTAGGGGCGCTGCAGTGCTATTCTCAATAAAGTCGGTCATGATCCATGGAGGGTCATGGCCACTCTTTCTCTATTAGGGGAATAGAAACGCAGCGCCGCGGTACGGCTGTTCATCGCAGGCGCTTCACTAGGCTATTAAGGCCCCCGCTTTACCAACTAAAAACGACACAACAGCTGTCGCTGTAAAATGGCGGTATGTTATTTTAGAGTGCGTAGTGTCGCAGTTCAGTGAAAATGTACCAGTTTATCTTTGTGCGCGAAGCCTTTGCGATACATTGCGAAACGTGCGTGCTTCCCCAGCGACAGAATTCATCGCTTGTCATCGCTTGCCCAGTGAAGGCGCCTCTGAGCGCACGTACGCAGTATATGAGTGTGTTGTGCAGTCGAAGGTGCTTGCGGATTACCTCTGCTGGAGCCAGCAGCGATCGCAGATGGATATCGTAACGACACCGCAGCACTCGCATTTTGGCAGGTGAGGACTCTTGTGTGCAGTTATGAAATCAGATTTCGAACGGAGAGATGTGTTGGAACTGTTGAGTGCGCAGTGCTGGTGATGAAGAAATGTCATTGCACTGGGCCTAGAAGAGCGAGCGATTCTCGGACGCTGATCGTGTTTACGACGTTGTGGCTCCGTTTCATCACCGATGACAGAGCAGCTATCTGAAACGACTGCTGCAATAAGCCCTCCTCAGCATCGTCGTCCCCCTCGACGCCTTGCAAGCACCTACAGTGACGTGCCGATAATTATTTACTGTGCGCTACGCGCCGCAATGCAGGCAATGAAACCGTGTTGTGCGGCCATCTCAGCCCGAGAAGATGTGTGCCAGCGACAGTCAACGCTTTGTTTTCGATAGTGGTGCTCAGTACATCACCGATGACAGTGCGTTGTGCGTGTTTTATGTCGGCGGTCAAGATTGTTGATGCCTCTCAGCTCGACACCGCGTCGCTGTTGCCGGCAGATAAGTTGGGCGTGGCCCAACTGTAGTGGGTGCGCGCGCAATAGTTACATGCCTCGCGCGGGGCGTGACCTCTGGTTTTGATTGACAGGCGAACTCGTGCTAAACTCGTACATCGCGAAACCCCCTCCGAGTTCAACTCGGGAACATGGCGGCGGCAGCAGCAGCGGCAGCGGCATTGCATCCAGCGGCAGCAAGCGTCAGTATGACCGTCCGGACCCGTTCACCTGCATGACCGGCGGGGAGTTTCAGCGTCATTTTCGCCTGTCGAAGACATCAGTGTGCTGGCTGTGTGACGAGCGAGGCGAAGACTCTCGTCTGCGGTGACAGCGTGGCGGGCTTCATTCGCTCACCGTCTTAGAGCAAGTCATCTGTGCCCTCCGTTTCTACGGGACTGGGAGTTTTCAGGGAAGCGTCGGCGCCGAGCGTTACATCGGACGCCATCAAACTACTGTTAGCCACTGTGTCAGAGATGTGTCTGACGCGCTTATCGATGCGGCAGTGCGTAAGCGGTGGCTAGCTTTCCAGAATACTGTGGCGGAGCGGGCATATATAAAAGAATGCTTCCCACTTCGTGGGAACATTACGAACGTAGTCGGGTGTGTCGAAGGAACGTACGTAGGAATTAAGGCGCCTTCAATGTCAGCGTTACTGTGATTAACAGACTTTTTCGCTGGTTGATCACTTTTTGTCGATTGTTCTATTTATCTGTCAGGGTGCCTTCCAAATGGCTCACTTTCTTGGGAAAGGGGTTAAGTATAAATAGATAAATGGATATCACTAATTGTGTGAAGTAACCTATGAATCCTAATCTCATAAAGAACTTGGGGTTCTTCATTGGTGAAGTTACTAAGTATGCACAATGCTGAATTTTGGTCATGCGTAATCTATCGGCCGCACTATGAAACAGCGAGGCATTGCACAATTTGTTGCAGCGCGAGATGTGGATGTTGCGCCAAGCCGGTTGTGCCTATGCATTTGTGGCGAAATGAAAATGCATTGAGAATCTTAGTGTGTTGGCTTGCATGAAGAAAATACTTCAGATTGTTTGCTCTGTTCACTGTCGATGCATGTGCCAGAGGTTCAGTGCATCTTCTTTTTTTTTTTGGGGGGGGGGGGCGGCGTTATTTTGGATGGATAAATTGTATATTTTCGTCTCATAATGGGGCTCTAATTCTTAAGCATTAGAACAATGCACATCCGATACTCTGCAGAACTCTCTGTACGTGAAGATGTCATGAACCACCAAGGCATTATTACATATCGGGAGAAATGTGGTGCAGATGCCAATGAAAAGTGGGTCTTTAACCTACCATGATAAAAATAAAACTTGCAGAGCAAATAGACCATTTGTACAGCTTTAGAGCAATAACTACACAAAACGTGATATGCCCAAACGAGTAAACACTTGCCGCATTGCCAAAGTAGGCTGAGCGACATGCAGCATATGTTGGCATTGAATATGTCTCGTAACTGTTATTTTTATTGTAAGCCCTCGCTGTCACACCTTTCCCTCCAGCACTCCCTTTACTGAAACGTGGCACTGTCTTTCCATTGGTGTCATGATGATAATGGTAACGGCGGCAGCAAGGCTCGTTAATGCTTGCCTCTTTGATTCCTGTGAGTTTAGTGGTAAAGAATATGGCACGTTCATACATACAGCTGTGCTGCAAAATTTAACATTTGTGATTTTTTGGAGAACTAATTTGTGTTGGGAAATTTCAAAGATGTGCACCATTGTGGCCTAATAACTAGAGCATTGGTGAGGTTGAAGACGGTGTATTGGTATAGAAGCTTGAAGTTTAATTGCACAACAATTCGACGGGGCACAAAGAGAAATACACACAGCAGAATGCTTTGCTGTGTGTGTTACACTCCTTTGTGTGCCGTTGAATTGTTGTGCGATCCAACTTAAAATAGAGCATTGGGCTTCTTTGGTGCAGGACCGAGGAAGTGTGAGCTATTCGACAACATGCCAGTGCCTTGCCACACACTTATGGAAGTCGGAAGGTTTGCAAACAAAGCTTTGCTTTCAAATCCACCTGCTCATGTAATACAAGCGCTGATTGAAAGAACCATCACACAAAAATAATGGTGACATCAATGGCCTGTGAAAAGTGTAATTTGTATATAGATACTGTTGACATAATAGGTGCCATACCGGTGCCATAATAGGTGCCATACCGGCCTCAAAATTGTACTGGACAGAGCAGTTTGTTTCCTATGTGAAGCTCGACCTCCCATTACATGCTGTGCAAATAACCAAGCTCAGTTTGTTTTGACGTGCTACACAACATTCAGTGTAATCTGTTTTTGATTCTAAAGAAGTGCCAAACACCACCTCTTTTTCAAGGACGTCATGGGAATATTTGGCGAGACCTTTTTCAGCCCCTCATAATGGAAGTGTGGCCAGCCAGCTTTGCTTGGATGCCTTTATAGATTTCTGCTCCTGATCATTGTGTGCTATCAAATTGCAGAAGCCTATGCAACTGGTGCAAGGCATTACGTGTTTCTATAGTCGGATACAACTTTAGGAGGCTGCGGAATCTGCACTTTAAGGCAGGTGAACACAAGCCTGCACCAATGGGCACGCACTCGAGACTGATATCGTGCCGCCAGACAGACTAATATTGCTCGTTGGAGAGGGACTATTTCTTTAGACGTGTAGGCAATCGGCTGCTGCGCTTTGGTCATCTGGGTGGGGCCTCTCCTGTCTTCTGAAGTTTTATCCGACTGTAAAGGATGCTGCTTTTCATACAACACAAAAGGACAAAGTGTACAATTATTTGGCCTATGAAATGGATACATCAGAAGTGTGCTATGCAAGGGCTTAAGATGTGTGAAATATGGTACATGCAATTATAAGACAATGTTAAAGAATATGTGGTATCGAACATGCATGTAATTTGTAAATGCATGGCACATTTGAATTGGGGAGTGTTGCAGTCATATGCACAGTCTATAGGTGATAGCATTATTAAGCTCCTGCTGTTTCCTTTCTTCATTGTGAATTACACACACCGTTCATCTTGTGGCTAATGAACACGCACTGTATTCTTGCACATAGAAAGAACAAACAGCATGATGACGTGTATGCTGCATTAGTGTATTTTTTATTTACATGGTCCAAGAGTGGCACAGGTTGTCTTACGTTTTTGCCTATTTTGAAGGGACACAAAGTGCATGTTATAAGTCTCCTAATATGCACAGCACAATGTTTACTGCAATAATTTTATTCATGTTCCTGAATAATAAACAAAATATTAAACTGAAAGCTCCTTTATAAGGTGCCTTCTGTGGGCTCGACAGGAGAGCAAGCAGTGAGGGCACCGATACTACTGTTGCGGAGCAGCCCTCTGGACCTTTGCCACACTCTCAAGAGCACGTGCCTGGCGCTCGCCTACTGCCACCAGGCGGTTGAGTGGCTCCAGCAGCAGAATGTTCTGCTGCAAAAAAGTGTATTGGAATGAATCAGCCACGTACAAACCATTATTTACAAAGAAAAATGCTCGTTGCACTATTAGTACCAAGTGCCCTTAAATGTGGAAGCCTCTAGTGTAGTATGCATAGTAAAACAATGCGTTGGGACAACATTGCTTTATTTTTCAAAACTGGGGTTTTCTTTTTCAGAGCCAATTGTCATGTTGATTAGTGTGCCAGCAGCTGAGGTGGCCCTGCACCTTCACGAGTCTCTACTGTCAGCACCACAAACCTATTTTTGTTCGCTGCAAAACAAATGCCTCACCCTACAATCCCGTCTTATACGAGCTGATTGCATCCTATGCCTACAAACATCATATTCTTGTCCCATTACGCAATTTTCTACCATCCTTGGCTGTAGTTCTCTCTCCTTGACATTCATTCTGTAATGCTTATGTAATCACCTGATATGAATTGGCAACAAGTGATCGGATACGTGCATGGCCTGCCTGCCGATTCCTTTCTTTTTTAATCTCAACTAGCATATCAGTTGCCACGGTTTACTACGCCACTGTCTTCCTGCCTTAATGCTATCTGCAACAATTTTTGTTACTTCGCTTTCTACACAGTCCTTGACATCTCAAGTTTCTTTGTTAACCTCCAGGTTTATGTCCCATATTGCATAACCGGTGGAATGCAATGATTCTAGACTTTTTTCAAGGATATCGGTAACGTGGCGATCACGACTCGGTAATGCCTTCCATGTGCTGTTCAACCCATGAAATTTTTGTATAAGTTTCCTGCTTTATATCAGTACTTGCTATTGATATTTCACTTGGATAAAGATACTCTTCCATAAATTTTCTAGCTTAATGTCACTCATGAATTTCTGTTGCCTTACCAAGTTAGTGGAGGTTACCTTCATCTATTCCATATTTTCGCGGGCCCACTTGCACGTAAAAGCACGAACACTCATTGGTTAGGATGGATAGTTGGGCGTGTTGGTTAAGCATGATTTCTGAAGTGAAGGCGCTAAAATGACGGTGGACAAAGAAGAAACACACACACACACACAAAAAGTAAAAGTGGAAAAAAGTACGTGGGCCAAACAGAGCAGTGCCTGAATGACAGGCTGAGGCAACACAATAACAAAGTGAACAATGGAAGGGAGGGCCACCTGGCAATTCATTGTAGAAATTGCAGATGTAAGCCAGACTTCCACGCCTGCGCTGTGGTTGCCAGAAGCCGTGACAAATGGGTTAGATTAATAATTGAGGCCAAAAGAATCATTGAAGCAGCTGATAACTGCGTAAGTGTTGCATCCATATCACTGTCACGCAAAGAACTGCTTTACTTGAACGCGAATGCGCCCTGAGAAACTGTGATTGCGCTCGTAGTATAAATCGGTGGCGTTTTTTCCTGATTAAACATTGTTGGAAGTGGCGCCCTGTGTGTGTGTGTGTTTCTTCTTTGTCCACCGTCATTTTAGCGCCTTCACTTCAGAACTCATTGGTTCTCACTGCCTTCTTTAAACTGCTGGACATTCAGTTCGTTACTACGAAAGTGACTTAATCCGTGCACTCTTATTATGCTAAATATGAAACAGTAGAAATATACTTATCTGCAGTTTGTCGAAGTCTCCTTCACTGTGTTGGTAGCGAGATCCATCGTCGGTACCACCTCGTCGCTTCGTAGCTACATAGGATGTCTACCTTTTGCCCACACAATGTAATGTTCGTGACGCTCGCAGTCACGCAGAGTGGAGGAACTCGGCGCACTCGCAGAAGCAGCACCGGACAAGTTGTTTCTTCAGCACTTCGCCGTGAACAGTAGGTGCGCGTTGCGATCTGTAAAATCGCCGAAGCTATTGGCAGTCTTACCGGGTGCACGGGAAGATTGCCCACGGAGGAACAGAACTATCCAAGAAATAGTGGCCTTCGTCGAGCCTGATCACTACGTCGCGCACTGCAAGCTCGTTGTACGGGTTTGTTTACACTGGGCCTCCCTGATGCTTAGCCGCCATGCTTGCCCGGTGAATGGATGTGATGACGCCACTACAGCGCTCCCTCGTGGTATAATGCGAAGCGTACTAAATTACAAATTAGTCTAAGACGCATTCAGTGCACATCTCGTAAGCTTCAAAATGCTTCTAAACCACGTTAAAGTAACTAATAATATTGTACTAAATGCATTTGTTTTACAACTTGCTTCTGCATGTAATGCACTCGGTGGAACGACAAACAAGTGAAAGAAGGCACGACCATGCACCGACGGTATGATCACGTGAGCCCCAGTTTGTCGACCGCCCAGAAGGCAACGCCCAAGAAATGATAGCCAGCCAGAGTGAATCTAGATAAACCAATGAAACTGGAGGCTTGTCGAAAGATAAACTGTGTCTCGGTACCATTCGTGCTTTCATTTTGGGGTGTCGCCAGAGCTCGTGAAGATCCCGAGTTTCGCCAAACTCGGCGCATCCTGCATAGCGCCCCTGGAGCTTGCCGCTATCGTTGAAAAGAAAAGTAAATAATAATTGCATTCTACCGATATTAACATATTGGGCAGAAACTTGCAGGTTAACTAGGAAGCTCGAAAACATCTTGAGGATCAGGCAAAGAGCGTTGGAACAAAAAAATTTAGTCACAACGTCAAGAAACAGGAAGAGAGCGGTGTGGATCAGAGAGCAAACGGGGATAGCCGATATTCTAGTTTTGTTAAGAGCAAAAAATAGAGCTGGGCAGGCCATGTAATACTTAGGGCAGATAACCGGCGGACCATTAGAGTTATAGAAAGGGTGCTAAGGGAAGCGAAGCATAGTCGAGTACGGCAGAAAATCAGGTGCGAGGATGAAATTAGGAAATTTGCAGGCGCAAGTTCGAATGAGCTAGCTTAATACTGAGGTAAGTGGACATCGCAACGAGAGGTCTCCGTCCTGCAGGGAACATGAAAATTGAGCAAATAATGATTCGCAAGGTTGCAGCCCACAGCTATCCATTTTTAGGGAGGAATCGCCAACTGCTGATGATGATAACTTCTTTCGAAGTCTCCATGATGTTCTAGCTGTACCGAGACCTCTTCTTGATTATTTTTTTTACTTGACAACCTTAAATTAAAACTCGCGGTGGTGAGTCAACCGTCGCAATGTAAAAAAAAGAAAGATAAACAATTTTCTAGACCATTAGCACATCTTCAAATTGTGCTTTGACAGTAAAATCTTTTTTTCTTGTTCTCAGGTTCATACCGCACAAGCTCTTTAGTATGCCTTGAGAAGTTGCAAATAAATGGAAGCACTTAAGTCCCTCATCGGTAACATGGGGGTGCGTGCATTCAATGAAATCAAATTTATTTGAGAAATTGTGTATTGTAATTTACTGCATATTTGTGCCGCTAAAGCCTCACGGAGACGCCAAGAACGGAACGTTATTGTTAAGGAATCTAAAACTGACAAAATTTAGCTACTTTTTGCCTAATTTCCGAACACGGATGCCAAGCTCACATGTGCTGAATTTCACCGTCTAAAACCTCAGCATAATATGGATACGAACGCGCTTGCGAATGCTGATGTGAACTGTACGTCAATTGTGCTCGAGTGTAGATATAACGTGTCAACGTTTTTTTTTATTATACGGATTTGATTAGGTCACGTACATATCGTATTGCCCCAGTATTGCTCAGCCCTTCCCAAGTTCAGATGTCAATACGAAGTGGATTGCTTTAGTGCCTGACATTTAACTCGCGATGCGTGTTGCCGAATTCGCAGCTTCGGCCCATCGTGAGAACCCGTGCTGTCGACCGCTTTGCTGCTGGTCGCCCTATGTCGGTTTTGCGTGCCCTGCGCGCATTCTTTTCCTGCCGTGATAGCGTGCGTGAATTTCGTTGGGGTCCCGATATGCTAACAGAGGCATCCGTCCGTGGCGGAGGAACGTTCTGCTTTACTTCGCTCGTCGGTGCACTTAGGCGAAAGCAATCCATTCGAAATTCTGGGCTTCACGCTCGCTGGACGTGTGCTTCTTTCGTAATGAGCTCTACAGCTGAGCTGTGAAGAGGAAAACTTTACTTGCCGACTGATTGCCAAAAAAAGCAAATACATTAGCAGAACGACCTCCCATCTAACTTGTTGAAAACTGTTGTTTTTTTTTTCTTTTTGGTCAGCACAGTGGCTTCTGTATAAACACTTTCTTCAGCAGAAATCAGACATTGTGCTTGCTACAAAGCTACAACATCAATTCAGAGGGTGGTTGTTCCGACTACGTGAAGCCATAACACCGCGAATGAACGCTAATGTAGCACTGTGTGTTACTTGTTTGTTCCTGCTCAGGTATTACGTGTTTTTTTTGCTTGTTGCTCTTACTTGTCTACGAGAAAAAAATTGGTTCTTGTTTTTTTTTTTCGTGGAGGCAGCTAGCTTGTTTATCAGAATGAAGCATGGAAACGCGGAAAGCGGGGTTGCATTTTGTTAATAATAGCTGAACGCTATGTACTTTGCAAATTATTGCGGGGTATAAGACACCAAAATCTCAGATAGAAAAATCAATAAAATTATGAATTTCCAAATGTTTGCTCATTAGCTTTTAAAGTGACTTGTTTATGGCACATGTTGTAATTTATCAAATGTCGGCGAGTGGATAAAGACATATCTACTTGCAATTAATTCTGGTAACGGTACGAGTTTTGACATACTCGTCGCATAAATGCTCAAATAAGTACACCGGCTTGCTGTTATGTTCTTGCTTAAACGCATTATAGAAGCGTTTGGATAACAAACAAGTAAATGAAACTACATGTTTTTCACGAAAGTTTGACGGCGCTTTGCTCAATTACTTATGCCACTTTTGGAGTTCGTTTCAAATGGTTTTACCTTGAAAACTAATTGTTTTCAATGCACAAGTTGCAGGGCATGCACTAAACTAATTAGCTGAAAATGGTATTTACTAATATCCTGTTCATTAGTCAAATACGCATTGCAATTTCTTCGGCGAGTAATCTGCGTCTCTGTGGGTAATCAAACTCAGGCAGTCAATTTCTGCTATATATGCCAATGGTGATTTTTCAGCATTCTGTTAACTCTAGCGCAGGAAACACCTTGTATAGTGGGTGAATGCAGCACGCCCAGAAACCTCATCCAGGCCATGACATCATAAAAATAGCTGCCTACCATAGCCTACCGCGAGCATGCTGGTTCTGGCAGCAGCATGGTGCTATTGCCCCTCAGTGTTTTATCGACACACAGGAGAAAATCAAGCTAAGCCGCATATTATTGTGGCTTGATAGTCGCGAGTTGTTTATATTTTTTTTATGCCGGCCATGCTCTTGTGTGCTAACGATTTCATAAGTTTTCGTTTACACACATGAAGCTTGTTGGTGCCTATTTTCAGCTTGAGGCCGGTAGAGGGGCTAACTGTACACTGCCAGAGTATCTGGTTGTGTAGGCAATGGCGGACTGCAAACCGCGCCTTTCGTACAAAAGTGACAAACGATATAAAATTAACGTTAATGCTAAAATGTCAGCGATATAACGCCAAGACCTCTGGTCCCAGCTTCGGTCCCCATATACGCTGCATTAAGGAATGACTGCACCTGCCAAGGTCGTGGGTGGCAAACACTGCGAATCGCAAACAAACTTCTCGCATCAGGTCTCCTGAATCCTAGAACGTCTGTCAGCAGAGAAAATACGATAAACTAGAAAGAAAAAGTACGATCGATAAAGCGCGCGTAGGTACAAAAGGTGCATCGTCAATGCCACCGCCAGCCGCTATCCATAACGTTTATTAACATTGTTCCGCTCGGTGAGCTCTACAGCCTCAAACCCTAATGGTTCAATTTTGTGATTGCTTTTTAGTAGGAAAGCACTACTAGCCTGCCAACCTACTAACCTACCAAACTGCCGAAGAACGACAGAAACAATTGGAGATTGACAGAGTGCACAAGCGTGTCAAGCGCGATGCCAAAACGGATGAACAGTGACAAGCCCGGCTAGCCGCGGACGTTGCATACAAGCATCACAAGGCCCAGGAACGTCTTTCTTTGGCAATGGCTGCGACGACCATCTTCAAGCGGAACTTCATCGACAACCCTATTGGGTTTGCATCATCTGTGTGTGAGACTGTGGCACAAGAAGCACTTGGACTGCGTCCCCATGTACGCGACCGGGGCTTCGGCCTCTCCTGCCTTCAAACAATTATTTTCGTTTAACGTGTGTGGAACGTGTAAGTCTTCGCTCGCCCAAACTAAAGTGCCTTTGTACTCTGTAAGCAATGTTTAGAAATATCCGCACAAGCCTGGCCACCTTCTTCTGTTCAACTGTATAGCGGAGCGCAGGATTTCCCCTAACATACCCGTTATACAAGTCCGAAGGCTGCTCTAGAACACTGGACAGTAGGGTCAGTAGACGGTTCGACAAAGCGGTCTTTGCGCAAGTCTGCAATCCTCCTGCTGTGTCCACCGTGTAACCCTTGTGCATTATGCAAGCCAGTGTGCACGCATGATGATGCGTTTCATGTGTGCAATCAAACAACTGTTTAACAACGACATTGCGACTGTAAAGGATTTCTCTAGCAACAGGTGAAACAACGGCCTAGCAATGCCTAACTTGGTGCAAGAAAATGGCTGATTTGGTCCAAGAGAATGTGCTTTAACACAACATTCTGTTGTTGGTGCAGCTGTTCTGTAATTTTGTTTCTCTGCGTGGCTGCTACTTTTATACGGCGGCTGAGGTTGTCAATCCTGGACACTGCTATTGGCGGTGGTGTGCATTTTCACATGGAAAGTTATTTATCCTTTTCCTGTTTGGTGGGTGCTGTCTGATTGTGCATCATGGTAAATTAGGATAGTGCTGCGCAGTGCTTCGGATCTTTACAGCTCGCATCCTAGCTGCACTTCGTCGGATGTGTCCTGTGTTTCTACAAATATTTCTTTGACGCCTATTATTCAGTATTTATTGCGCGAATCCGACGTTACTGCCTGCTGGGCAAAAAAAAAAAAAAATAAGCGATGCTTACTATTTGAGCAAGTCTACGTGCCGTCGTTTCATTGTGCTACTTTCATCCTGACTCCTGTATAATATATGGCATTTTATGAACACTTAATTTCTATAATAGATTTTAGCTCCTTGACGGTCAATGCTTGGCTCATCTGAGGAGGTGTTTGCCTTGATACCGCGATAACGCGTCCATGGAAATGTTTTATAACTTAGGGTAGAAATGAAACTTTTTGCAAATTCTGCCGTAACCTCTCTAGATATACACCTATATTCGTTAAGCAGCGCAATTTCGTGAATATACCAGATGTCTGGGGCAATGTCTTTTTCAGGTATTTACAGTTTGTTAAAAAAGTCAAGTAGGATCTCCTCATGACTTTCTTATATACTTCGTGCCTACACAGTGTCATGTCTGGAAGGGACTGTTTGTTGTTTTGTTTCTGGTTGCTATATATTTAACCTCGGCTTCGATATTAAAATGCATTGTGTTTTTGAGTGGATACACTTCCCGTGCTGTACGCTTGGTAGTGTTTCGTCTTATAGTTCTTCGAAAAATATCTGTACTCCACCGCCCGCCTCCTATTGCTCATTCCGCTGCAACTTTTGAGCAGTGGTTGGGCATTACTAAGGAAATAAATGCCGGGACATCTTGTTTAAGACGCAGTCATTCAATTAAACAGCATTCTCAATTAGACATAATGAATACATCTTTGTCACTTGGAACCTTGGTGTCAACGGATACAGTCACATACCATTTTAACATACGCATGGGTAAAAATAAGTACTAAACAAAATAATAAGATAGATCTTTGCAGTCATTAATGCCGGGCTTTGATGACAATCATCATGCAGGCATTGGGCAATGTTACGCCGACCCGGTATATATTTGCTTATTTTTGACACTGCTGCTTAAAAACGCAAGCAAGAAAAGGCCGTGAAGTAGCTGTTAAGAAGCCTGCCCGCAAATTCTTGCGAATACGCGCAAGTGAGCAGATAAGCGAAGAAATGTGCTCACCCGACGCTTTGTCACCATAATGCTACACCGACTGCACTGTTACCTTACCACTGTGCTCGAATGCCGAGTCGCTTTACTGCCACCAAAGTTTGCTGCGTAGGCGGTGTGACGGTGTCTCTCGCAGAGATGCCTGGCCCACACTCGGGAACTCCATAGTCTGAGAAAACAGCTTCTCTACAAATACTGTAATTGGGCTCTTCCTTAGGCGGAGGGCCTCCAATGCGAAACTGTCAGACTGCGACGGCTGCCATTGAAAGCCTTACTCTTCGCGCAGGCATCATGCGACCGCTTCAGCATTAATGCTGTACCTCAATGTGCGCGTGATGGCACCCGATCATTCCACAGCAACACAAAAGCACCCTATCTTAGTTTCAATCCTGCCCACTACTTCCAGGATCTCTTGATATTCAAACTGTAAAGGCCGTTTGAAATGTCATACTAAATCAGTTTAGCAGAGTGGAGACCCGTAGCAGTCTGCATAGAGTCTCAAGAAGAAGTGGTAATAAAAGGCAATAAAAATTTTAAGCTCGAGCCACTAGGAACAAACATCCGCCGCATTTCCGGTGAAGGCCACACTGGCCTAGGGCACCAGGAGTCTTTGCAGTGCTTTTGTTTTTGTCGTCTGTGCGAAATGTCCGATAAGCAAGGCTTTCTCAAAGAACCCGAAGCCTGATGGGCAGTTGCTTGTACCAGTCTCATAAACAAGTGGGGTTACAGCGGTGACAAATGGAAGCACGCACATGACGCAGCCGAGACAGGTGCCGCATTCATTGGGACATGACTGCGTTGTCCTTGCAACGTAGTCAAAAATAAATCCGATGCTTGCTCATGGTAGCTCAGCGCCTTAGTCTGCCTTAGTCTGCCTCTGTCCGACGTCAGCGCCGATACCGGGAATGGCTTGTGGACCAAGAGGCAAGCAAATGCCAAAGACGAGGTAAAGTGTAAACGAATGTTGTAGTTGTGCCGAGTGATACATTAAAAGAATGGCAGACTGAACTGTAGTTGACCTTTACTGCCATGGGACGCATTCATGATTTGTAGAGAATGGTTGTATGAAAATGCAAGCGTTGTGTAGCCAAGGGTTATGAAGAGATTATAGCCTGAAGTGCTTATATGTTTAAGTAAAACGAAACGTTTGTAATGGCAAGATATAAGTTTGAAAACAAACTAAAACCTACTGACACATACCCAAAGTCACATAACAAGTGGCCACACAGCACGTAGCCTAGTGCACATACCCAGGGGTACATAGACAGTCGCCCGTGTGGCACGTAATTGTAAATTACATTATAACCGGGATAGCTCCAGGAAAATGGCCAGATAGGTTCACCCGCCAAAAATTGGCTTCATTCAGAGACGAATGCATCACATTAATACGAATTAAATTAAAGCTAAACAATGCCGTGTCTACTTGCCTACCCACCACTTGGGAAAGGTGAAAAGCGAGAATAATAACAAGACAGAACAAAACATCAGCAATGTAACAAAGAGGCAGTCAGCCTGATTACACTTCAGGATGAATATTCGCCGGCAGTCTCAGGTACCCGTACAGTCAATTCCTCTTCAAAAGGAGCAATAAGGCTTTTGTGCGCCCGTGCAAGCGTGAATGGTTAGGCTCTGCTGTCACAATTTTTTCTTCTTGCAAGGGTCTCCTTGAATGTATGTAAAATTCCTGTTAGATTCGCGGAGTCCGAGATGACAGGATTCGGCTTCATTGCTATGAACATGCCGAAGCATACCATATGTTGCAGTTTGGATACGACAGTGTAATTCATTTTGTTTACCCGCTGGTCGGCGCGAGTGACCGTTTACACACACACAAAAGTTGGAAATTTCTTCCTTGGGAATCAAGCATTGAAGGTTGTTCTTATGCATCTTTGTTACGCCGGAAACTTAAATTTTGGAACGTTTATTGCGAGAGAGAGCGCTTTCATAGTCGCCGCTGCCAAAGAAACGCCAGCGTTGTGCGGATGAGCAATAATATTAGTGCCTAGAAATGGCTTCATGGAGAAAAAAAACGTTTCAATTTCTACTGAAATTTTATGTGATAATCATTCCTTGAACCGGAAAAACCATATCTGCAAACACTTGACAGACCTGTAGCCCTAGGCTAGTTGAAGGACAGATAAATGAAAAGGACGCTGACTTCATTTATTCAATACTAGCAGGTCTTTCGAAGCGGGCGACGCAGGCTGGTGAGACCTCGTGGCCCGAGAACACACATTAGAAACAGTAGGAACAAAGTGGGTAGAAGGTGGAGTGAGGGGGGATTAGTCGCATGATCAGCTACTGTGTATAAACCTCATATATCTGTGTCGAGAGCCAGGCCAGAAACGTGCTCCTCCAGCCAACCTCCTACATTACCTCTGAATAAATGTTCTCTCTCTCTCTCTCTTTATCTCTCTCTCTCTACAGTAAATGTTAGATTGAGTCAAGGCATGGGCTAGTTCATATTCTATCTCTAGCAAATTTTAACTCGAGGGACAAAATAAAGGACGAACAAAAAAACATGTTCGTGATTTCGTCCCTGTATTTTCTTTGCACTTCAGTTTACTAGTGTGGACGTTCGGTTGGGACTTTGCCAGGTCGCAGAAGTTCTGCAACTTTTCATTCATCGAAAATACCTAATGTCTGATTTACTTCAGTTTTCGTTTTCGGCTTATGAATGCATGGAGGCAAACAGGGATTCATTATTTGTTTATGCCGTTTTTCGCTGTGTATTTATGCACTGCGTTTGAATCCCCTTGTGCCCACGGTGACCGTTGGGTTCGCCCTATCTGTTAAATTTATAAATAAATAAATAAATAAATAAATAAATAAATAAATAAATAAATAAATAAATAAATAAATAAATAAATAAATAAATAAATCTTATTGTAGTTTTTTGACAGACGAAGTTATTCATAAGAGATTGAGTTGTAATATCTTAATGTTTCGTTTACTTGCAGGCGGCATGCCAATGTCCGTCTATTGAATGCATTGTTCAGAGCTGCCTGTGAAAAATAAATATTGCATCTGTTTGCTCGAAGCTTACAAGGACAGTCCTCAAGTTCAAAGATCCGCGCATACTGAGACAATCATACACAACTGAGCCATACAGATGTGTCCTGCCACAGCATATATATATATATATATAAACGAGAAGAAAGGGGGTTAACCGAGGGACCCGATATTTATTAGTCATATGATGAGAAGCCAACAAACACTGACACTAAGTACAACATAGGGGAAATTGCATGTGCTTAATAAATGAAATAAAGTAATGATAAATTAATGGAAATTAAAGTGGATGAAAAAACAACTTGCCGCAGGTGGGAACCGAACCCACAACCTTCGCATGTCGCGTGCGATGCTCTACCAATTGAGCTACCGCGGCGGCGTTTCCCCATCCACTTTCTTGGGTATTTATGTGTACTAGTAGAACTCTGGGAGTGTTAGCCAGCGCCCCCACTCACAGACCTTGGCGGCGGACGTGGAACGTCTTTTTTGCCGCAGGCGTCACGAGAACGTGATCTTTTCGGGTGAAGGCAACTGGTCAATAAACCCGCATATGCTACCTGAAGGCATCAATGTTGCCGGATTCGAGACCCTCGTTATGTAATAAACGAGAAGAAAGGGGGTTAACCGAGGGACCCGATATTTATTAGTCATATGATGAGAAGCCAACAAACACTGACACTAAGTACAACATAGGGGAAATTGCATGTGCTTAATAAATGAAATAAAGTAATGATAAATTAATGGAAATTAAAGTGGATGAAAAAACAACTTGCCGCAGGTGGGAACCGAACCCACAACCTTCGCATGTCGCGTGCGATGCTCTACCAATTGAGCTACCGCGGCGGCGTTTCCCCATCCACTTTCTTGGGTATTTATGTGTACTAGTAGAACTCTGGGAGTGTTAGCCAGCGCCCCCACTCACAGACCTTGGCGGCGGACGTGGAACGTCTTTTTTGCCGCAGGCGTCACGAGAACGTGATCTTTTCGGGTGAAGGCAACTGGTCAATAAACCCGCATATGCTACCTGAAGGCATCAATGTTGCCGGATTCGAGACCCTCGTTATGTAATAAACGAGAAGAAAGGGGGTTAACCGAGGGACCCGATATTTATTAGTCATATGATGAGAAGCCAACAAACACTGACACTAAGTACAACATAGGGGAAATTGCATGTGCTTAATAAATGAAATAAAGTAATGATAAATTAATGGAAATTAAAGTGGATGAAAAAACAACTTGCCGCAGGTGGGAACCGAACCCACAACCTTCGCATGTCGCGTGCGATGCTCTACCAATTGAGCTACCGCGGCGGCGTTTCCCCATCCACTTTCTTGGGTATTTATGTGTACTAGTAGAACTCTGGGAGTGTTAGCCAGCGCCCCCACTCACAGACCTTGGCGGCGGACGTGGAACGTCTTTTTTGCCGCAGGCGTCACGAGAACGTGATCTTTTCGGGTGAAGGCAACTGGTCAATAAACCCGCATATGCTACCTGAAGGCATCAATGTTGCCGGATTCGAGACCCTCGTTATGTAATAAACGAGAAGAAAGGGGGTTAACCGAGGGACCCGATATTTATTAGTCATATGATGAGAAGCCAACAAACACTGACACTAAGTACAACATAGGGGAAATTGCATGTGCTTAATAAATGAAATAAAGTAATGATAAATTAATGGAAATTAAAGTGGATGAAAAAACAACTTGCCGCAGGTGGGAACCGAACCCACAACCTTCGCATGTCGCGTGCGATGCTCTACCAATTGAGCTACCGCGGCGGCGTTTCCCCATCCACTTTCTTGGGTATTTATGTGTACTAGTAGAACTCTGGGAGTGTTAGCCAGCGCCCCCACTCACAGACCTTGGCGGCGGACGTGGAACGTCTTTTTTGCCGCAGGCGTCACGAGAACGTGATCTTTTCGGGTGAAGGCAACTGGTCAATAAACCCGCATATGCTACCTGAAGGCATCAATGTTGCCGGATTCGAGACCCTCGTTATGTAATAAACGAGAAGAAAGGGGGTTAACCGAGGGACCCGATATTTATTAGTCATATGATGAGAAGCCAACAAACACTGACACTAAGTACAACATAGGGGAAATTGCATGTGCTTAATAAATGAAATAAAGTAATGATAAATTAATGGAAATTAAAGTGGATGAAAAAACAACTTGCCGCAGGTGGGAACCGAACCCACAACCTTCGCATGTCGCGTGCGATGCTCTACCAATTGAGCTACCGCGGCGGCGTTTCCCCATCCACTTTCTTGGGTATTTATGTGTACTAGTAGAACTCTGGGAGTGTTAGCCAGCGCCCCCACTCACAGACCTTGGCGGCGGACGTGGAACGTCTTTTTTGCCGCAGGCGTCACGAGAACGTGATCTTTTCGGGTGAAGGCAACTGGTCAATAAACCCGCATATGCTACCTGAAGGCATCAATGTTGCCGGATTCGAGACCCTCGTTATGTAATAAACGAGAAGAAAGGGGGTTAACCGAGGGACCCGATATTTATTAGTCATATGATGAGAAGCCAACAAACACTGACACTAAGTACAACATAGGGGAAATTGCATGTGCTTAATAAATGAAATAAAGTAATGATAAATTAATGGAAATTAAAGTGGATGAAAAAACAACTTGCCGCAGGTGGGAACCGAACCCACAACCTTCGCATGTCGCGTGCGATGCTCTACCAATTGAGCTACCGCGGCGGCGTTTCCCCATCCACTTTCTTGGGTATTTATGTGTACTAGTAGAACTCTGGGAGTGTTAGCCAGCGCCCCCACTCACAGACCTTGGCGGCGGACGTGGAACGTCTTTTTTGCCGCAGGCGTCACGAGAACGTGATCTTTTCGGGTGAAGGCAACTGGTCAATAAACCCGCATATGCTACCTGAAGGCATCAATGTTGCCGGATTCGAGACCCTCGTTATGTAATAAACGAGAAGAAAGGGGGTTAACCGAGGGACCCGATATTTATTAGTCATATGATGAGAAGCCAACAAACACTGACACTAAGTACAACATAGGGGAAATTGCATGTGCTTAATAAATGAAATAAAGTAATGATAAATTAATGGAAATTAAAGTGGATGAAAAAACAACTTGCCGCAGGTGGGAACCGAACCCACAACCTTCGCATGTCGCGTGCGATGCTCTACCAATTGAGCTACCGCGGCGGCGTTTCCCCATCCACTTTCTTGGGTATTTATGTGTACTAGTAGAACTCTGGGAGTGTTAGCCAGCGCCCCCACTCACAGACCTTGAATAAAGTAATGATAAATTAATTTCCATTAATTTATCATTACTTTATTTCATTTATTAAGCACATGCAATTTCCCCTATGTTGTACTTAGTGTCAGTGTTTGTTGGCTTCTCATCATATGACTAATAAATATCGGGTCCCTCGGTTAACCCCCTTTCTTCTCGTTTATTACATAACGAGGGTCTCGAATCCGGCAACATTGATGCCTTCAGGTAGCATATGCGGGTTTATTGACCAGTTGCCTTCACCCGAAAAGATCACGTTCTCGTGACGCCTGCGGCAAAAAAGACGTTCCACGTCCGCCGCCAAGGTCTGTGAGTGGGGGCGCTGGCTAACACTCCCAGAGTTCTACTAGTACACATAAATACCCAAGAAAGTGGATGGGGAAACGCCGCCGCGGTAGCTCAATTGGTAGAGCATCGCACGCGACATGCGAAGGTTGTGGGTTCGGTTCCCACCTGCGGCAAGTTGTTTTTTCATCCACTTTAATTTCCATTAATTTATCATTACTTTATTTCATTTATTAAGCACATGCAATTTCCCCTATGTTGTACTTAGTGTCAGTGTTTGTTGGCTTCTCATCATATGACTAATAAATATCGGGTCCCTCGGTTAACCCCCTTTCTTCTCGTTTATTACATAACGAGGGTCTCGAATCCGGCAACATTGATGCCTTCAGGTAGCATATGCGGGTTTATTGACCAGTTGCCTTCACCCGAAAAGATCACGTTCTCGTGACGCCTGCGGCAAAAAAGACGTTCCACGTCCGCCGCCAAGGTCTGTGAGTGGGGGCGCTGGCTAACACTCCCAGAGTTCTACTAGTACACATAAATACCCAAGAAAGTGGATGGGGAAACGCCGCCGCGGTAGCTCAATTGGTAGAGCATCGCACGCGACATGCGAAGGTTGTGGGTTCGGTTCCCACCTGCGGCAAGTTGTTTTTTCATCCACTTTAATTTCCATTAATTTATCATTACTTTATTTCATTTATTAAGCACATGCAATTTCCCCTATGTTGTACTTAGTGTCAGTGTTTGTTGGCTTCTCATCATATGACTAATAAATATCGGGTCCCTCGGTTAACCCCCTTTCTTCTCGTTTATTACATAACGAGGGTCTCGAATCCGGCAACATTGATGCCTTCAGGTAGCATATGCGGGTTTATTGACCAGTTGCCTTCACCCGAAAAGATCACGTTCTCGTGACGCCTGCGGCAAAAAAGACGTTCCACGTCCGCCGCCAAGGTCTGTGAGTGGGGGCGCTGGCTAACACTCCCAGAGTTCTACTAGTACACATAAATACCCAAGAAAGTGGATGGGGAAACGCCGCCGCGGTAGCTCAATTGGTAGAGCATCGCACGCGACATGCGAAGGTTGTGGGTTCGGTTCCCACCTGCGGCAAGTTGTTTTTTCATCCACTTTAATTTCCATTAATTTATCATTACTTTATTTCATTTATTAAGCACATGCAATTTCCCCTATGTTGTACTTAGTGTCAGTGTTTGTTGGCTTCTCATCATATGACTAATAAATATCGGGTCCCTCGGTTAACCCCCTTTCTTCTCGTTTATTACATAACGAGGGTCTCGAATCCGGCAACATTGATGCCTTCAGGTAGCATATGCGGGTTTATTGACCAGTTGCCTTCACCCGAAAAGATCACGTTCTCGTGACGCCTGCGGCAAAAAAGACGTTCCACGTCCGCCGCCAAGGTCTGTGAGTGGGGGCGCTGGCTAACACTCCCAGAGTTCTACTAGTACACATAAATACCCAAGAAAGTGGATGGGGAAACGCCGCCGCGGTAGCTCAATTGGTAGAGCATCGCACGCGACATGCGAAGGTTGTGGGTTCGGTTCCCACCTGCGGCAAGTTGTTTTTTCATCCACTTTAATTTCCATTAATTTATCATTACTTTATTTCATTTATTAAGCACATGCAATTTCCCCTATGTTGTACTTAGTGTCAGTGTTTGTTGGCTTCTCATCATATGACTAATAAATATCGGGTCCCTCGGTTAACCCCCTTTCTTCTCGTTTATTACATAACGAGGGTCTCGAATCCGGCAACATTGATGCCTTCAGGTAGCATATGCGGGTTTATTGACCAGTTGCCTTCACCCGAAAAGATCACGTTCTCGTGACGCCTGCGGCAAAAAAGACGTTCCACGTCCGCCGCCAAGGTCTGTGAGTGGGGGCGCTGGCTAACACTCCCAGAGTTCTACTAGTACACATAAATACCCAAGAAAGTGGATGGGGAAACGCCGCCGCGGTAGCTCAATTGGTAGAGCATCGCACGCGACATGCGAAGGTTGTGGGTTCGGTTCCCACCTGCGGCAAGTTGTTTTTTCATCCACTTTAATTTCCATTAATTTATCATTACTTTATTTCATTTATTAAGCACATGCAATTTCCCCTATGTTGTACTTAGTGTCAGTGTTTGTTGGCTTCTCATCATATGACTAATAAATATCGGGTCCCTCGGTTAACCCCCTTTCTTCTCGTTTATTACATAACGAGGGTCTCGAATCCGGCAACATTGATGCCTTCAGGTAGCATATGCGGGTTTATTGACCAGTTGCCTTCACCCGAAAAGATCACGTTCTCGTGACGCCTGCGGCAAAAAAGACGTTCCACGTCCGCCGCCAAGGTCTGTGAGTGGGGGCGCTGGCTAACACTCCCAGAGTTCTACTAGTACACATAAATACCCAAGAAAGTGGATGGGGAAACGCCGCCGCGGTAGCTCAATTGGTAGAGCATCGCACGCGACATGCGAAGGTTGTGGGTTCGGTTCCCACCTGCGGCAAGTTGTTTTTTCATCCACTTTAATTTCCATTAATTTATCATTACTTTATTTCATTTATTAAGCACATGCAATTTCCCCTATGTTGTACTTAGTGTCAGTGTTTGTTGGCTTCTCATCATATGACTAATAAATATCGGGTCCCTCGGTTAACCCCCTTTCTTCTCGTTTATTACATAACGAGGGTCTCGAATCCGGCAACATTGATGCCTTCAGGTAGCATATGCGGGTTTATTGACCATGTTGCCTTCACCCGAAAAGATCACGTTCTCGTGACGCCTGCGGCAAAAAAGACGTTCCACGTCCGCCGCCAAGGTCTGTGAGTGGGGGCGCTGGCTAACACTCCCAGAGTTCTACTAGTACACATAAATACCCAAGAAAGTGGATGGGGAAACGCCGCCGCGGTAGCTCAATTGGTAGAGCATCGCACGCGACATGCGAAGGTTGTGGGTTCGGTTCCCACCTGCGGCAAGTTGTTTTTTCATCCACTTTAATTTCCATTAATTTATCATTACTTTATTTCATTTATTAAGCACATGCAATTTCCCCTATGTTGTACTTAGTGTCAGTGTTTGTTGGCTTCTCATCATATATATATATATATATATATATGTATATATATATATATATATATATATATATATATATATATATATATATATATATATATATATATATATATATATATATATATATATATAGCCAACAGTTTTATATATTAAATAAAAGTTTTACCACACAGACGCAAACAACATGAATCGAAGTCGACCGCTCTAGAGTCCAGAATATACTCTTAATCGCATGTCTGTTTCCGAGTGCCTGCGCGACAACGTTGTTAACATCCCTTAGGTTTTCTGCGGTAGACTTCAAATTTCGCCAGAAACCGTAACACGTTGAACGCAATGCAAGTAGCATATTGTCGTACTCTCTTGCATTGCACCCGAAGTTCGGCTTTCGAAACACACTGACAGAAGCAAGGTGGGGTGCTTCTTCCGTCATTTGATATACTTTCAATTTCAAGGTATAAGTGTTTTTCTCTTACAATTCGTGCAAAATTATTTATAAGACACCACGCGAGAGGTAGGTAGCTATAGGCTGCCCAAGCGCCTAAGGAAATACACAGCAACTAACTTTGATATCTTGTAGGGCGGGATGATGAGCCAGTTCTTGTTTTTACTATGTATCAGAGATGTGCCAAATTTGCTTCTTCATTACAAAGGATGTGTTGTGTATTCAACGCCACCATTATCAACTCTAACTGCTATTTATTTATACTTCATAGTTTCGAAACTAAGTATGCTTTCCCATGTAGCAGTTTGCATTTTTAACGTGTTTAGTTTGTTGTTTCTCGTTGTGCTTCGAGTTCTCTATGATATGAGCTATTTTAACCAGAACCCACCAGTCTAATGTCTAAGCAATGGTGTACTCTCCTTTTTTTTTGGTTTCTAATACCCAAATGGCAGTCTGAAATCACCCTAGCACTTAGCTCCTGTAGGATTAAAGTGGTAGCTTCTGACCCCTAAGTGGTCGACATACAATTAAGTGCTTGCCTCGAAGCGAGCTATAACGAAAGGCAGCATTGATAAGCCAACACAGAGTTAAACCTCCGAGGCAATAACCACGTCATGCTAAGTGCAGGAGCTTCGTAAACTTTCATCGAGTTTCATCAAGATTCAGCGTGAACAAGGCGTTCTCTCTAACATACTCGTTTGCTTTTCAGACGGCGCGCGCCTAGCTAATGGAGCCAGTTTTCAGCGGCGCTGCGCTGGTGTCTATTGTATTGCCTTAGCCATCGCGTTAGAAAACGTTTCGATGAGGAGTAGAAGAGGCAATAGGGAAAAGAAGGGGAGTTAAGTTATCAGAATGGTTTAGCCACGATGCATCTCTCGAGACTCGCGCGCCAGCGTGTGATCAATGCCGAGTCAGTTGCACGCCCGCGAAGCGAATAATGATTTAGGGGTGTACGTTAATCTGTGGCACACAGTGGGTCTCCGTTCGCAGCCTTACTCTTTGAAATGGCCGCTCTAATACTCGAGGTTGTCTTAAATGAGTAAACATTTCTGTGCCTAACCAACAAGAAAACCCCTCCGTCGGTCACGTAAGACAAATCGCCATAAAGAAATTAATGTACAAAACAGAACAGATTCGAAAGGAACAACATTGGTGGTAGTCAGTGGGCAGTCAATGAGTTCATCATTATGGTGAAGAGTGATGAGAGTTCAGATGGGACTTATCACGATTGATAATAGTTCGGTGGGGATGGATCAATTGCTAACGAGTTGTAAGGGCTTATAATGGTCTGGGCAATTCTTATAATGTTTAGAACCACCTATAATGATTGGTAAGGGTCGCATCAAGTCCGACAAGGTTGATAAGAACAGATAAGAGTTGATAAGGGTCGGATCATGCCAGATCAGGTTGATAAGGATATATAAGGTTTGATAAGAATCGGATCAATTGTGATAAGGTTGATACCGATCGATAGGTGTTGATAAAGCTAGGTCAGTGTCCGATAAGGTTGCCTAACGACCTATAAGCGTTTATAACGTTTGCATCTAGTCCGATAAGGTTCCATTTGGATGTTGTCCGATAACGACCAGTTCTTAAGCATTTAACAAGTTTTATGACATTGATAATGTCACCGGGATGCGTTGAGATAAACAAGTGGTGCAATGCTGACGAATGCTTATACGATTCCCAAAGGAGCTTCTGCATGACCTTTCTTTACGGTAACAAATCTCGTTGGCTCTTCAACTTTCACGTCGATATATCAGACGGCAACAAACTAATGATACAAACTAGCCCCGCTCTTGCTGCAGAAGTCTTGGAGAACAACACAGTTTGCACTCGTACAGAAGCCAAAATGATTCATTTGTACAGACAGTTAAACAAGAAAAACAATTCAGCGAAATTGAAAGCATAACAGCAGCGCCAAAGAAAGCACACAAAAGAAAGGAACACTGACAGGCACGGACAATCGCTGAGTTACCAACTCGTACAAGAACTCGTTTTACTGAAATTCTGCGAAAGTTTACCACAGTCCTTGTATGTTTCACAGCACGTGTGTGACCTTTGAACACGGGGAAGTACAGCAAAGAAAAATTAAAGCTTA
The DNA here is from genome assembly GCF_038994185.2 of Dermacentor albipictus. Taxonomy (NCBI): domain Eukaryota; kingdom Metazoa; phylum Arthropoda; class Arachnida; order Ixodida; family Ixodidae; genus Dermacentor; species Dermacentor albipictus. Next base: position 97,958,316 of record NC_091823.1, read on the forward strand.
AAGAAAAACTAACGAGGGATATCGAGTTCAGCTGTTTATTTAGGTTACTTATGCAAGGCTGAAAACATCGACATTACCGTAAGTGGAGTCTTTGTAGGTTAGGAAAAACGAAAACAATTAAGAAAAGATGTAGCGATGCCATCTTGAAGTTCGCACGCAATGTTTTGTTGACGTCGAATGCTTTCACATTGTATGTTAGAACCTAGTTCGCGATTAATCGACAAAGAAGCCTTGCATGACATTATAAAGAAAAAAATGCACTGAAAACTTAAAACACAGAAAGCCCTATGCGCGCTGCTCCGCTACTTCAGGACACGCAAGCAATATGACAAACTTGAAGAGCTCCATCAACCTGCGTTGCGTAAGAATTTTAATCTGTTAGCTTTGGGAGTGTGAACGTGCAAAACACTGGCGTGTGTCTGAAGTGTGGGAAGTCACTCACGTCTTAGAGGGGATGGGAGAGGTTAGAAAAACATGGCTGTGAATTTGTGTGTCTGTACGCACGCACACAAACACACACACACACACACACACACACACACACACACACACACACACACACACACATATATATATATATATATATATATATATATATATATATATATATATATATATATATATATATATATATATATGTGTGTGTGTGTGTGTGTGTGTGTGTGTGTGTGTGTGTGTGTGTGTGTGTGTGTGTGTGTGTGTAGGTGTGAGTGTGTGCATATGTGCATACACAAAAAGCAACTGACAGTGATCTCTCCAGACGAGCGTCGTTTTGCACTTCGCTTTTCAAAGTGGCAGAAAGTGCGTCAAATAAATTCATGCAACAAGACTTTGCATGCAATGTGGCAGGCTTACGAAGCGGGCACAACGGCCGGGCCCGCTTCAGTAGAGCCGGGAAGACAATGGGGTGTCGCATACAATGTTGGGCAAGGCGTGGCGGTAGCAGTCAACTTGTTTCCAAATCGAAACACGAGATGCAACAGTATGTACCGCACTGGTACACACCGAATGAATATATCAATAACAGGAAAGTAAATAAGAGAATCCGTTATTGTATATTACCATTCGACTAACAGATCGGTCTGCTTTAAGAGATGCCTACGAGTCGACACTATATGTTCAAGTTTATTGCCGCAAGCAAAGTGCTTCAATATAGCTGTATGCTGGGCATCTTGATAAACAATGTTTGAAACTGCAGCACGAAATTACACAGTGGGAAGAGAGAGACAGGATGGTCACCAGCGCCGTGTCTGCCCTGCCTTTCCTTTTGCGACTATGTAATTTTGCGCAGTAGTGTTAATCTTAGTGGGACGTAGCCGCCCAGCTAGATAGGCCAAGAACGCTCACACCCAGTGGCCCATACTGTGATGCCACTGGTAAAGGACGCAGCGTGTGCAGTGGTATTCAAAATAAAGAAATTCATCCGATAGTATGCACGGGGTCTTTATACATGACATGAAATTCGCAGGTGAGAATGGGGTATGTCGTTACTTTGCTTCAACGTTAATCGCCCTAGCGTTCACAGTCATCATCAGATGGGTTCTGTTTCCGGCGTGGCGGTCCCCTGAGGTGAACACCTTTTTTAGATTTTTTTCCCTTTTGAAGTGCCCGAGTCTCTCGTGTCGATTTTCAAACAGCTGTTCTTTCGAGCTTCCACTACTTTTCAAGCGTACTGCCTTTGGACTCGCGTGTGAAGTACGTGTGACGGAATGTTTTCCTTATCGCGATGACCTCCATGACGTGATACACGCCGAACGCGAAAGTTTTCTATAGAAAGAAAGTGAACTTCTGACCTTACTAGGCTGCAAGCGTGGGATAGCGTATTTATTGCATGGAACGTTCCTATCCTGCCTGAAATGAATAGCTAGGCTCCAGTGTTGCAGTGTACAATCTATCTGAATATTGTGGTCACCTTCAGTGACCATCATGCTTGAATGGTTTTAGTGGACTGGTTTTCATGCTCATTGAATGGTGTTTAATAATAGGAGTTTGGGGAAATACAATCGCACTGTGGTAGTTTCGGAGTGAATGACCATTCAAATCACAGCGATTCTGAATGTTAAGCTTATGATACAGTCCACTATAAGGCGCGAAGAAAAGCCCTGCTCGATCAAACATTTTCGCACTGTGTGTGCGTCTCTTCGTACAGGGGATGATGATGTCGTTTATGTTCCTCTCACGAGTGTGAAGGTGCCTATACTCCCCCTGTCCTACAATATTCAGCAATGTTGGACCATTTATTATAGCGGAGAGGGTCATTTTCCAATCAGAACATACTCATAGAAAGTCGCAGTGACATCTTCAGCCTTTCCTTGAAGTTGTACATGACACTGTTGTTGGTCTTTCAGACGAATGCCTACGCTCAGCTACGATTAACATTATTTCGAAACTAGTGCAGTCCAGAAGCTTCATTCCAATGGAACCCCCTTACGAACTCACTAGGTGTGACTCGTAGACTAAAATGGGTGCCGTAAATATATCATAACTTAATTATCGTTATGGTGTATATTGTTCAATTAGCATTTTCATTTCTGATAGAAGTAATGGCCACCGAATCGAGTAATCCAGTTCAAGGATTAGAGTTGTGATATGTTTCACAGGCAATCTTCGAAAATTAGGTGCGGCTAAAAAAAAAGCACCCGGTATACCATACATTCAATAGTTTGCCTGGACAGGGACAGGAATAGTTAGATGCACCTGAGGCTTACAAAACTAGAATCTCGTCGCAGTATGCTTAGTGAGCCAAGAGAGATAAAGAGGCTCGTTTTTTTTTTTTTTTTGGTCCCTCTAGTCGAGGACGAAATTGTGTGACGGTGCAACCTATGAATCAAAGCAATAGCAACGCGGGAAACGCGAACTTGTAACGCGCCAAACAAACCTCTTCCGAGAACAAACAACCAGCTCGTCGCCTTTCTGCGGTTGACCGTGGAACTCTTCCCTTCCTCCAGTCTGCCGTGGGAGTCCCTTTTATCCCGCCATCCCATTGTTTCTTTTTTCTGCTTGACCTACCAACTGCGACAAGCCAAAGTAGAGGAGAACCAAAGGAAACAAAAAAATGAATAGTTGGCGAAAAACCTTGCGCTACGCGACCTTCGCACAGAACTGCAGGCGCTGCGGGTGGAGCGCCGCGCGATTGCATCTAAAAGGCTCGAACGGCCGCGCAGAAAGGGACATTGCTTCCGGCACACGGGACATCTAATTACGGTGCAGGGAACGAATTGTGCACCCAGGCCACGCTGAACCTTCTTCCTAACCGTTTGCCACTTCTTTCAAAGCCGCACGAGCAGCAAAAAAGTAAAGAAATAAAAAAAGACAGAGAAAAAAAAGGTGCCTGCAATAAAACAATGTAAACGTGGCCATCTAGATGCTGGCAGCCGTTCGTCCTGTTTTACTGCTGTTCCAAGGTATCTTCCCTTCCGATTTCCCTTAGTCTGAGCCTTTTTTTTTTCTATGCTGATAGAGCCTGCCCAATGCTTTCCCGCGTAGCAGGTTTGATACTGACCTGGCTGCTTCGCTTTCACATTTTTTGTTTCGTCCGTAATTATTTCCTGTTACTCTTTCGCTGCTGACCGCCATCCGCGCCGGGGCGAGCGCGTGTGCGAACTTCTGAGGCCGAGGTTCATTAGAACCGTTCTAGCATTCGAGGCAGGCAGGTGACTGTACTATGTGTGCGTTGTGGGCACAAATTTGGCTGCTAAATCGGCAGAAATTGAATGCGTAATCTACAGGTACAACGGTATGTTTTGAGATTTCACATCTTACGGCTTTGAGAAATGAAAAAGAAAATTAAATTATGGGGTTTTACGTGCCAAAAGCACTTTCTGATTATGAGGCATCCAGTACTGGGGGGACTCCGGAAATTTCGGCCACCTGGGGTTCTTTAACGTGCACCTAAATCTAAGTACACGGGTGTTTTCGCATTTCGCTCCCACCGAAATGCGGCCGCCATGGCCGGGATTCGATCCCGCGACCTCGTGCTCAGCAGCCTAACACCATAGCAGCAACCACGGCGGGCTTTGAGAAACGGGATAGATGTAAGTGTGTGTGTATATATATACATATATATATATATATATATATATATATATATATATATATATATATATATATATATATATATATATATATATATATATATATATATATATATATATGGGACACACTTGTACGTGTAACAGTTCATAAAGAGGGAACAAAAGAGAAACATTTGGAAATTACAGGATGCACAAAGTTATAAAACTCACATTGAAATACCTCTTATATAAAGAAACGTCAGTCTGAAAGTTCGAGAAGTGCGCAATAATCAGCAAAATTTTACGTTAGACTATGGAAAAACAGTATAGAGGGCAAAAATTGGTCTATTAAATGTGAATATTGAGCACATACGCAGGGACCCGACAACGAGGGCAGGCGATATATAAGACATTTAAAAGAAACTGATCTTTCTTTCGACGTTTCTTTTTATTTAATAAAAGAGGTCTTTATCTTTGAATTGCCTCTAAAGCTCGATTCAGCCTCTTCCCTTGATTATCTGAAGATGCAGAAATAACTTCTTCATTGAATAGTAGTGTCCTGTTGAGAAATTAAACGATTGGCCACTTTGTTAATCATTCAATTGAACTTATGCGTACTAGTGCACTCATGCCTGAAATCACAGGACTAGTGCCACTTGTGCCATATCTATCTCCAGAGTGTGGTAGAAATATATTCGCCTTCCTAGCTGCCAACATTTTCTTGAACCCAACCCTTTAGGAGTCCTTGAATGTTACTAGTCTCGTAATTTGGTAACGAATACATAAAGTGCGCTGCTAGTCTGAGGATTTCTGCTAAGGAGGTATGAGTGCAACAGTACTCGGGTGAAATTTGGCAATTTCGACATGTAAATGATCTTAAAGTTTATTTATAGAACAATCGAATTAGCAACATAAAAAACTCAGTGCCCTTCCACTCTGCAAAGAAAAATGATGCGCGACGCTGTTTATGTGGTCCCCTTAATAGCGAACTGCATCTACGCCGCGATTCGTCGCGGTATTGCACTATATTTGGGATCGGCCCACGTATGGGTACTTTTGTGCCTACACACGGACACAATCTTGGGGGGACTAGCCGTTAACAGCTTCGCTGTAGTTTGGTGTACATTTAATTACGTATGTGTGTTAATTAGTTAATTAATATTGACGATGACGAACGCGGGAGCAGTGGCACGAGCAAGTTCACGTGGTAGCGCCGAGGGGCGTCAACGAGCCAGTTGTGGAAGACTACATGCCGGAGCCAATCGTGATGATGATAGTGTTGTGCTAACACACGTACATGATTCTGGGATTAGCTAGCCAATAACAGCTTCGCGGTAAAAGTTCCAAATAGTTGCGAAACATTTGCATAGCTCGTGTATTGCACCATATCAGGCTTAATTATGTTATGTTTCACAGCTTTCTGATTATACGGCACGCCGTAGTGGGGGACTCCAGAAATTTCGACAGCTATTCCTAAAAATAAATTCGTTAGAGAAACATTAGGAACCATACAACAAATAAAAAGCAAGCAAGCACGGAGATAATACTGACAGCAGGGAAATAGAAACATGGCGCACAGACTTGCATAAGAACATCCGCACATTTACTCACTTCGAGTACGCGCGAGTGCTGTATTGAGACAATTTCTTCGGTTATCCAGAGACGATACAATAAGCGTTGACCTCAACCTCATCATCTCCATAAGTGCTTCTTTCGCGCAAGAAGTCCAATTATTTGACCACACTGTGGCTTACGCTCAAAGTCACTGTTTATTGAATTCTGTGACGAGGCAGCCATGCAATCTGTACGTAAACGGGGCGCTTCCCGCAGACAGCGCCACTCTATGTGTGTGTGTGGGGGGGGGGAGGGGGGTGTAGATGGGTGGGTGGGTGACGTGCGCGCGCGTGTGAGATAGGCACAGTCTTGGTGCCGTGGTGGGCTTCGCAAGCAAAGCATTAAGATCAATTCGCTAAAAAGCAAGAGGGAGACACGCGTTACGCCTAGCCCGTACTGAAATCCACGTGAGCAAACCACTGCCCCGTCTGCCTGCAGAAGTGCCCATTTCAACGGTTCAGCCAAAAGAAGCCGTCAGAGTAAACGCATGTCGGCACTCTTGCAGCGCGATTGACGAGTGGGGAGGGACAAGGGCGAATGGCTGCGACAGCACGCGCTGTCTGAGCAGCGGGCAGAACGGTGTAGAACGGCCGAGCGGGGATGCCTGAACCATGGCAGTGCCTGAGTGATCCTTACTCTCCCCATTTCACGTTTACGCTCCCGTTATTATGGGCATGTGCTTCCCTCTCTCCCCGAAGAGGCGTTGCGTGGAGAATGCGTACAATGTTCCACCGCTGCCTTTTGTCCCGCAGGCAAAACTGGCGCCGGGGGCAGCGGAAAGTCGTAGAGGACTGAGACGGTGCTTCCCGGCTGTTATACAAAGCGTTGCTGAGCTTTCCGCTCCAAGCGGTGCACTTGGCGTGTGATCGTCTGTCATGGGCGACAGATGATCTCCAGAGAACCCCCGTCCCCGTGTGCCCCGAGGAACGGACTTGCTTTATCTATGTCTCATGGCGTTATTCTCGATCCCGGTTCTTTCTTCCAGTCGTTGCTTGGTTGGGTTTCGAGTTCTTTTCTATGTGTGTGATTTCAGCTTTGTTTTTTCTTGATTTACTAGTGGCAAAGAGAATAGAAAGGAGGAACCTATTGTTTGCAAAATCTCCTGTAAAACGCTTTGCTTGTCAGTTTGAAGCATGCTTCCGGAGACCTCGAATCCACATCCTTGTTTCTTGGAACGCAGAAGCCGGACAAGCCATTTTAGGAGGCGCTTGCATTTATTGAACATTTCCTTTCATGTTGAGTGTGTAGAAGATAACTTTTGTTCTCCATTTGCGGCTGCCATATATTAGGTTCGCTTTTATAGGAAGGTGGTGCATGGTGGGTCGCCTGCCTTGTGGCAGATTGACCAATGAACTCTCAGTGACTTTTACATAGTGAAACGCGTATTCCTCTGTTAGGGCCTACAAATTTAGCAACGGCTATTTGGGCCCCTACAGAAGAATGAAGTGACGCAGTGAGACGTTCAAAAAAAGTATTCTCAGGATGTACGTATTTCAGGACCGTATGTATTTTCAGGATTGATACCTACAGAAAACGGGAGACCATTGTTATATAGTGGGAAAGTTGTTCGGAAATGCGTACATTGGTGACTCTAAAATGACTGCACGAAGGAACAACATACCCTCCAGAACTCTTCCTTCGTTAAAGGCAATAGCTTTCTGCAGTTCTTTCGAGCGTTTGCGTGGTATTCGCCGGCCGGACTTACTCCATTATTCCAAAGGTGCTGATGCAAATGGCACGCGCTCTCGTGAAACTGAGTGACGGAGCTCTTTCATCCCCCAACTCGGACTACAACTATTTGAGACGTCCCGGCTTACGCGCGAGAGCTTTGTGGCATCTGAAGCTTTAGATGGTGTGGGTGGTCGTGCCACTTTGCATCGTGTCTCCTTTGCCGGGAACGTCGTTTGCGGGGTACGTTAGTCGCAGAAGTCTCTTGTCAAGGGCTTGTCGATATACGCCGTTTCGTCTAGCTTGGTACCCAGCCTTCGCTTTAATGACTGTCACAGTGCACGCGATTGACATGCACAACGTTAAAGCCAATAGTCCGTGGAGTTTATGGCTTGCGTGGAGTATGCGAGCAGGAAAGAAACAGTGCGTGCAGCCGCTATCATGTTGCCATCGTCGGATCGTCATCCCAATGTCGGGATCTTGTTATCTTCATGCCGTATGGGTAACGCAGCACTCGACGTCGTGCCATCACCATCTGCATCGTGGTCAGCGATCATCGTCGTGCCACTGCCATCGTCACGCTGTCGTTCCACTTGTGATAGCACGCCGACGATATTTCGCGCCGCGAGCATCAATTGCCATCAACGACGTCAGTAGTATACTTGAAAGTATTGCTACTATGTGCATTTCATTTCTGCTGTTCGGATACACTATCCGATTATCTTTTTTCAGTAGGCTAAAGGGCGGTCACGCACTCGCTGAGGAAAAGTGAGGAGGAGTTCTATTTGGCTTGAACGTGTCCAGAACATCGAAGTAGGTAAAAATCTTCTAATACACAAAAAACGAAGGTTTTAACGAAGAGAACGCAAAATTTGCTTACAGCAAAGCGCAAAAGACTACACTATAAGCTGGCTTGGGTCACAAATGACCTCCTATATTTTCCAATAAGCTGCTGCTTTCGCTCTTGTTTTTTTCGTCGAATAAAAATGTTCTTTTCTTCCACACGTCACCAAGCCTCTTAATTCTGGCGAAGGCGGCAGTCAATTACCCTGAGAGGACAGGCAATGGAAAGTGACTGGTTTAGTGAGAACCATGGAATACGGCGAGTGTGCTTAATAACACTCTGAACAACTAAGTTGGTAGTGTAATCGGACTATAGATATTGCAGGACAGCAGAAAACAAAACTGAAAGGGAGTACTTCCTCTGGGCAGTAAATCGTGAGCAACAGACTATGCAAACGTGTAATCAGCCAAGTCATCGCATGAGTGCTTCTATCTCATTCTGCTACACATCTGAAACTTTTTTTTGTCTAGTTACTTCGTTTAGCGCTTTCGTTTATACATATTTACTAAGCTGGTAATCGGGCTAAAGACGTTTGCGCGGAGTTAGTTTGCCAACCACCCCATTTCCAGAAACTGACATAACCCCTGTTAGTGATGGGAGTCGTTAGTTAAGCTTTTTTTGTTGCGTGTTTCCTAGAGGCAACGAGCTGTCTGCATTGTGTGAGCTGGAATGGTGCAATACAGGTGGAAGGGTGAGTGACCGAGGACCAGAAATTAGGAGCAATTGAATTAGAATGTTACAGTGACATATATATATATATATATATATATATATATATATATATATATATATATATATATATATATATATATATATATATATATATATATATACACAAAAGAAAAGCTGATAACTCCAGAAAAGTGTATGGTGAAGTAATTGTTACGTCGGAGAAGTAATAGGGAACCGGGGCAATGAAAAGTCTGTGCAAGGACATCTTGGCGCTAAGGGAGAATCGAATCCACATGTACCGCATGTTTTTGAAACCACGTTTGTGAGCCAGTGCGACTCACGGTCATATCTGTGAACGGTGGTTGCTAACGCTACGAGGAATAAATTTGTACGGCTACATGCGTACCTAAGAAAGGGAGGCCGGATAATGGCCGCCGCGGTACCTAATTGGCAAAGCCCTGCCTGTTTAATGTGGAAGAGTTCGAATCCGCTCCCATCTACGGCAATCTACTTCATCGACCACCTCCATTTCCCTTTTCAATATTATTTCGACATATTAAGCATCTCATTTATTTCCGCCTGTCTTCCTCTTGCTTCAATGTCTATTTCCTTCACACGATCGCACTCAGCTTTAGTTCTGATGGCAAAACGCCGTCAGAACTAAAACGAGAGTTGAAAAAGGCAGAAAGTACAGTAAAAGCAAATGCTAGCTGCCTGTGCTCTCGGTACGCGGATAGAAGCTGTGGACTAAAATAAAATGGCAAAACATGCACGAGTTTGCCATTGAAACAAGCGTTCAACGCATGCTGTCAATAATCTGGAAGCTGATATACATTATCCGAAATTATTCATGGGATTTGGCCTGTCTCATACGAATATAAATCGAAAGTAATCATCTAGCTCCTTTATTTTTTACATTTCTTGCATATTGAGGCAACTACTTACTACGCAAGGACGGTCAAGGCGTCAATACCTCGAACACGCAACAAATTATGAATTATATATATATATATATATATATATATATATATATATATATATATATATATATATATATATATATATATATATATATATATATATATATATATATATATATATATATATATATATATATATTATAATTTAGTGCACGTAGCAAATGCAGTGATGCTGGTGATAGGCTGACTGAAATTTCCGACGCCGTGCGAAAATCATAAATATAAATCATAGATAGATAGATAGATAGATAGATAGATAGATAGATAGATAGATAGATAGATAGATAGATAGATAGATAGATAGATAGATAGATAGATAGATAGATAGATAGATAGATAGATAGATAGATAGATAGATAGATAGATAGATAGATAGATAGATAGATAGATAGATAGATAGATAGATAGATAGATAGATAGATAGATAGATAGATAGATAGATAGATAGATAGATAGATAGATAGATAGATAGATAGATAGATAGATAGATAGATAGATAGATAGAAAATTCCGTCAGAAGTCAATTCATGATGACTGTCGACGGTAATGCAAATAGCATTAGATCAATATAACGACAGACCGTATTCCTGAAGGCACGTTTATTTAACACGCGTAGTGCTAATTGCGATAGATTTGTTACCCCGGCTATATGCCGGGGTAACATGGGCTATGGCACTCATGGGCTATAGCACTCATGGGCTATAGCCCATGCTATGGACTATAGCATGGGCTATGGCACTCGTTTTCCGAGGTCGCCCATGAGCATGACGGCGTGATGACCACTGTATGACGCCGACGCATTGACGCTGCAATGAAGAAACAACGATGTCGATGGAACGGTAAAGCAGCTATAATGACAACGGCATCACGGCAATGAGATGCCTATTCTAAATTATGCGACGGCGTAGCGCCAACACTATGAAGACAGCGAGATAAGGACAACGAGAAGAAGATGACTGTATGGCGACGATGTCACGGCGATGACGGTATGATTCGAATCGGAGGAAGAAGCTGGAATCACGAGGATGACAAGACGACGGTGGCTGGACGAGGAGGACATGACGAGAGATGAATGATTGCGTCGTAGCGCAATCTTTGTGTGTGACGTCTTGTGATATCTAACTATGCTCCGATATAGTGACGCCACATGACCCTGTGACGTCATAGCGTTTTCTGTATAAGAACAAGCCGTTCTTGGCAATTAAGTTAGTTGCCTTTCTGCTCCTGGACCGTTGTCGCTCTTCTGCGTTAGTTCAGATAGCATCTGTGTGTCGACGATGGCATGGCAACGGCGGCATAATCACGACCGAATGACACAGCATAATTACGATAGGGTGGTGAAGAATGAAAAACGTCGATGGATCGACGAAGGTGGTATGACGACGACAGAGTGATGACCGTCGGATTATGGTACTAAAGTACTAAGAATCTCTGCATCTGGACAGGCCGCCATTGGAATCTGAAACTGGCAACGTTTAACGCTAGAACGTTATCTAGTGAGGTGAGTCTAGCAGCGCTATTAGAAGAATAAGCGGGCTATAAATGCGCTGTAATAGTGCTGAGTGAGGTTAGGAGGACAAATGAACCATATACAGTGCTAAAAAGCGGGTACGTCTTGTGCTACCGGGTTTATCGGAGAAACGAGAACTAGCCGTCGAATTCCTGAATAATAAGGATATAGCTGGTAACGCACAAGAATTCCATAGCATTATCGACAGGGTGACAGGTCTTGTTCTGAAACTTAATAAGTGTGCAAATTGAAGGTCTATGCGCCTACATCCAGTCATCATGACCAGCAAGTCGAAAGCTTCTAGGAAAACGTGGAATCGGCGATACGTAAAGTCAAAACAAAATGCACTATACTGATGGGCGACTTCAATGCAGGGCAGGCAAGAAACAGGCTGGAGACAAATCAGTGGGGGAGTAGGGCATAGGACATAGGAATAGCAGGGGAGAGTTATTAGTAGAGCTTGCGAAACGGAATAATTTACGGGTAATTAATACCTTCTTCCTCAAGCCAAATAAACGAAAGTGAACATGGAGTAGCCCGAATGGTGAGATTAGAAATGAAATAGACTTCATACTCTGCGCCAACCCTGGCATCATACAAGATGTGCACGTGCTCGGGAAAGTGCGCTGCAGTTAAAATAGGATGGCACGATCTAGAATTAGCCTAGACTTGAGGAGGGAACGGAAAAACCTTATACCTAAGAAGCCGATCAATAAGTTAGTGGTAAGAGGGAAAACAAGAATTCCGGATCAATCTACAGTACAGGTATTAGGCTTTAGCTCAGGAGAAGAGGACCTTACTGATGAAGCAATGAACGACAATCTTATGGGCAACATTAAGGAGTGTGCAATAGAAGCCGTTGGTAACTTCGTTAGACAAGATACGGGTAAGCTATCGCAGGAGACGAAAGATCGGATTAAGAAACGCCAATGTATGCAAGCGTCTCAACATATATCTAGAATATAACAGGCAGAACTTTCGAACTTAATCAACAAGCGTAAGATAGCTGACATAAAGAAGTATAATAAGGATAGAATTGAGCATACCCTACGGAGCGGAGGAAGACTAGAAGCAGTGAAGAAGAAACTACGAATAGGCTGGAATTAGATGTATACGTTTATAGACAAAGCCGGCAATATCGCTACTAATATGGATGAGTTAGTTCAAGTGGCTGAGGAGTTCTATCGAGATTTATACAGCACCAGTGGCACGCACGACGATAAGGGAAGAGAAAATAGTCTAGAAGAATTCGAAATCCCAAAGGTAACGCCGGAAGAAGTAAAGGAAGCCTTGGGAGCTATGCAAAGGGGGAAGGCAGCTGGGGAGGATCAGGTAACAGCAGATTTGTTGAAGGATGGTGGGCAGATTGTTCTAGAGAAACTGGCCACCCTGTATACGCATGCCTCATGACCTCCAGCGTACCGGAATCTTGGAAGAACACTAACATAATCCTAATCCATAAAAAGGGGATGCCAAAATCTTAAAAAATTATAGACCGATCAGCTTACTGTCAGTCGCCTACAAACTATTTACTAAGGTAATCGCAAATAGGATCAGGAACACCTTAGACTTCTGTCAAGCAAAGGACCAGGCAGGATTTCGTAAAGGCTACTGAACCATAGACCATATTTACACTATCAATCAGGTGATAGAGAAATGTGTGGAATATAACCAACCCTTATATATAGCTTTGACTGATTACGAGAAAGCGTTTGATTCTGTCGAAACCTCAGCAGTCATGGAGGCATTACGGAATCAGGGTGTAGACGAGCCGTATGTAAAAATACTGAAACATATCTATAGCGCCTCCACAGCCGCCGTAGTCCTCCATAAAGAAAGCAACAAAATCCCAATAAAGAAAGACGTCAGACAGGGAGATACGATCTCTCCAATGCTATTCGCAGACTTTTTACAGGTGGTATTCAGAGACCTAGATCGGGAAGAATTGGGTATAAAAGTTAATGGAGAATACCTTAGTAACTTGCGATTCGCTGGTGATATTGATTCGCTTAGTAACTCAGGAGACCAACTGCAATGCATGCTCACTGACCTGGAGAGGCAAAGCAAAAGAGTGGGTCTAAAAATTAGTATGCAGAAAACTAAAGTAATGTTTAACAGTCTCGGAAGAGAACAGCAGTTTACAATAGGTAGCGAGGCACTGTAAGTGCTAAGGGAATACATCTTAGGGCAGGTAGTGACGGCGGATCCAGATCATGAAACGGAAATAATCAGAAGAATAAGAATGGGCTGGGGGGCGTTTGGCAGGCATTCTCAGATCATGAACAGCAGGTTGCGATTACTCCTCAAGAGAAAAGTGTATAATAGCTGTGTCTTACCAGTACTCACCTACGGGGCAGAAACCTGGAGGCTTACGAAAAGGGTTCTACTCAAATTGCGCATGACGCAACGAGCTATGGAAAGCAGAATGATGGGTGTAATGCTAAGGATAATAAAAGAGCAAATTGGGTGAGGGAACAAACGTGAGGTAATGACATCTTAATTGAAATCAAGAAAAAGAAATGGGCATGGGCAGGACATGTAATGAGGAGGGAAGATAACCGATGGTCATTAAGAGTTACGGACTGGATTCTAAGGGAAGGGAAGCGTAGCAGGGGGCGGCAGAAGGTTAGGTGAGCGGATGACACTAAGAAGTTTGCAGGGACGACATGGCCAGAATTAGTGCATGACCGGGGTTGTTGGAGAAGTATGGGAGAGGCCTTTGCCCTGCAGTGGGCCTAACCAGGCTGATGATGATGATGAGCTGCGCGAAGGGTCCCGTACATCAGACGACTAAGCATAATTTTATCTATCAAGGATTTAAAGCGTTTTTGTTGGGAGTTTACCATAATAGATAAGATTAACACCTATATTATTTGTATATTTGCGTGGAGCTTCCAAAGTAAAATGAGCGCCCACCGATTACACCCATGGCAAACAATAAGTGCCTTATGCGAGCAGCCTAGATATTTCCATTGATGTCGGTACTGTGTGGCATTTGCCTTTCTTTGGGCGATTGACATTGTGTAGGACCGGCGCCTTAACAGAGCGTTTCACAATGGCCACACAGACAGCTCTATAATAATAATACGTATCTTCATTTTATCTTATCTTTTCTTCTCCTTTTCACCTTTCGCTGTACAGGAAACCAAAGCCAACCGAAGATATTCTCTTAATACCTTCCCTGTTTTAAGTTTTATCTCCCTCTACATAGAATTGGGCTCAGTATGTACAGAATATTTTAAATATTACTGAGGTTGCCTCGGTATGGATCATGTAACATCAGATTCTAGCAGAAAAAAAAACCGGTCATTCGTGTTTTGCACTCAAGCACCAGTTCCGAGCGAGAGCCCCTGAACGTGTTTTACTCCTTTATCCACAGCAAGTCAAAGCACAAATATATAAAAACCGCATGACAAGTGAAATATTCGGCTCTTAGTAATTCTAGTCAACCACTTGTTGAGCCCGTCACCTAGTAGTGGGCGTTACTGCAATTCAACGTGCTCACACCTCATGCAAACAATTTATGCCTGTAAATTACTTCGAAATTTGGCGCAGTCTGCGCTTTCGGAAACAATCTTGCATCATGCGCTCGTCATTAGTTGTTCTCCTGCAACCTTCCCTTCATTCTCCCAAGATATTAAACACACATAATTTGTTAGACCTACGTAAGTGCGTGATAAGGACAGGCACACTTATATACCTTTAATCGTGTCGCAATGTTTCAGAAGTAAATAAAGAATGCAGGTAAGGAAACATGGTTCACACCAATATTAGATGTGTTCCGGTTCCGCTTCTAAATCCTTTCACATTCCACATAGAGCTGCAATATTCTATTCGACCCTTACTAAAGAACTTGGCCCTTCAATATCTCATCTATGAACCGGCCACCACTCAACAATACATGCACGGGCATGATTTAAATAGATATTGGGAGTTCGAGAGGTTCGGAAACCCAACGCAGTGGTATTTGCATTTGATGGACCATATGCAAGCTTTCGAATAAATGACACACGTACAGAAAGCAAACAAACCCTAGTCAGGAACATGACCACGCTAAAGCGGAACACCTGAGTACCAAGCCCTGTAGCGTCAGTGATAACGTTAGCGAAACTATGATCATTGTATGGTCCAAGACTGTGTTCAATTAGGCTAGTTCGTTGCATCTATATACTTCTTTCGCTTACTGTCAGCTCATATTTCCTTTAATGAACTATGATGAGTTTTGACATACCACCAATACGTCAAGGTCGTTATCTGCAAGGGTTATAAAAAAGCAAAACTGCATGGCATAAGGCGAGTCACGCCGATCGGGGAACGCAAGATGCACAGAGCCAATTGGGACTCACGCGTGCTTGACGTTCACCGCTGAACCCCTTTGCCCGGGTCTCTGGCGCCCTCTGGACGGCGCTCATCGAAAGCTAGCGTCACCGTGGCGCTTGAAGCGGCGGGAGCGAAGGGTCTTCGATCCCCACGGCGCCCGGGCGCATTCGGCAGACGCGCTTCGAGCTCACCGACGCGAGCGCCGAGCGTAGCGCCGAAGCTCGACGCCCACGTTACGCCATCAGCGCTGTCAGCTGCTCCAGCGTGTGCCCATATCGTCGTCCGGACCTCTACTTTCGTTGGGTTTCGACTGCCGCAAGGCCCGCCTGCTGCTCTGACACCGTCTCGGCACGTTGCGCCAAGTGAATGTGGCGCGCGTCAAATCGAGTGCGCCAGTTGTTTCCTAGGAACGAGTAACATTTTACTTTACATCATTGAATTGAGGATGGCCACCCAGCAGCTGCTAGCTTTAAGAAGATGCAACTTTAGTTCTTCAACGTGACTGGAGCAGCACGCTCGTTCGCATTGTTGCCAAGTGAACGTGCGGCGCATACCATACACTTCAAGGAGTTGTTCGTCTGCTACACTCAACCGGTGAAACAGCCACTGTTCTGTAAATATCCAGCGGCCACAAGTTTTGTCGTCTAAAGCCTGATGTGCGACGGTTTTTTTGCAAGTACTGTAAAGGTATCACATGTAGCGCAGGATTTCTGCGTCCCGAACTCTACTACCAAGCTTGCAATGCTTGGAAGTTTTTCGTCACGAAGTCATCAGACGTTGAGATGGAAACCTGTTCTAATGCGTTCGTGCTGCTGTTGTTAGCTCTGCCATCCGGTGGCTAGTCGTGAAAAGAATAGGGCATCAGACGGGAGAGACGAGGGCACTCGTAAATATCCGGCTGCAAAACAAGAAGGCGTACGTGCAAAGTGGGTGTCGTAACGCGTGCAGCTATCCCTGCATGGACCAATACGTGAGTGCCTTTGATGGCCTCTGTATATCTACAGGACAGGAAAGGTGCTTTTACGACCGGCATTTTTTGTCTTTCTGCAGCCCACTTACCTGCCGTCGTTCCACTGTGCTAGTGCGTCTGCCAGTTCACCCGCCAACTTCCTTTATACTACTTGAGTGAAACTGTTGCCGATTCGGTGAAGCTGAAGCCTTGTTGGACGAACTCATATCAGGCACTGGCAAGTATTTTCACTGCACTTCATGTGGCCCTCTGGCATTTTGCCTACAAAACTGTTGAATACGGAACGCTTACTGTGATACTGGAACATCAGTTAAGCTCAACCCAGTAGTGAAACATTGTAAACTACAATGCACGTTGTTGCTGACACAAGTAAGCTGACATAGAAGTAAGAATGGTTCAGTGACTCAATTCTCTAATAATTTGGGTGTTTGTGCTTTTCTCTAGTGTGCAGCATAGAAATGTTATTCCGGCCACTCGAAATCGCATTAAAGAATCTTATTGCTACCTAAACCAATAACAATTTACTGAACTAACCTGTTAAATTACCCCATTCTTTTTTTATCGGGAAGCGCATGCAGATATGAAATACTGTATTACAGATACACACAGCAATGTATGAACTTCAAGCAGAAATATACTCCATAGCCGCTCATTATTTGTTTCATATGCGATAATTCCAGGATTTCAACATTTTCAGTTGTTACCGACTGTATCAAAAGAGCTTCTGTTGTGGTCACATGTCAGGGCTGGTACCGCCTCATATATGTACGCCGGGCTCTTTGTTCTCACACACAGCACGTCCATTATTTTTCTCACTACTGTAGGTTGTGCAGTCTTAGTCAGCGAGTTACGACTTACTTTAGCATCATGGTTGAACGTACTCCTGGTCGCCTTTGCTTCCCACCGCAATCGTCATACCTATATTTCTCCATATTAAAAAAAACATAAATTACTTGTCACACCACGGCTCAGTAATTTTTTGTTAAATGCATTTCAACCGCCCCTACCTCAGTGAATTCCACAGTGTAATAATGATTCTCAGTGCGCATGCCGGCACAGCTGACTTGACGGTTTCCACTACTAACAGAATCAGCATATCGCCAGTGCGAAAGTTCATTTGGCTTGTCCACGAGAAGACAGCTTTCGTTGCTACTGTAAATTATTATGTGGCCAGCGACACTCACCCACACAAATAGATTTGTGTATCTACTCCAAACGTAAAATATCATTGGCTCAGCATGCAAGCACATTATGTTTCCCAGGAAAGTTATGTTCTTGCATAATACCACCAGAAACGCTGATAACTAGAAGTATTCCGGACAAATTTTTGGCCACATCGAAGTCCAAAATTTTGCAGCTTTGCAGCGCGCTGGAGAGGACAAGAGTGTAAGTTTACTGTCTAATGCAATATATCTTACGTGGCACTGTTGTTTTCTTGAGTTATTCAATTAGTTATTTTAGTTTTATTAATGCTGTAAACCGGCATTTGAGGGTCATTACAGGGAGGGCAAGAAATATGCAATATTGCAGATATGTGAAGCATATCCAAATAAAACGCCCCTGAATGAATACAAGTACACACAAAAATCCATTCAAAATGATACATCTGACACTCTGACAGGCGCCATATTTAAGCACTTATCATGCAACAACTAAGCGCTATACAAGAGATACGGATGGTGAGCAGATTAACCGGAAGGAACATGCAGTTTGCTACATTGCACTGGAAAATGGGTAACGGGACACCTCAGGGATGTAAAAATCACGAGTGCTAAATTTGCATTCATCATGAGTTATAACGTCTCTTGCATATAATTGTATCACTATTGCAGAACAGCCGCTAGTATAATGTGCAGAACTCTTCCCCAAGTTCTCAAGTAAGCATTGCCATAGTTACTCCGCATACAATAAACCTGACTTATCAAATTTTAGCACAACGTGCGAAAAATTCAAGAATTATTTGAATGCAGCGCTTCATCAAAAAAAAGTTAATACGCAGTAAAAATAGCGCGACTCAAAGCCAAGTCAGGTTTGTAAAAGCCTGGAATAATTGCCGGTGCTATTACCAATTTTGATATTGTAGTTTTGTTTCACGGGGCCACAAAATCGGGCTAACGAATTATCTTGATTGTGTTAAGCACGGGCGAAGACATTTTATTAGCCAAAACAGCCACATCCCTGTATGCTATTCATTGTGAAGTTCACTTTCTTGGACCTTTGAGTAGTACCGCATTTCTTCGCTAAAACCCTTCTGTTTTCAGTATAAGTTGTATGTTACCCTAGCATTTGAATGAATTTCAAAATTTATCAATTTGGCAAGCATTTCTGTAATCTGCTATAGTTAAAAGTTCTGAACAGTACCTTCAAAATATCTCCATATTTGATTGTTTGCAGCTTTTTGCAATACCGCTTGCTGCAGACAACTCTACTTTACTTCTAGAAGCATATACAATGCAATAAGACATAGTCCATATTCTATTATAGCTTCACCGTCTAGCTTGGTTGCGCCAATGTTCTGGCTTTGTTCCCCTGCTTTGCAAATGTGCTTTGAAATGCGGTACATTGAACCGACTAATGGGGCACCGGGTATTTTCAAAATAAGATGAAGTAAAATGTACAGATGTTAAATTTTCCAGCTGCACATAGCTTTGGTGTGAGAACAATGTCTGCATTCTTCGTCTTCTGAAACCCACAAACTCTGAACATATGCGCAATCCGCTATCCCACAATATCTTCTAGAGCTGACTTGTGTGAAAACTAGCTCTCCGACTAGGAACGGGTCAGTTGGCCATTGCAAAGTGCATCTGGAATCATCATGAGGAAAAATTATTTGGCAAAAAACATTACGATAACATACGCAGAGAATCAATAAACCTAAAGTATTCAGCTATGGAATAAATGATTTGTCATCACTCCAAACTTAAATAAGGAAACAAATTTCCAGCACTTCCGCATGAACGAAGTTCATATTACATTTCCAACGACCTTATTGAAGCCAGAAGACTCTGTGCAAAACACATCGCGTCTTTGCTTGCTTACGGTTGTATGAGCCATTGCTGATAAGTACAGCTGTTTCCTTTAAACTCGTTCTTTACTGAAACCTACGCTGTTCTGTGTATTGTATACGTAATTCCAATTAATGCCATTGTGGCGCAGGTTCACCTCATTCGCTCGCAAGCAAAAATTAGGGCAGATCCTGTTGTAAAATCCATGATTCCAATGAATGTATGCACTGTTCTACCGCACTAGTGGCGTAACCTGAGAGCTGACTCGAAGCACTGATCTTTTACTGGCACTGCAATCTCCCGTCATCCGTAGTTCGTCCCAGGTGTAAACCAGTTTTATGTAAGTGAGGAAGTCCTTCCTCCTGCGCGTAAATTAACATTGAGCAAACGCTCAAGGTGCAATTTACGATCATTTAATTTTGCTATTAAAGTCCATTCAATTCACAATCGACGGTTAGCCTGTAAAGTCAGTGCAGGGGTACGTTGATGCAGGTCAAATATTCAGAGGGAACCGTGCTTATGAGAAGCAAGTTTATCAAAAGCTCATTGGGGCTCACCAGTGTCGTTGAAAAGAAAATTTTATAATCATTTCATTTTTACGGTGCTAAGATAAGGGGCAGAAACTTGGAGGCAAACAGAGAAACTCGAGAACAAGTTGAGGACCGCGCAAGGAGCGATGGAACCAGAAATGGTAGGCGTAACGTTAAGAGACAGGAAAGGAGCCCTGTGTATCGGAGAGCAAACGGGGATGGACGATATTCTAGTTGACATTAAGAGACAAATTATACAGACCTCATGCACTGTGGGAATCGATGTAAGCGAAGCTTTCTGTGCTGCTTGCTTTGATTAACCATAATTAGCGGCGATGTTCACAGTGAATATTAATTTCTTTAACGTTTTGTCCCACACGAGAGTGGTGAGTTGATGTTAAACGGTACCTTGCGTGCACCTCTACTCTTTGTCTGCGTAGTACACAAAACACAAAGGGAGAGGTGTTTGCTTGAGTCGTTGTTGTGCGCCATACTTGATAACCTATAGAGGGTTGAGCATTGTCATTGCCTCACATGGCACATCGCTTCGTGGCAGCAGCATTAAACTTGAATTGGATTATGGGGCTGCACGTGTCACAACCAGAATCGGATTATGAGGCAGGCCGTAGTGGCGCACTCTGGATTAATCTTGGCACCGTGCTGTTCTTTAACGTGGCCCCTAAATCAAAGTGCGTGAGCGTTTTTTATTTCGCACCTGTCGAAATGTGGTTGTCTCGGTCATATCCGCGACGTCGAGCAATGCCATAGCCGGAAACCTATCGCGGTGGTTGCAGAAGGTGTTGATTGGACGTTCAGCCGGTTGCATTGTGCCGCCTAGAGCCTGCGGTGCGCTTTAATTATTGCCGCTCTGCTTCTGCAAGCCCTACATAAGTTGTCCGCTAGACATATTTGCATAGTTTTATTTTTCAGAAGCAGGAGAAACACACCCTACCGTACATTTACCTTCAGTTTATCGGGCGTTTCCTGGCCTTCTCACGTCACCTTTTCCCTATCCCCACCCCCGTGTATTTGTATGGAACTGCGAGCGAAAAGTGGCAAGGCTGTTATTCACTCGTTTCGCTCCTGCGTAGGTTCTACCCATTCTCTGCCTTCTCTCTCCCTTCCTCGCTTCCATTTTATCTAGCTTCACTCTGTACTTGCACGTTGGTAGAAAGGTAAGCCCTTGCGGGGTGTCACAGATAATTAAAGCTATCAAGAGGCTAATGTGGCGTCAACCCAAGAGCTCTAGAGGCATTATGCACATTTGACGCCGTCCGGTCGAAATGATTTCCTCACGTATCTTTTCTTCTCTGCCACGCTCCTTGCACGTACGAGTATATACACGCTCTCAACCGCCCCTCGACCCTGTGTGCCGGACAGCAGCAGCCACAGCATCAGCAGCAGCAGTGGGAAAGCCGAAGGAAAAGGCAAACAAAGATTCACTTTAAAATATTAAACTGGGCAGGACATGGAGTGTGTAAGGTACATAACTGGTGCACTATTAGAGTTACAGAATGTGAACAGCTGGGATGATAAAATTAGTAAATCTGCAGGGGCAAGTTGGTATTAGTGAGCGCAAGACAGAGTTAATTGTGGATTGCAGGGAGAAGCATTCCTATTGAAGTAGGCCTCAAAATAAGCTCGCAAAGGTGATGATGTTGAAAGCAATGCAATCATAAAACGACACAACTCACACAAAGCCGTCTGGCGTGTTACTTTTCTTGGAGATATCGGATGGTGATATTGCATTTTATTACAGGTATTTTATACACATCTACAGCAGTGCAGTGCATATTCTCGAATAAGATTGATAGCTTAGGCTTTTAGGAAATAAGTAAGGCATTTTTCGCCCTCAAGAAAAATATACTAAATAATATCCTACAAATATTATTTTTGTTGCGATAGCAATTATATGGAAACTCCAAGTGCAGTTCTGCCGCAAGGCGTTAGCGTCCCGGCGAGGTACAATATGAAGTCCACGGGCAATATAATTGGCACCGTGCGCCGTATGCTGTGTGTGCGAGCGAAAGCTAGCAAGGGTGAGCTGTCGATCGCGGCTCAATCTAGCGTGCGGAGGTATAGAGCGGACAGCACACGCGCTGTCTTCCGCCGCGCGAAAGGCATTCGGAGGGTTCAAAACAGGTGTGCGTGTGGTGGGGGGGGGGGGAGGGGGGGGGGTGTGCTTCGGCAGCAACTGCACATTCATTTTTCCGCGACCATTTTTTTGCGACCGGGTGGAAAGGTCCCTGCCGACTGCGGCTCAACCTCGCCCGCCTATAATGGAACGAAGCGGGGAGGTAGCAGGGAAGGGAGTGTGTGTGGGGGGGGGGGAGGGGGAGAGTAGGCGGCTTCAACTCTGCCAATGAGTGCGTACATTGCACGGCCGAGCGCAGTAAACACGCTGCCTCGTACGTTTGTGCACCCTGTCTTTTCCCCGCTCTTGTTTTGAAACGATAGAGCGCACGAAGGTCACTTCGCTCGCCGCTGCTGCCGCGCTTGCTTGCTTGCTTCAGCGTTTTGACAGCCCGCGTCCGCGCACGTCGAGTGTGATGTGCTCCTGTTTGCTTGTGTGCTCTGCATCCATCATTGTTAATTCAGTTAGTAAGTGACTGTTTCCGAGTTTACACGGCTGAAAAAACTAGTACCCTTACTTCGTATAGCTGACTACTAGTTTGCTGTCGCAATCGAGTCTTCGCTTTTTCGGTGAGGCTACGACTTTCTTTCCCCAATTAACAGTCCTGACATGCTCCTAATATAGTTTCTCACGGGCACAATGATCCTTGCACACCAGCGCACACATTGACTTGCGGCGCAACAGCTTTCTCGATAGTGGAAATAGAAATATTTTCAGACAATTTTCATGTATGCAAAGTGAATTGTCAATTTAATGACGGGTATATATAAGCTGCTGCCACTTCAAACGAAAATCTCGCTGAACGAAGCGCCGCCGACGAAATGTTCTTGTGCAGGGGTTGATTCATAGCGCCCAATGCCTAAAGTAAGAAGAATGATTATGGGTTTCACTTATCTTTCTTTTCTTCATCTCCGTATGATCAAGCTATCCTGCACTTGTTTAGATAAAGCAAACGAAGTCCTCTTTGTTTTGAATGACGCAAACACAATCTAATATCTTATAGAGAAATTTGCGCGCCGGCTACTTGACCGAAACATGGAATTGCACACGCTTAAAGGAACGCACCTACTGATGTCATCTTTGTCAGAATTTGTTCCAGCTTAGATCGCCTACACAACTTTTTTTTTTGCATTCCTTCTACATTTCATGGGTACTTTTTGTTCTGAAATAATCGTGCAACATGAACTACTTAGGAGCCATGCACGGAATTATTACGCTACGTTTGTTGCAGACATTATTTAATTTCGCGGAGCACTTCGCCCGAAAAAGTTCCTTTGTTTCGTTTTGTGAAATACACACGCTAATATACGCATTTGGACAGGCACAAGTAAAATTCACATTATTATTAATGGTGTCTCACGGATAACAATAGCTGGTAACTATATAGGTGGCACCGCCGGATTAGCGAGCTTGGAAGTGCGTGTAGGCTCGAATTGCAGTTCGGAATCCCCCTCCCTTCCTTTTCTTCCCCTGTGGTTTTGATTTGTTTCGCTACCGGCACACCGCGCGTAAAAGCTCACGTTTAACAAGGCCGCAATACAGTGGAGCTGCCGGAGGTCCGGTTTCGCAAATGGCGAGGCGCGAAATCCGGCGCTCGCGTGCACGACTTAACGCGTATACCGCAATCGATTACGCAGCGGGCCCAAAAGTCGTGCCGCAACTCCTGCAGGATCGATTGGAGCGATGCACAGAGAGGGGGAGGGGGGGGGGGTACGAACGAACGGAGCCTTGTCTCCGGCATTGGAGCGAAGCAGACTATGAATATGAAGCAGCGATTTCCCGACGCGGGCCCGAGTAAGGCAGGCACTGGAAGGTTTTTTGAATCTCCCATGAATAAGCCATGTGCTGATGGAAGCGTCGGAGGTGGCCGAAGAGCGTGTGCTGCAATGTTGAGGGAGAGGGGAGGGGGAGGGAGGGCAGCCTGCATGAAGTGTCTGCACGAGTAGAGGTTGAAAGAAGAGAGGCGGGCTTAGGAAATGTTCGACAGTTTTCGGGAACCACTCCGTCCTTTGAATGTAGTTTCCCGCGTACAGGGAGGTGGCCTTAGTTTAAATAAATGTGTTGGGATGATTAAGCGTAGGAAGTCGCGCGGAGACGTATAAGGAGCGCTGCAGCCACCGAAATTTCGAGAATGAGGTTATGTCCGGGTGTTGAAAAGAGAGCGGGTGCTCCCAGGTGCGTGCATTTTCCTTCAGAATAAACTGAGCAGCAGTCTTTAATGAAGACGAATAAGAATAAGGTCGAACGGATAGGCGCCTCCAGTCTGTTACTCTTCGTCAAAGTAAGGATTATAAGCAGAGACAAAGAAATAGAGACGCGGAGGGCAGGTAACGACGATATAATACAACCAGCTATATACACAGGTCGCCTAATACGCGGGCACTATACGCGCGGAATGCGCTATACAAGCACTGCAGGTATAAGAACGACTGGTGCCACGCATTGACATTTTACTTAAAAGCCAACCGCAACGTAATTTTCGTTTAACTAGAATTTTATAAATCTGCAGTGTAGTAAACTATTGAAGCAATCATGGAAAACTTGCATGGCTAGAGAACTGCAATCTCCTCAGATACAGGCATGGGCGTGTTAAATTTTGCTGTTATGAGCTTATATCTGTCTTGCCCGCGCGTTGTTGAACGTTTTCTGAACATAAATTGTTACAATTTCTCCAATGTAGAACCTAATTGAAATTTAAATGCTTAATTTGCAAAATTCTCGTTGATCGAACTCATGCGGCACTTCGAAGCTGAATAAGACCGCTCCTGGGGTCGGTAGGTTTTGATTCTTAAGCGCACTTTGTGGTGACAATTTCCCCGCGTTTACTCAGGCTGTTGCAGTCCGCAGGCTATCAACACGATCGATTGTGTGCGGTTTATTGTCATAAAAGTAATGGATTGAATTTGCGAAGGAGGTATTGGTGAGCCAGTTGGCTGACTATTGTTGTTGAATAAGGAAGCACCGCACTTCTATACACACGAGAAGACACCGAAACATCAGCACTTGTGCTGCTAGTTATCGCATGTGTGCATGTCTGTTGAAAGGCGTTTTGTACTTCCACTACCTGCCATACGGTTATGTAAGTGTTCTAGCGTTACGCATAGTGAGAGTTAAGTTAAAGAATGCGCGTCTTTTGAGGAAATCTGTTTCGTAGATACTGAATGTTTTATTAGTCCCAATCACTGACGATGTTAGATGTCATCACCAAGCTCTCCTTCGTGTTTATATGTGTTTTCCCCTGTTAGTTTTGGATTGGCAGACGATTACATGCTTTCATCTTGTTTTAAGACTCAACATTGCAATGTAGTTAAACTTTACCTAAATTGGTTATAAATGTGTAGTAGATATGGTATTCAAGATATGTTGGCAAACCTGCTGGGCGGTTAATGGTCTGATTTTTTTTTTATTGGAAGCCTTTAAATGACACCTTAAAAGGATAACTCCTGCAACTGGTGTTAAGCGGTACACGATAATGCCGCAACGAGTGCATTTAGGTTTCACGAGCCACCCCGTAGAAGAATATCATGGCCCTGCTCTAAGATGCTACAACTGCCAGAGATTTGGACATCTATCGAAGAACTGCCGCAGTCAGCGTCGCTGCAAGATATGCTCAGAAGACCACAACCATTCAGAGTGCAAGTCTGTGTGTCAGCCAAAGTGTGCCAACTGTGGCGGAAACGATACAGCTTCCTACTCCGGGTGCCCTCAGAGCAGAGCTGCCTCAAGGTTACGCAGACATGAGTTAAAATATGGAAGGCTGCCTCCTCGTAATGCGCCCCCACCCAACCTTGATGCTGTAAGATGTGCGCCTCCAACTCCTAACAAAGAAAAAGAGCAAGGAGTCCATATGAGCTATTCTGCAGCCCTAAAGCACTCAGGTCGACAACGTTCTGACAGCGAGCGGCATGATCCACCTTCAGAGAATGCTACTCACCTTGCCCAGGCTTCGAGTGAAATTCGCCGACCTTCTCAGCAACGCCCTCAGCCATCGACACAGCAACCTCAGTTAACATCTGAGCGACTACCTCAGCATTCGCCCCAACCAAAACAGTCATCCCAGCGACCATCTCAGTCAATTCTTCAGCGACCTGCTTCGAGCGCGCATGGAGCTTCAGCGTCGTTTGGTGATTACGCCTCTTTACCCGTAGCCCAGATGATCCTGCCCATGCTATTCACAGCTCTGCGTGCAATTCTAAGTGCCATTCCACAAGCAAACAACCTACCAGAGGTAAAAGCACTGCTTTCTATGGAATCGTTGGTGCTTCCACAACCACCAACAGCCCCACGGCAGGCTTACGATGAATAATCGTTACAACAATGTTTTCGTATTTCAGTGGAATGCTAATAGCCTTCGAAACAAGTCAGCTGATTTTCGCAAACTACTAGCTCAACATAACTTTCCTGTTTTATGTATACAGGAGGCAGGCGTAAGAGATGACTTTCGTCTTTCAAACTATGTTATATATAAATCATCGCGCATCGCTGGTAATAGCAGAGCGATGTTATGTGTGAGAAAGGACCTGCCGTCCTATTTAATACAGTCGAGCGATTTAAACATACCGGAGTTCGTAGCATGCAAGATATCTTTCAGAAATACAAGTGTCACAGTGATCATTCTTTATCTACAATGTGCCACAAAATATCAGTAGACAGCTTGGTGAATGTGTTTGGTATCGCAAACTCACATGTGCTGGTTTGTGGGGACTTCAACGCACATAACGTCATCTGGGGCAGCGAATATAACGATTCCCGTGGAAGCATAATAGAGTCTGCCGCAGAAAAAAGTAATCTTATCGTGTTAAATGACAACTCTCCAACGTTCTTGCGGGGGTTTCGTTACTCAAGCTGTATAGACGTCACGCTCTGCTCACAAGACCTTCTTGATGGCGTTGAATGGTCAACGGACATAGAAACGCACGGTAGTGATCATTTTCCGATCCTGGTAAAACATCGCCTCATACGGATGGAGGGGACCCGGCGCTACTCAAAATATACTAATTGGCAAAGTTTTCGTCACCACTTGAGTAACTCATTGGGCGAAAATCCAAGCTTTCAAAGTTTTGCAAATATCTTGTGTGAGTCTTACGAGATCTGCACAAAGCAAGTCATTGTTCCAAATGAATACGCTGCAGTCGACGGGGAATATGAATATCTAAGAGCAATTAGAAGACGAGCAGAACGTGCTTACCGCCGCAGTGGAAAGCTGGATGACTACAAGATGGCACAGAAAGTTCGGTCAACTTCACGCAGACGCTTACAAAAATTAGGTACGAGAAGGTGGCGAGAATACTGCGCGTCGTTGTCTCCCTTTACTCCAGTTCCCAGAATATGGTCAGTTCTCCTATCTTTTACTGGTCCAGTTACCCAGAGCCATCCCTTCCGAGCCCTTGCCGTAGCTCGAAGCACTCCGGAAACATCTGATGCTGACGAATTCTGCCAACTTATATCCAGACCAGGAATTCCGTTCACTTGCCTACAATTTACAAGTTCGATAACACTAGCAGAACAGAAAGTTCGTGCGTGCTTTATGTCACAACATCCTCAATTTGACTGTGAGTTCAGTCTAAATGAATTGACATGTGCTCTTTCGTCATGCCGTAAAAAGACAACCGCAGGCCCAGATGGTGTCACGTATACGATGTTAAAGAACCTAGGTCCTGTAGGAAGAATGGCTCTTTTGGAGATATTTAATGACATCTGGATAAGAGAGACTCTGCCAGATTCATGAAAATTAGCCCGGGTAATTCCAGTACTAAAACCAGGAAAGACTCCCCTTAGTCTTGACTCCTACCGACCCGTCAGCCTCACAAGCTGTTTTTCCAAACTAATGGAGAAGATGATAGACTGTCGACTGCAGTGGTGGTGTGAACACACAAATATGTTTTCCAATTACATGACCGGTTTTCGACAAAATCGGTGTACAATGGATTCAGTATTAGACATTGCCACATGCGTCGAACATGAACGAAGTTGCGGAAATGTGACAGTAGCAGTATTTTTAGACATTCAAAGAGCATTCGACACTGTAAGCCACATACACATCCTTGCTGGTATGTTAGAGCTTGGCCTACACGGTCGCGCACTACGATGGGTATCAAATTTCTTGAAAGACAGAAAAATATTTATGGAAACAATCGAAGGCGCGAGTAATTATCACAGCATCACACAGGGCAGTGTTCTCAGTCCGTTTTTATTCAACTGCGTCATGGCAGCCTTGCCACTAAAGCTCCCGTCTGGTCTACAGTATTCGCTGTACGCAGATGACATCTGCATATGGGCCTCTGGATCTCATATACAAGACATTCAAACAACGCTGCAAGAGGGACTTGACATTATCGACACCTTTTTAAAAGAAAGAGGCATGAGTCTTTCATACGCAAAGACAGCCGTACTTCCTTTCACTAGACGACAGCTGAATAATTTCCAACTTACGCTTAATGGACAAACTTTGATGTGCGTGAAAGAGCATAAATTTCTCGGAATTATTCTTGACCGCCAGCTAACATGGGCTTCACACATCCGCGCAATTGAAAAGCAGACCAATGCAGTAATAAACGTACTTCGGCGACTCGCAGGTACAACGTGGGGGGGATCAGTCTCTTCGCTACTACAAGTTCATAACGCACTCATAAAACAAAAAAAATTGCTTACTCGGCTCCTATTCTCCATGGTTTATCGCAATCTTCAGAGGAACGCCTTCAACGTTTACTGGCAAGAGGGCTGCGAGTGTGTCTTGGGGTTCCGCAGGCTACCTCGAGTTCTTTAGTAATTGCTGAAGCTCGTCACCCACCATTTCCAGTCATACGAACGGTTGAAACATGCCGACATATTTATCGCATCTTAACCCAACACGAGAATAATCCATTAAACCTCGCGCTTACCGAAAGAAACAAAAGCAAAATTCACGATGTTGTTCGAGAACATAAAGCATTATTACCAAGGTATGAAATATGCAAAGTGGATGTTTGTTACCCTCCCTGAATGTTAACATGTCCTAAAATAGAATTATCGGTTGACGGGATTATATCTAAGAGAGACATGTTCATAGTAGCCGCCCAACAACTGGCACTCTTCCAAATTTACTCCTTATATCCCCAGTACATACACGTTTATACAGATGGTTCGTGTCATAAAAATTCCTCGACTTCAGCATTCGTCATTCCACATTTAGCGCTAGAGCAAACATTTAAATTATCCCGAGAGACATCTTCCACCGTGGCAGAACTGTTTGCAATCCTGTGTGCTTTGCGGTTCATAGCATCAAAAGAACATTCGCAAAAATGGGTTATCTTTAGCGATTCGCAAGCCGCTCTCACATTACTACAGAGCAATAAGAAAAATTCTTTGAACACTTTGCTGTTGTATGAGACACTCAAAGAACTTACAAAAGCAAGCGCACTGAACCACGTAATTGCATTCCAGTGGATACCTGGGCACTGCAATATTCCTGGAAATACTGCAGCGAATGCAGCTGCGAATCGGGCGCACAATAACGTGGAGACAACCAGTCTTCCTCTATTGCGTAGTGAAGTCCGTCTGCTCCTGAGACAGATTTCTTGTCGCCTCAGCAAAACTACCTGGTTTGATCAGCAAACTAAAAACTCTGAGTTATACTTTATAGACCCATGTATAAACTTAACAATGCCGGGAAATCTAAGAGAGAACAGAAAATTTGAAACATTGGTACACCGCCTGCGTCTTGGTACTGCATTCACTAAACACTTCCTGTACAGGATAAAACGTGTCTCTAGTCCAAAAAGTTCTTGTGGCCATGCAGACGAAGATGTGCATCATCTTCTCCTCGAGTGCACTAAATACAATCCACAAAGAAGGGTACTGCAAGCAAATTTGTTGATATTAGACAGAAGATCTTTCACTCTAAAAAAAATACTTGGCCCATGGCCAACTGTGGGCCTTCAAAAAAGAGCGCTTCTTGCTCTGAAAAAGTTTTTAGAGGAGACCAACATTTTGGGAAAATATTAGGCATCAGATGATGCGAATGCGATAAATGAGTAACATAAACGTTGTTCGTGATTCATAATTGGTTTATGAGGCGATCGCAACTTTTATGCAATATGTATAATTCTGTTCTGTACTTGCAGTGCATTACATGTGTTGAGTGTTATGACTGTTCTAAATATCTGAATCTATATATGCGTACGTGGACTGGACTTATGCACAGAACTTTGCGACTCATATACTGTTGGACTGTATATTTTTTATTCATCCAGTGTTCTACTGAGTGCCATCTTTCGTGTCGCTATTCTCCCTTTTTACGCAAACTTGTTTTCCTTCGCCAAGTGACAAGGAGTAGCCGGTGCCACCATAAAGGCGCCAACCTCTCCTAATATTCATCTCAATAAAAAAAAAATAGAGGATACGGCTCAACTCCGACACTATGAAGCACTATTTTGCGGACATGTGATGGGTGCCGCAAAATCTCGGAGATTATGCCCTGGAGCCATGTTTTTTTCGAAGTTTTAGGTTCTTGGTCATCTTGAACGAGCTGCAATGGTGGTGCTTTTTCCGCATACGATCTGAAAACCGTCAATTCTTTCGAGCTTTTTTGTGAGTTACTCAATATTTTTTCACACGTAAATTTTTCTACGAGGGGCTTTGTATCTACATTATGTGAAACCTGGATTTTTTACACGATCCAGAACTTAGTTAAAGTTCCTCAGCATCCTCAGCATTCTTTACCAGATTCTTATCACTGAGCAGGCTGAGCACTGATCAGTGAGTGTGCGTGTTCCAGCTTTGTGTTAGAGAAAATGCAAAAACGCTCAATTCGTGCAGGTGTCAATTTTGCGAGGGTGACTCCATTAAATACCTTACCCGCTAAGTGTGTGGATAACTCACGGCATGGTGCGCAGTGTGCACTACCTTGCTAAACTGTATCAAAATTTTAATACTGACGTATTAAAGGCAAGAACGCACGTTAATATTTCATCTGTTTTCAATAAGCCCACGAAAATTTGCGGATTGGGTGAGCTGCTAGGGGTATTGTAAACGCAGAGCAAGGACTTCTTAGCGTGCTACAACCTTGTTACGCACGATTATTCCTAATGAAATTTTTACTTTGTGAATCACGCAGTTTATATTCTCGGGCTATTTTTCTTTCTGTGGCTTTCTTTCTTTTTTTAAGCACCAATTCACGATAATGGTTCACTATTAATTTACAGGACTCGTCTACCCTTCGGCCCCAGAGTGAACCAAGCGGTTTCCACACTGTTTCTGACTCGTCGGACACGGGATTGGCAGTTTCCAACTGGAAAAACGAATGAAAGCGATCACCATGGAGTCAGAATTAAACTGTGCTGTCGGCAGTGCCAGTGTTGCGACGAGTGTTCGCTGCGGCTGCTGCCACCTGCTGCGGCCACAGAGTCCTTCACGTCTGCTCTTCCTAACTGCTGCATTCGTCATGCTTGTGTTTCCACTGGGTAAGCGCAGAATCATTATTGTCTTTTGAAGTCTTACTAGTATTTCTCTGCGGCCTTGTACTGTGCTCTTATAGAAACACAATCCGTTCGGGTATGTCACCTGAAACACGGGCGCACCTTTGAGCGCAACTCAAAGAAGACCTTTGTTCGCGAAAGATTTCTTTTAAAAAGTATACAGATGCAAGCTTACGGATATATGTCTAGGTGTCTGGTAAAAAATAGTTCTCGTATTAAAAGAGAGAATATTTGAATTGCATCCGAACCAGCGAATAACTACATCATTTTTTTTTTATTCTATGTAGGACAAAGGCATAAGGTGCGCATTATTCAGAGGAGTGGAGGGGTGGAGGGGCGGAGGGGGGGGGGGTGGTCTACAATGTTGGAATGTTGGAAAGAGATAACTGGTACGGCAGAAAATGCAGAGATGACTTAGTAATATTCGAATGCACCGCGAACAGGCCGGCACCACCTTGACCGGTTGCGCGGATTTTGTGCCATTCAACCTGTGGAACAATGTTACTAACAACAGGCTTATTAAATTTTTATTTTCCCTAAAATAAAAAGCAATAGTGTAGCTGAAACTTCTGTGGACCTAAAATCTCTCTAATGCAACACAAGACAACATATAGTGGTGCTCAAGTGTGCTGGTGTCATTTGTTTCGTCATGGAAACGTTAAGGTCTGTTTTATCCAAGTTAGATCGAACACTTTTTTTTTAAATTTAAATACACAGTAAGCTGCTCACGCCATTCAATACTCTGTACTTACCTATGTGACGGCTTTTTTGGAAACGGCTGTGAGAATGACACGCGATATCGGAATCACGGAGCGGTTCATATTTACTTTTTTTTTATTTCAGCAATGACGAACGGCTCAAATGGTCGCTCACTCAACTGCACACGCGACCACACGAACATGCACAAACATTCAAACAAGGAGCACTGCGTTCCCCGTTTGAGCTGCAGCCCTTGTTGCAGGCTTCACTCGCTGCCGTATGCGGCATTCGTCTGCATCCGCGACGCAGTTTAGGCGAAGTTTATGACCGAATCAGCATAATACAACTGTGGGTAGGGAATCGACCTGAACTCTATGCGGTGTTTTTTTTTGCGTTCTTTTTCTGTCTCTTCGAGGCCACCAACCTAACCCGAAGTTCGGCTGCACAATACTTCTCTTTCTCCTGCAGACCGCATCCATTGTTTGCGAAAGAGTCGGTCCGGAATATTTACATATCCTTATGCGTGCGCCGAGAATCCGTGTGTACTCGTATCTCCACGTGGGCGAGGACGGCGGGATGGGAGCGGGGTCCGTGTGCCTCTGGGGCTCTAGAGTGGAGTAGGCGGGTACCGGGAAGCTCCGGCCACCAAAGCATCTTGCTTGTTTCGGGTCTCGGACGGACCGGGCTCCCGCGGGAGAGATAGTAGGTTGTGTGTTTGTGTGTGCGCGCGCGCCAGCGTGTGCTTCTCAGTGAGCGCTTTGGCGTGTGTGTTCGCGTGTGCTCCTTTGTTTTGTGCGTATGTGTCTCTTTTAAAGGCCTCTGGAGGTCGCATGTTGTCCCGAGAGGATTAGGGAGTGGCTGTCGACAGTCGCGATGCCGATGCAGCCTCCAAAGCGAGAGCGGGAATGAAAGCACACCGCCAGATGGCGACGACGACGTCGAAGCACTCAAAGAGCCGCGTGTAACTGGGGAGTAAGGCAAAGAGCGGGAGGGGGGGTTAGGTTTGGGAAGAGAGTTGAGGTGGGACATGGAAGAAGGACACACCGAGAAGCGTATGAAAAGAAGAAAACACTGCATGGCAGAAAAAAGCAAACGAGCTGACACTTGGGAATGAAGGCGGAAGAGTAGCGAGGCCGGATTTGCCGGCGATTTTCCCCGGGCGTTCCCGTCGATTCGCTGCTTGTCTCCTCGGTGTGGGATAAAGCTGCAACACTCGAAGCCCCGCTCGCGCGTCTCCAGCGGCTGTACTATATATGACGGGACGCTAGGGACAGGCTTCCTCATATATCGACGACGCAGAGGCTGTTTTGAAGACTTTAAAGGCCCTCTTGAAAAACGATCGCAGTTTTCCCGCGTGCTATCCTTTTCATGGTCTATAGCTCTTTTTAAAACTTCTACAGCTCTTTTTAAAACTTGTGCTGGGTCTGGCTGGTGTTTGTTAATGGACACATTTGTCACTCGAGAGGCGAATGCAGGCCAAGAAAACGTAGACGATGGCACGGACTGGACATTAAACAGCGCACATTGCGCAAAATCTGCACAGCGAGAGCTGGTATGTGCCGAAATAAACATTGAATAGACCTTGAAAGATGAGCGAAATCAAGACATTTTCAGACAAGCCCTTTTCGAATAAGTTGCCCCCCCCCCTTTCCGTACCATTCAAATTAAAGTTCTCCTAATGAGCATTCGGAACTTGGCTCAATCCACAGCTGGTTCTCCCTACGCATGTTTAGTATACCGAACCTCACACGTGAATTTTCGTTTAGCTGGCGGCATGTCGCATCTTTGCGCAATTTGGTTACCGTGTTCCCTCTTACAGTGACTGACTATTGGTCAAAATGTGTTGTGAGACGTTGATGGAAATGAAATGACCGTGATTTACAGTGATAGGAATCAAGCACACTGTTCACGATTTAAAGCAGAAATTACAATTTTGTATTGACAAAGAAAATCTGAAACACCAGTCAGTGGCACGGCCTGGCGGTCAAATCTCGGTACTCCGGATGTGGAATGTGATGTTGCTGTACTTAAGTCGGCTGTTATTATGTACAGCATGCTTATTGGCTAAAATTGTATTTTGTATGTCATTAGACGCTAGCACTTTATTCTATGTCCATTACGAATTAAAAGTCCACGCTAACGAGAGGGCCACGCGTACCACAATGCACGGCAGCTCACATGTCTTACGCGTACGAGTTTGCGACTAAGTACCCAGAGTTGTGGGGCCTTGCTGTGAGGTACAAAATGCCATCGACTAGTTCTGTCACAAAATGGTGCCAGCACTACTATATTAGCCCACGCGTGGCTAATATAGTAAAAGCGTCGTTTCACTTTCGGGAATTTGGCTTGGCTATAAAAAACATCCTTGCCTGGCTAAATGGCCAAATATGTTGGACAGGAAACCCCGAAGATACGTAGCTATTACTGTATACATAATTTAATGCTTCGTAAAACATGAATCGCAGCAACATCTGCTTGATCAGCAAAATAATACTTTCTCGCAGGAACGGCCGCGCTTGTCGTCTGCCTCCCAGTAATGCCAACGAATAGTCGCTATCGCACTCACCTACCACTGTTTTCAACATGCTTTCAGTGAACGACTACATCCTCACTGCAGATCTAAAAGTTCGGATACAGAGTGTTCCACGGCGTTTTCCGTGTTACCGCTTCATGATTAGACACTCTGATCGGTAAGCTTTTCATTGCACTAAAAAAATGGGTGCTACAAAAAATGGTGCTCAGTCATATTATATAAAGTATTTGCAAAATATTGCCCGCGATGTGGTTTTCTTGTCTGTTTACTTGGTATTTGTGGTACTGGGTATCTATCGGTAAACGTGTCCCAGATCTTTTTATTATGTGCTCTACAATGGCATTCCCCGTGTAGCCTGCACTCAAAAGGAACTACGCGGATATGCGTTACGCAACTTGTTCTTCTCGGCATCTCCGAATATATGCGCGTTTCAGTTTCATACAGCGTTTATTGTGCTTGTTGCATCTCGCGATATGTTTGACGGGTTTTACAGGATTCTAAAGTTTTTATACTTCTGAAAGATCATAGCGGAGCGGACGGAGACGCGACGTCTTTCCTGCTGCCCGCGGAAAGCTCAGGAACAAAAAAAAATCTTAAAAAATAATAATGAAAGCTATGAGAGCGACTGTTCACAATAATATCTTTCTAAGCACGAATACTCAGAAAATATTCTTTCATGCGAGAATCACCATGGCGCGAGTCAGGAAACACCTCGCACAATTACGTAACAAAGCCTGCTGAGTGTCTGTTGCTCTTAGAAATTCGCATTTGCTGCATTAACATTACGAGTATCAAAGTGGAAAAAAGAAGTGTACGCGTGTGAAGTCCGGGAAGCCGGTGGCGTAATACAACCGTCAGTTGCACTTCGCTTCTAAAAGAGGCCGCGCGTGCGTCGAGTAGTGCTCCTGAACCACACTTTGCCATTTGGTGAACAGGATTTAAATCCTGTTAAACATGGATCCGGACCCTATAAAACACGTGACGTAATACTAATGCATTTCTCTCACATCTGCCACTAAATCCCCACTAAATTTCCTTCTGAACTGGTGTACTTTACTTTGAGCACGCGCACCCCACTCCAACCATTATTTCCTAGCTTGATTTTGTGCGCAAGTTCTTATGCGCTGTATTTAAAGTGCCTTATTCATGCATAGAGCGTGGCGCAACACGAGCGTGGAGCCAACGTCAGGTTTAGATTAGGATTTATCGATGAACTAAAGCTGTGCTCTCAAGTTAGGCCTACGAGGGAATCCTCCTATTGATGAAGGAGAATATACCAATGTATACTTATAGTCAGCAGTATGGTTTAGCGCATACTCATAAAGAAACACTAAGGAAACATGAACGCGCAAGAAGCCGATGCCTTGTAGCGTAAGAACCTTGGAGTATCTGGTTTCATCTAGTCATATCTCTCGGTCGGGTAGCAATCAAAGGCGGCGCACAATACAATCCGCAAAACAAAGCACATTACGCAGAAAACCACTCCGAGGAGCACGTACGGAAATATCTACACACGTGAGGGGGATGTAGATGCGTTCCACGTCGCAAAAAAAGAAAGAGCGTGCTCGCAACGATGCAAGAAACACTCGCACCCGTATGGACGAGCACCGAAACTGCCAGTATAAAGCATACGATAATACGAGGTCGCGTAGTAATGAAGCTGCGGCCGTCGGAGCAGAGCCGTGTCATTTCGCGCACCTCCACGGAAACCGCTCGTGCGAAACGGGGGAGCGGAAGATAAAAGCTCGTGGTGCAGGGCACCGCATGCCCAAGGCTCTCAGCAGCCTCGGGAGCCCCGAGGTTCGCCCGGCCGGGGGTCCAGTTTTAATTAAGCGAACTCGAGAGCGAGAGCGGTCCGCTCCGCGTGGCGCTAATCTTCACCGGCGGCGATTACTTTGTCCCGGCGAAGAAGCGGAAGGAACGGTGTTAGTGCGCGCACGACGAAGCCCAGATTGCGCAGCATCTTCCTGAGCGGACCGCAGTGCCCGCGTGTGGATCGTCTTCTCCTCGTCTTTCCGGGCTCATCCCGAGCTTAGGCCGCTGCTTGTTATCAGCGTAGAGAGGGGCTACTTTAATCTACGCGGAATCCCTTCTTCGCTCGTCCAGCTCGTCAAATTTAAGCTTCGCGGCTACAGCCTGCGACAGGTTGGCGCCGACGAGATTTTTTTAAAGCCTCGAGAGGCGACTTCTCCTGACGCGCTTCAAGTTGGCAACGTCGGGCTTGCTTCATCTGGTTAGCTATATGGAGGCCGAGAAATCTTCGGAAGGCATCGTTCGAGTTAGCTTGAGAAGCTCTAAAGAATGACGAAATCTTTGCAATAAGCTGCGATTGGAGATTATAAAGCTGACCTTGGTGAGAAGAACTTTTATACGATAGGACCGATCATTTATTTGCACAGTCACTTTACATGACGACACGGAGGCATACATACATACATACATACATACATACATACATACATACATACATACATACATACATACATACATACATACATACATACATACATACATACATACATACATACATACATACATACATACATACATACATGCATACATACATACATACATACATACATACATACATACATACATACATACATACATACATACATACATACATACATACATACATACATACATACATACATACATACATACATACATACATACATACATACACCCGCCGTGGTTGCTCAGTGGCTATGGTGTTGGGCTGCTGAGCACGAGGTCGCGGGATCGAATCCCGGCCACGGCGGCCGCATTTCGATGGAGGCGAAATGCGAAAACACCCGTGTACTTAGATTTAGGTGCACGTTAAAGAACCCCAGGTGGTCGAAATTTCCGGAGTCCTCCACTACGGCGTGCCTCATAATCAGAAAGTGGTTTTGGCACGTAAAACCCCATAATTTAATTTAATACATACATACATACATACATACATACATACATACATACATACATACATACATACATACATACATACATACATACATACATACATACATACATACATACATACATACATACATACATACATACATACATACATACATACATACATACATACATACATACATACATACATACATACATACATACATACATACATACATACATACTGTTAGATATGGAGCTGGTTCCTGAGGCTACTTCGAGTTCCCCAAACCGCTTCGAGTGGCAGCACAGCTAATTGAGGAATGCCGAAGCAGGAAAGCGCATTCCAGAGAAGCGGCCGAGCAAACAAGTTTAAGCCAACAAGTTCGTGCGTCGCCGGGATTAGAAGGGGGCCTGGGACAATGGAGCGCAATCGACCCCCTTCGTCTTTGAAGAAGGCATTTGCCACCGCTGCGGAGCCGAGTCGCCGGGGTTAGCAGGTGGGCATCCGACAATGAAGCAGGTGCACGAGCGCCCCCCCCCCGCTCCTTCTCCAGCCTACAAGTGGATTGCCAGTATGCGTGGCAAGAGCGCAGAGAGCCCCGACAGGTGTGCCACGCGACACGGGCG
Organism: Dermacentor albipictus; assembly: GCF_038994185.2. NCBI lineage: Eukaryota > Metazoa > Arthropoda > Arachnida > Ixodida > Ixodidae > Dermacentor > Dermacentor albipictus. The sequence goes on from NC_091823.1 coordinate 97,996,773, forward strand.
CCTACCATTGGCTGCAAGTGGCGTCATCGGAGTGGACTCTCCCATTGGTCAAACATGACGTGACTTGCAGTGCTCGAAGGGCTTATAAGAAGCCTTCCAGAGAGACCTGAGCATTCTGGGACATGCCCTGATTCCCTGATTCACCTCTCTCGAACTTCTTGTAGCGGGCCGCAGCGTCCGAGTTGCTGCCGGCCCGTAATGTCTGTACGAATGTTAATTGACGCTCCCCTCCTTGTACATAATATGTAATTAAATCACCCTCCCAAGTTGTGGGTTTTCATCCGCGGAGTCCGTCCTCCAACCCCTACATCTGGTTGGCAGCGGTAGGATCGCCTCCGAATACATCAGCTGGTGGCAGCGCTACGGATCAACCTTCGTCGAGACAGATCCTAAGGAACCGGGAAGACCGAAGAAGAGAGAGCCTTCGTCGAAAGAGGTCCGAAGAGACTGGGAGTATCGAAGAAGGAGCGAGCCTTCGACCCAGGGAGTCCGGAGGAACCGGCGACAGCGGACGAGCGAACCGGATGGCAGGGTGCTGCAACCGTAAGTGAGCGCGTGGTTTTTTTCCTTATGATTCGCCAGACTCAAAGGTTGTGTGTTCAATTTTGATAGTTCTGGGAATCGGGAGTTTGTTGCATTGTGTGTTTGCACAAATTAATTAAGGAAAACAGTTTTAACCACCTGTCGGGGCAGCTGCCATGGATCTTAGAAGGTTGACGAGGTTAGACTTGTTGTTGGTGTGCGACGATTTGGGAGTTGAGGCGGACGAACGGATGGAAACGCCAGCTATCATAAAGGCGATTAATGATAGTGGCAATGATCACAAAAGCATTGAGCTTGCTTGGGAAGTGATACAGGAGCCACGGGAGCGAGAGCGTCGTGTACGTTTGCGAGCGCGTCGTGAACTTAGGAGTGAGCTTAAGCGTGAAGAACGCGAGAATGAACGGAAGCAGGAGCTTCAAGAACTTACTCTTAGGTGTCAGCGTCACGAACGTGAGAAGGCACGCGAACGTGAGAATCAACGTAAGCTTGAGCGAGAGAAAAAGTATGAGAGAGAGAAGGCAGCACTGATCAAAGAGATACAGTATTGTGATCAGTTATTGGCACAGAGACAACGGCTGTCTGTGAATTCTGTAGATAGTACAGAGCGAAAGAATGAGCAAGTGTCTCGCAGATTTTCGCCAGAAGCCGACGAAAAGAGTAGTGCCTGTGAGATTGGCTGCCGATTGATAAGTGAAGGGAAAAAGCTAGCTGCTAACGATGCCTTAGTGGCAACAGAGGCCGTTAAAGGCCGCAAGGAGAGCGACGAGGTGCTGTGCCAACAGATGACTGTAGAGACAGCTAGGCCAGCTGCGAACAAATTGGCACAGTTACCGCGTGTGTGCGTCGCTGGTAAGGTTAGCGAGGTTGCTAGCGAGGAAAAGGGTACTGTTGACGCGACAGACGCGAGCACCCATGTAGAGCCAGATGTGCGTGCAGAAGTGAAGTGCGAACTGAGCGATGCAGTTGAGAATAGCTCTCGGGATGGCGAGCTCCGTAGTCCGCGAGAGAACAACTGCATTGTTCAGGGATCGGTGCGGCTCTCCGCCAGTCTAGATAGCCTAGAAAGGGATGGTTCAGTTAATAATCATTCGGACTGTGCGCGTGAGACAGCGATCGATACCGACGGGCTGTGTGCCGATGCACAGCGTGAGCTGGGCAATGTAGCAGAGGGCAGTTCGCAAGAGTGCGAGTTGTCTTACTCGAGTAAAGCCTGCTGCCTTGTGCCAGAGTCGGTTGAGCTGTCCGCCAGTCGAGGCAGAGCGAGTGTTGATTTAAGTGAGAATCACTCAGACTGTGCGGGTAAGAGACCGATCCGGGCCGAAGAAATGTGTACCGGCCAGCACGAAGCACGAGGCGACATGAAAGTGAGTGCGAAGAGAAAGCGCCGTAAAAAGAAGCGCGTTAAAGACCGAAAGTCGGTAAATAATGTAGCGCCGCCAAAGATGGCGAGAAACCCAAATGGGCAGGGCGCGAGGAAAAAGATGCGGTCGTCTCGGACGATGTTGACGCATCGAGAACGTTCGAGCCACAGGTCAAAGGGGGACCGCGAAGAATGTTCTGCACGGACGCGGACAAAGGGCACGAGGCAGTTAAGCTCCTCGTCGTTCCGTAGTTCTTCTCATAGCTCAGCGTGCAGTTCGAAGAAACGCAAGGTGGCAGGACGAGACCAGGTGGGGAGTAGCGACGCGGTCAATCGAGTTTGTGTTGAAAGCGGGGCGCGGGGACGCAAATTGGCAGTAGACCGTAACGTCTTGGGGGAGCTGATAGTTAGTCAGCCCTTTTGTTGTCTCTCGGCAGCCAGAGTAGCTTTCAAGCCGCGACGACCGCGAGGACGGCTCAGAGTATGAGTCAGACATAAGCGTTTGGAAAGGGAGGCGAAGAGCCCTTCCGTAGAAATGGAGTGTCTTGTTTCTTTTTATTTTGAGCATCGGAAAGTTTTTCGCGATTTGAGACTAGGATTTCTTTCAACGTGTAAGGTATGAGCTTTGTTTATGTTTTGGTTTGAGAAAGCTCCGAGATTTGAAAGATGCGTTTTATGTAAACATGTAGTCTCGCGAGATGCTCATTAATAAGTATATAGGCTTTCTTTTTTTATGTGTGAGTAACCTGAGGGTCAAGGTTATCGTTCAGAGGCCTATGGTAAAGCGCGTGTGTTATTTAACCTTCTTTAAGTGTTTTTGAATTTTGAAAGGTTAAGCGCGTAGATTTGAGTGAGTGCATGATTTGCACGGAGAAGCGTTCTTAGTTCCATTAGCGCGTGTCCTGTGTGGACGGAAGGAAGCAGACTTTATGACTGGGTTGCTAGTGTGTGTGTGAGGGCAGCCGTGTATTCTGACTTCTTTAGTGAACGTGCGTGGAAAGAGTTAGTAGAAGACGCATCATTTTAAGAGTTCTGCGGAGTGTGTAAGTCCCGCGAGTTTAATTGTTCGTTTACGTCACGTGTCCTGTAGGACTTTCAGGAAAGAAACGTGAGTAAGCGTGAATGAAAAGTTTGCCTACAATGCAAGTACGCGTTCTGTTTAGTGACCACAAGGTTAGTGCGCTTGTGATTACGTACTTGTGAGGTTGACCAGATTGTTCAGTGGCACCAATACGTGCGATAAGTACGCCACTGCGATAGATTGGAAACATGCTGTTCGTGTAGATAGGCCACTTAAGTTATGTTCGGCTGTTTTCATTTGTTGTTTGCATCGTCAACGACCCTTTTGTTTTGCAACAACAATAGTACTCTGGTCTTGTCGGCAATCGAGGAGAAATGGATAGCTGTTTGGAAGGGTGGTTGGAACTGTTGTCAAAATTGGGGGAAATAAAAGATAAGAGTTCATTTTGACTCAGTAATAGCCTGGCGAGTCAGGGGTGAAGAGCCTGCGCTTACGCGTGGTGCAGCGCTGTGTTGTTTGGTTTGTTTGACGTATGTTCTCCAGGGCCCAGGATCCCGAGGGTTGTCAAACGAGGCTCGACCCCAGTACCCTGCAGCTTCTTTCAGCGTTCCTCCTGGCCAGCGAATTGAGTTCACCGGCCATTCGGAACAACCGGGGCGAGGACGAGCTGTTAGATATGGAGCTGGTTCCTGAGGCTACTTCGAGTTCCCCAAACCGCTTCGAGTGGCAGCACAGCTAATTGAGGAATGCCGAAGCAGGAAAGCGCATTCCAGAGAAGCGGCCGAGCAAACAAGTTTAAGCCAACAAGTTCGTGCGTCGCCGGGATTAGAAGGGGGCCTGGGACAATGGAGCGCAATCGACCCCCTTCGTCTTTGAAGAAGGCATTTGCCACCGCTGCGGAGCCGAGTCGCCGGGGTTAGCAGGTGGGCATCCGACAATGAAGCAGGTGCACGAGCGCCCCCCCCCGCTCCTTCTCCAGCCTACAAGTGGATTGCCAGTATGCGTGGCAAGAGCGCAGAGAGCCCCGACAGGTGTGCCACGCGACACGGGCGCCTACCATTGGCTGCAAGTGGCGTCATCGGAGTGGACTCTCCCATTGGTCAAACATGACGTGACTTGCAGTGCTCGAAGGGCTTATAAGAAGCCTTCCAGAGAGACCTGAGCATTCTGGGACATGCCCTGATTCCCTGATTCACCTCTCTCGAACTTCTTGCCGCGGGCCGCAGCGTCCGAGTTGCTGCCGGCCCGTAATGACAGTACGTCTGGTAATTGACGCTCACCTCCCTGTATAGAATGTAGAATAAATCCCTCCCAAGTTTGTGGGTCTCCATCCCGACGTCCCGTCCTTCAACCCCTACAATACATACATATCACGCAGCTTCAGAAAAGTACACCGTTCATTCGGCCCTAATTTAAGTAAGTCAATAGTTTCGACAGTTCTGTTCGTAAACACACACATCTTGAGCCGCGAGTATAGATGAGCTGCCTGCTTTCCTACTCAGCCTGCGCAGACAATTTTGTGTGGTATTTGTGTGGTATACGTGCACTGGCAAACAGGAAGGCATTTGTGTGATTCATGGCTGGCATTCACTGGATTTTCGGCTACGACATCACCTATTAAAGGCAACGTTTCGGACATCCTTCTTAATTATCGGGCATTGATTTACTACCTACTTACGTAAACGTTTAACCAAATAGGCAAAGGTCGATTGGTAACCAACAACGCAAAGACTAAGTCCATTGCGTGACTAGGCTTTTCTGTTATATTTTACGAAAATGCGGCGTACTTGTTTTCGCCTTCATTATCACTTAATTTTTTTTTTACTTTTTTTGCTGAATATATTTTTTTTGGTGAGCTTTTTGTATGGCTGCATATCTTGCTGTGCAATACCGTAGCTGCGTCCGATATAGAGATTGAGGAATCTTCTTTAGTGCTCTACAGCAAGTCCACAACGTCATGCGGAGATGCGACTTGCAGGAATTAAAAGCTTAATTCCATATTTGAGCACCCATAAAAGGACGCTTTACGCCGCAGCTAGATTTGAAGCAGCCACAAATGAGAAGAGCGCAAATGTTGCTTACATGCCGAATAACCTTGATCCTCTCAGGCTATTTTCATCAGAGCGTGAGCACGCTCGCGTTCGGTAGGCAACTTCCTTGTTGGATGTTTTTCAGTGACCCAATTCGGTTAAAATAAAATTTCTTTAAAGAAAGAAAACAATTTGGCGCACTTTTTTGTTTAAAACCAAAAATTGCTGAGCCCTATGTAGGACGTCAGAGAGCTGGTTCCCGTTACCTTTTTTTAATGTGAGCGGTTTGCAAACCAAGTGGTGGAGCGTAGTACTTAAAATGTGTCTAATCGTCTAAGTTGGGTCCGAGGCAGATAATACTACTCGTAAGCTTGTTGTAACAACAAATGTTGCACCGGGAACTGTTGGCCCGCTTGGTGGCGCTGCATACAATATCACTCCACCTTGCGTGACCGCAGGCTACTGGAAAACTCAGTAGGAACGCACCACACACACAAGCAGAAGAAAGGGAGAACGGGAATGGAACGAAGTAAAAAGAGAATAAATGGTGACCTCCGCGCTGAATGCGTTTCCCGCGTGTCTGCAGAATGTTCCCTTAGTTCAACGTTAGCAAGGAAAATTGATATCGCCTTTCGTGTTTACTGTGTTCTTTTGTTTTTGTTTGTTTGTTCTTTTCTTAACTTATTTTCATATCCGAAGGTTGTTCAGAGGTGCCAGGCACGGGCAGCGATAAAGGGCTCGAGAATAAAACTACGCAGAGGAACGAATGCATGTTAACGCACTGCATTCTCATGTGTTCTTGGCCGTTTACATAGGAAGATATTTATTTGTGCAGTGCAGCATTATGAGCGCGCTAGCGCAGACTGGAATCGCATTGCTTGCAGCAATTTGGTTTTAGCTACTTTCGCTCGAAGAAAAAGAAAGAAAGGCGGGGGCTCAATTACGCTATATTATTTGAGAAAGTACGATCCCACGTGCCACCACATAGCAGACGGATGCCCGACTCGCGCATGTAGAAGCTAATGAAGAAGACAGGCACAATTCTTCTCGGACGCCGGGAAGCCTAGCGGCATCGCTGCAGCTGGCACAATGCGTGAAAGTATGACACATCGGCCAGACGTGCTGGAAGCCGTAGCTATCGTACTTTGCGTGGATGTTGAGTCCCACGTCCAAAAAAAAAAAAATTAAGCACTAAATTTCTTCAGAAGCAGAGACCCCTTGAATAAAACTGATCTATTGTTTGATTTCTCGTGTATAACTTAAGTTATGCAACTCCTGGAATATAAACGGCGCCGTGATGGAGGTCTCCAGATTCATTTTGACCACCTGGGGTTGCTTGACATGTACGTAAATACAAGTGCACGGCAGTTCTCGCATTAGGATCTCGTCTTAATGCGACTGCCGCGACTGTAACGTGAACTCACAACCTCTTGTTCACCAGCCGAACGCCATAGCGACCAAGCTATCACGGTATACTTGGTAAAATGTCGAACCGGTGGTGTGCTTCCGTAGCAACTCGGCTCAATTTTATCCTCCCTTCAAATAATTTGATCGATTCGGTCCAGTAACCTTTGCAGTCAATCAACGAAGAAGAATGTCTCGTGACGGACTTGCCCTGCAACCACTGTATATGTGGCCCACCTGAAGCGGTCGTTAGGTTTTCAATAATTCAGGTGGCGCTCACAGTGTGTAAGCCTTCGCTGCGCATGCGCTGTCGTAATTTGAAAGTAGAAAACTGCGTCGGACACGCTCTCGTTGAGGTGTGCGGATATGTGGTCATTCATTAACAATAACTGTCTTTCTCGGGTCGCGTGAGCTGCCGCGGCGCTGCTCAGCACAGCGTCGCGGGATCAAATCCCGGCCACGGCGGCCTCTTTTCGGTGTGCGCTAAATGCAAAAGCGATCGTGTACCGTGCAATGCGGTCACCCTAAGGATCCTCTAGTGGTCAAAATTTATCCGGAGTCCCCCACTACAGCGTGCCTCATTATCAAATGGTGGTTTTGGCTAGTAAAACCATAGAATTCATTGTAATTCGGGTAACGTGAAGCGGTTTTCTCAAATTTGAATGCAGGGAAAAAAGTTGCAGGATGGTTTCATAGGCGTGTAAAAGTGCGTCCAGTGACTAATATATATACATTTTTTCTGAATGCGAAAGCGTCTCAGGAAGCGAAATACTAAACCACGTGGATATAGCGCCTGTACGGAACAAGCTGAAAGGAACCGTATAGCTCTGGGGAATGGCGTGCTGCGAAAGAAGTGATCCCAACAATTCCAACCAATAATAGCGCGAAGCAGCTTCTGAGCAGCGAGTAGGTGGCAGCCTTCCTCATAAGAAGGAGCAAGCAGCGCAAAAGGAATCCGCTCCCCAGGTCAGGATCAGCGCAAAGCTAATGGATTAAGTGCTGCTTAGGGGCATCAAGAACTGGCTCGCCCGACAGCCAAGTAAGCTATCTAGGTTTCTTTTATGTTCTTCATAGACTACTTTCCGAGCCTCTCAACTTATTCCGACCACTTTTCTCAGATAAGAAAGGTGTTTCCGGGTACACGCAATAAATGCACCAATCTATATACAAAGAACCGCGAGGCGGGAACGAAGAACAAGAAGGGAAAAAAAATAAAGCGGTAGGACGTAAGTAACCCAACCTACAGTGACGACTGAAAAGAACAACCGACAAAACGAAAGTAAGTGGCGGAAGAAAAGTGGTGGAAGAAAAGGCAGCAGGAAGGAAACGGTTCTGCAACTGGCACGTTTCAGTATTTCTATCGTTGCGTAAAGGCAAGACGCGACCACCCAAAGTTGTGAGTGGTGGGTACCGTGGAAGGTGTCAAGTCAGCGTCTTCACTGGCGCGACTGCGAATGGCAGATTTCGCGATCAATATAGGCCGTGTCGTGTCTGCGGAAGCTTTTGAATGGCGTCGCCTCTTCACAGCCTTTGTGTGACCCGTTCCGCGTCCTTTTCTTTATCGAGTTCCTCCAAGCGCTCCTCCACGTTCTCAACTTTTGCAAGTGTCAACGAACTCCGCAGCCGTCATTGTTATTCATTCGATCGTTTATATATGTGGCCGTTTAGAGCAACCGCTAGCCGTTCGCTCCGTAACCTTGTATACCCTCAGAAAAAAAGCAAAGTTTTCCTTTTAGTTACGTTTTGTTGTATTGTGTCCGCAGATGAGAGTGACCAATTGTGATTCAGATTCTTTTCCGATGATGAATGAATAAAGAAAGTGAAGGCGGCACAGTTGAGAAGCATCCAATATGCTGGCAGTATGGGGCCCGAGAAGTGCCCCGTCAGCTACAATAATTGAAGACCAAGTGCGATCCTCTTACGATATGCTAAGAATGCAGAGCCAATTTAACTATACGCCCCTTCCCTCGGCTGCTTACGTACATCAGTGCTTCAAGGAATGACGCAGTTTACTCAAACGAAACATTGAAATGAAAAGTACTCAATTCTGTACGTTTTAGCGCAGGCGAAGTGCACGCAACGTGGGTCGCAAGGTGAACGTCACCGAAATTTAGAAGGCTTTCCCCGCCATAATCTTATTTGTGTTCCGATTTATTCTACTCTTACCCCTATCGCCGGTGATATGTGGGCTGTAGCGTTCCAATAAGCCCGCGTCCATAATGCACAGGTTACACAGACTGCACAGTGCCAAAACCACGGCCTGATTTTAATCCAACTCTCCCTAATTAGTCTGGACCACCTGACTTTCATCAACACTCACCTAAATCTAAGTTCACAGGTGCTTTTGGATTTCAACTCAATCCATATGCGGCCGCCACAGTCGGCATTGCACCTGTGACCTCGCACTCAGCTTACGCAACGTCGTAGCCACAGGTATACCGCGCCGGGTACTTTGGTAGAGACCGTGGCTAAATCGTAGTCAGAGATGTAGTAGCCTTAATGTCAAGCGTAATCTGCAGCTGATGCCCAACAAATCTTCTGAGGGAATTGTATAGGTGAGCTGAATATGTAAAACAAAGAATCGTGGAATATAAGAAATTTTTGTTACGGTAGATGTGGTAAATTAAAGCAGTTACTATGTTTCATATCGTTCTCAGACATACATTCCAGTTTTTAGCTAGAACTCAGGAACCGGAATACCAATAGTGCAAACTCCTTTCAATTACACAGCAGACACCGATAAAAAGAAACTCGGCGGGTCCCACGCATTGTGGGTATCGATGTAAAGAAAGCTTTGTTTTGTGGTTTGCTTTGATTGACGACAGGTAGTGGTGATGTTGGCGGCCTATGTCTAATTTCTTCACCGTTTAGTCCAATACGAGAAGGGGTGAATGGATGTTAAACGTTACCTTGCGTGCACCACTGCTGTTTGTCTGCGTAGTGCACATGACATACAAGGAGACGTGTTTGCGGGATGCGTTGTGAGTCATTGTTCATAATGTCTGACAGGGTTGAGCATAATCATTGCATCACATAGCGCATTGTATCGTGGCAGAAGTGTTCAACTTTAGTTGAATAATGGGGATGTGCCTAATTCAATTAATAGTTGCATGTATGCAGTGCATACGAATATTTCTTATCTGCACCACGTTTCGCTGCGTAGCGAAGGCGCTCCTGTTCCGCGCGATCTTTTTTCATGTCCGGGTGTCCTCCATGCTGAGTGCAGGCTTTGGAACCATCGTGCTAGCGCGTGTTTACGTTCTCCTTCGGCACACATGGCTAGCACGCTGTTGACACGGCAGCTCTAAGCACTCTCTGCAGGCTTTCGACGATTGTAATGCTTACACTGTCACAGCCTAGCACATGACCTCCACGGCCCAGCACCTGCATTTTTGTCCCATAGCAGATCAAGCACAGCACGTGCCTCACGCATAAACTGTGCAACGCTGCAACAGCAGTCTGGTGGTGTTGCAAGAAACCACGTGGCACGTGCGGCAGGACCATCACAGCAGCGCTCGGAAAATCGAGAGAAGAGGGAAATAAATTTTCGCTTAAAAAAAAAAGAAAGGTTGTGCTGTTTTTGCTGAAAGAGTTACCACCGCATAAGGCCAGATAGAACCGGTAATCGGATATGACTTTTCGTTCGAAATAATCACCGGCGGCTTGGTGGAACAAAGCAATCAATCTACTTTCTTTTTTGCGATATACGCGAAAACATAATAGCTCAGGCAGCGAACGTAACATGATCGCAAATAATTAGGAGGGCGGTTTCATCCTTTAGCATCCCTTTTGATACGTCTTGTATTTTATGGTGAACATTAAACTGAAAGAGACAAAAAGAAAATCAGAAAGCGGAGCGGAAAATGTGATCTGGCTTCGGCTCCACGAAATAACGGTCTTCGTTATTATAATTTATCTCCTGTGCCGTAATATATATGTATATATATATTTTTCATCTAAGCTCCTTCATGGGTGCCTTAATAGCGCTATTATAATTGCTGGTCTTTGCAGCATTTCCAGCAATATGAGGACATCATTTTATTGAAACCGTACCGGGACCATTCCCAGGGAATGCTATTAGTCTACAACACCAAGTACACGCCGATAGCGATATTACTTGAGTAATCAGAAACCCCTCTCTTTGTTTTTCTTGTTTATCATATTTTGTCATCATGGGCATCGCGGTTGTTGCGGTGTTCGTACTTCTTCCAACCGCTAGGCGGCGTGTTCAAGCTATGACGTAATTGTGTTTTTCAACTCCTAAAGCGGAAAATTGTTCGCAACGACCTGTGAGGCTTGAATTGCAAAAATAATTGCCCACCAGCCAGAAAAGCATGTTCTCAGATTTCAAGTTGTCGGGTGCAGGCAGCCTGTTATTGAAAAGGTAAAAATATAAATGTGACTTGGAACGAATATGACGCCTTCGATCGTGCATTACATCTCTGTTTGCAGGAAGAACTGCCTTGAGGGGAGTTTTAGAATATCATGATTTTTTTTTTTTACTTTCAAAAAATGTTTTGTCTCGTTTAGTCAAATTTAGGTGCACGTTAAAAAGTGGCTGGCGAGCCTAATCTTTGGCTTAGGCGTCTCTTATGGGAACTCGCACCTCGTCGTTGGCGTTCTTTAGGTCAACTCTATGCGAACGCCACGCAAGAACGGAACTCGGGGGCGGATGTTTTCCATTAATTAGTCGGTTAAGTATAATGCCACCGTCTCATTGACGTAAATAGTGGCGTCATTACTCCTGCTTTCTAATTCTGGGATTCCAGGAATGTCGGTAGAATCACCGAATCCTTATATCTAAATAAATTTAATTATTCCAGACATTTCAGTAACTAAACTTACTATATTTATGCTCTAATATCAATAATGAAACCCGTGAATATTCCGTGCTATTGTTCTAAATTCCAACTAATTTTGAGTTTCATTCCCAGTAGTTTCAGGGATTTCGAAATAATTCTAAATATCCCAGACACTTTAGTAACTCAACTTGTAACTAACCTTATGATGTCCTATCCATTATGAAACTCATAAATTTTGTACTGTTCAGAATTTTTTCTATTTTTTATGATATATATTTAATTTCCTCTCCAGTCGGCTCAGTGATTTCTAATTAATTCTGATTATTCCAGGCACTTCAGTAATTCAACTTGTAACACAACTTATGCTCTGATATCATATCTATAATTAAAGCCATGAATTTTGCACTGTACTATTTTTTGCTTTTTTCTGATTTATTTTGAATTTCTTCCCCGGTCGTCTCAGGAGGTAAACCGGAAGTACTGCGCAAGAAAAAAAAGAGCGTCACTCGATGCTCGGGCCACTAAAAATACTTTGTTGTCAAACTTATCTTGAAGCCTTCGTCATCACCCAATGGGCAGTGTTCGATCACTATTGCACAATTTATTTTTTTTCCCTTGCTTGCCCTTGAACCCCATTTTATACTCAAAAAGTCCTTATTCACGAAAATTTATGATTTTGTGTGCATACAGAAAGTACTATCCTCTTTAGACAGGAGTAAGCCGTCCTTGTTCAATGTTGAAAACAGCTTGTCTTTTCTACGATCGTTACCAGTCACTTAGCGTGATTATTCGAATCACCGAAGTGGAAAGCCTCGTTTATTATTTGCTGTGGGGCCTATTGCTTTCTTGTTAAGAATAAGTTATATTGCATCTTCGATTTTATCGACTAAAGTTCCGAGGCGCAAGAAAATAACGGAAATTGCTTTTTTTTTATACATTCTAAAAAGCGCAACCATCTTCTTTTATACAGAGCATATAGGATAGAAATGATTGAATAACGTTGAAATAGGATACACAGCTATGCAAGCTTAACAAGCTATATTACTATTAAGAATTTTATGATAACTTCTGCTACTTTACAAAAAAAGATTGATACGTAGGTGTGAATAAATATCAAGCTGAAACTTTTAGGATACTGCCTTTAGGATACATGGCAGAGCGCAATTAAACAGTAAAACGTGTAGTGTAATATGTATGCACACAAACTGCCTGAATGCTCACTGGTATTTGTTCTTGAAAAGCGACAACGCCTCTTTTCAATTCCATCGATCGTTTGAGACACTTAGTAGAAGCAATTTAAGCGTGCTTCCGTGGTAAACAAACGTAATCTCTAAATTCCTACAGTTGTGGGGCTTCTCCGCTTAACGTTGCCGATAAACAGGCAAAGCACGTGCTACAGGCAAAATACAGAGGCAGAAGTCACCAATAAAACATGTGGTGCATTTTTCGTATTTATATCCATTATGACAGAAAGGTGATGGCTGTGTATAAAACGCAATTCACACTTCTCGCTGCTTGCTCACGGCGTGTGCAGTTGTCAAGGTTCGGCCAAGAAGTTGCACAAATCCCATCACTATGCATGCACACACCATGGTGACACCACTGCGACTATTGCATTTATATACTCTTTCTCATTGCGAAATGTCCGTCTCTGGGATTGGGTAATTAATAAAGTAAAACCTTAACATCACCCAAAATGTATATAAATGTGTGATATATCGCCACACTGTTGATCCCCTTTTGCCTGATGTGGCCACTTCACGTCTAACGGACAGACGTTTTGACAGCTGATAAATATAGCGTCGCGAATTAGCCCACATATGACAAAATTTCCGGTCGCTTTCATTTCCAAGACCTTTATTGATTCTTCTATCGAAGACATGCTCCGCAAGCAAATGGTGCTGTTGTTTCTGTTTTTTTTCTAAAGGCACCTTGGTGGCGATTAGTTTTCTGGTAATGCTATGCCGCTTTAACTTGTCTTATGTGTCGCGAAGTACCAGTTTTGAATCATGAGCCTTAATTGACAAAGACAGATAAGGACTATGCAATGGCTTATGCAGCGATGATTATTATTATTATTATTATTATTATTATTATTATTATTATTATTATTATTATTATTATTATTATTATTATTATTATTATTATTATTATTATTATTATTATTATTATTATTATTATTATTATTATTATAAATGAAAACGAAATCCTAACTCAGTGGCCATACATATTGACTTCTGTGCAATACGAATATTAAGTGCATAACGGGTGATGATCATTACACCTTCTCTCTTCCAAATATCAGTGCAAGCGGAATCAAAAGTCAGAGCCAGGTATATATCGACAGTACAAGATGACCAAGAAGCGAAGCCTGAAAGTCTACGACGTGGAGATCGCAACTAGACAAAAGCAAAAGAGATACTCACAAGCTTGTATATTTCTAATTTTATCCAAGAAAATAACTTAAACATAGTGAAGGGTGTTTGCTACCACAGTCATTACACGATGGCAAATTCCATGCCTTCAACTTTCCCACTAGGCAGTAGCTGTAAAACACAAATGGAAATTAAATATATTTACAAAAATATATATATTTGTATCCAGCTGAACAGAGGTGATGCGGTAGAAGCACGGTTGGATGGAAGCAATGCTGCAGGTAGCGGCGAATCCAACGCCCAGGTGTTGCACCTTTAACGAGTTCGTTGTCATGGCAACGAGTCAGAGTTCCGGCGCGCTCGTTCACAGACCGTATAACGACGCAAGTAATCAAGCGCAGGCAAGCCTCCATCGTCGTCCCGCAACAAGCAAGAAGAAAAGCTGCAGAGGTGAGAAGAACGCGCCAGAAGGCTTTAAAGTTATAGCGCTCATAGGCGTCGTCGTAATATCTCATGTTTTACATCGCAGGAAAGCAATCTGGTGTTGCCGCCTTCCTCGGATGCGGCATCACATGCTGAAAGAAAAATGCAGAAACACGTTTAATGATTGCAACAGTCGTTAATGTGCGAATAGAGAGAGAGAAAGAGAGAGAGCTGAACAGCGAGCTTTACTCTCTTCATGCTTGATCAGTATTTTGTGGAAGGATGTGAGAGAAAAACATGCTTTTTACTCTGGAATATAGGGCGAGCAGGTGTTGGCCGCAGTGACTGTTTCTGGAGCGGAGCCTGTAAACGTCTGCCTTGAAGAAAAAAAAAAGCATTTAATGAATGGTGCTGATTCCTAAATGGAGCAGGAAAAGAGTAGTCAGACGATGTATTTATCGTCGTACCTAAATTAGTGTGAAAGCTGCTCACGAGAAGACGCGAAACGTAAGTACTACAAAACGTTTTCTCAGATGTAACCAGACGTATGCTGCTCGGGAATTTATTTTATTATTTATTAGTTACCAGCATCGCCCCGTAGGGCATAACAGCAGAGAGGTTACAGACCTAACTAGGTAGATGAACAGTCATTTAAATGCATGGAAAAAAGCATCATTTGAGGTGATATACAAAATGCCACGTGGCAAACTCTTGCAATCTCGAACAGTTCTAACAAAAAGGAATAACGCATGACGTCATGACGTCAGTGGTCCAGCCGCTTTGATGTACAGTGTGATGCCTGGATATATTGTTCGTTGTTTATGCCCGTTTTATGAGAATAAGTATCTTGGAAAAGTTTTAATCTGACATGCCTTCGACGGTCCTTCTGTTCTTGTCATTTAAGTTTATCTTTGCTTTCTGTCTTGCTAAGCTGCCGGCTGTAGTTAGCAAGATCAAACTTAACTGCCTTATTCTGGTCATTTCTAATTTATTTATAAGCTCAGATGTATGTGGGCCCAAAAACACCTGTTCCTGTAGATGACGGAAATACAGCTGCGTTTTGAAGCTGATCGGTAGATCAGCTTAAAAAGAATCGCAAGAATCCCAAAACTGAACGCTGCCCTATATACAATATAGTGAACACGCTTGTTCCATCGTAAGTTGGAAGTGAAAAAAAAACACCTAGATATTTAAATTCCTTGCTTATGTTCAGAGTAAGATCATGACTTTTACGTTTTTAGCGCACGAAAAGGGATGAGAGACAGAAGTACGACACGGACACAGCGCTGTGTCCGCGTCGTACTTCTGCCTTTCGTCCCTTTTCGTGCGCTAAAAAACGTAAATGTTCTGAAATACCAACAAGCACAATCCTACGCTCCTTTAGGATCATGAATCGTACACTACTAGGGATGATTGGCGCGTTTTAATGTGATGGTGACGGGAGCAGTTTTATCTATTTTTAATGACATATCCCAATGAATAAATATATATACACTAGCCATATATATATATATATATATATATATATATATATATATATATATATATATATATATATATATATATATATATATATATATATATATGAATACTAGTCAGCTAAAATATTTACATCAGCTTCCAGGATTTGTGAATCATAAATGTCATCTACCACTCTATAAACAACACGATCGTCGGCAAATATCCTGAATACAAACTGTTTACCAATATAAATATTTTTAATATATATTAAAAACAATAATCGTCCCAACGCTGAGCCTTGGGGATATCAATCAAATATCACACATAGTGACTGATTGTTCATCAAAACAGAAAGTTAGCATAAAATCCCCGTCAAGAGACTCTTGCTTCTCAGTTGAAACGTGAAGTCCATTGGTGCCCCTTTGAAAGTGAGGGCTGAAGAAGGCAGTTCGGTTAGAGCTGTTCAGCTAAATCTCTCGGCTCTCTGCCTCTAAATCTGGCCTTAAAATCCTGGAGGAGGCCAGCACTGAACCCCGGTATAGCCCCGCACCCACTAAATCTCTCAGCAAAGATACCAGGTCTCACTTCGTAACAGCCCCGGCACCCCGTAACATTCATCTTCACATTCACAGAAGGAACGCACTAGCAAGAGCAATTCTGCAAACTTCACATCAACACAAGCTAGATTCGCTTTTTGTCGACGCAATAGAGTATCCCACAGAGGAAAGATTCTCCATAGCAGTGGTGGATGTAGAGGGAAAAATCATTAACGCAGCTTCTCTAAGGGTGAAGACGTCCCATGTGGTGAAGGAGGCTGCTATCGCTTTAGCTATTATTAGTCGTAGGAAGCCAGCCTTTATATACTCGGACTCACGCTAGGCCATCCGCTCCTTCTCGTCCGGACTGGTAGCGGAAACAAGTAACATCCTTCAGAATAAGGACTTCACTATCAGAAGTGAAGAGCAGGGATATCACCATATTTCGTAGTTCCCTGCCCACTTAAGGGCCATAACAGAACCGAATGGGACTAATCCGAATAAGGCTGCCTATGGGTATGCACGTGACCTCACGAACCACGCAGCCGAACCTGGGGCGTCAGAAATTCTCATAGATCTAGGAAAAGACCCGCTCCATACATATCATGAGATTACCCTTCATTGTAAGCTAACCAAGATAACCTTCCCCTTGCCACACCCCAAGCTTGACAGGGCCCAGGCCTCTATACTTAGAATGCTCTATACGCTCCTCCATGCTTAAGACACTTAATGGAGCAGGAAAACTCACAGGAATGTCGCAATTGCGGATACGAATGCTGTAATTTCGGACACACGCTCTGGCAGTGCCCCGCCTTAGAGGCATCTCTACTTGAAACCGAGGACTCCTGGGAATCCGCCCTCAAATGTCCAGCACATCTACAGCTCTAGACCGTTCAGAAGGCCCATGATGTTGTTGCGGCGGGTCTCGGCCTGCCACTCTCGTCATGGGTGAAGCCATCGGCTCATACCCCCCCTCACCCCCCCCCCCCCCCGCCGGACGCGAGCTCTTCTGGACTTCAGTAAAGTTCGTGTCATATCATTTCACTGATCCGTGAACTGCTTTGGCCGGTAGCGTTAAAAAGGCTCGGCTGCCTTCTTCGGGCATACCTTATACACTTACACTATATCCCTTTAGGAAGCTCCCTTATGTGTATGTGTAGCGAAATATAGAGATCAATTTGACAGAAACAAAACAGGAAATATGAAATCAGCTGCTTTATTTTCGACGTGCAAAGCACCCTGTGACTTTATTGTTGAATGTCGCATGTCTCATACAAAATAGCATTTGCCTTCGCAGTTCACGGACAAGTGCGTTGCTGAACAGTACAGCCAAATGACGATACATCGAAAACAGGACATAAGCTATCTTTTCGAAATTTCATGTTAGCGTGTTAAGGCCACTTTTCCAGGAATTGTGGAGTTACCAACAATACGCTGTAGTTGTATTGATATTTGTTCGGCGTCTACGCACTTCAGCACCATGTAGCTGAATACTGGTTCAAAGAACACGGTCTTGCTACCTTATCTGCAAGCGTAATTTTTCCTAAAAACGTCGATGCTCTTCTGCTAAAATAAATGTACGCAGAGAAAGGACGTATGAGCGCAGTCACTGATGAGTGCAGCATGGGACTCAATGTAAGTAACCAGAACTTCTCTTTGGGTTCCCTGTGAAGGATAGGCTGACAACCTAAGTGCGTAGGTGAAAAGAGATAAAACATCTTTATTGAAAAGTCCCTGCTGGGTTCGAAAGGGGAATGGAGGGGCTCGGAGCCTAGTCCCGTAAAGCTCCCTTTTCCGTCAGACGCAGGCCAGGCCATGAACCGTACCAGCGTCCTCCACCAGCCGAACAGCCCAAAGCTGGTCTTCTGGACATTGGCTGAGTAGTATAGCCTCCCACTGCTGAGGGGTTTTAATTTAGCATTGTTGTTTACACGGTGTCTGATATTGTTTAGAGGTGATGGGCATGCCAATATGATGTGATTGAGGTCTGCACGTGGTGTAAATTGCATGTCTTACAGAGTGATGAGTATGCTTCTGGGTGTATTCGGTGCATGAGTAGTGGCGTAGGGAAGGTCCTTGTTTGTAGAAGTCTCCATGTAGTTGCTTGATGTTTGTTTAACGATTTGTCAGGAGGATGGTATTTATCTCGAGCATTTTGGTGGTATTCGAGGATTTCTTCTTAAGTAGTCATTTCTTTGTATTGGGAAGCTGTTATTTCTTGATCTGGTTCTCGTTCAGGGGGCCGTACTTCTGTTTGGGTCTCTTTGGGATTTGTTGTACAGAGAGAGATGGGCAACGTAAGTGTCTCTCCTGGTTGATACTTGCTCGGGCAGCGTCGCGGGCAGCATTGCTCCGAATTACCCCTGCATGGCCTGGCGTCTAGATGAGTCAAACAGTTCTGCGGGCAGGATGTCTTCCAATGAGAATTCGGTCTGCTTGAAGTGATATAACTCCCTTGGTGTAATTAATTACGGCTGCTCTGGAATTGGTGACAATGGATGATGCAGTGCTTGATCCGTATGCTAATTATATTGTAGCCTCTTCCTATTCTTCTGAGTGTTCGGTACGTATGGATCTAGTTGTTGTGATATCCATTTTTGTACCCATACCAACTCCCATAGTGATGGTTGTGACGGATACTTTGGATCATCAACATCAGCCACGTGTTCAGCGTCTCTGAGCACTTTGTTGAGTCTTTCAGTTCTTGGTTTCTGTCGCTCTGCGTTATGGTTCAGGTGGATGTTCTTTGGAGTGGGGAGTATAATGAAGGTGTTCCTGATGTCCGGTGGAATATCTCTACGCTCTTCAATTCGATTCTGGTATTGTATTGCCAGCCTGTTTATTATTGTCCGTCCAGTCTTCGCGTGTGTTGGGCGTTCATAGTGTGATGTTCTCTGTGTTTCTATAATTTCGTCCAGCGTAATACGTGATCCTAGACCTAATAACTTTTCGTTTGCTGTGCTTGGTGGAAGGCGTAATCCTTGTTTTAATGTTTTCCTTATCATTATGTCATTCGTGTGTTTCTTGGTATGTGTGAAATTTAAGAATGGTGCACTCTACACACTACGGGAGATGATAAAGGCTTGATACAGCTGAATAATATTTCTCTCTTTCGTGCCCAATGTGTCTGGTAGCTATTCTCGAAATAAGCCGGCTCACCTGTGCCATGTATGTCTTTAGGCGTTGGATTGTTGTGGTTTTTTTTGGTGAATTTATAGGAACAACCCCAGTACCCTTAGGCATGACACCTGGGTACGGGTATACCTTTGATTTCCAAGGCAGTTATTTCTTGGATAGAGGTTTGCAATTTTCTTTGGTAGTTTGGTTTTCACTAGGAGCTCAGATTTCTCCGGGAAACATGAGAGTCCTCCTCGTTCTACGTATGTTGTGACTGTATTTATTTCTTGCTGCAGGGTCTCCTGGATTTCGCCATCGGTGCCACGCACCACTTATAGCGTTACAGAATCCGCATGTTAAATGTGGTGTAGGCACGGGATGTTTTCGAGTCTTCTCGGGAGCACAATGAGTGCAATGTTGAATAACATGGGCGATAACACAGATCCTTGAGGCGTGCCTTTGCCACCCACGTTCATAATGTTCGACTTCAGTCCTCCGGTATTCAGGGTAGCAGTTCTGCCGGTAAAGAAATCCACAATATATCGGTACGTCTTATGCCCTACGTTTCATTTAGAAAGTTCTTCTAGTATTGCATTATGGCTTACGTTGTCAAGCGCTTTCTTGAGATCCCGTCCGAGTATGGCTCTTGTATCCAGCTTAGGAACTTGAGGTGGATCAAGAAATGTGCAAGGAAACACTACTGCTTGTTGAAATCGGGAAATATAACAGATCGAGATCAACCCCCACGCGGTAAAACAATATCTCCGGAGTTGGACACTTGCTTTATATCGCCTGCCACTAGCCTAAAGCCAAGGCAACGGTCTGCCATGTATGTACAGCTGAAACATTATTTTGGAGCCTCTTAACTATGTTCGCAACTGTAAGGGACGAAAGGAACATTCATAAAATACAAATAGAACGCGGACCGGAACAACAAAGCTTACGAGATGAAGTTTGCCGTCACTACAGAGGCTGCTAACACGAAAACAAGAGTACCATAACCAGTATTTCTCAATGGTAAAGCTAACTTTATGTGATTACGGTGATAAGCTGTCTATCTTATGGATTAACGCCTACATTTTTAGCCATCCCGCGTGATTACTCCTCGTCATACCTCACGTTAACTCTTCGTTTATTAGGCTTTCTATTTTGCCAGGCAAAAAAACAAGAAACAAAAACAAAAAAAAGAAACAGAAGTGCTCTCTCAAGAGTTCTTTTTGGGAACGCACAAAATGAATGTGCTTGTGTGCTCTTGACATCTCATCTTCCAGTTCATTCTCTCCTTACAACAGCCTCCGTATCCGTGTGTGTACCAGGCCGCTTTGTCACCTCCCGGCAACCGCTACCTTGTCTTTGTCCTAACCAAGGCTATCAAGAAAAATCCAATTTTCCTGACTCTCAGCTCGGCGACCTATACACCTCTCCTAAGCCATCATTTTTCTCGTCAACAGCAACAAGCGTAATCTAACGGCAGCCGCGGTGACTGCGGTGGCATGTCGGCTGTAAGGCAGGGCAAACAACCGGAACCCAAGACTTACCCATCCTACAAAAAGCGCTGAAGATCGAGGAGGGCGCAGCGAAGCAGCTAAGATGAAGCGGCCTGCGGCTAGCCAAACCCATTGTCTTCGGAGATGAACCGGAGAATTAGATCGGCTTTTCCTGCTCACTTTCTCTCCTACCCCCCTCTCTCTCTCTCTCTCTCTCTCTCACTCTCTAGACTTCGATGTTACCTCACTTGCAAGGAATGGGCACGTGGGAACAAACTTGGGTCTGTTATCCCATTATCCCCTTGCAACCAAGAAAAAAAAAGTTTTAACCTTCCATGGTAGACAGCGGTGTGACGAAGCTCCTAGCTGGAGACAAATGAAAAGAACGAAAAACAAATAGGGGCGAGAAGACCTTTACTACGTGGTCTTATCTTACTTCTGCAGATCTCATTGGGATGGCTCAGACAAGCCATACGGCACCGGTATACTCTAGTAGTCGTTAGACTTCATGATATCACACGCCTGTTTCATCGGTCGTCGGCTTAGTTTGCCTGATTGTTTGCCTCTCTTGCTAGAACCGGCTCGGTGGAAGCCAGCATGACGAATGGGAGAGATTGGAAATAACGCGTAAATCGGAAAGTAGACAAAGTGCGGGAAAATAAAGGGTGGAGGGGAGATGACAGGGGCAGCTAGACCTAGCAGACTTGTTCTTCCTCATGAGTGATACGACTGCGGTATGGTGTTTCTGCGTTGCTGGGCCTTTCCGTCCTTACGTGCGCCTGCTTGTGATCGCCCAAGTCTGAGGCAAAAGTAATACCCTCTGGAGGGTTCTGTTCTCTTTGCGTGGTTCTTTCTCCTGGAAAGAGGATCTCCGGTGGCCGCTGCCAGCAGAAAATAACTAAAGTGTAATGCAGAAGCGAAATGGTAAAAGAGGAAGGCAGAGCTTGTGACTAAGGAGCAACGACAGAATTACCGTAATTGGGTCTGACCGCACAAACGTGAGACCCAGCGGGCATGGCGCGCTGTTATCCGAGCGCGTAAAGCACACCGTCGCCGTGCAGCTTTCGTAATGAGGCTGAGAAAACAGCGGATATGTCACAGTGAGCATCACGCACCGATATGTGAGAACGTATATAGTAGGATAGAAACCTGCCATAACAAATCTGACATAAAAATAGTCACACGTATCCTACCAACATTCTGCGTCAATCTATAGAAGTGCACGAATAACACGAGCCAGATCGCACGAGATTTGCGACCTTATATTGGAGATATAAACATATAAAGTGCGAAAAAATAAACTTTGACGCTTTCTTATTCTATGCACCATCCGTGGTACTTGCCCCGCATGAGAAAATCAACCGGATGTGCCCATTATATACTTCATAATTCTGGCATATAAAAACCTTTGTGGGTAGCTGCCGTTTTTGGGCATTCATTATTTCGGCGTTTCTTGTTCTCTTAGAGTAATATTAAGCAGTCGCGGTGCTTAGGCGTCGCCCTTGCTCAACCCATTTGTGCAAGCACTTATTGTAAACCTTAGAATTGCGAACAGAAGATGTTCGGGATTAGTGAATTTCGGGCTTCATACAACTCTAACGCGCATGTGTTTTCATTGCATTTGACCTTACTTCATTACATCATCATTAGTTATACCACAATGAGCACTTCTGTAGTGTTATTGTATCATATTTTCATACATTCACTGTTCCATTTTTATGCCGGTGACACTTCTCATCTGAATTCACGGGTACCACTTTATCGTTTGTCGCCAATCGTGCCTGCGGTGTCTATTTTCTTTATTGCAGCTGAATTGATAGTAAATGGTGTTGCTTGTTCTAGAAAGCACGTGAGCATTTGGGATTGCTTACAAAAGTGGGGTGATGCATGTTCAAGTAGCCCACGAGTTTGACCCCGTCAACTGAGATTCGGCGACCATCGACTGTTTTCGTTAAGATTTGAGTGTGACATGCTTACCTGGGCTCAAAGTGGACCCACAGAGAATAAGAGCCCTAAATGTAGTTTAAGACAACGCTTGGTCCTTCGCCGTTTCAAAAACCCGACATTATCACTGAAGATTATTACACGGTAACACACGGCTTCATTTTTAATAGGGTAGCAGTCAGCAAAACACTGCCGGTAACACAATGGTTAGGACCCAAAAAGAAAAGGGCGCTTACGCCTTTTGCAACTTTATTACGAGATGAGCAATGCAGGTGGGCACAAGCGCCCTATCCACAACGCATCAGCGCATTTATTCAAATATCTTTTTTCGGCGAATGATTCACACCAACTCCAATGCAAACTTTGTTGAGCTTCTTGAAGCCATAATTGCACTTAAACGCCTTTCAGCCGCAATGGTACAGTAAGAGCCGTACTGTTGGAATGCACAGCCATACAGTTTCAGGAAGCCGCCGTGGTTGCTGAGTGGCTATGGTGTTGGGCTACTGAGCACGAGGGCGAAATGCGAAAACACCCGTGTACTTAGATTTTGGCGCACGTTAAAGAACCCGAGGTGGTCGAAATTTCCGGGGTCCTCCACTACGGCGTGCCTCGTAATCAGACAGTGCTTTTCGCACGTAAAACCCCATAATTTAATTAGAGTTTCAGGAAATAACAGTAAAAACATAAGAGACCATACTTTTAACGAGGTTTTGGTACTTCGATTTGTTCTAAAAAAGCATAGCCTGACTAATATTTATAACAGCTCTAGGAAGGGCTCTATCTAAAGAATATGATTGGGTAGTAGTAAAAAAAATGCCTTTCGTGAGCAGATAGCCCGAAGAACTGGTATGCGATGCTGTAGAAATAGCAGTTTTGATGCAGCGCGAAACGTAAAACGGACGCAAGGAGTCACATATATAAGGACAACAAACGGCGCTGTGTGCTTTCTCTTTATATGTGCCTCCTTGAGTCCATGTGAGGTTTCGCACTGCATTGAAAGTGCCCCTGGTGATTCACCAACAAGCCTCAGTCGCTACAACGCTCATCTATTCACAGTAGAGTCGAAGCGGCGTCTCAGTGACCAGCGAGAAGCGTGCGATATGAATTGCCGTTCAGCCACATCCATAGACAGTCTCCGTCTTGTACGCCGACTTTGGCTTGGGCGGCATGAAGGCGTCTGATACTTGTAGTACCTGGGCCCGTCCAGAGTAAGTGAAATGTGTCCATGAGTTATCGGTCCGAAACGCTTTCGAAGGAATAGCCAATATATTTGCCATCTACCTGTACGTGTCTGTAAACGCTATCATTACCCTCGATGAACTCAATCAAGAAGCAGTTTTATTTTTGTTTTGTTTTTGTGGAACTCTCTCGAATCAGACAACGTCATGCCATTTCTTCACAGACAAATATTTTGCATGAAATAGCGTTACATCATGACTGCAGCGGCGGCTTTGTAGAAAGAACTGGATGCGGTTACAGGTGAGAGCACGCAGCTATGCTTGCACTCGTATATGTGTGAGTTCCCTGCGACACTTGCAACATCATAATGCGTTCCCAGTGGTTGACCTTTGGACAACACACTGGCTTTGACAACACACTGGCTTTGCTCATTGAAGAATTTTTAAACTTACCGCAGGTGCATTCGAAAGCTGCTTCTTTCTATATACAGATTCTGGGGGGAAAATTTGCTTTAACGCATTGCTGCTCTGGCTTATCATTTCTGTTTGGATATACGAGACCCATTCCGATGTTAAGGTTCAACCCCGAGTACAGTTTCTCTACCTCCACAGAAAGGAACGTTCACGGTTATTGATACAGTCAAGAAGCAAATAGCCGTGATTTCCCCCCTTCCTGCCATTTCCTAGAGCTCAATACAACAAATGACACACTCCAACGGTTGTCCTATAGCGCAAAACGCGAAATTGTTTCTTCCGACAACGTCACCCTGATGCGACGACAGGCTTGTACCATTTCACGGCATATAACGAACTTGGACTACTTGCGCGCGTCATATGGACACAGCAGCACGACGACGGTGATAGGAGCCCCAGCTTTCGATCGCACCGATTCTCTGGAGCCATCTTGTGCCGCTGCCTCCCTCAGACCATTCGGCAGGTACACAGTCGCACGAAGAGAGCAGAAGGCCTCATTGCGATGGTCGTAGCCGCTTTACTTTTATGGGGGCCGCCGATCCAGCAGGCGCGCCTTCCCCGCTCAGCCAGCGAGTTTCGATGTCTGTGTGTACCGACGATCTGAGCGCCGAGGCCCAACTATGACCTCTCGCTTTCCCTTCCCTGGTGCCTACTGTTCCTTGTATAGCCTTTCCTTTTCATCCGGGCCGTTCGGAGCGCTAATCAAAGCACGACGGAGTGCTCAGATCCCTCTTGTGATCGCCGGGGGCTCGCCGTCTGGAATGCCTCAGCGCCGATACTCAGTCGGCCGCCGGTTCGAAGCAGTTTCCTTCAGTTTCCTTTTCTTTTTCTGCGTGCTTAGCTACGGTCCTCGATGTCACCCAGGCTTACGCTGCTGCTTCTGCTGCTACTGCTGCTGCTTTGGTGTTTCCTAATGTGAATATATATCTACGTCTTGATCTCATTTCGCTCTTTCTTTAGCTCTCCGGTAGCGCGCTCCTCAAGGGATCCCTTTTCGTGGCAATGTTTTGTAGGAACAGTACAACACTGTAATAAAATTTCTGGCTTAGTACTTGTTATCTTGACTTGGCGAATCCACTCTCATTTGTCCTCGTAGTGCCATGTTTGGATTTTTCAAGCGTTGAACATCTACAGAATTAACAATCTTGGAACATATTCCTTCTTTTTTTTTCTGTGTGCAGAATCGGCGTGCATTCCTTCTATGTTTCTGTGTTCGTAAAGCTCTAGCCTTTTATCGCCGGTTGCTTATCCTAAAATGAGCAGATGTTTTTTTACCGTGTTCATGATTAGGAACACATTTGGGTTCAAATAAGTTCTGTAAGTGTGTTTGTTTGTTTGATATCACTGAATGCTCATTGCATATGTAGCTTTATCTCCAGACTTGCGACAAAACCGACAAGCTACGCCTGCTGCGTCATGAAATGGAAACTTAAGCACAGTTCACACGAAGCATCTCTGTGCCTTATTGCATGAAAAGATTAAGGTTGTAATAAAAAATTGCGACAGAGCTAAAGTACTTAGAGGCCGTCGAAACACTCTTGCCTACTGAATTTTACTCCAGAGGGCGTAAATGTTTAGCAAACTTCTACGCAATGTAATATATATATATATATATATATATATATATATATATATACATATGTGTGTGTGTGTGTGTGTGTGGAATTTGTCATTACTCTTCTACGTATTGCATGCAGTACGAAAACGTTTGGCAATAGAATACGTGCTCTGGTCGTGCCCCGCGTTACGTGACGGCGACGGCATCACGTCTCTGTCCAAATGGGAGGCTGCCCCAAGCAGCCTCCCATTTATATATATATATATATATATATATATATATATATATATATATATATATATATATATATATATATATATATATATATATATATATATATATATATATAGGTTTATTACCAGCCTACATTTCGGAATCTAGATAAAGAGAAAATTTCAATAAGTGCTTAAGATGGGCTATAAATTTGAGCATCTCGTTGCTGCGACTCTAGCTTCAAAAAAAAAAAAAAAAAAGGAACTGGCGCTTGCGCATGTGCTTGTTCGCACACGTGCAACGCAATGTGACAACCATTATTTTGCCTCTTGCTATTGCCTCTTGTGTTTTTTTACTTCTTATTTATTCTAAATATACTACCCGCTTGTTTGTTTTGGGTGTGTGGAAGTCGTCATCATCAACAACACGCAGCCACGGTCTCAAATAAGGCAGTCGTTGTCGGCACGAAAAGTAGTGTGCGTGCGATTGTGGCCCTATGCTTAGGAAAGTAAGCATCGAAAGATTCGAAACATTTGCCGTACCCGTTTTTAAGTAGTTCTTGATGATTTATATTTGTTACCATGAGGATATTTAGGTACCACGTAGTTTTTTGGTGTCTTTTTCTTTTTATTTCCGCAGGAAACGAAGACGGCAGGCTGGACGCCTATAGGCGTAGCAAATATGCTGGTGCAGTTTTGTGTACGAGTTACGAGTTGTTGAGCAAGGCAGCAGCGACCACCTAACCAGCTACCATAATGAGGAAAGTCTGGGAAAGTCTGCAAACAAAAGGTTGCCAAGAAATAGAGGGGAAAAAAAAACAACCAATGGACAAACTACGATAAAGATGCTCTAATTTCACGTATATGCGTTTCTCCTTTCTCCTTCATTTTTTTTTTTTTGCGCGCGTAAGCTTATTCAGTAACGATGATCTACAATTGCGGCTCGTTACATTACATCAGTCTCTGCTCGACTGATTTCAGATTGACTTCATCTATTCTGTAATGTACGCTTTCTTTCTGGCTTCGAATCAGTTTTCCTCTTGTGCCGTGGTTCATAGACATATCCTATAAAAAAGTCATTTTTAAAGCATAATTTTGCAATTTTATTATCTCCTATTAAAAAAATTGTTATTGTGACTAAGAATGGTTTCATTCTTTCTTAATTTTTCTGTTCCTTTCTTTTATTTTAGGGGGGGGGGGGCGAAGGGTGAGTGGGGAACTCGTAGAAGGAGCCTGTATTCACTCTCACTTCGTTAGAAACAAAAAAAAGCTTAAGAGAAGGTATCCATTGTGATTTACATTATTGCGGTTTCCGACGTGATAGAAAACGCCCAAGGTGTTGCCAGTTGAAACAAACACTACTGAACCAACGCAGACAGCTTGATTGAAAGAGAGAGAACAGTGCCATAAATAAAATATTTCACGAATAAAAAAAAATAAAACACAGGAGACAATAGGCGTGCTGCCCAAGGCAACCATGCTGCGGTCAACTGTATTTTCCTTTTTCTTATCTCTCCTTCAACCCGCGAAAAAGCTGCTTACGTGTGGACCGACTGGGTTGCCAGGGTGGAGTCTCTGTCGCAGCGTTTTTATACTCCTTGGTTCATCGTCCCCTTTCAGACCTACTGGCTTCGTTCTTACAATGGCAAATATTCTTTGTTTTTTTTAGCTTTGAAGCGGAACTGTTCGATGGTCCGTGGAGAGATTATACGCTGCTTTAACATTTCGGACACGTCACCTCCACGGAGAGGCGCTGCAGCTGTCGAATCACGTGTCTCAGAAGTTTTGATTTGTATTATCTCTTCCTTTTTTTACCGTTTGATATGTGGCTTCTTGATTCAAAAATATCGACTAATACTCAACAGTACGCTGCATTTTGCACATATTTTTTATGTCGCGAATGGTTTGGAGCTTTTCTTTTTTTCTTGCTGCGTCCACTCTAGGCCGCACGCGGCGTCCTCAATCAATAGGGTAGGAGTCAAAAAAGACTACTTTAATTTCTTTTTTTTTAATCTTGAAGCTCGTCTCTGCCCTACCTTGTACAGCACGATACTATTTTTAGCCCAAGTTTTACCCAGGGACTTAGACTGAGACAAACTATGGGATATCAGTTTTCTTTGCAGTGTCATTTCTCGATCTCCGGGCAGTGTTGCAATAACAGGGGTGAAGCTTTATTCAACATGCCGAATTTTTTTTGCTGCTCGCACTGAACAGGAAGAACTTTTTCCAGTTAAAGTTTACTGAATGCGGCTTATATCAAATGGGAAATGTGCAATGTTTTGCTGTGAGCGCCTCTGGAAATCATATAGCTACGCTTCAATTTGCTTACGTGATTAGCGGTTATTGTATGTTCTTCGTTTCGAATAGCCTTGAACATCGCGCATCACTGATAAGATAGAATACGGCAAGCTGCCGCATAGAACATGGAAGGACGCATAAACATAATAATTCCCAGCCTCCTGACAAGAAACGCATAATAAAGTGTGCGATGGCCAATCATTGTCGTCATCAAGATCGTCAACCCATTTTCTGATTACTGCTGGACAACGTCGTCTGGTTGCGGTCCCCAGACATTCCTATCTCACGTGAGCTTACTGCGTCTAATGCCCTTCAAATATGCGAACTTCACCACTCCTTGCTACGTGTCATTGATTCAACAAATCTCATTGATTGCCGGTTGTCTGCTCTGTGCATTGTGATCTGCCTCGACTCACCCGTTGCTAGTAATCGTAACTTGAATACCCGTTACATCCGGTCGCTATACAATCCATAAATTAGTGTGCCTATGTGATAGCGTTGCACCTCTATGATTTTTTTTAAATTTAGCATAGACCATTGCGCGGCCAAAGCATCTTTAAATTACAATTAGAAACCAAGGGGCCAGATTTTTACTAGTCATATTAGAAGAAGCCAAGAAACACTGACACCAAGGACAACATAGGGGTAATTAGTTGTGTTTAATAAATGAAATAGAGGTACGACAAATTAACGGAAATTAATGTTGATGAAAAAACAACTTGACGCTGGTGGGAAACGATTCCACAACCTTCACATGCGAAGGTTGTGGAATTAATAGTTTAAGGAATGTGGAACTAATCGGTTATTATCCTTCTGGATTGCGTTGGGTACGAATTTATCTTTTCCTCCTACCCTCTTTCATCGACTAACAATTCTTAAGGGTTATAGCTTAGTGCAAGGCATGCCTTTGTCTACGGGAATTTCTCGAATGTTTTTGCTGACTCTGTCGGCTGACCATGTTGTCACCAAACCTTGCATAATCAGGTTGTGTGCGCGACGCGAATACTGGTGTATACTATAGATCTTACACAAACACAAGTGGTTGTATTGGAAGGTTCATTGAGCAATGCATAAATAACCGACGTGCTTGATCCGCAGATCAGATTTCGAAGATCGACGACTGCTATCACTGTGCTGAGAGCTACTTGCTTTACTGGGCATAGGTTCGCCTAATAAGGAATTAGTTTTGTGGCACGTTGTTTCACTACGGTTCTTCACTGCGACTACAACACGTCTGCACGCGATAAAAACCTATTTCCAAGATGGGAGATATCGTTTCGCTAGTTTCTACTTCCACAAGCGCACGTTGTCATACTTTAGAGACGGATCTGCAACAAACCGTCGTTAGTACACGTTGCAGAGGAAATGGCCGGTACTGTTCATTAGCCACGCGCTGCCTGATAAGCAAGCCTGATATTTCGGCGCGCGCCTTCGTGCTTTCGGCCACTGGCCAGCCAGATAGGGCCCCAGGGCTCCCACGAGCAAGAGGCGCCGTTTCCGGTCGTTGTGCAGAGCGCCTGCAGGCGCGGCCAGCGGGCGAAGGCGACGCCCGAGCACCGAGGGCCCGCGGCTGCGCCCGCGGTGGGGATAATGATGATGGCCTCGCGAGCGGCGTGGAGGTGATGGCACCAGAGAGGGCTCCGCCGGAGATTGAAATTAGGGGTCCCGCCTAAATCGCTTCCGGCGGCCGCCGCCGGAGAGCAGCTGCAGGAGGAGGAGGAGGAGCAAGAGCGGAAGGCTCGCGCACCGCACCTGAAGACGGTGCGCGCCGCTCCTCCGGCGCTCGTCGCCGGGGTTTGGAGAGGCGGCCCTGCGCACGAATATGCACGAAGGCAAATAGATTTGGATGACGAGAGCGGACGGTATGCGGGCGCCTAATCGTAGCCGGCCGGCGCAGATGCGCGGTGAAAGGCTTCCGCGGTGCGGAAGGGCCGTCTTGTCCGTCGAGCCGGAGATGATGAGTAGAGGCAGGTCGCGCGTTTTAGATTTACCTCGTGGTAAAGAATTAATGACACGTGCGTTCTTGTTTGCGTTCTCTCTTTAAGCCAACTTGATATACCCTTCTAAATTTTGTTTTTGAGGACGACTCGTTGCTTCCTTCAGGATGTGCGTTGCGCGTGCCACCCCCTCCCCCCCCCCTGTTTTTCTTCTTTTTTTGAATGTCAAGTGTAATATTTTGGTCGTGGATTGAACTTTCGTGGGTGTCTCTGAAGCGCTTCACGAGAGCTGTGTTGCAGGCTCATAGCGTCTTAGTCGCGCGCAAAGTACTAGTAGCGCTTCTCCATGGTCCAAGGAGATGGTGCAGCTTGAAAGAATTGTGGCGAAATGTAAAATAGATGTGAGAGCCTCTCTCGTCTCTGCAGAGCGCGTGTTGACGCACAGAACACTTTCTAAGTCATCACGCCCATTGCCTGGAGGACACAGCCGCGATCAGGTAAAGTGGAGTTTGTGCAAGAAACAGTTCCCGTAGGTGCTGCTTGCTCGAATGAGGTGTGAATGAGTTCGTTGATGAATGAATCGACGAAGCGCTAAAATGTTGTTGAAGCTGTATGTTGCTTTCAGACATTTAATGCCGAGGGGAAAAAAACGTCTTTCTTAGGATTCATAACATTCGAATGTATTTCAGACGGAAAAACAAGATCATCGTTGATAAACAACATCGAGCAGTAAGCGAGCGCTTCATCTAGTTCATAATTATGATTAACTTCTTGGACCCTACTGATACGAAAGCATCAAATGGTCTATTAAGCTAAAAAGTTTGCGGCATCTATAGAAGCGAAACCGCACCTAAATTCCCATTGGCTGCGATGCCACGTCAAGAGCGCGACTCGACGGAGCAGAGAAGGTGAAACGGAACACATGCAGTTTCGATAGCGCGCCAGGTGTTGCATGAGGAGAAAGAGCAACGCTCCGTCACCTTCTCTCTTGCTCTCGGTAGCTGGCACGCGTCCGTACAACACAACCTAGATAGCACAAGGCCTGTTTACTCCGATCCATGACGTCACGCTACCTGGCCCGAAATTTCTATTGACAAGGCTGGCGTGATGAAAGCGGTGACGTCAAAATCACTGTTGTCTACTCGGGAGCACCCCCATTAGATTCTATGGCAGTCGGGCCAGGTAGTATGACGTCATGGATCGGAGTGAAAAGGCCTTGTGCTATCTAGGTGGGGTTGGTCCGTATCGCCGTCTCTCTCACTCACTCCCCACTGGGCTTATCTTCTGCGCGTGCCTGCCGGCTTTAGTGGCCGCTACTGCTTTCTCAGTCTCTCGTCGCGCAGGACGTCGGTGGCATGCGGCGTTCGCACTGCAGACTATTGCTGCTTGCTGGCTCGGGTAGCTCGTGCCACTATGGTACATTACTAGCAGCGCAAATCTCCACGGACCCCTCAGTGGCGTTCAATTGGGCATTGTTCCTTTGAACATAAATTATGTGGTCTTTTTTATGAAAAAATCACGATCTGATTATGGGGCCCGCTATAGTGGGAGAGTCCAGATTACTTTTGACCACCTGTGGTTCTTGAACGTGCACATAAAGATAAGTACATGGGTGGATTTGCATTTCGACTCCATCAAAATGCTGCCGCTGTGGCGGAAATTTGATCCCGTGACCTCGTATTTAGCAGCGCAACACCAAAGCCACTAAGGAGCCACGGAGTGTGTCACTAATGATCTCGCAGTCACAGATCACAAGAAGTGCTTAGGTGTCCTCGGAGGTTTTTTTTTTTTTTCAATGTGCTCGGTGAACCTGACATGCTACAATGCCAAAATTACTGCAATGGTCGAGCATCTGTGTAGAACAGTCTGATTCTCTCCATATACGTCACGAAAATCCCCAATATTTGACATGGCGAGCCACCTAAAAAGCCGTCCGTTAATACCCGAACCATGAGAGATGAACATTATTAAAAACTTAACCCTTCTTATTTATTGAGTGTACGTAATGTACTATATCCATAGTGCCATTAAAATATACAGTCAGCTTAAAACGTGGCTGGAAGACCCGAATATGCTATCAATACCATTCTGATCATAATGCTTTGCGTCAATGGCTAAGCAAGAAAGGGATGTGTGCAGTATCGTTTTCTGTTACTTTTCATGCAGACATACAGAACTTACTTTTACTTTTTATGATTAACTTATTTTTATTTTTTGCTTCCGCTTGCCTATAGGTCATTGTAATCCATAAATATATTTTCTCTTTTCCAAGCTAGATAACGCCGAAGAGTAGAAGCCGCTTAGTTTAACGTTGGTGGGGCCGAAACAGTTCATTCTTAACTAGCCGTTTGTACACGAGAAATTTTGCTGTAATGTCAGGCAACTTAATAGCAACTTTCATTTCAGACTTTCTGAGCACGATACAAAAATACAATGCTTCCTTTGCCAAATGTTGGCTTTTCCGCTAAACGCTTCTGTCTAACAGACAAAGCACGCTCTACAGGCGGAGTAAACTTTGAGAGCCGCCAGAACAAAAGACATTCACAGTCAAAATAGAATTATGCATTGTTTGATCGTTATTTTTTATTGTCACAGAAGACAGACCTAGTAGAGCTATCTACACATTGCTAATTACCGTTTCGTTTTCGCTTCAGAAGAGCGCAGTTAACTGCGTTCGCCTTACCAAGTAGATGCTTCGATGCAATTGCACTTCGTCGCCATAAGAAACCCACTTTTCCTGCTAAGATGTGCCACCTCTCCAATGGATGAAGTCAGGAGGAGGGAGATCGGACATGCTAAGGGTCAGAAATAACGTAGGCTTGCCTATGGCTGGATTACTGCGATCATGTTCCTCCTCTTCTGCTCCCAATGGTACCCGAGTAGCACGCCATCCTCGAGCTGCTCAAGTAAACCTCTGAGAAACGCAATGCTCGAGTTGACATATTTTTCGATGGCGCTGCGGTCTTTCTAGAGCTTCTTTGTAAGCGTAAGGAGCCGGTAGGTGGCGTGCGTGGGGTGCAAAACTTGCTTTTGAGTCTCTGTTCAGACGCAGGCAGCCGCCATTCGGTGTTCCCCAGCCGACATACGCTGGCGTCCTTACTCGCGCCATCTAGCTCGCTGCAGGCGGTATGCGAGAATCAGAGGCGTGTGTCGGATGATGGAGCTCGAAGGATGGCAATGTTGTGACCACGCCTGCAACGCTAGCATGAGCATAAACCTTCTACCTCAAGTTGGTAGGTACCGTAAGCCCCTTCGTTGTAGGAGCACATACATATGTACAGACACAGTAAAAGTGCCTGAAGTTTGAAAAGAATGCTTCGAGTTAAAACTATTTATATCAAATAACGTCTTCTTTACTTTTTTGTCTTTCTTGTTTCTCATCTCAAGTGATTTTCTTTTGGCTTAAGCGATAGGTGCAAGTTCGTCGGGCAGTCCTTAGAACAGCTGATAAATGTATCGTCATCGATAACTCCAATGCCCAAAATATTCCTGCTAGTTTATTCTGCTGTTCTTTACTCGTGCAACTATTCGCCGTACACTCCTCGAGTGACTGCATGTCCCAAAAGAATGCACTAATAGCGATCTTCTATTAGGTGGCGAAATGTCTCTTGAATGCATCGTCCTAAAGTCAGTGTGGGTGCTGGCTCAACAGTTTTAAAAATATATTTATAAAATTGGCCACTACAGCACACTAACCCCTTTTTTTCTTTCCACAAGTTTCTTAGGAACACAGGAAAAATAATATGGTTCATCCGTTTTTCATAGGAATCGGTAGAACAAGAAAGTGAAACGTGTCTCTCCAAAACCAGTTGTATGTTTGCTTTCTGAGCTCATGGTCCGCTGCAGCGAAAGGCGCATGATTTGTAGGTCGGCGGCCATGATTTACGTTTGCTCCCCGCGCGGCGTCCTGCAGACGAGCGGTGTCCTGTTGCCGACTTGCTTCGGCGAAAGTAAAAGAATTTTAGTCTGGCTCCGTAGTGTCTTGGGCAGCCATTGAGTTGCGATGCGCTCAGCTTCAGGAATGCGAGTGGCAGAGTTTTCAACTTAGGCCGCGAACGCGCGAATGCATTCTGCTTTACGCTGACGTGTTTCTCGCCGGCCCATGTAGACATCCCCCTGTCAGTGTCGTTGGTTTTCACTGCCGCTTAGCGCAGCAGTTTTCTTACTTGGTGTCATCGCAAGCGCAGCAGCAGGCGGCTTGTAAGTACTGCTGATGCATGTTGAAGCTGCACTCCGTAGAGAAGGAGGTGTCATAGGCTAATTGGACGCGACAGACAAACCATGTACGGAAACTGCGTCGTCACCTCGGCAGAAGGTGTACGCCACCTACACCAGGCTACACCGCGCTGGAGCGCGCGCTGCGCTGAGTATACCGAAGCGCTTACTGTCGCCGTTGGTCAGTGTCTGATGCTTACCGGCTTCTAGATGGCAGCGCCATTCCTCTGTAGAGAGAGAATATTTTAAGCGTTCGCGTAAACATAACATCCGTTACAGGAAGTTTATGGCGGACCCCGGCATAAAATACTTTCGTGTTAAGATGAAATAGCAGCGCGCAAACAGGAACTTGAGTCAACATCATCTAGTACATTGTCATTCCATATGTGCATGGTACTCATTCAATGGCAATAAAGCTTTCCAGGGATTGTCTTTTCTGGTTATCGTACTATAGTACTGCCTGTCTTTTTTTTTTCGTTTTTATTGTGGGCAGTTGGCCAGTAGAATTTTTTTTTCGCTTCTTTCTCTTTTTTTTTTGGGGGGGGGGGAACGAGGGTGGCGGGAGGTGCCACTTTAACACTACGGCGTAGATGTCAGACCAAGTAGATTTATTAAAGTACTTTATGTTGAACTTTATTGTTTAATTGTTCAATTTTTGGACATTTGTACAGTGTACTTTTGCTTGGTTATTTATAAGGCCTGATTATTGAGATTTTTGTCATTCAAACCTGCAGTATGAAATGGAATCCAGGTACAAATTTTGAATAAGTGAGATTCAAAACTTCTTGAGGCATCATTACGCTTCGATGGTGATTTTCGCCAGCTTGAGCACTCATCGGTGGCCGGTGAAATTGAAACGCAGCTGTAGTGTTCACGTCGGGTCTTCTGCAAACGGCTCAGGAAGTTTATTAGGTTTTCTAGCAAAAACGCTGAAATATGACTAATAAATATAGAAATAGATGCATACCACGATAGTGAGTGAACAAACTGCATAATACAAAATTTTGCCACTGCACAAGCTGGTTTTCAAGAAGTATCGCGGCAGGCCGGCTTTGCTTTTTGGCGTTGAAGAGATACCAGAAACCAGACCCCGCTTTCTACCGTCCGCTTTATAGTGTTGGTTGACTTCATCCGCGCCGCTTCACCGCAGGGCGTCCGCGTGATTGCACTCTCTCCGCAACCCTTTGCAACACTGTTCTTCATGTATCTTCCTCTCATCCTCCTTTTCTATCACGATTCGCGTCATTATGCACATGCTGCTGCAGCCATGGAAAGCAACCTGATCAAAAAATAGCAAGAAAAGAGAAAGCGCCCTCCACTATCGCGCGTCCTCTTTCTCTCCTTGTCGACGTTTCTGCGTTCCCTCCGTTCTTCCTTCCCAACGTTCATCATCGCCGACGGCGGCTGCGGTCGCATCGGCTTGGCCGTTCATTAATGGTTTCCGGGGAGCACGTAGTGGGATGGTACCGGCGGTCCTCCGGTTCTTCCTCACGCCCTCAGCGCTTCTGCCCTTCTCGTTGGCGTTCTCACTCGGCTATGCATTTTTTTTCTTGTCATTCTCCGCGTGAGTGCGAAGACTCGCTTATTTTTTTTTCTTTGTCGCAACTCCACACGCACATATCCTGTTCCGGCGCCTACGGCCAGCCCGGAACGTTAGGCAGACAGGCCTTCGTGCCTTGCTACCGGGCCTGACGGCGCAAATGACTGCGTGTATCGTGGTTGGGCGCGTCTGCGCCGACAGCGCTGGGACAAGGAGAGCGATGCGAGAATCGATCGCAAGCGAAACAAAAAAAATAAATAATACTCAAATGAAAAGAAAAGTAAGCGCAAGAAATTGTTGGCGAAATGTCTAGCAGTCTGGGTACAAGTCACATCTTGTTCTCTCATATCCAAGCACTCCGTACAAAAAGGGGTACAGGCAGGGCCGAGGTGTACAGGAGGGAATGTAAAAGGAAAGGTGCGTAGGAAACGGACTACAGGAAGCTGGGTACAGGGAGAGGTTAGGGGCAAGAGTGTTTACTGCAAACAGGAGTGAATAAAATGTCCAGGAGGAGCGCAAGGTAGCGTACA
This sequence comes from Dermacentor albipictus, assembly GCF_038994185.2. NCBI lineage: Eukaryota > Metazoa > Arthropoda > Arachnida > Ixodida > Ixodidae > Dermacentor > Dermacentor albipictus. The sequence continues at coordinate 98,033,218 of NC_091823.1, forward strand.
GGATGAGCGCACAGGGAAGGTTCTAATGGCAGGGATGTAGACTGAGGAAGGTACAGGGAAGGAAGAACTGAGGGACGAAGTGTTGAAGGAGGGCGAAGTGTACAAGCAGAAAAGTATAGGGAGAAGTATATTGGGAAATTTGTGCTTGTAGAACTGTTTATGCTGTACTTGACCATTTTAAACCATCCAACTACAGTAGCTTTACAGAAATGATGATACGAAGAATAAAACAACAAAACGACGAAACGAGGTTGTTGTTATGGTATTGTTCTTCTGATTTCGGTATCACTGTTTGAGACGCGCTATGTTAAAATTTATAGCAACTGGCAAGGCCACCGGCCGAGCTTATGTATGCTTTCGGGGCCCTTGGCCACAGGCTGACAGCCTTCCCTAATGATATGTGCAGCGTCAGGGTCGGCTGCAATTTTCCTTACGAACAAGGGTAGCGTAAGAACATTTTCTTTTTATTTTCCTTTTTTCAATACGGGCCTAGATTCCTTGGGGTGGAGTAACGGAAATACTGTTTCAAATAGACTTGCTTGAATAATGACTACAATATGCATCAGAATATTATTCTAACTCGTCAAACTACCATGTCCTAATTAAATGCCATTATCTTTATTTTGCATTACGATTTTCATTTTGTGTTATCTACGCGAAAATTCAAGAAACGAACAGGTTTCTTAGAAAGGACGAGGTAGAATGGGACGTTTCCCGCAGGGCTTTTCACCCCCCGTAGGAGCACTTACGAATATGGTGAGAATAATTCCTCTATGGCACGGAACAGGATACTACGTAGGCTGCATTCAGCGCTTTGCCTGTGTCATGTAGCGTGCAAAGAGTGCACGGTAAAGAACCCCAGGTGGTCAAAATGAACCCGGAGTCCCTCAATACGGCGTGCCTCATAATCATATTGCTGTTTTGGCATGTAAAATCTAAGAACTTTCTCTCGCCTGCGTCGGAAGCAATCCCAGATTTAAGTGAGAAGAACGTGACCTGAGCGGAAGCAACAAAAAGTTTTTTATTCGTAATACGCTCTTTAAGGCGTGCACAAAGGACTAGTTCCTGTGTTGAAGTTAATGACGCGTACACAGAGGTCGACGGTGCAAGAGTATTTTTTTTTCGTATATCCGAGCAAGTAAAATATAGAGATACAGCAACGTTGATGGTGTAGAGATTTGGTGCGCGCCATAATGTGTGCAATGCACCGAAATCCTCAGACGTTCTCACTTTCCGAAATTATTTGTCGGCATGTCCCGTATGCAATGCATAACGAATCAGAAGCGAGCAAAACTCGTCAACAGAAATTCTCTTTTCGTGCTCGACGCTTGGAAGAAGATTTCGCCAGCAACAAATAAAAGAAGAATACGACAGAACGCACCGAGTCGCGCAAGCAGGAACATTAGTCTCCTTTTTTGGAATTTGAAATAACCTTGGAGAGTGCGATGTCGGAGAACTCTTCATTTCTTTTTTGGTATTATTCCTTTTTATTTTTACATGTTTTTATACACCAAATAGCAGCAAGGACCATGCCAGCAACCGCGAAAGTGCATCTGAAGGCTATTTTCACTTTCTTCAAGTGAAGTTATGGTAAATGAACGTAGTTCAGAGCGTTTTCTGGCGTCTTCCTGCCATTTCGCTTTCATACTGCGATGTACCTTTTTCTCACTTGATCTTTAAGAAAGCTGTGCTTGCCATTATGAAAAGCTTTGGCTCTTCTGAAAACTAGAGGAAAGATGGAACGTAGACTTATTTCCTCTGTTCGTTTATTTACTTTGTTTTTTGCTTTGCCTCGTAAGAAACTCGCCACCTTGATAGATGGAAGCGCCACACACCGATGTTTGCTCCACGCGTCTTTTTAAGGAAGCAACTCTCCGGCACTTTTTCACGTTCCGGGCGAGACCGAATACCTCACAGAAATCATCAGACTTCTCCCAGGCAGCTATAATAAACAAATCATCCTTGGGAAGTAGGCCCCACAAAAGACGCAAAAAGGAAAAGAACCCAATGCCAATGTGAGGCAATGCGACTGTAGTTTGTGGCCTTGCGGGACAAATACAAATGTGAACCAAGCTATCTTACTTTAAACTTTACAGTGAAATAGATATTCAACATTGCAACAACCGACAAAAACAAAATATACGTGGTAGAGATGGTACGGTAGCATAAAAACCTGAGTAGTTTTACAAGGAGCTTTTCTATCTTTCTTTTTTTTGGACACGCGCCTTTAAAGAGGAAAAATGTTAGGAAGTTCTTGAATGCTAAGTAGGAATGAAATTCGACAACAAAATAAATCTGCACGGAAAGTGTAACTGGTGCGGTGAGTTTTTTTTTTTTATGTTATACACCCACGGTTTCATGGTCTGAGACCTTTTTTGAAGCATACGGGGGTTTTGCTGCAGAGTACATAGCTCGGACGGTGAAGCTCGCCTAACGGTATTCCATTTTGTATTGCTTCATTACATTAATACACTTTGATTGTCTAAGCACTCCACACGTAGTTATTTATAGGTAATGCGCATTCCTTATTGCTTTCTTGACCCTGCTGTCATAGTGCAGTTGATGGCAACCTAAAAATAGAACACAAGCTTCACCAATGAAAAGGCAGTACTCTAGCCCTGCGCCTCTGAAAGGAATCCTACCCGCTCGAGTCCACTCGCATCCTAATGGCCTCGCTTTGCTAATGTACATCCTAGGTTGATCGAAAAACAAAAAATCGTGATTTCGGGCTGAAATATCCCCTTCGCGTGAGCACTGGTATCAGCATCGCCAATAAAATTCTCCCTGACGTTCAGGCTTCATTTTAAAACCATTGACAAAAAGGCATATCTGAACGCAGTGAACAACCATTAAAAAAAATGCGAAACCCCTTGGGTTAAGAAAGAAGCTCTAACCTGCTCCATGCAAACGGAAATGCATCCAATCAAATGATGATAGAGTTGTACAGGGCATACATATTCTTTTTATTCTTAAAATGTCACTGACCATAACCAAATCAGCTGTTTGTATATTGGCAAGACGAAAAAATAGACAACATTTATGGGAGCAACGAAGGTATGAACATAACATATAGCTCAGGCAGCATAAAGGGGAAAACAACTGCATCGTATGCGCTCAGAGTTACGCCCCTAACTCACCAATCTTTACGAAGATGTCTGCCAACAAGAAAGAAAAAAAAATGCAAACGCAGATGGAACTTTTACAGTGAACAGAGCAGGTAGCCGCGCTTGAGAGACAATATCAGAGAATACAAACAAAACAGCAGGATTTAGTCATTCCAGGTCTGACTTGAAAGCTAATGATGCAAGACGCGCCAGCCCGCAAGAACAGACTCAGAAAAAGTTTTGATGACTGGGAACTGCCAGAAAGAAGCACCGAACGTTCTCTCTCTCGAAAGGCGCCAAGGGACCGTGAGACTGTGCGGCTCTTTTCTCTGGCAAGATGGAGATAGATTGTTTGAATAACTCGGCGTGACGCTTTGTGCCGCTTAATGGAGATCACCTTGACAGGAACCCTGCATCGCTCACATAGAGAAAGATTTAGGAATTGGGGTTTCTTTCACTTGCGAAAGAACTCTCCGATACAGCGAAAGCAAGAAAAAGGTAAAGTCGTGCGAGAATGCGGGAAAATGCACCTTGCGGTGTATTAATTTATATGCAGACTAGAACACATAAAGGACTTGGACAGCACATAAATGTTCCAGGACGCCTTCAAATACCAGACCTTCTTAGCGTCACTTTTTTTTTTCACTTTTCGAAAAGATCCTCCCACCGCCCCATTTTTTTTTGTTCTCACAATCTATATATGTTTTAGGCCGCGCATTCCTACCGTGTTGCGCTTTATATTGCTGAGACAAAGACCCTTACTTTCGGTTCAGCACTTCCCTTGAGAATCCTGGCTTAGCTCTACAGCTCAAGCTTCTTTTATTTTTGTCTTTTTCTGCTACAGTCATATGAACTTTGTCGTGTCGATTTTTAAAAAGAAAGCAGTGTAAGAGTTTTTTTATAGGGCAACAATAAAGCACACGACGTTGCTGCCAGACGGAGTACTCTATGTGGCACTGACCGTCTGTCGTAACGGCTTCGTTTTCCTTTTTGTGTGGAGGTGCGTTCCCGAAGAGGAAGGAGCAGCATTCGTCTTCTTCTTTGTTTTTAGAGCTTCTTTTCCGTTTATCTATATCCATAGGGTCAAATCGCTTTGCTTGGCTACTGCTCGTTCAGGCGAAATGAGCAAAGATTTGTCACGAAAGCGTAACCGTAAGCTTCTTTCAAGACAAGAGGCGGCAGTCAGGAGAAGCCTGGCTTTAATGGTGTTTTGAGAACACTCGCCCCGAGAAAGAAATGTTCCTTATCTCGAGAACCACTTGAATTGGAGCAGCGAAAGTAGACGGTCCACAGATTTTAAGAAAGAGGTCCAAGTTCGACATACAAGCAGGTACAAGCGCAAGGAGGCATGCAGACAAAGAGAACAGATTCGGGAACTTATGGTAAATCTATCATTTTTTTTAAGGGTTAGATGTTTCAGGGGTCCCTTTTTATCTGGGATTGAATTTCCGTAGCACTTTTTTTGCTTGAGGCCATGTTCGGAAATCGTACGTGAAAGAAAGCAGATACCCTTGATAAAGAACTGGGACGTGCGTGAAATTACTTCGATATATGTTCTTCTTCTCAACGTAAGTATAATAATAAAGTTAGCTTACTAGGCAATATACTAGATATATAGATGACACATTCGCAGATGTTCATACTTCGGCACCTTCTAATTCTCGAAAACCTGCCTTGTATAATGACCTGACGAAACAAATTGACATACTTTAGCATAAATGTCTATGGAAAGCACGTCAGGCATGACATACAAACGCGTATATATGAGGAAAATGTAGTGTAAATGCTTGCACAATCTTTCTTTTACGTTTCTCTTACATTGTGTTAAGAAAACTGCCAACTGTGACGTAGCGTGCGCATAAATAATACGGTGCAGTCGGGGTAACGACGATCTTCGCATGGATTCCATGAGTGTCTCACGTGTTGCTCGGTGTATAACGAATTTATATACACTACGACTGGGAGCCGAGAAAGTTCATATTCCTCTTGCAGCAAATGAGGGAGATCAAAGCGCGGAGAGCACTTACACTTCCCAGAACTTATTAGAACCATGTTTCTATTCCCGCGTTTACGTGCACACTTACAGTTCATTCTATAGATAACAACAAATGTGCGCTGCAAATTGCCTAGTTCATGCAATAACTAGCCGTTCGTTACCATTAGGCTTTCGTTAATTGGGTATATTCATGAGTTTAATGAATGTACATTATACCAGATCCAAATTTCTCTCCCCCCCCCCCCCCTCCTCTACTTGTGTAATACATTCGGGGCTTCAAGGTCATAATAAATGAAATGAAAGTATCCAGCGAACAATGCTGGAATCTATATGAAACGAATGTTCAGTGATGCGTACAATTCTGTTTACCTTCATCCTATGCAGCGTGTAACCTAACGTAATACTTATGCCTCTTTTGCACCTAGGCACGACTACAATATTATGCTATCTTTATATGTGTCTCCTTCGCCGATCACAGGACGACGCAAGCTTTAGAACTACGCTGCATAATTGAAGACACATGCTCAGTACTTACGCTGAAAGTCAGGGATACTCAAGTGGCTGAACACCAGAGGCCTTTGGAAATGTTTTTATTAATACTATTATTAGTATTATTATCGTAAATTGTGGCACTCTTCATTGATGGGCTTTGCGCATGCCACGAAAAAAAAATAAGTGAAACATATGGACTGCATTTATTGTAAGCGACAACCACATGAAGGCAGCAGAAAGTGAAGCCAGGAATGGCATTGAGAAAAATTAATTGTTTATCTTAATTGAAATAGTTGTTTTGGAGAAACTGGAATATCCATTCCTCGAAAGGAAATTTTGTCACACACCGGAGGCAAATCCACGTCGTTCACCTTAGGCGTGTGCATATCTGCACTTTTGAGTCCCTCCCAAAATAGCCGTCTTCCCGTTTCATAAGTGCTTGTGCACTAGAGAGTCTTGGGTGTGTCGGTGTGTTCTCCAGCGCCACTTTCGGCTATGATAGCAGATGTAGAACATCCTTGCCACCAGAGGCGTATTTTCTACGTCGCAGACGACCTATCACCGGATACAGGAACATCTACATGGCGTACATGATTCCGATAACTTTGCACAGACGCAGGTAAAATGGGCCCTTCGTTTGCTAACAATGGCCATTTTCTGAGCTTCAAGATAATGCAACGGATAAATGCAAGATACGTATTCTGTCGCGTATTCCAAATGCTTCGGAGGCGCCGAGCAACACCAATTGTCTGCGAGCGCCAAATGGGGAAGCGGGAGGAACAGGCGTACAAATAAAACAAGCAAGCAAAGCGCAGCCAAACCCTGTGTGCTCGTGGAAAGGGCTTTGTATAGACGCAGAGGCAGAGAAGAAAAATAGAAAGTAACAGAGCCATTTCCGGAACGCGAGATAGTGATCGCTCGAGCGTGCGCAATAACTCAATCGGCCGCATCACAAGCGCGCCGTGTTGGAAAGGCTGCTCCCGCCAGTGTGTGCGGTCGCTGCCGAGAACAAACGGCGCATTTAATGCGGCGGCAAGATAAACACGAACGACATCCCTGCTACATAGCGGGCCCGGAGGAAGTCGCCACCGCGGGAGGAGAAAAGCGTGCCTCGCATGGAGCGGTATTGTCTCGTCACTCTTCCTCGTTTTTTGCCCCTCTGTCTGCCGTGGCTATTACCCACGATTTATGCCGCTTGGGCGTGAGCCTGACTTTGTGCGACCACGAAGTCGTTCTTCTTTCGCCTATTTTTTTTACCGTTCACTTGTCTATGCACGGCCTCGACGCTCAAAATGCAGATGTCTCGTGGAAAACACGCAAATTACGACATACATGGGAATATATATGGGCGAAGCATGTGTGAATATAACCTTTCGGATATTGCGTTGCTTCAAGAATATTGTTTTAACCGCTTTCTGGCGCAACTACACGGCAGAAATGCTGTTGTGTACCCGACATTCGCATATCTTTGGCGTGAACACCTAAAACGTGACCGGTCTGTGTTCGTCGCTGCGGTGGCAAAGAGTTGCTCTTTGTCAGTGTGTCTCTAGGCCTAAGAGACATTTAATAGGGCGCAGGCACGCTCACACACACTCATCCATATAGACGAACGATTGAGGTACTAGTGATATTCTAACAGGCGCAGTCTTGGTGTACTTATCTTTCCTCGCAATCAAATTTTTATCTTTCTCCCGACGCTGCTACTAAGGAAGCAATTAGCCTTACTGCAGAGTTTTAGTTGTGCTTCTCGAACACAGCCGTTGGGGGTAGAGTTAACGGCAGAACACTGTTGACGCAAAGCTGTCCGCCTTTCCTCTTGAAGTTGCTTTGGGAGCCATAAAAATACTTAATTGTTCCGTTAAGCGTCTAGCCGTCTATTTTATCAACAACCTACGCGCCGCTGGATAACGACTAACTTCTCTGTAAAGATGCACTGTGTCATGTACTGCTCGCGACACTACTACGAGGCATCTGCAATTAAAATTAACACTGTGTGCTATAAAGACGGAAAGCGGGGCTAGTTAGGTTAAATTCGTGTTAGTAACCGGTTAGCTTTGCCAATTTTCATTTGTCTAGCCCGTTTTCTTCATCCTGCATCGGTGCCTACACGTCTAACGTTTTTCTAATAGAAATGTTGCATCATCTTTTGTCCAGTATGGTTCATGCCTTTTGTTCAATTAAAGAAATGCCAACGTCGCGACAGTCTGCTACATAATTGCGCGTCTTAAAGTGTATAATGAACATAATTTAAGCACGCAATACCGTGATCGAGCCCTCAGTAGGAAAAAGGTGTTCGGGGTGGGGTGGCAGGCGAGCGGCCGTCTACTCCTTCAGCTTGACCGTGGTTGCGCGTAGCTATCTGCGAAGCTGAGCGCATACACGCCACGTGCACCCCACCCTAGAGCTCATCTCCGACGGGTGCAAAGGTTGGCCGAGCGGAGATGGCTGGTAGCTTCGTGTTCCTATGCGACTGGCGTTGGAGGCCGCATATTGTCAAGTTTTGGAGATGCGTCGAAGCCAAAGGCAGCACGAAGCGTTCGCTCCCCTTTGCTTGCGCTCTACATTATGCCCGCGCTCTGACAGCGAGTGTTCGCGGTCGTCGATTGAAACCTGTCCATGTCTGCCTGCGTCTCAACGACATCAAGCTCGTCAATTTAATTAGTAAGCTAATGTTTTCTAAAACGCATTCGGCCAACTAAAACAAGAACCTTGTGTGTTGATGTGATAACTTTATTTGGAATCCGGCGATTGGGAGGCCCGGGCCTGGGGCCGCCTAGATGGCCACTGGGAGCTGCTGCTCCCGTGCGGCTTCCTTGGCTCGCTGGACGGCCCAAAGTTGGTCTTGGAGTTCTGAGCTGAGCAGCACGGCCGACCACCGCGCCCGTAGATTTTCTGGGGAGACTGCCATCTTATTTTGGTATATTTCACATCCCCACAACATGTGTTGAAGGGTGGCTCTAACAGACTTGCATAGCTTGCACATATCGCTCTCGTATATATCGGGGTAGAAAGTTTTGAGTTGCGCGGGACTCGTATAAGTTTCTGTTTGTAGTCGCCTCCAAGTAACGGACTCAGCTCTGTTCAGTTTAGTGTGAGGCGGTGGTAATACTCGCCTCCGATTTTGACAGAATTTGGTAATATCACTAAATCTTGTTAATATATCTTTTTCTCTCCAGATTTCCTCCTCCGCGTTCTCCTGACCGATGGAAGTCACTCTTTGCTCAGCTCGGCGAGTAAGACCTCGAGCTTCGCGGTGTGCTACCTCGTTGAGGTTGACTGCGGGAATGTCTGGAGTTGTATGCGCTGGGAACCAGAGCAATTGCCTGCCGTTTTTCTCTGCATCGGAGAACTTTGCTTCATTGGCTCTGATGATGTGCCATGCCTCAGGAGAGATCCTACCTTTTGCATAATTTCTAATGGCCGCTTGAGAATCGCTTATGATGTACTGAGCATTCGTGGAGACCAATGCTAGTGCAATGGCTACCTCCTCTGCGGTCTCGGAATGTTTGGTATTAACTGATACGCTTGTAAGGGGTTTTTGGGTGTGGTCTACGATTACTGCTACATAGCTATTTCTGTCTGGGTATTCAGCCGCGTCTACGAAGATTGCTCTGTCGTCTGACCCAAAGCTTCGGATAATTTTCTCTGCTCTACTCTTGCGTCTGCCGTCGTTGTAACCTGGATGCATGTTCTTGGGTATATTTGGTACTAGGAGTTTGTCACGAATTTCTCTCGTTATTGTCCTCTTTTCCCCGTATAGATTGTGATAATTCATTCCTAGTTTGCTTAGTATATGCCGTCCCGTTTTGGTTTTGGTTAGTCTCTCTGCTTGAGATGTTTGTTGTGCTTCTATGAGTTCGTCCAGTGTGTTGTGGAGTCCTAACTTTAGCAAGAGATCCGTGCTCGTACTGATGGGAATCCCTAGAGCTAGTTTGTATGCTTTTTTTATCATGTTGTTAATTTTACGCTTTTCAGCTGCAAACCAATTGTGGAAGGCTGCTATGTATGTGATCTGACTGATTACGAATGATTGTATAAGCCGTATGATACTTTCTTCCTTCATACCTTGGTGCTTGTTAGTAATTCGTTTGATTAATCTCATGGTGTTTGTTACCTTTGTGTCTAACTTCTTTATGGTTTCCCTATTTGTGCCTTTGTTCTCGATTACCAGACCCAGCACTTTGAGCTGGTTGACTATTGGGATAATCCGCCCGTTCTTGGTGTGTAGCTTGATTTCCTCATGAGCCTTGTTTCTGTCGTATCCTTTGGGAGGCCTGCCTCTAAGTGTGGGGCGGTACAATAGGAGTTCAGATTTCTCTGCAGAGCATGTGAGGCCTGTTCCTATGAGGTGTTCCTCTACTGTGTTAATTGCAGTCTGGAGTCGTTGTTCTATTGATCCGTCGCTGCCTTCACAGGTCCAGATAGTAATATCGTCCGCGTAGATTGTGTGATTCAGGGACTCTATGTGATTTAATTTTTCGGGGAGTCCCATCAAGACGAGATTAAACAGCATCGGCGAAATGACAGCGCCTTGAGGCGTGCCGGCCCCCCCCCCCCCTATGTCGATCTCGGGCGACTTGAGCCCTCCGACGGAGATGACTGCTTTCCTGTCTGATAGGAAGCTCTTGATGTAGTTATACGTCCGTTGCCCTAGTCCTATTCGTTCGATGTTTTCCAATATGGTTGCGTGGTTGGCATTATCAAAAGCTTTTTTAAGATCAAGGCCCAAGGTGGCCCTTGTCGAGCGCGTGTTATAATCGATTATCTGATGCTTAAGTTGGAGCATCGCATCTTGTGTCGAAAGATTTTTGCGAAATCCTATCATTGTATCTGGGTATATGTTATTATCCTCTAAGAAGTTGTGTACTCTGTTTAAAATGACATGTTCCATTAATTTTCCGACGCAGGATGTTAGGGAGATTGGTCTGAGGTTGTCTATCTCAAGCTTCTTACCAGGTTTTGGAATAAGCGTTATCGTCGCTTTCTTCCATTGAGCTGGCACTTCTCCCTTTACCCAACACTCGTTTATGTATTCTGTTAGTTTGGCTATCGATTCATCATCCAGGTTCCTGAGAGTCTTGTTGGTGATACCGTCCGGGCCTGGGGCGGATTTGGTGTTTAACTTTTGTAGGGCCGCGCGGATTTCTGCCTCCGTGAGTTCCTCGTCTAATTTTGCGTTTGTATTCCCGCTGTAGATAGGATAGATGCAAGGGGGTGCCTGTTTTAAGTATTTCTGCTGTAATTCATTGAGAAATTCCTCTTCTGTACCCTCATATGCGTGTATTAACTTATTAATGGCTTGCATGTGATTTTTCTTGTTATTGTCATGGTCAAGCAGGAACCTGAGCATGTGCCACGTTTTGCCGGTGCTTAATTGTCCGTCCATGGAATTACATATCTCGTCCCATTGTTGTTTGGTCAATTGCTTAGCATGTTCTTCTATTTTTTTGTTAAGGAGTGCTATGCGTTTTCTTAACTTTCTGTTATGCTTCTGACCGCTAAGTCTATTCTGAAGCGACTGCTTAGCTTCCCACATGTGGAGAAGTCTGCTGTCGCATTTATCCAAGTTAGATTCAGGTGGTGCTATTTTTGTGGCAGCTTTGACGTCATCACTGAGCTCCTTAGTCCATTGTTCTATGTCTGCGATTGATCGTTGCTGTGTCTTCTCTCGCGTTCTACGAAATAGTTCCCAGTCTACTAATTTGATCTGTCGTTCCTTGGGTCTATTCGGCCCTTCTCTGACGTGTAACTCTAATATGCGGTGGTCACTACCCAAGTCTTCCAGTGTGTTGTGCCAGGTCGCCTTTTCAATATTCTTGGTAAAGGTTAGGTCTGGGGTTGTGTCCCTGTTTAGCGCCGTGCCTACTCTGGTTGGAGTGGCGGGGTCTGTGACGAGCGTGAGGCCTAATTCTTGCGAGTCGTTCCATAAGTCCCTTCCTTTTGCTCTGGTATATAAGTATCCCCACGTGGTGTGTGGGGCATTGAAGTCTCCTCCTATAACTACCGGATTTTCTCCAGCAAGTCTGAGTGTTTTCTGGAATAGGTTCTTGAATTTGTGTTTATGTAGCATGGGGTTACTATAAATGTTGAGAATAAATAAGCTATGTCCTGTCTTTTTTTGTGGGATGAGTTCCAATAGAATATTGTCAATGTGCGTTATTCCTGTGTTGTGCTGCATGCAAGTTATGTTTCTTTTTACCAGCGTAGTTAATGCCCTGGTGTCCCCTTCGGCATAGCCAAAAGATCTGTATCCTGCTATCTTCGCAATCCCGTGTGTTTCCTGCAGAATTATGACGTCCGGTGTATCCCTGTCTTTCAAATACTGCTGCAAAACTGACTTTTTGTTTTCGTAACTTCTACAACTCCACTGCCATATCCTGAACCCTTCTTTAGCGCGCCTCATTTCGGGTGCGACCATGGGAGGGAGACGGGAGGTTGGAGAGAAGCTGATCTTATATAATTATGTGGTTGTGAAGTGGGTAAGGATGGTGGTGCTTCTGACGCAACGGAGGGGAGTACATTACCTGGTGAGTGGTTTGCCTCTAGGATGTCTAATCTACTCATAATTGCTGCTATTGCCTTAGCCATTTGATTCATCATTTCGTCCCGTTTTTCATTTGACTTTTGTATTTCTCCTAGGCTCTTTTGAATATCGGCTAATGCTTTATCTACCACTGCGTTATCTTGTTTATCACTGATGGCTTGGGCCTTGCGTTTGAGTGGAGGGGGGTCATCCCCTTCGTCCATCTTATTGTCCGGAATTTCAAATGGCTCTTTCGTGCTCGCCTGTGGAGCGGGAGTTACCTGATTTATTTGGTTTTTTCCTTCCTTGAGAATTTTGATTTCATCGCTCATACGTGCTAGCAAAATCCTCAACTGTGCGTTCTCGTGTTTTAGTTGCTTGATCTCGTTATTAATGGCAGTCTCCCAACCAGCCCCCGGGCGCACGTTATCGACCACGTCTGCCCAGCTCACCGCGTTAGTCTGGTTTGCTGAAGAGGATGGCCTAGTTCTGGACCTGGATCTGGATCGTGTACTCGGTGTCCTGGAGCCGGACCGGGATAAGGATCTGGTGGTGGATGGAGACCTTGTTCTCGATCTGGAGCGTCGTTCCCTGGCGTTTAGGAGGCCAAGCGTTCCGCGAGACTCTGCTCTGTCTTCTCTTGAGATAGCGTCTTCATGTTCCTCTTGTCGTTCTCGTTGCAGTCTGTGCCATTGTCTCTGTTTAACGATGAAGGGCTTCTTGAATTTGGCTTTGCACGTCTTGTCTGCGGTCGGATGGTCCTCGCCGCATAACTGACATTTAGGTTGGCACGTGTGGTCTTTATTTGGGTTTGATGTTCCACATCCCGCACAAATCTTGTTGTCAGGGTTGGGACATACATCTCCTCTATGTCCAAGTCTGTTGCATTGATGACAGAAGTCCACTTGTTTCCTGTACAGGGAGCAAGGGAGTAGCGCTGCCCTGTATCGGACGTACGTGGGCACTTTGTGTCCTTCAAGGAGCACAATCACTGTGGTAGTATTACTGAGTCTTTTTGCTGCTATCGCCGTTGGGTTTTTACTCGTAACCACCGCTGCTGTGATGTCTCTTGGGCCCTCGTCGAGTGGGATTCCTCTGATGACTCCTTTGGCCGTCATGTCAGGCGCTGTCTCGTAAGCATTGGTCTCGTAAGACTTGTCTTGAATCTTGATACGTGCTACTTCCTGATATTTGTTTGCCCGCTCTTGATCCGAGGTACTGACGATGAGGATATTTTGATAATTGTTGGGGCAGACAATGTCCTCCTCCCTTTCGTCTCGAGGAATACCTGCCGCATCTTGTACCGCAGCTGTGAGGGGAACAATACCGTGCTCGGATAATTTGAGTCCTCCACGTGGTCTGATCACAACCTTGTAATCCCCTCTTGGCAAATGTGGCATTCTGCTTGCCTTGCGTATTTGCTCTAGCCGGCCTTTCCATGGGTTATTGTTGCGCTTGTCGAGCCGCGTCGGCGACAAGGTGCTCTCGCGATGTTGGGAGGGTCGCCGGTCTGATCTTTTGTGTCTGACCTCCTTCCATCCCTTGCTTGTATCCATTTCTTCCTGGGATATGATGCGCCCCTCTACGGTGACTTCCATCATTGAGAAAATGATCGGCAAATGTTGAGGAAGCCGGCTCCGGCGCGTGGCCTCGCGGCTCTGCCGCCACGAGGTCCGGCCAAAATATTGTCGTAGAGGCTTGAAAAATGGGAATCCCACCTGGTTTTCGGTATCCACTTGTTCCTGGGAACGAGCTGAGTCCGTTGGCGTGCAATAGCGGGTGGCTTTTTGGCGATTTGCGCTAGAAGAACATTCGTAGAATACGGAGCCGACGTGATGTGCATCCGCTCCCTCCGGCTTCTTCTTCTTCCATGCATCCTGTAATTTTCCTGTTACTTTGATATTGCTATCAATGCTTCACTTTGCGGGTACAGCTGCGACTTTATCTCTCTAAGCTTTCAATAGAGAGAAATTTATTTCGAGGAAGGCAGAGAGGTCGGCCAGAGCTAGCGTGCTGTATCCTGCTACTCTGCACAAAGGGAGGAGGGAACGGAGACGTGAAGGCTGCGTGAGGGGTGGTGATGACATAGAAGAAGGTTGCAGAGCGATGAAAGCAAGTTCACCATTCTCATGGTTAACAACAAAGTCCAGGAAAGTCATTCAGAAGTGTCACCAGCATTTCAGAGCATGGCTTTAGTAACGAATCTGGTTGAAACTTAACAAAAGTGCGCAACGAAGAAGCTCGTGTGTGGGCTTCTCTTGCATGAGCAGCACAGGTGCCCAGAAAGGGCTTTAACTTATGTAAAGAGCAGCGATAAGCTGCTGTAGTACGGGAGGACATGCGCGGCGATTTTAGCGGTCATGCATGTTCCTAAATAGTGTTACTCATAAATTATGCCTTCATTGAACGCCGCCGTTTTTACTGCTGAATGAATTGGCACTTTAGGCTTAATGATTTTGGCTGTATTGACAACTACGTACGCACGACTCAACTTTTCGGCACGTTGTTGCGGAGACGGAGTGGGAAAGGCAAACGATATCATCATCAGTGGGAACTGCGGCTGATACCTAAATAGATTCACGTCGAACTCTCAGCACACCAGTGCACTGCAAGCCTCCGTTTTGCTGATCTAACAACAACTAAGATAAGAAACCAAATTTGAAAGTGAAAAATCAAACAGAAAAAATCCAAACATCAAGCGAGTGTTGTTTGAAACACTGCCTGATATGCCTTCAAAGAGGTTCACACTACGTTTCTTTTTTTTTTCTTATTTAATTTGCTAATGTTGCTGGCTGCTTTTATTTTTCCTTCTTTCGCACCTTTTACTCAGACCGCGAAAAAAGGAACATACAGAGAAAAATAGCGAGATCACATTTACAGAAGCAAAAACAAACAATAAATAAAAACAAAGTGCAATTCAGAGCGTTTTTCGCGGCGTAGAAGGCAATGGCGACGATGCGCTGTTGGTCGAAGAGAACGAACAATGCAGGCTGGGACGATGGGGAATCGCGGGCGAAAACAGAAACGGCGATTTCGTTCAAAGAAACAAAGTGGGCCGATTTTATTTAGCTTTTCAGAGGAGAGCGGGGAAGGGGGTAACGGCGATGAGGGGGGCCAGGGAATGCTCCTAGGAGCGAAGAAAGGGCGCGACCTAAATTGTTGAACTCTGACAAAACGCGATAGGGGGAGGGAGTGTGGAGGGGGGCTCGCACGCACCTTTGCAAGTGCGGAGGCGGCAACGGCAAATGGCGCCAAGAGAGCATTCGGCGCTCGGCAGCAGTGGAAGCGACTGCGCGAAGTGGTCGGCGCAACGCCTCAGTTCTGCAGCCGTGTTACCCAGGATAAAAAAAAAAACGAGAAAAGAAGCACTAGAGCGAAGGGAAATGGAAGTGAACTGTTTGAAAAAAGAAAGAAAGAACGAAGCAAGACTGAAAGCTGGCACGAAATTCCCGGCTCTCTTCTGCAGTCTTGTGCTGGCTTTTCCAAAGCGCGCGAAGTAAACGTCAAAGAACAGGCGCCCGGGGACGAGAAGAGATAAGATAAAAAAAAACAGCGCCGCCATTCTCGATATTTGTGCGCTTTGGTGGTGATGAAATTTTCTTCATTCGCTGTTCTATTTTGGGCGCCTCCCTTATTTTTCTACGAAGCGTGGAACTGGCGCTGCAGCGCACCTTTGCGTTTCGTGCGCGGAACGGTGCGCCGGCAAAGATATACGGAAAGGCCGTACTGGCTGCTTTTCATTTTAACGTTGTCGTGGCTCAACGCGGGCTTGCCATTGTTTGCCTACCTTATTTTACGTCATCGGCTCAAGGCTGCTTGCGTATCTTCAGAGCGCACCGCGCGGATGTGAAAGGAAAGGTGGCTTAGCGTACTGCTTCCAGTATGATTTTGCTTCGTTTGAGCTTTCACTTCGAAATGGCTCGCTCAACAGCTTTGTAGAATACGTATTTTGTGAGCCTGGGAGTAATCACTTCCCCTCCTTCCTGGAGAATAATGGCAGGTGGGCTGGTATTTTCCGCTGAAATGTGAGCTGTGTTTTCCTTTTGCTTTTAGCTGTTACCATTTCAATGAGTCATGCCTCTCTGTTTTCAGTATTATTTTCTGAGTTTAGCATTAACAAGGGGCGCAATTGTGTAAGGAAGCGGCTTTGCGCTACGCTTTAAGCTCATCTTCAGTATAAAATGACACAAGACTAGAAACAACAGCAACAACACAAAAGAACGAAGTAATCTGACCGTGGTTTTCCCGTTGAAGTTTTGCACCTTCAATGCCGACGCGCTTTCTTCCATTGTGCATAAATTGATGTTTTTTTTTCTTTTTTGTTTTTCTAAGCATGGAAAACAGGCTGAGGAATCTGAGCATAAGTGCGGGTCCGTGTAGAGCAAGAAAAATGCACAGGCGTACGCGGCCGCAAAGCCCTTTGTCCAACATATTACTTTTCTGCGCCGCTCCTGAAATCAAATGCGCCGAAGCGAGTCCTTGCTGTAAACAGGACTGCCTTGTGTGGCTATGGGAGATGTGAGTCTACGCACGAATAAGAATATATATTAGATTGGAATTGAGACGAAATTTGTATTCTCCAGTAGACGGTAAACATTGAGAACCTGAGTGTAAAGCTCCCTATGCTTATGACGTTCCGTTCCCGATAAGGATTGTTCTAAAGAAAAAAAAAAACTTAACGGTTTCCTTTACTATACATTTTAAAAAAACATCAAGCCTACTATTTTTTTAAATATATTTCGTACTTTCTTTTCCGCAAGTCCATCGTAAACAATAACCGTAAACCGTAAAGAAGTAGCCTGTTTAAATGGGCTTCGGTAAATTTGGAAACTTGGTGAATTTCAGGTTCCCGCACTCCTTCACGTCGTTCTCTCGAAGCTGAACGGCCGCCAGAAACGCTCAGCATCAATGTCCTGACCTGTTTAAGCCCTGGTTAATTAGATATTTCATAGCTGCGTAACAAATCTTGCGAGAATGCCCTCAACAAAGTTTTCACAGCACAGTGCAACTACACGCCGACTCCTTTTATGGGTGCACTAGTGCAGGTTGTGAAGGAAAATAAATCAGCTGCTCATTGCTCAACGTCATCCGTCTGCATGTGCGTGTCTCAATGCCGGTGGGAGCGAAGCATTCTTGAGTAATAAAAACATACTGGCTGTTTTAGAGGGCCACAATATGTAGTTCAATATCACGCAGTTTTGACCTATCTGATGATATTCTGGAGGGCCGTCAAGTGCTAACTTCACTTTTTTTTTCTTCCATAACAGAAACAATTAAGGCTTGTAGCAATCAGAAGAAAATAAAGCCTCTTTCTTTTGCTTAGCGACAGGTATATTCTATGTGCGAGATACGAAATCCAACCCAATTATGGGGTTTAACGACCAAAAAGCAATACGTACACTGATTTTGAGGGATGCCGTCCCGGGAGGCTCCGTATGCATTTAGGTTCTCTTAGGTTATTTAAACTGTTCCTTGATATAATGATCACCGGAGAGCTTTTGATTACTTTATATCTTTCTTAATGAGACCACCGTGGCTGGAAATCGAAACCGCAACCTCTCTTCTCACCAGGAAACACCATAGCCACGCAGCCAGCGCGACATTACGAGTTCACGTCTTACGGTATGTCTTACAAGTAAAACCATCTCTTAGAGAAAACGCCAGCGCTCCCAAGAAGAAGATATCTTGCAGTGCCAGTTACTTTGGTCGTGAGTTGAATAAATGAGATGCACCTATAAGGAAACCCTAAATTATACGCGACGAGGAAATACTCGGGAAAGCTAGCTCATTTTAGATAGTACTAGGAAGGTGGGATCCTCGACCTACTTGGAAGTGGCCAACCAGGAGCTATTGGCGCTATCACCTCTGCCTGCTAACGTGCCACATCTTTTTAATGGGGTTGGTTGTAGGATATTATTTTGTTTTTTCTGTTCCTACGGCCATACTCAAGGGTTCTTTTTTCGTGTGCCTGATTGGTTTTCTTTGGCCTTTGTGATCTTTCGTGTCCTTCTTTGTTTTCTCTTTCCTCTCCTTCATCCTGACTCCCATTTCATACAAATCTATTCCCTCCTTCCTCAGCCGCAGGCAAGCGTTGTACCACTTCTGGTGGCAGTTTACAACCTGCTCCTTGCTTTCTTTTTTTTTCTTTCAAGTGCATATAAATTTTCAAAAAAATAATAATAAAATTATTAATAGTAGGCGTCATCTATAGGACGAAGGTCTGGTTTGTGAGCATTCATGGACACATATACCATCCCGGCAATCGCTTCTTCTTCTGGCATTGCCGATATAGTCATTGTTATTTTCAGTGAAAACACCAGCGGTACAAGATATATTTGCATGTAACGAGAGTTTACTCGAACAGTACAACTCCTGTTGTAACGAAGCGGCACGTGCACAACCGTTCAACCGTACAAGCGTTTGTAAATCCTAGTTTTCTAATCTGAGAGTTAGAGTTGTATACTGTTACTCTCTTCGTGTATAGTGTACGCATAGTGTAAGCGCATCGATTAAAACATTCCGCTAACTTACCCAATGGCACGCTATTCAAATGAACGAATGGTTCATCCAATCAGTAATGTGCGGCGGGAGCTAAAATAATACAATCGCAATCTCCACAGAACACAGCGGACTCAGAAGTATTAAGCTTGAAATGTTAAAGATGTTCGCCAAATAAAAGAGAAACTGCAAAGTGTGAATTCCACGCAGTGAGGCACTTTTATAGCTGCGTTAAAATAAAAAAAAGAAGAATATCGTCCTGGCAAATGGCAGTTTCGGTCCAAATCATTTTCAATGCTAAAGTTCTTGTTGCACACTCTTCGTTTTTCCCGATTGCTTTATCATACAAGATAAATGCTCTGAAAGCTAACATTCGTCAGGCTGAACGTAAAATTAATTATAAAAAACGTCTTATCGACGGATCACGTCTCAGTTGTATTTTTTTTTTCGAACTTTGGAATAACGAGCTCTCCTGTATCACAGGAAAAAATTATCAAATGAACGGAAACTTCCTCGCGAAAAGAAAATCCGCTCGGAATTCAATCCGATTTTGGCAAAGAAGAACATTGCGAGTGCATCAGTAATAAAGAAATTTAGGAAGAATCCAGAAAACAAGTACTTATATTGCTGTTTTTCTTTAGCAGTACTGCTGCTTTTTTTAACTATCAGCCTGCAGAGACTTACTGGTCCATTAGCATCCTGTAGAAAGGGCTCTTGTTAAGCGGCGTGCGGTAATTCTTTTTTTCAGGTACATCCCTTCTAAATATACTTGAGCTCCTTTCTAACTGCGGTGACAGGATATTTGAATGACACAGCCACATCGGCATGCCTTATTTAAAGGCTAATAATTCATTTTTTTATGGTTTAAATTTCTTCTTTATAGCGAAGGTTGACAACATTTACTACGTGTTTCAACTTTATATATTACATGTGACTACTGGACGCCTGCTGTGGGCAGGAGTTAAGCAGAATTCTACAAAAAGGGCCCGCTCTAAGTAGCCTGCGGTAGTTCTGGTTTCTTTTTTTCAGTGGAATTCGCGCTAAGTACATTTAAGCTCTTTTTAAGCTGCGGTGACAGGCTGTTTGAATAGTATATTCACGTCGGCATGTCTTGCTTGATTGGTAATAATTGAAATTCTTGGGAATGTTCTTTATTACTATGGTCGTTAGAGATCGTTGACTACCTGTTTCATTATATATATATATTGCATGGGAGTGCTTAACTCCTGCTGTGGGCTTCGAGCAGAAGCGCTCGGCTGCAAGGAATTTTCGTTGCTTCATTATCGGCTAACGGATGAATAATAGTTACCATTTTCAGGTGAAAAGTGAACGCAGACGATTTCTTCTTGTTTTGCCCGCGGCATACGTGTTCATAGAAGTTATCTTCAAATAACAAATTAAAGATACGTATGGTGCAGCGTAAAAGTCCTCATTACCGGGCAGTGTATGCCGCTGTGAATAGGAAATGTAAAAGGGGGCAAACCTTAATTTTTAGAATCTGACCTATTTAAAATTTAGATTCCATGGATTTTCAATGAACTCTATATGGAAAACAAAGTTTGGCTGCATTAGCAGATGGCGCATTTACAATAATAAAAAAATAAAGGGGAGGGGGGGGGAAGTGCTTTTACCGTGACGCAAAGCTTTATAAGCCAGAAAAAACAAAAAAATCAAATAAAAAAGAGACGGGTAGGCAATGCCTCTTTTGCGTTAGCGCACCAGCTCACCGCTTTGCCTTAGCTTTGATGACGCCCGGTTCGGACCAGTTTTTTTTTTCTTTATCGGTAAAAATGTAGTAGGTTGTATGTCCAAGAAGCCTAAGATGGAACTGAAAAAATTTTGAAATACCTTTACGGCATCCATGTCGGTTGAATTAAGAGAATGTGCTTTAAAATCCTGACACCCCACTGACGCTGAGACGCTGTACGTTCGTCGCTAACTCAAGAAACAAAAGTTTGTCCTCAATATTCTGTCCCCTTAATAAGCGCATAACCCTACAAATAACAAAAGACACAGGTGTGTAAAGATAATAGGTCAGCCTAAACTAATTTGCCTATCTCTCTCTCTCTCTCTCTCCCTTTTGTCCATTTGAGATTTGGGCTCACTACCGACCCTTATACTTTGATGCGATGGCCTCGTTGCACGTTTTTTTTTTTTTACACCAGAATTTAACAAGTTAATTTAGTGCTATTTTCGATGGAGTCCAATAATTATTTACTTTGTTTTTGTGTGCCTTCCTATGACTTCCATTCCCTCAAAATATGCGCAGACAGGCGCAGCCGAAAGCGCTAGGTGTCGAGTAGCATGAAATTAGTAACATGAAAATAAAGCATTAGTACTAATACTTAGTACTGATAAAGCAATAGTAGAATGAAAATAAAGGTTAGTTGCCTTTTCGTACGTGACTATCGAGATTGGAGTAGTATAACAAAATACACAAATAAGTTCCAAAAAGCTTTCGCGCTAATTTGCTTCCAATTCTGGTTAAGGCAAGAAGTAATGGTCAAGACTGTTTTCGAGCATGTAAAACAAATCGTTATATTTTTTTAGTTGAATATTGTATGTTGCGACCAGTTCGAGTAAATTTCATACAAAAAATAGTTATCATAAAAATACTGAAGGCGCTGTTCTGGACCTCTCTGTAGACTCAAAACGCAATTATTTACCCCAATATATCACCGAGAACAGTTTAACTCATATAATTGAAAGGATATTAAAAGTGGAAAAGTCTGAAAAGTGGACTGAATTTTTTTCTCAATATTCAAATGTAAACGACTCCTCTAGACTCCATAAAAGTTCGTTACGTTAGTTTATTACGTTCGCCGATGTGAGTGCACTGGGACAATCATTCGTGACACATATCGTGCACGTGTAAAAGCTGTCAGACACGTTTTTCTCATTATTTTTTTCTGCGAGCGTACTTATGTCCCGAAGAATTCCAATCACATCGTGCATCTTACTTTCGCCGAGAGCCACGCCTGCCTGTTTTAAATAAAAAGGTAATTGCGACAAAGGTCTAGCTGAAAGAAACAGGCAGCGTACTTAGGTATCACAGATAAAAGAAATGTCGGTAATGCATTTCATCTTTGGTTTCGTCATCACAAACAAATTACCCTAGCTCATTACCGAGATGGCACGTTAGTAAGCATCTGTTGCCCCGAGCGACAAGAACGACTTTTCTTTAACCGTAATTAGAAGGGCGAAGAGAAGGGGGGGGGGCTATCGTTGTTGAAGGGACAGACACCACTCGCAAGGGAAAGCAGCAAATGCCGGAGGGCGTAGCTCGTGCGCAATGCACCACTGGTTAGGGTCTTCGCCCCAACGGTGCCAAAAGGCTTCATACGGGGGCCCTCAAGAACGTATTGCGAATGCTTAAAAGCACGAAACGTGTGCAAGGCGTCAATTATATTCCCACCGAAGGGCAGGCCGCGTTCTTTCCAATACGATGAGCTGCATGAGTAACCGAAAGAAAGTTGCGAAAGGAGGCCCAAGACAAACTGCGTGTTAACGGTAGTTACTGAGAATGCGAAAAAGAAAAAAAAGTGGCTCACAGGCGTGGTTGATCTCTTCGCTCCACACGTTGCCTTATGAAGTTGTCAGGCGGTGGCCGAATTTAATAAGAGGTTTGTAGGGAACGTCCTGAAGCCACCTACTCGCGGATCAGACTTCCCTCGGCTTCTCACGAGACGTAGTAACGCTTGCAGAAACTGACACGCTTACTAGAGTGAGTAATGCTCGCAAACACTTTTTTTTAAGTTGTTGTAAGCCACTTAAACCAACGCAATACTAGAAATTGCAGTGTCACATGAATTACAGCAGTGTAGGAAGCTGAGAGGGAGAGAGCGCGTCTTGCAACATCGCAACGTTGAGAGAGATTGATTGGTTCGTTAATTTTATTTCTACATTGCGTACGAGAGAAATGCGGGCAATGAGACCAAATAGCATCTTATGACAGCGTGACGGGGAACAATTGTCCGCCGAAGTTTGTGTTTTCTGCACTTCGCACCAAAATATCGGCTCCTGTTTTCTCTCCTTTTTGCGCATTGATTTCGCTATGCTACTGATTCCTTTCTTTTAAATAGTAGATGGATCGGCCCTGTACAAATCAGCCTTCGCCTATTTGTATACCCTGTATGCGTTCTGGCAGGCTCCAGGCTCTACATAGCTTTATCAGTGGCACTAGGGTGAAGCTTCTTCCGGCACCATTTGCAAGGCTGGGTACACATGCAGCTACCAATACTCCTCCTCCTCCTTCTCCTCCTCCTCCTATTCATCCTGCTACTCTGACTGCGGTCAGGGTGTACGACCTTATCTGTGGTTTCGCGAGATTCGTACGTGTGATCAGGGCTGCTTACCTTTTGTCCCCCGATAATGAGGATGGGCCACCTCTCTTGCGTCCTCGCTTCCTTTATTTCTTATTAGAGCGGGACAGTCCACCGCTTGCGACAGGGTTGTCTTCATTTCTTTACAGACAGGCGCTCAAACATCGTCACCGAACACATCTTTTATTCATATGATCTTGACTGCAAGAAGAAAAATATTTTCTTCTGAGCTTGAACTTTGTAGCGGTCCTCTTTCACTGACGGTGTCTTTCACGTTTCGTAATTCTCAAAGTCCCTCATGAAGGGTTTGCGGGTTGTTGTGCCAAAAGAGATTTAGGGAATACGATTGTTTCACCATGTCACGTACGACAAATAAGACGCCTGATCTTCGCCAAATATAGGCATACAACGATTTCGCTTCTCGTAAGCTACTTAACATTTAAACCAAAAGAAGTGTCGTTAAATTACCTCGTATACTGTGCTACCTCTACTGAAGAAACCACGAAATGCAAACTCTTAATGAAGGCCACACGCATCTGCAATGCTTTTACAAACACATGGTTTGGACACTCTCAACACAGTCATTGCTTTATATATAGTTACCGCCTGGAAGAGAGAGGCCCGCGATGAATAGATGCCATACTGAAGAAGAGACACAGAGAAGAAGAATGAATACAAAAGCTCCTAGCACATCTAAGAAGGGGAGTTTAATGCTACCAGCAATAAAACCAGAAAGATCAGAATCTAAAGAAATGCCCCCTCCACTGCGGCGAAGAAGTGGTCGTTTCAATCTCGTAATGAGCACTAATTTGCATGATTACTCTTGCCTCCGCTCTTTTTATCACCCTGGCTGCGGTGTATAGTTACTCCGCGACACAGCGCTCTCAACGAGCCGGCCGTTGTTCTACTAGGTCTTTCTCCCTTTCTTCCTCTTTCTATTCCACTTTCCCCCACCCCCAGTGTAGGGTAGCAAACCAGATGCAGTTCTGGTTGACCTTCCTGCCTTTCCTACCCTTGTTTTCTCTCTCTCTCTCGGCCATACCCATATCAGAAGCGCCGTTGGCCAATGACGTGATGTTGCGTGAGCCGTAGCTATCGAGGTGGGCGAAGATTGGCGAGCGAGTTACGCGGTTGGCTAAAGAAAACGGTGTAGCATGGTGAAGGCCAGAATTAAAAAAAATCGTATTCGTGCTCGGCGAAATGGTCCAAATACGCCACGATTCATATTCGCCTCTCTACGACGCTTTGAGTTTTTTAAGGTGGCATGGGTACTCCTCTTAATATCTGCGTCCCGGAAATATGAGTGGTCTTAATTGTGCCGTGTTAATGTTGGGAGCGTCTCCTTGAGTCCAAACCATTTTACTTCTGAGTCGGCAGATGAATGTTGCACGAAAAAACAAGGTCTTACAATCATGCCTTTTCTTTCTTCTAGTTTCACTTCGACAGCTTAAACCCATATATTCCCACTTACGGCTCCAAATAATGATACTGGGAATTCCTGAATACAATGATTTTTCAATATTGTGTAGTTTTCTTATTGTGTTCTAACGTTAGTGGAAAATTTCAAAGCTTCGGCGAGATGGACGGGAGCAAGTTGCTAAGAAACCATGACACGTGTATCTTGTTATCACTTTGTAAGCCACATTTCAAGTCAAGTTTTAGCACTTCGATGACGAAACTTGATACCATTAGTACTAACTCAATATAATAATATCCCTTGCAAAATTCCTCGTATTCATTTGTTCAGAGTTTGCCTGGCCTCCTTTGACGCAGGACTTTTTGTAGAGGGCTGCAGATAGGATTTTCGAGCCTCGACAAAATGCCGCTTAACATTCATCGAGAACCGATCACGATTGCTGGTTGGCAAACATATCAAATAAAACAACACAGGATATTCGAAATAATTTATCTGGTTACGTCTTAACCAAGTGCATGTTTATGGTAAACTGTGAGAATTTTGACGTTGAAAGCAGATGCATACATTTTTGCTTCATTTAATGTGATATTTGTGCTTATACATGGTCGTCGTAGAAGTTCGTCAAAGAAGTTCGTCAAAGATAAAATTTGAGAAACATGTTTATTTATCTACAATTATTGCTTTAACACATTGTTTTCTCTCTCATTCACAGCGCGCACCAAAATCACGTGATCTAAATGCGTTCATTTCTTAATTGTTTGTCACATATCTATATTGTGTATGCGTTTAGCCAAGTTTAAAGATCACTCAGTGAAACGCGAGTCGTAAGGCAACATAATATTTATTTGTGTTAGAAATTAAAAATCTTCATAGGCCAAAACTAGCGTGCTTCTTCTTTTACCTGCACCCTGAAAAAATGTTTTATGATGCTTTCTAACTAACGATAAGACTTGCGAAAACGATTTTCGTTAGAAAAGCGCCACAGAGTATATTTGTTTCAGACAACCATAGTTCTAAGCAAGCAAACTCATGTACTTAACAATAGCAACCAGTTCTTGAAAACACGACTTTTTTATTGCCACTGTTCAGAATAAACATTCAGCAGTTTGCTTAAAGCGCCCTCTACTTCAATGTACGTTTGTTTGCGGAGTGCTTGAAAGAAAAATTAGCCCTAAGTAAAATGTTAATAGTGAGCTTGTGAACCCTTTCTTTTAGCAAGACACAATCTAACTTGTATTTCGACGTGGACATGTTAGTTGTTTAAAACATATTTTGATCGAAGCCGTTGCTGTTAAGCGACAACGCGTCCGACAAATTTGTATTTTAACATTGCGGCCTTCTTATTTTCATTAATGCTGGTAATTTATCGGTCTCCTTATTAAACTCTAACTACTAATGTTATACTTGCCCGAAAAGAATTTTTCATACCTTTCTTGATTTTCTGGATTGTTCACCCGCGCCAAGCGTAGTCGCACAAAAAAAAAGAAAGTTCAATATAAAAGAAACAATACGAGATGCGTTTCAAAATATGCTATCCGAAATATACGCACCGCATGTAGTAAGTATGTCGGTAGTACCGCAGGTACTGAAGAATTAGAAGATGAAAAATGCGAGTTCACGGGAATAAAAATTTATTAGCTCGTGCTGTTTTGCACCCATGTTCCAAGCCACACATTCATCTTGGTAATGATGACAACAGGACAAACTCTGCAAAGTTCAGACAATCTTCTCTCACATTCTGCCGTCTTCCACCTTCAGTTTGAAGCTTCTTATATAGATCTATTCTCCTATCGTGTTCTGGAGCCTCATTTTCTTTAATTGCGTGTGGAAGCTCTCTTAGTACCCTCGTCACCTTTCATATTTGCATGCGAAACATTTCGCGTGTTCGACACTCATTACTGAGCCGTGAAATATTACTGCCGTGCTGGAGCTAATTAACCTACTTTCTAAATATGTCTCCGTAGTTCTGCTGTCGTCTGCAGTTGCTTTCAAACCTCGCGGAAGCGCGGAGATTTGGAAACCTGCAAAATACGGCTACTTTTTTTGTATGCAATTCCTTTTCTTCGCCCACAAAAACGACGAGTCTGCCCGAACCATGCACATCGCCTGCTTTGTTAGAAGATGTACGGTGGTTAAAAACTTGGGTTATTCCGGCAGTAGAAGAGAAAATGTGGGTGGCTTTTATTCAAATGTGCAGGAGAGACCAAGTTAGAGACGAGACGACACACTGTCCAGAACGATATATACTTTGAACGTATGCTATTTGGCTCACCCACAGATATCTGCATGCTCTGCAGGCTATTTTATTTTTTCTAAGAACCATTGTTAAGCTTGTTCATACAACCCAAACGTTTGTAGCTATCTGATAACGATACTGATGTTCGCAATCGTGGTATCTTTAATGGCATGCCGTTTCTAACGGAGCGGCGACAAATAGTCACCTTAACTGCTTGAGCTATATAGTAATGTTTTATTGTTTCTCTTTCAGCCTAGCTTTAGTCCAACCTTCTTATTTATTATTTACTTATTTATTTATTCAGTTAATTAATTTATTTTATATATACCAACTGTTAACGATCCATGGGTTTATGGCAGGAGGGGCAAGTAGAATGGCAGGAGTTGCGATCAAGAAAGGATATATATACAGCATATAATTGCAATGCTTTTACTTCAGAAGTGTTACCACAGAATTAGACACCCTATCACAGATTAAAATATGCTAACAACTTACGTTTACCTAGTTATAATTGCACGTTAAAAATAAAAGAAACCAATAAAAGAAACCAAATGATAATGATCACGATTCCATCTTCCCCCGCTTTTTTTCCCACCAATACTTTAAACGTCTCTTGCTTATCTGGACCTCAGACCTGTTAACGATTTCGTCGACATTGAGCCCAAAAAGATTGCTCTGCGTAGCTCCAGGTCGCGTCTTCGTTGGCGGTCACGGTAGCCACATTTAAATGGGGTGCGAAATGAAGAGAAAAACGCTGGTGTACTTTGATTTAGGAACACGTTAACGAACCCCAATTGGTCAAAATTATACCGGAGTCGCAGATTAAGGCGTACCTCGTATTCATATCATGGTTTTGGTACCAATAACCCCACATTGTATTTTTTTTATTCCTTGCAATTTTATTACTACGCGCTGAGTCATCTGAGGATTTTTTCTGCTGGAGATACGTATATCAACCTGTCACGAACATATATATTCGGGTAAGTGTTTTTTCCTTACGTAGCCAGCTCGGGCCGCAAAGAACCAGGCATTCACGCTTTCTGTTATCGCACACACTTTCTTTCCTGGTTTCTTGCTTCACGCTTTCGCATAACTTTACCGACCTTTTTCGCTCCATCAATCACATACAATTTGCCGTCTTTGTCTCTCTCTCTCTCTCATATTTCTTTCTTTATTCATTATTTATTCGTACCGCTGCACGCCATCTCGTGTGACCGAAAGTACGATGATTTCGCGATTCGGTGTCACACATGAAACAAGATCGAAAGAAATGCTGTTTTACGCGAATTACCCCTTCACGAAATCGTTCTA
Organism: Dermacentor albipictus; assembly: GCF_038994185.2. Classification (NCBI taxonomy): domain Eukaryota; kingdom Metazoa; phylum Arthropoda; class Arachnida; order Ixodida; family Ixodidae; genus Dermacentor; species Dermacentor albipictus. The sequence continues at coordinate 98,061,117 of NC_091823.1, forward strand.
ACCACCAAACAATAAACTGTCGGCGCTACGATAAGGCATGAAAGATAAGGCATGATGCGCCAAACCGTGCTCGAGGCTAAAGCTACTTGGTAAGAGTACAAATGTGCAATTAAGGCAATATATATATATATATATATATATATATATATATATATATATATATATATATATATATATATATATATATATATATATATATATATAAAAGCTGTTATTATTGAGCTGTTCGTGAAAACACGCGCTCAGCGCTTCGCACAGCTAATATGTTATGTGCTTGCAAGAGGGAAAGCTTGGCGAAGTCAGCCATCATTTTTTTGGAGCGTGAATGCTCTTATTTGAAGCATGCGAGCACTACAACCGTAATGCCACCATTACTTTCGCAGTTTTTATAAGCTTGCGAACTTCCAGCGCTTTCCCTGAGTGCGGAAGCATTGGCGCGTTTGGTACCTCCCGAGCCAATACCTACCGAACCAGTGCGCGTTAAATGGTAAAAGCGCGCTTTGCTTTTATTTTTTTTATCAGCTCCTTTACCATTAGAGTCACTGGCTGCTTGGAAACAATGCGAATTTGTCGGACGAGAACGGACAACAGACAGGGTGTCCATTCGTTTCCACTCATTCCGCACTGTTCCCCATAAATCTCGTAATGTAAACCAACAATCTCAATTTGTCTACCATGCTGCAATGTTGTGACTGCCCACATTATTCAGTCCCTGACGTTTTTTTTTTTTTCTGTTTCTGCATTTCCAGGTGGCCAAGGCGAACTACCGCCACCTGCGTCCGGGGGTGTGGCCGCACCGGCTTTTCTGCACGAGCCACCGGTGCAGGTCGTGTTTTCGAACACGACCGGCGCCCTCGTCTCTTGCTCGGCGTCCGGACAGCCCCGGCCCGCTATCGGTTGGGCAAACGAAAGTGGCTCTCCTCTGGAGCACATTCCCGGATTGCGCCGTGTCAGGCCGGACGGGACGCTAGAGTTTTTCCCGTTTCGCGGAGAGGACTACCGCCAGGAGGTTCACGCATCCCGGTACCGCTGCAGGGCCTCCAACACTCTCGGTTCTGTGTTCAGCCGAAGCGTCCACATCAAGGCCGGTAAGCGATGACGCCGCCTATTTTCAGGTAGTAGTGCAAAAGTTGTACGAGCTGAATTCACTGCAAGTCTCTTAGCTTGCGCAAGTGTAGATATTACTCATCATTATCATTATCATCATCATCACACACCTATTTAGGACCAAAACAGAATCAAGGCTTCTCATAAGAACATCCAGTTAGCCATTTTCCGAGTACCGCTGCGTAGTTGCCGAGCTAGGTTGAGAAAAGGAGAGCGAACATTGAGTTTACGTGCTCAGTTTATGTTGAACATGGCATTTACGAGCCAACCTAGTGCCGCACAGACTTGCGTATATTAAAAAAAGAAATTTTTCTAATGCTGGGAAAGTTTTACCATTCGCCAAATGTGGCTTTGTATGGCGTTTAGTCACGCTTGAAATTTGCTGCAGTATAGCACAGGTTCTGTGGCTGCGCTTCCATTCTTTTCTTGTTTTGGCCTTTTTAAATACGCATGACGAACTGAATAATGTTACGGAAAGGAGAGAGGCTTAAATATATTCACAGGTATTTACAACGGATTCACTGGCGCACAAAATTTAAGACAGTTCGCACGACGTCAGCAAGCTTCGTCGTCTTCTGTACTGTCCTCTGCTTCGTCCCTGGCTGTGCTTCGTAACAACCCCAGCGGGGAAAGTGCCGTCCAGGTGTCCGCTAGATCGTCCGAGTGGTATCGCTTAAGGCAGGTGACGTGGACATCGTTGGAAGGTCGAGACACCATGGAATCCAGAGACGTGGTTTCATATGTGACGTCGGTCACTTGGCGCCAGACATGGTACGGGCCACAGTAAGGTGAAATCAACGTTTCGCAAAGGCTCAATCACCGTGACGCAGTCCAAAGAAGGAACATATCACTAGGGTTGATGTGGGCATCACGGTGGTGAGCATCATAGAATCGTCATTGCTTTCTTTGCGAAGGGGTACTGTGCAAATGGGCAATCTGGCGTACCTCTACACCTCTCTAGATGGCGTCAAGGGCGTATTCTAATTACGTGTAAAGAACGGCGGGAAGGAGCGTGTCAAGTGCAAGAGATAAAACGGAGAAAAACCTGCAGAGTCATGTCGGCGGTAAATATAAGCAAGCGTTACGAAGGACAAAACGATGTCCCAGTACGATGGTCGGCAGAAACATACATAGCAAGCACGTCTTTCAGTGTTCTATTAAAACGTTCTGTGAGGCCGTTCGTGAGAGCGTAGTACGCCCTTATCAACTTGTATTTTGTAGCGTATTGCAAGAGGTCTTGGACAGCCTTTGGTATGAAATAGTGGCCCTGCTCTTCGAGGAGCTGCCGCGGGGCGCAGTGGTGAAGTTCAACGTCGTCAAAGAGGAGTGTGGCGATGTCGGTTGCATAGCTGTTTGGGCGAGTCCGAGAATCCCCTTGTTCCCGCGGACATATAGCCGGAAAGGGCCAAGAAGATCAAGACCAACCCTAAAGAATGGCTTCGATAGTACGTCAAGTGTTTGAAGGCGGTATGCTGTCAGTACTGCTGGTTTCTTGTAGCACTGGCACTGTGGCACGAGAAGCGACGTAATGGCAGGCGGAACGGTTTGTACCGGGCCAAAACAAGCACTGCCGAACACAGTCATACGGCCAAGAAATTCGGAGGTCACTTGTTGAAGGAATATTGTTTAGCTGTGCGAGAACAGTTTGACACATATATGTGGGAATAACCAAGAGCAGTTTAAGGCCATGAGGTTGCCTGGTGTAATGGCGCAAGACGCCATCCTGCAGCACAAACGTACGCAGAGAAGGGAAAAGTGTCTCAGAAGTCAGCCACAGAATGACGTTTCGCTAGTAGATGTCGCAGCGTTGTTTACCTCCGAGGTTCTGAAATGCAAGAAGAGACAACGCGCAGGTATACTCGCAGCAGTCGGGAAGCTCCGGTGGATCTAATGGATGGCGCGTCAAGCAGTCGGCGTCTTCATGTAATCGGCCGCTCTTATGCCCAACTGTGTATGAGTATAGAGCCCCCCGACCGAGACGTCCATTAGGATGCTTTAGGAATGAAAGTCAGCATAAGAAATAATGGTCGGTGACAACCGTGAATGACCAGCCGTACAAGTAAGGGCGAAATTTACCCACTTCCCAAACGGACACAAGGCACTCGCGTTCAGTAATGGAGTGATTGTGCTATGCTTGGCACAGAAGTCTTCTAATGCACTAAAGAACCCGGTCGTAGCCTTGCTGACCACTAAGCCAAAAAAAAAAGAAATAAACGCCGATTCCGAGACCGATGGCATCGGTACGAACTTCTGTTGGAGTGGTCGCATCAAAATGGGTGAGAATTGATGGTGAACTGAGCCGCGAGGTAAGCTCAGCAAACGCAGTATCCTGTTCCTGATCCCAGACAAAAGTCGCGTATTCCTTCAGAAGTTCCGTGAGAGGGTGTGCAACGTTAGCGAAATTGTGATCGAGCCGGTGGAAGTATAAGCAGAGCTTCACAAAGCTTCGAATATCGTTGGCACAGGTCACCAAGGGGAAATTCTTTACGGCGCGAACTTTCTGTGGATCTTGACAGACGCCAGAAGGATCTGTGAGGTGTGCAAGCACACTACGTTGCCGACGGCCAAAGTGACACTTTGATAAATTGAGCTGAAGCTCAGCATTGTGGAAAACAGAAGGAATTGTCGAAAGGCGATCGAGGTGTGTGCCAAAAGTTGATGAAAGTACGATTACGTCATTGAGGTGGCACAGACACATTAATCACTTAAAGCCGCGAAGGAAAGCGTCCATCATGCATTCAAATGTAGCCGGAGCATTACATAAGCCGAACGTCATCCCTTTAAACTGATAGAGGGAATCAGTTGTGATAAAATCGGTATTTTCGCGGTTCCTGACGTCAACGGCAACCAGCCAGTACAGGGAGCGAAGGTCTACGAAGTAAAATATTTTGCACCATATAAACAACAGAGGGCTTCATCTAAGCGCGGCAGTCGGTAAACGTCCTTTTTGCCACCTTGTTGAGATGGTGATAGTCGGCACAGAGCGCCAGCTGTCATCCTTCTTTCTGATGACCACGACCGGGGAAGCCAAACGGCTACAAGAAGGCACAATGATATCTCTGGCAAGCATCTTATCGTCTTCCTTCTGTATGACTTGTCACTCAGTAGGGTAGACGCCGCAGGCCCATCAGTGAATCAGGCTGGCGTCGCCCATGTGTATACGATGTTTCACGACAGCCGGTCATCGAGATCGAAAATGTCCCGGTACGAAGTGAAAAGGCAACTAAGTGCATCCGCATGGTGGACCGGAAAGTAAGGAGAGATCATTGCCATGAAAGGTTCTAGTACTCGTCTTGTAGGGCCCGAACCAACAGAGCTCGGCGAGGCCGTATCACTAGTTTCGGCCGAAATGTGGTAGTCGCAAGCCGAGGCCAAATTTGCAATAGATATTCCCTGAGGTAGCATTTGAAGACAGAGGCCGAAATTCATTACAGAAAGACAGGTGGCATTGTCTTTTATACGGAGGACAGTGAGTGGGAATGCGAAGTTTTGCGACAGAAGGACGGTGACGTAGGGCGACACGATGTAATCGCCTTCGGCAACAGGTGGATCGCATGAAACAGCCATATAGGTCACAGCTCCGTGAGGTAGGCGAACGTAATCAGTGGAACATAGCCGACTAGGCATAACATCACGAGGTTCAATAGCATGTGGTAGGGCGAGTTGGACAGCACCCGCAGAGTAGTAAGTAACGGCTGAATGTGCTGACAGAAAATCAAAGCGTAAGATGATTTCGCGTGGCCACTGTTCCAAAACCTCGAACAAAATAGAAGTATGGCGTGTGGCTACAGTGATAGCGGCAGCATACATCTCAGCGACAGCTCTAGTACCACTGTCGGCTACGCGTACGACCACAAGTGGGACAGGAGTTAGGACTTTCTTTAGGCATGTATGGTGGTTCGAGTTCATGAGCGATATGTGCGCCCATGTGTCAATCAGTGATATTACAGGTATACCGTCCACGTTGACGAGGTTTTGATGGCCAGGCACGGCAAGCAAAGGAATTTCGGGTCGGGTTGTCATGGCGTGCTCACCTCTCAGAACTGCGCCCGTTAGTTTTTCCGAGAAGCGACGGAAGTAAGGAGGCAGAGGCGGGCGTGAAAGGCGCGGGCGTGGCGAAGGGCAATGGTTTGGTCGTGTGGGCAGAGACATTACTGCGGTGTTTTGTTCGATGTGTGACCGCGGGCGGAGACTACCACGTGAGCTTTGGGTAAAGCGAAAACTCGGCTAAGGCTGCGAGTTTCAAGAACTGCGACAACGGTGGGAAATAGGTTCAGCGCGTCCACAGAAGAAACAGATAAGTCTGTCATAAGAAGCGCGCCATTCTTCCGTGTTTTGATACGGAGGACGAATGCACGAAATGCGTGATATATCGGGTACGCCGAGTGAGTGGTATGGTAGTCAGGTCTGTTGGCTGGGCAAAGTAACTGGAGCCCGATGTTGGCCTATTCTTGCCTTACAATGGTCTAGATGAAGGATATGGTTGCATAGGAATCATCTGGAGCGTTAACCAGGGGAGGAACTGCAGCCGCAGTTTCAGTCTCCCCGCGGACGATGCGTGCAATACTGTCGGATGTAGCCGGCATGGGTGGGAGACGTAGGTCCTCGCAGGTTGATGTGGCAGCCACGTTAGGAAGGCGAGAAACGTAGTAGGCAACACAACGGCTGTTGGCTTCTTCGAAGCAGTGCCATTCAGCAATGATGTGCTGCACTGTGGAAGAGTTCTTGAACACGAGAAGGCTAAACGCGTTGTCCGTGTTTCTTTTGAAGATATGGGCGACCTCTGCAGCTTCCGGCACCTTCTCATGAACCTTCTGCGTGGCATGGCGGTGGCCAGCAGGCTTGCCAAAAAAATTAGTGAGCTTTTGCTTGCATAAGTTTCAGCAGGTGGGTTCCTCATCGCGGGTTTAAAACCAGATGCATGCAGTTCCCACGGGGTAAAATATCAGGCTGGCGAGAATGACGGTCTGGTGCCAGTAATTGCTCGCGCTCAACCTACCCTGTAGTTGAAGCCAACCTTCAACGTCGACATTATCTCTGCCAGAAAAGGTTCCTATGTCGTGCGGTTGTACCACGACGATGATGGGCGCGAGTGGAAACGTACCCTAAGCAGTCTTGCCTCGAGCTCGCATTGCCAATGCAGCTAAGGAGCGCCCGCTGCGTAAACTTGCCGTGCGTCTTGGCCACCAAATGTCACCATTTGGTGGCCACCAAATGGCCACCAAATGCGTCTTGCCACCAAAAATGTTACGGAAAGAGATGTTCAAATATATGTAACGGTTTTTACAGCGCATTCACTGGCATAAATTGTGATAGATAGCCCGCGCGAGGTCAGCGAGTGTCGTCGCCTTCTGTACTCTCCTCAGCTTCGTCTCCGGCTCTACTTCGTAACAATGCATTTCGAAGAATCCAATGGTCAGAGAGGCTGTACATGAAAATCTGCGCTGGCTGTCGTGCGTCTATTGCTTGGATATATCCACGAATTGTGTGTAGGCTTGCTGAATTAGTTCCCACAACGTTCATTTCTGAGTTCTATTAAATTCGGGTTAGAAAATACCGATGTAAACGTTCTTGTTTTTATTTTCGAAAATTGACGCTAAGACAGGATAATTCAATCGTTTTAAACACGTATTTGTGACATTATTTTTGCTTTAGTCTGCTGGCCATTGCCGGTGATCTTTGTGAAGGTTGTATGGCCTTGAAGAGTGGTTCACCGCTTCTATTAAACATTCACTAGGTTTGAGGAAACTGGTGTGCTGAATGTTCGGATGGACGGACGGACGGACGGACGGACGGACGGACGGACGGACGGACGCAGCTTTACTGAGGTCCTGAGAAGTGCCGCCCTTAGAGCTGCGACGCAGTATAGTTGCCAATAAATCGTAGGAAAGGTTGTGAAACAGGCATCGGTGCTGTTGCTAAAAATTCCCGGAAACGCAACACCCCGATAACAGAACATGACAGACTGAGCAAAGTGTAAGTTTAGCTTGTAGCATAAAAAGCAATGTTGAACGGTGCTGCTGTTTCCGGATAAGCATGGCGCTCTCCTATAATTAAATATTAGCTTCGCAGAGGTTTCATCATCGAAAGCAGGTGATTTCAAGTACGACTTCGAACGCAATCTAATGTTTAAATGAACGACAGATAAGTTAAATGAACGACAGATAGGACTCTATGCAATGCTTCAATTTGTTCAACCGTGTAGGCTGCTCGGGCAATATTTTAGCTTAATTACTTTAATCACTCTGTCGTGCTTTGACCGACATTTTTTTTTCAGCCGTAATACCGCAATATGGCGAAGTCCTGCGCTATCTAAAAGAAAAAAAAAGAACGTGCCCGGAAGGTATCTTTGAAAGACTAAGAAAAAAAGCCTCCCAAGGGGGAAAAACAAGTCCAGCGCTAACAATCGTTTAAAAGAAAAAAGAAAGTATGAAGAAACAAGAACGCAGTACGAAACGTTGGGCGACAGCTGCAGGGTGTAGGCGCACACGCAGTGGGCATGTTCCTCTCTGTGGCCGGGTGCGATTTCCACTTCCAGCCGCGCTGCCGCGGGCTCCGTTTCGTTTCGGTTGAGTAGGAGCAGTCACGTCCGTAGACAACGCCCATCTCGCGGCACTGAGCGTTGCGAAACACTGCGCCGGGCTCGTTCGCGCGGGCCCCGCGAACTCGAGCTGCAAGGCGTTGCCCGCTCTGGCGGACGAAGCCTGCCTCCGGGTTCAAAACCCGAGAACAAAATGACATGGCATGCGTTGAACGCGAGTGCCGGAATAAAAGATCAGAATGAAAGGCTGGCATGCGGAACCACACCGTGTGTCCTCGGCCGACTACGTGGGCAGCTTCAATTGAGCCGACAACAGAAGAAACAAAGTACAAAAGAAAACGGCGAGAATTGATCCACTCGTAAAAGGAAAGACGAGTGTTTTAGGTGTCCCCTTATCTTTCTTGTGTGGATATTTTTTTTTCTGGTGCTCCTGTTCACGAGGACGTTTCTATGACAAGATCTTTGCAACGTGATACTGCCGCACAGAGAACACGGAGCTTAGCTGCAGGTTCCAAAGCAGAGAATAAATGAAATGGCATGCGATGAACTGATAAAGTTCAAAAGAAAAGCTCGCACGTAGAACGACAGGCTGAGTACAGCACGGACTGCGGTAACTGCAGTTGAGTCAAAAGAAAACTGTGAGAACTTCTGTACTAACATTGAGAGAGATTATTGTTTTTTTCTGCCTCAGTTTTTCTGTGCACTTCTGCGTGACGGTGTTTGTATACGACAAGAGTTTTGCCTTATTTGATTGTTTACGCTAGAAACTTGGTAATGCCACACTGGGAACATTTAAATTGATATCCCTTCTGTTTTACGGGTGGAGTGATCTGTATGGTGAAAGGGCCCAGAAATTATGCAGGTATCGTAAGTTATATATGATATGCAAATATACATTCGATACTTGTATGCAAAGACATTTGACTGTTTATTGCGCTTTATATTTTCAAGTACAAAACGAGGCTCACCGATAATAAGTGTGAGGCGTTCATTTATATAGATTTGAACATTTTCTCGTTTGTGGTATATGTTACTTTAGCAACGAAAATGACCTCACGAGATTCCAAATTTTGTACAAGGTGTGGTGGAAGAAAGCAGAGAATAGACACCCGTGTATGCTCAATGAAAAATGATGCCTTTAAAACAGGAGGATTAACAGTTCCTGAATAAATAACGCACAAATGAAGATACATTATTTGGGACATAACTTAGTCCTCCTCAATTCTGGCAGCGGTACTCAACCGATTTCGCCATTGAGGTATCAGCCAGCTGCATGCACACAGATTTAATGAATTCTGATGCTGGTCACAGAACAATACGCTAGCGTACCCTGAACAGGACACACGTGCAAATACATTACGCAAGTAGACCTCTCAGTACTCTCCCGCTGATACAAAAACTAGCATTTCTAAACTAGCGGACAGCTATACAGGAATATAACACGAGGAAATTGCTTTTGTACGTTTGCCTAGGTTTCTGTTTAATCTTGCAAGCCAATATGGCTTAGTGGATAAGATATTCTGGTGTTCACTACAACGTTGCTCATTTGCATCCTTGCCATGATGACAGAAAGCAGGCCTTGGCGTAAGGTCACGATGGCCGTTTACATAGATGCGCGTGTTGAAGGAGCACAGGTTGTCAGAATTGAAATTCGAGTGGCCTGCAATGCGGCGTGCAACATACCCCAGACAAATGCACACAGAGTAGTTGCAGTATGCAGTCCATTTTCAAAAGTTTAGCGACTACCATCATTCAGGTGCACATATTCTCTGGGCACTTCCCGCGGCATCCTTAACGCTGTGTTTCATCTTTGGGAGTAAATTTTTTTGGTTGAGGGCCTTCTGATTACTTTGTCATTGTATAATTATTCAAATGTGTTTCCAAATCCATACACGCAGCACGAAAGTGCTACACGTGTCGTAAATGTACTCTCCTCGTTAAAGCAAAAACTCTTAGCTTGTTGGCTGTATTGTGCCGTATGATTAAAGGTTAACCCCTGCACAAGTTTCCTGGTTGGCTGCACCATCGATCGTACTAATTGAAAAGAGTATTCGTATTCCCGAAGGCTCCAGCTAGCAAATGGAAGTTGTGCCATATCAGCGTGTGGTTAGCTTATGTGATCGACCCAGGACTAGTTCGAACGAACTTCAGTGTGTCTGGTGTTTCAAACTTTAACCGAACCATACTAAGCTTGACAACTTGATGGACGATTTAGCCCGTAGTTAGCGGTTCGGGTTGCCTGCGCGATATCATTGCCTCGGGTATTGTTTTTGAGGCTCCGTTGAAGTTTCCAACAGCGAATAAATTGTCGTCTCCCATGGCTTCGAATCAAACACGTGATTAGGAGTTCAAACCTTAGAGCAAAAATCATTGTCGCAACGACAAAGTAACAACGGCAGAGTGGCACACAAGAACGACAATGTGAAAACTTGCTACAGCTTGTGTAAACGATGCCAGTGTGCATGGACAGTGCGCAAGAAAATCTGAAAATGAACGTGTTAAATTCCTGATTTCGGTGGGAAAGTACGATGGACAAGGAACGGTTTCGACATTCTAAACAAAAAAATAAAAAAATAAAAACGTTTTTGCCAACATCGTACTCACTTTACGAAATACTAGTACGAGTATTTACGAGTACGACAGCGTAAAATTGTCGCATCAGCGTTTTTCGACGGTGGCTGCGGAAAGTATGCAATCCTTCTTCGAGTCTTGCATACTTCGCGTCCCTTCATTGCTATGTTGTACAGTTAAGGGAGAGGCTTGCAGATGTATTGGCGCCTGCATTCGAAGATGTTGTTAATGACAAAACACTTCATCTGGTTGTGCAGCAAAGAGGCGAAACAGGTCCAGAGGGCGTCAGCGCTAGCGCTCCTGAGCAGACAGATGCACTTGTCATCAAGTTTTAAAAGTGAATTTCCAGAAATTTCTGACGAGGCTGCTGGAACACACGTAAAGACGGAAGGAAAAAGAATAAAAGTCAGTTATTAATAGTTACTTAGTGTGTAACCGTAAGACAGTCTCCTTGGGCAGTTCTGTTTCCAAAGTAGTTTTTTTTTTATCACGCAATTTGCCCAGATAGTAATGTTTGCATTGTAGGAGCTGGTTGGTCTGCTTACCTTAACGTCACTCTTTCTCCTGGTGCTCAATTTACTTCTTCTGGCGTAATGGGCAATCTCTCACTGAATGTGGCTGAAACAAATCTCCAAGATTGCACCTACTCGTCAGAATGCGCATGGTGCTTCGATGTTACCGTTATCGTACACGTCCCCCGCGATTTATTTCATGACGACTGTGATTTCGTGGCGTCTTGCAGGAACGTGCTCTACTGACTTAGTGACGAGGACTTTGCTCCAACTTGCAAATCTCTCGTTACAGTGATATGCGGTGTGTGCGCACACGCCCAGGCGTACGTAGTGGAAGCTCCTTTCGATCTACCATATACAAGTGTGTATGACTTCATGCCTCATGCGGAATATTCGGCATATTGTAGTTTTCATCTATTATTGAAATTTTACTTTGAAACGCGATGGCTGAGGCCTTTTTTGTTCAGCCATGACTTCTTATTGTTCAGGCGGGTATTCCAGCATAGGGTCGTTCGTCCATGCGTGCGTGATTTGTCAGGAGACGCGTTCGGTATGGCAATCATAGCTCGCAGAAAAAGAAACATAAAAATAGACATTGTGATGCTCTGCCTCGCTGGGGACTTCCGTATACTGTATTGCGAACGCGCACGCTCCGCTGACTTCATTCACATTGCAAGGAGAGCTTTTACAGAGGGGCAAGGTGAAGGCTTTTATTACCTTCACCGCAACGGGAGAAGACTAACACGACAACGAGTGCGCTGCGGTGTTTTATGCATGAGGTTGTCGTCCAAGAGCAGTGGTGCTCCGAGCACGTCGACGCGTGTCAACAAAACAGAACGTGGCCGGGCCTCGCGTCGTTTCTACATAGCGTCTCTACTTTTGTCGGTGCCAGTTTGCGAGCACACACGTCATGGGTGGGATGAACTCTGCACATCCAGAAGGTGAGAAGTGGAGAAACACCTGCACACCGAAGAGGTTTAGCATTTCTAGTGTTCTGTATGCGCAAGTGCGTAAGACAGGCACTTCGTCGTTAGTCTTTTTTTTTTCTTAGTAGAACGCTTCGGGTGTTTATGGTCTTTCATCGTCTAAAAAGCCACATTTGATCCGTAAGCTTGTTGTGTACTGTTCCGCAAATTGCTTCGAAACCTCTGGTTGGCATTGGACCGTATAGTCCGAGTCAAGAGAGCAAGAATAGGAGGAATGGAAGGTTGGGAAATCTGACCGGAAATGAATCCAGTTGGATGGCTACGCAAGGGAAAGGGTAAGAGGAAATCGAAACATAATTTGGCAAAAAAAAGTTGACGTATTTGAATAGGTGTTAAGTCTGAGTTTCGAATATTTCTAATTGAACTATCCGACGTCTGGCTCTGCAGTTTACGCCTTCCTTTACTCAAAGCCAGCTCTGTCTTCACGACCTGAAGCTTTATAAGGTTATAAGGAGCTATCCAGCCTTATTGAAAAAGCAAAGAGGAAATTGGTAGATGTTTATTGTCCCTATAATCTTCCTTTTCCTAGTACCGTTATGTTTCTTTTCTACACTTATCCTTTAATTTCTCCGCTAATATTTCTGGTATATCCTTCATTTGCATTCAGAGAACTTGTGTATTCAACCTTCTCTCCTTCACTTGAATGATGCATAGGTAGAACAGGCAGGTGCATTTCTTACGCTCACACACATGGTGACCTCATAAGGTCCCTATTTACCATCAAAGTGTGCATGCCTAGAAGTTCTAGATTGCATGCTTCGTCATTGCTTTACCGGAGTTGGAAGAGCTAATTGCAACAGCCGAAACAAAGGGGTTTGGTCATGTTTTGTCTTTTTCTTCTTTATTTAACACTGAACATCTTCACAAGACACTCACCGACAAGTATGCCGCACTTTAAATACACTGTGTTTTGATCTAAGTGCGGAAACCTCAGAACATGAATGCAGAGATGTTAAGAAACACGCGAAAATTTCGGAACGTATTTACGTTTAAAACGGCTTGCAAACGTCGATGATAAACACTATGGAAGGAAGTATGCTTGTTGCAAGCACAGCCACAAACATTGACAGCAGGGAAGAGAGCCGCAAGGGTTGTCTAAAACACAAACAACGTGCGTTTGAGCAAAAGACAGCATCGATGTTTTCGCGACGCATTCCTATTCGACGGCTCTTCCTCTCCACCGAGCCAGATCACATTTGCGCATGATTTGGTCTATGTCAGGAAAAATGTGAAGCACGAAAAGAAGCAGTTTTTCACCTTCAGAGCAAGAGTGCATTTTTTTGAAACGAGACCTTCGGGCAAGATATAGAAAAGATAGCATAGTAGCTCATCGCTCCTTGTCAATTCAAATATTTTGTTGACGCCGCACGCCACATTTCCGTGACAGCTCGTGGAAAAAACAAGCGAAACGAAAAATAAGAAAACAAATAACATATCCAGTCTTGCAGTCTATACAGTTTGAGGCGATAGTAAAAGCAAATATTTGTGTCTGTCAGCCGCCTGTCACCACGCTACTTGATTTCACTCCACCGTCAGCACGAGCGCTGTTCCGGCTGGCCAAGCTGATCACAGGTGCGACGGTGACGGTTTCGTTTGCACTGTGTTCCACGCACACCTAAAACATGTGCTTGAGGGAAATTTCTTAGGCTCTTCTCACTAAGAAGCAGCATCAAAAATGAGGTTCTCTCAGGCATGGCAAGTGTTATGAGGTATGCAGTGCACCTGTGAATCTTTAAATGTAGAATACGGCAAATGTTTTGACATTACTTGTTTGTGGGACAATGGAGGAGCGTTGTTGCCAGCAAGAAATAGTACATTTTAATTCAGGAGAGCAGACAAAGACGAGTATACCCCAACACCTGAAACTCTTACGAGGCCCTAGTCAGAAGAATGCCCCGCTGTTTATGTGCTGCTGGTGACACTTATACTCTGCTTTTTCGTTTCTTTTTTACATTTTTATATTGGCTCACTGAGTGGCCTAATATAGAAGCAATCACTTCCAGTAATATTAAACCACGTGGTAATTCTAGCGATTTGGGGTTATTCCCTGTGGTTTTAAATATTTACTCCATTTAGTGATAACGTTATTCTTCATCCCGCTTTCTTGGAGCCATCGTACTAGAAGAGTCGAGGTAGTTGGCATCCTAGCCTCAGCAATTATTTAGGCAGCAGTCTGTGAGAGATGCGTTGTTTATTACATGCACGCAATAATCAGATTTTTCTCATGAAAAGATCTCGGCCCAGCGTTCGAATGTTGTGCCGGTAGCTTAGCGCTTCATTTTGTTCAGTGGTAGATTCAAGGCATAAAACAATCGTGTGCTTTGGATTAAAAGGCGGTGTGATGTAAAATAGGTAACCTTAGTTATCAAGAACCTGGGCACTGAAACGTCTCTTCTGAACGGGGTTTTGCTTCGGGGCGTAAATCTTTAGCACACAATCTCTAAAACTTTGACTTCACAATTGCGGAGTCTTATGGCCAGAAAATATATTTTTGTCTGCACAGTGCCTTTACTGTTGCGATCTTCCAAGCATAGCCGTAAAATACAGACTTCATCATCTATACACGCGTCACGTCCGCTCTCGCAAACATATTTACCGTTTTATGTTTATTACTTTTTGGAGGAGTTGAGCACAGTTTCCAGCACTTGACCCGACGCTTAACCCTAATGCGCTCTGAGGTTGTTGTCTCCTTACATGCTGTTTTCCATCACACCTTCGCACTAAGTTGCAGGCGTCATGGAAGCGTGGGCTTAATTTCGGTCACTGTATTTAGACGTTCCGGTAAGGAAACACTTGCACTAGTCAGAGCGATAAAAACAATTAATTAGAGATCAGCATTTGCCTAGGATCACTTTCATCATATGCCATATACAACGCGCGCATACACCAATGAAGTGAGCGGAGATTATTTTTTAAACTGTAGCTTTCTTCTACTGCTTTCTCCAATTATTCAGATGTTTCTATGTTACATATAGCGGGCTAAGGAGGCTTGATTTCAATCGGACTTGCATAAAGACGCGGCGGTGCTCAGCCCTGACAAAAAGCAAACAATATCGCGAGATTCTCCTCCTTTACACGCGCGCACACACAGAGTCACAGCGCCGCATCAGTTTTCTTGGCGTTAAAGTCCATCAACGAATACGTCACTAATCGTTAACGTTGTAATTGACGCCAATGTAGACACAATGCATTAACGCACTGTGCATCTCACTTAGCTTTGAAGCAAACTCAAAGTTGTTTGGCGAACTGGAAACTGGCAGTTACGCGTTCTCCTGTCCCATTTTCCCTCGGACATAAAACCTTTCGCAAGGTATCAGGGTGCCGTGCAACATGTACTAAAGTTTTTACGTTTAATGTATTACAAATGATTGTTTTTTTTAAGCCTAAGCTTATGAAGATCCCCAGGAGAGTGCTGGAGTTTCTCTTGTTAGAAGAGTTCGCTCTCTCTCTTCATTCTTTTTTTTTTTTTGCACCCTGCAGGCGGATTTACATTCTGGCATTGCTCAGTCGCCCATAAAAATTGGGGCATTGTTATTTCTTGCGCTGACACTCAGACTTTAAATTCGCTTTATGCGAGGAATAGAAGGACTATAGAAAGGAGAAAGCACAGTACTTTCCGGGCGCTCCAAGTGCGTTAAAATGCTCACGTAATTCATATTCACGCAGGCATGTTTCGTTGCATAACGTTTGTAATCCACGACACTCTATGTGCGCTTGCATGCGCTTCACTGGCCATCGCCGTTACGGTTCCACAGGACTGCAGGCTCTAACTCGAGGATCCCTAAAATTCTGCTTGGTACGATGCCTCTCTCCTGTGGAGGAGAATTCGTTACGGAAACTGCACAGATTCTAAAAGAAACACACTAAAAAGAAGAAAGGATATACCATCGTTATATCTGCTTATAAAGTTCCACGTAGCGTACAAGGAGCCGCTTCCAGTATGAAAGGTGTGTTGCATGTTTCATGGCTGCTGCTAAATATTCAGCAGGTGCCGCGAAATTATTTCCTGTTTTGCGCGTGCCTGCAGTCGTTGCACTGTGATCACTCCAAATTTCTTTTTCTTTGAAGGCGGGGCTCTTTTATTGCTCTTGCTTCACAGCTATGCGTCTCGCTCGACCCTGTTTATGCCCGTAAGCCTGATGACAACAACAAAAAAATGACGAGGGATTTCGCACGAGGAGCAGTCAAAATGTGCAGGCTGGCGCCGTTCTGGCATTCACTGGGGCAAAACTGCAGCAGAATTTTGCGCGAAACGTGCACAAATATTTCGAGCCGCGTTTCAAAAATTAAACAACTGCCGCCGAATGCGCCCTTCTTCTTTCAGCCCGTGCGTGCTCGGGAAGAAGCCACGCTGCATGTTCCTAATCTCGCTGCCATTGCGAGCCCGGGAGCACATGAATGCATCGCTGGCGCCAAACTCCCTTCTGCCGTATATCTTTTCTTTATTTGGTCGTTGGATGTGTGTTTTCTTGTTTCATTTTTCAACTTCCTTTCATTTACGTGTAGCCTACTTGCCCATGGAGAATGTCTTCCGTCTATGACGACGGATTCTGTAACCCAGTGAATCCCTGCTTACCACCGACAGTCTGATGCACGAGTCATTTTTCCAATCTGAGAAAAGAACAAAAGGAAAACTTTAAAAACGGGCTCTTAGTTTCCTGAAATGGAAAAATAGCGGTAAGGGTAAAAATGGCGTCTAGATTACTGCTGTGAACAGCAAATTTCAGAGTAAGCACTACGCAGTAAAAGGAAACCAAGAAGCACTCATGGCAAGAAAAACACAAAGAAAATTATATTCAATGGTTAGGCAAACAACAGGAAGACGTACTTGAGACGCGCAAAATAACATCCAACGAAATGCTCCCCGTAGCCGTAGAGAAACACCTTCACGGGAGCAGACATTGAGAACTTCATGCAACCTAACCGGTTGTTTCGGGTGTGTTTCCTTTTGCACTCTATTCCGACCCATTTCCTGCGCCCTCTTCAACGTTCCGTGCCACCGCATCTGAGTTCCTATAGAGCGTATCTCTTAGGGGCCCGTTCCTGCGCCGAGCGTCGGCATGCGTCGGCGTCGTAGCTCGGTGTAACTGAGAGAACGAGAGGAGCAAGAGATGAATGCAAACGCGGCGCGAAGCGCGGGAAGAAAGTCGGGAGGAGGAAAGCGGAGGTGAGGGTGTAGCGGTACCATGAGGCGGAAAGCGGAAGAGGGCATGGCGAAAGCGCGAGCAAAAATGAAGCGTTGTGCGGCAACAATGGCTACGAGATGGCGCCACAGTAGCACGAATCGCCTGGGAAGTCTGTCGGCGGCAGCTGCTGCTGTTAATCGCGCCCACGCGTCACCACACGTGCTGGATCTCGTCATCTCCAGAATGGTGAGGCAGTCGCGCCGCACTTCGCTCCATTTGCAACATGCGTGCGAGAGAGATTGTCCGCCCCAACCGATATATCGCGAAATGAAAACACGTGTACAACTTCGCTCAAATTTCGCATTAGGGAGTATTGTAATCGTCGGGGTTTTCTTTTTTTACATGTTTGTTGCCATGGCCTCTGCGCCATTAGTCTGTGATACCATCTGGAAGAATTGATAGATGAGGACCACTTTTTATAGTGTGCACCTTCTTTAAGAAAGCACTTTCTTCGCTTGTGTGAATCCTTATATGTTTGTCTTTCTAGAAATGGCCTGCATTAGAACAGTCCCCCGCTCTAGTGAAGGACAATGCAATAAGATTGTGCTTCTTCCCGCAGTGGTCTGGACAGTTAATTTACATTCTGGCGTGCTTATTAATATCTGTTGACTGCATAAAGGCATAATTTTGACATCTTTGTTTGAAGTTTTAAATTAACATGGTCATGCAAATCAAACGCGCGTTAAAATCTCCTGAAGTCCTTCGCCAAAGTCTCAATAGAGTGATTAACCTAATGTACGAAAAAATCTGTAACCTGGGTATTAATACTGATAAGTTTCCATTAATCATCGTCATTTGTTTTTCTTCTCAAAGCCACAAACATCCCGTTTACTCGCAATATTGATGCGTGGGCATTCTTGGCATCAGTTTTATGTGTTGCCAATGCTCTACCAAACTTCATTATCCAATGTTACTTTAAACTAGGAAAGATGCTGTTTGCCCGCATGTTCACGCTTCTATGTCATCGAAAGGTCGTCGCCATCAGGAACTTCTGTAAAACTCAGCAGATTTAATGCTTGAAGTCGAGACATCCTAAACGCAGGAGCCCCGTCACTCTTGGCATATGAATGTGAACATCCAAAATTTGGTGTTCCAAGCACCATTACAATTCCTAGTAGCTCCTAAACCAATTTTTTGTATGTCGGCGTCACGGGCGTCACGGGCGTCATTATTAACTGCAACACAGTGACCATTATCTAAGGGTCACTGTGTTGCAGCTAATATTTAGGAAAAGTGCACAATTCGTGAGCTTATTTCGAATTCAAAAGAGATTGAACTTCTGGAGTACTTGTGGTATTTCCTCTCGTACATAACACTCCGGGCACAAACGCAATCCTACGCGCTTAATATTGCACACACACACACCAATTTGTATATAGCAACGTTCTTCAGTATTCCGCGTGAGCATGCAGAATCACTCTTGTGAAATGAACATGGCACCTGAAAATCACACATTGGGGCGGAAGTGGGAACAGGTGCATACTGCTGCTCCAGGTGGATCCCACTGTAACACTCCGTGATCGTCACGCCTCAGAAGACACTACAGCTGAACTGGTTCTTCTAATGAAAGAAATAGGAATTCGCTCAGAGCGTCTGCTGTGTGCTGCACCAGGAGCATAGTCACATTGTGCGTTGCTCTCCTAATGCTAGCTCCCAAAACAAGAGGTAGTGTTCGTCCCAGAAGTGCAAGTCACTGTCGTGAGCTGCGGAATCGCTCTTAGCTCCAGCAAAACGGGAGTGCTTCTAGTCAGTGAGGCAAGATGAACGCAGGGAGGGATGCAAAAATGGCTTTATTTTCAGGTATACTCGGCGCACACGAGGAAAGCATTACAGCAATGTAAATAATTCATGAGTGACAAACAATGTCATCCCGAAGGCCCTGTTTGAAGATTCTCGCGCAGCTATTCTACGGATTCCCTGAGTAACGGTGCTTCTTGCGCAGCCTTTCGCTGGCAAATCACCTCATATGCATTCTCGCGTGCCCAAACAAGAGAAAATTTCTTGTTACACCGGTGCTGATGTCCCATATCATGAGTACGTGGGGAACAGTAAGGCGCATTTCAAGTGCTAAGCGAATCTCCCTGTACTACGATAGAGCAGAAGGCCAGAAGCCTCCAACATAAGAGCTAAAACAAAGCAAGAACTGCGGATTCGAATTTGCTAGCACCTAAGGCTGTTTTCATTGTGATAGACAAAGTAAGCAATATCCAGAATTTGTATTCAGCTTTAATAAAGTACTCCATTGTAAGAAAAGAGGGCCCTTTGGTGAGCTGGTACGAGGAATGTGGAAAATAAAGGAGGGGGAAAAGGTACAGTAGCCGCACGCAGTCTCACGAAACCGCATATCTCAAACATTTCTCATAGGGTGCAAAATACATGAGGAAGGTCTCAGTGCTATCCTAACAGTGCGAGACACATCCACAATAAGGGGAATGTGCGCGCATCCGAAGCATCTTATTCTTGGCCGGTATAAAGAGCGCAGGTGCACTGGCATCGGACGAGAGAAAGTCGTGAAAAACAATCTTCGCAACAGGATACGGTGCCCAACGATGTTGAGACATTGACGACGCACGCACGCACGCACGCACGCAGGGACGCACGCACGCACGCGGGAAGACAGTTCTCTTCTACGAGACCCTGATCGATGTCGGAAAGGGCGCTAGCGCTGTGATGAGGGAGGTGGATATCGACTTCGTATTATCGGCAGGCCCTCCCGTGCGAACACCCGGCGTTCACTTCTGCCTTCATGTCCTTCCTCGCTGTGGTTTGTGCTATTTCTTTTGTTTTCTACAGCCTCTTCCCGAAACCAGCACCCTTGTCCATTCTTCCTCCCTTTCCTCTGTGGTCGACAGCGCAGCCGGTGCACTTGGCTGCACGCTGTTTCCATCATTTCTTCTTCTTTCGCGTTCGTCGCCACCCGTATCAGGCGTCGGGAACGCCGGCAGCGGCGGCTGTTCCACGCACGTTGACCTTGCCTTCTGCTGCCCAGCGAGGCGGCGTGAGGCTGTGGGAGCCTCCATGCAGCACGACACGGTCCCCGACGCGCTGCCGCTCGTTCGCTTCACTTCCGCACTTCCTCGCTGACGCGGCCCGCTGCATATTGAAACGAGCAGGCTGTAACACGAAGTAGACGTTTCGCGCGATGCGGGGAATTACCGGAGCACGCGCGCACGCACGCGCGACAGAGCAGCGAGCAGCGTGGCGTATTGCGGAGCAAAGGCTTGGAGCTTATGCGATCGCGGCCACGGCAATGTTGCCGACGGCGCTGGAGCGAAGAGCGAAGAAAAAAATCGCCGCTAAATAGGAGAAAAACGGATACATTGTAACCGAGCGTCGCGATTTTTTCTTTCTTTTTTTTTCTTTGCGTTATTTTGCTGTCATGCTGGTGTACTGATGCCTCAGTGACGAGAAAGGGTGTGCAATTTCAGTGGTCGTAAAAGGAGGGTTTAGACATCGGCGAACGGAACGAGCATTCCTCGTTCGTGTAATGATAAAAGAACATTCTTGTCAAATACATCCGCCAGATAAAGTGTTTAGTGATTTTGTTAAAAGTGGCTATAGGTATTCCTTTGTGTACCACGATTACATCGCTTTTCAGTCAATACTTCCCGCTATTTCTCGCATGTTTATTCCTTTCAGCGGACGATCCACGACATTTTTTAGTTGTACAGCACGCCTGTTTTTATAACATGAACACTGCCGTGAAACTCCAAAGAAAAGTATATGTTTTCCACCTGAAAATATTTTGATGCAACTTAGCCATGTAGCCGTTTACTCAAGATTTCATTTCTTGTAAAGATAAAACAGTATAAGCCTTTATAAACATAAGTGCTGGTTCTCATGCCGCAGTTCAAGAATAGAGTTGCTGCGAGATAAGCTAAATTTAGGGTAATTTATGTCATGTTTCACGCCCTCTGCATCGCCCTTCATCATTTTCTCGTGTACATGACGTGGTACCTTTTTCATTCATACCGCTGTCTCGACGCGATGAGCTAGAATACGTATACTCTAGGCAAACCAAAAAGAAATTACTAACGCTCCCCTCTCTTCCACACTCGTCCGCGTGACTAGGGTAATGAGAAGGACGTGTGGCTACTTAAACGAGTAGCAACAACAACAAAAAAATAATAGGTTTAGGGAAAGATTCTGCAAGCAAGCAAGCTTCCTTTCTAACTCCGAAACGCATAGTTGTAGTGTACTTCTGTAACTCGTGTTACAAACACGCGTCTTAAAGCGTTCTCAAAGAGCATAGTACTTTTCTTCTGGGTTTTATTGTTTTGTATGATTCACTTTTTTTCCTGTTCCTGATTCGCTTTTGTACATGAAGACGCTGCGTCACTGTCAAAACTTGCTCTTGATGTTTATTTGACATCAAACGGGTATGCGATGAGTACTAGTTTATTTTTCTCCGTAGAGCGCTTTTCACAGGCTAGCAAATGCTAGTGGTTATCGCTCGGTGCATGTATCACAAGAGTCTCTATTCTTGTAGTGAATTTTACCTTTTGTGCGTGTTGTCGCCGAGCGTTGTGAGATCAGGTTGGGTAGGGGACGATAATGGTGGCGCAGATTCTAGAACTTATGCGAGCACCAGTGATTACGCTGTAAACTTCAAATAGTGATGTTTAATTAGTTTTTCGACGATCACTGACTGTGCTTGCCATTGTCGTTGTGCTTTGAGTGTCACTTGTTTTTTGGTGAATAATGTCATCTAATGAAGAGGTAGTTTTGTGGTGCAGTTTTTTTTTCTACTGCCTTTACCACCGCCTCTACAACGTGACCTCAATTGCGATTATGATTGTTATATAAACAAATGGCGTAAATATTGTCTAACGCATGTTATTCTAAAGCAATTAGAAGCACTTTTTGTTTCGGACATCCAATAAGGTAGCAGAAACTGGGATGTGTACACTATCAAGTACACCAACTTTAACGTGATAGCGTCAAGGACCTCGTATCGAAGAAAATCTGGTGACGGCGCCGGCGGCGTTGTCCGTGAGAAAAAAAGCATCCCGAGTCACGGAGGCCCTGCGCGTGGCGCATAGGCATTACTGGCTGATTTAATTTCTCGAAGTAAAGTGCGTCAGCAAATTTGTGAAGTACTACTTACACACAACCTCCAGACGTGATAGCGTCGGACTGAAATTTGAAAATACCTGAAAACGTAATTGTGTTACGCAGCAACTCAAACACAAGACCCCTTTCCTGCTGCGGTTTTACGTTTGGTGCGGCTGTGCACAAACTCAGGGATCGGCCCTCGCTAGAGGCCGCGTTTATACCAGAAATCTCGCCTTCTTGAATAACGTTCGCCGCCAGCGTTTCGAGGTAAATACAACGGTTGCATAAGCTGCATTCACCGGGAAGTGTTAGAAGCAATCAGCGATCTCAGAATGCTATGGCGTTCCACTCCTAAAGGCGCAGCTCAAGCGTCCTCCAATTTTTTAACCCAGACATCCATATCACATGCCGTCTAGCTAACGCAAGTTGCTGGCCACAGCTTTTTCTTGAAAGCGTATCTGGTAATAAGCGGAGCGTACATTTCTGTCCTACGATAGCGCATACATTCTTTCGGCTTTTCAGGAACGCTTGTTCTCTTTTCAAAGAAAAAATAATTATGGTGCGCCATACAGGCAACAGCTTTTATTACTCGAACACTGCAACAATGACTTAGTGCTTTAATCGAGCTGTTCTGCTGTCTATTCAGCTGAAGATAAGTTCGATTCACGGAGCTCAACCACCCTTCAACACTGGCTGAGGGACTTCGGCTTTTTTGATGGGCAGCTCTTGTTCACGACTAAAACAATGAGAGCGCTGGCATTTCGTTAAGATTTCGATGGTGTAATTGACTGCCAGTTAGAGCAAAATGACCATCGGCTGTTTAAGTGTAAAAGCTCCATTTTTCGTCTAGTTCATCGAAATGGACGTAATACGTATCTCTGGCGCAGCTAATGGCACAGGGGTATCCATTCTTTTATTAGTGCTTCTGGCATTTCTTAAAAAAAAACAAAACAAAACACAGACAGAGCAGTGGTCTGTGTCGCTGCCTAATTGTCATCCTCATGGGAGCCGTCTTTCTAAACATGTGAGACAGACGTGTTTCTCAACGTTTTCTTGTTTCGCTGTCCTTTCTGTTTCTATTTTGTTTTACATTGAGGAGCACGTTTTCTATGGCGTCATCAGGTTTGGAATTTTTGTGTTCATTATTTTAT
Source organism: Dermacentor albipictus (assembly GCF_038994185.2). Lineage (NCBI taxonomy): Eukaryota > Metazoa > Arthropoda > Arachnida > Ixodida > Ixodidae > Dermacentor > Dermacentor albipictus. Next base: position 98,084,226 of record NC_091823.1, read on the forward strand.
GGTACGTCCCCTACAACATACGGAAGAACAATGGCGAGGGTGTATAGATGACAAAAGGCTTAACATCAGCGCTGACGACCATCCCCGAAATAACATTACACGCCTCATTAGATGCGCCTTACGGTTATCTTTTATTTATTTGTTCACGTCTTTTTTCTGCATGCCTGTTCTCCAATTACCGAGAATTCTCTCGAAGAGTTGACCAAACTATATTTTTTTTTCTCCCCGCTATTTCTTACTGCTTCCCCACTTTCTCCTTTTGCCGTTATTTATATTACCTTTCTAGTTCCTCAACCGTGTTTAGAAGTCCCAAAGGCGCATGCAGAAAAAAACCTATCGAGGTCATCTAGTTAAAAAGATACAGCCCTGTTAGGAGCCCCTCATCTCGGAGAAAACAGAAAAGTCGAACTCCAGTGATGTACTTGAAGCGTCGTGCACGCATAGACTTACACGGATGATTGTCGTCACCGTTATGATACCGAGGCTCACACACTTGCATTCGCCTTACGTTCACAGCGCATAAAATGTTCCTTACAAATCACACAACATGGTTTACTTGTGCAATCCACATTCTTTCTTAGTTAAAGGTTTCGTAATTTTCATGTATAGGGTGTTTGACTGAAACATAAATTGGCTTAAGCCCACTTTTTGAAGAAAGACGCAAAACTTGTTTAAAAGAGCCTCCGTATTGCAGAGCCCTAAACTTGGGTAGCGATTGGGCAGTAAATTTCATTTTTCCAGTCTACTGACTTCAACGTCCACTGTCGTCCTCGTTGTTTTTGTTAGGTTCATAATAGAACAGTTAAGGATTTGTCTATCACCGTCCACTATCGAGCAGGTGATTGAGTGAGTGAGCAAGCACTTTATTAAAAAAACAAGATATTAGGTTGGATGGCCATGTACTTAGGCGGCCAGGTGCCTCTGGGACCGGGCGGCTCTTACAGCTATCTTGATGACCTTGGCATGCAGGCCAGAGTCAAGCTGAGAAAAAAAATATCGGATGACGATGGTGACAGCTATAGAGATAACTACCTGAGCCCAGATACGCAACACCATTTCATACATATAGTAAAATCTCCCTTGCACAATCCCGCCGTCCATGTGCTACCTTCAATGATCGCAACAAACTTTCCTGGCTGCATAGGCCAGTTGATTTAACAATGCCCATTGATGTATTTGATATTTTGCTGGTCAAGCGGCAGATCATCATCATCATCAGCAGCAGCATCCTATTTTTATGTCTACTGCAGGACGAAGGTCTCTCCCTGCGATCTCCAGTTACCTTTGTCCTGCGCCGACTGATTACAACTTGCACCTGCAAAATTTCTTAATTTCATCACCCCACCTTGTTTTCTGCCATCCTCCACTGCGCTTCCTTTCTCGTAGCACTCATTCTGTACCTCTAATGGTCCACTGGTTATGCACTCTACCCATTACATGTTCTATCCAGCTCCATTCTTTTCTCTTATTGTCGAAATAATATCGGCTATTCCCGTTTCCTTTCTGATACACACCGCTCCCTTCCTGTCTCTTAAAGTAACGCCTAACATATTTTGTTCCATCGCTCTTTGTGCTTGTTCCTGCGCTTTTTTGGCAACCTCGAAGTTTCTGCCCAGTATGTTAACACCAGTAGAATGCAGTGATTGTACACCTTTCTTTGCAATGATAGTGGTGAGCTCCCAATTAGGGTCTGGTAATGCCTGCCGTATGCAGTCAACACCAGTTTTTTTCTTCTGTAAGTTTCCGTCTCCTGATCAGGGTTCCCTGTGAGTGATTGACCTAGATAAGCATATTCCTTTACAGGCTCTAAAGATTGACTGGCGATGCTGAACTCATGTTCCCTTGACAGGCTACTGAACATCATCTTTGTCCTCTGCATAATAATTTCAGCCCAACTCTTACGCGGCAGTTATGTCTACTTGAACGCACTAAGACCTTCCCTGCACGATTCTAAGGAAATAAGCTGCACTCGCGCAACTTTGTGAGAAGGCAACGGGGACGTGCGTCCATACATGTTTACGATGTTTCGTATAGTACCCAATTGTATAGAAACTTGGAAGCGGCGGCGATGCTTTGTCCTAGATCATCTGTTTATTGTATTTTTTTCTTGGGCTTCATTATTGATTTTCATTTCCTTTGTTTTATAAATATTTGCCGAATGGTCTACGCACGCGCTGCAAGTTCATCTTCCAGTGGTAGTTATTCTATGCTATAGTCCACCCCAGCGCAGGACACCCCTGCTATCATCATCACTAAGGTCCGTCTCCGGATAACGCACCCACTGATAGTAGCGACAGCGGGAGTCGTTTGTCTCTTCTGACCTGTTCTTTCTTCTCGGAGCTTTCTTTCTCGAAGCGAGCGTTGGTTATGGCTTGCTTCTACTACACAACTCACAACCTTCCTTTCCTTCCTATGCTATTTCATTCGTTTCCGGCGCTCTTTTAGACGTGTGATTCTTACTGTCACTGCATTCTTTAGCAGTTGTATAACTCTCTCTAAGTAAAAAAAAAAAAGAAACAGATGGTAATAACTTCTTTGAACTTCATAACTCTCTATGTATCATCACGAATAAGGACAGAGAGGCACTGTGATGGCCACTTCTTGCCTTCATTGTACTCTTTTCTGCGAGCGTGTTCATTTAGCAGCTTCTATTTTTCCTTTTGTTTTCTTCTTTCCTCATCACGAATCATTTTTGGGGCGAATCTTCTGTTTGCAACGGCCCAATGAAGGCGTTTGTCTTCAGCTACCTACAGTGTGCCGCCTGACATAACTGAGTGGCGTTGCTTGTGCTATTTTAACGCGACAGCGTTAAGGAGCTCGTGTCGCCGAAAAGCCGGTGTCGTTGGCGTCGGTGTCGGCGGCATTGGCCGTGAGCGATAAATCCCAGCAGCACTTCATGAATAAAAAACAACTTGCAAGATGGGCTGGGTGGGAATCGAGCCAGGGTCTGCGGAGTGTGAGACGGAGACGCTACCACTGAGCCACGAGTTCGATGCTTCAAAGCGGTACAAAAGCGCCTCTAGTGAATGCGGTGTTGCCTTAGAAACGAGCTGTTTCTAAGGCTCAGGCGTGCGTTGCTTGCTCAGGCGCACATTTCGTTGCCGCGCCGAACGCTGCGTTGCTCGACGCTCACCGCGTCCGATGCGGGGCGCGTAGTCACTGCGCCTTAGCCCATTGTCTTACACCCCTTGGCGGGTCGAGGGGAACGCTGTCGCGTTCCACTCTTGAAGACGAAGCTTAAGCGTCCTCCAATTTTTTATTGCGAAAACACTTGTATGGACATGCCTAGTGCATTTCCACCCTAGTCGTTTGCGTCTGCGCCGGCGCCTCCGTGATGTTCCACAGAAAGCCAAAGTGCGGTAACATCGTAGCCGTGCGACGTATGCTGTAGGTGCGAGTAAAAGTATGCCACTGTCATTCAAACAGGAAGGCGGCTCGATCTCGCGTGCACAAGGAAGGAAAGCGGCCGTAAGCGTGCCGTCTTCCATCATGCACAAGTAAGCAAGGATGTAATGGGAGGGGGAGGCGTTCTACTTCGGCCGAGCGGGCCGTATCTTGAAAGCCAGTAGTGGTCGGTACAAAGTGTTGGCATGCCTAGGACTGTTACCTTCGTGTTCACTGTCTTATCGATCACTGCTTTGTTCGCGTAGAAGCGAGAGGCAGCACGAAGGGTGATTCGCTCGCTGCAGCTGCCGCCCTTTCTCACGACAGCGTTCATACAGCGATTGCCCGCGGTCATTCTATAAGATGTGGTCATCTTTGCGTGTGCGCGCGTAACCTCATCTCTGTTAATTTAGTTAGTAAAGGATTGTTTACAAGCCTGTACGGCCAATTATAACAGATATCCTTACTTTTTATAGCTGTCTGAAACTTGCTATCGCGATCAATGTTTCGCCTTTCAGGCGAAACTGCACCATCTTTTACTGGTCACCGCTATTTGTAATGGTGATGCCACTGGAATATTTGTAATTCCGTGAGAGAAGGTGAAATCTACACATCTAAGAATGTGTTCTTACGTGAGCGAAAACACCATCATTAGGCAACAACAGCGCTTGGAAATAGCAACCTTTATTAGCTGTAGAATGCAAAAATATGTGTGATCGCAAGTTGATAATTCACCGTAAGAAACAAAGCAGGCAGCCTTACACCACCAAGTTAAATGTACATGAAATCTAAAGATCATTGCAAGGTCATGCGCAGTGCTACGCAAAATTTGAAGGCTAAGGCCTATTTACGAACCTAAATAATCATAATGTCGTTTGCTGAAATTACCTATCGCTGCTAGTGTAAGTTAAATTTTTTTTGGCAGCCTTCGCTAAAGCGTAATCATCAAACACGTTGAATGTAATATCCTACCCACAACTCTAATCCACACTTTTTTCCCAAGAGAAATGCACACAAATGGTTCATGAGCCAACCCCACCATGGATGCTTCGCTTTGCGCAGAAGTCAACTGTAATTGAGTCTGTCTGTTTTTTTTTCTTTTAAATTTTTATCATGCATTAGTCGCGAACAAAGGCTACACCAGCGTAGTGCTCCAGGAACTAACCACGTTAGTATTGAGCAGTTAACATTGGCATAAAATTTGGGAAAAATACACAGGCAGGAATTGATGTACTAAACTCGTCTCGAAAGCAGACACGCCTTAAAGCTATGTGATCGAAATTGCGGAACGTGCATCATTTGCGTATAGAGGATTGCCGTTCAGCAATTGCGAACATAAGGCGCATATATATATATATATATATATATATATATATATATATATATATTGTATATTGTATATTGTATATTCCTTGCACGCCAGCTTGTGATATCTCGACGCGTCTTGATTCCGCTTTCGTGAACACAGACGCCGCGGCTGGGCTGAGATTGATGTCCCGTGAATGTACTTTGCCCCTGTGGGACTCGAACGCTTCCACCATGTGTCGTTTTCGTTCGCTGTCTCCGGACATGCGGATACACGTATACCACCTGGGTCACCACGACGTGAACAGGCCATGCTGTACCATCTGCGGCTAAGCGTTGCATTTACGAACTCGTATGCTTTCCTGATTGGAATGGCCAACAGCCCCACGTGCGACACATGAAACAGCGCTGAGACGCTCGGCCATGTTATCTGTGTCTGCCCGCGATACAGTGCCCAGAGACAAGTGATGTGCAGGTCACTGGGCCAGTTGGACAACCGTCCACTATCATAGCTCAAAGCTTTAGGTCCGTATTCGCAAAAAACATCCGCACCGAAGGCTCTACTGGCGTTATTAAGGTCCCTGTGGTCTACGGGGCTTAACGATATATTTTAAGAACTCCTTCCCCTACCACTCTGTAGTGTACGCGGCTAGTTCGTGCTCGTCCCTCTTTCTCTCTATCTGCCCCTTCCAATCCCTTTCTCTTTTTATCCCCATTAACCCTTCCCCCCGTGCAGGCTAGCCAACCGGAACTACCTCTGGTCAATCTCCCTACCTTTCTATGCATCCTTTTCTTTTTCTCTCGCTCTAAACAAAATGGTATTCATTTAAAAAGCAACGGACACCGTTCACCAGAACCAACAGGAGTAGTTTGACGCGCTAACTGCAGGTTTGTGTAGGCATTTGCAAGTTCAAGTGCATGATTCGATGAGCCTAAACAAATTTAGTGCCGTGGTGATTATTCCTGCTTGATGCCTTCAAACAATTGTGCTTTCGTGCCAGCTCCGAAAGAATATAAACATAGAGTAAAAGAATATGTAGATGCAGTGATAATATGCCTGTTTTGATATGTGTACTTCAATGAGTCGGCAAATTTCACCATCGAAGATGATCTTTGCGTTAAATGAGGCCGTGCTCTCCTTCCTCTCTGCTGTGAAACATCGTGGGAGTGGTGATTGTACCTTTATCTACAATAGTCACGCTTTGTTTCCAGGATACAAGCCTTGACGAAGGCAGCAATAATGTAACGAATATGGGACAAATCATTCGGGAGCAAGACGACAAGTAGGAACGTTCAAGTTGAGATGGGGATCACGCAGACTGAAATACAATGATTTATGGGTTACAGATAATATATCACACGGCTTTCAACTGTCATATCCCCTTGAAAGCAGTACTGCAGAGGAAACGCGAGGAGACGGATGAAAATATCACACGTAAGAAAGGCATCGTGAAACCATCCACGTTAGTAAGCTCCGACCGCCGAATCGACAGAAGCAAGAGCAAAGTTGCCGAAAAGTGAGCGCAAAGTTTCTGGAAGGCAGACAAGCTAAAACAATATAAAAAAAGCATGTACGAAAAAAAAGACCTGTACCAAATAACTCAAACGATGAGTGATTTTCGATTCCTCTGCCGCTGTTGCAACCACACCCACCCTCCCCTTACATTGTTCTGATCGGTCGTGACCTTCGTTTCGTTCTGCAAAACGTTCCATCCTGTCTTGTGTTGCCATTGGTCAATAGTCACGTATACGGCCGAGAGAAATGTCACGTCGTCACTTCTGTGCTGTTTTTCTACAACGAATCTGTCTGTATATGACGTCTGGCAGGCATGATCTGGAACAAATTGTTATGATGAAGGTTGCAAAATGAAAAATAGAAGCCGGGGTGAAAGAAACTTTGATCCGCTGCTTTCATCTCCATTATGGTTCCACAGGAAGTTTGGCCTCACTTCTCATTTTACATTCATAGATTTTCCCTCGCTGTGTGTTCTCGGATTTTCTTCTTTCGCGGTTCTCAGTTTCGTAGGCACTCCAACAATGTTCAAATCAGAGAGTAATTTTATATTAGTGCGGCCCGTGTTATATAATCGTTCTATAAGTTATATAATCGCTCCATCAGTGATGGCAACGATTATATAACTTTTTTCATTGCGCAGTGGATGCAGTTTTGCTAACCTGGCACTTGATCCTTTCGTGTGGAAGAACAGGCAGCATTCAAAATATTTTCGCTGTATTAAGGTTTGGATGATGACGTCAAGTATCCACAGGGGTTAAGACAGTTACAACAGAACAACTTCCATTGCTAGACTCCCCTGCTATTCTGTAATCTGCCACTCCAGACACTCACGCTAGCTAATCCAGACGTAGTCGCCCGTTATTGCCTGGTATGGCCAGTCAACGTCAGTCTGATAACTGTTAAAGGCTGCAACTCGTCCTGTTTAATTTATGCGAAACTGGCAATGACGCCCGACACCTTAAAGAAGAAAGATCTTATTAAGTGTCAACACAGAGAATGACAAGCACTAAAGCAACCAACCTCAAATGAAAAAAAAGAAATAAGCGTGTGCACTTAATTAACCATGTAAGTCTATTTGCAAAACAATCATCGTAACTGTTTTTGATGTAGACATTAAAGGAATGATGTATTTACGTGGTGCCTGCTGTTCCCTGTTCACATGTAATGTTCATATGTACTGAACGGAATTACTGTTCCACAGACAGACAGTACACATGTACATTCATATGTCGTCAAATGTTAACTTTTTTTCCGAAAATTGGCACCACGTACTAAACTCACTGAGCCAACAAACAAATTTTTTTTTACACAGCGAGAAGCCATGTCTTTTTAATTCACGGAGCGCTTCGGCGTTCTTGTGCCGAAAGTGGAGATATCGATCGCTAATCGACCGGCATAAAAATGAAACCTAGGGCCTCTTCACGAAGTGATTACTTACGCTAAATTCTATTGCTTCCTCCTCGTGCGTAGCTCAATACTGGGCTATCAACTCAAAGGTGAAGCATGGTACGAAAAACAGACATGAGCAATTCCACTCTGTGACTGTCAATGAGGAACGAAGCTGTTTAGCTCATGACGACACAGACCTGGCAGAATTTTAAACAAAAGTACGAACATATTAATTTTCCTGGTCGTGACGATATGTATGCACACACATTCTCATATCACCTCTGTTTGTTCATACCACCGTAAATAAGATATGTTTTAACGCAGCCTCCCTATTGCCGCCATGCACAAATGGCAGAGGTCGGAACGGGACAAGCTCAACGCGTTGATCAGAAAGGCGGTCAAGAGAGCTCTCGGGCTTCCCGGGAATGTACGCGAACTCGGAGCGACTGCTCCACGTAGGCATGCACAGCACGCTAGAAGAGATAGCGGAGTCACAGGAGAGGGCGCAGTTTACCAGACTGTCTACCACCAGTGCAGGGATAAACATCCTGAGAGAGCTCGGAGTTCCCCCTATGGAGATCCAGGCCCGTTGCTGCAGCATACCTCAAGAACAGAGAGCGGCGCGTTACCATTGCCCCCATTCCTCGGAATGTCGACCCCGAGTACACAATGGGCAGAATACGGAATATAGAGCTCAAGCCCTCCTTAAAGAGGCCGACGTCCGCACACGGGGAGGGAAAATCACAAACTCCCAGACGGTTCCGATGACGGGGGCCGAGGTTGCAGAACAGGCCGCAATAGCGTTTGCCCTGCTGAACGACGGGAGAAGGACGATATACAGCGACTCGAGATCGGCGGTCCCAGCATTCGCCAAAGGCACCGTCCCGAAACCGGTCTTGCAGATCCTACGAGACAAGCAAATCAATCAACACTCGATCTTCTGGTTCCCTGCTCACAAGGGACAGATCAAACAGCACCCCGTCGAACCTCTGCGAGTTGCCATACAGAGTTGCGCGAGGAGTCGTCGACCGCGTAGCTATCAGGTGGCGCGACGCTGAGGTTCCGGACAATAGGGATTCCCCATGCCTCGTATATGTAACTCACAAAATACTTTTATCAGGGGAGGTGGAAGTACCCGCCGCCGCACAGTAAATCGAACAGGCCTCAGGCATTGACAGTCAGACTCTTGTAAGTCGGGCACATCCTATATAGCCCCGCACTCTTGCACCGGATATATCTCGAAATTCCAATGCCAAACACTTGCGCGCTTTGCTCAGACCTTGCCAACTTAGAACACTTGCTCTGGCGGTGCCCCGCGTTACAGGGCCACGAAGACGTTACGTTGTCGAAGCTGCCCTACGCAGTCCCTATTTTGAAGCCCAACTATGGGCAGTCCAATGGGCCCGCGACGTGGCGGAGAGGCTAGGCCTTTCTGCCGCGACGTGGGAACGGCCCGCTGCGTGCTAGTGCACGTTCCCATAGACCTCAATGAAGTTTTTCCATCCATCCATCCATCCATCCATCCATCCATCCATCCATCCATCCATCCATCCATCCATCCATCCATCCATCCATCCATCCATCCATCCGTCCATCCATCCATCCGTCCGTCCGTCCGTCCGTCCGTCCGTCCGTCCGTCCGTCCGTCCGTCCGTCCGTCCGTCCGTCCGTCCGTCCGTCCATCCATCCGTCCATCCATCCATCCATCCATCCATCCATCCATCCATCCATCCATCCATCCATCCATCCATCCGTCCGTCCGTCCGTCCGTCCGTCCGTCCGTCCGTCCGTCCGTCCGTCCGTCCGTCCATCCGTCCATCCATCCGTCCGTCCGTCCGTCCGTCCGTCCGTCCGTCCGTCCGTCCGTCCGTCCGTCCGTCCGTCCGTCCGTCCGTCCCCATTACGTCGACAGAAGAGACGACGGTGACGAACGCGCGAGCATAGTATAGGCATGAGCGCGTTCGAGCGGTTACGCCGAGGGGCTCAAACTAGCCAGCTGTGGTAGGATACGACGATGATCAAGCCGTCGCTGATGATGATAGTTCTTTATGGTAATGATGATGATGATAGTTTCCTCTTGACAATGAATGCCGCATACCCCCTTAAGCAATGAGTCGCAACGAAGCCAGCTGTGGAAGGAGACGACGACGACGACGGACGTGTGAGCAGTTGGCACAAGCGCATTCGCGCGGTTGCGCCAAGGGGCGCCAACTAGGTTCGCGGTAGTTCGCGGTAATTCGCCAAGGAGTAATTGCGCGGGTGGTCCGCGGATGACGGGAATGCCCTAGTCATATACAAGTTCGCAGTAAAAAGGGTAGCGCAATCGTTACGTTATCCAAATCCTAGTTAGAAAACAAAAAATAGTAATCGTGGCTCATTCCCAGCCAATGTTTATAACAAAAGCGCAAATGTGTATATCATTCGCGGTTCAGCTCCGCCATTTGTGGTGCAATGTAGCCTGATGTTACGCACTAAATAGGGAGCAGTTCGGCTAGGGAAGTTCTGACAACCACGCTACGTTTAAATGGCGTTGCCTGTTCAGTATTCCCTTATCCTTGTAGTAATACCATTTTCTTGAGTGAAAAAGCAAGGTATTGGAAACAACAAGCACCTGCACGCGAACACAGTAAGAAACGCTTCTGCGGATCTGTATGAAAAAAAAGGGAATCATACTGGGTAACATATGCTAACGCTACGTTTCACGAGTAAAACTAGGAGGCAGAGAGATCAAAAGGAGAAGCCAAGTTGTTCCTCGTCAGGTTAGAAAAAGATTCATGACCAGGCATCGTCTGGCCACGTGCCTTGTTTCGGGTGGTCATGTTTGTATGCGTATGTAAGTACGTTCGCGTTTTTTTCCGCTACGTCGTCTGTCTTTGCGGCTCGCAAATAATGGATTGCGAAGTTTTCGGTACGCTCCTCCCATAACGGAAGAATGACACTCGCTCGATTGAAGGCGCCTTTCGTTTTTCTGGTTATCGTGTCTGATGGGTACATTGAAATCAATTGTGCGACCTACTTTACTCCCCACGCTGCGCAAGGCTCACAGACATCAGAAGCCGACACACGCACACCGTAAAAAAGCTTCATCTTTTGCTCCCATTTGTTTGTTTTGTTTCTTACGCGCCAGTCCTTAAAGGCACCATTGTTTCTTGTGCTTCAGCTTTAGCTATTCGTGTTCATTATGTGCGAGTTCTTGTGTGATGACCCGGAAACTATCCGAAAGACTTTGGCTGTGTTCTTGCAAAAATAATACTAATAAAAAGAAGAATAAGAGCAAAAAATTAGCCGCATCGCATCGGCAATGTATTTCAACTCGGCTTTCTATAACGGGAGGTGAAGAAGAGCTACAAAAAATTAGAACAGCTGTAAGTGAGACGCAATGACTAAAAGTGCATAAGACTCGATCGTGTGTATGTGTGACATTGTTTTTATGGCAAGAATGGCATAAAGTTCTACTTCTTAAGTTTGTTAACCTGTGTACATACGGGACTCCACTATAGTTAGCCTTAGTGGTTGTGTTTTCATCTATTTTTGTGCAGTACATCTTCAAAGCGTAACATATCAATGCGGACCGTTGATATCTGAAGTGTGACATGCGAGAGCCATCTTTATTATTGTCTACCTGCCCGTTTTTTACCGTTAATAAACAAGCGACGAGCAAGAAAATCATTACAGTTGGAGTGACAAAGCAAGTTAAGTATTCAGAATAAATGTCACTCCCAACGGACTGCTGTGTATTGTTTTGGACGTCAACGTGCCGTTTAACTAAACTCCATTAGCGCGTTTGAATAAATTCACTTCAACAGCGTTTTCACATTCATGGTCGTTATGGCTGCAGTGGACAGGTGAAACTGTGATTTGTCGCAAGTCACATGTTACTTATATTCTATACGCCTGGCTTTTAGGTGGTGTCGTACCTGGGCATTACACACCGTGAAGTTGTTTTGCTGATCGATTTTCCTAATACATTGCTATACACACGGTCTTTAGTGTCCTCTCTCACAACTGAGATGCATGTACACGTTTTGCATTCGTAATTATCAATCCTAAGCCCAACCTGCCGTAATCTGCACTCGACAAGCTGGACAGCCATCCGCTTTCTGAATGTAGTGGTCAAAGTACCGCAATTCTAAAAGCCCTAATTCTTTGCGAAGAACCTACATGAAAGACATTGACTGACTCCATGGCTCTTTAAAACTGTGACTTTATTTTGTCGTCATATCCTGTATTCGCCTCCTAATAATTAGGAAACAGGATTACATGTTGGAGTGACCATTCGCAGCTTTACTTTACCTAATTACTGATGGTTCCTTCTTTTCCGAGAAACAATATTTTCGTTCTACTTCATAATCAGATTTGCCATAAACTTTTTTTATATCTCTAACCAGGACTACCAATTAATACATGCTCAGACATTATATGAATGCCAGGCATCCACACGTAGCTCAGTCATTGAGGCTAACTCAACTTGCAGTTGCCAAGGCGCTGGTCGGCAAGTCGACAAACTGAGCCACACTGAAGCACAAAGGATTCCTCACGGGGATAGCTATAGGGGCTCGTTGGTACGGCATATTTTATTTTGTTGCAGCGCAACCTGCACAAGGACAACAGAAAGGCACATCTGACACACACAGCGCTATATGTCAGATGAGCCTTTCGGTTGTCCTTGTTCACCTTGAGCTACAACAAAATAGGATTCCTTATTTTCGTTTGGCATCCGTCTAAGTAACGGTTCTTGGATCTTTTTGAAAAATCTCGGCAGGCGGTAGCAATATTTGTCAGCGTATAGTTAAGCTGCTCAAGAGAGAGAGAGAGTGAACTTTAATAAGCACCAGCAGTTTTGTCGGCTGGGCCTAGGCCTCCCACGATGGGACGTCGAGGTCTTGCCTCTTCGCCGCTTCGTAGGCCTGCTGGGTCGCCCAGAGTTGGTCGTCGAGGTGGGAGCTGCGCAGGGCGGCGTACCATCTCGACGAGAGGGTCACGGGATTAAGGTCTTGGTATTGGTGTTTGCACTCCCACAGCATGTGGGGGAGTGTTGCCGATTCAGTTTTACAGACCTTGCACGTCTGGCTCGGGTAGATGTCGGGGTATATAGTGTGATAGCGTGTGAGGGAGGGGTATGTATTCGTCTGTAACAGGCGAAGGGTGGTTGCCTGTGCCCTGTTTAACTTGCAGTGAGGGGTGGGGAAGGTTCTTCTTGCGAGGTAAAATGACTTTACAAGGTCGTTGTATCTTGTAAGGCGGTCGCGTCCTGTGGGTGCACCTGCACCGTCTCCGGCACGGTTGACTAGTCCTCGTGCTACGGAGTGTGTAACCTCGTTGAGGTTGGTGAGGTGCGGGTGGACAACGCCGGCGTGTGCTGGGATCCAGACGAGCGTGATCTGATTTTCAGACGAATGCGGGGCTTGTCGTAAGATGCGGAGTGATTGATGAGAAATGCGACCTTTGATGTAGTTGTTGACAGCTGCGCGAGAATCGCTCACAATTGTGTGACAGGCTGGGTCAAGAGTGGCCAGGGCGATGGCCACTTCCTCGGCCGTCTCGGCATTTTTGGTAATGATACTGGCAGCATGTCGGAGCAAGCCGCCTGCTGTGGTAACCGCCGCAACGCGCCGTCCATCTTTGTACTCAGCTGCGTCGACGAAGGTGACGCCCGCGGTGTTGGCGTAAGCTTTGATGAGGGAAGTAGCTCGTGCCTTCCTGCGTTCTTTGTTGTAGTCTGGGTGCATGTTTCTCGGAATAGGGTCGGCGTGTATCCATTGCTGAATGTCGCGTAGTATTGGGTGTTTATCTCCATGTTGACGGTGGTAGGTTATATTAAGCTTGTTTAGAATGCTGCGGCCCGTTTCCGTGAGAGTAAGCCTCTCTAGTTGAGATCGACGTTGGGCCTCGATTAACTCGTCTAGCGTGTTGTGGATACCTAATTGTAGTAGAAGTTCCGTGCTGGTGTGGTTGGGTAGTCCTAAGGCCTGCTTATAGGCTCCTCTAATGATGATGTCCAGTTTAGACTTCGCAGCTTTGTACCAGTTGAGAAAGGGCGCAACATAAGTAATCTGACAGACGATAAAAGATTGGACAAGGCGGATGAGGCTGTCTTCCTTCATACCCCCTCGCCGGTTGGTCACTCGTTTCAGCAGTCTGGATGTATTGGCGGTCTGTCGAAGGATCTTTGAGATAGCCGTAGAGTTAGCTCCGTTGGCTTCTATGGTCATACCGAGAACGCGGATGCAAGGGACCACGGGTATAGGTCTGCCATCGCTCAGGTTGAGCTCTATTTCCTCGTATTGGCGTTTAGTTGTGGAGCCCCGCGGGGGGCGTCCACGGAGTGTGGGGCGGTATAGGAGAAGCTCCGACTTTTCAGGGGAACAGCGGAGTCCCGTGCCTTCAAGATAATTTTCTACGACGTCAATGGCGTCTTGTAGGGCAGTTTCGATTTGGCCGTCACTGCCCTTTGCAGCCCAGATTGTAATGTCATCGGCGTATATGGTGTGTTCAATGCCGTCGAGTTTTTGTAGTTCTTGGGCTAATCCAATCATAACCAGATTAAACAGTATTGGGGAAATGACAGAGCCTTGTGGTGTGCCCGTGCTGCCGAGGGAGAGTTCATCCGATCGAATGTCTCCGACCGACAGCAAGGCCTTCCGATTGGATAGAAAGTCACTTACGTAGTTGTAAGTGCGTTCTCCAAGGTTGAGCAAGGAGATGCGCTGAAGGATGGTGGAGTGCCTTATATTATCGAAAGCGCGCTCGAGGTCGAGGCCCAAGATCGCCTTCGTGTGACGGGATTTGCCATCTAGGATCTGATGCTGAAGTTGGAGCATAGCGTCTTGGGTGGAAAGATGCTGTCGAAAGCCAATTATCGAGTGGGGATAAGCACATGTGTCTTCGAGGTGAGTGTTTACACGGGTTAGGAGTGCGTGCTCCATGACCTTGCCTACACATGAAGTTAGTGATATGGGCCGGAGATTCGCGAGGCTAGATGGCTTACCGGGTTTGGGGATGAGAATTACTTTGGCTGTTTTCCATGTCGGGGGAATGGATCCCTGGCGCCAGCAGGTGTTGATGTATTCGGTGAGTTGTTGCACCGAGGGGTCATCTAGATTTCTTAGTGTTTTATTCGTAACACCATCTGGGCCTGGCGCCGAACGGCTGTTCAGCTTATGTAGGGCAGCATGAATCTCTGCCAAGCTGAAATATTCATCAAGGGCAGGGTTGGAGGTCCCTGTGTATGGGCCGTGAGGTTGAGTGGGCCCAGATGGGATGTACTTTTGACATAAGCTATTCTTAACGTTGTCCTGGCCATGCGTCTTGCTCTCTGTGAATAAAAGCTTGGCGAGGCGATCTTGTTGATATGAGCGGGTGGTGGTGCTGTCAATCAAATGTCTGAGGATTTTCCAAGAGCGGGGTTGGTGGAGTTGCCCGTCTAGAGAGTGACATAGCTCTGTCCATTGCTGTCGACTGAGAACTCGGCAGTGTGCTTCAATTTCCTTGTTGAGAAGTGCGACCTTCCGTCTGAGTCTTCTATTGAGCCGTTGTCCCTTCCATCTAGAGAGGATGGATGATTTGGCCTCGATAAGGTGAGCGAGTCTACTGTCCATGCGCTCAGTCGGGGCGTCTGTTGTGATAATGCGGGTGGCCGATTTAGTATCAGACAGTAGATCGCATGACCATGATTCTATGTCGGTAATGGGAGTGTCCGTCGTTGCTGTTACACGGCGTTTACGGAACGCATCCCAGTCCGTCCATGTAAAGTCCCTCGTTCTTCCCATAACGGCTGTTAGGTGTGGGAGAGTAATTTCGATGATGCAGTGATCACTCCCGAGGTCGTGTTGGGTGTTGCGCCAATGGGCGTTGTCTGCGTTTTTGGTGAACGTGAGGTCTGGCGTCGTGTCTCGTTCAGTAGAAGTGCCGAGGCGAGTGGGGAAGGCTGGGTCAGTAATGAGTGTAAGCCCGAGATCATGGGAGTCTTGCCATAAGTTACGACCTGCAGCAGAGCTGTGTCTGTAACCCCATCCTGTGTGCGGGAGATTGAAGTCACCTCCGATGATAAGGGGGCTGCTGCCTGCGATATTAAGGGCCTTTTTGAAGAGGGTTAGAAATCGGCTATGGCGTTGAGATGGAGTATTGTAGATGTTGAGGATAAATATTCCTTCCTTTCGTTTTCTGTGCGGGATGAGCTCAATGAAGAGGTGTTCGGTGCGCCGATCGTTGAGATTGTGTTCGATTGCCGTAATTCTTTTTCGAACGAGTGTGGAGACTCCGTGTGGAGCGTTGTTCGCAGTGAAAGAGTGATATCCTGGAAGGCTGACCGGAGTATTGTGCGTTTCCTGGAGCAAGATTACGTCAGGTTGACATGAAGTAGTACGGAGGTGTTGACGGAGAACGGGATGTTTATGGAGGTAGCCTCGGCAGTTCCATTGCCACAATGTTGTGTCAGTTTTAGTGTGGGCCATGATGAAGGATAGGGGATGCCACAGGTGGCAGGGTGGCGGCGACGGCTCCTGTGGTGTCCATGGCTACGGTTTGAGCGGTGGAAGCGGTTTGTGTGAAAAGGGTTTGAATATTAGCTTCCATGGCGGTGACTCTGTGCATAAGGGCGATTAGAGAATTCTGTAAAGCTTCCACCGTGCTTTGGAGTGTTACGAGCATGTCCTTGACCTCGGAGCGTACTTGGCCCTGAGCTCCTTCTTGGAGGGCACGCTTTTTGGGGGCTGGTCTTGAGAGTTCTTCATTTTGGCTGTTGTTAGCGGGTTCTGGGGTGTTAGGTGTAGGTTGGGTTTTGGGTTGTTTGAGGCTGTGAACCTCCTGGGTAAGCTTTTGGATTAAATCACGCATAACTGCGTTTTCTTTCTTAAGGTGTTCGATGTCGGTGTTGTCTGTGTTGGGTTTAGGCAGCGGGGGGGATTTTACGTGACCCTCTCGCGAGACGCCCGTCAGGGCCTCTGCGAAGCTCACCTTTTCTGAGTTATGTCTGGCTCCTGGAGTCGACGTGGATCTTGATCTGGACCGACCTCGATCCGACCTCGGTCTGGAGAGGGAGCGGGACCGGGACCGGTGCTTGGTCTCCATGGACGGGAAATCTTCTGATTGAAGGGCTGAATTCTGTGCTACTCGGCGTTCTCCGAGGCGTCTTCGTATAACATACGGCGTTTTGTATTTGACAGTACAAGATTTGTCCGCTGTGGGGTGGGGTCCACCACACAACATGCACTTGGGTGTACACTGATGCTCTTGATCTGGGTTGCGAGCTCCGCAGCCCCGGCAGATCTTGTTATTAGGGAACGGGCAAACGTCCATGCGGTGCCCGAGACGGCCGCAGTGGTAACAGATATCGATCTGCTTGCGGTACAGAGAGCATGGGATTAGTGTTGCGCCATACCGAACCATGTATGGTACGTCAGGTCCGTCGAAGGCAATGACGATGGTCGTGGTGGAACCGATTCGCTTTGCGGCCAGGGCTAGAGGATTGCGATCATTTATGATGTTAGCATCGACTTGTCTGGCGTCATCGGTGAGAGGGATGCCTCTGATGACCCCTTTGGTGGTATTATCTGGGGCGGCTTCGTACGCGCTGACCTCGTGGGTTACCCCGTTGACTTGGATGGACTTGATTCTTGCGTACCGGTCTGCATTTTGCGGGCTGGGCGTGCTGATCACCATGATGTTTTGCTGGTTGTTCGAGCATATTGTGTCGTGTTGACTGTCTTCTGAGCTAAGTTGCGCTGCTTGAAGAATAGCTGCAGTCACTGTAGGGCTGCCGACCTTGGAAATATTGAGTGCTCCTTTGGGTCTGACGATGATCTTGATCTCATTTGCTGGTAGTGGGAGCATGCGCCCGGCCTTGAGAACCTGAGTTTTAACTTGCTGCCTGGGTCTATAGCGAGAGCGAGAGTCTTGCGTCCTAGGTTGTTGTTCTTGGGATAGTTTTCGGCACCGCTGCTCGTCTGGGCGACGGGCGGTACACCGACGGGAACGGGCGGTACACCAGCCCATCTCGGTGGTTAACTCTTCTGGGGAAATATCTTTGCCACATACTTGGACTTCCATGCTTCGCAGATTTGGCCAGGGGCTTGTGCGTCGTAGCAGAGCTCGCACGGACACGCGCGGGAACGTGCCAGGTAGCCTATGTAGGCCGAGCACCTGGCGCACGCGCTTAGCCTTAGCGCGGCGACGGCGTGATCGTAACACAAAAGTGGTCACGGTCCCGGAAAAATAAATGTCCCACCTGATAACTTGGTATCTACAGAGTCCTGGTGGTCTCACAGTTCGAATGGTACAAAATTAGGGCTGGTGTGCACAGAAAATCGCGGCGAAAACATTTCGAGAAGACGGAGCCGATGAAAACACAAGCTATGGGCATTTTGAGCATGAGCAGACAAGCTGAACCATTAAAGAAAATAACGGGGGAGAGAAGGAGGTGGGAGGAAGGTCTGTTTGGTGCGGCTCCACCGCGGCAAACGTCAATTGGAGCCCAAACTTTCTCCTCATCGGCATCTCAACAAACAAAAGAAAACGAGGAGCTCTAACAAGAAACCTGACGCAAGTAAACTTCTTTGAGGGAGGCTATCTGAGTAATGCTCTTTTTTAAGTTTTAATGCGATTAGCATTGCTGGGGAACTTCACGCACTTTACGGAGGCTATTGGTCTGTCTATCTGACCGTCTTCCAGCGAACTTAGGGGAATGGGTAGCCTTCAGTCTAATGGGTACAGCATCCAGGTGGTTGTGCTGAGAAAACAGAGTGGCACATATACCCAGTGCTATACATTGTACTTCAATTAACCTCTTTCACGCCAACTTGCGGCACTTCGTATGTGCTACTAGGTTTGTGCCACTGTTCAATGAACACATCTGAAGCTAACATGTCTCACTATAGGCACGTGGCGCTTGGTATGTAACCGCGGTTCAATGAACCTCTTCGACGCAAACTTAAGTCACTGATTATGTACCGCTTTTCAATGACAAAATAACTATTAAATATGTATACTGCACAGGACACAATCGAACCAGAGTCATATTAGTCTTACAGTCTTGGCTGACCTCATAGACAAGCGCACCATGTGCGGACTTCGCAGCAGTGTCACTGGAAGGCGCAGCGCGTTCAGTGGGAAGAGAGAGAAAGAAACACGGCGGCATAAACGCCTCGTATACATTATGCGTCTCCACAGCTGCAAGACGGTGTGTCGCTTTATTGCTTCAATGCTAATTGAATTAGATTGTCATTTACCGTTAAATAGGTTACGCATTTTTTGTTGTTATCGAGTTAGGGCCAAAGCGTCACATTTTTATTTTTATATGTTAAATGCGGGTGGCCTTACACATCGGACACAAGCACATCGGACACAAGGATAATGAAAAAAAAAGGAGAAAAATTCGGGAAGTTTCCCCAGTTTAAATACCGGATGAGTACCCTGTGTTGGGGAAAAGCGTAAATGGAATAAAACGTCATAGAAAGAATAAAAAAATCAAACTGACAAACAATGCACACAATAACGCGATGCAACGCGGAATAACTTTCTAAGTTGGTCGCACAATTCACATGTCCTTGGGAACTTGAGTAGAGCATTTAAGGTTTTGAGTGCCAAAACCTGCCTGGACCTGCAGTGCCCCAGAACTTTTTCCTCCGTTTTTCGAGCGCGATTGCGAGCACTTCTCTTACCACACCCTAACGGGTACAGTCACAGTGGATCTGCTTGATCGTCTCTTCGCAGCCACAGTTGTCGCATCGACCACAAGACAAGGTATAATAGCGTATACAAGTGCAAGTGACTTCAGCTTAATATAATCGCTTACCTTCTGGTAGAATAATGCATAGATTCAGGCTGCTTGCATTACGCCCCCATTCCTAGAAAAATATTGAAACAGCTCAATTCAGACATGCCTGAAGCATGGAAAGACCTCACTGGCTCGATGAAATTCATTCTAAAAACGAGCCCTTCGACGTATAATCGTTCGGCCACTGCCAGTGTGTACCGAGTCAACTCTTCTTTTTATTCTTTGGACGCCATAGCTAAGCCACATTGAACTCGAGTTGGAGCACTTGCAAAGGAAATGTGACACGTGTCTTTTTGATGCGGAGCAAAATAAAATCGAGTCTGCTGCATGAACAGTCCACTCGGAACAGTTTTTGTTCACACGCGATCAACCATTCTCGCAAACAGACTCTCGTATGCGGCAACACGAGTACGGGTAACCGGAATGGGAGTGAGAAAGCTCAAGCTGCTTAGCCCATCTGAATGTAGTTGCCTGCCCGCGGCGCCGCAATGGCCGCAGAGCGGTCTGTTCCTTGGAAGAAAAAATGCGCATAATAAATGAGGAGGCTCGCCGCATGCTATAGAAGGAGTTGCCTTCCTTTCTTTTTTTTTATCCCCGCACCACCTCTCATACTCCCCTTCAGTCGATCTGACAGGCCCCGTTTCCTAGCGACCACTTAACCGAGGCACCGAGAATGACCGCTGTGGTTTCTTGGCCTTTCTTTTTGTCTCTCGTTCTTTCTTCTTTTTTGCGCGTAATACAAACCAGCCGCGTGCATCGGCTCTTTCTTGAAAGTTGTGTGCCGAAGTTGCAGATATGTTATTTTATTTTGTTTTACCACTGCTTTTGCGCTGCCGGGATAAGTGCCTTTGTTCCGTACATTACTTTGCCGTTTGGGGCTCGAGCGTCACCTTTACAAAAGCCTACCATAACCGCACCATCACAATGCACAGCGCCTTGTGCAACATTTGTTATTGCAATGAGACTATACCACCTGTATTTATCCACTTCCCGACCTTAATGAGGATCAAAAGACAGACTCTTGCGTGCAGCTTTAGGTCGATTGGTCGACAGAACGTTTCCCGCGAGAAGAAATACCGGGACTATGGAGTCGACAGTTATATGCGCAGCAAAACACCTGATACACTTGTAATGCGTGAGCATTTTAGGGCTACTTCCCTCATAAATCTGTCCGTCCGTCCGTTCATCGGTCGGTAACGCTTGACACGAAGCGCTCCATAGCTATAGATGGAGTCTACATGGCTATGGTATGCATGGTATACGTAACTACGAATAAGTGTACTGAGATTTATGATTATAATAATATATATTGAGTACTGAAGTTGTGCTAAGAATAATTAAGGTTGCTAAAAGCCTAATAGGAACAATTATGAAGAAACTATTAGGACTCCCCAAGACTAATGCAGGGTAAGAGAATTTAATTAATTACTATGAAAATACGCAAGGATGATGACGATTAATTGAGGGTAATTAGGAATTGTGAGAATGAACAAATAATTACAATAAATTACTATCCTAATGAACAACAATTAACGTACCTACGATCCAGTAGGCCTAAGTTGATCAATTAGCAGAAAGATTATTAAGGCTAATAACGATTATTTAGGGGTTAATAATAATACTTATTCCTATTTCATGTCACTATGACTACATTACTTAAGCACAATCAACACTAGTAAGGGTAGTGAAGACCACTTGATATTATACTACTGAACGTGGATTCAGGTTCATTACGGTTACAGCATTCTGCTTAACAAAAATAATTCCTCCTTATTCGGTTCACCAATTAGGTAATTGCGACAGATGATTGCAATACTTGAAGCACATTGTGTCATCCTCGATGCAGTGAGCCGCGATGTGCGTAACTTGGCCCCTCAATCAATAGTTCGTTGCACAAGTACAAGACGAGCGACTAGAAACCATGCTTACGCATTAGCTAACTATAGTCCCAAAAGTCAGTTTCTGCAGTCATCTTTAAAGTCTGCTGCGCTCAACAACCTCCTTCGAATGGTTGGTGAACTTTGCAGCGAGTGATCACGCGTAACAAGCTATCAGTTTCCTTCCTCCTTTCCTTTTTCCATGCTGCTTCGCCCTGTCTCGTTCCAGGGTAGAAAACCCGCTGAAAACTTATTAGCCTCCCTGTATTTTTTTTCTCTCTCTCTCTTCCCTAGGCCTAACGCAATTTACAATTTATAGTATTTATCCCCTTCGAATGGCTATCACAGCGGGAAAAAAAAGTCATTTGTAGAGGTGCTTTGTGTTGATGCGAATGTTCTGACAGAGTCGTGTGCAAGGAAGATTTTAACAGGCAATGTAGTACAACAGGATTCGAGCTTGGGCCTGTTGGTAATCTGTACTAAATTTGCAAAAGCGTGTTACAGACAGCGCATAGGCGAATGTATAGTATTAGCTACGAGTAAATATTGTTTGCTTCATTATATGAAACAGGATGCGCGGCTGCCTTTTTAGCGGCGCTCTCTGCTTGAGGTGTAGCGTTGAATTCAATCACTAAGAGCGAGAAAATAATCTTTGTTCTGCGCAAATTTGATTACATCGTACCAAACACCTTTTAATATTTTATGTCCCCCAGGGGTTCTGAGTCAAGTACACGTACTTTTCCGTATTAACCCGTCTTTTTCTTTTCTTCATTGCCTAAACATTTTAAAACATCGCAGAAAGTAGAACAGCTCGAAACTAACATCAACAATCACTGCGGCCGTCTATAATTGTATATCGTAGCTTTGACATGTGTCTTACAAATGCAGCCCGCACTCGCGTCCTTGTTTGCAACTGTGAAACACTGGTAAAACACTAAAGATACCCGGCCTCCTTGTCACCCCATGGGTGATTTTAGAGACAAGAACGATGGCGACCAAGGTTGCTTCATTCAAGGGTATTTACTTTTTTGCCTACTTCAGTTGAAACCCGGTTTGGATACGACGTTCATGGGTGCACGTGGAGGTTTCTTTTTGTTTTCTCTCGACAGAGGTAAGAAGTGAAGAAAATAACATATGCTCAAATGAACGCGACACACAGAAAGTTTGCCCACGACTCGACGCTCATGGAAGGGACGTTGTAGTGACAACGAATGCGCATAGCAGGCGGAATTGCATCGCTCAACATTTGCATACGCTTTATCTCGTGCAAGTGCCGGAAGCAATAGGAACCGACTCAATTTGGGCGCCGGAACTAAAGCCTGGGACTGGCGAAATGCGGGGGGCTAGATGGACCACGTCTTGCGTTCGCATAAGAACGTTTTCCCTCTTGTCGAAAATTCGGTTCCGCGTAGTCTCATGCGTAGCGAGAAACGGCGCGACTCTTTCTCAAAAGTGTGTCACGTCGGACTTGGCGCTCGAGGGTAAGCGGCGTCGTAATTGGGATGTCGTTGAGAGAATTTGCCTCGGACGCAATATATTGCGAGCCGTGCTTTTGAAGTTCTCCCGGCGGATATTACCAGGAACGGGAAATGCAATGCAATAGTGCTTCCTTTGGAAGCGGTAACGTAGCAACCGAATGCACGTGATGTGAACCCGAATGGAGTTTCCCTCCCTGCTCTGAAATTGTTTGTAGCCAACGTTTTTTTTTTATTTTGGTGCCAGAACTAAATTATAAGCAAATTCTCAGAAATCCATTAGGTTGCTACACTCGCACGTCTAGAAAGGATGTTCGTGCAACGAGCATAGCTCCCCGTTTCTATATGGGCGGTCGATAACCACGCGCGTAGTCGTGAAGCAGTGCCTCTCGTTTTTTTTTTTCCTTGAGGTGATGTCAGTAGTACTCCCATCGAGTAATTGAAATAAATGTGCCGGGATTGTTTTTAATGCTCCGTTTGTTGGTAACCTTTGCGACTACTACTTTATACAGGATGGAGCTGTTTTCATAGTCTTTTTTTTTTCTCTCCTTACGTACGAAAAATGCAGTAGGTTCTAGTGTAGGAAATGTGGTTTGGTGATTACGCGGGTTTACCTGTCTCACAGATGATCCTACCCATGCTATTCACAGTTGTGCGTGCAATTGTCAGTGCCATTCCACGCGCGAACAACCTGCCGCTGGTAAAAAGCACTGCTTTCTATGGAGTCGTTGGTGCTTGCACAACCATCAACAGCTACGCTGCAGGCTTACAATGAATAATCGTTACAATGTTTTCATAATTCAGTTGAATGCTAATAGCCTTCGAAATAAGTCAGCTGATATTCACAAACTACTAGCTCAACATAACTATCCAATTTTATGTATACTGGAAGCAGGCGTACGAGATGACTTTCGTCTTTCAAACTATGTTATATATAAATCATCGAGCATTGCTGGAAGTAGCATAGCGATGTTATGCGTGAGAAAAGACCTGCCGTCCTATTTAATGCATTCGAGCGATCTCGATATACCAGAGTTCGTAGCATCGTTTAGAAATACGTGCGTCACAGTAATTACTCTTTATCTGCAATGTTCTAGCAAAATATCTGTAGACAGCTTGGTGAATGTGTTTGGTATCAAAAACTCACGTGCGCTGGTTTGTGGGGACTTCAACGCACATAACGTCATCTGGCGCAGTAAATATAATGATTATCGCGTTATCATTATTCAGTGCGCCACAGAAAAAAAGTAATTTGATTGTGTTAAATGACAGCTCTCCTACTTTCTTGCGGGGGTTTCTTTACTCAAGCTGTGTAGATGTTACGCTCTGCTCACAAAACCTTCTTGATGGCGTTGAATGGCCAACGGACGTAGAAACGCATGGTACTGATCATTTTCCGGTTTTGGTAAAGTATCGTCTCACACGGAGTGAAGCGACCCGGCGCTACTCAATATATATTTATTGGCAATGTTTTCGTCAACATTTAAGTAACTCATTGGGCGAAAATTCGAACTTTCAAGGTTTTGAAAATATATTGTGGTGGATTAAGTGTGGTGTATTAAGTGGAATAATGTTGATTTAAAACACAGGACACAGTACGTAGAGGTTAATGAATGCAAACCTCAAGTGCCTCCAGTTAGGTCAGATGTACCCCAAAGAAGCGTCTTAGGCCAGTTGCTCTTTCTGATTTCTGTGAACGACTTGCCGGCTGCTTTTTCCGCAAATGTGTCTTTAAAGGTTTTTACAGATGACTCCATTCTTTATAAGAGCATACATTAACAAAACGATCATTGCATCTTACAAAATTCACTATTAGCCGCTCATCAATGGTGCGTTAAATGTAATATGCTACTTAACCTTGATAAAACTGTCATTTTGCGAATTTCGCGTAGAAAACAGGTTTATCCTTTCTCTGAAAGTCTACTAAATCATTTTATTATGGATAACACATAATAAATACTTAGAGATTACATTAACAAACAATTTAATATGGACTGCCCATATTTCAAACATTTGTTGTTCATCATTTTCCAATCTGTGCTTTTTGAGACGGAAGCTCAGAGGTGCTCCGAGTAAGCTTAAGCTTCTTGCATACATAACATTTATTAGATATAAATTAGAGGACGCGTCGTTCTCGTGGAAAACGCTCATAAAGAAGGACATTTACCAGCTTCGAATGGTGCAAAAGAAAGAGATTCGGTTCATTTATAACAAATACAAGATGTTAGATTAAGCCACGACACTAACGAAAACCAATCATATTCCATTACTCCAAGTACGCAGGAAAATCTCCCCTGTGTTGTGCATGCATAACCTTTTATTTCATAAACTAAACATATCGCCGACCACATTACTTAAATAGCTATCGTCTAGACGAACATGCCAAACCGGAAGTCATTTGCTCGAACCGATTTCTGCAAGGACTGGAACATTCAAACACGTTTTTTTTTTTTTTCCAACGAACCTGATCTGACTGAAACTGTCTTGCGGGGGCCACTTTCCTGTCCTCTAGCTTTGTTAAACTTCCAGAACAGTATTTCTTTCGGTGAACGAGCGCTGCATGTACATTTTTACATATTAGGCGTAATTCGTGGCCATCTCCTGACAGCCATGCCTTGGGCCACATTGTATTTTTCATGCATTGTACCCATGGTATCGTCTGGTGCCCCGGGCACGAAGGCCTGCGGGGCAACGAAGAGGCGGACTGCGCAGCTCGAGGTCTCACTAGCCGAGCGGCAGACCACACCGTTCTTCAGCCCCCGACATACCGACGAGCGACCCACGAGTTATTAACGACAGGTCAACAAATACTACAGGACCAACGGCTCGGAAGAACGCAATGCGCTCCCCCACACAAAGCTCTCAATAAACTCCAGGCAAGGGACTGCCGCCGCCTGCAAACTAACACATACCCACACTTGTCTCGTCTACACGCAATCTACCCAGACAGTTATACGTCCCGAACATGTCCCTGGTGCAGCAACCACACAGCGACACTCGCGCACATAACACACGAATGCACCGACCGTCCGGGCGACGCAATTTCGCCACGAGTCACAACACACACACTCACTACGTGGTCTTGGGAGGCGAGACTCTCCGAACTGGACCTGGGAAGCCAACTGGCGACCCTCCACCAGGCCCGGCGAGCCGCGATCGCCAGTGGAGCCCTGTCAGAGGGAACCACCCAGGAATAAACCGCGCAACGGTTTCTGCAATAATAAAGTTTCTCCTCCTCCTCCTCATGCATTGTATAGTCCCTCCTGCATGGGCCATAATTGTTGGCTTGCAGTATCTTCAAATAAATAAATAAATAAATAAATAAATAAATAAATAAATAAATAAATAAATAAATAAATAAATAAATCCGCTCGCGGCAGTGCAATCTAAACCAGTATTACTCAAGCAAATTTGCTTTATCTCTGCTTTATTCCTTGGTGACGTTCACTTAGAACCACAATAAATGGGACAGGCTTGAGTAATAGAATATATGCATCACATGTGTATGCATAATGTCCACAAGCACAGATCAATCTACTTACAAAAACAATAGCTTGCATAATGAGGACTCACCCGCAAATAATACTATGCGCTCTTCCCTGTACTGAAATTTCTATCAGTATGTAAGAGTTCGAGTGAGAAACAACACCTAAACACACCTAGTATATATATGATCTGTCAGTGGCTGTGTCCCTTATGGAAAATTGAGTATATGGTTAAGCAGAGGCGAGGCTATTCTTCGTTAATATGACTTTTTTCGTGTTTTGTGTCTCTCTTCGAGTCATTAGTATATCGTATGGGCTGTCCTCTTGTATGTGTAACAAACAGTGTCTACCAGGTATCGCGTCCTACTAGGACCAGTGTCTGCTAGGGCTGCAGAAGCCACCGCACTGTGGCACGGCTGCTGAATAAACAAAAAAGGCCAGGCTTTTTTTATCCAGCGGCCGTAACCAGGGTATACACTACACCTGTTCAGCAGGAACGCCCGTGTTAGTGCACTCAACGCTCCAGCCAGCAGCGCAACCCAGAACGCTACCCTGGGGATTTGAAGCTAAACATTTCGACAGAATTGCTTTTCTGGTTGGAAAATTGATTAGGACTTGAGACTGACTTCAACCAAGTAACTGAATATTTGGTTGGAGTCAGTCTCAAGTCCTACTCAAGTCCTACCCTGGGGATGCATGCTGCGACGATCCCTTTCGGCGACATTGTCGCCGTTAGGTAAGGCACTGACTTGCGGGTTCAGCTAAATCGGACTACGCAGAGCTCAAACAGCCAATGCGGTCATCCGACTTTGCTAAAACAGCCAATCAGCGCGCGCCGATGGCGCAGGCGTCGCATGCACTGCCATACTATTGCCGAAAGTGATCGTCGCAGGATACATCCCCTGGCATGGCTGCACAGTCGATTGAGCGCAGGTTGAAGGTGCGCCCACGTAGCTTGGTCGTTTTCCAAGCCAAGCACTCTGCGTGCTTTCGCGCCTCTGCAAGCTTTCTATTCGCCAAGCGCGGGGCCTGTGCATGCGTCCGATGCCGTGAAAGCCCGGCGGTGACAGGAGCGGTGGCGGAGCCGGTGCGAACGCGCCAGCAGTGTCCGTGTAATAGTCAGTGCGACAAAAAGATTACGCAGATCAGTAAATATTTGCGAAAAGAAGATTTAGTGAAGCGGGTAATGAATTGATGTGCAACTGATGACTGCGCGAGACATCAGTGCAGCGGTGTAACGAGGACTAAGGCAACAGTGCTCATCATGCCAGTGTCCTGAGATGCTTGGTAGCTGCTAGGGCACTGTTTGCGTTACGCTGCAGAAGTTCCTTCGATTAGGTCGTTGCGGCGTATTGTTAGAGCACCGTTCGAGCAAGTTGAATGCAACACTAAACATTTTGTACCACTCTCCTTGCACCATCTTGTCAGCGGAACTGCCAAAATATTATATGAGTTGGCTTCGAAGGATTGAAGCATTCATCATCGTGAAGCATTCAATAGCATTCACCACTAAGCAGGTTTATTGTCTTTATGCTGACCCGCCGTGGTTGCTCAGTGGCTATGGTGTTGGACTGCTGAGTACGAGGTCGCGGGATCGAATCCCGGCCACGGCGGCCGCATTTCGATGGGGGCGAAATGCGAAAACACCCGTGTGCTTAGATTTAGGTGCACGTTAAAGAACCCCAGGTGGTCAAAATTTCCGGAGTCCTCCACTACGGCGTGCCTCATAATCACAAAGTGGTTTTGGCACGTAAAACCCCAAATATTATTATTATTTATTATTGTCTTTATGCTGATATCGAAAGGCATTTTATCACTAAAAGGCGGTTTTCCACAACAACGTATTACGTAGCAGGGCTACGTTCTGGGCGGGTGTGGCAAATTGGCAACTAAGTGTAAAACCAGCGAAATAAACGCATCCACCAAAGACAAGCATCGTTCTGCGCAGTTTTGTCTTTCTTGGGCTTGCATTTCTTTCGATGCTTTTGAAATCCTAGAGTTCTTTTTCTTCCTTGTGTAGGAGCGAAACCAAGCCGCAGTTCTTGCGATTGCGTAGTTCTTGCGATTTTCTGTATTTACGCTTTGTAATGTACAAATTAAATTTCCCTCTGTTAGTTAGCTTAATAAGTTCTCCCAGCGTGCGGGATGAAGCTATATTATTTAACAATGCTGCGAATATTCCACGCTGCACGGCAGTTTCGGCAGTCAGATCTACTGCGACCACTCAGTCGTCGTAGTATTGGTGGCATATTGCATACCGCTGTTGCATGTTGCACAGCTACGTCACTGGTTGAAGCGCCGCTCGAGAATATATCTCATTCAGGTTTAAATGCGTAAGCATCTTTATGCCCACTCAAAACAGGAAAACGTCCGTCAATGCGTCCATCCATCCCTCCATCCGTCAGTTACGTTAGACGATCACTTTCAAGACAGATTCCGCTGCAGCGAGTGAATGGACCTTCTTGTTGTCGCTCGCTTCAACACGAAATAAGCTGCAAGAATACAGCGCGTACGAAGCTATCCGCTTCGGTTAGTAGGTTAGTCGTTTTTGATAATGTTTCGGCACCCATGGATAAGGCGCTAAAGGGTGATGACGGGTCATAATGATCGGAACATCATCAGCATACCAGGCACCACCACCTGCAGAATTTGCTTGCCTCATCAATTCACCAAGCGCCGGCTTCCGCAGCAGTTTGTGTCGCCGCAGCGCTGTCGTTTACACTGGCGCGATCACGTTTCATATTGTTGATAATCACACCGGGCTGCGTTAAGGTGAGCAAGTGGCACAATGCTTACCTATACTTAAATCCCAGAGAATTTCCTGCGCAAATTGTTTTTTTTTTAAAGACAATGTGTTCTTTGGCGAGTTACTATCATTTTTTCAACGAATATGCCGGTTTCTAACGTCTCTTTCTAGCTTCTTTTCTGGGCTGATACCGGATATGGTGCTGTCCAAAATTCTGGCAAAAACAGACCTTGTTGATGGTGATTATTACTACTACTACTACTACTACTACTACTACTACTAATACTACTATATTATTATTATTATTATTATTATTATTATTATTATTATTATTATTATTATTATTATTATTATTATTATTATTATTATTATTATTATTATTATTATTATTATTATTATTATTATTATTATTACAACCAGTGAAAAAAACTTGGAAGGATAGTCAACCTCTAGTTGACTTGGATAAAACGTTATTACTCGAATTTTTTTCTCACATCAAATTGTATGGTTGATACACCTCATTTTCCCTCGCAACACGCCTAAGATGACACAGTCTTTTATCTGTTTCTACTATATTTTAATTGACTTTCAACTTCTGTTTTTCTAGTTGAATTCCAATACCGGGTAGGGATACTAAATTCTTCGTGAATACTACAAAGAAGAAATGTCGGTGAGGCTACAGGCCGAATAATTACTCGTACATTAAAGATTAACTGTAAGACTGCCAGAAGAAATACTGTCACCACTGAGAAACGTCCTTGCTTACCAGCCAAATTAAAGCGCATCAAATGTAGTTTCGGCGTCTTCATAAGAATCTCTTCCACAATGCAGATCCAAGACGAACTATTCATGTTACCGTGATTCCCGTAGAATGAGCTGCAGTGCCATGCTAATCTGTTCGGTGGCAAAGACCTCATTTTAACGTAGAGCTGCCTCTTCCCCACTAAAGCCACTGCCACTTTCAAATTTTTCCTTTGAAAACTACAGGCCAGATAAATGCATCTCGACAACTACACATAGTTAAGACAGAAATATGAGAATAACCTAATCCCCGCACAAACACACACACGCACACACACAAAAAAGCTGCGTGAAAATATGTAGAAATTTAAGAGTAAATAAACCGTAAGAGTAAATAAAGCAGATAACACACAATTTCAGGTGCAATTAGCAGCTCGACGAGATCACTGCATTCTTACATTACAGCAACAGGCAAAAAAAAGGTCAACTCGAAACCTATCACTTTGAGCAGCTATAAAATACTTTAGATGCGTGGACTCCAAATCCTTACGTGAAACAAGGAAGCAAGCACACACTATTAGGAACAACAAGCTGGAACAGCCGAGAGGACCGAAATACAATTACTAGCAAATTTTTTTCGTAATGATTTCATGAAATCAAGAAATTAAAATACATACTGCGGCTTAGAACCATAGATGTCGTCACCATCGTCATCATAATCATCAATGCTGGCAGCATAATCAGCAGCAGCCAAACTTATGTCGACCGCCGGATGCAAACCTCTTCCGCCCGTCTCCAATTACACCTGTCTTTCCCCAGCTGACTGCGCCATGCGCCTACAGACATCCTAATGTCCTCACATCACATACCTCTCTGCTGTCCTCATCTGTGCTTTGGCTTACTTGGCCGCCATTCTGCAACACTAATAGGTCCATGCTATCTGCCCTAAGAGTTATAAGGCCTGTCCAACTGAAATTACTTTTTTTTAATGTCAACTAGAATATCAGCAATGGCAATTTTCTTTCTAATCCACGCTGCTGTTTTCGCGTCTCCGAAGTCAGCAATAAGCGTAATGATGAGCGAATTAAGATTTGCTTATCCTGTTCGTGCAAGCGGAAAGGGCGTGGTAAACAGCGCCGAAAGAAAGAATCTGGGGCGTCGTTGTTGTTCGCTAATCGTTCTTCCTAATTGCGAAACAGGCAATTACGACATCACTAATTGCGATGAAGCGGCCCGCATGTCGTTGTTCGTCCCGGCGTGGCTTAAATCAGATGGCGCATGCTAGCCTGAAGCGTGGGAAGCTACACACTTATCGGTGCAGGAAAGGAATGAGTCAGAAACACCTGCCGTGGCCATAGTGGCACCCGGTCCTTACCATGCAAGAGTGGATTCCTAATTTTTGTGCTCACTAACAGGGCGT
Source organism: Dermacentor albipictus (assembly GCF_038994185.2). NCBI lineage: Eukaryota > Metazoa > Arthropoda > Arachnida > Ixodida > Ixodidae > Dermacentor > Dermacentor albipictus. Next base: position 98,115,337 of record NC_091823.1, read on the forward strand.
CGTTTATGCGTGTTCTTTGTGTGTATTGCTCAGCTAACTTAATTAATTGGCGTGCTTGTACGGCATTCGTTTGGATTTCGCACTACAGAGAGTCTCTGTGTACGGGATGCGGGACCAAGACAAGATAGTCCTTCGTTTCTGAAAAAAAATTATATTGTGGGATATTGACAAGGGCTTGTTTGTCATCCTATGCTGTAACACAATCACTTAGCCTCAGCGACACGCTCCGTTTCGGGCACTTTTTGGGATTTCTTTCGATTCTTTCATTTATCCTAGAACTTCGAAATTTCCCCATCACCTCCAGGATTTGTACTCACCATCGCATGTACAGTGAAGGAATAAATAAATTAGATCTTTCTACGCTGCTACGCTCATTTTCGAATGCAGAGATGAAAGCTTTCTATTTATGCGTGATTTCTGTGTCATTTTCTGTGTGATTTCATATCTTGCTTTTTTTTTCGTTTTGTGTGGTGAAGCTCGCTTTTGACTTTCGTATGCCTGTGCGTGCATTGTTTCTTAGTCAATCTTCCTCATCAATACACTTGCTCATTTCAGACTGTATCGCGGCCTCGTATGTATATTAGAAGCACTGCATTTGCGTATATGTACAGGGACCCTGTGTGATGCAGCTTGCCCTCGACTTTTATCACTATGTGTTCCTTCGTGTATAGGACTATATGCTCTAGAACATAGAACTTTCAAACTTTCGAGAACATATGACGTTATTTCGTCTTATCCTCCTACATTCTTTATCATTGTTACTATTATGGAAAAAAGGGAACAGGTAGTCCGTGTTAGCGGGTGACTACATCTGGTTCTTTTATTTTCACTTCAATAAAAATAAAGTACCTTGCCGAAGGCAAAACCAATGCATGCAAAGCAAATTCATTCATTATTCCATTCATTCATTATTCTGTCCATGCATTTTTTCTTTCTTTCTTCCTTTCTTTCTTTTTTTCTTTATTTTCTTGCCTTTGTCGCTGCTCAGTCATCCTGTAAGTTTTGGGTGGTATTCGCCACTGCTATTGGCACCGCATTTGTCTGTTCATATTGAAAGGACCTGGCACGCAAATATTGGGGCAAGCAGCGCCGGTAGGCTTTAAGTTTAATTCAAAAGCACATATTGAATGAAGAAATAAGCGCTCATTCCTGAGCTGCGGCTATAAAACCAGGAATAGCATGAATCGCTCTACACAGCGTCAGAGCTGGTAAACGCGATGATCACGAAGACATTGGGCCCACTTTCTCATGCAATTTTCTTAACGTTCTCTGAACATGGCACGTTACACATGCAGCCCCTCATTCCATTAATTGGATGGTTTGTGTTATATGAGATGAGGATTTTAATAATAATAATAATAATAATAATAATAATAATAATAATAATAATAATAATAATAATAATAATAATAATAATAATAATAATAATAATAATAATAATAATAATAATAATAATAATAATAATAGCGGCACAAGTAAACTTAGCATTATTTTTTACTCACAGAAGCGGAGACAAAGCAGCATTGTTTTTAAGTGCGACAAAGCAGTACCAGATTCAGCGACATGTCTGTGTAGGGCGAGTAAAGGTGATTGTGACACAAGCATGTGTAGCACGTAACCACCGACGCAAACATCTGGTGGTGACCCAAAGCGCTGTCTGAGTCACCCAATCAAATGCGCTACTAGCCTATCTACTTGCTTTAGGATTAGCCGTAGCTAAGCCTAAAGAAGCAAGCGGCGGTTGATGCTCACGCGATCGACACCCTGCAGCTGCACCGCAACGCATGCCAAGTAATTGTTGGGTTATGGACCCAACTGGTCTATGTAATTGTTTACTTGTGTGAAAACATATAGAGCCACGTGAACGTTTTTGTTAGTCTTGGAATCTTGTTTAGTTGGCTTGCATGTGTGATTGTTTGTTTTAACTATACGCATGTTGCGTTAACAATCGGCTTCGTTGTTTCTCTTCCCCACTGTGGATTCGCTTCAGTGGTGGCCGCAACAATTCGAATCGGGCAAGTGTGAATACACTACCGGGCAAACAACTCCGCATTAACATCAGCACACCAAATCATAGCAGTGCCCAAAAGATCGACAATGTTGTAGTGGTGCGTACGAGGTCCGCGTACGAACTCTCTTATCCAAGAGCACTTGCCCTTTCCCTTGCCTTCCTGCGCCACGTGCGTTGGCGAGCTAACGCGTGACACTGCCTCCTTCCGCGCCCTTCCTCGCAAGCAAGTTGAAATTGAAATGAAATGAAATTGTTTATTTGCCATCCTGTACATTTAAGTTGTGCGAGAGAACACGCGCGATGTCTGTGAGCACCCACCGAGAACGTTCGTAATGGTCCGTGCAGGGTCATTTCTGAGCGGACGAAAGGAAACGAAAGGGAAAAATAACAAACTTGTTTCTTGCTCTAAACAAGACGGACTGCGGCCGCGAGCGCACCCAACGATAGAGCAATGTTACACTTTTAGATACATCACCCTTCTTCAGTCGTGCACAACGCTTTATGTGTTACTATTTGATGTGCTCCCTGTCGTCCTCGCTTGCTTGTTCTATAGTTTTGAGTTCCATCGCGAGTTTTTCGCGGAGTGAGCCAACAATATTTCCAGCTCCGTCGTGGCTTTGAACGCATCTGAGGGATGAGAGACCCGCGCGTCTGCCTCTTCCGCCCGCGACGACGTAGAGCACTTCGGCAAGTGTTCCGGATGGCATAAATCAAGCTTCGCGAGGAGAGCGACATCTTTGCTACACGAGCCACTGGAAGCTGCGAGAATGCGATAGTTTGTCGTGTATGCGCTCGATATTTGCAATGTAGACGGCTCTACAGTGCCCCGAGTAAAATTCTTCAACACTGAAGCGTTGTTCTGTGTTTATGTCCTTTTCTTTCTGGCTCCTGTATTTTCTCGCTCTCTCTGTGCTTTTCTTCTTTATCTTTCTGTTTCCCTTAGCACCTTTAAGAACTTCTCCAGCTTTTGTGCAACTAGCAAAAAATATATATATTCTCCGTCACAATTAGACCGTTCCTCTTATTGTTACGAGTGTTGCCGGACGAACACCTTTGAGAACGCAATAAGTGGCCTCGTTTTTTCAGTATGGAAGCAGAGTGTTTCCACGTTTTCATTAATTCCAGGTGTGAAACCACATCGAGTGCTTTTAGTACTTACACAACGGGGTCTTTCCTTACTTTAGTGGAAGTGATACAGAGAAAAACACCGTATTATAACATCATTTAATCATCTGAAGGAATGACATGTACGGGCTCCTCGAGGTGCCTATCTTATCTTGAATTATGCGCTGATTAAAATTGCGCCGTTACCGTCCCGCTTTCTTTTCTACTGAAGGCACCCTCGTGAAAGTCACGGCCGTTGGCGCCTCTATCACCGTCTTTGAGATAGGCATCCATCTGGTAACAATTGTGCATGTCTCTTAATAAAATCCTCTATTATTGAGGCGAAGAACTCCGCTGCCTCCAGACTAAGTTTTGGCTGTTATCCAAATTTCTGTACTAGGTTGGATACAACGTTCTCTGTGTCAACGTATCAATCTTGTGCCACGAATGAACTTGATATAATGAAAGCTCGTTACCATGTGTCTTCATCGGCGTAAGAAATACACAAACACAAAGTTAATTTTCCGAATTCTTCAAATATTGCACTGCAGTGGTAAATTGGAAAACTGCGCTTCAGGCTAAAAAAAAGTAACAGAAATACTACAGGTGGAAGAATGAAATGAGCTCTTTCGAATGTGCTTGACCCCAAGAAACACCACGATTTCAGAAGTTTGACCCATTTAAATAGTGTACCAGAAACGAAATAAATAATGAGAAGAAATGGCTAATCTTGGTTATTTTGTTTAAGCAGCACCACCTAGAAAAAGGGTTTACACAAATGTGTATGGTGAGGACGCGTACAAATTTATAGCCTGCGTAACTACTTATCATTCGTGTTTGTGCCAACATGTCTTCAAGTGGGCACCTAAGCCAATATAATGCATCTCCATCGAGCACATCAATACCTGCCGAGCGAATAGATAACTTGTTCCCTGCAACTATCAAGACTGGTGTTCTCCTAATGACAACATTCTCAGATTGCATCTAAAATTATTCAAAAACGTGATTAATGACTTTCAATACGGCGCCTAATACCAAGACGCGGTACCGTCATGAAGGACACAATTGTCGACGTTATGTATAAACTTGATAATGCAACAAAATATCCTTCATAATTTTGCCTTGGTACCCTCCTGTATGATCAGCAAGCTGATTACGAGGTTTCATTTCGGATTACCGCTCAATGCGCTGTTCTCACTTACAGCACATCCGCTTCCTTAATGATATCGAAGTATTATGAGACTCAGCCTAACTCATGCAAGAAACGAAAAAAGCAATTTACAGATCTTAGCACCCAGTATACCTACCAATTGAGCCGAACTTCGCCTTTTTTTTTTTTCATAGCGAGAACGCTGGCCTGTGAGAGCAAATCTTGATCAACCATTAGAACCTGAAGAGTAGTAACACAGGGCTAAAAAAAAAACAGCCTGCTTTCACTACACTGGAATCTGCAGCACAAGAGTAGTCCATAATCCAAGCTGTAATCTGCTGAATTTGTCCTGTGAGTCGGTCTGGCCGGATGCTGCGGTCTGAAATTTTTTTTTCTTTTTCAACTTGCGCTCGAGAAGTTCCGCGGCAGAGTTGCTTTTGTAGTGGGAGATATCAATATGCATTCAATTTCTCTTGGAACATCACCAAATAGTTCAACGTACCTGCCGGAAGGTGACCGCGTGATTACGACAAATCCACAAATCACACACCAACAATTCCTTTCTTTTATGTTGGAAGGTGCACAGTAAATTTATTTACAGCCGCTTTGTATTTCAAACTAGAAGTAAATGTGCTTCAACTATATATGCGTTTGCTGTAAGACTTGTACAACACATCCGTTTCACACCTTTTATAAGAAAAACTATTAACCGTATATTGCGATGAACGTGCTGAAAAAGCTAGCTGGAGTCCGGCATTTTTCCTTTCACTCTTAAGCAACTGCTGTCAAATATCAGTTTTCTTTATTATCTCGTTACACGCACATGCATCGTGGGTTTTCTCAGGTTAGCTTAATAATTTGTCGTGGGGTTCATTGGTTGGTTTATAAAAAAAATTAACAACACTGAATCAGCAGAAATGCCAGTATTATCATGTGCTACACGAATCTAGAGTAGAGGCACGGTGCACGTTTGGAATATATAGGCATTCCCGTAGTCAAAGTTGAGTAGACGAGATGCGCAGTTTCGCTGTGGCGCGTCAGGCTCATTTCTCTGTTTGCATGGTCACGCCTGCTCCATCCATCCGAGGAACCACATCACATTGTCGGCGTCGTGTACCCAAAGCAAACCGATCGAATCCTTATCAAACTTTCGGCCAGCCCTGCTTGCAGCAGTTTTCTGAAACGAACGCGACTGCTCACAACATGCACGGGTCTCTAAGATTCACCACAAAACAGATCGATTCCCTTGTAAAAAAAAAAAGAACGTTATTTTTTTATAGTGCACCACGGATCTGTTCACAAAATAAATAAATTCGCCCGTGTAGAAGGAAACAGAAAAAGAATTGCTGCTCAGATGTGGAACCACTACTTAAGTAAAAAGTTGAAGAATATTTCTGTATAGGTGCAGAAAGCAAAAGGAAACACGGTGTTGCCAGAAATCGATTTTGTGCCACAACAGGTTCGAACGAAGTAGCGCTCTATGTCGGCCCTTCGCGCTCCTTGTTTGCATTCAAATTTTGTTCAGTTCACCGCAGAAATGCTTTGGGACAGGTACTTTTCAAAGAAAAAGAAAGAGCAGTTATATTGGAATACGAAGCATTACATACGCTAGCACAGTAAATACACCCGTGGAGCCAAGCATGGCATACTCTGCAGCAAAACAACTATTCCTGGAACACTCCCCGCTTTAGCCCAAACTAGACAGAAAGCACGTGGCGAAATAAAATGGTGCAGAAAAGAAGAAGGCTGGCTTGTTTTGTCGGCGTTCCGTGCTTATCTATTCTGTCTGTAATACTCTCTGAAGTGTAACCTCGAGCGTATGGACGGGGATGTATGTAAGGTTGTTCTTGATGCACAGCCTTAGCGCCTTCGTATAGTACAGTGAGCTTTCACGGCATCTGCTACGTACGTGCTACTCCACCGTGCTCTTCAGCCTTCCTCTTAGCTTTTTCCTACGGTGAAATGAGCTTTTGTTTTTCTCTCGAAAACTTTTGACTTTCACTCACGCCTCAGTGTCCGTTTTAAAAATGAGCTCGCGACGTGACGAACTGCATAGCGGCGCGTGTCTACAAGAAGAAAATAATTGAAGAAAAGGAGAAAATGAAAAGGCAGAAAGCGTCTCAAGTTAGATAAGAGAAGATGTGAATGCAGCGAAAAGAGCGCAAAATGGAGCGGGGGGCAAATAATCATATTCTTGATGCCCGGAAGGCATGGTCAAAGAACAAGGATGGCAAGAAATGTTACAAAAAGAGACAAGCGAAGTAAATGAACAAAGTTTGTATCTATCCAGGGAATATGAAAGCGGAAACAACGGTGCGTCCTGAAGAAAAATAATCTAGCTAGAACGAAGGCTCTGTCAACCGATTTAGAAGGATTGCCTCTGGGGCGTTGGAGTTACCGCGTTGTATTCCCGGATGAAGCTAGATCTTGCTCGCTTCTTTCTTTGTGGATTTCTGTGCGCTCTACCCTCACTGTAGTCGTGGCTGGACTTACCTTAACAGGGAAAGCTTAGTATACAAAGGAAGAAAGATTGCTTGCAGGTCTTGAGTGCTTCGTCGAGCAGTACAAAACATTTCGATGTTCACGCGACTTTGGGGGGCATTTTTTTTCGTCGCCACGGCGTTTCCTTAGCATTTTCTTTCGCAGTGACGCATTTGCTGCGGAAGCGAAAAAAATTTGGAGTGCCTAGTTCAAGTATAAGCAGAATCTTTGTCAGTAGCAGTCTCAATAACGAGCACTGGAACGCAGCCAATGAAATCGAAGTCACTCGAGACTCCTGCCAAATCACTAGCATTGTAGGCGATACGCCGCGAGAACGTACGTAATTCAAATATTTTAGGTCTTTAGCAAATTCTACTTTATTTGCAAAGGATGTACAGGAAGAACAATATAAGATTTCGTGGCATTGCAACACACATGCGGCGAAGACCGGTATCTAGGAAGCTCTTTTCAATTCTCACATTCGAAAAAAATGTAGGGCATTAGTGTGAATTGCAGAAAGTTCTCCAAAGTAGAATCACAGACTGCTGGACCAGTCGATGGAAGATCACATATAAGTCATAAAGCACACGCGCACATTAGAATGAACAGATGAAACAACCATTGCGGCTAGCAATTAGTTGGCGCGTTTTTGTGACCCTTTATCTGTGCATGCGCTGCTCCATGACTTCTAAGGTTACCAAAAGTTGGAGTAGCAAATACTTCAAAAAGAATAGAAGTAAAATATTACGCAGCTTTAAACACGTCGTACACTGCCTTGAGCCCACAAGGAAATAATTAATATGATAATTGTGTGCCACGAAATACTACTACTTTATTATATTCTTTCCTTCCACACTTCGGAAGCATTATGGCAACGCTGCAGATGCAATTCCTACTGAATAAAAATTATGTAGTTTTGCGAAACTTGCTTGGTTACCACTTTGACCAATTGGTTGAGGGGCTAAGGCACGGCGCATTTTAAACGGAGGATGAACAACCGTTAGAGGGAGGGGGATGGAGAAGTAGCCATTTGTGGTAGCGTCACAACTGTAATTGTTCACGAAGAATGTCATGTATTCCAGGATACTATCATTAAGGAATATGTACGAACATTCGCAATCCAATAGAATCCTGTTTACAATGTCACTTGCGCGAGAAGCGCGCTGTGTCGAGTGCTCTCTTTTCAATTTCTTTGGCCAGCGTGGCGTAGACGCGAATGGAGAAAATGACGTCTGCCTTCTTTGAGATTGTGAATGTCAAAGACGCGGCTTTTGAGCGAGAGTACAACCATGTTCAGCTGCTCATCGCTGTAAAGTCTACAGGGTTTTCAGACAAAACAGCAGCGTGCCCGGCAGGTCTACGCCGACTGACAACGTTCCTTCTAGAAAACACATATACACATTTTATTAATGCTTGCAGAGATGCCTTTGTTAACGAAGCCAGTGCAAATTCTGCGTAATAATGCTCAGAACCTGAAGTACAGGGTTGTATTCGAATGCATTCTATTGCACCTTCGCCATCAATACAACTATTTAGGACTATAATGGTGCCTGAAATATGTTAACCAAAATCTGAAATTGTCGAAAGATGTAATTTCAAATTACTATCGTGGAGCTCTCAGCCGGCTGTGAAATGCTAACGCTGGCACGCCCCTTCTACGTAAAGTACTTGAAATGTCCCATAAAATTGCATCTGAGGGAAGTGATGTTTCTGTATATATCAATTATACATTAGTATCTGAAGAAACAAGCCAGCTGATCACTCTGGCGGCGTCAGTGCACAACCTTGACTTCACAAAACATAATTTATGCAATTTCGACGACGCTAGATTGCTTATACGCAATCACCTGAAGTGCCCAGACCCACATAAACGTCATGCCAAGCAATCTTACCTGACAGCGCTGTAATGCAAAACATTTACAAACTGATTCTATTCCTTTTCTACAACGAGCCCTTCATTATTCGTCAAACATTTTTCGAGCCATCCTCACTTCCCCTTTCTGTCACGGGAAATCACTAAGGCCGCGAGAACTCCCCATCTGCTCTGACGTGCGTACACTGATTATTGACGATTAGAGCGAAAGAAAAAAAAAGCTATTTCTAATTCTACGTCTTTTTCGCCATTAGCCTTCCGCGTTTGGCCTAATGTGGGGCTATGCCCACGTCGCCTGTTTGTTATGCGACGTCACAAACCCGCGAGAGCTCACCACGTCAAAGCGACGTGTATGCATTAAAAATGCATCATTATGCCGAAGAAGACTAAACTTCCTTTTTTTTTAATAGCTGAAGACTGTCTTTTTCTCAAAGGAATAGAAGTTCGCTGTCCGCAGATCACTCTGGACCTTACTAATCGGAATTGTTGGGGAGATTGGTTTTTAATTGCTTTTATTAAACACTTTTGGCTAGGCATTAAAATGTTGTGCATCCTTTCCGACACATATACGGCATCGCTCTGCGAACTCTTCTTCTCTAAGCATCCGTCTTAGCGGCACGTTTACCCTTCAGTTGCACAGCGCCGCGATTATCGACTAGCTACTACAAGTCGAGCAAGGAGAAGTGGTTTAATCAATGACGCCAGCCCTGCCCTCCTCATCCTCTTATCCACTTTCACTGCGCTAGTCTGGTCCCAGGGAAACCTTCTTCTGCGTGTTCCTCGTTTCTTGATAGCCAATCGGATAAAAGGAAGCTGTCAAGTAGGGAATGCCATTCGATTTAAAAGCAAACAAAAAGGACCTCCCGAAAACTAGTAGATTGTTCGATTGGGATGTTCGAACAACGTTGTGGCTTACCGCCTTACGCTTGCGCCATCAGTTATATGAATTGGACATCAGGAGATTGCGATAAAAGCAGTTGTACGTTATAGGACCACTACACCGATCCCTTATCGTGATTTAACTCAACGCAGTATGTGTCTGTTGCTCAAATTATGTATCGGGTGTGTAAATATCCCAGAACGTCTTCACCGACAATGACGTTCGCCGAGCCCTTCTTTCCTCGCTGGCGGACACTTCAGCAAAACTCTTGAGCACTTGCTCTTAGAATGTCCGACATCCGCATATGTCGCTGTGCGTGGCTGAGCAAGTTCCAACTATTTCATCTTGCAGGAACGGCGCTTAATGACTTCTTGTTTCCAAAAGGTCATACTTCGACATGATGCGAGGCTCAGAAAGCTGCATTGGCTCGAATTCTAGTCGTCTACCAAGAAACTAGTCCCTTGCCTATAATGCTTGCACTCTGTGTGTGACGGCGTGATCAGTGGCCCTTGTTCTCGTTCTTCTGTTCCTTTATCTGCTTCTTATCTCTCTCTCTCTCTCTCTCCTCTGAAAGCGCGTGTGCATGGTGCACATTTCGGGAGACATATGGCAGCGGACAAATATTACTTTTGCTCCTGGAAGGTTAGAATACGGTATACCTTTCTGCAGATAACTAGAGCGAATTTAGATTTCAGGCAGCATCTCAAAAACAGCCTTTAGGTCTTGGTTTATATACTATGAGTACGGCGGTGTTACAATAATAATACACGCTGGTCGGCTTACATCTCACGAACAAACAACAGTATGTTCCATTGATTATGCTTCTATATGGGGGTACACTTTAGTGAATGAATTTGGGAGGTGGGGTGTTAGTAAAGAAGAAGTTCCTGCTTTGTTAGGAGTTCGGGTGACATTTCGCCTCATCTTAAATAATTGAACGTTTGCCATCTATGCGCTCTAAATTATTGATACATCTGTCTAGCTACTGTGGAAGTAATTTACGACCAACGCAATCTTGGACTCAGTTCCAAGGCACCTGCTTGTGAAACAAAATTCTCGCGCACCACTGTGCGCGCCATCGACACTTGCAGGACTGCTTCGGTCCCGGGTTGTTTCAACTCGCTGTTGTAGGCTGCACTGGTGAAAACACCGCCAAATATTTCAGATTTCTATTGTGACATTCGTATGCATTCGTGATTAGCATTAGTATTCTTGGCAGAACGAACGCGCACATCGTAATAAACTAGTTGCTCCTCGCGGTTTATCCTGTGCCTCAATTCATTTCTTCTCTCTCTCTTTCTCTCTCTCCCTCTCTCTCTCCCTCTGGAATCGCAAAGTGCCCCTCGTGGTTGCTTAGGGACTATGGTGTTGAGCTGCTAGCACGAGGTCACGGGATCGAATCCTGGCCCCGGCTGCCACATTTTGATGGGGGCGAAATGCGCAAACACCCTTGTACTTAGGTTTATGAGCACGTTAAAGAACCCCAGATGGTCCAAATTTCTGGAGTCCCCCACTACGGCATGCCTCATAATCATACCCTGATTTTGACCCGTAAAACCCGAGAGTTAAATTTTTTAAAACTGAAAGCCTAGATAAAATAATGTGAAAGGATTCTTCTTTCCAAAGTGAACTTTAAAGGCTTCCATATCAAACGCTCAATATTTTTAACGATTACAAGGAAGCCACTGAGGCCGAAGAAGGATCCGAAAAAAGAAAAAAAAACATAGACTTCTTGCAATTGCATTCGCTTACACGTTCTCGTGCTGACGTGCTAAACATCGATGGGCTTTGCATATAAGGCATTTTGGGAAAAGTACGATTGGCGACAGTACTTGAATTGCGAAGAAGTAGATCGAACGTGCTTTAACCTGTTCTCCGGCAGTCTCTTGCTCATTCCTGCTCCTTTCCAGATGTCACATAGTGTTCCTGCGTCTGCGCACAGGAAGACGAATAACGCCATAAGACCGGTAGTGAGATCGATCCCGTCTGAGCAATGAGGCGCGTCGCCCACGGCGTCTTTTAATGTTTTGAATGTTGTTTTATCTATTTTGACGCGCAGCGCGGACGCACATATTAGGTTAATTTCGCATGCGCCTCTTTTAGCTAACTCCCCTCTTGCATATTTAACCGGAAAGCAGATTTGATTACTCTAACTCCAACATAAGCCTTGTTTCGGATCTGTATATAAGCACACCGCACGTACACCGTATTGTCTTATTAGGCATGCGCCTTTACCTTGTTTTGTATTTTATGCATCCTTGCGTCCCCTACATTTTTCTCGCTAATGTTAGTTATGTGCATTCGTGGTCTTTGGGGAAGGATGTATGTGTTTTTTTTTTCACCTATAATGTCATATTTCATTTACTTACTCCGAGTGCCTCCCGCAGCAGAGAGCAGTGCTAAACAAAAATATATAATTCCATGCCTTCTTCACATTCTGGTTACCCGCTTTCACTGCCCGACACGCGAATAAGTTTCTGTTGAACATTTTAGAGAGAGTTTAAATGCACGCCTCCGCATGCCCGACAAAGCAACTCTTCTGTTCTCAATATAGATTTCAGCACTATATATAAAGGTTGTCTTACAATGTGACGACGTATGCGGGTAATTTGTGCATGAAGAACGAGTCTTTAAGCTAACTAGGAGACGGGTCATAACGTCATCGAAAAATACGCGATAACTAATTAGGAGTCTTTTTACATACATCGTAGGCATGCAATAGAGAGGCGCCTACGCCATTCCGTGGAACGTGGAAATACCATGCACAGAAAACTACGCATTTGAAAAAAAGAAAATGCTCCGGCTACAACCGAGCACCAGTGAAACATTCTTCTTTACACAGATCACAGCTTGCACATGGTTGATGAAAGCAGACATCGAAGAAAATCCGCTGGTCGGTGAATGGATAGAAAACGATGCAAAAGTATACAATTATCTTTATGCCTCCCACCCGAATTCCAGCTCACTTCCTGCCAGCTTGCTAACCAAGGGCTGAATTAGGAAACTTTTTTTTTGTTTATAAGGGGTCTTTGCCATCAACTGGCCGCCTTCTCTAATATATGTCCAGCAAAAGGATCGGCTTGCATTTGCTCTCATATACAAACAATCACAGTGCATGAGCTCTTCTTTCTATACAAGCACAGAGCCTGCGGCTCTGCGCCCGTATTTTTTCGTTCTGTGTATTTCATATACGTCGGAAAGGCGGCGGTGCTAGATGCATCTTGAAGCTATGTACTACAGTGATTCCCGTTTCAGAGAATGTGGTTCTCGTGAATGTAGAACAGCAGGGTCCATACATGCTTCAAACTGATATTACGCTAAAATATTTCGTAAAAGCAGCTAACGGCCAGTGACGATGTCATACATAAGAGAAAGCAACCGATCGATGGCAAACGGCTCTTGCGAACGAAACGCTTCTCGATTTAGGCCTGTGGCTGTGTATTCACAAGAACGTATGGCGCTAAAATGGTTCATAAGAAAAAATTCTTGCCACTGCTGAGGTGAACACAGAATTAGCGAAAGCGTACGACCAATGACAAATAACACGCATGAATAAATTTGTGAATGAGGGCCCTGCTGTTTAACAAGGCGTACCAATCAGCCCAAGTGGACACGCTGTCACGAGGAAATATTCACCCGCTGAGATCCCGGGAGCAAATATGGAAAAATCGTAGAGGAAAATGCAGTAGTGCAAGGAAGCATACTAGTGCAGTAACAACGGAATGAAACAAAACTTACAGCGTAAAGTGTGAGGATTTGCCGGTGATAACGTGGTATCAAACTTACTTAATTTGAAACTATGTTCTGCATAGCCTCAGGTGCAAAAAAAAAAGCTGGCAGCTCCGTGCAAACGATCTCTTCTGGAAATGTAGCAATGGGGCTAATTAGACTTGCCAGCTGTGAATCATTCTTAAAGGTAGTAGCAGGGCAGATAAGAGGCGAAATAAGGAAAAAGAAGGCATGCAGCCAAAGCGCTGTCTCTTCAGTGCCTGTTTATGCCAGCCTTCATTTTTAGAGCGAAGCTCTTATACACCCGTTCTTGCGGCGAGCGTCGGCGTCGGTCTCGGTGTCGGTGTAACCGAGCGAATGAGCACAAAGATGAAAGCGAACGCGGAGTGCCTGTCAGAGCAAATAAATATTGGCCTAGAATAATTTCTGATAATTACCACCATAGTGTCCGTATAGAGCCGTGTACCTCTTCACAAATAATCTGACTCTCGAAAACGACTCCTAACACGCAGTGCATCAATCAGGAAGCAAAGTGAGAAGTGAGGTCTACTGGTTTTCACCCAAAGCCACTGCGTCTCTCACCAATTATTTGATCGATTTCGGCGTTTAATTGGTCATTCTTAGGTGGGTGACGTCTCTGACGGGTTCAAGTATTTATTTTTCTCCTCTCCAGAGCCGAGTTCACGCGCAGAACGAAGAAAAAGAAAGCGTAACTCACTTTGTTAATGAAAGTGCCTTGCATTGGAGATGTTTGCATATGTTCACCAGTTTACTTACGTCAAAAAATTTGATTGGAATCCATGCAATGGAAAACCAAAAACACAATTCAGTAATAGAGGCACCGCGTGCCTTCTCGTTTCTACCTACTGCTCTCCTCGGCAAAGTCATGGCGGTCTCGTTTTGGTGTGGGCATGCCCAGTGGTCGCAGCAGAGGCTACGGCGACAGCCCCTCGCACAAAGCAACGGGAGACTGCGCTGGGCCTAATTAACGAGACCGGTCCAACGTTATTAATGAAGTCAGAACACGGACGCCAAGCCCTGTCGCGCTTGTATACGGTTTTCTCACATATAGGCGCTGGCGTTCCATAGAAAGGTAGTACGTTGGGCTTCGCGTGGAAGCACAAGCTACGGGGTATACCAATACTGAAAGCTTGTCTGAGCCGCGACTCCTATCCTTTTACATGAAGCAATGTGTTTTGTGGCCCGTGCTGACGTTCTCTACATGGTCGTCTGCCAGATAACGGTTTAGTACCTTTGACGGGAACGAGTCGCAAATGCACGGTGACAGAGTGAAAGGGGCCTTGCGTTGTGCAAGACCCATAGGGACTCGTGGCCAACGTCAACCAGATGAAGCCCGGCATTTTCGTTTATGTGCATCCCTCACTGAAGACAGGAGTCATTGGGCTTCGCGGCGCACATAATTTAATATCGCAAAAAAACGAAGCAACAGTGAACTGGGGCCCTATAACGTAAAACTATTCCAATGTGTTTCTATTCCAATCTCCTGACGTCAAATTTGCGTAACCACCGACGCAAGCAACGGGCGGTCACCCGCAGGATTGTCTGAACAGACCAATCAAACGCTCTCCTCGTTCATAGGAGGTCACTTTTGTTTGCTTGAAAAACGAATGACATTGCCTACACTGAGCGCCTTGTCGTATCTAATTGGCTGGCAAGAGGCGAGGAGAACGCTCAAGTGAAGAGGGATTCACTGGGGCAGAGCCAGTGCACTGAAAATCGGTAACCGGATGAAGAGGGTGGTGCCGGCGTCTGCGATTGGTCGGCTTTCCCTTCTTAGCTTGTGGTGGCTGGTCGAAAATCACGGCGGCATGAAACGGAAGCTTAAGAATTATGCTAAAACTGACCTTCAGCAAAGAAGAGTTGGCAGAATTAGGTGGTAAACGTGCCGAAAGGGCTTGAAAACGTAACACGGCCACGCAAGAAGTTTTATTATACGCAAATACACCCATGCTCTTCGGCAGGTGCGAGTAGCCAGCGTCTCAGCGATCGGCGGCAGCCATCTTTTATTACTTTCGGAACGGGGCAGCCTGCGGCTATTCAGAAGAAAATTCAGTTTTGTTCGGCATATTAATGCATCTTTATCGCGTACACGTCACTTTGACGGGGTGAGTTTGTGCGGTTTTGTGACGTAGCGTGACAGGCAGGTGAAGTGGGTGCAGCCCGAAAACTTTTTACCAATAGCCGAGGGCTAATGGAGAAAAGGGGTCGAATCAGAAATAACTGTTTTTCTTTTTTTCTGTGAAATCATGCATAATCAGTGTGTACACATTATATCAGATGGGAAGGCATCGCGGTTTTCGTGACGACGACTGACAGACAGGTGAAGTGGGCGTGGTCGAAAAAAGTTTTTGACCAATCGTGGAGGGCTGATAGCAGAATTGGAATAGAAAAGTTTGGAATAGTTTTACGTTATAGCGCCCCTGGTCCCCCAATTTGAATGCACAATTTGTTTTCTACTTTACCCATTTTCATGATTCGTCAGTCACGAGCGACACATGGCCTGCGTCATCAGCAGAATCCATCCATCTAAATCGATAGAATATCCGATAATGAAATAAATAGGGCAAGAAAATATTCTTCTATTCATCAGCGTAGTACAGTAGCATCTCTTTCTACCAGCTCAAGAGTTTTGTGGGTAGGCATTTTGCATGAATAGCACGTTATATGGGTACAATTTATATCCGTGGCGGCATCGTTCTGTTGCATTCTGAATGCAAAGAAAAAAAAGCCATCGCACACCAAGCTTTTAGCCCACGTTAAATAACCCGCTTGTCCCAATGGGGCTAATCCAGTACTTCCCGCTATGGCGTCTCATAATTTTTCTGTTCCTTGGCGCTTTAAATCTCCTAAATCGCCCTTCAAGACGTCTCGTTTAAATTCACCACTCTGCCAGTGCAATTGTTGCAATTGACATGGTCTGTAAAAGCAGTGACGCAGCTTTTCTGCTTTTTGTGGGAGCGATGCCGCAAGAAACCGAAAGCCATGATAGCATTGTGGCGTCATGTATGGGGCCCTAGCGCTGAATAAAGGTGAGACTATAATGAGTAGTGTAGTTGCGTATAGTTGGTTGTGTCTAATCAGCAAGGCAGCTGCGAAAATCCGACGTCGGCAAAATGTATGGAAGGAAAAATAATAAAACTACCTAAACAGACTGATAATTGCCTCCTAGTGTCCTTCACGTGTATTATTAACCTTAAACACAGTCAAATCACCATCAAATTGAGCAGCCCAATTTATCTGTTATACAATTGTTAACAACCTTAATATTACTATCATCTCCATTCTCCCTCACTTTCCGTACTTTAGCACTTTGACACAGAATCGCGTGGCTCAGTTTATTTGCCAAAATACATAATATTGTAAAACATTTGCGTGGTACTCTTCTACTCCCTCTGGTGCACCATTGGGGTCCCTTTTCAATTCCCTGAGTGTCTGACATCTCTATCTTTGGTATCATTGCTAGCACCTACATGAAGCTACCGATGCAATTTAACCACTGCTTTTTTTTTCTAATGCTACTTTAAAATTTGCATAAACGGCCCAAACGACTCGTCGTAGAATACGATCCACCCGTTTTTATTGATATGATATAAAGTGATGTCGACGCACAATTTAAGGCGCCGGCTACTGCTTAGCTTTTGAATGGGTCTAGCCTACAAACGATATAGCTTAAGATTACATATCAAATAGCCTTTTCAAACAAGCGCGAGAAATTGTCAAGCAACGTTTTCACCGTACCACTGTGACGTAAGAAATATATGGTGCATACAATATACAGATTAAATAACTTCACAATTCTGTAAAAGAATGTCTCAAAAATACAAATTATACTGTCGCCTAATAATGCACTCTCTAGTCAGCGGGCGGTAGATATATCGCGTAAATGCATTATCACATATAGTCATAACAGGACAGTCAACATAACATAATACACAAACATATGCACATATACAGCGACATTTAAATGAAAGGAACGATAAAAGCGGTAATAACGGCCAGCAATGCCGCTGTCTTTGAGAATAGTTTTTAGTGCTTTTAAAGAGCTCTTCTGTAAGACCGTTGTTGGCCAAGGACCCAAAAGTTTCCCTAAATTGAAAGGTCTGCGGTCTAATGTATTTACTGTTGATTTAAGTGGGCGTCATCGTGTGGCATGATGTGAAATCCCTTAATATTTAGAGTTATTAACCACACAGTTAGGCTAGTAGGAACTCCAAGTTTTGTTTATTCGCAGTTTGCTTAGAGCGGTTCTTGCTTTTTGTTTGTAACATTAGTTGTTATTTCTACACTATGCCAATATTCCCTTCTCGTTTTCTTAGAACGATCGCATAATTTGTTGATAAAATTTGTGTTGTGTATCGTGTTGTGTTGATAAAATTTGTGTATCGTGTTGCTTTTCAGTAGTGTATTTTTTATTTGTTAGGCATCATTCTTATTCTGTATATTAGTGGCCAAGTGATCTACCTTGTTGATCTTGCCACACCCTGGATTGGGACAATTTGGGCGAGGGAGATTGATTTGCTCGCAAATACTTTGGCGTGAGTACACGCAAGCGCTGGTTCGTTATTCCATTTTCGCGATCAGCTTTGCGATTCTCTACAAAAATGTTCAGTTGTTCGGGGTTGCCATGATTGCCTTTGTGCTCCTTATGCTTCTTGTTTTTGCGATGTAAACACTATTGATGCTGCTCAATAAACTGCAGAACTTTTCAGCACTTGACACATCACCATTTACTTCATTTATCACAGGTTTTCACATTTCCACTCGAAGCGTAATCATGGGTGCACATTGCTGAAAAACGAAAAAAAGAAAGGATGGTTGCTTGGTAAGCAGGAGCAACTCGATATCGGAAATGTTCCTTTGGAAAAAAACAAAAACAACCCACAGCCGGCTTCAGAAACACCACACCCCTAATTTATAGGCATTCAATGCAAGGCTTTATTATCCTACAACGTCTTCATTTCCAGTCGAAGAGAGGGCATGTTCTCTCGTTATTTGCATGTGTACGTGCAGAGCTGAACTCGCGCGCATGATATCACGGAAGGTCTGTCGCAGAAGTGCTTGTGAGTATTTATTGCACCGGCCGCTAATGTTTGTACAGGTCACAAATAGCTCCAGGACGTGGGACCCCGTGTTCGATTCACGACAGGGCTAAATGTGCAAGTCAGTTCGGCCAATCCATATTGTTTGTTTACCCTTCGAACAGTTAGTCGGTCGATAAAACTACTACACTCGATTTGGCTCCGCGCCTTCTCTGCTTGTCGAATTAGCGCTAGTGCTTACGCGTTTTGATACAATATGTTCAAATTTAATATTCTATTAAAAGATTTATAGATACCCGGTAATGTGATGAACTTAGTCAAACATGCTTGCTATGGTTATTATGTTGGCATTGTAAAGGGCAAACATACGACTACGTCGTCGCAAATATATATATATATATATATATATATATATATATATATATATATATATATATATATATATATATCATTCCGGAAGCGCGTCTTTGACATGCCACTGGTGTGACTTGCCAAGAATTTCATTTGCGCAGCCTTTACAGGCAGCTAAAGTTTCTAATCATTAAACTGACCACAACCGTAGAATGAACGCCCTGGTTTCGATCAGGAATTCTGGGCTAATTATTCCTAAATTTTTAACGTTCTAAAGTTGTTTTTAACGTTCTTATTTACACGAGGAAGCTGTGCGACTATCCCCGCGTAGATTACACGAATTTGTTTTTCAAGAGGACACTATGCTTTATTTCATTACAATCACCGTCACGAACTGCTGCATCCATTTTCTTTGTATTATGTTTAATAGAACGAGATAATGAATACCTTGTTTAGTGGACTATATGTTCAATAAAAGTGAGCGTGCTTTCTTTTTTTTTTCTATGCGTTCTTCTTTCAGTGGCAGTGATACACAATAGTTTGTTACAAGGTGCTAATCTCTGAGAAATATTCACGTACTCTTCAGCAGTTGTGCTGAGCGCTTTCCTTTGGGCCCGCTCACTGTACTGCATGCTCTATTTGCAGGCGTTCAACGTGTTTACCTTACCTGCACCTAAATAATTTCTATGATTTTCATTTCGGTACACATGGTGCTCTTTTCTGTCGAGTGACTTGCTTCCATTATTAATGGAATCATATAAAACAAAAGTAGCATAGGCTTGTCATGAAGGTGCTGTTTTTAGAGGAACGTAACGAATTTAAAGTCAACAATCGGGTAATGGCAGTGACGTTGCCCGCATACCCAAAGACACAAACAGAGAACTCGTTCTCGTAGACACGTACGAATGAGGCTAATCTTACAGATATCTTGATGATAGGCGAACTCAATTCGTTCTCTGACATAAACATAATTTTTTTTAGTCGTACCTCTGCAAATCTTCCGGAGTTTCAGGCACCCTGAGCCACATGGTAATTGAGTGCTCGGGGCCCGCGGGACCCCCGTAAAAGCCGAAGATGGGATATTAAAAAAAGAAACAGCCGATTCCGACAAGACCGAAGAGAGCAAGGAAGAAATGTGCGGTGCCATGCTGTCTTGCCCAGTGCTGGATGAACAGCGAAAGTTGGTGGATCGGGCCAGGGTGGCAGCGAGAGCGCACGCTTTCCGGGAATGAGGAAGTCGCCCACCTGAGGGCGAGGAGGGAAATCTCTTTCTTTCTGTTGCTATTTTCAAACACACACACACACACAAACACACACACACACACACACACACACACACACACACACACACACACACACACACATATATATATATATATATATATATATATCTGTGAGCTTATATATATAATGTATAGCTATATATATAATCTGTGAGCTTGAATAGGTGCTCACGCACGTTTATATGGGAACAAATAAGGAAAACCTGGGAAATACTCACCAACACGACGTTCATGTAAATGCCTACGTGATTGGCCGCGTCACTGAAAAGTGCAAGATTACCTGTTTGCAAAGCTAACAGGCCTGCTTGAAAGAAAGAGTTATTGAAACATTTTCACTCAAGCAAATCCCTTTGTAAGTCGCTCTTTAATAACATACCTGCCACTTCTGACGAAGCTTTCGCAAGCCTTGCCAGTATGGGGTCGTTTAACGATTTTGCAAACCTTGCGTCAAGTTTTTCGAAAGATTAGGTCGGCTAAAACGTCTCGCTCGTCTTTCTACGAACCTGCTGTTCGAAGTTTTGTGGATAGTGAAAGGGCGCACGATGGGGTGCTTGCTTTGAGGAAGTTAACAGAGATAAGTTCTTGATGCCGGCAAAATCTGCGTTAGTTAAGCCACTCAAAGGCTTGCTGTAATGTAAGAAACCATGCGTTGCTTCTCAGTATTGACTCGTCCAACTTGATTACTGCTGCTTGCGTGTTCATCTAAAGCTACAAAATCGTTTAATAAATTGAGCATGTATTTCCGAAAGACCAAACTTTAAAGAAATACCTGTTGCGCCAGCTATTATTTCGTGTTTAAATGATGTTTCCGAGTTTTAATCTTCTCAGCTCTGCCGTCATGCACTGTGTGCGCTATCCGATGCATTGTAACTCTTTCTGCTAAAGGAAACGACCGCACTGCGACATTTCCGCTAGCAACTGTTTTTGATGCGAAACCTCACGCGATGTACGTCACTGCGGTAAAAAGAGAATCTGAATTAATCTTCCCCCGACGAATTTGCGAGAAAACATGATTTCAGTCAGCCGCAAGCAAAGATTAGCTAGTTTTTCCGCTTAACATAAATTTTTGACTCCACCTTGTAGTACTTTATTTCTGAAAAAGAGATAGCGAGAAAGAGGCAGAGAATTTATTTGAAAGAAGACAGAGAGGTCCGCCTGAGTTGCGCACTCTAGCCTGCTACTATGCACAGGGGGAGGGGAACGGGGACATAAAGAGGGGATGAGAGATGATGATGACGTAGAAGAAAGCTAAGGTTCAGCATTCTGGTGATGAACATTCAGAAACGTCACCCATGAAGCCACTGCCAGGTTCCATATCTTGTCTGTAGTAACTATAGAGTTCAAATGAACCTTCAGATAAAGGCGCTAATATGGTGCGTGGGCTTCCATTGCGTGAGCAGCACAAGCGCCAAGCAAAAGCTTCACAGCATGTAAAAAGCTACGATAAGCGGCTCCAGTACGGCGAGTACCTGCTGGGCACATTTAGCGGCTGGATTCTGGAGACCGCAAAGAATCACGCCCATTGACTCTACCAGGCGCTTCGGCATTTTTCTAGAGGCTTTCCTTCCTATTATGTCCACCTCCTTGCTTGCCCGTTGTGCCACCGGTTTTATTGGCCCTATCATTCTTGTCTTCATGGCTTCATGAAATATAACAACAAAAACATGTCCGTTGAGTACACATACCATGTTTATTGTTATGCTGAGTCGTCATAAAAGATGCGGAATCTGGGCAAGGACCAATCCCCAGGGATAGCTATGTTACGCGCAGAGAAACAAAGACACCATTTATCTATCAACTAGCTTTTCTTTCAATAATGCCGGCTACGGTAGCGTATATTCAGTCATGCCATTAGTGCTAAACATTGCAACCTAGGTCGCGGAATAGCTCTTAATTTGCTGCGACAGGAAAGTTGAATCTCCTTCATGGCTTGTGTTAACAACAGTGGCAGAGTCCTAATTGAGTCACGCGGTACGTGCAAGAGACCATTTGCAAACTTTGTCCAGGGCAGAGTACTTTCCTCCCTGAGGAAAAAAAAAAACGAAAATCCCTCGCCTGGTGTCTAGCGCACGTAAAATGTTCATCGTTGATGGTGTTCGCTTTCAGTGCTCGTGACATTGCGCTAGAGTATTATAAAGAAGCATCGTGCCCGCCTGCTTTGCGTTAAATGGGATAAAATTACTTTAGCTAGGCTTCTTACGCAAGCGGTGTCCGTTGCACGAAAGAAGCACCGAGTGAACTACCGAGCAAATCGAAGGAGCTTGGCCTCCCTCTGAGCACATGCTGCCTGGAACGCGGTGAATTGTGGCGCAACGAGCCCTGTCGGACGGTTCGCCCGCAGTACAATGAGGGCTGTTCCTGTGAGAGACGCAAGCCATATAGAGCTGCATGGCTAGTGGTGATCAGGAGAGCATGGGTTGACTGTAGTAGATGGATAGATTTACCTAGGAAATCAAGGAGGGCTGGTTGGCAGAGGCGGGAAGAGAGCACGTGTTACCTGTTAAGGCGGAACCGCATGGCGCGATTTCAGGCGCGATTGACGCGCGGATGGTGGGACGCGCGCGTCATTTCGACGCGTGCCCAGCATGATCCGTCACGAAATCGCGCCGCCGCGTGCTCCTGCTCGGAGTAGAAAAAAACGCGTCGCGCGGCGCGTCCACCAATCAGAGTTCAGGTAAGTCACGTGGCATTTGGTCACGTGGATATTTGGTTGTTTTTTTGCCACCAGATGGCCCTGCTCTCTGCGCATCTCGACGGAACCTCCTTGGCGGAATTTTCTTTTTTTTTGGCAGAACTGGCGCGCGCGTCGAGGAAAACGTGCTACCGTGATTTTGTTCGCTCATCGTGTTCACCTAAAATGAACAAAGCAACCTTCAACGAGGTCCTAATAACTAAAGTGGAGAAGCGTCGCGTCTCATCGCTAATACTATTACCAGTGTATGGTGCTCGCTCTCTTCTCAGCCAGGCAGGCCGCACCCACATGTACCTCCTGAGCCGCATTTTTTCTTGCTTCAGTATCAGCATCCCCCTTAATAGTAGCGATCAACTCTTCTCCTCGGTAGTAAGCAGCCGACCCTCCTTTTTATATGTGAAGTTATAAACAAGCAGCGGCTTCTCAGCATGCGGAAGGTACATAGTCGCAGTTTCGCACACAATATTGCTGCTTGAAATTAAGCTTGATAAATACACTTCGGAAAGAAATGTCGCTGTCTAATTACACTCAGATTATTTTTATTGTAGTGTTCTGTAAGTTTAAGGGCATATTATATATGCGGTAACAGAGACATTACATGTCGTTGAGAGTTATGTTGTCTGGCAACCCGGAAAACGCGGCGCGAAAGCACCGCTCCTTTTTTTTTTTTTTCGTACGGGTGCTCGCGCGTCGGCGGCAACGCGGGCGTTTGTAGCCCGTCGCGTTTTTCGCTCGCGAGAAACGCGCCATGCGGCTCTAGCTTTACTCCATTCCCCTTAAGTACACGTATTAAGGTCCTAAGAATGATGAAACTTATTCAGAAAATAAGCTGAAAAAGAAACCAAATGTTGGATGATGTTTCACAATCAGCCAAGCCGAAGGCAGGAGCTGTGTACATTGGGAGCGTTTGCAGTAGTCACAGTATGTTGGTTCTACTAAGTCCCGAGGGCAAGATAACTTAACTGTGATCCAGGAAGGACACGAATTTCAGTGCAAACTTGGGCAGAAGGTGTGTGATGGATACAGACAAGAACACGTCTGCATTTGAAACACTACGCAATATTATAATATGCTCATGTTTGGTTGCGTAACTATAAACTCACAACCACTGACAACCTGGTTCACCCAGCAGTTAGTATACTATTTGATGCTTATTTCACATTGAAAATAGTAACATGAGAACATATATATTTCAGCATCAGGTTTCAAATTTCAGCGATGATTTAAGCAGCTTTGTTAGCCTCAAGACAAAACGTGCTAGAAGGCCTGAACGAGCCGCGCGGGTATTCTTCGCCATCATGACAAGATCCACGGCAAAGTCCAAGAACAAACAGTCGATTACCGTTTAAAGGCAACCAGGCAAGGAAAATAAACCTTCCAAAATGATTGCACGATGACGTGTAATTCTCCATTCAATGATAAGTAGGCGCGAATGACTCGCACGCATGATTTGGGTTCGCCGCAAAGCTACGAGTGCCGCAGACATGAAAACGAACTTTCGACCTGATATCTAGACTCTGCACTGCGAGAAGCTATTAAGTGAAGGTGCACCCATTAATTACAGAGCGCGTATCCACAACCACACCCTACATTTTCACCGCCCCATCGTTTTCGGCACGCAGCTTTCCGCTACCTACTATTTTTATCCGACATTAGGGGATAGTTTATTCGTAGGTCCCATGGGGTTTATTCATAGATCCCAAAATATCCACAGAGCGAAACCATGGCACTTATCTTCCGTTACCGATCATTTGTAGCGTGTTTCGTCTTCGCAAACATTCTCTGTTGCAGCTCGCTGAATCATTAAAATACGTTTTCGCAAAAACCCCAACCCACTGGTGAATCGCTAGACCTGGTCAAAGGTAGACGTCGCATGACATAGTTGCACTGCACTAATCGATCGTCGCACCCTGCACTCTTCCCGAGTCTGTCAACAACTCCAGTGCACTCTGAGGCGGGTCATAGCTGCGTGTTTCCTTCTATACTATGAGGATACTGTCACATAATTAAGCGGAAAGACCACTTAGTTTCGTAAAATATAGATACATCCATTATACGCACGCTCTTATAGAGCTGAACTAGGAGTAAAGCTTATTTCCTTAAACAATAGAGAGAGAGAGAAGATTTAGTCAAAGAGCAAGCTTATTGTAAGTTACGAAGCCTACGAAAGCAAAAGAATAATAAAGATGGCCCTCGCATCATGTTTCCTGAAATGCTTATAGGGGAATAATGCAGCTTTGTATCCCATATGGCACTACTCTTTCATGATCTGCTCTGAGCCAACAGTTTGACGAAATATGTTCCAGGAAACAGCACGTTCAGGAGAGAAAGGCAGATTTAAAAAAAATAAAATTAAATTATGGGCTTTTACGTGCCAAAACCACTTTCTGATTATGAGGCACGCCATAGTGTGGGACTCCGGAAATTTTGACCACCTGGGGTTCTTTAACATGCACCTAACTCTAAGTACACGCGTGCTTTCGCACCCATTGAAATGCGGCCGCTGTGGCCGGGATTCGATCCCGCGACCTCGTGTTCAGCAGCCTAACACCATGGCCACTGAGCAACCGCGGTGGGTAGAAAGACAGATGAAGACGGAAGGCAGAGAGGTTAACCAGATATTTGTCACCAGTTTGCTACCCTACGCTGGGGCTGGGAAATAGAGCTTGAAAAGAGAACAGAGAGGAAAGGATAAAAAAATGCACACACAGAGATACACACACGAAGGGCGTTCTAGTTAGAGGCGTTCAGAAAGGCCGGTAGATCGCAAAAAGTGCAGTCTCCCTTGCACGACCTTCTTCTGTGACGTTAGATCGTGTCGATGGTGCAGAATTGAATTCCTTCTTCCTACAGTGGTCGGCTGTCCAGCTGATTGAGTTCGTGGTGAAGGTATTCCCTCTGTGGACTGTACTGCATGCAGTCGCACACATACGCTCAGGAAATATCACGGTTACTAACCGAGGTAAATGCAGCTTTCTGGTGGCACGGCAAAAACGTAACAGGACCTCTTTCACACAGCTCTTATATTTAAAGTCGAGTATTTTTATTCGAACTTAGGACATCTCTACCTGAACAAAAAAAAAAGAACCTCGCAGTGCAGCAAAGGGACATCAAATGAGCCTGCTAAAATAGTATTCGGTGCCAAATGCCTCCAATCTAGCTAGTACTGCAACTTTTGTTCGTAAATATTTGGTAACTTTAAACTTTTAAGGCCTTTTATTTCACGTACGAGTTTGTCAGAGCAATACTGTAAACTTGAAAATGCCCTGTAGCACAATTTTCGAAACATCCCAACGATGATTCCTCATGGAACGCTGCCGACGGCGCAAATCACTCTGCGGATTTATAATTCGCAAATTAGAAGCTAAGGTTATGCATTCAAAATGTCCTCGCTTTCTTCCTGCTCTTGTTGTAGCTGTGAGAAATAAATTTTTTCAGAGTCAGACCCTGGGCTAGTTGGTTCATGCTTGTGCACAAAGCGAGCACTGCCTTTTGCTTCTCTTTCTGTGTGCCTTCGTTCTGAGCGCTCTTTAACGTCATATGCCTTATATTATGTCTTTATATGTTGTTTGTTTGCTGCTCTCCGTTTTACAAAAGCACCACTTTGGAGAATTCAGAATTGTGTAAGGCCGAATTATCCCACTTTGTAAAGTAGCGAAAGAGTGAATTTTATACAGTTTCTTTTTGTTCTCTATATCATGCATTTGCGAATCTTTCCATCGTCAATTTTTGTTGCGTAAGCTGCGTCGAAAGATCCTGTGGGCTGTGACGAAACGGACACTGGGTACTGTCATGATGCACAGTGCCTTAGCCGTTCATCCTTTCATAATTTATATATAATTATTAATAATGTTATACAATAACAAAGATAGTCTTGTCGCTTGGCAAAATATTGTCAGAAAACTGGTAACACGTGGCGCAAATGTATCGCAAATAGAAGTCAGTCAGCACTAACACAAAATTTGCTACATGAGTCCTGGAACCCACAGAAGAAACAATTACATGTTGAAACTCGAAGGCTTTGAATTGTCTTAGTACACGTAAAGTATACAGTTTCACAGACGAATTTCACCGCCAGCGTTATAGATTTTGCCGCATTAGCTGCGAGAAGACATGTTGTCACTGGTGCAACCCATCCATGAGCTCAAAAGTCACACATTAGTCATCATCATCATCATCATCATCATCATCATCATCATCATCATCATCATCATCAGCCTGGTTGCGCCCACTGCAGGGCAAAGGCCTCTCCCATGCTTCTCCAACAACCCCGGTCATGTACTAATTGTGGCCATGCCGTGCCTGCAAACTTCTTAATCTCATCCGCCCACCTAACGTTACACCTATCATTCTTCTTTCCATAGCTCGTTGCGTCGTCCTCAATTTGAGTAGAACCCTTTTCGTAAGCCTCCACGTTTCTGCCCCGTAGGTGAGTACTGGTAAGACGCAGCCATTATACACTTTTCTCTTGAGGGATAATGGCAACCTGCTGTTCATGATTTGGGAATGCCTGCCAAACGCACCCCAGCCCATTCATATTCTTCTGATTATTTCCGTCTCATGATCCGGATCTGCCGTCACTTTCTGCCCTAAGTAGATGTATTCCCTTACGACTTCCAGTGCCTCGCTGCCTATTGTAAATTGCTGTTCTCTCCCGAGACTGTTAAGCATTACTTTAGTTTTCTGCAGATTAATTTTTATACCCACTCTTCTGCTTTGCCTCTCCAGGTCAGTGAGCATACATTACAATTGGTCCCCTGAGTTACTAAGCAAGGCAATATCATCAGCGAATCGCAAGTTACTAAGGTATTCTCCATTAACTTTTATCCCCAATTCTTCCCAATCCAGGTCTCTGAATACCTCCTGTAAACACGCTGTGAATAGCATTGGAGATATTGTATCTCCCTGCCTGACGCCTTTCTTTATTGGGATTTTGTTGCTTGCTTTATGGAGGACTACGGTGGCTGTGGAGCCGCTATAGATATCTTCCAGTATTTTTACATATGGCTCATCTACACCCTGATTCCGTAATGCCTCCATGACTGCTGAGGTTTCGACTGAATCAAACGCTTTCTCGTAATCAATGAAAGCTATATATAAGGGTTGGTTATATTCTGCACATTTCTCTATCACTTGATTGATAGTGTGAATATGGTCTATTGTTGAGTAGCCTTTACGGAATCCTGCCTGGTCCTTTGGTTGACAGAAGTCTAAGGTGTTCCTGATTCTATTTGCAATTACCTTAATAAATACTTTGTAGGCAATGGACAGTAAGCTGATCGGTCTATAACTTTTCAAGTCTTTGGCGTCCTCTTTCTTATGGATTAGGATTATGTTAGCGTTATTCGATGATTCTGGTACGCTCGAGGTCATGAGGCATTGCGTATACAGGGTGGCCAGTTTCTCTAGAACAATCTGTCCACCATCCTTCAACAAATTTGCTGTTACCTGATCCTCCCCAGCTGCCTTCCCCCTTTGCATATCTCCTAAGGCTTTCTTTACTTCTTCCGGTGTTACCTTCGGGATTTCGAATTCCTCTAGACTATTTTCTCTTCCATTATCGTCGTGGGTGCCACTGGTACTGTATAAATCTCTATAAAACTCCTCAGCCACTTGAACTACCTCATCCATATTAGTAATGATATTGCCGGCTTTGTCTCTTAACGCATACATCTGATTCTTGCCAATACCTAGTTTCTTCTTCACTGTTTTTAGGCTTCCTCCGTTCCTGAGAGAATGTTCAATTCTTTCCATATTATACTTCCTTATGTCAGCTGTCTTGCGCTTGTTGATTAACTTCGAAAGTTCTGCCAGTTCTATTCTAGCTGTAGGGTTAGATGCTTACATACATTGGCGTTTCTTGATCAGATCTTTCGTCTCCTGCGATAGTTTGCTGGTATCCTGCCTAACGGAGTTACCACCGACTTCCATTGCACACTCCTTAATGATGCCCACAGGATTGTCGTTCATTGCTTCAACACTAAGGTCCTCTTCCTGAGTTAAAGCTGAATACCTGTTCTGTAGCTTGATCTGGAATTCCTATATTTTCCCTCTTACCGCTAACTCATTAATCGGCTTCTTATGTGCCAGTTTCTTCCGTTCCCTCCTCAGGTCTAGGCTAATTCGAGTTCTTACCATCCTGTGGTCACTGCAGCCCACCTTGCCGAGCACGTCCACATCTTGTATGATGCCAGGGTTAGCGCAGAGTATGAAGTCTATTTCGTTTCTAGTCTCGCCGTTCGGGCTCCTCCACGCCCACTTTCGGCTATCCCGCTTGCGGAAGAAGGTATTCATTATCCTCATATTATTCTGTTCCGCAAACTCTACTAATAACTCTCCCCTGCTATTCCTAGTGCCTATGGCATATTCGCCCACTGCCTTGTCTCCAGCCTGCTTCTTGCCTACCTTGGCATTAAAGTCGCCCATTAGTATAGTGTATTTAGTTTTCACTCTACCCATCGCCGATTCCACGTCTTCATAGAAGCTTTCGACTTCCTGGTCATCATGATTGGATGTAGGGGCGTAGACCTGTACAATCTTCATTTTGAACCTCTTATTAAGTTTCACAAAAAGACCTGCCACCCTCTCGTTAATGCTTTAGAATTCCTGTATGTTACCAGCTATATTCTTATTAACCAGGAATCCGACTCCCAGTTCTCTTCTCTCCGCGAAGCCCCGGTAGCACAGGCCAATGGCGGCCCGGAAAGGCCGCCATTGGAATATGAACCTGGCAACGTTTCACGCTAGAACGTTATCTAGTGAGGCGAGTCTAGCAGTGCTATTGGAGGAATTAGAGGGCAGTAAATGGGATATAATAGGGCTCAGTGAAGTTAGGAGGCCAAAAGAAGCATATACAGGGCTGAATAGCGGGCACACATTAGTAAGGTACTGCATTCCTAGATTTAGTGCTTATTTTACTCGCTTCATTTTTCGTTTCTGCTCTCCCGTCCAACAGTTTCTCCGCACCTACAAGCATATTTCTTTCGTGCTCCCTCCTTCTTACACGATATATTTAACACACTCTCCAAGGGGAAACTGAACCGTTTTCGTCCAGGGGGCACACCATAAACTCTGTACACCTGAGGTTCTTACTGTAGCGACTGTCCGGTCCCACTGTCCCGTCTGCCACGCACCAGGAGCTCTCTCGCTTATAACGCCGAGATTTACAGCGTCGTAAAGCGAGCCTATCGCAGGAACAGCAATGCAGAGTTTAAGGGTGGTAGGGAAGAGACAGCCAGGCCTCGTATCACGCTATGGGACACTTGGGACGTGCCGGCCCGTTTCCCTTCTCTCCTCTCTCCTCTCAGCTCCATCTGCCGCTGATTCTCTCGATTACGACAGCAACTACACGTACAGGGCTTGCGAAGGTGCGGGACATGCCGTGTGAAAGGCAGGAAGGCAGTCGAGGAAACAGAATGGCGGGGCCTGTAGTGGCTATATGCCATACTGTTGGTCTCTGCCGGCGTCCCGTCACACTTACGCCAACAGGCTAGTGCGAGTGTTGGAAACGAAGAATGGTAGCGTCAGTGGAACGAAGCCGAGAGCCTAAATAGGGCTGGTTCATGTCCGCGCATGTTATGCTCTCATGCTTCTGCGTTATACTATGGCAGTGTATTACGGCTACGGAAGCAGCTGGCCCACCAAGAATAGAAGACTCGATGTTATATTCAACGGCCGTGTAGCTTTTGTATTCTTACTTTGCTATTGTTGTCGTATAGTAACATTTATTTGAATTTCAGTAAAGTGGAAAGTTGGGCTAGTTGGTGAGTGATCACCATACCTTGCTGGTGAAGCAGCGCACTAACACGGACACAGGGAAGACACACAAAAAAAGCGAGTGTCGTCTTTTCTTGTGTGTCTTCACTGTGTCCGTGTCAGTGCGCTGCTTCACCAGCAATTTATTTGAATGTCTCTCAGTTGAACCCTGATATTTACTTCCGCGATTGTTGGTTTCCCTAAACCTTTCATAATAAAGCCGTTTAACACTTTCTTAGTCTACAGGTATCCTGAGCTTGATGACAGTGTTAAAGATAAAACGTCTTAAGTTTCTCAGAATCAAGCATCTGGTATTCCAAGGAGAAGTATTCGAACTCGGTGTTCGCACGCTTACTGGCTTGCTTCAAGGTTGCCCACCCGAAGGGTGTCTAGGCGTGCTTAGACTTCCAGTACGATTAATGAAATCGGCCATTGCAGAAATAAATATGCAGGGCGAGCTTTGTTACAAACAGTCAGCTTCACAAAACTTACAGCCAAAGCCCCTAATTTTCTTGCTGGAGCATTCTGCCGCTTGATTTTATTTTGGCAGGGAGGAAAGGTAACACCATGGCTTTTCCTTACGTTTTCTTTCCTGACTTCTTGCTTATATTTAAGGTGAAAGCCTTATATGCCTCATAAAGAGAAAAATCCGGCGTCCGTCCGGCCTTATCATCCAATGGTACAAAAACCCACGTGACCAAGCGATGACGTCAAGTTCCCGGCGCGGGACGTGCTGTGGCTCGTACCGCGAAATCCCACGGTGAAGTAAAATAAATGAATGAGAATAACCTAAAGTACATTAAAGTGGATTGAGGTGAACTGAGTTTTGTAAAAACTTGGAAAAAGGTGCATTCAAGTGGAATGAGGTGTCTTAAAGTGCATTAGGTCCCTCGTTCGTTCCCTGGTTTTATGTTGGGGACCTCAAGATCCGCCGGTTACCCCGCTGTCTTGATTAAAGTGACAGCATGTACGAAACGCATGCTCTTCTTTTAATGTATCAGATATACAAAAAATAATTTCATGCCCTCGAGCGAGCGGAGCTCGTGAGGAGCACAACGATGATGATGAATGATCGTCTACTAGACGGATTAAAGACGAACTTCCGTCAACGTGTCTTAATGTGGAATGAGGTGAAGTAAGGTGGATTAAGGTTACTACAAATTAGAGCAGGGGGGATTAAAGTTGATTTAATTTTAGGGTGATAACATAGACAAGTTCTTATGGTTTCGTCTTCAGGTCACGTAAGGATACTTAAGTGACTCTCAACTTTTTGCCCACTGTCTTTTTCTTCGATGCCTGTTTTTGTAATCCACGCTTGCTTCTATGTCAGAATCATATAGCTAATTTTCCCCGGTTCCTCACTGTAATTTAACAGTGACACTTTTAGCTTGTAGTCAGCAGGTTCATGATGGCCGACTACCGCTCATCGGTCGTGTCGAGAGAATATGGCCTCAGCTCAATGGTGCGCCCCATCGCGTTGCTTGTCCAGGCCATCGGCTAACTCTTTCACAGCTCCCGCTTGCACCATCTCAAACAATGAACTCGTCTTTTACGGCAGCGTGCGCTACTCTTGCGCCATCACAGGTGCTTACCCCTAAGCGCACGACGCAATAGTGGGAGAAAATGAGGCGGTGTAGTGCGAGCTACGAGAGCCGCTGAAATTTATGTGCAATCAGTGAAAATGCGCGACGCAATAATGCGGCAACGTACGCAATGGCAAATTCTATCCAGCTGCCATGCAGTGAGGTACGTGCGACACAGTAGCGAGTAATGTATGCACAGCGTTCACTGTGTTGCAAGTCGACGGGCATTTTACTACAGTGGTCTCTGGTGCAGAGACGCAAGGGCGTTCTCGCAGAGAACCTTTCAGCGCACAACCGTGCAGCCGAAATCTCATCTGCTATAATACAGGTTATTGCAGGTTTACAGTCAAAACTGCACTCGTTTTAGATCATATTTCCGATAGCCTACGCAATATCTCATTCATCAGGTTTGACGTTTTTTCGCTAGTCTATATGCCTAAATTGGAAATCACAGCTGCATCAGCAACATGTGTACTGTTGTCTTCTTTTTCTTTCTTATGTAAACGCCCCTCTCTTTGATTGTGCTTCTCGAGTGATGTCAATCTGCATCGATGAGTTCGCATCTTCTTTCGCGTGCGGAAATCTCCAGTGATCTCCTGTTTGACCGTATAGACCCCTATTGATCGCTTCGCGCATTTCATCGTTATATTCTCTAGCCTCGGTAAGAACATCCATCAGGTATTTCACCGCTTTTCCGAGAGATACAAATACGCGTTCTACCCGCACGAGTTCTCGAGGGGAAAAAAATCAATCTCCGGCCTCCTTCATCACGGAGCGGCGATCTAATTGAAGCCGCGACGCCCGCGCGTTGTGTCACACGCACACGTCTCCGAGCAGAACGTCTCGCTGCTCTTCGGGATTCAGAGCACGCCTCGCCGCCGGCTACCCGGATCGCATTTCGGGAGCCCCTGGGTGCCGAAACGAACACCCGACGCAAAGCCCGCTGTAATGAGGTTGTTCGATTGAAAAATGGCTGAGGCATACTCCTCCCCCCCCCCCTCCCCCCAACCTATATCCGCTTTCATTTTTCGTCGTTGCCTCGGCGTGCACGTAGTGATTCCGCCATAGGCTGGAAGCCTTTTTCATTAACTCGGGCAGAAAGTACGGCTTGGAGATTCCTCTACGCCAAGCGGAGGCGACATAGGTCGCGCTGGGGAAAGTGGAGGGACATGCGTGGATGACGAGAGAAATTGGTGATGTATTTCTTGCGGTGGTCATGACAAACTTCTTTTTTTATTATTATTATTGATTTAACCTTCGTCAACAGTGTGATTTCTGTCACTTTTTCAGCTGCTTTCTTTTATGCGAAGCATATTACGAGGGCTCAACCCAGCTCCTCAGGCGCGGCGGTGACCATGAAATCACGTGACACCGTGACGTCACGACAGAGGAGAAGTGGCTTTGGCTCAACGCTTGCAAGACGGGCTGGGTGGGAATCGAACCAGGGTCTCCGGAGTGTGGGACGGAGACGCTACCACTGAGCCACGAGTACAACGCTTCAAAGCGGTACAAAAGCGCCTCTAGTGAATGCGGTGTTGCCTTAGAAATGCGCTGTTTCTAAGGCGTGCGTCTCTTGCTCAGGCGCACATTTCGTTGCCGCGCCGAACGCTGCTTTGCTCGACGCTCACCGCGTCCAATGCGGGGCGCGTAGTCGCTGCCCTGTAGCCCATTGTCTTACACCCCTTGGCGGGTCGACGGGAACGCTGTCGCGTTCCACTCTTGAAGGCGAAGAAGTAATGCATGAGTTGTTTCTTCGTCTAGCCGAACCAAATATAGCCAAGCAACAGCAGTTCACCAGGCTAAACAGTGGTTCAACAACTAAAATAAAGGCTAGTATGCTTCGCATCCTGGGCTTAACCTTACCTAAGCCACAGCCATTTTTTCTCATACATTTAGTTTCACAGATATTTGCCACATTTCTCTTCCCACTTTGTGGGGTTGCATTCTTTCGAAAGCTTTACATCCGGGCACGGGCATGCAATCGCACGTACAAAATAGCCCATTTCTACTCGGTAAGGCAGAAGCCAGCCATAAGCTGCCTATTAGGGCTAATACCCCATAGCCCAAGCTCTGCTGCACTCAGTAGTGGCCAGAACTCACAAAGCAAATGGAGCGTCAAAGATTTGTTTTAAAAATTAAAAGGAATGATCAGGGAGAAACACACTCAATAGAATGGTTTTATTGTTTCAGTCGCCTATGGACATTTCCTCGTTTAAATTAGAGGCATTTAAGCCCAATAAACAAGAAACACCTTCTCATATATATCAAACACGCCACGCAAGTAGCACAACACCTTTAATGACAAGAATGACAATATAAACAAGAGGGGTGGAAAGTCGCTCGTTCTGTCGTTATGTTTCCAGCTGGAAACAGAATAGCAATTCCAGGCAGAAATCTATACTGATATTGTAATCTACCGCTCACGCGATTAGCACTGTGTTCAAATGGTAGCTTGTTCTCTCGCAGCTCGAGTCGCAATCGCATTTTGGCAGGACTTTTCTGGTCGAATGCAACGAGGTGTACATTATAGTATGTAGGCGTTTACTGGCACATGGCGTAAAATAGTATTTGTCGGACGATAGTCATCGATTGTCATGCCGTTAATTCACCAATCAAGCGTCAAACAGCATTCAGCATGGCTTCACCAACCAGGAAAGTGCCACTCGCGCATTGAGACGTCTGCATTTATCACCACAAAAAAGAGGGCTCCCTCGTCAGTTGCGAGATTTTACTCTACCAGTTTACTCTGCGCTTATCCAGCGCACTTAGAAAGAGTAATGGCGTCTTCTTCGCATGGGAAAAGCAATACCAGCGCTACTCCTATGTCCATGTGCAGTTGCTTCGACTGTACACTTTGGTCAAATTTTATTGTGTGTGCTTATGCATGTTGTGTATACGTGTGTAATACACCGGGTGGTCAACATTAAGCTTTATTGTTTTCTTAAACTGAGACACTAGGAGGCGCACGCAGACCACCTGTGCAGATAAGTTACGTGGTCAGGGGGACACTAAGTGAGATGACAATTATCGCTGTCAGCAGCTGAATTAACTAAAACGAAATAATTAATCTTTTATTAACTACAGTAGGTGTGTATGCTTCTATTCAAATGTTAGGGGCTGTCGTGTTTCCACACAGTTTCATTTGGAAGAATTCTTCTAGCATGTCGGTGCTACGAGATATCCGACTCCAAAATTTCATTGTTGTTCACATGATTACACATGCAAAAGAGTGCGGATCGGAGCTCCTCTCTGATGTGACGGGGTTGTTGCGTGCGGCATTTAGTCTTACAATAGGGTGGAGGCATGGGCAAATATACAAATACAAATACAAATACAACATCAGCGATGTTAGGCGTGCACCCGAAAAGCCTATACCAATATGATAACTGTTCCCCTTCCCCTCTCGGCTGGCGAAATCAAGATATGACAGCGAGGCGCGCCGTGCACTTGTCGCCCTTGATTTCAATAAAACTTACAATACTTGGAAATCAGCAGTTACTTCATTTGCGTAGCCTAGGCAAGGACCATGCCCGCTCGTCTAGTCACCACTACGCACGCGCATTGCCCTCCGGCTTCTGCACTCGTGCCATTATCTCAGCATGGCAGTTCCCGCCATCGTTACAAGCTGCATGGTCGCGTGTTACGACAGCGGTTCCGGGCTCTTCGATTTTTTATTTCGCCAACCGAGAGCGGTAGGGGAACAGTTATCCTCTTTGCCAATGCCTCCGCCCCGTTGTCAGACTAAACGCCGCACGCAACAGCCGCGTCTCATCAAGGAGGAGCTTTGCGCCGATCGTAACTCTCTTTCAGGCGTAATCATGCGTAAGTCAATAAAAATTTTGAGTCGGATATCGTGGAGCACTGACGCGTTAAAAGCATCCTTCCAACTGATACTGTGTAAAAACACAACTGCCTCTAACTTTTCATTACAAACATACCCACTTACTGCACTAAAAAAAGTTAAGTATTCAATTTTAGTTAATTGGGCTGCTGACAGCGATAATTATCATCTCACTTAGTGCCCCCTGGCCATATAACTTATTTGCAAATTTTGCAAAGGTGGTTTTTGCGTGCCTCCCCGTGACTAATATTAAGAAAACCATGCAGCTTATATTTGGACACCCTGTATAGTGTGTTCCAGAAAACAGCAGCCAAGCTCTTCAAGGAGAAAATGAAGGCTAAAGAGAAACACGGTGCAAGATACCATTATAAGACATACAGTGTTCCGTCATAAGGCCTCTGTAGACCGAACACCGTATGTTTGATAACTGTATTATAGACCGTGTTTTCTTCTCCTTAAACAGCTTGGCTAAAGTGACACCCTGCATATGACTGCGTCAGTTCAGCTGTCACCATCGTAACTTGGAGTGGCATGCTAGATGTATGGCGAGGCACAGCAGCCATTAAAGAGTGTTTTCCTTCTCTCACGTACTGACCATTCAAGTTGTTCTCCTGTGCATTTCTCTGTTCATTGAAGGTGGTTGCTCTACCTACTTAAAATGTGTTTTTATGTGCAAAATAGCTGCATACAATATTACCTAGGAGATCCTTAATATGAAAATGTTTCGTTGCGGTTATCACCATTCTTGTGTACCGCACTGAAGTGTATTGCCCAGAGTTCTTTCTTTCTTTATTGATTACGGTGAAAATAGCTGCAGCGGCAAAGTGTCAGGAGTCTTGCGACAGATGCGGTGGTGTATATCTAAAGATGGTGGCCCGACCTCCATTTCCTTTTTCTTTTTGCAGTGGTGCAGCAGCAGTATGAGATTCGCGTCTACGACGACTTCGTAATCCGCATGAACACCGGCGTCCTTCGGTGTCACGTTCCGAACTACGTCAGAGAATACGTAGTCGTGACGTCGTGGGTCCGCAGCGACGGCTTCATCATTTCTGTGCAAGCCATACCAGGCAAGTAAAAATTACACAAAGGCCACCAGTCTCCGGTAATAGCATTGGAGTCGATGAGGATAGCAATAGGGGCTTGGTGGTACGGCATATCTTATTTTGTTATAGCGCAAGCTTCATACGGACAACA
The DNA here is from genome assembly GCF_038994185.2 of Dermacentor albipictus. Taxonomy (NCBI): domain Eukaryota; kingdom Metazoa; phylum Arthropoda; class Arachnida; order Ixodida; family Ixodidae; genus Dermacentor; species Dermacentor albipictus. The sequence continues at coordinate 98,152,324 of NC_091823.1, forward strand.
GAAAGCACATCTGACACACACAGCGCTGTGTGTGTCAGATGCGCCTTCTGTTGTCCGTGTCAAGCTTGCGCTATAACAAAATAGAAAAAACAGCATTGGAGCTCACTTTCAATGAGTAACCGTACAATCGACTCAGCCATCTTTAGCGAGTGTGTGGAAGAAATTTTAACATCAGTTATATAACACTGTGCTTGATTGATGAAGAAGCGCGGTGGTATGCGCAGTACGCCAATGTGAGGAGATGCACTGTATATCAAGAAATAATTTCAACAGTGTCATATCCGCGCAAAGATTTTCAGTGTGTACGAGATGACACGCCAGTAACTCGAGGACGTTCGCTCCTTACGAAAAAATTTCTTTGTTCATATAATGGCAGTTGCTTATACGGTACTTATTGACATAAGATCACAGTAAACAATCCCGCAACATAAGCCCGCTATAGTCAGAATTGTATTCAGTTGAGCTAGTTGGTCAACGATGCCTTTTGCCTGTATTTACTTCTCCTTAGTCAGCTTTTCAAAGTCGCCTTATCAGATTATTCTTTTCGACATCATGATGCCCCTCTAACCACTGTTAGAATTTTACAAAATCTTTTTACCACACACAAGCGTTTCCACACGTGACATCACGGTTCTCTCTTGTGTGTGCAACGTGGACAGTCCCTCCAGAAAAGAAATTGACAGTTGATATTCAGACATCGTATTTTGTAAGGATGCTTCCGCTGCCATTCTATACATATTTTACTAGTTGCATACAGTGGCCGATTGAGACGGCAAGCGAGTTTACGGCTTTGTTTAAACCACTGACGAAGCGACAAATATATTTAAGAATTACTTGAAGAATATGACCTAGCTCAGAGAGTTATGTTTTTCTATCACACCTGGGACAAAACAAGATGAATTAATGTGGAAGAGAAGCGGGTGACTATAGTGTTAATAAAATGCCCCTCAATCGAAAGCTGTACGTGGTGGCCCATACAAATGAAATCTGTGTTGTACGTTCTCTCCTTCTTTTACTCTCTACTAGTGCCTTTATATAAGCCGATCCTTTAAGCAATTAGTAGGCTATCGAGCGCCCTTGTTAACTTGGCAAAGCAAGCGGAATGCTCTAATAACCAGCCACCCAGCTGGTGGAGTTGATCGGCGGAAAAGTAAGTGGCCATTACCTATGACGGTTAGCAGGGCTGTCGCTGCATCTTTTCACAACACCGGCTTTCCTGCCCGATCGATTTTCGGTAGCAGTTGCAACATTTGCATAATTATGAAGAACGCGCACAGATGTTAATTTCAGTAATTGCTTTGGCAGGAAAAAGAAGAACGCGAAGGAAACTTAGGGCTTGTAACCGCCATTCGGGCTTGCAAGAAAGGAAAGTACGAAGCGCTAGCAAGAAATTTAGCATTAGGGTAAAAGGTAACCACGCGGACGAAGTCATCGGCTCTTCCTTTTTATTATTTATGTATTTGCTTTTTATATTCTTTTGCTGAAGAGAACATGATGTTTCCTCGGTGGAAAAAATCAGGGAGATAATTAGCCTCACTTTCCGGGGTTTTAAGCTTGCACGAAGCAGCCATGTTAACGACTTGCTTGCCGACGTGCGAATTAGTTTAGGCTTGATTGCAGTCTTCGCGGCTGATCGTTCACGAGTTATTGCATTTTTTTTGTTTTGTTTTAATGGTGCCGTTTCTGTCCTCTTTTTTTTTATGCAACGATGCAGACGAGAATTCCAAGTACGTGGCATTTACGACCGGCGAGCTGCACGTTCGGCGTGCGGGGCCCGAAGACAGCCATCACTCGTTCCAGTGCCAGACCAAGGACACGCTCACCGGTGCTGTGGTCAGCAGCATCACGGCTGGAAAACTAGTCATTACTGGTAAGAGGCTGTGTTCTTTCGGAACTGATAATTGCCTCTCTTTGTTTCGCGAGATTTGTATGTTATGAAGGCATAGAACGTCTGCATCCTTAACCAGGGACTAGTAATGAATACATGGAAGAACGTATCGTCGGCTTCAAAGCGTACCGGCCGCGTGATCTGACGAAATCTTCAATTTTCGGGCAGATTGCGACGCCACATTATCGCAGGCTGGAAAGGTGAGTACAAGAGTGTGTGCCCAGCCTGAAGAAGTGTACAGCATTTACTCAGTTTGCGCAATTCGTCAAAGCGCAATGTAGACTCAACATTAAGGAAAACGGTTTGGCACGCATGCTAAAGACAACAATAATACAATAACTAGGGACGATGACTGTGTAAGTGTGCATAGCTTGTAAGTAGTCGGCAAGCAAAACGGAGCGCACCACTTTAAACCACAAAAGCTTGGATTGGCTGATTCATTTATTCATTCATGAGAGCGATCTTCCGAAAAAGCACTCACGATAAATTTATGCAGGGAATGTAGCCCTTTCTTTTGTCTATTTGACGGACAACACAAAGTATCTGACGTGTCATAAAAAAAGTAGTTAAATTGTCACTATTTCTTGGAGCTGTGCATGTTATACCACAACTCGTTCGCTAATACAAGAAATACAACCACCAGAAAGCTACGCGCTGGCGTTTATTCTTTGAAATGCAGAATTTAAGGAACCACGATTTGATTATGTTGCACGTGGTAGCAGGGGACACCGGATTAATTTTGGCCAACTGGGGGTCGCTAACGTGGCCCGAATGCACGGGACAAGGGCGTTCTTGCATTTTCCCCCCATCGAAATGGGGCCATCGCGGTGGCTTATTCTTTCAAGTCTGCACTACTGGTACCGCTAACTTGTGTGTGAATAATTTGTTACTAGCGTACGTGTCGTCCTTGAGTTCCATTTCTTTCCCGTCTTCTCGCTTTTTCTTCCCGGATGTGCGGCAATTCGCCATCGACTCGACCTTGTCTTTTGACAGAGCCGCACTCCAGCATCCCGGCCAAGGTGATCCACTGGAACCGCCAGGTAGAAGGACCGCAAGGCTCAGCAGTGTTCGTGCCGTGTGAGGCTCAGGGCCACCCGCAGCCTTCGTACCGCTGGTACCGCCAGTACGGTGCGCGACTGCGGCCACTGCTGCCCATTACCGAGCCGGGTATCGTGCTCGTCGGTGGTACGCTCGTGTTCCGTCGGGCTTCGGTCCAGGACAGTGCAACCTATGTGTGCGTCGTCAGCAACGGAGCAGGTGCGGAGGAAAAGAACGAGATACAGGTCCTGGTCACAGGTGAGTGGCGATGGTTGACTCAAACGGAGGACGTTTATCAAATGGCGGCGCATCGCGCCGCAAAGATGCACTCAGCTAGAGCTATGAAAGACATTCGATAACACAATGCTCACGAATAAGTTAAAGCGCACACGGATTTAGTTAGAATTATTATCATCTATTGGACAAAGGCGTTATACTCCATTGCTTCCAAAATAACTCCGCACAGAAGGCTATCTCTGCACCTGTCAAGTATTTAAGGTACGCGGGCTGCGTGATATCACTGGATTCTGTACGCAGTTTATTCAACTTGTGCTTCTCTCAATAATTCTCTATCTGTCCCTGGGCCCTTCCTTCCTTGCAGGGTAGCCAATCGCAGCTACCTCTTGTTAACATCGCTCTGCTTTTATATAGTCATCAAGGCCTTCGAGATTGCGCACTGGCAGGTTATACTCCGGCCATCCCATTCGCACATAGAGAGCGTAAGGCCAGTAGTAGGTGCCAGCTCCTTCTTCACATCGCGGTTCTCGCTACCAAGGGCCTTTCATGCGTCGGGGAGGCATTGGGGTGCTCTGTTACTGTTGCTGCGGCTTGGAAGAGGCAAGAAAAAAAAAACGCTTCCGCATTTCTATGCGACTCCTTTCTCAGGTTAAAATGACGGCTGACGGCCTTCGAGGGGCAAAGTGGATGCTGGCACATATTTATGGCTAAATGGTTTTATTTTTTCCCATACATATACTCCTACTACGCTCATGATGGTGCGTTGAAGTGGCCGATATTTGCAAGAGTTCGTCATGCGCTCAAAGCACACTATTTACTATACTTGGTACTTTGCGGATTATATGTATGTCCGTTATTTTGCGAGCTGGTTTTAAAGTTTTGAATGAGTCGCCTGCTGCTGTCGTCGCTTGCTTTTGTCTGTGCATTTTGCCATGGCGATAGGGCGCAAAGCAAGAATGGTTGTGTAACCGTACACAGAAAACTGATGGAATCACTCGTTTACTGAGATCTAGTGCACTATATATATAACCCCAGGTTGTTGAAGTAAATCGAAGCCCCAATCTACGGTATGGCTCATATATGTATATCATATTTTGACACGTACACCATTGTATTTATTGAAGTTATTATTTACGTTGTTTTGCCCCGATGTTTTGCCCCAACTACATTGGGCGTCACTTCACCATTTGCTTACGAAATTTCGAAACTAGTTTACTGAGAGGAACCAGCGCACCTCATTTTTCGACGTGCGTCTGCAAAGGGATAGACCTAACTTGCAGGGTTATGTATGCCAGTCCTAAGGCAAATGTTCAATGTAAAGTTTCATTGAAATGTGCAAACGCGCAAAGAATGATCCAGCTAAGGCGCAGCAAAGTTTAGGGAAGTAATTTCTGCTGCGGGTCAAATAAAATACGTGTGTTCTTCTGCATGAATTTGTGTGTCATTACCTGGTGCGTGCCACTGTCTCTGGGTGGAGTGGGACGAGAAATTTTGCATTAAATGGGATCTAGTATATTACCTACTATTTTCTCGTTCATTACTTTGTGTTTAGTTCGCACATAATTTGTTTAGAAAAGCAAATTTGTAAACATAGCATAAGTACAGACTCTAGATGCTACAATATCAGTAGGTAAGGATACAGAAAACTGGGGGGAAAAATATTGACGCAGAAGGACTGAACGGTACGGACAGCAAAATTTTCGAGGCAGAGCTGAAATAGTGCCTAGCATATATCCCACGAAAATCTTTTCCGCAACACGTGAAAACAGAGGCAATGCTCACATTGAGCTCTAGAGCCGTCTGCCTTCTATCACTGCCTCCATGAGCGCTGGAGCCCTCCGCTAAATAAAGATTTATCGCGAAAGCCGGACACGCGTGTCGGATTGCACTTTCTCGCTGGTGAGCGCGCCGAATGGGATGGTCGGAGCAAAACCTGCCAGCGCGCAATCTCGGAGGCCATATATTCGTTGCCTCTCACTTAACAGCTTAACCACCCGAGGCCTGCTTATAGACCGTTTTTTCGTAGGCGCCGCCATATTGTGAGCGCAGTGGCGCCTCCTATGAGCAGCGCCATACTGGCTTGGGTGAAAGCGGTCTTTTGTATGGCAGGTATACGCTCGGCGGCAGGTTCTGGCGTTTGTTTTCGCCGTCGTGCAGCCTGTTTAGTATGACGGGCGTCTTCTACGTGGTAAATGGTTCTGTGAGACGTGCTGAAGTGGTTTAAGGCGTCATGGCCGGAATTTCTGCTGGCGTTGAAGTGGACGGAACACGCAGCGCGATGTGTGCGCGCATATTCGAGTCTACAATCAGCCTCGGAGATGAATTGTGTAATTCTGAATGCAGTCACTAATGTGACCTTATTGCAGTGTTATCCTATATTTCTAAGCTGCGGTTTAGGAGCCATGAAACATACGCGACGATCGTAACAGCGTGAGCGTGGCTACCGTTCTGGTACGATAGGAGCTGTGATGTTATACTTTGACAAGCGTTCAAACTGTTCGCTGCAGGTTACATTGCGTGACTACTTGGTTCGATGGATGAGGTTTTCGCCCCTGAATAAAATAGTTTTGGCAAGTGATATCAGCATACCTTACAGTCTGAATTACGCTTGTCCAGCAAAGGGACTGTTTACGAACTGCGCGAGCGTCCTAAGCAGTGGTAGGTGCTGGATTACATATATCTTTGTTCTATATACCGCATGGTCCAAGCATACCGCATCAGCGGTTATATATTTATAAACGTTGTGCGGCGTGCCTATGCGAGGCCCTGTTGCGGCGTTAGCTCGTTTTCTCTTGCTTTTTTTAGAAAGAGGATAACCGAATTTCTTTTTCGGTTGTGCTCGTTCCGTTCTCTACGACGCACTCACACGCATTACGGAAATTTTGTCCTCAAAAATAGGCATGGCATTCTTTTTATGCGATCCCTCTCATATATTATGGCTGTATACAGACCAAAAACGCAATGCCGAAGCGCACAGCTCACATATGTATCGTGCTGGTTCACCAACCGCAGCGATCTCTGTGTTGAGCAACGCCATCGGCCTCATGCAGGAAGGCTAGCGTAGACATGTGGTAATTTCAAGCCTGCTAGACTTGAAATGCGCGAGAACGATGCCGGTGCATCACAAATATTTGATTACGCCTGCCGCTTAGATGTTTGGTGGTTGCCTTAGGTTGGCCGTGCACGAGCATGCGCTCTTATGCTTTATGTTTTACTCCCTACTCCAAGCGATCAGATATTGAGCAGATTTACCATTTCATGCTGCTAATACAGAGACACCGGTTTTCTTTGCTGAATTAAAACCGATATAAACAAAATAGCTCACAACACATACACACACCGCGACTGACAATGTGCGTACACCACGGCTGATAAAACGCGTCACACTTTCGCGCCCCCAAAAGATATTTCCGCCTATTGTAGTTACCGATGCACCGAAAGGCTTCCCTGACGACCTTATATGAACGGACACGGCGTAAATTTCACAGAGTACGATCTAAAACATCAAGAAATCGTTCCGCAGCACGCGACAGCAATACTTTCAAGCAGCGCCACGCCGGATCGCCCAAGCCAGAGAGGAGGAAAGGCTCTCTGCGCGCCCTATCCTCCTCGCCCGATGAAACGGTCTATACAGCAGCCAAGCGGACGTGCGTCTGGTTTAAACTACCTGCCTTTCTTTTCGCTCAGTCGTCTGTCTTTCTCGTTTCATTTATTTCTTGTGTAAGCTGATTGCATGTGGCGCTGTTTCATACATCTTATCGTGAGTGAAAATTTATCAGCTTTTTTTTTCTAACAATGTTTTTCCAGTGTATTCAGTTTATTGATGCGCTTGAAATGTTTTACAGAAAAAGTAACTCTAGGACGTCCCATAGTCAAAGACGGGGGAGGGTCATGAGTCATGAATATTTTAAAATTTGACCTTTTAAACGCGCATATAAATATGTGCAAACAAGTGTTTCGTAGTCCACTATAACATCTAAATAAACACGTCCGCCCCGAAATATGCTGAATGATCCAGTAACATTGCCGATAACATCGCCCTCAACTGCTAGAGGAAAGCATTGAAGAAACTGATACCTGGCGCACAAATGTATTTCGTAGCACTATTTTTAAGGTAAGGTATCTGAAAAGTTCGAAATTGTGGAATTTATGGAATGAATTTGTTTCGCAATTTCAGTAACTGTCATCTTAAGAGAATCTATGAAAATGGTAATAAGTGACTTCTTTAATTTTTATTTTGCGACCTGAACACATACGCGCCTTTCTCGCCTATCTCAGAAACTCAACAGGAAGGGCCGAACACTGCTATGTGCCACATGCTATTTAAAAAAAAAAAAAAAGATCTGCTCGAATGAGAAAAACGTAAAGAAAAAAGGGGGAAAAAAAGAAAGAAAAATGGCTGTGGCTTAGCTAAGGTTAAGCCCAGGATGCGAAGCATACTAGCCTTTATTTTAGTTGTTGAACCACTGTTTAGCCTGGTGAACTGCTGTTGCTTGGGTATATTTGGTTCGGCTAGACGAAGAAACAACTCATGTAGGCGAGCGCACGAGCTGAGACCCGGCTATGTAGCTACGCGGCCGCAAGCGAGCGCACGAGTTGAGCCTCCGCTTTTGCAGCTGTTATGACGTCATATGGTAGCTACGCGGCCGCGCGCGGCGCAGCAAGGAAGCGCGTGGTTGTGCGGCTAGTATGGTTCGCATAAAATATAACGTTCGTGAGTGATCTAGTGCTTCCAGAGACCGTTAGAAACAGGCATATGATGTTCCACAGCGCTAAGAATGCATGGATGACACAATATCAACAACTATGCACTACCTAATACAAGGCATATATTTGTTCGCGGAACTGTTGGATTCCTCGCTCTGCGCAGTAATCTATACTCCATAGAGATGAACTGCTTCGGAGCCGCCACTTGAATAATCCTACGTGCAAGCTACCTTACTCATCAACCGTAATGGTTCAAGCAGTAGGTGAGAATATTTATCAAATGTGGCATCAGCAATTTCGGATACTAGTTCAAGGAGTGAAAGTAGTAAAGGATTTCTCTCACATTTTGTGTCTTTTAGTGCAAGAACATGTTGTTTTAATCACCATGCATGTAATTGAGTTTTCGTTTGAAATATATCTGGCTTTGCTTAGACGGTTAAAACGTAGGGGGGCACAAAAAATGGCTGTGGCTTAGCTAAGGTTAAGCCCAGGATGCGAAGCATACTAGCCTTTATTTTAGTTGTTGAACCACTGTTTAGCCTGGTGAACTGCTGTTGCTTGGCTATATTTGGTTCGGCTAGACGAAGAAACAACTCATGCGTTACTCTGCTTCGCCTTCAAGAGTGGAACGCGACAGCGTTCCCGTCGACCAGCCAAGGGGTTTAAGACAATGGGCTACGGCGCAGCGACTACGCGCCCCGCATTGGACGCGGTGAGCGTCGAGCAACGCAGCGTTCGGCGCGGCAACGAAGTGTGCGCCTGAGCAAGCGACGCACGCCTGAGCCTTAGAAACAGCTCGTTTCTAAGGCAACACCGCATTCACTAGAGGCGCTTTTGTACCGCTTTGAAGCATCGTACTCGTGGCTCAGTGGTAGCGTCTCCGTCTCACATTCCGGAGACCCTGGTTCGATTCCCACCCCGCCCATCTTGCAAGAGTTGAGCCAACGCCACCTAGAAACAAGCGCAGCTGCTTATATACCGCCGCGAGCGACGGCGCGAGTTGGAGCCCCGTTTCTCCTCTGTCGTGACGTCACGGTGTCACGTGGTATGGCATGGGGTCAAAGGTCATTGAAGGCAACACCGCCGCGCCTGAGGAGCTGGGTTGAGCTCTCGTAATATGCTTCGCATAAAAAAAACCGGCCACTAGGATTCATCTCTCAATCACTCCTTTTTATTGTGCACCAATCATGACTCCAGCACTGTGGCCTCTGGCGATTTGTGTTGCTTTCGCCGGTTTAAGGTCAGTCAAAGAACATTTAGAGAGGTCATGAACCACCCCTCGGGCTTCGTAACAAAACACAGTACTCGGACACCATAGGCTGTTTTGAATGACTCAGCCAAATTCTGCAGTCATGCACTCCAGGTGGTGCTCACAAGGACAGTGCGAAGTCACTTTTTTTTCAAACACTCTCTTTCCCACAGCAGCCTTCTCCTCACCCTTTTCGGTGCCATATTTAGTCATATAGCCGATGCCCGTGCGCGGCGTCATTGTGCAACAGGTCCAATCAATCAAGAAGGGTGCTTGGATCAGTTCTCTGCGTTGTACTGCTAGTGCTATATTTATTGCCGCAGTTTTTTCAACCTGCTGAAGTAAGCGAGCACCTCCGTTTTGAATGTCGATGAAAATTGCGTACTTCCATAAGTACGACTATCGCAAAATCGGTGACTGTCGTCGGCGGACTTTCAGCAGCGTCCGCCAGCAGTAGGAATCACAGTGGCGCAGCCAGGGCCTGGCACAACAAATACGTGTCCTTCCCCGTTCCCTTCCCGAGTCAAACGGGTGCTTACCCCTACCCTCCCCGAGAATTTCTGGTTACGCCACTGTGCCGCACTTCTTATCAGTGACGTAGCCGTCAGATCACTAATTTCGATTAGTTTTGCGCACTGAGCTTGCCTCGAACCACGCGAAAATTAAGGTCACACCGCATGTTTACGCTGATCTCTCCTGGCTAGATGCCTTGGCAGACTTCGCATTGTAATGAGATGTTGCACAAAATGCGCAATTTGGATGTGGCTACTACCCGTCGGTGAAACTGCTGCAGGACACAGCGCGTCCGCATGACGTGACACGGCAAGAATGGAAAACACGAGGGCGAGCGATTACTCCAGCCTTATCGCGCGCACAGATATTGACTACAGTTGCAAGTAGCTGCTCCTGCAGCGTAGCGTAGATACCGCGGACAACTCGAGGTGGCGCAACGAGCTCACTGCGTCTAGCTAAAAACTATCGCGTGCTCTCTGTGATATATGTGGGTAGCATGTGTCAAGGCCCGAGCGCAATCGTCTCATGAAAAGGTCGTCTGCTACCCGAGTCGCACACCCTCGAAGTGTTTCGCGACCATGGGTGAAGCTTGCTATATTAGGAATCCTTTAAACGCGAGCGCGGAGTGTGGCCTTAATCACTTAGATGATGTGTGCACTGCCGACAAACTAGCACGAGTGAATGTGAAGCTTTATCGACCCTGGGAAATCGTACGACTGTCGTAGAGATAAGTGCGAAAGCAAATGTGCTTCCCGTGTCAGTCGGTGCGAGAATAGAAGCGCGTAGCTGTCTAGTACACTGTAGCACAGCAAAGGGATTAGACATCGTTAACTCAACCGTGCATTTGGCTAAGTTTGGCGCGTCGTAGGCACCCAAATCGGACGAAGTGGTGTCTATCTGAACGTCCAAAATCAAATTCGAACTGCGTGACATGGGTAAGTTCAGTAGGCGGATCATTGTTGGTGCCACCTCGCTCCATTGTGGACATCGCAGTGCAAGGCATCGAAAAAAGTAGCGGAAGCACCGTGAAGCGAAGGAGATCAAAGGCGAACTTGGATTACAAAGAACTCCGCTTCTGCTGAACGAAATGAAGTATATTTTGCGGCAAATGACTTTTATTGAAATAGTCTATCTTAAGGTCAAATGCATTTCTCGAATTCAATAAACGTTCGTTAAGACTCCTTTGCGGTTAGCGACATACACAGACGACTGATGAGCACTTCACAAACATTTAATAGATACAGAACCAGTTATCGCCCACTTTCTTAAACATAAACCTACACCCACTATTCCAGTTTGTCATTTTGTTAAAAAGAATTCACGCTTCTCTTATTATTCATTGCTGCTGGACTCCATTCCTACGTGCGGTCGCATTTCCCAAAATGCACCTCTTAAGTCTAAAAAACCTTTTCCGCTCAGATTAAGTGATCGTTTCAAAGGTTCTTGTACGTTATTGTCCTTGCTAGTAAAAATAAACAAAGGCCAATAGAACCATAAAGCGCAAATCATGTGCTATCCTTGTGATACCAAAGCACGCATAAACAAAAAAATAGTAAAGCACGTGTAATGGCGGAGAATCACAGTCTTCAAGAAAGTTGATGCCGGCAAATACTTTTGATGCTTTGCTGCATATTAAAAAATTAAGAACATCAAATCTGAGAAACGAAACAAACAAATTGAACTAGGACAGCAGTTCAAATTTTCTTCCTTCCGCTTACGGTTTCCGAATTGATTTTACTGTCGCTTGAAATTCACCGTCGTAAGCACCGTACTATTATGTTTTTGAAAACGACTAGCGTGGTTCAAAGATTTTCATTTCTTGAGCCACCACTATTCCTTTCATAATTTATAACTTCAAGGCCTTCCGGCAATGCAGAGAAAGGCGCGCAAGCTACACAGTACAAATCAGTACAGACTGCATGGTACAAACTTTGGAAATAAGAAATCAAAGTGGAACAAAAGTTCAAGAAGAATGCACAAGCCAAAAACAAAGGGAAGCCAAAAGTGTCTAAACAGAGATTATGGGAAAGAACGAAAAACAATGTAATTAAAAAACAATAAGAAGGGCTCAATATTTATTGTATGAATAATCGTGAGATATCTTAAGTACGGATATCTTAAGTAAGGATATCTTCATGTTTCCAATTCATAGTAGGATTGCACCGCACGTGCCTCGATCAATGTTTATGTAAATTTGTCCCTTCTAGATCCGCGCTCGCGAGCGCTTCATTCTTTTTTTTTTCTGTCGACCCACCGTTTTACGGCTCCAGAAAGATTATTGAGAAAAGGCTCCCTGCACCACATCATCTATGGCGGCGGTATTATCAGCAGCGCGCTTGTTTTGATCTTCATATAGCTTCTCGAACATCTACATCAACGACTGAGCCATATTATGGCTCACTCCACTCAATTTTCCCCTACTTTCAGATATCGGCGCAGTTTCGTGCTTCCGCCCTTGAGGAGTCTTAGGATGGTGAGATAAATGGTTTGAGCGCATAACTAACTGGAGATTATATGTATATCGGCTTTTTTTTAGGACCATATTTGCCTTCAGGTCGTTTTTGAAAGCGCTATTCAATATTCGTTTTGTTATTGCACGATAAAAGAGAATAAGTTATTTTCAATCGTGTATTTTTTTTAATAGCAACTTAAAAAACCATCGAGCATTACCTATGAAACCTTCAGCGCTCTAGAGCAGCGTGGCCGTAAAGGCATTATAACAACATTCCCCACGTTTTTTGTCATTTCTCTAGTAGTTTCTAACGTTTGTCTGTTTCTTTCCCTGCAGGGTTTCAATAAATGTTTTGGGAAAATGCTAAATATAGAGAAAATACTTGCCTCGATTAGAAATACAAGTTAGAAAAGAAAATAACATACAGCGACCTATATTTTTTGAATACGCTGAGGCCACCTTTAGAGCTAACCGGCAGAAGAACGCACAATGCTCGAACGTATGTGAACATTTGGGCACGTTATATACCTTGGTAGCTGCGTCTAATAAACATTTTCTTGTTACCAAGGATTGTGCCTTAAACCTTGTCTTTGGCCACAAATGTTTTAAAGCGATTGCGTTTAGTGTTGCTGGGTGACTGAAAGGGGCCATTGAAGTGGATTACGTTTACACGGAAATAAGCTGTCCATATTTTTGCAACGCACACTATGGGAGAGCAAAACGAACATTCACGAACATTCTTTGCCCTTCTCTGTGAAGTGCTGAGACTCACAGGGGTGAGACGGGTCGTGTAGCCCAGTTTCGCGTCATCTGCACCGATTGAAGTGATGTTCTGAGCGTCGGGGTTTATAATCGCGAGCCTCACTCATCGGGTTGTGGAAAACCAAATATAATACTTGGAATGGAGTTCAGAATGAGGGTAAGCGCACAATTGTTAATATTCTTCTTTTCTTGTAGGGCTAAATACACGGACTTTGGGTTGAGTACACGTTACGCCATTGGTGCGTAGCAACACGAGCACGAAATAAATGCATTCTACGGAAACGCTCGTAGCGGAGGCTTAAACTTGACTTAAGCTAGCTTTGAATCACGTTCAGCTGGTTGCTCAAATACTGGTATCAAGCTCCTTTGTTTGTAGGATAAAGGAACACAGGACATTTGTATATTTAACTTAGACATAACGTTAACATAAAGAAAAAAAGTGCACTCGACCAAATGCCTAGCTTACGTGAGCAACTGCAATGTGCAGTTATGGAAAGTGATGTATTCCAACGTCCATATCTATCATGTCAAGTCAGTTGCACTTTCTAAGTCACGCGCAAAGAAATGGGTAAAATAATACAGCATCCGCCAACTCCACTGTGCGAAATGAGAAGCCTGTTATTACTGCTAGCTGTAAATTATTAGAGCGCATGGCCTTCAAGCCTATATTGCTTTCTGAATTGGTAAGACGCGTCCCCGTAATGTGCTTCTTGACAAAGTTACGTATAATGGTTTGCCCAGAAAAATGATTTCGGGCCTAAGCACTGGATAGAGTAAAAAATATTGGATCTCCAAATTGCCTGCTAAAACACGGGCAATGAGAAGTCGTGCCTTTTGCAAATTTCATGTGCGCCAATAGACTCGAGCAGAAAATTGATGTTCTCACTATGGGGGAATGACTGCGAGAGCGGGCAAAAGCAACAACGGCTGTTTTAATTAATTTTGTGGCATTTAAAAGTAATGGCGCAGAGATAAAATTGACTTTATTCTCCGCGGGGAGAATATCCCACGCTGGCTAAACCGAACGATCGAACAAGAAAAGAAGCTCAGGGTTGCAAAGGAAGTCATTGCGGAATTTATATATATATATATATATATATATATATATATATATATATATATATATATATATATATATATATATATATATATATATATATACTGTTTTTCAGTAAATATAACCAGCAGCGATGAGACCTTCATCAAGTTATTACTTCTTCGCTTTTGAATACCTTACTGCCGGGCTTCCAAGCTCTCCATTGATTTTGGGTTCTGCAATGAAACTTTACTTTTTTGTATTCCAAACCGCCTGATATAAACTGAAGAGATCAATAAGCGTTGATCTTTGTTTTTTGTCCCTGCTGCCACGTTCACCAATGCATTGCACGAGACTCACACAATTATTTAGCAATATTCTCAGCGCGCTAAAGGTATGCGGCTTCTTACCCTTCGGCCATATATTTTCCCGCTCTTAGAATGATGGTGTCAGTACTTCTCCTACATTTATTGATATGTTCTCTTAGCCAATCTACAAGATGTTCTGCCTGCTTTAGAGGAGGCATTTGCTTTGCGTGAATAATTATCTAAAAGAACACAATTGTTCAAAAAGCTTTGGTGTTCTGAAACTGACTACAGTATATTTGTTCCTATCGGTGGGCAGCGCAACCCGGACGAAAGCGAGAGGAAGTACAGCTTGCGGCATGTTCGGTGGGAGAGGTCTACGTCATTCCACTTTCGTGCCGCAAAAAGTACTTTGGGCAGACGGGACGCTGCCTTAACATCCGCCTTAGGGAGTACCAAGGTGCGATCAGGAATGAAACAGGTTCTAATCTGGGCGCGCATTGTAGAGTTTGCTTATGCAAACCCACGTTTGAACAAACGGTAATAATGTAAAAGATATGAATCAAATCAACCGCGAGATTCTAGAAGCCTACTTCATGCATGTAAACTCGGGCGCATGCGTCAGCCAGACTTCGATCACTCTGCAGGATAAAGAAACTGATTTTTTGAATGGCAAGATAGGCTAACATCCTTGTAAACGTCACTTTACACGCGTTTACATTTTCTGTATATATAATTGTCCCTTGTTTGATAAAAGAAACCAGTTGTTAGCCTGTGCTCGTATTGTGTAGACTATTCCTCATAGCACCACTCACCTATTAGGATCCAACCTAACGCAGAAACACGTGATCATCTGGTGCCCGGGTCACGCAGGACTCGAGGGCAATGAGAGAGCGGACGGCGAAGCTCGTGCTTTTGTCAACCGAGCGGTCGACCACTATGACGAAAACCCCTTTTTACCACGAGACATCCTTGAGCACCAGCGGCGCGAGCGAAGAAAGTACAGTCCACCACACTCTGACCTATCCAGGCAGGACTCTTATGACTGACGCCGAATACAGACGCACACATTTCCAAACCTTTATTTGAAAAATGCCATTCACCCAACGCTGTACAGCGCTCGCTGTCCGTGGTGCGGAGGCCGGCCAACTCTCGCCCACATTACGTGGGACTGCCAGAACAGGCCACCCAAAATTAATACACCAAAAATAGCCGGCAAGCTTTCCGGAAGGGAGCAGTGGGAGACTTGGCTCGCCAGCGAGGATCGGGAGATGCAACTAGCGCTCCTCGACCAAGCATGGGGGACCGCTCAAGCCAGTGGGGCCCTGGATTAGGGGCTCCACCCACTCGCTTTGTGCATTTTTTTTTGTCTTTTAAATAAATGTTTTGATATATATATCTCGCCTTTCGTCCGGGTTACGTTGCTCACCCATAAGAACTTGTTCAATCACCGACTCACCCAGCTTGCCGTGTTAATTCAAATACAGTATAATTAAAAGACAAGACAACAACGTATTATTTAAAACTGTCTATCTTCGTCCACGGTAAGGCTGTTGACACCGATGCAAACTGCAATGCCTTTCTGCAAGTATCTAAAGAGCTCGCAGATGTTGTAGATTATGCACAATTATGTGAAAATTGATCACTATAAGGAAAATTTACCCTATGATAAATATAAAGCCACGTTCATCGAGAAAGCGAAACAACTTTAAGTTTATTCTGACTTTTGACATGCACCGCGGGACTGTAAGAGCCTCCATTTTTTACTTTGAATGCCAGGCAAGCTACCCTGTGCTAACCTAACATGCAACGTTGTCGTTAAGATGCTGCTCTCCAGGGTTTAATTTTAATACTATGCTATAGTAGCATTTGCGTTGTTAGCATCTATTCGCAAGACTTCCCTCAACCTTAATGGTGATTACAGAGCTCAACTGAAGGCCAGCCTTGGGCTGTATTGCAGTGTCACATCGTGCTTATGCACTTATGCACTTCGTCACTTATGCACCGCTGAAGACGTCAATCCTGCGCAAATATTGTTCTGGCCGAAGCTGCAGATACACCGCTCGGCGAGCGATAAGGAATCGCATCAGGTATTGCTGGCGAAATGTTTGTTGGGTTTTAGGTCAATGCTTTCGGTAGGAGTGCATTTCAGTGTTTTAGAAAAGACAGCTTGCACTACGCAGAATCGGTAGAGAGGGCAGCACGAAGAAAAAAGCTTGTCACCTAATGCGTAGAGTGTGCCATTTTGCCGCTCTTCCTGGTGCTCCTCTCGCTTCCTGGTACTACCCGCTACGGCAGCGCAGAACATCTTCAAAATATGTTCTGCGTCCATTTCATGGGCGTGCAAAACTTCTACAAACGTTCCAGGTGCCTTCATTTTCTTTTGATTTTTTTTCAGATATAGACTACCGGTCCAGTATGCTACGTGTAGTTAGGCAGGTAGTCGTAATTGTGGGGTTCGAACGTTTCGATATATAAACAGAAACCACTGATTTCAAAAAGTGCACCACTCACGCAGTCCGTAGCAGGTGCAGGCGTTTATTGAAAGCCTTGCGCCTAGTTTAATTATTATAATGAGACAAGGTGAAATGTTCGAAAGGTAACTAGCACGAAGAGAACACAAGAACACGCGTTTCTGCCCAATTCTGCTGATGCTTGAATTCGAAGGTGGCGTATATATATTCAAGATGTAGGTACTAAAAAAATTAAAGCAAGTGGAAGTACCAGAGCAGTAAAGCGTCTCTATAACCAGACTTCAAGTATTCCCGCCTTTCAAAAATGCATGATGGGAGACGATAAAATGGGCAAAATATGTGTTTCTGTACACTATTTTTATTATTTTTAGAGGAAATTTGTTTACTAGGAGTATCGCAAAAATAGTCGAGCTGACTTGATGTACTCAGGTGGCGGACTATCTGTAGTTCAGGTCTCAGACCTCAGAGCTACAAATGGCGCGCTAACAAAAGCCTAAGGATCTACGCGTAAGCGGCTTCTCCTTGCGGCCATGACGCCTAAATTCGCGAAAAGTTACGACAACGCAGCGTTGCCCGTTTCTGAATACGCTTCGCCCCTATAACTGCAAACAACATAGCACTGCGTGGCATTTTTGCACTTTGAGAACGAGAGATGCATGTCCCTCTCTTCGCGGGCCTAACGGCAAACTCTAGAAAGGTGCGTAATTTTTCGGCACATCTTTTAAAGAAGATTCGAGCATAGGAGCCACGTTACCCGACTACTTCGAATCCGCTTGCAAAACCTGTGCAGCGCAAGTGTGGGGCACGGGCAGTACACGAACAATTTAGAGCGCTCGCTCTAATGGAAAGGGACACCGCTCCAAGAAAACGTCTTTTGTAATTAATTACGGCGTTATATTCTTGTTTAACCCTAATCACTTACGCACGAGAGTCTTCGTGAGTCTGGCTGTGTTCTCTTTCTTTCTTTTTTTTTTAGTTTACCTAACGCTATTACCGTTTGAGTAGAAGTGCTTGCGTGCTTTGCGTGTCAGCTCGAGTTCCGAGTTCTTATGTGATGCATTTCGCATAACCGTCTTTCTTAGCCTAAAGCCACTCATAACTTCAAGACTTTTTGCATCCCCTTCTTCGCGTGTACCTTTGTTTTCGCGGTAGTCCTAATTTGGCGAATAATGCTACTCAAAGCGGCATTCGAGGTTGTGTCATCAATTTTTATACCGGAATTACCAAAATTTTTGTTACCGTTGATATAACGACAAAGTTCCTGCGCTGAAGTCCCCTCACTATGATTGCATTACGGCTAAAATAATAAAGAAAAGGTGCTTCGGTACCGTTGCGGCATTCGTCGTGAGTCGCTATGAAGATTGAGGACATCAATCATCACAACACATTTTAATTATTACCATCATGAAGTGTACCCACTTTTGAAGTAATACGTTTTGCCCTAACCATGGAATATTCTTTTCGTGTTTTTGCTGTTTGTCGGTGACGTACTTCCTCGAAGCCTTGCCTGCATTTCCTGTTTCCATTGGCAGTGTGTATATTTGCTCTCTTCCTTTCATCCTCTTTCTATTCCCCTTTCCCCCCCAATGTAGGGTAGCAAACCGGATGCTGTTCTGGTTGACCTCCCTGCCTTTCCAACCCTTATTTTCTCTCTCTCTTGCTCAAGTTGTAGAATAAATGTAACGACTGCATAGTCCCGTACTATTTGGAGTATACTTATTTATATATTTGACTGTAGAAAAAATGGCGGAATAAATGGTAGCGTTTTGTCACGCTGAACACTTTACTAATAGTATTTGACTTTTGGAATACCTTAACAAAAAAAAATTAAAGGCGTGAATTTACGCACAGCACTCTGAGAGGCGCCACCCGTCAGCACAATTTTCTACACAGCTGCTCGGGCACGAGTGCACCAGCCTACTCTCTTACTTGCTATCTTTCGTCCTTGATGAATTTGAACTTCTTCGTTTCAATTTTTCTCAGATTATTACCGGCCTTCTTCAAGTAAAGTTTGCTTCAATATTTTTTTTTCGTGTAAGGTCACATGCACCTTGCACATTTTGATATTTTTGTTCAACGAAACATAACATAGCCCCTAAATAAAACAATTACCGAGAATCTTTCATTAAATATCCAATTTACTTGAGCGAGGGCATTTAAGGAATTATAGCGTTGTTCTGAGCATGCAATTTATGGCACAACATAAGCCAGTTTATTATTGTTACTGATTTACTAATAAGTAACGTAGGGTGCACTGATTATGTGTTTAGCTGACGGTTTCAATACAGTGGCAATAAATAGCAGGTATGAATAGAAATTACGTCTTCAATAAGCTTCCCAATTAGAATAAAATAAAATGAGTGAAAGTGGATGCAAAGGCAACTTAGCACCGCTGAAAGCAGATCGCAAGACACGAAGCAGACTCGTACGTGTAACGCGTCCATCACTTCGCCAGTTTAGCTATGGTGGCAACTGTAGCCTATCGTCCAGCCTTACAAGTATTTATAAAGGCGTTTTCTTCTTTTCTATTGCTTTCCACTGTCCTCATTAAAATTTCGGTTCAAACGCAGTGGTATGTCACGTACGATCTTCGCCAGGACGCCTTCTTCGGTATTTCTGGATACGTATTAAACCTACCACTGGGAGTCTTAGCCAGCGCCGCTTAACGATAATGCCTGCGGATGATGCTTGAGGATAATGCTTGCATCCTTTAGACCTCAGTCGTCGTATAATGCGCGGTCCTAGTGACAGGGACCTACAGTAAACCCCAATATGGTACTTCAAGGCATCGTGGCTGCAAAGGTTGAGACCCTTGCTCTGCGAAGAGCGAGAATGATGGAAGCCGCCTAATGCTCAAGAGCTATCAAGTGATGTTTCGCGCCAATCATTGAGCTTTCCATCACGTGGGAAGCTAGCTTTTCTGTTGTTCACTTGTATATTACTACGCTGGTGCAGTCGCATTCGTTCTCTCTTATCCCTGCTGCTCCGCTTCCCGCAGAACCTCTGGAAGTACAAATGTGGCCCAGAACCCGGGAGGTGCGGTCGGGCGACTCGCTGACGCTCAACTGCAGCGTCTCGGGCTTTCCCGTACGATCGGTCACGTGGTCCAAGGACGGACGGCCGATCGTGGGTCCCTCCGCTGCTGCAGCAGCGACGTCGGCCGGCGGCGGCAGCGCTGCGTCACTGTCGCGGCGCGTGCTGATGCTCAACCGGTACGCGCTGAGGATACAGGCGGCGCAGAGCGACGACTCCGGCGTCTACCAGTGCCACGCGACGAACGAGAGGGACTCCTCGCAGGCGCACGCCTACGTCCACGTCAAGTGTGCGTGAGCATTCACAGCGACCTGCACGGATACTGTCGTTGCCGCAGTGCTGCAACACCTCGGGTTCAAGCTCTTTTTGAGACATCGCTTTTATAGTGAGCATTAATTGACTAACACACGGTGAAGGGTTCATATTGACGGGATGGTTTTCCTCAGGTCATGTCTACGTGTAGATAGCCTGATCTTTCAATGCACTTGAATGCCTGTCGTCCAAGGGAAGATCTGCCGAGAATGCCACGTCACGCAAACGTGAAAATATCCCAGGAAGTGATCTATCGAAAATGCAGGCTTCTGCTCTTGAATACAGCGAGGACATTTTGTGCCGGTTTACGTGCATCTGACTGATAGGTTAAAGGGCGCACGTGAGGTCAAAGAGAAAGAATAAGAAAGCAAAAATTCAGTGAGCACTTCTGTAATTATAAGGCAGCCATGAAAGAAATTACAGCTTAGGCAGATATACGGTTGCTGCATAGACAGATCGGCACAGCACAACAAGAAGCCTGTAATCATTTGTGACACGCGGGGAACATTTGCGAAATGCACTCCGTCTTATCAAGGCATATAAATATTAATGTCCCTAGCTGGACTGCCTTAGAAGCTGGTTCTAAATTTGGTGCTGGTCTATCTGCACATCGTGTGAATACACAATAAGTAGCCATTGAAAAAACAATAGAGATGCCAAATGCAACCTATACGCCTCCGGAAACGAAGTAGGGGTGTCGCTTTTCTGCTGGATAATTGCTCTTTACCCCTGACAAATGAACAGCCTAATAATTTGTTCTAATTGCAGGGTAGCCATCCCCCTTCCCTTTCTAATTGTTTCCGATCTGCATAATGACTGTCTGCGAGCCCCCCCCCCCCCCCCTTTTCTTTTTTTTGCTTTCTTGCTAGACAGCCCAGTTCCTGGTGACCGTTGACTGCCCCGTAAGGGATCCCTCCCTTTCGCAGCAGAGAAGCTCCAAACACCCGCTCCACCTGATTCGCCAATGTGTCGCCCACTAATGGCTTTAGATAACGAGTCATTTCTCGAATGGCGCTGGTATCGGCAAAATAAAGCAGCGTTCTTTGAATGCGTGCCTCCTTTGTGCAGCGGAGCCACCCGTGCTGGTTTCCCACTTTGACGATATCGTCGTGCGGCGGGACGAGCCAGTGTCCCTCCGGTGTGCAGCCACAGGAACCCCACTGCCCCAGATAACGTGGTCTATTTATGACGTCCAAGTTCAGGACTCCAGCCGAGTAAGCACCGCCTGCCATACTCTTGTTGCGTTGGCTAAAACTTCTTGTCTGATTTGGAGGAAACCTGTGTTTGCGGCAGAACAAACCAAGAAAAAAAAATTGAAAGGTTTCCTGTCGCTGAGTGAAAGATATGGAAAAACGAATAAATGAATGAATAGCATTAAGAAAGAGAACCAGTCTTTTCCACGAAAAACGTAAACGTTGCAGTGGACAGCCAATTTTGCAGTTCTTGGAGTCGATTATAATATTTTTGCATGCGTGCCACCTAATCTATCTTGTAAGAGCGCTTTTTCTCTTGCGACTCTTGAAGACGTCGTGTTAAGGGGTTGTGGTTAAAAAAAAATACAAGGAGCTGCACTGCATCGCACCCTGACAAGTTAATTCGCAGCGTCATATTGCATGAGAAAGTCGCAAACATGACACAAAGTAGAACATTTGGAAGACGTACTGTGATGTGTTCCCTCTCTTGGATACGCTGCAGCTGAAAGATTTAACAAGAGTGCGACATTTTATCCTAACTGCACAAGCATATTTATTACATATTGTAATATCTGCATACGTAACCAGCCGCTTACTAAGGCAGGCATCGGCATGCACAACTAGTCGAAATTTGGAGCAACCTAGAAGTTGAAAGAAGCAAAACGTGCTGAAAATCTACCTCTGACGTCATTGTGAGTCCTCTTGTTGGTTAGTTCATCTATGTGGCAGTGGTCCGCCAATAAAGTTTAAAAAGGGGGGAGCATCAGCTTGATATATTAAAGGATTCCAGCAAATTGTAGGTTTCACTGATTTCTAAACTGCTGGAGCACATTGTACGGACGGTAAGAACTGAAGTTGAATGCAGTTTTACCACAACGAAGAAAAAGAGCTGTTAAATTACACAGAATAAAATAATATGCATGGGCTAAACATGCGGATTTCGTTCATATCTAGCATTAGTTACTACTAGTTGGTTGAGGCAATGATCTCAATAAATAATTAAAAAATTATAGTATTAAAGAAACAACTTATTCTAAGTGGAAATCTTGCATCCAAATAACGCGGACAAGTAAAGCTGTAGGGAGTTTTCTTTTTTTTGCGCTCTTGCGCAGGCAGTTTTTTTTTTTTACCGAATTCAAATTCAGCGTACAAGGAAAGTTCATCACGTATGCAGCAAAAACCTTATGAGGTGCAGATGTGTTGCACTTTACGTTATCTGCCAGTTTCTTTCCATGCAAGTCATTTGCCTTACATTTATGCAGTGCCCACTACATGTTTCGGTGTGATGCAAGGTTCTTAAATGGGCCCTGACGCAGTTTCGCAATATCATTACGCAAATTACGGCCGCGGCGAGTACTGATTAGAAAGGAATTGAAGGAGCGATGTGGTGCTTACCTGAAGAGCGCCTCATTTGAAAAATTGAGGCCGCGTAGTTTGGCCAGAACGATGCCAGCCACACGAAATTTAATGATTACCTGGAAACGTCCCTCATTAAACCAAGTGTCTGTCTACGCCGCTGAGTGCGCCGACATCAGACATCGCAATGGTTGTACTGACGAGTTTAACCCCTATTGCAAGACGCATGCGTGGTCGGGCTATAACGGTGGAAAGCAAGGAACGTCATAAACGCTGCAAAGCTTGGTCGCCCTCTCTCTCGAAAGGATGTAACGAGCAGTTGGCGTGACGCATGAAACGTGAAGAGTCGTAACATGTCGTTCCTGTTCAAAGGCTGCAGAAGGAGTTCAATTGCTGACTTGCGCACGAAAGGCTCCAAGAGTACAAAATGCTCATTTCGTGCAGACTGACTCGAAGTTTTTTTTTTTTAGTTTTCCTGTGGTTTTATCTCTTGCTTCACATGTGGGATGATATAAAGTACTAAAGAGCAAACTTAGAAAAAAAAATTAACGGCGCCACGGACAACATGGGGGAAATTGTTTGTACTTTCCAATCGAATTGAAGAATTTATAAATAATGGAAATGAAAATGGATGAAGAAACAACTGACCGCTGGTGGGTAGCGATCCCATGTCTTCACATTACGTGTGCGATGCTCAGAACACCAAAGACAAAAGTAAAATAAAATAAAGGGATCAAAAAGCTGACGCATGCGAAGTGAATGCCGCAGAGAACACGCTCGTGTGTCCGAGGTGTACAAACACATAAGCAGGACGTGGCAGCATCATTTGGTGGTCTCGGGTGGCGGCGCCTCGCAGGTCCGTGTCGGTGACTACGTGAGCCGGGATGGGTCCGTGATCAGCTTCGTAAACATCACGAGGGTCAGGCCCGAAGATGGCGGTGCCTACCGCTGCGAGGCGTCCAACGAACACGGTTCGGACGCCCACTCCGGTCGCCTGAACGTGCTCGGTCCACCAGCGGTGCACACGATGCCTAATCGAACAGTAGTGGCGGGGCGCAGGGCGATGTTGCATTGCCCGTACTCCGGATTTCCCGTGACCAGGGTCATCTGGCGTAAAGGTGAGTGCATTAAATACACCGCTCAGCGGTAGAACAACGTGCGACGCACGGACAAACGCGATATATATCCTGGTAAAGTCTATACTTT
Organism: Dermacentor albipictus; assembly: GCF_038994185.2. Lineage (NCBI taxonomy): Eukaryota > Metazoa > Arthropoda > Arachnida > Ixodida > Ixodidae > Dermacentor > Dermacentor albipictus. The sequence goes on from NC_091823.1 coordinate 98,176,085, forward strand.
GGGACCAGGTGATCGTTAGTGATGTCCGAATGAAGGGTCAGGACCAGAGACGCATTTATAGGGCATAAGGTGAAGAAATAATCAATTAGAAGCGGGGTGTGACGCTGTCAAAATGTATTTAACAATAAATAGAGGTTGTAGAGTTTTCAGTGCACAAAATGCTATGCAAATAAGAGCACACGAATGAATTACACATTTGCCATAACAGCAAGAAATCTAGGTGGCTCAATCAACGGAGCTTACATTTTGTCTAAATGAGTATGAAGTTATCCGAGGCTTTAATGTCGAGCCACGTAAACACCAGCTAGGCCAAACCACAATGATTCTTCAATAAGCATAAATGAAGCAAAATTCCTTCCCTTACGTTCGTGTGATCTATAAATTATGGACTAGAGTTTTATCTCGAGCAACCTTCTCAATTTCAGTGTGACGGGAACAGAAATTTAATTAGACGAATAGCTAATCTTCTGCCGCTGGGATTTAAATTCACCACTTCCCTGTAAGGCCTCCAGTGCGACGATCCCCGAACTACACTGGCGTTTCTCGAGAGAGACCAATATAACTATAAAAGTGTAGAGGCAATTGCTTCTTCACTTTCATGGGTATTGACAAGGATGCAAGTATATGCAAGCTAGACATGAGTCCACTAAGCCTGCGGTGTTCACTGTCATGACGGTGCATTTGGAATAGCGAGCGCAACTCGACACATGATATTAGGAGCAAGCAACCTGGCAATAGATAATTTTGTGTGAAAGCCAGGACCTTATTATTCAGAGAATTAGAAGCAGCCTAAGTAGTTTGATGACGAATCTAAGGAAAGTGTAGGGGGAAAGCATTCAGGCGTAACTCGCAGTGTTTTTTTTTTTTTTTTTCAACGTGCGCACGCTTTAAGATTGCTCACCATAGGAGAAGGTTTCAGCTTTCGTATTACCGCAGACGGGAAGAGCCTGCCCAGCAGTAAACGCGTGATGCCGTACCAGAACGGCTCCCTCGTACTGGAGACCGTGAGCCGCAAGGACGACGAAGGGCGCTACTCTTGCACGGTACGCAACGAGCATGGCAGCGAAGCCCGGAACCACCTCTACCTCAGGGTTCTCGGTAAGTCCGCACGTCATATCAATTTCAAACCCAGTCGCGTTCAGGCATCTATAAATAAAGGTACGCGCCACATACTGTACACATCGCATTGTATGCATTCTTATTTATCGAACAATGAAGCTTCGCGCTCGAAATAACAAAAGAAAATGTGAGAAGCCCAAGTGGTCATCAACGGCGTACTCTGTTTGGTATCCCACGTGTTTGTTGCTTGTGTTTGTCAGTTTTAGTCGTTTCGTCATTTGCGGAAAGACGATATCAAATGCCTGATACGTTGAGCGTGCTGCTTCGTTTTGGCCCTATTTCAAAATTTAGCTGCGACAGAAAGATAGCCGTCGGGAAATACTCGCAAATAATTTCTCCACAACGGGCTGCAGTTTGCAGCTGGACGCACCCCCGCTGCTCTCTATTCCCTGCCATGTAGGTTCGTTCGGCTTGAGCATCCTGGGGAAGCAATGTTGTTGGCTTGAATAATCGTATTGGAAGAGGAATAGCTCTTAGAATCTCGCAGCGAAAATTGAAGAAGGGCAATCTGTAATTTTATGCATCCTAACTTGAAGCCTATGTAGATGCGGCTGGCGTGAGAGCTTGCCTTCTATGACAAAATCCAGAATCTATTCCCGAAATGCTAAACAGTTCTGAATATCGACCATAAACCTGATCTACTGTGCAACCCGCAGTGATTTTTTGGATGTAGCAGCGCAGAAAACTAGATAGGCAAGTGGCGGACGTCCGCGCTGAGTACATTCAGCGCTGTGTGTGCGTGTCTGCCACTTCACTGTCCCATGTTTTTCGCGGGGACCTTCAAAGATATTGCCTTACCATCTAGCTCGGATTGAGGCGCACAACGCCTCTATTCTTTCGGGAACATGAACGACTCTTCCTCTGTCCTCCTTTCTTTCCCATCCCTCCCGGCACATGCGGTTTCCTACAGTGCCGCCCTCGATCACGCCCTTCTCGTTTCCGGAGAAACCTCAGCTGGGCTCTCGCGCCAGCGTTACCTGCAGTGTGCCCGACGGCGACCCGCCCATACGTCTGTCGTGGCTTCGCGACGGCGTGCCCCTGGACTCGTCCCCGTCGGCCGGAAGGGAAGGCGTCTCGTTTGGTCACGTGGACGACTTCATCTCCACGCTGGTGTTTAAGTCCTTACGCGAGGAGCACACTGCAGTGTACACCTGCCTGGCTGCTAACGAAGCCGCCGCTGTCAACTACTCCGCGCCACTCGTTGTCTACGGTGAGTGCAAATCGGACACTCTCTCCCAACTATGTCTTGATCGCTGCAACACCGTGGAACATTATCCTAAACACAAACGTGAGCTATTTGTACCTGAGTGATGCTAATTATGCTTTGTAGAAGATCACCGCTAAAGCTGTCGTATCTAAAGATAAGGAAATCCGAACGACCGCATTTCCCTTAGAGCGTCCTGAGTAAATTTACGTGTTATCTACTTCTGTTCAATTCCCGATTGGAAACACAAACCCAGTTTTCGTCTACTTAAATCCACTCGCTCTTAGCGCACGTCACGCGATTCCATTTGTAGCAATTACCATGTGGCTCTATGCGGCTTTAGAATGTTCTAGAAGTCGCAAAACAAGGTGAGGAGAGATCTCTTTCTCGTATACAACCAGCACTAACCTATAAATATTAGAGACGGTTCTCGAGACATATGGGGGGGACGGTTAGTGATGTCATATCATGTCATTATGTGATGCCGCTTTTGCTCATGTTTACCTAGCGTTGAGGTTTTCAGCCTTTGCCTCGCACCGTTTCAACATTCCTGGAGGTTATAAAGGCCGCCGCGCTCTTGTGGCACAGGCCACTTCATGACAAGAGAACGCACAAGTCTACGAAAGTGACGTGTTGCATTGCGCAGTGTTTGGAGTGCGGTTACCGCGGATGGGAATCGAACCGCGTCTTTTTTTCGTTCAGCATCTGAGCTCTATATCCTAACAATTCCCACGTAGTTCATGCAGTTGTTCTAGTATAAATAAAAATGCAATGAGTGCTCTTTGAAATGTGGATGGAAAGTTTGCAGAAAGACTCTATACATTTGTCTTTCATTTATGTACGCTTGAGTGCTCGTACGCTGGTGGTTTCTGGACGTAAACTAAGGCAATTTTGGACGAGCAAACCAGGCAATGACCCTTTCCTTGATTGTGTAGTAGCTTTCCTGCGAGACATCTTGCTCAACTACTGACGACGTTATCACTTTAGCAAACAGCGTGTACAAGCCCTGTTTGTTTGTAATATGACATTGAAAAGGAAGATGAGTGGTTCAAATGATGTAAAACATGCACAAGGCACAAACCCCAGCATGTTCAGCTATAACTTCGTTTGCATTTGTGCGAGAACAGGTGTCGCCACTGGTAGGGCTAGTATGCGCTGCAGCGAAGCACACTTGCGGAATAGACACGCGTCTAGTAATATTTCTCAAGCTTCAAAATATTTTGTGAACAAATTTTGAGGAGGTAAATTCGCCTATTATCATTCAATTCTCGCTCACTCTGTGGCAGCACCACCAAGATGGCGGCTGGAGCCCGCAGACACGACGGTAACGACGGGCGAGCGAGTGACCCTGGACTGCCAGGCTGACGGGACCCCTGAACCTAGGGTTCGTTGGAAGAAGTCGGCAGGTTTGAAGGTTTCCCTCTCGCACCACTCTTTCGCCACTCGGCTGCCTGCGGGGCTTTTGTGGTCATTTCTTACGTAAATATATACTGTCGGTGACAACCTAATGGAAGCTCCGATTGAAGCTGGAGATAATTTCACCCTTGCACGTACTATAATATTCTTGGTTGCTCGCCCTATTTAGTTCTTTCATGTTGTAAATAATTAAATTGCCGCTCTGAAAGTACACCCTAAATTTAATCTTTACCTTGTGCAGTGGCTATGAGAAACACAGCTGTTCGACATTTGTGAATTCATGCTAACGATTGCTTATGGACACCCCAGCGAGAGGGCGTGACCGTTTAAACTCCTAACACGGCTTATAGCAAGTTAAGCGCTAACTACGTTTGTTCAAGCGTTATCAAACGACCTACCAAGCATGTTTGGGCGCCATGAACTCATCAGTGCGCGTTACGCTGGCAGTCACTGATATTGCATCAAGTTTAGCGAGAAATAGCTGACTCTAAAGCACTCAGTACAATGAGGTGTTCTTATTTATTGCTACTCGTCCGCACTCCATTGCTCCCGGAAGCAATTAGAACAAACTGTTCTTCCCACGCTTATTTATTGAACTGGTAACTCTGCAGCATTACTAAAATATATGCTGGCTCATTTAAATATAGCAACTGCACTTAAAAAATAAGAACTATGCTTCTTTATTTCATAGTGCGCCCACTTTCGTTTTCTGTGCAGCTATTTAATCTTGCGAGTTGTTTAAAAGAATGCGGATGTAATATCTTTTTTATGGATGAATTGTTTCTTCCACAAACCTACCCCCTGTATTAAAGCTGTACTGATGCTGTCTGTTGGATTTGACATCTTTCTCTACCTTTGACGTCGCATTTTGTCTTTTCAGGACCTCAAAGCGCCGAATTCCGCACCGTTATAAGTAGCTCTCGCATGCAAGCACTGGTGAACGGATCCCTCGTAATCCAAGAAGTTGAGACCTCGGACGCCGGCGGCTATATGTGTGAAGCCTCGAACGGCGTCGGTCTGCCCCTTTACACCGTGGTGCAGGTTAATGTCCACGGTAAGGATATTGATAATATGAATTAAAAAAAACGTAATCAGAGTAATTCCAAAGTTGGCAGACACGCTGTAATTTACAACAAAAATAAGAAAGGCTTATCGTCATAGTGAATTCCGTGTCATCGATCAAGAAATATACAAAAGTAATAGATGCTCATCTTGAATAGAAGTACCTGAAACGAGGAACTAGGCGAACAAGGGAGACAGTGTACATGCGCCGACACCCCAGCAATTTACCGAAAAAAAAGTAAATGCGCTGAAGCAACATTTAAAGATACCGCGCTTGCGCCACCAGGACGTCCGCTTCACTATCTCTATCTAACATTGCGCTTCGCTTATGTATACATGCAGTTTTTCTAACAATTTGCTCAGTCTTCGGCACACGTGAACTGTCTTCCTTGTTCGCAGGAGGACTATTTGTCAACCTATTCGGTGCTTACTTAACAAAATATTGTATAGCGATCGCGCAGTCACAAAGACCCGCAGACTCACATCATCTATCTCTTGTTCGCCTTGTCTCTTGTTTTAGGTGCCTCTTTTAAGGATAAACCAGTACTAAGTCGCCCCGTTTGCTGTTGTTAAGAGATGCTGCCTAGAATAGCCGCGTATAGCGGTTAGAACTGCCAACGGTGATAATGCACGTGATAGTGAGCTGGTTACGTATATCTAGCCGAAATCTCTCCATTCCTCAAGTTGCACTTGGTGTGTCTTCTTCTCTTACGTCCATGTCTTTTTTGTTGCACAATAATACTTCAGTAATGAATTAGCAACTTGGCCCAGAATGCTGCTCTCTCAGATCGTGGGAGCCTCCATAGGGGTTTACCTCTCGGCAAAGTGAAAGGCAATTCTATAGTTACTTGGCCCAGCTTTAGAAAAAAAGAGTCCAACGAAAGAAAGCAACCGTAGCGCAAAACAAAGCTTCTACTTGCTGCAGCTTGTCATTTAATATTATTTAAGATTTAACAAGTGCGGAGGTGATGCTTTTCGTTTTGATTTCATGTTCGGTACAGCTCCAGCCAAAGTGAGGCAGCGCTTCATGTCCCACATGGCGGGAAGGGGACAAGTGGTGAAGCTTCGTTGCGAAGCCACGGGAGACGAACCCATCAGCTTCTTTTGGTCAAAAGACAGCAAGCCCATCAAAGCATTCTCCATTCCCAGGTACGCAACCGAATATGTGAATGTGCTTTTGTGCTTAAAATGTAACGGAGCCAAATTGTTCTACTTGCACGGCTAAGAACACATGCACGTACACATGTTTACCTCACCGGTTTGCGCGTTTCAAGACTTCTTCACTTGAAGCTGTTTTGATTTTATGTTGGATTATCGGTGCAAAGTACAAGGGAGTTGCCTGCAGCTTTGTTTAACAATTTTTGATGCTTAGATCCTAAGAAATAAAAGCAAAATTCACAGCGTGTATGTTGGGTATTTGTTTCACCGCTTATAAGCGTGCATGAACAAGTAGGGAGAACTAAAGGGAGACCGCTCTGTTTAGCATAAATTACTGCACGTGAGCAACGTGAGTAAAATATTGCGGTGAATAGTAATATTCACACGCACACACACGCGCACGCACACACACACACGCACACGCACACGCACGCACACACACACACACACACAGACACACACACACACACAAACACACACACACACACATACACACACACACACGCACGCACACACACGGACACACACACGCACGCACGTACGCACACACATGCACACACACGCGCACACATGCGCACACACTACGATATCTCAATTCATCAGTGCATACGTATCTCGAATTTTATTGCGTTTGTGAAATGACATGAGTGATTGAAGTACACACGTGAATTCTTATACTAAGATTCGCAAACTTATAGATGAAAGTTCTACAAACGTGTTTAGCCTCGTGAATAAGGCATTCAGAGTTCAAATGAATAGCACCCCAACTTGGAACGTTGCCGGAGGCAGTCTTCTCCTATAGTTCTCATTTAAAGCCCAGCACTCCGCATCAGACACATCGCCTGCTCGTTAATGGCTTTCGTAAGGTGTCATTGGCGAAGTGTTTCAAAAGGTCAAAAGTAGGGGTGCGGTCCTCGCGATGCACTGTTATCGCGCCCTCGCCCTGACCACGTATGCTCTACCGTCGGCCTCCCAACGGACGCACAACCGATGGCGTGCCCACTTCGGTTCCCGCGGCTGCAGGTACACCATCAAAGACCACTCCCGCGAAGAGTCTCCCTGGTCCGAGCTGATGATACTGCTCGCCGAGAAGAATGACACCGGTACCGTCAAATGCGAGGTCTCCAACGCCTACGGGCACGACGAGCAGGTGACACACCTCTCCATACAAGGTAGGCCTCATCGTAATGTCGTCGGTGTATATCCGCCGTTTTTATTTTTAGCGTTCTTCGCAAAAAAAAAAAAGAGAACTCAGGACCGACTTCTCGGGGGAAAAAGAAGCAGCTCTTGAGTTCACAAATTCTTTCCGTGGTAGAATTGGGTCTCGCTTTTCTGTTTTCTGCAGCAGCACTCTTACTGTTTTTTTTTCTTTCTTACCACCTACAACATATCAGCCCTAGTCATTCTCAACATAAAACTTAACCGTTCCCCCTGCCATTCGACCGGCACAGTTATATTTACACGGTGACGCCTGCAACTGAAGCCAACGCCACCTTTAAATAACGGCGTAAATTGACTGTAAATCACAGTGAAATTGTGTTGGCGCACTTCCTGCGGCACCATTAGCGTTTGTCAACACACAAATTGTGTTTGCCACATTTCCTTGCCCTCCGTGCAAGTGATTGTTGCAGTACTAACAGCGTGCATGCAACAGAAATCGCAGTGTCAGTCCTTGATGTTGACTGATCTCATATGTGTTTGAAGACGGAGAAAATCATCGCATCGAGAAGTTGTTCGTGCTATTGTTTTGCGCACTATGCTTGGCATTTTTTTCTCAAATATCATGCTCCTACTCATTAGTGAACCCCGTGTGAAGTAAATTCTCGTCATGATCATAACATCACAAGATGTCGCATTAGGCTAAGATAGGCTAAGATTCATACTTAAAGAGAGATTTTGACTTCAACAACTATATCGGGACTGCTGAGCAGGAGGAAACGTGTTCCTTCGACAAAACTAGTCAGCGCGCTTCAGTAACACCTCACTAAATATGATTTTGTAGCAGCTTGAGAAAGGTCTCCGCTGCAGTGCTTTAGAGTAAGCATTAAGTGGGCCCCATTACAAAATTAAAGCTTAGGAAGCACTAATTAGCTGTAAAGGAGTATCGACAACGTGAAGCGGAAGGAGAAGCAGTCCTTTAAATAGGATGGCGATGATCATCGTCAAACCTGCAGCCGAATAAGAGCTTGGAGTCGATGCAGGTAGTGGACTGTGGCGTCGGCCTCGAGGTGCAAGTGGCTTCCTGCGCACAGCTCTCCTAGGCGTTTGGAGCTCGTCAAACCTGCCTCTCATGCTAGTTGCGTGCAGCGCGGCGAAGAAACTGAGCATCGATCGGCGTCCTTTTAACCTTGCCGTTCGTCACCTCCTCCGACGCTCGCCTTCGCACCTGCGGTTCACGAGTTCTCCGAGTTCTCGCGGCGAACCACTTCTTTACTTCCCCTCCGCTCTTCGTCAGATTGTCGGGCAAGCGGCGCCCGGCTAGATGATGGCGTACATTGTCTATTGCATAGCGTCAAAAAAGAAAATGGTACTTGTAGCATTACAGGGAAGGTAACCCTGGCAAGATTTTGTCATACTTTCGACACGAAGGTGTCTAAACGCCGCGCTCGTGGCGCCATTCTGGAAATAGCGGCTGCCATATCTCGCCCAGCGCTAAAATTTATACGTCTTGTATAAGTGCTGAGCGCTCTTTATTGGTCCATTCATACAGCTCCTCATATATATATATATATATATATATATCATCTTTCCCTCTCCATGTGGATATGCACCAAGGAAGGAGAGTCACTTGGGATGTCACTTTATGTTGCACTCAACGCAAGTTAAGCTAACGCCTGTCTTTGTCATTCGTTAATGCAGATAGCCCTGAAATCATAAATTTGGCGATGCGCTTCTGTTGGAGACCGAGGTCCGATTTTTCCACTATCCGAATTCCATCGTTACGAATAGAAAAGTTCAGGGATTCTTGTTCGTTACCCTCGTCGGCTCAATTAATGGCCCTCTAATGCTGAGTGTATTACCAAAAGAAATGCCACTACACATTCTGTGAAGCGCTAAAATTTATACGTCTTGTATAAGTGCTGAGCGCTCTTTATTGGTCCATTCATACAGCTCCTCATATATATATATATATATATATATATATATATATATATATATATATATATATATGTACACATATAGTGCCTTGCTTGCATTTTATACATATTCGCAATGTTCCGTAGAGCGCCACTACACAGCAAGGATGTACCACGACCAAAAATTTTATTATGCTTCCCATTCGGCGTTGTACAGTGCACGCGCAGAATATCACCACATTCTTGAGTTTTAAAACGCTTTCTTCGATGAAACTATATCTGTAGGCAAAAGGGCTATGGACTGAAATGGCGTGATACTTTTTTTCCTATGAAGCTTTTTGTTAGCGTCTAACTGAAACATTTACATACAGAGGAATGCTTGCATGCACCAAAATTTAAAGGGCCTAGGCAGGAACGTCACAGGATAAACCCATTCCCCATGGTATGCGCCAAAATGCTCTTGACTATGTGTTGGAATATTTGTGAGGCGGGAAGGTCAAGCGTTCTTAGTTTCTACAAAAATAGTTGCTGCTCATGCAAAACGGCTGCTCATGCATCAAGTCTCAATCCTCAACCTGCAACACGTGATCAATGCGCTGGCTGTTTTTTAAGGTAGTCGATAGGTTTATGGACCTTTACAATAACGAACGATTATCTGGCAAGTGATCATGTACCAATTATTTAGTACTTCGGTTGAAACAGCATCGCCCTGTAACTGTCCGTCTATGTAGGCAGCTGCGAGGAGGAAAAGAGTGAACCTATTTGTTCGAAGCCACGCGAATCACGTCGCGAAACCGGGAGAGGGTTCGGGCCAGAGAAGGCGATCGAGAGCGGTAAAAGCAAGACAAAATCGTTACAAGTCGATGGCAGTGGCGAACTGTTTCTTTCTGGTGAGCGAAGCGAATGCGCTCGATATCCTAACTGCTTCTATATATGTGCACCTTGTCGAGGTACATTGATCATGGGATGCGCACGAACTGAAAGGCGTAGGGAAAGGGAAGCATGCAGATACTCCCAGAGTTACCCGAACATTAAAAAATGGTTATAGTTCAATATCATTTGACAGCGTAGACGCTAGGATAATGAAGTGTTCCTTTTTTTTTCGAGCATTAAGTCAATATATTCTCCACATACTTGGCTGTAAACTTTTCCTACACGCATTCGCCCCTATTTAATTTAGTGTACAAAAGTCCACGACTTTTTCATCCTAGCACAGAAAACAAACTAAGCAGATGTGCATGCTTAAGACCTGTGACCCAAGTTGGTCGCCATCATGTTTGTATTTTTCTCCAAGACAGGCCCGATGAGCCTCCCAGGCCGGAAGCGCTGAACGTTCTCAGCCGATCTGTCACCGTTTTGTGGAAAAGTCCCAGCGACGGGAACTCGCCCATCACCAAGTACATCGTACAATACAAAAGGAGCATCGGTAGGCATTTTCGTTCAAAGCTGGCCAGTGAACACATGAGGATCATTAGTTTTGAAACCATCAGTTTGGGCTCTAACTGTTGAAGCTTTTCTATGAACGGAGGCACCTTATTCAAAGAACGGTACACATACATGCTGTGCGACAATATTTTGGGATATTTTCTTTAGATTTCGTAAGAATCATCATAAGGCCAACATGAGAAGATAAAATGCTGCAATTGAAGGGGACATGAATGATCTCGTGTTGATAAGGGACAAGCGGAGCAGTTCATCTGTTAAAATAAAATTGAAGCCTCAAATAAACTCGATGAAGAAAAAAAATGCGTCCAATTCACTGCATTCAGTATTAGAGGGTACAGCTACACGTTGGACCAACACATAACCGTGCAAGTATCCTGCTCCAAAAAACTTGGACGCTGTTTTAGATGAATGTCGGAAAATTTGCGAGTATATGAAGTCGGCTAATGAAGCGATGATGCGGAATAAAGGAAGAAATGGTATTACACGTTGTAGCATTTGTATTGGTGGCTGTTCACAAAAACCAAAAGACATTCTCCACCTCTGAGCAAACTCGAGCATTTGCACGCCTACCGCACGTATTTTTTGAACAATATTTTATTTGGTGAGCTACTTGAACATCGCCAACTATATTTGACTCACAATAGGCAGTGCATACACGTGTATATCTTCTTTTTTTTTTTAGACAATGCCGGTATACAGGTTTGGCCATAACGGCACGTACGAAGCTAAGCGTACCTCCAGAATTTTTTTCTAAGATCCTTGGTTCAATTCCGGACATGAAACGCAGCAGCCTTTCAGGTGCTTTTGTTCTTACATCTTCATTTCTCGACTACTCTATGCTACGGCTTAGAAAAAGGTTTTCAAACTCATGGCGCATTTGAATGTAATAAGTCTGGAATTGATCAGTATCGCCAAAATACGCTTAGTTACATGAGGGTGTATTTTCTACCATCGTATGTTATAACGTGCCGCGGAATCTACGCTAGCGTGAACAAACGCATGCACTCCGTCTTGCTTTCTGCGTCCGTCGCCTCAGAGTCTTGGGAGAAGCAGCTGAGCGAAATGGTTGCCGAGGCCGACCAGAGCCAGGTGACTGTACAGGATCTGCATCCACTGACAGAGTACAACTTTCGGGTGCTCGCTGAAAATGCCATTGGTATCGGGCCACCCAGTGAGGCGTTGACCGTCATCACTGATGGCGAAGGTGAGTGCTTTAGCTGATTGTATTCACAATTAGAGCGCGCCGCGTAATGCGTGCTTTTGCAGCCCCTTTATCGGCTTTATGGGACTTTGCTAATATTACTTTCACGTGTCACGCAAGAACTATTCATAGGCTGATAACGCTTCATGCTACACAGTGAAAGACATGTGCGGTGTGTTATATTTGAACATTTTTATAGTTATTACACAAACACTTTTGCTGCCAATAAATAATGTGATGAAAAAATATTTTGTTTAAACGTCGTGCTTACTGTTCGGGGATACAGAGCTCAGCATATAAATGTGGCCAAACTGTATTAAGGTTATATACATAATTCAAGTAAAGGTGCTCAGATTTAATGCACTCATTGGCGTGATGAGATTAGTTGAAGAAGCCGAAAAGTTCTACTAAGCAGAAACCTTATTCATCGCGTAGTTTTAGTACTCCCTGTGTTGAAAAGAAGCGTTTTTTTTCTTAAGTTGCAATGGTTCTCGAGGTGAATGTTGATGGTGTAATACGATAAAACAAGTCTGTGGGGCGGACTGTTGAAGACAGCACTACTTTCAACAAGATAAAAATGTATTCTAAAGAGTTTCAGAAAAAAAAATGCCAATTCTTTTCACGGGCAGGTCTATATTTAATATGCATATATGCATATATATAATGAGTATATATGAATATACGTAAAGTAAGATACTGTTTTCTAATGTTTACTCACCTAGGACTTTTCTTAGTCTCTTGTTCTATCCGCACAGTGCCTCGGTAATCTCTTAGTGCCTGTTCTCGGACGTACTTTACCCGTGTTACCATTTTAGGCACGAAAACGAAATTCCTGAGCATTCCTTCCTCTGACTCTTCCAGTGCCCGCAACTCCACCACAGAGCGTGAAGGTGACGGCAGTCAGCTCAAGAAAAATAGAAGTATCGTGGAAGGTGAGATGCTGCTAACGTTCGCTGTAGCATATCATCGCAGCTAATAAGTTAGTGCTGACGTCGATCTCATCGAATGCTAATGCAGTGGCGTGTCAGTTGCTCTTGAAGTGCCCAGAACCAAAAGGGGCCTATATAATATTCCTTGATACACAAGGCCTCCACCATGAAGAGGTTCATATTTACTGTTATAAGTTATTCGCTGCAGACCAAGGTTTAATTAATAAATACTTATATTTTCTAGCGCAAGCTGCAATAGATGCTCTTGTAGACCAGCTGCAAAAGCAGGATGGTTGCGTGTTACTCGCGTAATGTTCTTTTTTTTTTCTTTGAAACTGGAGTAGTTTACAAACGAGATAAATGCATTGCGATGTTTGGTACGTTACACAGTAGGCCTGAAAACCGTCCAGCTTCCAAATACCAGATTATTTCGAACGACGCTACCATGCTTTGACCTCCTCCTCAACCGGCAAATCGCCATCACGCAGCCACCGCCGGTGCACCTGCAGTACGGCGAGATTCAGGGATATTACGTGGGCTACCGCGTGCACGGCTCCACTGAGCCGTACGTCTTCAAGACCGTCACCGGCACCTCGTCTTCGCCGGGAAAGTCCGTGACGCGCTGCGTGGTGGACAACCTGCAGCGCGCCACGGCCTACGCCGTCGTGGTGCAAGCGTTCAACGACAAAGGGGCGGGACCGCTCTCGGACGAGATCATGGTGCAGACGCACGAGCAGGGTCAGTGTCTTTTGCGCAAGGGGTAGAAAGAGGGGGGGAGGGGGGGGAGCGGATTTGGCGTGTCCCCCTTGTCGGCCGCATGCTGTATATCAAAACGCGTAATACGAAACCCAGCAGCCTGGCTTGCTGTTTTCGGCTGTGTCTTATCTGCCCGGCGATTTGTGTCCGTTTTATGCCTACTTACTAATATACCAGAATGTAACTATGAAGTTTACCGAAAACCAAAGCCTTATGGATGAGTAACTGTTGTTAGCGCCGAAGAGACCTTTCTTAATGGCACTCAAGACAAGACGGAGCTTTTTTTTAGCATTGTACGGTATTTAGCTATACCAACAAGCATTTCTTCATAAATCAATGGTTTTACTCATTATTGAAGCAGTGGTATCGGTAATTCCAAGTTAAAAAAGTCGCGGGTATTTATGAGCAGGATCAATGAAATGCAATTATTGAAAGCCTTACTGAACGTGGTAGTGGGAAGCAGAATAAAGCTAAAAGAACGTCAGTTTTCTATATTAATCTCGAAGAAGATTGCGAGATATTTAATACAATAAATACGCCTTATTGTGGCGGGAACGCAAGCAAACATTGCACGTAATAGTCGGCATTAAACAAACGGTTCTGCCACTGTCTGTTGGAAAAGAATACATCAATAATTTTGTTGATGAAATTAACAAACTAAGACGAGATTAATATCAAATCAGTAACGTACAGTCGGCTACACCTTTGTGTAAATGCGGGTACGGTGGTCTCTGGGGCGCTAAGGAGGCAGCAGCCACTGACGTCCAAAGCTAGCTGCTGGGCACGCTTGGACCTAGCAACTACAGTTAGCTGTAGTTGTAGCTGTAGCTGTAGTTAGCTTCTATGACATACGCGAAAGCTTCAATTTTTTTTAAGCAAGAAAAATATTTTGGTTCACGTATGCAGTTTCTGCACAGTAATAGATATATTTAAAAATCCAAAACTTGCAAAGTGTTTCTGCTGCGTACTCGAGTGGTGTCCTGTCCTCAGTACACGAGAGAATCCAACCAGTTTATAGCGTACGCACTATTCGCGAAGCGGGATTAGGGTTCAAATTTCGAATCTTCTGGGACTGTCTTTTCTTATCAATAAATTAATGGCATTATATCCCTTATGCGCAGATCCACCACCACCACCTCTGGTCACCGTAGCATCCAGAACGACCGACTCCATCGAACTGTCCTGGACACCACAGGATGAAGGAAAAGAAGTCGTCGAAGGTTAGTCTCGGTATCTCGCTTCACAAAAAAATGCGCGCACTGTTTAAAGCTATAACCGCGTGTTTATTCGCAGGAGATAACTCTGTGCGACGTTGTCATAAACATTTGTGCTCGTGAAGTAAATAGAGTTTCGGACGCTTCGTGCCTACATAACGCATCTCAGTCAGCGCTTAATTATTCAGTCTATTTAATGTTTTTTTTTCTGCCGGGAAGTTCCGTCGGGGTGTTGAGAACACTGTACCGAAATCTCAGAGTTACTTTTGTGGAAAGCCTCACTGCAACTATTTGAAGCTTCCTCAAATAAGCGCAAATAACGCAATTTGCAGACACCGAAAGTAAGCTGTTCGTGGCAGCAGCTCAGCACGTCGCGTGATGTACGAAATGCTTGAGCTCGAGTAGTCTTCCCATGCTGCTCCTAATAATAACCTACGTTGTGGTCAACGAATCGCAACATAATCTTTCACCCTGAGTGTGGTCTCTGACAGTAACACGGCGCAATACCAATAGTAAACATCGCGCTGCAGAGCTTCTTTTGTATCCTTTAGAAGTCCAGCCTCGAAAAACGTTTGTTATATATATATATCTATATGTATATATATATATATATATATATATATATATATATATATATATATATATATATATATATATATATATATATATATATATATATATATATATATATATATATATATATATATATATATATATATATATATATATATATAGAAACATTGTAACATGAGAAGAAGGTGCCGTCGAACCAATAAAATGGCAGCACACTTATATAAGAACTTTTGTAAAAGGATCCATAGAACATTTCCTCTCTGGCAGCGCTCAGGTCCGAGAACGATAGGATCGTCAGTTTGCACACCATGCAATAAACGACATGTAGGTGAAAGCCAGAACTCGGGCGCAGCCTCGTGAAGGTTTGCGAAAGACTGGGTTGCGCAAAGGCATAGTCACCTCGACGAGAAGATTTATGTACTGCCCGCCTACGTCGCTGCCTTCCCAGGCATGCTTCATTCTGTGCCGCGTTGTGTGCGTGGGTGCGCTTCCCCGACGCGCCGTTACGTCAACGTCGACGGTGTTGGAACTGGTGTGCCGCGCCAGACCCCTTCAGCAGTGCGCTCGGCACCTGCGCTTCAGGCATCCTTGCTGTCGTGCGAGTGAATGACCCGAGCTCGCCAGACTGTTTGATGTACTCGTCGGTATGAGTAATTCGCCCTGCTCGCGTTGACGTTGTTCGCCCGCGAAATCATTAAATATCCACTCGAAGTGCTTGGTCGCCGGAAGAATGAGGAAAACTACCAGACAAGGCTTATACCTAGCTCCGAAAAAAAGTAATTTATCATTAACAACATTTTCGTGTGAGCATCAAGCAATGCGCAGCTTTAGTGGTGGCAGTGATTTGGACGCTATGGATACTAAGTTGCGATAAATGATTGCTGTTATTTCTTCTTGCCCGTAAGCGTATTTATTTTTGTGCGTCGTACTATCATTTTCCCATATTCCGCGTAGTTCGCACATGAATCCTGATGTCGATTTCATAAACGTGTCACTTCGTGCCTAATGCATTCTTCTGAGTATTTTTGTATAGGTTTAGAAGCATAACAACTACCTAATGAAAGAACGAACGGCATACAGTTCGCACGAGCAGTTTATTCATGCATGAAGAGGAAAAAGAAACGTGGTTTGGTATGGTTACTGTGGCAACAAACTGCGACAAGCAGGTTACTATAGTAACGGCCCTTTAGCTGCACATGCAGATTTTATTAAAAGAAGGCGCTAAAACTATCAAACGTGAGGCTAAAATTGATTTCTCGACCTAGTTCACATCTGCCAGATCCTACTCTCCCTCCCATGAGTCCTGCGTGAACTGAGCCTCTGCTAACTGACACCTCGCGCATAATTAATTCGTTTCCAATATATGTTTCAATATGAGCCTCTTCTGCGTTTTCTTTCGCGTTGCTATGCAGGCTACGTTGCCCGCTACCGCACGCAGGAAGGCCTCGAGTGGAGTGAAGTTTCCATAGGTCCCGAGAAGCGGAGCTACCTGTTTGAAGGCCTGCAGTGTGGCAGCACATATTCTTTGTCTGTACTCAGCTTCAACCGCAACGGACGCAGTGAGCCCGAAGAGCTACTCCAAGTCAAAACAGAGGGAACAGGTACATCCTCAATGAATATGTTGTTTCAAAAACCTGGTCAGGGAAACTGAATCTGCCAGACTGCGTGCCTCTGCAAAAGAATGCACGCGATGCTCGCTGCGAGTACGACCGATTACACTTATGTCACTTTCGCACAGCAGAAGTGCCATCACCTGCTATTTCAGATCTGTACTGTTAAGCGCAACAGCTCTAAGAAGGGTGCAAAGGTATCTGTAATAACGTGGTTAGCGTACAAACAACCACCGCGAAATGTGTACGGACAGCGACATCCGAGAAAGCCTTGATTTTCTGGACAGTTTTTGACGCTAACCACATAAATAATACAACAGTATTCATTGCTGGAGCAGAATTATAGGCCGGAAATCTAAATGCTAAGCTTCGTGTCCGCGCTGTAGAGCTCCTCAGCTTTTTTTTTTTTCAGATCTCTTGGCCCGTAAACGTTTGCCGCGGAAGGCATACACTAATTCTGAAATGTCCGGCAGGTATCGCGAACGAAAAGTTTCAATTACCGGATGCTTTTGCACCTGTTTATCAGATTCTGTATCTAAAAAAAAAGATAAGTTTTATTTACTGCGACGGTAGCGGCCCCACTACGAGCCTATATCGAGAGTAATGCCAGTGGAAGCTCTGTTTCATTGCGTCCGGTATTATCGAATATGCGTACGCAAAACATGAACTCGTATTATCCGCCTTACGGCATCCTCTTGCGTAGTGGAGTAAACGTCTTGCACCGACGCAACTAGGATATTATTTTGCGGTGGGGTAGACGCGAGCTGGTGTCATAATCACTGTTTTCCTGCGATTTGCACTGGGACTCTAAGTTGATACCAACAAACGACACGTACTTGATGCTTGGGGCATCCTTACAGGCCTACCTGGACATTACAGAGTCTTCTCTGAGTCACGGGCGACGATAGCTGATAAGCTTTCTTGTAGCACCTATTTGTTAGTTCGGGGTAGAGGAGCAATGAAATATCAGCGCAATTTGGGCCAAAGGTCACTTGCGCTCCTGGGCTAAGACACCCTCGGTTTCCTGGGCAGCACCCCAGGCTCCTTCGCCAAAGACGGCTGTACTGCCCAACGTGACGAGCCTAGGCTTGGTGCTGGCGGCTTGGCGCGACGGCGGCTGCCCCATCAGCCACTTCCTGGTTCAATACCGGCCACGTGACGAACTGGACTGGACGCTGCTGTCGTCACGGGTGATACCCGACCGAGACGTGGTGTTCCTCGGAGACATGGCGCCAGGAACCTGGTACCAGCTGCTCGTGGTCGCCTACAACAGCGCCGGCTCCACCAAAGCCGAGTACACCGTCGCCACGCTAACGCTTGCAGGAAGTGAGTGCAACGAACGCCTTATGTCATTTACTCAATTCGATGCACAATTTTCACCGACTTTTCTTCTTCATTATCTGCTTTTTTTTAATGCCTGGTCTTTTGCGGCATATATGACACTTCCATGGATGAATGCGAACGCAGAAGGTGGTACATGCTTACTGTAAATTCAGGAAAAGAAATCGTTTTTACGCAATTGATTTCTTCAATACCTTTTTTTTCTATATCCGTTTCCAAAATAAATTCATAGTCTCCCTTCATCTCCAGCACACTGACAGATCGTACCACATTGCGCTTTGTCAGATAAAACATAATACGGCAATTCAAAGCTATAAAAGTAGTCGCAGTAGCCTGTTCAAAGCACCACCCACAATCCACATGTATTTTTATCACTGCATGCTGCAACTTTTACAAGTATGCATAAAAAGGTTTCAGTTTAATTCTAAAGGCAAAGTATTAATACCTGTCAATGCATTAGTCGACTAACACCAGGTAAGGCTCATTGTTTTTCTTTTGTTTAATTTACAGTAAACAGTCATTGACTGAACTTATTAGCAAGCATGGTTATTCGCGTGCACAGATAACCCTCGATCACTGCGAGCGCCCATAACTTTAGCATTATGAAGATCGCTAGGTTCGAGGAGCGAACCTTTCTTCATTCCACCTCTGGCTTCAATTCGTCTTCGAAACGTGAGATTACGTGACTTCCAACAGAAAGCTTGCGGAAATACAATGAGCATAAAACTATTAGCTGCCTCGGTCATCCAGTCTTTGTGCCCGTCGCAGATAACCTCAAAGATAGGGCCCACGTGCACCGTAACCACCCAGCGGTGCGGACAGCCACGCGCAGCCACGGTTGGGCCAGAGGAGGAGACGCACAACCCCCTGCCCTTTTAGTATGTGCTTGACGATGTTACGGTGCACTCCTCCATTTGAGAGTATCCCCCTCCATTTGAGAGTGCTCTTCGAGCGCTGGAGGACAACCGCGCGTCATGCCACCATACTTCTCGGCGCACCCTCGCATGCTTTCCTTCGCACACACAGCATAGGGCTCGCGGGGCACGATAGGATCTTGTCGCGCTTGGACTTTAAATGGCACATTGCGGCGATAGCAAAAAATCGCCTGTAGTTCCTCTTGTTATTAGTATCGCAACGAAGACAAATGTGTATGCGGCTCAGGCCAACAGACACGTTATTTGACTTGCCCACTTCCAGATCCCCTAGAACCGGACAAAATATCGGAGGCTGGACGCGACAGCGGCAGTCCTCGGTACCGCAGCTTGTCCATCATCGTGCCCATCTGCTGTTCCATCATTGTCCTCATGGCTGTCACTGTGGCCATCATGGTGCTCGTCTGCCGAAGAAGATCTTCCGGAACCCCTCCATCGGCCATCAGTACCTATGAAGGCACGAGTGCTTGTTATCACTTTCTTTGTTCTGTACGTGCGCAACAACGCTCGAAAACGGAGAATGGCCAGTTAGTTCATCTCGACGTCTACGAAAAATTTTTGCCTGCGGCGTAGAAGTTATGGAAAGGACTTATTGCGTTGTTTCGACAAACGACGGCGCCATACGTAGAATCTTCGACAGTATATATTGTGTACGACTGGACGATCCAACAGTTTGCTTGTATCCTATGGCTCCTCACATTACACTAGGGACACTGTGACATTCTTAATGAACATTGATTATTTTTTCTGCGTCCGATTATAAATGTTAAGATCGCAAGGAATTCAGTTTATTGTGATGTAATCTCTGTTCAATAAGTAATGTGCTAAATAAGCGCTAAATAAGTTCTAAGTAAAGAAGTGCCGCTAAAGAATATTTTACAAATAATGGTATTAGCATAATGCATTTACATGGTGCGGTCATTGTGTGGAACGAATAATCAAACCAGACAATATGACTTTAAAAAAATAATATAGAATCTTCTAAAAGGTTTTGCCACGAACACCACTTCGTCAGTTTTAATCTGAAGAATAGTAGAACACCTTAAGGGACTGTGCCAACCCTCGACGAGACGAGAAAATGACATAGACAAATGCAAGCGATCTAAAACTGATTCCGATCGATATATACCTTGAGTGTGTGAGACAGTATAAGAAAGCAGTAGACAGCGAGGACGTGCGAATTGTCCATCGTACACGAGAAAAATCCGAGGCGTTGAAAAGCAACTTTCTGCCATCGCATTATTGTCCACAACTTTGCCCCTCGCCTCTCACCAGGTGTGCGCATGTGCGAGGATCTCAAGATGGACTCGCTCATCATGTCGGAGCTAGAAAAACCTCGCGGAGGCTGCGGCGGCGGAAGTGGCGACGCCGGCAGCCGCGAGTACTACCCGTCGCCGTACGCGTCGTCCAAGCTGCCCGACATCTCCCGTCGTGCCAGCGCAGGCGACGACGGCGATGAGCCTTGCCCTCGGGCCATGGCCGCCGCGGGTGTCTCCATGTCGCCGTACGCCTCGGCCAGGATGGTCGAGCACACGTACGACGTGCCACAGCATCCGCGAGACGGCTCGGTAAGTGTTCGAGTCATTCATGGGCACGTCTGTCTGCAGCCCCCCCCCCCCCCATCCCCTTCTGAAAGATAAGTTGACGCTTAAGAGAACTTTATTGGATCCTAAAACGTATTAACCTTCTCGTGATGTTGGGTTGCTGAAGACGTCGATGACAGCAAGATCGGTCTCGCTTTGTGCTAACGCAAGGCGTTAGTAACGCCTGATTAGTAATGAATAGTTTATATTTGTTGACTTATGTATACGGAAGCAATAGGCGCTGATTCATATACGCCAATATTTACCAGGAAAACGTAAAAGGTAAATCTATGGCATCGTATAAAGATTCCGGAATCGCTTATTTTCCAGCCGACGCGGACAGCTCTCGTTGACTTTCCCAATACATGCAGCGAGTTGCATCGAGCTGAGAAGCAGCACGCGTTGGGGCGTTTCCAACGCAATAAAGAACTTTAGTATAGCGTTCGCAAAGCTCTTGCGTCATAGCAGGTATAAGGTATGCATAGGCAGGGCGCTATGAAATATTTTGCCAGTTGCGGGCCTTGGATAGCCAGAATGGTGGAATACAGGGGCCTCCTACGTTGATCCGAATCCGCAATTGCTACTTGAGCTTCATCAAGAGGGCCAAAAGGTTAATTTTGCCTTAGCTTCCCATTATTTCGGTGAAAATGGTTATAGATGATTTGTATTTATTATTGAGGTCAGCTCTCTGTCCATTGATGATGTTGGGCCTAAGAAACGGTGCCACAGTTGGCAACAAGTTCATTAATTATTTTCTACCAGGTAACGCCACCGCATTTAGCGTTTGCCATACGTGGACTATTGCGGATCCCAGCTCTAAACACCACCTCGTCGACACCCGTGTAGCACAGCCTCATCTGCTATGCGTTAACCCACCGATGTAAATGGCCATCGCGCTATGCTAAAGCTGTCCAATGACAACCGATCACGGTAGCGAGCAACACGAGACAATGCACACTTAATTTCACACCGTTCTTTGTTATTAGCCTTAACGTGGTCTTTGAACGGAGGCTGAAAGCTCGCGTGACATAAAAAAAAAATATTGGCGTATAAATTCATAATACTGTGACTGATATCGCTGTATTTTTTTTTTCAGAAATCCCATGCATTTAAAAGTGATCTTAAGCATACTTTATGTAACGACAAGCTCCAAAGTCACATAGGTGAGTACCGTTGCTCTAAATAAGGATAGAAGAATTATGTATATGCCAGCCCTAATCGGCAAGCCTTGATGCTGTTACGAAGCTTTGATTTCGAAGGCTATTATTCAAGAATAAACATGACTTCGGGGAGTTAACGCGTCCTATCAAATATACATGTGTAGCAAACAGTTCGTTAATACATAAGAAAGAGCTTTGGGTTATTTATGATATTACTGGTTGATCACTGTGGCATCAGTACAGGAACTACATTATTTCTCCAATAATGTTAGACCTTTATCACTGCTATTAAGTTTAGTGACCTATAACTTGTGCTAACACTATCAAGGTGTCGTAGCCGAACGTTTGCGACAGCGATTTGCCAAAAACTCAAAATTACATCCTGGGGCTTTACGCGTCTAACAACGATATTACTATGAGGCACCCCGCAGCGTGGATTAATTTTAAACACCTGGGGTTCTTTAACGTGCACTCAAAGCCAAAGCACAGTACACACAAGAGTCAAAGGTTGTGTGGCTGTCCGCTTTTCTTCCAGAATTGTGCAAAAAGGAGCAATACTATCAGCGGCTCGCTGGTAAAGGACGCCCGTCGGCGTACGGTTATAGCGGCTGTCAAGAACCCATCAATCACTCGTCGGGCACCGCTTACCGCTGGTCCGAGCCCGGCGAGTCCGACCGGCCGGACAGGTAAATACCCGCCCTCCTGTAGACCCCGCTAGGTAGGTCCGCCAACCCTCATGTTATATTTATCCCGTTTCCCCCACGCATGTCACCTGCTTTTCCCTATACATTCCCCTATGCTTCATGTCGTTCCGGAACGATTATTGCCTCCTGTGTTGACTTGCCGTTTGCAGTGCGACTTGTTGCCAGAAACTTCGTAATGCGATAAAACGTGCGCAGCTGCAGCAGTGAGATGTACTAAACAATAATAAAAAAAGGGTGGGGGGGGGGGCTTATCTCTGTGGGTGTTGTAGGATGGACTACATCCAGAGGGAATGGTCGTAGTTGGTGTGAGGTAATTGTGAGGAATAGCACAGAAACCTAACCGGGGTTCGAGCAGGCCCTTTGTACACCGAACGTGTATACTCGTATAATCGCACCCTACTGCTTATGCTCAGCATCATACTCACAAATCTTTGATACCAGGGTGAAGAATGTTACCTCAGCGCAAACTTTTTGCGTTTCCCCGATAACTTCTCCAGTCTTCAATCGTTGTCCATGCCTTTCGCTGCTGTATAAAAAGAGGTGGCACTCATCGTGCACCTAAAGTGTTGCAAAAAAAAATAGCACCTCTTCCTTCTTTCACGATAACTTTTTCTGTATCATTTTGTATCAAAAGAAAATAAATCTCTATCATGGACCTTACACGTTAGGCTTGGTACATGCTAACGAGTATTTTTTTTTTATTTACGCAAGTTAGTGTAGTTTGAGTAAACCGGTGCTTCAAATAAGACATGATAGTGATCCATTTTTGGCTAGCGGATGGTGGGAATAAATCGAGATAGCTCTGCACACACTTTCGTTACGTGACACCTAAGATAGTGAGTAGCTCTTTATGGCAATTGTGTGCCGGCTTGCGCTGTAGACACGGTAACTTCAAGTTGAAGAACATTTTGTTTGATTTAATAAAGAAATCATAGCTGTCCTTAGGTTTCTGTTACTTCGACTACGCTTAACGAGAAGCAGCCCTAAGCTGATACTTGCTCCGTGGCCGTCAAAATTTGCTTGATTTTGATGGCATCGACAAAATTGTTAACAACCGAGGTTCAGCGAGGTAAGCAGGAGAAGTGCGGGGCGCAGGCACGTCCCGTAATTGTTCGGGTGTGTCTGTATCGACGTTTCCGCATGGCACAGACATCTCTATGAAGCTCCCGATACGCGGCTACCTGCTGTAAACGTGATGCATTTCAAAGAGAAAAATAGATGATTAAAGAGCTCCGCGAGGTTCGTAACGCAAGAGCACGTTTTGTGGACGTGTTATTAAACAATGAATCGAGTAGTATGTGCGCTTTTGTTTCTTGCTCCGGCCCTTAGGCAGCATTTCATATTCAAACGAATAGCTTACCTCGACTCTTGCGGCCGTTCTTGTGCGCGGTGTTTCGTGGTAGGTTGCGGTCGATGGCGGTCGGTATCTCACTGCTGACACACAGGGCGCCTGCAATCGGGAAACATAGTTGCAGGGTGCGTTCGGTGCCAAAGGCCAATAATAACTGTATATATATATATATATATATATATACTACGAAAATATGATGCAAACATAGTTCTATACTTTTGAGTTCAAGAAATGGCATTTGCAAATGCAAAATAATTATTCTGGGAAATTTTATTTGACACATAGGGTTGCGGCGGAGCATATGAAGATGGACAATCGGCAAAAATTTCTTGCAATATTGTGCAATACTTGGGTGTACAAATGAATATCCGGCCATGCCTACGTGTGCTGTTACCTGAGATATTCGGTGGGTCTCAACCTTTAGATGCTGTGGTGTACAGCTTAGGAAAGACAACCTTCTCTCCTCCCGGCACCATCTCTCCCTGTGGAGGCTGTGGCACAGAATTCCGACACTGCTGCCAATGTACTGGTTAACAGTTTTGTTTTCTGCGAAATTACCCAATAGAACAAACGAATACTAACTGAAGGTGCTCATGGCGAGAAGTATACACCTTCGTTGGAATAATTCTTTTAATAAAGTGAATATCTTTGTAAACGCTTTCGTCTATTAGCTTAATTCGATAAGCTTATATTCCATAGTTCTTGCATTTCTTAATAAAAAAGCCACTAGCGGTTAGCGGTAAACCTTAGGCATGCTTGCTGCCTTCGTGCGATTTGTATACGCTTCACTAGAAGTTGGTTGAAAATTGCTGTGAAAGAGACCTGAGCCCCAAAAAAGACAAGCGCGAAGACGGAAGACGAGGATCAGCGCCCATCTCATCGTATTCCATCTTGTGTGTGTGTCGGTGTTTTTATTGAGTATAATACTTTCATATAAATGTATGACCGGCGACCAACACCTGCTTCTTACGAAGGCTGACAGCTAGCCCGAGCAGCATCTGTGGTCATCATCGCTGGGCCGGAACTGTATACCATCTAGCATTAATATCGCGGCATCTAACGTTCAGGCCCGACATTTCACCGAAAACGTGCAAGACAGAGTGTTTATGGTTCATATTTTTTTTTTCAAACGTTTTTAGTTCCGCACATTGCCAGATGTCTCCGAGAACACGCAATGTCATGGTTCACAGGAGAGGTGCATGCTTAACTGGTTAGTTTGTCGCAAGCACTACAGTGCAAGGCATTTCAACGTCAGTAGCTGGCAATATCAATTTGGTCAACAACGTGGTTGTCATTCATTCTCTGTGCAGATAATTTAGCTTTCTGCAAAGTATCTCTCTGCTTTTAAAGAAACAAAAATACATAAGAAATGTGAAAGTAGCCAAGTCTAGCATGGGTATTGGTGCTACTTTGAAGTATTTTGATCGTGTACTTTCACAGCATTTATATTACGGACGCCCATGCTACTTCATTAGAGGAGCGTTGTCCCTTATGTTACAAGATAAATTCAAGTTATAATTCTCACTTGCAATGCGCCAGCATGAATGATGCATCCCTTGATACTTAAGCCACGGTGCATCACGATTCTGTCGACGTGGAAGGGAAATGTCTGCGAAGTATCACTGCACGATAAAATGGGTCTATGAAATTAAAAACTAGGAAAAGAAGGTCTATTCTGTTCGAGCTTTACCCTGTACGTTCTTTATATCAGCTTCTTTTTTTCCTTTGCCAACAGGTGGTGTTTAAGTGAAAGAGACTTGCACTTGAGCGCTTTTCACGCGCCTTGTACTGGAGGAAATATGCCTGAGTTTAATGAAATATCGGACACCGAGTGTGACCGGGACCTGGAGCGACTTGAGCAGGGTGGGTACACGTCGCGCAACTCGTGCCAACTGATACATTTGGTTTACACGGATCTTCTTCTTTAAAAAAAGAAGAGAAAAAAAGTAAGAGAAAAACAAGCCGCATGCGTTTTTTTCTCTAGTACCTAATAGTAGGCGTATACACACAAAAGTGAGCAAACGAGATAACGTCAATGACATTACGTCATGATTTGGGTACGAGCACATTTGGACCGTCAAAACTACATTTTTTCCATGGGAACATGAACCAGCGGCTTTTACAAGTGATGTAAAATTTCTGTAATATCCTTATTGTTTGTATTACGGTGTTCTCCCAATCTCATGCACGTGTCCAGAAAAAGAAGGTGATCAGCGATGTATATCTCACAAATAGAAGAGCATATGCCGTAGGCACCGGCACCATACGTTCGGTCAACTGACTGTGGCTTTCTCTCCACTCTTTCTTTTTCCTTCTCTTTTCACAGCAGAGATGAAATACCGTTCGTCGCTCCAGCGGCACAGCTTGTACGCATCTGTCCAATAGGAATGGAACGAAAGGAACAGGAAGACCACCGACGGGGCCTCAATGTTTTTTCATATCAGCGTGACTTCTCCATTGCCTTGACACCAGCGAGATAATCAAAAGTGAAAAAAAAATGCTGCACAGCTCCTAAACAAATGAGCATCTTTATACCGCGATGTAACGCCGCTCCATGAGCGCATATTTCTACAAAGGCTGCACCGTTTTTTGTCGTTAGAGTACAGGCCACTACGCTCGTAACTTCGCCAACTCCAGCCCCAACGCTTGCGCAGAGGAGCACAAGAAGGCTTTGGGCAGCAAGGGTAATAACGCGGAGAATCGGGCGAGTTGATGTTTCGGGCCACAGCTTTAAATAGCGAAAGAAAACACGCGCAACCTGTGAAGCAGAGCAGACACTTAAATGCTCCTTTGCGTGTTTGGATTTCTTCATTGTCACGTATTGTGTCCTTCTTTTTTCGCTTGACAATTAAAGTTTTTCTTGTTCATCGTCGCTATGATGTGGAGATTTAGTATTGCTACGACCGCCCCACAGTATTGTTCCACAGAAGATGTTATGAAAACAGTGGGGTTGGGGGGGGGGGAAGCAAGCTTGTTTTTTTAATAATCGAGGGTCGGATAAGGAAGTGTGGCCCGCGCACTATATTGGCGTCTGTTAACCGGTGGGTGCGCCCATTCTCCTGCCGAGTAAAAGTTCATATTCTTGTTTCAATATCGCCAGAAATTTGTCCTCGAGCGCAGTGGCTTGTACGCTTTCGGCGGAGGCGGTGCATACCAACAATGGGTGTAAGCGAAGAGTGCACAAGCACATGTACATAGACCGTGGTTTCCCATCTGCTGAATCACATTGTGCATATAGTAAATTTCCGGCGCGCCGGAGTGATGTTTTGTACAGTAACAAATATTCTAGGAATGGATGAAAAAAAAAAGCAAAGCGCAAGAGTGGCAAGAAGTTGAATACAAGGACTCAGTCTGCTGCATTACAGCGTGGTTGAGGCATATCGTAGTTGTTGCAAGCCCGATCAGCTGCGTGGAAAGATAAACACGCAGTACTTGTTTTCTATAGACCTAAAAGAGATAATGTAATAATGTTATCACTTTAATTTTTTTTCACCGACAATTACTTTCGCACAGCTATAGCCGGCAATGCCACGTGCATAGACTTTTCCCCCATTTCTCTAGGGTTTCCGTTTATCTAGAATTACCTGCAGCAAGTCCCGCGCACGCGATGCTGTGTAAAACTGCCAGAAGATGGAGAAGGTGTGACATATATTTGTACATAATAAGAACATGTGGAATAGATTTGAAATAAAAAGGCACATACAGCATCTGTGTCACGTGTCATGCTTCGAAGACTTCGGTGGCGTCAGCCTTTCTCCTTCGTTTTCTTTCAGCAGTGGTGAAAGGCTGTGGTGCGTGTTCCTTTTCTTTAGACTTCGATCCGCAATATCTAATGGAACCCGCTAGAAGAAACTGCGGATATAAATGCAGTAAGTGGTGGGATAGTTGACGTGACATTCTGAAGCGAAATGGAGCTGGAAACTGGCACTGAAAATTAGCAGAAAAATTTGCGGAGAACTATAACAGGAAATACGATACGAGAAATTCTTTTCTGTTTAAGTTCTGCGATAAATTTTTGCACCAATTAATTTCTCGCCGTTGCATAAAGTCGACGCATCTTGTCTCTAAAGACTACGTTGACCGTGGGGCGGGGTGCTTCCCACCGCATCGACTGACCACGTTGCGTGTCTGGTCGTAGTAGCAGGGAAACAGAGCGGGATGGATGTGTGCGCGTGCAAAAATAACGTCCGTCACGCAAGCGGCCGTGTATGAAACAAGGCGCGACTTCTTAGCAGGATACAGTCGCGAGCGGAAGTCTCGAAGGCAGAGATACCACGATTTTTTTTTTCTTTGCAACCTAGACGTGCTGTGTGATTGAAATCGAGTGGGGCATCCTAGGTGCGCCTGTTTCACCAATGTATTGCATTGAGACAGTTCTACATTTCAGAAATGTGCTAGAAAAAACTTGGTATTTTTTTTTTGCTGATACCGTGACTTCTATACTTCTGCTCCCGACTGTACCGTATAGAGAAGAAGGCGAGCAAGGCTAAGCAAGGCTAGGTGCCGTGCGGCCACTGTCACTATGCACTGAACAGTGCGGGCAAACTGGCCCATATGGTTGCTCTGTACTCAGAATATGGAATAAAATTTAACCGCATTATAAAAGTCTAGTAACTGTACCTATTAGAGAATAAAATCACGTACATGATATGTAAAAGTCCACATTCTCAAAAAGTGCTGCTAATTATTTAGAAAAACACAAACGTCATCTGTTGTCTTATTGTTGACGTATCATTGTTGAGCAGAATCAAACCAAAAATTAATTTAATAAGGCACACTGTGTGACGCCATTACAAGACGTCTGCACAGATTACTCTTACGTATATAAAAAAAAAAACACAGACTCTATGTTGTCAGTCTGCCCTTTTGTCCTCCTCGATACCCATTATGTAATCAAGTCAGAACTATACCATTTAAGCTTACAAACTACGCACGTCACGATCAAAAGTATCAAACACCTGGGCTACTAAACATTGATGAACAAAAATTTATTTTTATGCACCTCATTTTAAACAATGCATAAAAATCATTCTCTTGCATTAATAAATTACTTATGCATAAAACGCTATTGGACTAACATTTTTATGCACTGTATATCAATGTTTTATTCTGCGCGGTATTGTTATTGCACAAAGAAACAAAAAAAATGAAGAGTGTCTTTTCCCGTAGTAATTGCATAATGTACAAACTATCTTGTAAATTTGTATTTTCTATATCATACTCACTCGTTCTTGCGTTATTTTTGCTTTTTTTCTGTATTGAATTATCATGTATGCCGAATGCGCTTAGAGGCAAGAGCCTCTTTCAGGCCAAATTGCTGTTAGCTCTTGTCTCCTCCTTGTGTAACATAAAGAAACATAAATTTCAAACTTCGAACTTCAAACATTTCGGCCACGCTATAAAGGATAATTGCCAGTACTTCTCTCTATGA
The DNA here is from genome assembly GCF_038994185.2 of Dermacentor albipictus. Taxonomy (NCBI): domain Eukaryota; kingdom Metazoa; phylum Arthropoda; class Arachnida; order Ixodida; family Ixodidae; genus Dermacentor; species Dermacentor albipictus. The sequence goes on from NC_091823.1 coordinate 98,205,352, forward strand.
CATTCAGAAGAGTTATAATGTTAGCACACATATGACCACGTGCCTGCAAGTTCTGAGCAATGTCGCATTGTTTCTATAGGCCAACCCTAAAAGTCGTCCTGAAGGAAAAACAGATACATACATAAAGAGCGCAAGAAGAAGCAGCGGACATTTTTTTTTTTTTGTAGGCGCAATAGAAAGCGCATAATTGGGGAAAATTCAATTGTATCGAAACACACATTTTATGCGGACAGACCATGTCTAAGCCAGGAGCAGGAAAAAACTGAAGAAAGCAGGTTAAAATAAAGGATTTAGCGTATCAAGATATTCAGAGCAACAGAAACGCCGTGACCGCAAAGCAACGTCGAAGTTTATGTCGAAGTTTGCCCAGTCATTGCGGCTTCGGCAGGCGCGTTGCCACTTTGGTTTTAGCAAAAGAAGCTATTAAAAAAAACGGCGACTCTTACAGTGTTCGTGGGTAAATGGAAGGTCGAGGAGAGCTGCAGTGGTCTTAAATAAGGCTGTGTGTGGCGCGAAAGTTTTTAATGCAACTCATTATTTACTTTGACTATATTATAGGCACGTTGAGGCAATCAGGTACGGCTCCTGTCTGGCCTCATTTCAGGTATCTTCAATAAAGAGAAATGCACGACCGATGATGGCCTTCCAGCTCAGTAGCGCGATGCTCCAACTATTAGGCCACGATCGCTTCTACTTTTATTTTTATTTTTCAGTTTTTGTGTGTGTGTTTATAGATCAAGCCACGATTACACGCATCTCTCGCATGCTTTTCTGCTGGCAGAGCCAGCAACCGGTTTGAGATGCTAAGCGTGTTCGCCACGCGCCACTTTCTCGTATTCTTCCCTCGTGGCAGCCATCTCTTTGAGACACTGTGTTAAATAGCACCGCCTTCGGTATCAGTTTGCAATCCCCTGTCCTACTCTCCTAGCAGCTAACGCTCCATAGAAGTGCTACGACATCGTACTGGCTTCGGTATCAACAAAGGTAAAACAGGTTTGACATTAACAGACTGCTTCGTCGTTTTAGCATAGGTAACATTACATAAATATATGAACATACTATCACACACATCGTGGCGAATGACATCACAATCAGTGATCCTCTTGCGTGCGTCCGCCCAGTGCTTATGTATAACCTTACATTCGTATATCATAGACTCGCTTCGTGAAAGGCCGGAGTATAAATTATGCCATCACCGTCATATACCATCGTAATCATCGTCATCGTCTAGCTACCGGGGTCAAATATGCGCTCGCGTCCCAAACGCTACCGCTCGCCTTGTATAAACACGGTGGTTCACCTGGTAACGCTTTGCGAAACCCCAAATGATAATAAAGAGCCAGTTACTTGCAAAATGTTTCACACAACAGTGATTCTAACAGTGCGTGAGATCTGCACATTTTTTTTGTAATCCAGAACATACGACGGCGGCAGGAAAAGTAACGTTGTTTTTTTTGTTTTTTGTTTTCTTTTTTCCCTCGCTAAGAAGCAACCTTGAGCTTCTTGCACAAAAGCACGCCACAATAATGAATGAACTGTTATTGTAGTGAACAAAAAGCGTATAAATGCCATGAATGCAGAAAGAATATGTATCAGAATTGGATATTTGCCTCCTCTCGGTCTTACTTTCCTCTCGCCAGTCGCCACATTTGGAGAAAGTTAAATTTGGAGAAAGTTAAGCTCGCAAATTTCTGCGCTGGCACGTTCTTGAGTACTTCTTGAATCACGTATTTCACGAGTGGCACTCGGCGATCAAGAAGTGTCGCACATTAACAGCAGATATGAGCAATTACGGATGGAAAAAAGCAGGAGTAACGCTATCTTTTTTCTCGCACATTTGTTGCGGGAGCGCCACCTGCCTTGGCCTATAAAAGTGCACCAGCTCACACGTCTTCTTCGAAAAAGAACGAAAGAATGAGTAAAGTTCAGCTCGCATAAGCATGTAAGGGTATATTACCATTATGAAAATAACATAGAACTTGAAGTTTTCGCACAAAATGGCAGTGCAAGGCGATACAAATTTCTCTTGGCAAGTTTCCTACATAGCTGCTGACTGCTGCTGCGATGGGAGCCACGAAAGCGCCCTGTATAGCCCGCACGGCCGTTTCATGTATTTTTCAGAGAAAATGTTTTATTCAACAGTCACCATTTCCCGAAAACCGGTCTGACGAGGCACTTCTCTTAAAGGTTGAAGCCTAGTGCTTAGTGGCGGAGTGCAGCTATTTCCGCTGCAAAGGTGGGCACCGGCCATTTCTCGCAACGTGCCGCCGAAGAGAAGGAAAGCCTATATATGGACGTCTAGGGAAATTTAGGTGAGAGGGCTATTGCAATAAGAAATATTTTAAGGGCACTTCCACCAGCAAAATAACATTCCAGTCATTGTGCTTTATTGCGGACGCTTGCCTACGCGACAGACCATTCAGTTTCTGTATTTTGTTTCATATATATTACAACGCACGTCTCGGCAATGGGGAGGGTAGTAGGTGAATAAGAGACAAACATCGCGAATTGGTTGCTGCACCAACGTGTCAAAAACTGCAAATGTCCGCAATACTGCATCAACGTTGGCACATAGGCGAATGTGTTTAGGTGCCTTATTTCAATTTGTTTTGCTGTTTTGTTCAGGCAATGTGGACATACGCACAAAATGGCGCATATCTCCGCGTTGCTGACGAAACCAAGGAGCGCAATGCAAGCCACAGCGGCGGAGTGGAAGCCTATCGTCGCGGCGACACAATCGAAGGTTGTGATCATGGTACCCCACTGCTTTTCGCTGCGTCGCTACGGCGTCATGTCAACATCATGGTAAACATAATCCCGTCATGCGGCAGACCAATAAGCCAAGCGCTCTCCAACAAAGGCAGGGCCGGATGGACGTTTCGGCAAAAAGGCGTAAAGAGAACAAGAAGATCGCGGTACTCGGCGCTCGTTTTTTGGGGGGGGCAGCAAGCGAAGATCGAACGGAGGCGAGGTAACCTGTCATACGCGGTCTTTGTATTCGCGTTGCTTTTGTTTTTTTTAGGTGTCGTACGCTGTATGATCATGCACCTCTGGCACTTACATGGCAGTATTTGAACTTTTCTCGAGGAATGGTTTCGTTCATCGGCTGTTTAGTTTGCTTTAGCATATGTGTCTGGCCCAGGCGTAGTGCCTTGGGTGACCCTGGGGAAAAGCGAGATGGTGACACCGGACGATAACATGGAAATCAGGAGCGAACGAAGTGGGCCGGAAAAAGTGAAAGGGAGAAGACGGGAGACGCCAGACCTGGGGCTGTTTGTCCTTGCTGATGACGGATGAGTTGGGAACGTCGTGTTACACTGACACTCGACTCTAGTGCCAAGGATGTCTGCTTGTTTCTTTGTTTACGCCGATAACTACGTAATGCACTTCCTTTTTCTATCTTCTTGAGATGCTCCACGTTTCATATTCTGACGAGATTCTGGTTCAGTAACGTCAACGAAAGAGTAGCCAAGGCACCAAGGTAAAGAAAAGAGTGTTCCAAGGTTCCCGCGAAACACTACTTTCACGGACTTCGAGTATTGGGTACACAAATTATTCAACACCACTCAAGCGAAGTACTTCAGCATATTTCATCTTTATTGCTATGTCTGTCTGGTTACTGACGCCACGGGCAAGGTGGCAGCCATAGAGACTCTCGGTAGTGTTCCTCAAATACATTTTTTTTTCGTTGCTGGCTTAAAGGAGCTTCCTACGACATCTGACCGGGCCGTGTAGTGTTCGAGAGGCCCATTCATTACTTTGCGCCTGATGGGGGTCGTATTCGTTATAGCGTACCAAGCCACGTAATGCATCCTATCAGGCTCCATCCACCCTAAATGATCGTACATGAGCGCAAGTGCCCCGTTTGCAACCGCATATGTATCAGGAGGGCAGCGTATTGACTCCGTGTGACACGCCAGGAAGAGAGCACCAGCAGGTATTAGTATTTGCACAATGTTTTTTTTTTTTTAAATTTAGCAGCGTTGCTGTTATTAACCATAATTTTCTTTTCTTCCTACCTGATTTAAATATATCTTATTCATTTAAAATAGATACACAGGGTCGGTCATGAATTGTTGAAAAAAAAAAACAATCTTGTTACCCTTTTTTGTCCATGTCGTACTTTGTGAGAGCTTCAGTACACCGTTCAGTAATGACTTTTTTATCGCTCTTTCCAAATTCATCAACCTTCTTTCCAAACGAAAGAAAGCAACGAGATAATAGTACTAGCACTGAACATACACGAAGAAATTTAAAAAAAAACACAATTTTCTTGCCTGAAACGTGCACGCTTGCCCTGAAGAAAACCAAAATGGCGAGATTGAAAATGAAGATGAGGTTCAGGAACGCCGCTGTAGCACGAAATAAAACAATGAAATAAAAACGTAATAATAAACATATGCGTTGCTATCGAAGGTGACAGCGGGGCACTGAGTTCCTGTACATTTGTTCATCGCCTGATAACATGAAACTACTCGCAACGCATGAATTGCGTGAGTTTCAGAGTGGAGTCCGTGTCCCAGCTTTTCCCTTACTTCATGTTTTTTATTTTCTCAACGTGCCGGAACTTCTTGGCTTATGTCTGAAAAGGAGAGATTTTTTATGCTTTCATCTCCTTTGGAACGGGAAGTGTTCGATGGACCGTGAAGAGATTATACGCTATTTGAACATTTCGAACACGTCACTTCTTAGAAGGAGCTGTGGAGCTGTAGCATTGCGTCTCCACTCGTTTCGTATTTAGTTATTGCAGTTGTTTTTCGGGCCTCTTCTACAGCTTCCTCTCTAGTGAACATCTTGGTCGCATTTTATGGGCTGGTTGGGAGACAATTAATTTTTCTTTTACGGGTGAGGTAGTCAAGTTCTCTAAAGCGAATTTTTTTTTCGAACGTCACGTGTTTTGCATTGGCTGCTGTCTGCTGCTGAATAGGTCAGTATCTTGGCGTATATATTTACGGATATAAATGTAGGATGCTTATTAGAGCTCCAAATGCTATACGTACCAGTCAATGGACTTATACAATCTTTATGTGCTAATCGACAAAACCACGCGAAAAAGTGCACCGCCTGCGCTGTTGTGTGTATATATATATATATATATATATATATATATATATATATATATATATATATATATATATATATATATATATATATATATATATATATATATATTGCCACGACAAACTTGGTGACATTCAAGTTGCGCGCCCTTTGCATTGGGCACTGTGCACGCCGTACAGTGGCGTTGTTCGGCAACAACAGGCAGCGATCTTCGTGGCACGGGCAGCCAGTTGGACCCGGCTCGCATGCGCCACGCGCACGAGGTGTCACGCGAGGAGAAGAGGAAGACGGTTCGAGCCCAGCTTGAGAACGCGACTGCCGCGGATTTCTGCACGACGTCAGTGACTTTTACTTGTGGGCACAAGTTCGCCTTTAATAAATATCCTTGTTTTACTAACATCGTTACATTTCTGGTGGAGGTGCGGGGTATGAGTCTAAGCCCCACGAACGAAAGTCAGCGTAGCCCCGACAACCCGCGAGTCCATCCCGTGGAACTGACACCTGTACACCAGCGGACCAGCCGCCGTCTTCGAGGTGACTCGCCCGAATTCGGCCCTCTTCTCTTCTTGCCAAGAGAAACTCCCACAACGGACGCCGCTACAATGACTACCCAGGTAACACCGGCACAGCTAGTCGTAAGCCAACCTCGCAAGCCGCCAACATTCCATGGTGACTCGTTCGAAGACGTGGAAGATTGGTTGGAACTGTTCGAGAGAGTGGCGAGCTTTAATGAATGGAATGAAAGACAGAAGCTCCGTAACGTATATTTCGCGTTGGAAGACTTCGCAAAAACGTGGTATGAAAACCACGAACCCTCTTTGGCCTCTTGGGAGGAATTTCGACGACAACTGCTAGCAACGTACGCGAGCACGGATCGTAAAGAAAAGGCGGAAATCGCACTTCAAGCCAGGAACCAGCTCACAAACGAGAACGTGGCGATGTACATCGAGGACATGTCCCGCCTGTTCAAGCGTGCTGATCCCACCATGAGTGAAGATAAGAAGCTGCGTCATCTCATGCGTGGAGTAAAGCAGGAACTCTTCGCAGTTCTCGCCCGCAACCCACCGCGCACGGTCGCCGAGTTCAGATGTGAAGCAACGGCCATCGAAAAGACACTGGAACAGCGGGCTCGGCAATACAACCGTGAGGCAAGCTGCGCACCTGTCCATGTCTTCCCTGGAGGCCTGCCAAACGACCTGGAAGCCCTGCGGGAGCTTGTCCGGTCAGTGATCAGGGAAGAGCTCAACAAGTTGCAGATACCTCAGGCTCCAGCTGCGCTATCTATCGTCGACGTTGTCCGGGACGAACTCAGGAACGTCATACGGGATCCAGAGCGTGAGCCACAGCCGACGCGGCGCACCCCAACGTACGCCGACGTACTCAGGCAACCCGCGGTACACAGTAGTGGAGCAGTTGCGACGACCGTTCCCTACCCGTCGACAGTACGCAGTGCACCTCGTCTACTGGAACCACCGGCTGCCTATCAGCCTTTATCACGCAGTGCACCTCGTTTCGAGGAACAAAGGCCCCGCAAAAGTGACGTCTGGCGTGACCACGAGCGTAGGCCTCTGTGTTTCCACTGCGGAGAAGCGGGTCACCTGTATAGGTTCTGCCCGTACCGTCAAGTTGGGTTAAGGGGTTTTCCCTTAAGCGCACCATGCCCCCGAAACGGTGAACGGCCAGCGGAAATCGAAGAATACTTGTCGACGCGCCAAAGCCCCGTTACTCCTCGCCAACATCAACCACGGGCACCGTCGCCCATGCGCTACCGATCGCCTAGCCCACGCGCGTCTCCAAGATTGCCTAAGCGTCGTTCACCAAGCCCGCACCAGGAAAACTGAAGCAAGCGACCTGTGGAGGTGAGGCCGCTGATAACCAGAGTTTCGAAGATCCTCCAACGCGATTCCAGTGCGGTGACGAGATAATTCCAGTCTACAGGTGCAGGAACGAAACGATTACATCAGATTTGCGGTTGATAATAGACGGATGCGAGCTGAATGCCTTAGTCGACACCGGCGCTGATTATTCAGTAGTAAGCTTCAAGATGGCGAAGCACCTTAAAAAGGTTGTGACGAAGTGGACTGGCCCGCAGATACGCACGGCAGGCGGCCATCTTATTACGCCCCTTGGCCGATGCACCGCAAGACTTACGATCAAAGGCTTCACATACGTTTCTGACTTTATTGTACTGCCAGAATGTTCACGGGAACTTATATTGGGAATGGATTTTCTACAAGCTAACGGCGCCATAATTAACCTGCGTAGGTCCAGTGTATCTTTCTCGACAAAACAAGCTATACCTGTGGAAGAATCGGAGGAGCGACGTCTCGCTGCACTGCGCGTCGTTGACGATGACGTAACTGTGCCGCCACGCTGCAGTATAATGGTTCTTGTGGAGAATGAAAGATTTTCTGACCGCGAAGGCATAGCAGATGGAAACATAGAGCTCCTTTTCAACAAAGGCATTTGTGTGGCTCGGGGCCTTGTTCAGTTAAGCGATGGCCGTGCAAATGTCGCACTTACAAATTTCGGTAATGAATTCCAACACATCGCACAAGGAACAGCTATTGCCTATTTCCACGAGTTCTGTGAAGCGACCGAATTATGCAGCCTAACTACGTCAACTGCCCTACCAGGAACCTGCAGTGTCGACAGATCAATTACCGTCAACCCGAGACTCCCTGAAGCCCAAAAGAAAGAGATATATGCCCTGATAAAGGATTTTTCTGACTGCTTCTCCACGTCCTCGAAGGTACGGCGCACGTCTGTTACGAAGCACAGAATCATAACAGAGGACGCCACAAGACCGGTATGCCAGCACCCGTATCGAGTGTCACCAAAAGAAAGGGAGATCATCAAGAAGCAAGTAGAGGAGATGCTTTCAGATGACGTTATTCAGCCTTCCAGCAGTCCATGGGCGTCTCCGGTAGTGCTGGTTAAGAAAAAAGATAACACGCTTCGATTCTGCGTCGACTACCGTAAACTGAACAGCGTAACCAAGCGGGATGTGTACCCTCTTCCGCGTATCGACGATGCGTTAGATCGGCTCCGATGTGCAAAGTTTTTCTCCTCCCTGGATCTCAAGAGTGGATATTGGCAAATAGAGGTGGATGAACGGGACCGTGAAAAGACAGCATTCGTAACCCCTGATGGCCTCTACGAATTTAAAGCACTTCCATTCGGCCTCTGTTCCGCACCGGCAACTTTCCAGCGAATGATGGACTCTGTGCTTGCAGGATTGAAATGGCAGTCATGCTTAGTGTATTTGGATGATGTGGTCGTATTTTCCACCACATTTGACCAACATCTAGAGCGCCTGCGACTAGTGTTAGAAGCTATTCGCGCAGCAGACTTGACAATTAAGCCGGAAAAATGTCAATTCGGCTTCGATGAACTTCGGTTTCTCGGACATGTCATCAGTGCTGAAGGCGTTCGGCCAGATCCCGAAAAGACAGCAGCTGTTGCAAGGTTCCCGACACCCACAGACAAAAAGTCAGTGCGACGTTTCTTGGGTTTATGCGCATACTACAGAAGATTTGTGGAAAACTTTTCAAACATTGCTGAGCCCCTTACAATACTGACAAGAGAAGATCAACCTTTCATGTGGACAAGCGAACAACAAGACGCCTTTGACGAGTTAAGGAAACGCCTGCAAGCTTCTCCAATCCTTGCCCATTTTGATGAGACAGCCGACACTGAAGTTCATACCGATGCGAGTAACGTCGGCATCGGTGCCATACTAGTGCAGTGCAATAACGGCCAGGAGAAAGTAATTGCTTATGCCAGCCGTAAGCTCTCGAAAGCAGAGGCCAACTACTCCGCAACCGAGAAAGAGTGCCTTGCAGTCATTTGGGCAATATGTAAATTTCTGCCCTACCTCTATGGTAGACCATTCCGAGCAGTCAGCGATCACCATTCGCTTTGCTGGCTGGCGAATCTCAAGGATCCATCCGGACGACTAGCAAGATGGAGCCTCAGGCTTCAAGAGTATGACATTACTGTCGTATACCGATCCGGGAGGAAACACAGCGATGCCGACTGCTTGTCACGCGCACCCGTCGAGACAACTGTGCCAGAAGAAGAGGATTTCCCGTTCCTTGGCATTGTTGACGCCTCACTAATTGCTCAACAGCAACGAGATGACCCGGAATTGCTTCCACTTATACAGCGCCTGGAGGGACTCGACGTTCAACTGCCGCGTATTTTCTCTAGGGGGCTATCCTCGTTCTGTCTGCGAGGAAGTGTACTCTACAAGAGAAACTTCGAGAACAGCGAGACAAAGTTCTTACTTGTCGTACCCACATCTATGCGAGAAGAAATTTTGCATGCCTGTCACGATGAGCCGACGTCTGGACACATGGGCGTGAGCCGTACAGTCGCCAGGATTCGTCTGAAATACTACTGGCCCAAGTTATTAGCATCAGTACAGCACTACGTCAAGACTTGTCGCGAGTGTCAAAGGCGCAAGACTCCATCCGTGAAACCGGCCGGCCTCCTCCAGCCAATAGAGCCACCAAAAGCCCCATTCCAACAAGTCGGTATGGACCTCCTTGGACCCTTCCCAACATCATCTTTAGGCAAAAAGTGGATAGTTGTGGCCACGGACTATCTGACCCGTTACGCAGAAACTGATTCCTTGTACAATGCAACGGCTGGCGAAGTCGCAAAATTCTTTGTCCACAATATCGTACTCAGGCATGGCGCGCCCACAGTTGTTATTACCGATCGTGGAACGGCCTTTACTGCGGACCTAATGAAATGTTTGTTGCGAATGACACATACTGATCATAGGAAAACTACGGCGTACCACCCTCAGACAAACGGTTTAACTGAACGCCTTAACAGAACACTGACCGACATGCTTTCGATGTATGTCGACGTTGAACATAGGCTGTGGGACGAAATTTTGCCATACATCACCTTCGCATATAATACGGCCGTTCAGGAAACAACACGAGTCACCCCGTTTGAACTTGTATTCGGCCGAGTAGTATCCACAACTTTGGATGCTATGTTGCCGTTAGATGAAGAAACCCATAACTCATCTGACCTGGATGATTTCTTGCAACGAGCCGAGGAGGCACGACAGCTGGCAAGGTACCGAATACGCCGCCAACAACGCATCGACTCCAGCCGGTACAACCAGCGCCGTCGTGAAGCTCATTACCAGCCCGGTGACAAGGTGTGGGTATGGACCCCAGTGCGACACCGTGGACTGTCTGAAAAGCTTCTGTGCAGATACTTCGGCCCTTACGAAATACTTCGTCGTATAAGCGACGTCACTTACGAAGTGAAATCCGCTGGACACGAGAGCCCAAGACGGCGCAACTCCACGGAAGTTGTACATGTTGTCCGCATGAAACCCTACCAGGAGAGGTCATGAACAACAGCAACAACAACAAAAAAAGTGAGCGCCCACAGGAACCCCTACTTCCTCTCACGCATCGGGCCGATGCGGTAAGGAGGGGGATAATGCCACGACAAACTTGGTGACATTCAAGTTGCGCGCCCTTTGCATTGGGCACTGTGCACGCCATACAGTGGCGTTGTTCGGCAACAACAGGCAGCGATCTTCGTGGCACGGGCAGCCAGTTGGACCCGGCTCGCATGCGCCACGCGCACGAGGTGTCACGCGAGGAGAAGAGGAAGACGGTTCGAGCCCAGCTTGAGAACGCGACTGCCGCGGATTTCTGCACGACGTCAGTGACTTTTACTTGTGGGCACAAGTTCGCCTTTAATAAATATCCTTGTTTTACTAACATCGTTACAATATATATATATATATATATATATATATATATATATATATATATATATATATATATATATATATATATATATATATATATATGCCATTACAACATTGCCATCTACCGTGCAACATCGTTGCGTAGACATTTCAAAAGCAATGTAGAGGAAAAACAAAACTTGTGTGAGGCGAATGTTGTAATTTATGTGGTAGACAAACAAACATGCTTGGGGTTGCATGCTAGAACGAGCCTTAAGTAGGTTGAATAGACTCACAGCCTGAGCACTGACAATGATAATGAGATGTAATTCATTAGGGAAATACTCCTAATGATTTTATCAGCAGCTTAGGGCGAAGCAAGTGCTTCCGCAAAAATGTATTAAAATGCAGTTAGCGGATCGACCACTGAGGTGCCTGTAGCAATCAACGATGACATGTATATGCTCAGAGGTAGAATTATTCTTTTTCTCTGCTCTTAACATGTGCGATCTTTCTTGCAGGCAGTCTTTTCACGAACTGAGTTCTTGCACGCAAGATGTTCACGCTGAACTCAAGAAGAGCGATAGCAGATTTTTGAATACTTCTAAGGCGACCCACGCCGGTTCTCTTTCCCTAACTTTTATTCGCGTCGCTTCGTCTAGGAGTGAGAAAAAATAATGCAAGTATAAATTATCAAGCAATATATATAATAAGCAACCGTCACATAAACAAAATACTGTAATAAATTTAACTCGCTGTATACACTGGTTTGCTGTATATGTAGATTAGGTGGACAATTTGACGCGATAAATAGGATATGAAAAGTAGCTTATACGAGAGTTTCATCACTCGAATCATTTATCAGAAGGTGATTGCACAATAATATTCTCTTCCCTATGTTGCTAGCCTTGTAGAAAGTACTTACAGTTGGGGAGGAAGCTCTTGTGCAAACAAATTTTTTCGCAGCCTACACCTTAGTGAAAACGCAAGAAAAAAAATTATTAACGCGAAGAAAAGTTCCACATCCGCCACCAAGGTTTGTGAATGGTGGCGCTCGCTAACACTCCCAAGGTTAGTTCTAGTAGTAACACACAAATACTCAAGAAAGTGGATGGGGAAGCCGCGCCGTGGTAGCTCAATCGGCTTGAGCATCGCACGCGTTGGTCGAAGGCGTGTGATCGTTCCCCACCTGCGGCAAGTTCTTTTTTCATCCACTTTCATTGCCACTAATTTATCATTTCTTTAATTCAGTTAGTAACTACAAGGACTTTCCCCTATGTTTGCCTTGGTGCATTTGTTTGTTGGCTTCTCGTGATTAATAAAAACCTAGCCCCTCGGTTGACACCCTTCCTTGTCAAAAAATGGTGAAGATAACTTGAAATTCTGCGTTCGAACCTTGTGATATAATATAAATTGGTTCACTGTTGACGAGAACGCCTAACTAGAACAAGAACACAAGTTACTACTCAAATTAGAGAAAAGAGCGTTCACAATCTTCTTTTATCAACTTATGTCTACCTACTGCGTCATATCAGCATCGCAATTTTTTCAAAATGAGAAGCTGATTAGTGCAGCTTGCAATGATGGATGTATAATACAATACTAAATGGGCGTTCGTTCTAAGAATTTGTGGTACTGTAGTCTTTCGCGAAAGCCCAGCGCGTTCATCTTTGTTTTCCCGAGTGTATAAGCTGCGTCAAAAAGTTTTCCCTTTCTTTTCTTTTTGCATAGTATATTTTGGAGATATTCGTCTCTTCAATCGGTTGTGGCTACTTCTTTTGGCACTGAAATACACCTAAGTGAAATAAAACACGCAAGCGGGAATTAAAGAAGGAATAGAATGTAAATTTTCTTCTTGGCGATTGTGCGTACAAATTCAAATATATTCGTTCTTCGCCAAACGGGTTTCCGTGAAGCAATGAATTAAAAATACACCTAGGCGTGAACTAGAAGAATATATAAACTTGAAGTGCCTCTTGCTTGGTTTCGGGCATTACAAACAGACTATTGTGGTGCGCAAATTAGGCTCTAACAATCGTATCTGCAAAGTGTGAAACCGCCGCCCCCCCCCCTCCCCCCTCCTCCGCCTCTTGGCGGGAAAAACATTTCCATCTCAAACAATCGACCGTGCACCCATCCTCTCGAATCCTAGCCTCTTCCTGTAGGAAAACCAGGTCACACGCATCACCGATGCACAACCTGTCGCGACACTGACTAAGGCATGTCGCTTCAGTAAATGCTCCGCGCTGCGACAAAGAAAGGCAAGGAAACAAAAAAAAATTCTCCAGATCCCGCTCAATGTGGAAATCGAAGTAGTGTGAAACATTTTCGAGGTACCTAGCCATCCAGCATTGTTTAGGAGGGAGAGAAAAGGATGCATAGAAAGGCAGGGAGCTTAACCAAAGGGAGTTCCGGTTGGCTACCCTGCACGATTGGAAGGGTGAAAGAGGATAAAAAGAGAAAGGGAGCGGAAGGGAGAGATAGAGAGAAATAGAGATGAGCACGAGGAAGCCACGTGCCCTACAGTGCGGTAGTGGGTGGCGTTCTTAAGTCTATCGCGAATTCCCGTAGACAACAGGAACCTTATAAGGCCTTGAGCGTGGATGTTCCGCGGGGGCACTGACCTAAAGCTTTGAGTTCTGGTTGTGGACGATTGTCCAACTAGTCCGGTACTCTGCACATCACTTGTCTCTGGGCACTATATCGCGGGCAGACACAGATAATATGTGTGAGCGTCTTGTCGATGTTGCATGTGGCGCACGTGAAGCTGTTGGCCATTCCAAAAAGGAAAGCATATTAGTTCGTAAATGCAACGCCTAGCCACAGATGGTACAGCATGGTCTCTTCACGTGGGGGTAACCAAGACGGTAGGTGCGTCCGTGTGTCCGGAGACAATGAACGCAAACGACACATGGTAAAATATCTCTTGAGAGAGCACATTCGACACCTGACTCGGATTCCTTGACACCATCTTGCTTGCTTTCCAGCAAAGAGGCCACATTCAACTTTTGCCAAAAGTGTTGTAAGACATCAGTCCTAATTGCCATCACTATTTACGCCTGCTAGACGATTATCAGGCCCATTGTGATGTCTGCACCGGCCGCGAGTGCAATTGACAATTCCAGGAATCAGAAAGAAAGCTGGAGCGCCGTTGTAAGCTTTGAAACAAGCAACTTTGGAACGCATTCACAGCGTCCACAGATTCCGCCAACAAGTCTACACAGATGGTTCGGTAAAACTCAACAGCTCAGCTGCTGAAGTCATCATCTCGGCAACAACTGAAGAAATCAAAGTAAGAACTTCTTGTGGGACCACATCGACGGGTGCTGAACTTGCGGCACTCCATGCTGCCCTTGATTTCATTAATCAGGAAACACCGCTACAATGGACCGTCTTCAGTGACTCCATGGCAGCCCTTCAGTTCATACATAGCCCAATGCGCCTCGGACCCAATGAACAACCGGCCTCAGAAATTCGACACATGTATCATCGCAGCCATGACAACGGACAGAACATAATGTTTCAATTCCTTCCAGGACATTACAGCATCAGCGGGAATGATCACGCCGATGAAGCCACCCGATCTGCACATGAAAGTGGTCAGCGTGTCTTGATTGCGCTTTCGCGAACAGACGCTGCGGCTGGGCTGCGATTAATGTCCCGTGACTGCACTTTGCCTCTATGGGTCTCGAACGCTTTCAGCATTGGTTAGGTTCTGCGCAAACCTTTACCAGGGGAACCAACGTGTTTGCGTAAATTTAGTAGGTTTTATGTATGGCGGCAGCGGCCCGACGAAGACCACGTCAAAGACGATCTTATGGCGCCGAGCGCATTTCTACTTCGGCCGTTCGACGGTAGCTTACGACATCACGATTGTTGGTTTCTGGAGGGACATTGGACAAGCGTAAGCGAAACAAACATGGATAGTGATGCCATCAGCAACTACGTATTATACAATCGCACCTACCTATACCTATGTCATGTGGTGTATGTCAAGGTGACGATGACATTTGTACTGCATCGCAGACAGGGTTAAACATTGTTGACTCGGGCGATTATGAAGTTGGTACAAAGTCGCACATTTTCTATACGTAGCGTAAACCACTATGATGAAAGTGCTGGGAAAAGTGGGCTAGCCCCAGAGATAGTGAAATCATAGTGTCACAGCGAAAGAAGATGAGGCAGTAGCACGTGATCCACGCGTCGAGGGTGCACATTAGCTGGCTCCATTTGGAAGGACAGAAGCATGCGTGCGATCGCGAGATAGTCAATAAAAAAGCGGAAAAAGAAATCGTGGCATAGTGGTTAGAGTACTCGGCTACTGCGCTTGATTGCAAAGGTTCGATTCGACTATTGGTCAAACATTATCTTCTCTTTGAGAAAGCGAGGAGAGGCCCGAACCTAGTTACCAACCTAGCGCTACGCGCCAATAATGTAACAAAGAATCCTTCGCGTTGAAGAAGAAAAAAAAACGTAGTTTGCGAAGAACACGTGACGTCGTACCTCGGTTCCAATATGGGAGAACGCAGGGAAGAATTCTTGCTTTCGTGTGCTAGTCGATAGAAAGAAAGCGAGTGTCTATACGAGAAACCAATCTCACCTCCTGGCGACATTACAAAGCTGCCATTCAGCCTCTCCTATCACCTCCAATACTGAACCAATTTGACAAATCGCTGCGCTAAAAACAATCCCAAGAGTGCCCATCACAACATCCAGCGTACAGCTACAATTTCCTATTGAGCCTGGTGACATACTTTCTCGAGTCAATAAGCACAAATGAGTCAAACACACTCATTCTTAATGTCAAGGTGCCTGAGTAGGTTAAACGCACTCATTTTTAACGTCAAATCACATAATTAAGGGAAACATACTCATTAATAAATTCAAGCAGCCTTACTATAGCGTAGCCCACGAAACGAACATGGTAAGGCGAAGCACGCAGATTCTAAGGGCAAAATAAACGGACTGTCAACAAAGTAAACCCCGAACACTTCCTGGTGAGACTTCGCAACCCGTTAATCTTGCCTTCGTTTCTATAGGCTTTCGCGCCACCGTGCACGGGTTACAACTATAAAGGTCATCGTTATTAAATGCGTAAATATTTTTCTCCCTTGCCAACGTGTGCGGTTCTGACCATTTCAGTTTCGCTGTACGTTTTTGCACTCGCTATTTCTTCATCCACGAGATCATCATCGATGACGGATGGGCCGGTTTCGCCGGTTCTGCCGCTCATTAACGTTGCGCCTGTAGGTTGTTGTAGGAAGGAACTGCAGGCCGCTATCCTTTTTTTTCCTCATGTGGCTTTCCTTCCCTTAGTGCCAGTCTCGTGTTCTCCCAGAGTAGTTTTCGTATGTTTTCTTCTATTTCTTTTCTTCTGTTAGCGGAAACGATGTGCGGCTATTTTTTTTCTTTACACAGCACCCCGGCCACAGATCCTCTTCCGGTTGCCTACGTGTTCACCCTGCACGGTTTATTAGACTAGCAAAGTCGCCCTACTGCCATTCATCACAGTCAAAATGGGTGCTTACGTGACAGTCACCGTGGCTTTGCTGATAGCGTCGGTGATGTGGCATCATTATCGGCCGGACGGAAGTGTGGTCGGTAAATTTTAAAAACAGAAGAACAAAACCTGGGTTTGGCTTGACAAACAAGCACCGTTTTTCTTGTTTCAAAGTGCGTAAAGAAATATTTATTTACTTATTTATTTAGTTATTTATTTACTTATTTATTTATTTATTCTTTCAGAATAGGACGGTAATGTTGGTCCCTGTTCGCAAACACACACTTTGAAAAGAAGCCGAAAACTAAGGTGAAAGTGGCAATCATTAGCTGATGCAAGAATTGATTCACCCGTACAAAACGTAGGGAAAGCCTTAGAACTCTTACAAAATGCTGATACGGCCGGCAATCGTCATGACTCTTTATCGGAAATCCTCTGTGTGGCACGAGTTTCTAGAATGATGCCTTCAAGTTCCCAAGCGAAGTGCGTTAAAGTTGGGCCAAAAGCTTATCAATATAGGAGAACAATACCAGAGAAACAAAGCCAGGTGTACACTGGTCAGAATTTAAGGATTTTTAGATAGCTTCAGTTCATTCGAACCCTTTAAGTATCACGGCCTCAGAAACATCCGGGGCAACTTATGGCTCATCGATACTTCACTCGTGTCAGTATGAGCTCGCAATAGCTCCAGCGTTAACTATAGCTATTGCATCAATCTGATGGATATTGCTATGAAAGGAGGCATAGCGGGCGTCCAAAGATGGTGGGTACACGGGCACCGCTTATGTGCATGTAGTAGAACGTACTAAGATAATGTATGGAAGATATTCTAGCTCAAGTATGTCATGCTATTCTGGTGAAATTCAAAAATAATGTCAAGCTGGACACTTTGTCGTTTGCATACCGCGACAGGTCATGCATGCGTGCTCCTGCTGGCTTTCTCTATTTCCACTTTGGAAACTCTGACAAAGAAGTATCTTCATGTGCCATATCTGTCAAAGTTTACTATTGCCTGGTTGCAGCGCCCTCTCTCGTTTGCGTGCCTAAATTCCCCTTGTTTATAGCATCTACCCGACGAAAGCTAAAGACGACTCGTGATCCATCACACATGAAAATAGAGCTTCCTGATTAGTTCGTAGGAGGCAACGTTAGGCTAAAATTGTTGTGGAAGTAATACGGACAAGCTGCTATATACCATGCGGCAGTGTCGTGTTCTTCCATCTCTCTCTCTCTCTCTCTGTCTCTCTCTTTCTCTCTCTCTCTATCTCTCTCTCACACACACACACACGCACACACACACAAACACAAACACAAACACACGCACGCACGCATTTTCAGTTTTAAATACATGTGAGCAGGATGTTTCAACGTCACGTGAACGAAAGTATATGCGTTTCCAGGGGAGGAGTCACGTTCTTTCATACTTTCATAGTCACTTTCATAATTGCGTTCACTATATGGTGATATGATTATATGGTGATATTTGGTGATACGTTGCCACTCGTACGTTCCCTAGTCAACAGTGTAATTACAGACACCACTTAGGTATGTCAATACGAGAGAGAAAGTGAAGTCATAAGGGAAAGGCAGGGAGGTTGACCAGGCTGAGCCCGGTAGACTACACAGCACTGGGGAAGGGAGGAAGAGGTTTGAAAGAGGAGAAAGAAGGACACTTTGTACTGGTACACGCATGATCAAGCGTTTATCGCCGAGTCAGCCACAAGCCATCATTTAGGCCGGTGAGTTTTCAGAAACGCAGTAACGTTATGGTGGCTTTGTACATAGCAGACGCACGAGGCCACGGCCCCATCTAAAGGCCTTAAGGCTGTCCGAAGCTCCTGCCTCTCATCTTCAAATGTTGGGCCGTCGCACAGGGAATGTTCGATCGTTCCTTCAAAAGCGCATGTGCTGCAATTCACGCTGTCCGCCATTTCGATTAGGAATGAGCTCCCTAGCTATGGCCGTTGGCATCAACAGGGTCGTGGTGTCATGAAAACTACGTTAGAGTTCAAATGCGACGAATCCAAGTGGACGCATAGTCATGCTACGCGCAATTGGCTTTTCCGAAGCAAGGCCAGCCTTCTCGCTTCCACTGCTAGGATTAGCGCAGAGCGCGCAGACGTGCGCATACCACACCTTGGTGAACGTCAAAGTAAATTTATACATAAATGTTTCTTTAAACGCTGACGAACGCCGACGGTTTTCCTTCTGTCTCATCGATGTGCGAAACCTGCATTGCCGCCGCAACGCTCCTCATCATTCCGGCGTCCTGAAACGACCTTGGCGCAATACTGAATCTTGCTATCACTTGCATTTCATCGTCTTCGGGTGAAAGTAACACTTTCTTCCCTCTCCCACAAATGTGTTATCCATGTCTAAAGGTAATGGAGGCCAAGTTGTTGTAATTCTCCCCAAAGTGTAACCATGTTGGCATATTGAAGAAGTAAGCAAATGCTTTAGTTCAGGTTCGCGTGTGCAACACTGTATTTCTATCGCAGCCAGGTATCGTCCACTTGCGGTCATAATACGCGTCAAAGACACAATTAACGGAGCCAATAGCCGCGGTGCTCCTCAAGTGAAAAGTAAATCTTTGTTATTGTTTTTGTTTGGTCCGTCATCGAACTGCTGCATCATTTTGCACGTTCTAATGATCTGATAGCAAAACATCCTGCACCGTAAGTTCACGTTCGATGGCGAGGGTGCGCTTCCAGGACACTACCATTCTGTTTTGTACGCACGTTGTCGGATTAGCACATTGGAGGCCGATATAGTTTGGCCGAGCTGTCCCGAAATTCTCCACTGACGTAAAACAGGGACCCTTGCGACTGTAGTTGCCACCAAGAAATTAAACGTTGGTCACGACTGTAGAATAGTAAAAATGAGGCCAAAATAATGAAGGCGTGGCTTCTTGTTACACGCAAGAAAGAAATGATGCATGGATTATTACAAGAAAGAAAGAAAGAACGAAAGAGAAAAAGGAAGTAGGAAAGGAAAGAATAAATGAAGAAGGGAGGACACCAACCCATACATAAGAGCCCTCTGGTGCTAGGAGAATTTGGCAGTTTGAATCTCGTAATGAACCCTAATTTACATAATTACACCTTGCCGTTTCGTTCATCTTATATGCATCCCTCTCTATGGATCTTCATTTGCCCCCCCCCCCCCCTCCCCCAACACATGTCAATTTATATATATTTATATTTTTATATATACTTCACATGCAAAAATGAATATTCGTATTGCAGGAGCTGATGGTGAAAAAGAAGCGTGTAAGGAACCATAAAAATCGACCACCCTTCTTGCCAGAACTAATATTTCCGGATCGAAAACGCCAGGGCTTTAGAATCATTCTTATCAAAGCGAGAGCATGTTTTCAAGAACAAGAAAGAAAAGCAGACTCACATTAAGAGGCCCTGCTAAATTGGGATGTCTTCTGGGGCTTTGGAAAAATAGTGAGGATGTGAGTGATTCAAATCCCCCTCCCCCCGGCAGCGTTAATAGCGCATTCCTCAAGGTTTATATGCCCACAAGTTGAATATGCAAGTTTTTCACAACGTACTGTCCCAATCAGCCAGTATTTTATTTATATATCTGTATGTTTACCTTATCTAAACAGCCTTATCTAAAGATCAATAAAGTCGAGCTGGTTGCTGTTGTTGATGTGTAGAGCTGGATGCTGTGTAGACTTTGTAGATCATTGTCGACGCTACAGTGACCTAAATTAGACACCAACATATCGTGGCACTGGTCATACTAATAATGAAGTCGACTGCCCGGTGGCACACACTTTGTAGCTTCGCCTATACCATGTCTCATAATAAGTTGGCCGGTACAGCCAAGGCTACAAGCATTAGCCCGCCATTCGAGGCTGCATGTTAGAACGTATTTGCGTGTACCGTTGCCGGCTGTTTCATAGATTGTTTCCGAATTAATGCTCGTATTCGCTTAGTTTTGTGCCGTAATGCTTGAGCAGCAATGTGTTCGTAGATTTTATGCGTTGTTTCCGAGATTCGTTGTTTATTCCTCGGCGTTCGGGTTTAATTGATGAAGGAGGCAGTGATCGCTGTGGCCCCCCTAAGATGTCGCGGAAGGCGTGCCCGGCAAGCCACGGTCGTTATCATACTTAGAGGCCATAAGATATGAATGCTTGCTTGTACTTGGTATCTTCTGCACATGGCAGCTCAATCAAAATTTTGCGGATCTGAAACTATGTGGCAGTGGGGTACGTAACGTTCGCGTGTGCAAAGCTTCTATACGCACTTGAAATCGAGGCGTGGAAAGAGTAAATGAATACAACTCGAGACGTAGCAACAATATCAACGCTGGCTATATAATGTTGCATAATCAAAATTTAATGGAGTCGGTTTCGATCATGCCACACTCAGTGATGAAAAAAAAGTTTCTCCGTGTGTGTGTGTGTGTGTGTGTGTGTGTGTGTGTGTGTGTGTGTGTGTGTGTGTGTGTGTGTGTGTGTGTGTGTGTGTGTGTGTGTGTGTGTGTGTGTGTGTGTGTGTGTGTGTGTGTGTGTGTGTGTGTGTGTGTGTGTGTGTGTGTGTGTGTGTGTGTGTGTGTGTGTGTGCAGATTTCAGCGACGAATGTGTCCCAGAAGTATCTTTTTGGCTGCCTTGCATTGAATCGACCGAAGAGAGGGTAAAGTTTGCCAGCACCAGAGTAGTTTCATGCTGGGTAACGTATTTTCGAGAGCAGACGATGCTTCACAGCGGAAGAACACAATGCTTTCGCATGATCCCGTTACTCGCTGGCTGATACCCGTTGCAGCCTCCACTTCCCTGCCGACATGTCGTGAGACAGAGTTGCATTGTTGCATGTCGTGAGACGTGCATTGCTTTTGGCGTTACCTATGGTGTTTTATGCTGTTGTTCAATAACAGATGTACTTGCCAGAAGGAAAGAGGAAGCAGAAATCGACATGTAGACAGGGATATTAGCCAGTTGTCACACCGCTGGTTACGCTGTGCTTGTGAAAGGAAGTAAGGGGAGTAAACGATAACAGAAAAGAGATGTGACAAAATAAAGGAAACGAAAAAAAAGGGGGGAAATGAAAGGAGATTACGGCATTGTCTAAAGTCTGTCTTTAAGAACAGTTAACCGCAAGAAGTGCAACAACGCTTTCAAAGCCTTCTGTGCTGAGGACGGTCCCGGCCAGTGTCCCAGGAACCTTTCCTCCGACAATGGGCGTTTGTCAAGACTAACACTATTGAGAGTTCTTTCCTGGCGCATTGAAGCGCGTACACTCACCGAGAAGGTGGGTGATTGTTTTCTTGCAGCTATACACTTATCGTACAGGATTGTTGGCCATTCCGACATGAAATGCGTAAGCATTCGTGAAGGCCATGCCAAGCCACAAGCGGCACAGCTTTCTCAGCTCTAGACAGCCCTGACTGAAGGCGTAGCCATAGATTAGGATCCAAGTTGGGGACAGGAGCATTGGCAAAAAGCTACGAAGTCCTGTAGCTGCGTCGGTCCTGGATAACGTATAGCTACACACTGGAAGCGGCCGTGAGCAGATCGGGCGGCCTATGTGCGCAGTCGTTTCCGTAGATACCGCAATAGCCCGGTATCCACTGATAAACTATGTTTTGTTTTTCTCTATTGCGTGGCGATCAATAAGTCTTATGTCAGCGATTAATTGTTCATTCAGCCCAAGACGAAATGGCCACGTAATGCACTGGAGAGCGACATTGGAGTCGGAGAAGATTGACTGTGTCGGGGATGGTTCTTGAATTACGAGTTATAGAGAAGCACGGATGGTGGCGAGTTCTGCAGCAGTCGGTGATGTCGAATGCCGTGTCTTGAGCTACTGCTTCTGCTGAGTTTGCAGAAGAAACTGAACCACCCGTGTAAATGTTGTTTCTCGTGCGGTTCAGTAGTGTAGCTTGTTATATGGCCAGATATTTTGCTGTAAAGTGTAAAGCAGAAACTAAGCGACACATAATATAGAAACAATGAAAAATATAAGTTCCTACGGCAATTTCGTATGTTCAGATTATATACTCAAACATTAAAGTGGTAAAGCGCCGATTATGGGCTTTGCAAAATATTTGTGCAGGAAACTCAGGGAGCTACGTACTGCCACTAATTAAAGTGTGCGTGATTCATTGTTAAACAAAGAATTAACGATATGGCATTTCAGCATAGCAGTGTAGAAATATGGTAATAAATTAGCCGTGAGACGAAATTTCTCCCAACCTATTGTCTAGACTACAAAAATATCTCCCTCTGAGAAATAAAATTTTAGAATCACTACGCCCAAGCCCTGTTTTTGTCGCATAGCTCATGCAGTTCTTTCTTTTTTTTCATTGGCACTCCTCTTTCTGCAAGATTTGCAAACTTTCATAAGCAAGATTCTTACGTGCATAAGTCGCCCTAACCAAGATGGTTGTGTTCCCGCAATTGACATTTTTAATCTGAGATACCAATTTTGGAGCTTGCATGGTGTGGGAGACGGACGGTGGCGCGATGTTAACAGATTGCATGTGGACACCTTATTGACAACTCTATACCAAGGTCCGCCATGTTGGTTAGGTCGTATAAGGTGTGCGGAGAAGCGCAGTTGCAGGTTTACCACATCACCTCTTTTTCTATCCCTTACGGCCTCTTTTTCTTTCTGTCCCCATAGCTACACTTCACCCCCCCACCCCCGACCGCCCATATTATATGGTTGCATGGTAGCCAATCAGAACTACCTCTGGTAACCTCCTTGCCTTTCTGTACAATTTCCCACTGTCTCTGTAGTGAATGCTGTAGGCAGCTTTATTAGTAGTAATAGTAAAAGAGAAGCCAGCTAACAATTACTGCAAATGATCAAACATGGACGAAAGAACGCAACGAAAACAAACTTATTCGCTCATGCCCACAGCTAATCATTGTGCATTGCCCCTAGCGCAAAGCGGATTAAAAAAAACGCAACACGTGTAAGTTCGCTTAGTGCTGCGTTAGGAATTGGAAATTCGTAATGACCCATTTCACGACACTGAGCAAAAACTGAAAGAGAAAAAAGAACGGTAAGTCTAGTCAAAGCGCAGGCGTCGTATGCAGAAATGTGGGAACGGTAATATTCATCAGTCGCGACGAGCCAGCCCTAAGTACACCGTGTCGATGTGGCTATCGGTTTTCCCGAGCAAATTATAAAATCGATCCCGCTTAACTTGCGTTTCACGGGACTGTGCAGTGTTTGCTTTGTTTTACGCCCTGACCACATGCATATCTTAGAGCTGTAGTGGTACGATGAAATTAGAAGCAAAGAAAAAAATGGGATGTTACTTTAACTAGCACGGATACATTCGTTTAAATTAGCGAGAAGCTGGCAATTGCTGGAGAAAAATACAGGTGGCTGGGCTGTAAAAAAGACGCTGCCTTCTTTCCTTTATTAAGATGGCATACTGGGCTTATGGAAGTTCAGGGCCCAGTAATAGCAGGCTGAAGCTGGTAGGGAGGTGTTTGTCTTACATGCAAAAGAACCATTCCAATTTAAGTACAACGTGGCCTGCTCACTCAACAAATATTGCCTTCAAAAAACTAAAAATCATTCTCTTCCGGAGATATTAGGGGTGACTGCCATTTCAATAGTGTGCATTTCGCTTCCTATTAAAAGCATCGGACGAAAAAGTTTCAACACATTCGTATCGCAATACTTGAGAATCTCCAAATTTCACCATGGATGCAGTTAAACTAAGACCTAGGTTATTCCAAAAATATACACGTGGTAAACACCATCACAAAAATACACAAAGCAATTACCGGCCTTCCTTATGAAAAGAGGGCATTTTCTAAAGTTTTTTTCTGTGCAAACCGCAGCCGTTGCAGACACATTTAAAGCCTCGTGGTGTAGGCCTATCCCCGCAGCTATTAAACAAATGTACCATCGATAATACTTCGATAGTAAAAACGTGCTATCCACTGTTGAGTTTTTTTTTTGTAGGTGGCTTTTTCTGAACGGGAGGGGAGTTCGATTACAGAAAAAAAAATTAAACTGGTTCAGTTATTTATAAGGTCCATTGCTTAAAAGTGAGGCGGATGGTATGGGTTCTCTTACTGTTTACATTAACGATTTCTCTAGAAATATATCTGCGATGCTTCTTGTCGGGAAAGTGCCGGCACATATTCTTTTTCTGAGCGTGCTATTACGATTTCTTATTAATCTTTGTCTTAATTGATCCTTATACACACTGAAATTAGCTTCTATTTAAAGTTTCTTTTTTGCCTTTGTAGGTACTAATAGTGCAAAAAAGATTTCGAGAACAACTTAGAAAGCGCCAGTTCTGCATCCTGCTGCCCAGCTTTTTAAGCAATTAGGATAAGTACGCAAAATACATATGAGTACAAATTCTTGCGTGAATATCGCCTGAAATATGACCGTCATAATTTTTTTCTTCATGGCGTTAGTTAGTCTCTATCGGAAGGAAGTATCATATAACAGAACAACTACAGAAATATGGATTGTTGCGTATTGTCGCACTGGCAACGGTCAGCAAATGCGTCACAACGAGCTTCCGCGTTTACTAAATGGCTATAATAAAAATCTACTGATTGGGCCTCTGCTGCTGTCTTTGCCAGTATGGAGACGAAGGACTTCCTCAGCCATTCTTGAATGGCTTCTTTTAAAGTTTTTTTTTCTTTTTCTTGCGTTCACTCGCGCGAACTGCTTTTACAGTGATTATACTATAAGCAGCCAATAGAAGACTTGCCTGCAATAAAAGAATGACTTTGAGCTATGATGTCGAAGAAGATGTGAAAACTGAAATGCTGACGTTCGTCGATTTCAGATGGAGAACAGCTCTTCGCGGGGCTGTAAACAAGTGGACTGATGTGCAGAAACAACAATCAACTTGCGTTTATTCTTTCTGCTTCTACTTACGAACACTATTACATTTATTAAGAGCCCGTCCTTTGTCTAATTTCTGAGCTTTGATGGAAACCGGCACTCGTGTATGCAAATGCTAGTTACTGAATTAGTGATAACCTGCGCCCGTATTGTGTAAATACTACTTTCATGTTCTATTTTTTGGCCTTCCTTATTGGTTACCACAAAGCCGTGCCCCCCACTATTGTCGAGGTTGAAACTCACTAGGGCAGATGATGTGGAAAGAATAGATTCAGAGGATAAATATCGATGCATAAAAAGCTGTCGCCCCACGGCTTGCTGTATTTCAAACCACTTGCTCTATTATACAGCTTTTGAAGACTCTTTATGAGCCAATCTTGTTTATTCATTCCAGACTTAAAAATGCTACATTGCCACATTGCAGTGACGGTGGACCACTACACTGACACAATGCAACTCACGAAACTGTTTATTGGGTGAGCTTGTGCCCAGCAAATCAAGGACCAGTCAGTGCAATGACAGCGGGGAGCATACTAGTCGATCGCCAAAATCTTGTGTGCTGTTCATACGCATCGGATATTCATACGTGGCTCAATGAAAACTCCAGTGCACAGAATTTCATTGTACGAGGCTTAGCAACAATATTGACAATAGGCAGAATCATCGATAACGTTCGAGAAACTTCCGATGCAGAAAGACGCGTCTTGACCTGAGCGATAGCTTTTTAACATTTGTTAGCCGATGAAAGGCATTTACCGGATAAAGTTAAACAAGCGTGCGTGTCATATGAACACCCTATTGCAATAGAAAATAAAAAGCAGTGCGATTTTTGTTTTAAGCGTCGATCTATGGCATAATGGTTACGTTTACATGAACCCGGCACGCCCTGGTCGAGTCAGAAACCGAAGTGATGGCGCCCGACGTGACTGCGTTTACATGAACTGGTCTCTGATCAGTCTGGGCAACGACGGCACAAAGTGGCGTCGAGCCGAAAAATATATGCATTAGAACTGGGATTCCAAGTCCCGCTGCCATCTGCAACAGCTCTGTATCATGAGTCTTATCTCGACTATACCAATAAATCCCAATAAAGAAGGGTGTCACGCAGGAAAATACGATCCCTCCAATGCTATTCCCAGCGTGTTTACAGGAGGTATTCAGAAACCTGGATTGGGAAGAATTGGGGATAAGAATTAATGGAGAATACCTTAGTAACTTGCGATTCGCTAATGATATTGGCCTGCTTAGTAACTCAGGGGACCAATTGCAATGCATACTTACTGACCTGAACAGGCAAAGCAGAAGGGTGGGCCTAAAAATTAACCTCTAGAAAACTAAAGTGATGTTTACCAGTCTCGGAAGAGAACAGCAGTTTACGATAGGTAGTGAGGCACTGGAAGTGGTAAGGGAGTACATCTACTTAGTGCAGATAGTGACCGCGGATTCGGATCATGAGAGTAAAATAATTAGAAGAATAACAATGGGCTGACGTTCGTTTGGCAGGCATTCTCAGATCCTGAACAGCAGGTTGCCACTATCTATCAAGAGAAAAGTGTATAACCGCTGTGTCTTACAAGTACTCACCTACGGGGCAGAAACCTGGAGGCTTACGAAAAGGGTTCTACTTAAATTGAGGACGACGCAACGAGCTATGGAAAGAAGAATGATAGGTGTAACGTTAAGGGGGGATACGAAGAGGGCAGATTGGGCGAGGGAACAAACGCGAGTGAATGGCATCTTTGTTGAAATCAAGAAAAAGAAATGGGCATGGGGAGGGGAATGTAATGAGGAGGGAAGATAACCGATGGTCATTAAGGGTTACGGCCTGGATTCCAAGAGAAGGGAAGAGTAGCAGGGGGTGGCAGAAGGTTAGGAGGACGGATGAGATTGAGAAGTTTGCAAAAACAACATGGCTAAAATTAGCACATGACCGGGGAGGTTAAAAGAAGTATTGGAGAGGTCCTTGCCCTGCAGTGGGCGTAGCCAAGCTGGTGATGATGATGATGGTGATGATGATGATGATGATCTCTACGACGACGTTGCATGGCACTGGGCCTGTCTCGGCCTAGTCCTTGCATTATTCCTGCGGCTAGCGAGTAAATCGGGACGTCGCAGTGGTGCCGCGAAATTCTTGACGCTGGCGAGTCCGGCCCGTCTGCGTTCACGTTCATGCTGCAAATGGGCCAGGCTGCGTCAACCTCCTTCATACATGCAGGCTGAGTTAGCCCGGCTGGAAGCTCTTTCAACCAGACCGGCTAGCATTTACAGAAATTGACAGCCATATTCGAGCCCCAAGAGTCAACTCGTTCCGCTTCTGTCGGGCTCATTTGAACGCCCTCATAGTCGGCATGAGAAAGTGTCAAACATGTCGCTAAAGGACAGGTAGCCTCATTTAGTTGAAGCATTCCACGTTGGCCTTGACTACCTTAGTACGCTAGAACATGGCCAGCTATATTATTAGTCATCCCTCAGAACATAATCAAGTACCATATCGTATTGCTGCAAAACAGAGCTTCCTAAAGGACGAAATGAGCACTTAGTACTCACTTCCCCATCTATTGCAAACCTCGAAGACTGAAAGAAATATTAGTGGAAGTGTTTCAAAACATTTATTCATCCAGTCGCGTCTTAAGCATTATTGCACGCAATTGCCATCGAAGCGTACCTGGCGTAGAGAATTGCGGAATGGCTGTTTCACAAAGGAAGTGTACGGTTATCGCACCATTATCCAGAAACTCTTCTATTCCAATACGTATTGGCTAACGTAAAGGATTATGCTAAAAACATGCCGGTTCTTGTATTTCCTTCAAATGCACAGCAGAAAATTTCAAATGGTGATAATAAGTGTAAAAAATTTGTACATCATTAGTATTGACACGTGTACTTGTTCATATTTATTGAGTGACCACGTTTCGCCGCCTAATAAATGTTATCGCACAGCGCAGGACACGCCTGCATGCATCGCAAGTTTCTGGAAAGTTATCGATGGTTCCATCCGCTCGCTGTCGCCAAACCTTGTGTAATCTGATTTCATGCATGCGCGACGCGAACGGCGTATAACTTTGTGCAAGACATGCGGGTCCCAGCGATTACTCTGAAACATTCGACGACTGATGTATGAAACGCCGGCGCGCTTGACCCGCCGATCAGATTTCCGACGATCGCCAACTGTGTTCACCGCTATCGTTGTGATTTAAGTGTAACTTGCTTTTGTGGGCGCAAGTTCGCGCAAAAAAATGCTACTTTCGCCATTCACCGTTTTGCTTTCTTCGCCATTTCTGACAGTATGTCGAGTGTTCAATAGCGCGCGCTACAATGAAGGCAGTGGAAGCCAGCCAGCCCATCACATGGTAAGTGAGCTCGGGAGCTGACCAACTGGGGCCCTATATACCGTAAAACCATTCAAATCCCTTTGTATGTGAATTTCCTGACGTCGAACTGAAGTAACCACCGGTAAAAGCATCGGGCAGTGACCCACAGCGTTGCCTGAACATCCCAATCAAACGCTCTTCTCATTATTGGAGGTCACTTTTGTTTGCTTTCAAAGCGAACAGTGTTGCCTTCTATTCCTTTCGGAATGGCGAAGCTTTCGGTTATTCCGAAAAAAAAAATCAGTTTTGTGCGGCATACTAATATATCTTTGATGCGTACCCGTCAGTTTGACGCGTTGAGTTTTCACGGATATGTGACGTTGCTTAACACACAGGGGGTGCAAAGTTTTGTGACCAATAACGGAGGGCTAACACCTGAAAAGACGTAGAATCGCAACAAATTAGTTTTCTTTTTTTGTGCACAAACATTGTGCACAATCATCATAGCGGATGAGTTTCCGCGGGGTTCGTGACGTCACGCGACAGACAGGCAAATGGGGGTTGACCTAAAAAATTTTAGGCAAATTGAGGAGGAGGCCCAACAACCTAAATCTTATACAAACTGTCTGTATTCTCATTGCGATATATTCCACTGATATCTTGCTCAACTCATGACAAGCTAGCCTAATCATCTGTAGCATGATGTCCTAAGCGTAGCGTAAAGCATAAATTGTTGTTCAACGGCGATAAATATTTTCAGGTTACCTGATGGATTACAACAAAGAAATGTAGATTGTACAGAGTAGATTTGTAGAAATGAGTAATTTTTTTCGAGCTCCGCTAGAGTGAAAGAGCATGATCTCCAAGTATTTTCTGTTGTGAAATTACCACTTCGCTGCAATTTAAGATGTCTGCGAAGTATTCCTGTATCGTTATGTGGTTGCAACTTATAATGTTACCTTGTATGTATCGTACTGGGGACTGTGCTTCTTTGAAATCGAAGTGAACTGTAAGTGACTGCTCTGTTCTCCTAATTGTAATTACTCACTGTGAAACTTTTTTTTGTTTTGAGGTACGTTCGTATAATAGCTTTATGTGAAGTATGCGCGAGCGCGTTCGGACATTTATTTCACTCTTTTATTATTCTATCTCCTTTTCTTGTGTTCTGACCATCCTATCATTGGTATGTGCCCTTAGTCTTAACGTCAGTGGTTAAAATTCAGCAGAAATATACTTCGTTGGAAACAACTTAATTAAGAGAACGAAGAAACTTTGTCCACTATAGCATTAAAGACGAATATGTAAGCATATCTACGCCTTACACCATCCTACCCCTTAATAAGGAGTCGGCTAGGCTCGAAAATGTCAGGTTAACAAGGCACTTTATTGAAGTTTTTACGTATTTTTATTGCTGTCTATTCTGTCTACTCGTTCATTTGTCTGAGCCAGCCTATACTTCTATGTGTTGTTTGCGTAAGAGAGAAGGAGTATAGGGCATCATCCATGATGCCAACTACAACACATTCTATACTTATAAAAATTACTATTCCCGTTTATCTCGCGATAACATTGCACGGTACAGTGCTTTCAAGCGATTATTTAGGGTGTAGTGATTACGAAACAGCATACTTGTAGCGGTGATCTGTTTGAATAGTAGCAATGATTTCCCTAACGCGCATCAGTGTCACTTTGTGCGGGAAAGGAGTGACATTACGCACAAAGCCTGGCAGCAATAAATAACAGAAGAAATATTTGGGAACATTAGCGAAATACGAACACCATTCTCAACAGACCAAAAGCAAAAGTACAGCACCTGCCACGCGAAAGAAAACGAGCAAATCAGGAAGACTGGGTTTCGGACTGCAGTTGGTAGAGACGCGTGGGAAAGCTTCTCGCGCTCAGCGGCAAGATCCGAGTTGCGCTTCCATCCGCAGCCGGATGCATTTCGTTTCACAGAAGTGTGCGCAGTCACGTTCGGAGGCAACGCCCATTCCGCGGTGCTGCGAACAGTGCACCGAGCACGTCTCTACGAGCCGCGCTGAGTCGCGTTGCAAGGCTGGCTGCCAGCTCCCACAGACAGAACCTGCTGCCGGGCACAGACGCATAAAATACATCAAAAAGTAAACAATGAAGTTGCCATGACCCTTTGAAATGGCACCAGAGTGCTTCTACATGTGAGTTCAAAAGTTGCCTGGAGAATCCGCCGAATAATGACCAGTAATGAAAGTAGTAAATGTTCTCCTGGAAGCTAACTTTTTATTCAAGATACTAAAAGATATATCCATGTCACGATTAAACCCGACAACGCAGCCTTTCATTGCATTTGTGTTGTGAAATTATTCGCCCTCATACTTTCATCTGTGAAGCTCGTGATCAACTTGATTGCGTGAGCGATCGTCCCAAATACAATTTTGTTTAATATTAATGCACCATATATGTTGACTACCGTATTTCCTTTTCATGCAATTGGGACAGTACTCTGAACTTTGCCTCTAAGGCTCCAAATGTTTTGCCAATTATTTTTTCTTCTGCATAATCACTAAATGACAACGAAACGTTAGGAATGGTGCTGACACTTTGTATAATTGACAAATAGGCAGCGAAAGAAAAATATTCTAGCCTCTTGCGCATTTATGCAGAGAGAGAGAGAGAGAGAGACAACTTCATGTAGTCGCCTGCAGAACGACACCACGACTAAATGGCGCCGTGACGCGGGCCCTGACGTCTTCTCAGCGGGTGGTCTCTACTCAACTCCAGCGCGTGTTAGTCCCGCGGTTGGTCGCCCTGGGGGGCAACGTTCCGTCGTTTCGCTCGGCCTTTGTCTTTCAAGAGCCGCCGAGACCTGCTGGACGGCCCAGGTTTGGCTTTCGTGGTCGTAGCATTCCGCCGCAGCCGCGAGTCGCGGAGGAATCGCTGTACTTGTCGAAGCCTCATTGGGAAACTTGGTGCAATCCCATAGGATGTGCGTCAGGGTGGCCCTCTCCCGCTGGCACACGCGGCACACATCACTCACATATAATTTAGGGTATAGATGAGTCATTAATACTGGGGTGGGTAAAGAACCAGTTTGTAATTGTCTGAACAGCACCGCCTCCGCTCGGCTCAGCCCCGGGTGCGGGGGTGGGAAAGTCCTTCGAGCCAGGCGGTGGAACTGGGTAAGTTCGTTGAACGTCGTCATGCGGTCCTTGGCACTACACCACGTTGGACGGTCGTTTGCAGCGGCGCGGTTGGTTAGCGCTCGCGCCACTGCGTGTGCCGTCTCGTTGTGGTTATCGTGCTTCTCGGACGCATCGTTGCCCGCGTGCGCCGGGAACCACTTGATTCTAACACACCGATTCTGTCGTTGCAGGTCAGCCGAGCACAGAACGCGCACAGCCTCACCACACACTTTGCCCTTTGCATAATTCCGCACTGCACTTCGGGAATCGCACAACACCGTCTGGCACCCGGGGTCGGCAATGGCCAGGGCAATGGCCACCTCCTCCGCCTGACACGCCTCGCGGACCCGTAAGCTCGCCGCTGCCCTCGTCGCGCCGGACGAAGCCTCGATGACGGTAGCTACGAACGCCGCGCAGTCTCCCTGGTATTCTGCCGCATCTACGAACTTTGCGTGCTCGTCCTTGGCGTGAAAGTCGATGAGGGCCTTGGCCCTCGCCGCTCTTCTCTCCTTGTTGTACTCCGGGTTCATGTTTCTCGGGATGAGGTCCACCCGAATCCGGCGCCGGGTTCCGTCCGGGACAGAAACGTCGCTACTCGCCGCTTTCGCTCCGGGCGTGAAGCCCAAGTATTGAAGTATGCGCCTGCCGGCTTCGGTCATAGAGAGCCGCTCCAGCTGGGCGGTCCGTTGCGCTTCCGCAATTTCGTCGAGGGTATTGTGTACCCCCAGGCTCAGGAGCTTGTTGGTGCTCGTACACTCGAATAGTCCGAGCGCCGCCTTGTAAGCTCGGCGTATCAGGGCGTCGATTTTATTCCTTTCACATTGCATCCAGTTGTGGAAGGCTGCAACGTAGGTGACGTGGCTGATTACGAAGGAGCGCACAAGCCGAGTCAAGCTTTCCTCCTTCATCCCGGCCTTGCGGTTGGCGACCCGTCTGATGACACGTATTGCGTTGGTAATCTTGGCTGTAAGGCGGGAAATAGTCTCGCCGTTGCCTCGTCGCTTGTCTATGATCATGCCGAGCACCCGGATTTTGTCGACCTCCGGGATCACGTGGCCGTTCCTCGTCACGATCTTGATGGCCTCGTAATCCCTCGCTTCGCTCTTCTTACGTCTGACGTATTTCGGTGGCAACACCAGCAGTTCTGACTTGCTCGGTGAGCAGATCAAACCGGAACCGTTCAGCTGGTCTTCAATCGCATCGACGGCTTCTTGCAGCGTGCTCTCAATGTGACCATCGCTGCCTCCCGGAACCCACAGCGTGATGTCATCGGCGTAGATGGTGTGCCGGACGCCCTCGACGCGAGAGAGTCGCTTGGCCACCCCGATCATGACGAGGTTGAATAACAACGGCGAGATGACCGAGCCTTGGGGGGTCCCGACACTGCCGAGCCTCTTCTCTTGGAGCCGTAGATCGCCGGCGCAGAGCTCGGTAGTCCGTCCCGTCAGAAAGTCCTTGATATAATTGTATGTTCTTGCGCCCATGTTGAGTCTGGACACCTGGGCTAGGATTGCAGAGTGCTTCACCTTGTCGAAGGCGCTCTGCAGGTCCAGCCCCAGAATGGCCTTGTTGTCTTTCGTTAGGGTATCTTCGTCAATTATATCTTTCTTCAACAGAATCATCGCGTCTTGGGTGCCGAGGGAACGCCGAAACCCGATGATCGTGGTGGGGTATAGTCCCGACTCCTCCAGGTAATCCTGCCACCTACACATGAGCACGTGCTCCAACACCTTGCCCACGCAGGACGTGAGCGAGATGGGCCGGAGGTTGTCCGTGTTCGGCGGCTTGCCTGGTTTGGGGATGAGTATGGTCTTGGCACTCTTCCACTGCTGGGGCAGTGACCCCGCACTCCAGCACTTGTTGTAGTAACCGGTGAGGTTTTCGATGGCCACATCGCTGAGGTTCTTGAGCGCTCTGTTCGAGATGTGATCCGGGCCGGCCGCTGACTTGCTGTTTAGTTCGTGCAGGGCCGCTCGCACCTCCTCGACGCTGATGTCGCGGTCAAGCTTCTCGTTGGCTTGACCGCCGTACTCAGGATGCCTTTCCGTGGGTGTAACCGGAAGATACTTGCTGTTTATGCGTCTGATTACTTCAGTTTCCCCGTTTTCCTTGACTGCTCTGTGAATGATCTTTGCGAGGCGGTCGCGTTGGTGGGACTTTGTTTTAGTCTCGTCGAGCAGATGCCGCATCAAGTTCCAGGTTTTGCCGCTATGCATCTGCCCGTCCGCAGCATTACAGATTTCGTTCCATTGTTGCGTGCAGAGCAGCCGACAATGAACTTCGATGGCGCGATTCAGCTCCGCCACCTTCTTCCTTAGGCGCCGATTTAGTCGTTGCTTCTTCCACCTGTTTAGGATAGATTGCTTTGCTTCGAATAAGTGCGCGAGGCGGCTGTCAACCTTGTCGACCTGCTCATCCGTTTCTATGATTTTGGTCGCCTCCTTGACCTTCCCCGCGATGTGAGCTGACCATTCTTCTATGTTATTGATTTCCTCCATCTCCGTTGGTAACAGGCTACGGAAGGCATCCCAATCCGTAAAATAATGTTTTCTGGTGTCCTCCGAGGCCTTGACCTCTTCCGGTATGATGACCTCTACGATGTAGTGGTCGCTGCCGAGCTCTGACCCCGTGTTGCGCCAGGAGATATTCCCCTTCTCCTCGTTCTTCACGAACGTGAGGTCCGGCGTCGTATCCCTGGACACAGAGTTCCCAATCCTTGTAGGATCAGTCGGGTCTGTGATGAGGGTGAAGCCCAGGTCTAATGTGTCTTGGAACAGGTCTCGCCCCTTGGCCAATTGCTTGTTATATCCCCATGCCGGGTGTGCCGCGTTGAAGTCCCCGCAGGCGACGAGCCTGTGAGTTCCCGCCACGGTGCTGGCTCTGTGAAGGAGCGTCTTGAATTTTTGCTTCCAGTGTGAAGGGCTACTGTAGACGTTAAGCAGAAAGGTGCTGTTCTTTTATTTCTTGCCCGTAACGACCTCGATGAGAGTGTATTCAATTTTACTATTGTGCAACTCGTGCTCAATGAAGGTGAGTCCCTTGCGAACCAATGTGCATATCCCTCTGCCTCCGCTGACCTTTGGAGACTTGGCGTATACGCGATAACCGGGTAGCGACACTGTATCAGTGCGAGTCTCTTGTATCATGATTATATCAGGCTTTTTTGCTACTTGTGTTATGTGTTGCTGCAAGACTGCCTTCTTGCTAGCGAAACCGTTACAGTTCCAGTGCCAGGTCACGAGACCCTTCACTGCTGTAGTTGTTGTTGTTGCTGGAGCGGCCATGATTGTTGCTGATTGTACTGCCGCGTTATTTGCTGTATTGCATTCGTTAACTGCTGACACGTCCGCTCGATGGCGGCGAACCTGTCGTTAATCATCGTGGTGAATGTTGTCTTAATATAATCTTCGAGCCCATCGAAGTGTTCCTCGATTTGGTCGACCTTGTCTTTCAGGTTGTCCACCCGGTCGTTGAGCTTGCGCTCCTTCAGGTTCTCGATCGCTCGTCTCTTGGGTGCCGGTTCCTTCTCAGCGGATGTTGATGGTAAAGCGCTGCTGATGCTGGGTGTTGGCTCACATGATACCGCTTGGGGCGTTTCGTTATTGGTGGAACGGGTCGTGAGAAGCTTCTTGATTTCCATGATCTCGTTTGCCATCTTGCTAATAGTGGCCTCTTGCCTACTGACTTTCGTCTCGAGCTCGTTGTTTTTGCGCCTGAGTGCCTCGTTGTCTTCCTGCAACATCCTCATCGCCTCGTCTTCCCTCGTCTTGCTCTTGTTGTTGCCATCGACGGTCTTGCTGGTGCTAATGGTCGTTGCGGTGGTCGTTGCGGTATTGGAGGTGGTGGTGGTGGCACCCCCCTGTGCTTTCTTGGCACCGTGCCTTGCTGCATCGGCCCAGCTCACGCGGTCACGTGACTGCGATCGCTTACGGCTAAGGCTACGCTGTCTACTCTCGCTGGCCCTGCGCTTCGAGACGGAACGTGACGCTCGGCGACCAGCTGGGCCGGCAGGTGTTGCGGTTGCTGACATCAGCGATGGAAATTCCTCAGCTCTGAGAGATGTTCGTTGTTGCTGCTGCGCTTGTTGTTCGGCCATCTTGCGCTCCCATTGTCTCCTTGTAACTACGTATGGGATCTTGAACCTATTCTTGCAAACCTTGTCACCGGTCAGATGTGGCCCTCCGCACAATCGGCAAGTGGGGGTACAACTATGGTCTTCCTTGGGGTCAACGGCCCCGCAAGCAAAGCAAGCCCTCACGTGAGGGTTTGGACAAACGTCGCGGCGGTGGCCCACCTTTCCGCACTGCTTACATACATCGAATTGTTTTCGATATAGGCTGCACTTGGTGAGAACGGGACCATAGCACACGTAATTCGGGACCTTCAGGCCCTTGAAAGCCACGATGACTGTGGTCGAGCTACCAATCCTCTTCGCGCCAAGTGCCAAGGGATTTCTCGAGTTTACAATGTTCCGGTCGATTGCGTCCGTGGAGTCCTCTATTGGGATACCTCTAATAATGCCTTTAACGGTGCCATATGGCGCGGTTTGATATGCGCCAACCACGTGTTCCTTGCCACCAATGCAGATCGATTTTATTTCGGCGTAACGTGAAGCACGTATATCGTCGGGGGTACTCACCACCATGATGTTTTGTTGCAAGTTGGGGCAGAAGGTGTCCGCTGCTCCGTCCTCCCTTGATACGTTCGCCGCCGTCATGATGGCTGATGCCACGGTGGCGGTCTGGGTCCTCGCCATGTTAAGGCCTCCCCGAGGCCGCACTATCACCTTGGTCTCCTCCCTCGGTAGCGCGTCCGGCATCCTTGCTGCCCTCGTCACCGAAGCTTTCACGTTCCTGGCAAAGTTCTTCGTCGTAGGTCTTGACTGGTGAGCGGCAGTCCCCTGGCTGGCCAAGGTCTTTATACGCCGGCCTACATGCGACCAGTCTGCATTGTCGTTGAATTCCTCGGAAGAAATTTCTTCCCCTTGAGTTTCAACACACATCTGGCTAACGCCGGAATTCGCCGGGTCCCGAACAATGGACGTCTCCATCTCGGTCGACATGTTTGTATAGCCGCCGCCCGAAGACGACGGCCTTTCCTCGCAGAGGATGGGCCTGGCTATGGGCAGATCCAAGCTGTTCGATTAGGCTTACTGGAACGGCGCCGGCCTCCACGGAAAGTCCCGGGAAATTGGCGAAAAATCGTACCTTTGGTAGCCACCGGTACCGGTTGATGACCCGCACTCTCACAGACACAGTGGTAATAGTTATACCGCGGTAAAAAATAATTAGCACTGCAAAATTGGTCATAAAATCCGGAGCCGATGTGAGCACGTCAGCTCAAACCATGGCTCATACCCGCAGAGTATATATGCAGAGTATTTTTCAAAAGGAAGGGTTTTGGGATTTTCCTAACAAATACGTATTGAGAGATGCTGAGCCCATAGGTCTTTGCCCTCTAGTGTAAATAAAGTAGAAAGACGCAATCACATCTTTAAAGCGAAGCTGTATACCTCTACCGTCAAAGGAAATTTTCGTGTCGTAAGCAAAAAAGCTCCCCTTGCGAGGGCCGATCCCGAAGATAGCGCAATACCGGCCCGCCCCACGGTGGAGATGAAGCAGGTGGTAAGCACTGCCCATACGTGGGTCGATCCCGAAGATAGTGCAATACCGGCCCGCCCCGCGGCGGAGGTGAAGCAGGCGTTAAGTACTGCACATACCTGGGCCCATACCGAAGATATTGCAATACCGGCCCGACCCGCAGCGGAGGTGGAGCAGGCATTGAACATTACCCATACGTGCGCCGATCC
The DNA here is from genome assembly GCF_038994185.2 of Dermacentor albipictus. NCBI lineage: Eukaryota > Metazoa > Arthropoda > Arachnida > Ixodida > Ixodidae > Dermacentor > Dermacentor albipictus. The sequence continues at coordinate 98,242,763 of NC_091823.1, forward strand.
CGAAGATAGTGCATGGTCCGACCCGCGGCGGATGTGAAGCAGGAGTTAAGCACTCCCCATACGTGGGCCAATCCCGAAGATAGTGCAATGCCGGGCCGGTGCGCGGCGGAGGTGCAGTTCGCCATTAAGGGGCCCACATAGACAGGTTCGCTGGTCATGCTTCTTCACAGAGTGGAAGGGTAATGAGCTTTTTGTTTTGTTTTTAGACCTAACATGACGAACATTCAGTAAGTCCGCTTGCACAATAGATGCCTGTAAGAGGAGGAATAAAACATATTTCTAAAAACGAGCTGCCATTGCAATCGTCCGAGGTGGACTGCGTTCCTAGTTCGCGATGTAAAGGACCTGAGCCAATAGCCTTGCTCTCCAGATGATGCTGGTCTTAAGGGCTCGGGCTTGTGAGCTGCGTCTCCCACTCAGTGCTCGACGGTTGGTCCGGTGATGCGTGGCATCGCTGGGTTTTGCCCACATTCCCATACCATGTGGTAAAGGGTATTGCTCGCAGGGCAGAAGACGCACATACATACGTACAGCTAGCAGGATACATGGCGTGCAGCAGGGTGCCGCACGGCAATGCGCCAGTCTCTAATTTCCGGAACATCATCGCCTTTTCTACGGTCAGCTTGGGATGCGTGAGTGGGTAGGTCCTCTTGTCCAGTCTGTAATGGGTCAAGATGCCGGCGTATCTTTTCGGGCCACCATCGTGTGGGTCTGCCGTGGTTTGTGAACCCAGTGGGATGGCCCAGAGATTGTTATCTCAGGAAGTGGCTTGAACAGCTACATTACCCGCCAGGGAGTCATGTCCCGGAGCGCAGTCCATGTATATTTCTTGAAAATTGCCTAGTTTCTCGACGCTGCTCAAGGCTTGTTGGGAAATGTGACCCTTTCGGTAATTTCTTACCGCGCCGAGACCGGCACCATCCTTCTGAGTATGATGTCCAGGATACGGAGTACGCACCTTTAGTTTGTTGACTACGTGTAGGGTCAATGTTTGGTACGGTGTTTCCTGGGGAGGCTGCCCGATCATTCCGTAAGGATTACGAGCGCCGACTTTTCCGGGCAGCATGAGAGACCGCAGCGGTGTAGATAACACTCGGTCCTGTCGATGGCTTCATACAGGGACTCTTGTTGCTCGACCACTGATCCCGTGCACATGGTCAGGGCGACATGGTCAGGTCCACATGTCAGGTCGCCCACATGGTCAGGTCGTCCACGTACACTGCGTGACGGATGCCCTCGATGTTCTCCAAGAGGTTCGGCTAACCCCTCATTGTTATATTAAACATCAATGGGGAGATAACCGACCCCTGCGGGGTTCCGTCCTGCGGCACTTGAATCTTCTCGGCCCTGAGGTTCCCCAGGCCAGGAAGTCGCTGACGTAGTTGTACGTCCGTGCACCGTCCGCAGTTGATATGTTGTAGGCTGTTAGCACTGCTTAGTGCAGACGTTGTCGAATGCCCCCTTCACGTCAAGGATACGAATGTAAAATATATAAAACCCCACAGCCCTGTTTATGTTAATAGTTTTCAATCAGGCAACACACGTGTTGCGTGCCTCCTGAGGTAACTTCTTGCATTATGGGAACGGGTATTATTCGATTGTTGTTAATAAAAACCAATTTGCTTACCGCCTTATAATTCGCAGCATTTAATGTATATATCACTTTCCCTCTACGCGAATGGGCATTACAAAATCTGCAGCACTTCGTTTTGGTTTCTGATTTAGCATAGCACGGAAGCATCTATACAAGGCATAAGTTCACTTAGAGAAAGCGCTTGCAGACGCGCTTTTCATTCCTTTAAGTGCGTTTTACATTGAATCTTTACTATACTTGACACGTAATATTTAGCACCAGTGGACACAGGCAATAGACAGAAAGAAGGGAACAGAGCGGGCCCTAGTAGAACGCCAAGTTGAAGGTGCATACCAAGTCTAATAAACGGTCACAGACATCCCTTGGCTTCAAATATAGCGGCACCCTCGTCGCCTTCTTTGTCAGTGACGCGCACGGCATCAGTCTAATGATTTTCGCTTCTCAAGCACCTGTTTAATACTCTCCGAATAAGTGCTCTCCGGGGTGGACGGCGCTAGAGGTTTTATTGGGAACAAAAACACGTGAGCCGTTCAATGATTTGTTCGAGTCCCGCAGGAGTCTGATTAAGGTATGTCACCGATTCTAATGCTAATGTCACTGCTATTCCAATTCCAATGCTACTGAGCTTTTGTAGATCCCCGCTCTTCCGTCCCCCAATACAGAAGCAGCATAACAATTTGTTGCATCGGTGTCTAACTGAGAGTGACCATATCCTGATATTGATAGTGATGGTGATAGTGACGTCGTTATCCTTAGGTAATGTACATATGCATTGGGTGTTGTTTAGCGTGCCATCTTAATGCGCAATTAAAAACTCAAGCTATTGCTCGGTGATTAGTACTCTGTGAATTCAACTACATTAAAATCAAAAGTTCAAATGAGGGATTTCGCACACTACAAGCTAGAATTTTGCGAGAAAGTTGAAGAGTGGTGTGTTCAAGTGATTCGTTTTCCGAACGCGTGCTCGCAAACCACTTTTTCTGAAGGGGCAATTAATGAGAGAGTTCGCATTCTCCAGTTTCTTTCGGGGCTTGCGCATCATTCTGCACTTCTGCAGGCTACACGTATATTTATTTCTATCGAGTACAACAAAGCTCTCGATGTCTGCCAAAATTTAGTGCCATAAAAAAAACGCCCTCGTTGAGCAACCAACGCTTGGGGCAGAGCTAATTATTCTTCCCCTCGCTCTTCTTTTTTTTCTTTGCAAAACAAACTTCGACTGGCGTCTTCCTACCATCGATGTCAAGCTGGTTGAATCCTGCAAATGGGAAAGCAGCGTTTATTTCTTTGCACTTCATATGCTTTCAGGTTTCAGCTTTCGAAAGCAATTTAAACAGCAAGGTAGCAGCAGTGGTTGCAAATGGCTGAAAACAAAGGACGCGTTCAAGCTCTTATGAATGTAATTAGGAATTAACGAGAAATGCCAAATAATAAAAAGATGAACCCAGAAAAAAAGATAGAAGCGGTTCCATGCAAAATTCACCGTCACATTTAGCTTTCGCTAAGCCGATCAGGAAAATGTTTATGTTTGCTTCTCTTGTTCTTTGTTTAGGAGGCGGTAGCCTGGATATCATTCTTATGACACCCCTCAGAAACTGTCTGTACTTTTTAGTGCACTGATGAAAAAAAAAGCATTGAAAAGTTTGCAAATTGAAATCGTTCTTGCCAAATTTGCGCGGTTATGTTTGAGGATCCTCGCTTCAACATGAATCGCAATACACTTGCGGACACAAGGCACACCTATTGCTGCCTCAGATAAATAGGCACATTTGCATAGAAAGCTACTGAGACCGTGAAAGGCACACGACCATTTCTTTCTTCCAGACGTGGCGAGGAAGTACCCTAGTTGGAGAGTGAAATCCAGCGTCAGAGCACTGACGAGAAAATAATCTTGCCAAGAGTATTCATATTATGCATTATGGCACATCTCAACGCAGGAGATCGCACGGTGTCAGCCATGGACAAAGAGACTGAAAACAAATTAATTGTGAGAATCAAAACTCAGCCATCGTTCGTCTCTTGCGGCTGATTTTTCCCAAGTAGGCGCTGCGGGTATACCTAAAAAAGAATGTAAAGAACAGCGAAGAGAGTAGTTCTTTGTTTTTCTTTTAGCGTCTTCCAATAATGGAGTCATAAACATTATAGCGATTTACTGTCAGAGTTTCTGCTGAGGCAAGATAGAAAAAGAGGCGCACTACCAAGGCCTGATATTGTTAGGCAAACAAAATTTCAAAAGCGGTACATGATGGTGACCCACGATAATGCTTGGCTGATTTATTTTACCTTGTTGTGAAGTGCCGAGGAAGTCCCTTGTTTGCTTCGCTAGTTTCATAAGTCAGATGATACTAAAGTTAAGAAAGGGCTGTGGCTCGGCGAAGTTGCTGTAGGCTGTGCCCTGTAAGAGCATCATTAGGTGAACACAGATGCCATGACATATGAGTGGAATTTATTACTGGTGCATTTGTGACGTCTTGGTGGTATCATTATTTGACACATGGAACGGATACCCAGAAATGAATGACTAACGCAGTCTAATTGCCTTATACCAACATGCATTAGGAGTAATCTTTCCGTCGAGGTTACACCCACCTTGCTGATTTCGAGCTTGAGAGTTTTATCACAGCCGTGGAGGTCACGTTTCGATGGCGGCGAAATGTGAAAACGCCGGTGTGTCGTGATTTTGGGGCAAGGTAAAGTGCTTCTGATAGTCAAAATCAATCCGGAACCTTTCAGTATGGTAGGCCTCATAATTATGTTGCGCTTTTGGCACGGGAAAAGCCTAGAATTAGTTTTCAAGCGATTTCGTTCCTTCTCTGGTAAAAGCACGCGCCAGCAGAAGACGTTTACGCGGTTGGGCAAGCACGGCTGTGCTTGAAATCACTGATCCACCTTTAAACATTCCGGCAGAGTGTCTTTGTGTATTTTGTGCATGGATCATCCATGCGTCGGCGTTGCGTTGCCGAGTGCCCTAGTAGACACCAGGCAACACTGCACCGAATGCAAATTGTACTCTGATCAGAGATGGGTATCGCGATTCAACATCTCTGTGGAGGGGGTGGGGGGAGTGGGGCAAAGTATATATGGTAAGTCTTGCATAACGGTTGCAAATGAAATATTGTCACTGGGGGAAAATTATTCTGCTTATTACTTCGACTTTGGCGCTCAGACTGCCACTGCTGCTGCGATTGCCAGATGCCACCGAGATTTATTCATGAGACGTACTCTGAAAAGGCCATCGTGCAGTGAGCATGACCGTGGACGGAAGCAAACGAAACAGATAAAATAATGCATCGTATAATTTCTCCAATTTTCTTAGCTCTCTCCTTCCCTTACATTCGTTGTACACGCACATGGATGACACCTGTAATATTTAAAAAAAAAAGCTGCTGAAAGACGACAAACGTAGCCGAAAATCATGACTTCCCAGAAACATTGTTTCTTCTCGAGCCTAGGAGGAGGCGCATGTATAAAGGTGAGTCTGTGAGCCTGAGTGCACGTGTCTGCATGTTTATGCTTGTTCTCGTTAAGCATAAACCAGCAAGGATTCTTTTCTAAATTCCTTGTCTTATTGCTGGGTACGTTTCGGTGATCTCAGAAATTTTAGGTTTCCTGTGGAACACATTCTCATACAAGTACGTTTTCAGCTGAAGTTCCTGTGGCCTCGAGATTTGCCCCAACGTGCGTGTCGCATGTCCGCGCCAAATACTTTGAGCATCGCCTGCAGTTGACACTAATAGTATTCTTATGGAACATGGAAATGAATACTAAGCAAGTAACAGCTAAGAAGGTTGCACGAAGCAGAAAAAAAAATGTCGACGAGCCTTCATAGCACGAGAAAATTGCAGACAAGTTCGGACGTGCCGTATATCGATACACAGAAATTACCAGTGCAAAAATTAAATAACTTATTGATTTCTAACCAATCTCATCATTAGGTGAATATGCTAGCATCCTTTGAATGAGCATTCATCTTGTATGAGCGATTTAATGTTTTATGGCGCATACTTAAGGATTTTATATTTTGGAAGACTATATGACAGGCACGTTTATTTACAAACAGCTGATATTTACTTTACCCTCCTGTGGTCCGTGCGTTGCTTATATTTTGGTATACGGAAAACTATACGCCTGTTTTTTGTTTAAAAGGTCATATGCCCGATTTTAATACAGAATCAAAACTGATATAGCTATCAACCCATGGCCATGACACCTGGCAAACGCCAAGACAGGCATCCATAAAACATCTATAGTAAAGCAGCAGGAAACCTACCTATCACACGACAACGTAAGGACCCTCAACGTGTCAGAGTGAAAGCCGATGACAGCGCTCCTTTCGAATTCTGTACAAATTATGTGTTCCAATTGCTTCAACGAGCTTTCCAAGCTAGCCTAGTTCGCGAAGACGTGGTGATGTACTTGCGCAAATGTCGATCATATCCAGGATAAGAAAAGAAGAAAATCGAAGAGAAAGGCGTCTTGGATGAAAAAAAGCAGACGGCCACGCCAGATGACGAAAACAACGAAACATGCTGGTTATGCCTCAGCGAGCTCTCGATGCATTCTGCATGTCTCCCCTTAATGGCCAAATGATGTTTCACACACCTTTTATCAAAACGGATGCAGCTAAAGATATTTAAAGAAAAGGAAGGTTCTCAAGCCGCGATTCGAACAAACCTAATGCGTAGCATATCACTACCAGAGCACGGGTGTGGAGACAGTTTTTCGGATTTCCTTTCACTTCCACATTGCCTCGAACAGCTACCTCAGAATACTTTCTGTCCATTTTCATAGCCATGAAGAGTTCGAACAGAATTGACGTTCGAATAGGCACAGAAGCTCTCGAAAAACTTGTAACACAGCCATTCGCCTGGCGCGCTACAGGGTCCACGAAGCGTCTTGTAGCCTGTTTCATAACGCAGCCCTGCGTTCTGAGGGCCGACTTAAGGAAGAGGAAAGTAAAATATGTGGTGTACGCAACATTTGTATGCTCCTTGAAAAACAATGCTCACCTCTCTTCACGCACATTTTACGATAATGTTAAGTTGATGGAAACAATGCATTTGTTAGTTTCATTAGTTACTGCGTGTCTCACCCGCATACTTTCTATGCTCACAAGGTTCCCCGCATTGAGCCCTAATTAATCATTACGCCAGAACAGGCGTTTGAAGTGCACATTGCAGCTTTATCATAATTGTATATATTTTATTATCAAAATAACATATACTTCCCTGTATTTATTTTACTCCTGTTCACCAATTACACTAAAAAAGTAATAGACGGCGCCGAACTCAATCTCATTGAAGAAGTAAGAGGCAACGTGCGAAACTGGTATTAAACAAAGTGCCACGAGGTTAACACCGAATGAAAAAGTTATCTTGCGCATTTCCTGTTGGTTTGTTCTAAACTTCGTACTTATTTGACCCACAGGACAGCGCATTTCCTGTTGGTTTGTTCTAAACTTCGTACTTATTTGACCCACAGGACAAACTAAAATGTTTGGGGAAAAAAATGGCTGTGGCTTAGCTAAGGTCAAGCCCAGAATGCGAAGCATACTAGCCCTTATTTTAGTTGTTGAACCACTGTTTAGCCTGGTGAACTGCTGTTGCTCGGCTGGAGATACGTCCTGTATAAAAGAGCGCGCCGCTCTTTTATACAGCTGTTATGACGCCAGTGCCCTAGCGGGAGGAACGGGAGTTAGGCCGCAGCACCGGCTGTGCGACCGCAGGCGAGCGCAAGAGTTGAACCCGACTTGCAGCTGTTGTGACGTCAGTGCCGTAGCGGGAGGAGCGGGAGTTAAGCCGCAGTACCATCTATGCGACCGCAGGCGAGCGCACGAGCGAATGCGAAAGCATTAGTATGCAATCGAACGCCGCTGAGTAATTCTTCGAGCTATGAACTCCTCGCGGACAAGCGAGCACGTTTAGACGCTAGGCGCGTTATGATTTGGCTTTACCGAGGCGCAGTACGAGTTGAGCCTCCGCTTTTGCAGCTCTTATGACGTCATATGGTAGCTACACGGCCGCGCGCGGCGCAGCAAGGAAGAGCGTGGTTGTGCGGCTAGTATGCTTCGCATAAAAGTCTACAAGAGCCTGTTTATAAGGCTTACATCAACCTAAATAAAACGCCGAGGCGCTGATTCGTTGCTTATCAGTGCTCTCGCTTTCGGTATGGCTTTTATATGCTAATGCAAAAGAAAAATTGCTGTAACTATTTCAAGTTTCTTTTCTGGGACGAATCTTGTCCCCAACAGCGCTGTTCCTCCTTTCCTATAGTACCTACTTGCTTACGAGTGTCTATAATATGTTGCGCCACTCCCCTGCACTACCACTGCTGTTGGGATAAGAGGAAACATTTCGCGAGGCTAATGCTGCTTCGCAAAGTAGAATGTGCTGAGCATTCTTGCTTTACGCTTACATTTGACATTGGTGGTTAATTTTATGCGAAGCATATTACGAGAGCTCAACCCAGCTCCTCAGGCGCGGCGGTGTCGCCTTGAAACCACGTGACACCGTGACGTCACGACAGAGGAGAAGTGGCTTTGGCTCAACTCTTGCAAGACGGGCTGGGTGGGAATCGAACCAGGGTCTCCGGAGTGTGGGACGGAGACGCTACCACTGAGCCACGAGTACGATGCTTCAAAGCGGTACAAAAGCGCCTCTAGTGAATGCGGTGTTGCCTTAGAAACGAGCTGTTTCTAAGGCGTGCGTCTCTTGCTCAGGCGCACATTTCGTTGCCGCGCCGAACGCTGCTTTGCTCGACGCTCACCGCGTCCAATGCGGGGCGCGTAGTCGCTGCCCTGTAGCCCATTGTCTTACACCCCTTGGCGGGTCGACGGGAACGCTGTCGCGTTCCACTCTTGAAGGCGAAGCAGAGTAACGCATGAGTTGTTTCTTCGTCTAGCCGAACCAAATATAGCCAAGCAACAGCAGTTCACCAGGCTAAACAGTGGTTCAACAACTAAAATAAAGGCTAGTATGCTTCGCATCCTGGGCTTAACCTTAGCTAAGCCACAGCCATTTTTTTGATCCTGCTCTACTATTGTTATAATTACTATTTGTTTTGAAAACATATATACACATGGCAGGAAAGGGAAAGCAAAGAGCAGCCAGGCAGCTGCCACCGGGAGGAGGAGAACACCTGCCTACTCGTCAGAAAGGAGGAGACAGAAACATAGAAATTAAAGATAGGAAGAAGCGGACGAACGAGGAAAAGTCTTAGATGACAAATCTCAAAGAATTACGGAGAACACACACAGTGCACATCACACACTATTGTTTGCTGGTAAGCGTAATTGTCCCACTTTTTTTGGCGAATGTGTTCCTTTCTTCCCTTTTCTTTTTTTTATTTAGGAATGCATCATGTTACCGCGCAAACGACAACAGACAAGGAAAGAAACACACAGGACAGTTCCTCGTCCATTGTCGCTTGCACGGTTATATGATGCATTCCAATATCGACCACGAAATAGCCCGCCTCTCCCTGTTAATTTTTTTTATTTAGCCGGTTTTCATTACCTTCAACATTTTTCACTCAGATTTATATGCAGCTAAATGGGCTACGTAAACATGCGAGCTCATCTGCCAGAATATCAGGTCAACGAAAGACTCTTCTGGTCTAAGCTAGGGTAAATAAGCGGGAATTGCTTTGCAGTATTGTACCATGCACAAGGTATTTATCGGCGATGTTATTTCTATAGTATTGATAAAATACGCTTCGTGCTTTCACCTTCTAACAAAAAAAGAAAAGCGAAATATAGGTCTTCACAACGGTATCACAAAAATTTCGGATGGGCAGGATGGGTGTCTTCTCTCGGCAAGCCCCGCAGCGGATTCTTGAATAAAACTTTCCATCTTTCTCAAACATACTGTAACTTAAAATTAAATGCTATGAAAACTGCCCTTACGCTATGACATTTCAGCTGAATGCCTTTATAACGAAGTGTTTTGGACCTCAAAAAAAAAAAATAAATCGTTATAAAGGCCATTTCATTGCAAAGGTCACGGAAAAAAGTGTGCTATTTCAGTGTTGTTCATTTTTAAGGTGTTTTGGTGTGTGCAGCTTGACTTCATTGAGTACATATTGCTTTCCGGCATGAAAATTGTACAACCGGGTGCTGTCGCGCGTAGACGCCAAGAGAGATGCGTGACTCTGACGCCAAGCAACATCGAGGGATAACGGTGTTGACAGACTGACGTGTCTCATTAGGCTGATGCTGACGCCAGCTCTACTGTGTACACGATTTTCTCCCAACGTGACACTCTTTCAGGCTGCCGATGTCGTGAATCCCAGACTGTCGAGTGTCCGCTTTCCAGGCGGGAGATGATGCGCGCGGCGTCTGCATTTGTATTTTTTTTCGCGCGTTATATGTCCGAGCGTATCCGGTGAAGAAACGTTGGTCTTTTTTTTCGTTGCATTTTCATTACCGCACATCAAGGGCAAAGTGATCGATGTTTAGAAGCTACCTTGGAGTTTTTATTATAGGTTCCTTGGCATTTCCTGCTATAGATTTTATGACGTAAAGGTGCTTTTCCGCATTGCGTGCTCAATGGACACCGGAAGCTATATGCGTATGAAGGCATATCCGTTTCCGCCTCCTGTCGATCCAGGCGGAATCTGGCAGATAGGGGATTGGTGGCTGACAGGTGACTGTCATTCCTATGCTATGAGTGCTTAACCGAAGCGAAATAATTGACGTGCATGCCAATGGTACTGCTTGCAATATCTTAATATTCAGGTACATAAGTGCTCGCGTTAGTTAGTACTAATATGCAGATGTGATGCTAACGTTTCCAGGCAGCTGGCCCAATGTTGACATTTTGTCTACCATTGATCCGCAGAGTAAGCTTTTTGGCCAGTTCACACACTTCATGGGTCATGGTAGAAGAGCACTTCTTGCTTTGAAGAAGTTTTTCGAGGACACCAACTTTTTGGGGAAATATTAAGTTTCAGTTGATTCTAGTAAGCTAAATGAGTGATATGGGAGTTGTTCTGGGTTAAAGATTTATTTATGAGGTGATCGTGATTTTTACGCAATGTGTGATGGTGCTCTGTGCTTGCAGTGTAAGTACATGTGTGTTTGGATATTCAAAATATGTGTCTTTATATATGCAAATGTGTACTGAAGGTATGCAAGAAACTTTGCGATTTATGTTCTGTTAGACTGTATAGTTCTTATTCATCTGGTGCACTACTGAGTGCCATATTTTGTGTCATTATTCTCGCATTTCACGCAAACTTCTTTCCTTTGCTAAGTGACGAGGAGTGCCGCCATGAAGACGCCAACCTCTCCTAATATTTCTTTCAATATTAAAACATAAATAATGACGTACGGTGGGATAAGGAAAAAGAACAAGCGCGATAAAATACACGAATCCAATAAACGTCGCAGTTTCGCCCAAAAGGCGAAGCAACGATTGCGATAGCAAATTGGTACACAGCTATATGAAGTACGGATAGTAGATTAATCGGCCCTATAAACTTGGAAACATTCACTTACTGAATGAATTAACAAGCATGGTGTCAGGCTGCACAAGCAAACTTGAATACATCAGACTTGGTGAGTGCGGACAGTCGCTGTGAAAACGCTGGCAGCAGCAGTGAGCGAAGTGACCGCGCAGTCTATCGCTTCAACGAAAGAACGGCGAGAAGACAGCGCGCACAATGGTATGATCCGTCTGCAGATACCTCTCAAGACACGGCACGCGCGACCGCGCGAGGCCTTGCAAACTACAAACTTCATAAAAAAGTTTTTCCGGGCGTGAAGGAAGTCTGCAACTGGATGCAAAATTGCCGTTCGACTGGCTGCTCGAGACACTTTGCGAGTATACGCGGGTTTCTTTCACGCTCGGAAAAATGCTTTCATGTAATAAAAAATTATGGGGTTTTACGTGCCAAAACCACTTTCCGATTATGAGGCACGCCGTAGTGGAGGACTCCGGAAATTTTGACTACCTGGGGTTCTTTAACGTGCAGCTAAATCTAAGCTCACTGGTGTTTTCGCATTTCGCCGCCATCGAAATGCGGCCGCCGGGGCCGGGATTCGATCCCGTGACCTCGTGCTCAGCAGCCCAACACCATAGCCACAGAGCAACCACGGCGGGTCGCTTTCATGTAGCACGTGTTCAGCAACAGAAAGCTATATCGGAAGTTTTTCATGTTGCTCTACAATTTTCTCATTGACGCTTTTTATCCAATTATAATATTTGAGAGGTTGAAGTAATAATCAAGACTAATTATCTTAGGCCGAATGACATAAAAGTTATTTGAGTATCTCCAAGCGACGGCAAACATTACCTTGGTTTTGTCCAGCTACGTGGTATTCGCATACTTTTAAACTCTGGCTAAAGTTAGCCGGGACACTCTGTATATGGTAGAGCAGTAAGTAAGAGCAAATTCTATCCAATTCTGATACTGAGCATGTTATTAGTGAAGACGCCCGGCCAATGACAAATAGCACTTACGAACAAAATGGTTCCTGAATATGGCTACAGGTATTCACTTTCGAAATGTATAATACAAGGAGTGTACAGAAATCCTTTCCAAAAGCTTCCACGTCGTGGTTCACCCATTGTATGTTCCGCAGAGAGTGAAATGATAAGTGAGAAGGTGGGGAGAAAACAAGGCTGAGCCACGTCCTCTAAGCTGCACTGGGGAAGAGTCTAAACAATGAGCTCCACATTGAGGGCAAGAAGGTAGCATGCAGAGCCTTTCGCGTCCAATAATTGTGCGCCGTCACCACTGTCAAAGCGACGACAGTTCGCTGTAGGCAAAGATAATCTAAACATAATTTAAGCACCCACATTATGGACTTTATTATATATAGCGAGTGATACAACATGTAAAAGAGACATAGCCTTGCTGTATTTCGGCGGCGCTCGAGGTTTTGGGGGTTCAGGGATGACTTGAGTTTTGTGGCCCTAGTGTGGTGAGAGTAGTCGGAGTGAATAAGCCTTGCCCTCGATTCTTTATGGATTTAAGTGCTATTGCCAAGTTAGATTGGTATGGGTGCCACACTGAGCATGCGTGTACCAGTTTGCGTAGGAAAAGTGTTAAGTATGCTGGTAATTTACTCAAGGCGAATAAAACGTATAATAACGCGCATGTAGCACAGAACACAATTGGCAACATTGATAATGTTGCAAATGTGTGAAGACCAATCGATGTTACTGGACAATTTAACACCTAAAAACTTATCCGAAGTGAAGGAACAATATTAAGAACCGGCGACAACGTATTTAGCTGAAATAAATTATTGGCGGCAGCGGAAAATAAGTAGCGATGTTTTCTTGAAGCTGAAAGACATTAGAGAATTATTACACCAGGATTCAATTGTATTAAGGCCGGAATGGAGAGCACGAGATTCAGCGTTGTTAGTAATAGGATGATAGATTGTGCAGTCATCAGCAACTAAACAAACTATCGAAAAATAACCTCTCGGTAAGTCATTAATGTATATTAGGAAAAATAGTCGTCCCACGACCTTGCTTTGCGGCACGCGGGAGATTTCGGGTGATACATTGATGCCTTATGTGCACTCAACGCTTCAGTATATCTTCTGGGACGCCACTTACAATCCTTAATTTATCTAAATTGTGGTGGTATTATAGTAGGGAGTATACTTGTATCAACTTAAGCGATTAGAGTCCAGCCTGCATTCAGCATATGCGGCCGCGCCAACCTTCAAAGGCGAATATGTAACCTACTCATGGACAGGTACGACAAAAAAAATTCATTCTGCATGAAAAAAAAAACAAAAAACTGGTCTCCAATCCATGCTGTACAAGTCATTCGTCAGCGAAGCTCTTAGGCGACAACTAGTACGAATACCTATTGCGACGTAGCTTGAAATTATTCACATGGTGACAGTCACGAGCACTTTACTTAATTATTAGCCTAAGGTGTTTCAACGGCTTGTGACTTGGCTTGCGCCGCTACTTCGTGCACCTACGAAAAGCGGACCAGGGACAAAAGAAATGCACTTAACCACAATTTTTCTGCACCTCACATGCACATTGCTCTTTAGGATTCCTCAGTATACGTGCCCTTCCCATAGAACTGTCATTGCAAATCATTTACTAGGCGGGTTCTTCTTTCAGGTACGAAAGTGTACTTGCATCACTCCCTGCTTTGTATGCTTGCCGCTTCTCGGCCTCCGCAGCTTATGCAACCGTAATCTTTACCGGGAAATGCTTGCGGCGAACGCTATGCGCGAAAGCGAGCTTTCTGGTTCTTTTTTATTCCCCCGCGCGGCAGGCGCTGCCGCTACCGCGGATGCGCGGAGTGAAGCGCCATCTGCTGGTGCTCCAAGGAACCCAATGGTGATTGCGGGGCGCGACTGCTGAGCTTTTTTTTTTGTTATGGACACGTCAGACCCATTAGGAGTTAGAGATATGCAGCTTTGCTGTGAAAAGTATTTATGAGGCAGCAAGCCACTACAGCCACCACAGCAGGAGCAGCCGGAGCGGCCAGCGTTTTCGGCCGGTGGAATGCCAGCCGCCTTGTAAACACATTGCAAGCTTCAGTGTGCTTTCCATGAATATTTATATTGAATTAAATGCAATTCTGGGGTTTTACGTACCAAAACCACGATATGAATATCGGGTACGCTATAGTGGGGCACTCGGGAATATTTCTGACCACCTTTGATTTTTTTAACGTGAGCTCTAACCGAAGCACAGTTGATTTTCTGAGTAACCATAAACTATTAGACGGTCGAAAACATATTGCTCAGAAATTTAAAGCACACATCATTAACAAAACCAATATTTTGTTACATATGCATACAATTTTTGCTATTCACGCATTTAGCATTGTAGTCAAGGTGCCGCTACCGTCGACTGCCAACTTCGGCGCCATTGGCACTTCGGAAATGTCGCCGTCTAGATAACGTCGCGTACTACTTTCGCGAAGACGGAGCACAACGCTGACACTTTGTCGATCTTCTTCGTACTCTCCGTCCTAAGTAACATCATCGTGGCCTGAGGGCCCTCGATGGCAAAGGTGCACCGCCGACAAAGAGGCAACATGGCAAAGATGTTATACGCTAATGTATTTGGCAAAGGTAAGAAGCAAAGCTGCCAAGTAAATAACTTTTTTTCATTTAATTGTAGTACCGACTGCAACATTCGCTGCTAATGATTATTATTTCTTCTTAACAGGTTTCCACCTTTCAGATATTACATTTATAAACGTTTCTCCACATAGGTTGTGATGATCCACAGAATCGAACACTGTTTTGGGGCTACTGAGGCCAGAAGAAGACTGCCCACTCAGATCATTCCGCTTCTGAAACGAATAAAAAGCAGACACAAAAAAATGAGAGAAGAAAACGAATGGCCATTCATTGTTTGCTCAAAGCTCCAATATTTGTTCTGGCGTCCGCGACCCCCACTTTGCGACAGATATCTTGCTACGGGATCATCTCAACACCCTCTTTCTATGTGATGCAGATGTATATGAGCGTGTACGTTTCCATAATACAAAGCCATAACTTCCGGGCGTCCCAGCAGCAGTGGAAAACGCTGTTCGTAGTTTTCACAGCAGAAAAGCTATGTCACAAAAAGTTAAGATTAGTTGCCGCTCACCGAAACGCCGAAACACGCACAAAACAAGGGCTGCGGCCATGAAGAGCACATGCGTTGGAAACGTGGCGGTGTTTCAAAGCAGTGTCCGCTGCATATTTAACGGGGGCAAGAAGAGTTAGAGAAAAGCGCGGAAACAGTTCCGGTTTTATGCGCTTCCGTGTTCGCTGCGCTGTAATTTGTAGTTTCTTTTCCCATTTACTTCGTTGTTGCTGTGTTTGCTTACGCGTGGCTTGTTTTTAAGAACTCTCTCTCTCTCTCTAACTCATTTATGCACGTGAGGTCTGAGGATCTCAAAACAGAAAGTGATCCCACGGAGAATTGTTCGACGAGAGCAGGAAGGCAGTCGGGGTTGAAGTCGTACTGGCGTCACCAGAATAAGTTCGTAATAAAACCTGATGAACCGGAGCATGCGGTAAAAATAAAAGGAAAATCTGTGTCTGACAGAGAAAGAAAGGCCTTCATGATGCTTTCAGCACTCGTGGCCCTTTGTGCCCGAAGAGGGCTTCTTTATTATTTTACATCAAATTTCCCTACCCTTCCGTGCTTTCTTGAAGCGAATGTCTTCTGCTGGGTCATTCAGGCTCTCGGCGGATATATTTATAGATATAAATGCGAAGGTTATCTGTGTACCGAATGAAAGCGCTAGTGAACGGGTCTATATAACCCTTGTATGCTGACCGAAACCAGACACACACACGCACACACACACACACACACACACACACACACACACACACACACACACACACACACACACACACACACACACACACACACACAAACACACAAACACGCGCGCGCGCGCGCACGCACACAAACACACACACACACACACACACACACGCACGCACACACACACACGCGCACACACACACACATAAAAAGCATGATTACATAAAATTTAAACATCTAACGCCAGGTCACAAGCATCTCTAAATGACGTGGACCTGTTAATGAAATAGCGCAATTATATTTATCTGGTTATTTGAATTATTTGATTGTCCACATTTACAAATGTGGTATGGGCCGCTGGGTATGTGCCTATTCTTCTCGAATCTTCTTCAATGGGTACGTGCCACTGTGAAGCAAGAGGCGACAAAACAGAACATAAAAATTGCAAGATAAGTAAGGTGTGAGCTTCACACCGGATTAACATAAGCATTGCTTAAGATTATGTGTTGCATAGGACCAAACAGTAGAAGTTTCGCCCGAAAGGAGAAGCATCGATTGCGATAGCAAATTAGTGCACAGCTATACGAAGAAAGGTTAGTAGTTTTATCGGCCGTGTAAACTTGGAAACTCTCGCTTACTAACTGAATTAACAAGCATCGTGTCAGCACGAGCAAGCAAACGTTAACACATCACAATGGATGAGCGCAGGTGCTCGCTCCAAAACGCTGAACGCTGGTGTGAGCAAGCGGGGCAGCTGCAGCGAGCGAAGTGATCTTCGTGACGTCTATCACTTCAACGCAAGAGCGACTAGAATACAGCGCGCACAGAGGTACAGTCGCCCAAATCTTTAACTGGTGTGCGGGAGCGGCGACTTTTCCGTGCGTCAGCGCCGTTTGACGCGGCGACGCTGGAAACAGCCTAGTAGACGATGGGCCCAGCTGAGCGCGCTTTGTCCGCATGCGCTTAGCCTCAGACTGTTTCCAGCCTCGCCCCGTCAAACGGCGCTGACGCACGGAAAAGTCGCCGCTCCCGCACACCAGTTAAAGATTTGGGCGACTGTACGCGCCACTGCAGATACCCTTCAAAATACGGCACACGCGACCGCGGGCGGCCGTGCAAAGTACGCACTTGTTGGGCGAGTCGAAGCCACCCGCTCCCCCCCCCCCCCCTCTTTCCCTCTCTGCCTACCCGCATTCCTACATATAGGGCGCGCGATATTAAGTCACGATCGTCAATCCCTAGCGCGTGGTCGCGAAATGCGTAGTTGCTGCCGGAGCACAACGTTGCCCCCCCCCCCCCCCCCCCCTGCCTTCCTGCCATACCCACCACGGCGTTTCGCGGCACGGAAGACGGCGCATTTTCTCTCCGCTTTCTTCCTCCGCGTGCGTCAAACTCAGCTGCGATGGTCGTCTTCCCTCGCGTGTTTTCATTCGCACATGCAGAATACGACGCGCGGTGACGGTGTTACTGACCTGTTAATGACAAAAATGCGCTGGGAGTGTCCATATATTTGGTATTTCAATAATAAGCGATCAACATTGCTGGACACGTTAGATTGGGACTAGGGAACGCGTTTCCGTTACTACGTTTCGTCGGGCTTCCATATTTTAGGCAAAAGAGGAAGGGTTACCAGCTATAGTAAAAACCAAGTCAAACTTCATATGGGCTACAATTTATTTTCCTTCTCTCTGTTAACGTGCCCCATTCCGTAGTCAGGTGTGACGAACGGGACTGTAACCAAGCAAGTCAGAATATCTTGCATTTTATTATGATGCTCAAATGCGTGTTGATGAAGAAGCGCCATTTATTATATATAGTAAACACGTTTCGCACGCAAATTTATGCGCGAAGTATTTCTCGCCGACATGGCTAGACAAATGTGTCATACATTGCTAGAGTAGAACATATTTTCCCGCTTACTGAGGATGCTCTCAACCAGAAAGCTTGTGATACAATGCTACGAATATCTACATGATTGGCTTGTAATCGCGTTTTTTTCGCAATCGTTAATTAACACATAAGGGGGGAAAAACAACTGATGGTAAATTAAGGAGGAGCCCAAAAATTTCACACAAAAATTTTGAAGCAGGATAAAGATTATTTCTTGTTGGCGAGCAAATGGAGCAACTCTGTTGATGTCAAGGGATTGACAGAACTTTGGGACTGAACAACATTGCATAATATTTGATCAAATGTGGCCAGTTCTGTTGGCATCTATGTGTAGCCGGAAAACTGAAGGCAGAGGTTAAACGTATGCTCAGATTAAAAGACACGCTTGCAACTGGCGTATTTTCCAACTGGCAGCAATGACTTTTATTGCGGAGACAGAAGCAGAAGATGAAGTAATGGTGAGAAAGAGAGAAACAGTGTAAACGGTATAACACAAACAGCGGGGGCGCAGGAAGTGGATGCCACGTGCACTGTACGCCATTTTCTCACACTAGATCCCCGGTCGATGCCACCGGGTGCGGAAACGCATCGATAGCGAGGCTTGGTATCGACTTCGTATTATCGACAGGTTCTCCCAAGCACACACCCGGCATCTACACTTCTGCCGTTGCTCCCTTCCTTTCTTCAGCCTCTTCCTTCCATTCATTACTGAAGTGGTGTTGCGTTACCACTTTCTCCCTTTGCCCTGCGGTCGCTGCGGTCGCCATGGGCAGCTGGTTTAATAGGGTGCCATATTCCTTTGCCTCGTTGCTGCGTCTTCTAGCCGCAGCCGCTCCCTTCCACCATCATCGACGTAGCCAGTGCCTCGGCTGTCGAGGGCTCGTCAGCGTCACCATCTGCCACCGCCGATGTGCAGAGGAGATTGGGCCGTGCATGGTCTTCTGCCAGCGTCGCGAATAGTTCCGGCATAGGTCCGTTCGTTTTCCCACCTCGTGACTAACACGGTCCGCTGCATATTGAAACAAATTACGAGGAACACGGCTTTGCAGAGTCTTGCGAAAGCGTAAGATTCGCAGCCGCCCGTGCACGCATTTAGGAGGCCACGAACGCGTTTGAACACGGTGCTCTTCGTGCATATTCTCAATCATAGTAGGTGTGAGCTAGGCAAACGACGAAGCAGAGAATAGAATGAATCAGGGAAGGGACCGCGGAACCCACACTAAAATAACTTTTTTCCATTCTTATGCTTTTTCTCGAGCTAGTTCCGCTTGGGAGACTCGCTATAACGCCGTAAGACTTACGAGGTAGAGCGTATACTGAGCACGATCCGCGCTGCAGCCGGGACGTACTTTAGCTCTAATAGATTCTTTCACCATCGCCCGTCGCAGACGGCGCAGTATCATCTGCTGGTTTGGTTTACGTGGATCGAGAGACAATCTACGTGATGTATTCCAAGGTCCTTCAATTTCGCCGTGAAAACTGTTTGAGTTAGATAATGAGTTTCGCCACAGAGGGCATAAAAAACTGCGTATACAGAAGCTTGAGCCATGGTGCCCGTGCCCTTTATCGGAATGAGTAAGAAACACTTGGTTAACGTGTAAGGAGCGACTGAAGCAAAATTTCCAGAGAATAGTATGCAAGCACAACCAGACTGGAGTGAACAGAG
The DNA here is from genome assembly GCF_038994185.2 of Dermacentor albipictus. NCBI lineage: Eukaryota > Metazoa > Arthropoda > Arachnida > Ixodida > Ixodidae > Dermacentor > Dermacentor albipictus. The sequence continues at coordinate 98,262,168 of NC_091823.1, forward strand.
TGGAATCAAAGTGCCAAATTCACATTCATCTCGTCTTTCTTCTTGCCGTGCAATTATTAAAGCGAAGCTGTCTTTGCCCACGGCTATACAGGCTTATGCAGGGTAACCCGCGTAACTCCAGCCAAACATTAAATATATGCAAAAGCCACGTAGCTAGACAGAACCTAGGTAATGTTGTTTGCCATCGCTTCAAGATACTGGGATTAGCTTTTTTCATTTCGCCTAACTAGGTAACTCGTCTTAATTAATTATTCAACTTCTCAAATATTATCTTTAGATGAAAAGTCCTAATGGGAAAATTCTAGAGGAACATGAATTATTCCCGAAACATCTTTCTGTTGGTCAATACGTGCCACATAAAAGCGTTTTCCGAGCATGAAAGAAGCACGCGAATACAAGCAAAGTGCCTCAAGTTGCCAGTCATGCGGCAACTTTTCGTGTATTCGCAGGCTTCTCTCACGCTCAGAAAAACTTTTATGTAGCACGTAAATATAGACAAAACTGTTCGCATCACCTTCACAAGAAAACGCGCTGATCATCCCTATAAGTATACAATGCATGATTTCACTCTGAACTTAAGCAAGGAATTCAAATATCTAGGCTTCTTTTTTACAAATGACTTACGATGCAACAATCATGTTAACTATGTTGTAAATAAGGCCGTGTCAGTTTTAGGGTTCTTGCGGCGGAATATTAGTCATCTAGCGATAAACTTAAAAACGCAGCCGTACTTATGCCCAGTACGTTCAATACTTGAATATGGATGTGCTTGTTGGGACCCACATACATCTGCGCTTATAAATAAATTAGAAAAAATGCAGAACAGTTCAGCTAGATTTGTTCTTGGTAACTACAGCCGGCAGCTTAGCATGGCAGAAAGCAAACATAAACTTTAATGACAAGACGTGAAGGTCCGTAGAATGCATTACAGATGAAAATGAAAAATTTTCCACGGTATTCATTAAACTAAAATATGAATAAACCGTGAACAATATATCCAGGCACCGCAGTATGTATCAAATCGACTGGACTGCTGTTTGAAGGTCAGGAAATTTTCTTGTGGGTGTGACATCTTGCGTTATTCCCTTTTTTAGAGCGCAGCTCTTTGGCGTCCGTTCCTGGGTTTCGCGTCGTCGTCGTCGTCGTCGTCGTCGGCGTTGTCGGCGTTGTCGTCGGCCTCGTAACCAGCTCGCCGACGAATCTGCTGCTCCGCCGCCGCGCATGCGCGCTGTCGGCTCTCCGGGCGAGGGAGGATGATGGAAGGGAGGAGGAGAGACTGTGGAGGAGGGCTGGCTACACAAATGGCTCTTTGGCGTCCGTTCCTGGGTTTCGCGTCGTAGCTCGCCGACGAATCTGCTCCGCCGCCGCGCATGCGCGCTGTCGGCTCTCCGGGCGAGGGAGGATGATGGAAGGGAGGAGGAGAGACTGTGGAGGAGGGCTGGCTACACAAATGGCTCTTTGGCGTCCGGTCCTGGGTTTCGCGTCGTCGTCGGCGTTATCGTCGGCCTCATAACCAGCTCCGCCCCCCTTTCATCCCCCCAGCGCTAGCAGCGACCGACTGATACCGCTTTCGTGAGTCCGCTACCGCACTCACGAAAGACGTCGTGCACTTCCTGCAACTCGCATTAACCGTCCATCGATCCACACCGATGTTAGTAGTGGGGGACTTTAATGTTGACATAAAGACAAACAGCAATTTCCTAAGACTTATGCGGGAGAACATCCCGTTCCTCTCGCTCGTAACGCGTCCCACGGCTGTGACAACCTCGCGAGGCACTTGTATAGATCTCGTCTTTGAGAATCAAGCATTGGTGTACCAAGTCAAACATATATCAGTCTATTTCTCCGACCACAAAGCTTCCTTCATGACTGTCAAGAACTGTTAGTGGAGTCTTTGTTAAAGGAATACGTGTGAAAAATAAAAAAAAAATTCTGTGATAGCGCATACATGTGTTGCTCGATTTCTTTGCCTCAATCTATCGAAAAGGTGAAACAGCTTATTTGCTGCGCTCAAATTTCGCATTAGGAAGTAACGTAATCGTCGGTAATTTTTTATTAGAACTGTTCGAGATTGGAGCAGTTTGCTATCGAGCATTACATATATACCATCAAAAGATGCCTTTTCCACGCATAGAAATAACTGTTCATTCGCCTATTAAAGTCTGTAAGTTTCCTGCGGTAATGCCCTACGTGGCGATGCAGGTAATTAATAAATAAAATAAATAACATAAAAAGTCACTGATATGTCTTTTCATACTTAATTGTCGGATGAAAAAATGAATATTTACTCTGCAAAATTTGTCCGTTTATGGCCTTTTTGAGGTTCCTGGCCAGCAGTGCACGTACTCAATACCTGTCTTTGAGAAAGTAGCACCAGAACATTGAAGCTAATTTTTCCTTGCCTCTAAGCGGCTTCAATTTATCCTGGCTGAATTGGTTGTTTAGTTTGTATCGGGTGTTTTTTATTGCTAGAACGCGGTCTTCTTTAACAAGATGCAAAGTATTCCTTTACATAATTAACCTTCACTTAAAGCAAGGACATGCAACTAGCCAGTTGTGTAAACAAATGTGGCAACTACACTTTCCAGAGCCAGAAAAGGTGAAAAACGTACGGGCTTACTTCGCTTTAAGTACAGCTTCCTGTCCGATGCATTGCAAGCGCTTCCGCGACCGCTTCATGGAGAAAGGAATGCGAATAATAAATGAAGAGGCCGGGCTCTTTCTAAGGGGGGGGGGGGGGGTTCCTTTTTCGCACAACGTCTCAGGTTTTCTCTTTGCTACACGGGGAAGCCCGCGTTTTTACCATACTGTCGAACTCCGTTGAGGAAATTACGCAAGAATAACTAAAAAAAAACTCATTCTGAAGCAAGAAGGCGCAGCGTGCCGCGTCATAACACATAGGTGGCGGCTTCGTTGATGAGTAATCCCTTTCCTTAATTGCTTAACTGACAATTATGACGCCCATTATTGCGCTGACGGCACCCGCGCGGTGGAGCTCATGAAAAGAGATTATCTACGCGAATTTGAGTCATCGTCAGCTATTTGGTACTCGTGCACGCCAAACGGCATTACCTCACCTCGGTCATCATGGTGCCCTGCCTGTGCCATCAGAAAGCACCTTGCTCATTCTTTTTTGTACAGAGAGTGTTTTTCCTTTATTTTTATGCGAAGCATATTACGAGGGCTCAACCCAGCTCCTCAGGCGCGGCGGTGACCATGAAATCACGTGACACCGTGACGTCACGACAGAGGAGAAGTGGCTTTGGCTCAACTCTTGCAAGACGGGCTGGGTGGGAATCGAACCAGGGTCTCCGGAGTGTGGGACGGAGACGCTACCACTGAGCCACGAGTACAACGCTTCAAAGAGGTACAAAAGCGCCTCTAGTGAATGCGGTGTTGCCTTAGAAACGCGCTGTTTCTAAGGCGTGCGTCTCTTGCTCAGGCGCACATTTCGTTGCCGCGCCGAACGCTGCTTTGCTCGACGCTCACCGCGTCCAATGCGGGACGCGTAGTCGCTGCCCTGTAGCCCATTGTCTTACACCCCTTGGCGGGTCGACGGGAACGCTGTCGCGTTCCACTCTTGAAGGCGAAGAAGTAATGCATGAGTTGTTTCTTCGTCTAGCCGAACCAAATATAGCCAAGCAACAGCAGTTCACCAGGCTAAACAGTGGTTCAACAACTAAAATAAAGGCTAGTATGCTTCGCATCCTGGGCTTAACCTTACCTAAGCCACAGCCATTTTTTTTTACCTTTGGGTCACTACTTTCCTCAGAGATGTTCTTCAGCGCGTTCTTTTCTGGCGTTTGAACGGTAGAGCCGCTTTCAATGCAGGTGAAATGTAGAACAAAACTTCCTCTCCGCGCAAAAGAAATAACGATAATAATATAGGTATTGGTATATTAGCGGACTTCTTTGTAATTTAGACCTACAAACAAGAAAACCATACCAACCAATTCATAACTCTTCCACGAAACTCAGCGTAATACGTAATACCGAATTTGTGAACCAAGCAAGACATCTGACCCTATTTCGTGAGCTTCATTCGGGAAAATGTATTTCTAGAAAATTGTAAGTGTTCAACATGACTCTGAGTTTCCGTGTTCTTCGTCAAAAATTACCATACGAAGTAGGTGGGATGGTCAGATATACAAAAAAAAAACGTTTTACACATTACGCAAGCAAAACAAAAAATCCGTAACAAGAAAAAACGGGCATCATGCGCTGTCTTATCCCGATACTTCTTCGAATGCTCTCCACAATTAGATTTCTGCTATGTGCTCAAGTTACGCCATGGCACAGAGGCACCTAACGCTTCTGAATCCTAGATTATTGCAGGAAGAGGTTCATTTGTATTCATGTCATTAGTACAATTAATTTAAAACAAATTGTCCTACTGCTATCGTCGCTCCATCGTCGGCATCCCAGCTTCGTCATCCATTCATCATCATACCGACGTCGACAGGCCATTGTAATCATTCAATTGTCACGTTGTCGTCGTGACGTTGTTGTTGTCATATCCCAATTTAATAATCGTATTCTTATCGTTCTTATGCCGTAACCCTGATACCGCATTTGCCGTTCCATCAACGTCATACCTTCGTCATTCCATCGTCGTCACTGCACTGGCGCCACAGGGTGGTCGTCGTGGACGCTGCCATACGCAACGGTGACTTTGACAAGCGATTGCGATAGCTAAGCGGGTTGATAACGGTGTATGTCGTACATAGCCGAATCAACAGATGTCTCAAAATGAGCACCACAGGTGTTAAGTAAACGGGTTCCTACATAGCCTGAATGCCAATTGCATCACCATCGAAAGTCACCGTGAGATGAGTTCGCCAGTGATTTTTTTTTCTTTCAGATGTGTTTACCTGTGTGAACCATGTGTTGAAGGTTTTTTTTTTGGCAATTAAACTCAAGGGGTTGTTAGACAGCGCCTTGTCCTGTCAATCTTGCTTTGTTCACTCTTTGTGCCATTTTTCCCACGCAGTTACCCGCCAACCGGTTAAAATAGATACCTTCAGCAATTTCCTCTTCTAAAGTAAGCTGCAGCACTGAACCGAGTAAACTCAAGTATTCAATATGTTAACAATATATGTCTCGTAATTGTTGCAAAAATAATAATAGCAACCCGATGAGTCCAGAGTCCTTCAATTCGTCCACGTATGCTTTCTTACAGGCTAATATTAACGGTCATACTTGGAAAGCTCATGTACATTGAAGTGATATGGCCTTGTGTATAAAGTGTAGCAAGCTTTCTTTTGATAAGGCCCTACGCCGCCCCTTCCCCCTCCCCCCCCCCCGCTTCGCACCCATCCCCTTATCTACTCATGCCAATATTTATCACTGCCATTGTTACTCCATCATCTGCCCCGTATCTCTGAGATGTTTTGTTTAAGAGCAATCGGAAAATCCCGAATACGTGACTCCTAACAGCAAAAGGAAGCCTAATGAATGAAAGGATTATGGGATTTTACGTCCCACAACCACGATTTGATTACAAGGCACGCCGTATGGTGAGGACTTCGGGTTAATCTTGACCACCGCAGGATCTGTAACGCGCCTTAGGAAAAGTTCTTATAATTTATATATTGCCAGAAAGAGAAGCGAGCTAATGTTTAGGGTGAACAACTTTCCATGTAATAAAGACTTCCGTCTGTTCTCGCGTACTAGTCGTATATGGAAAGGCGCAGCGCAATTAAATAGATAGGGAAGCTGAATATTACGGCTATGTAGTACACTCGCGACAGCTTTCTGTCGAGAAGTGATAAAAATAAAACTAGCTCGGTCTGTTATCCCTGAAGTGCTATGATGTTTCAGCGGAACTGACAATCGCCTCAACTGACTCGTCGTGGTTGCTTAGTGGCTATGGTGTTAGGGTGCTAAGCGCAAGGTTGCGGGATCGAATCCAGGCCACGACAGCCGCATTTCGATGGGGGCGAAATGCGGAAACACTCGTATACTTCCATTTTGGCACACATTGAAGAACCCCAGGTTGTCGAAATTTCTGGTGTCCCCCACTATGCGCGCCTCCTAATCAGAAAGTAGTTTTGGCCCATAAAACCCCGAAATTTAATTTAATCGCCTCAATCGACTTCAACATTCTCAAATGGCATTCCTTAGCATTCTTGTCCAGCCGTTTGAAGAGCGTTCTTTAGCTTCCTTCTAGTGCTTCATGAACCACTGGGAATGTTAACGCCAGTGTCGTTACAGATGTACTGCATCAGTGTTTGCTCACATTGCAAGAAGAGCATGCAATATATTAGAAGAATATTTAGTGGAGATTTACCGGTAAATGGGAGAGAAGTGCGTCGCCATTTCGTCACACTTTTATGAGGTCCCGGATTGACTGGTTAAACCGCGTTCACCACATTGCAAAGTGTTGTTCAGGAGCTCACTCGACTCAGGTGCGGCCTCTTTGAGGAACGAAGGGCAACTAACTGCAGTCCGGAGAAAAAAACCGTCAGGTGCACTTTGTACATATAGACATATATATACTACCCGATCGGCTATACACAATTCAGACACAAAACCCAAACACATTTTGCTTTCACACTCTAAGTGCTATTACTCTCAGAAATATTACGTCAGAACACTCTCAGAACTATTACGTCAAAGTCCTGCCTTTGTTTCGAGTTGACAAGAGAGAGAGAAAGAAGTTTAATGACACGAAATGCCGAGAGGTCGGCCTGAGTTATATTCCTCTAGCCAGCTACTCGGCATTGGGGGAAGGGGAAGAGGGAAAGAAAGAGGGAAGAAAGAGGTGCATGATGGGTGACGATGACGATAGAAGGAAGATGTAGAACATATGGCAAGCAATTTGGCATGCTCAAAGTCTGCAATCCAGGCCCGTAATTTTTAAAAAGTTGACAAATTCGACTTCACCCCTACCATCTGCCAGCCGCCGGGTTAGCCTGTGATTCCATGCCCCCCTGATATATCCCTGGTGACTTCTAGCGTTCTGAGACACTGTGCGGGGTTCCGATGCGGTTTTTGAGAAAGTGCCATTTGAAGGTACCTCCCTTCCCAAACCATCCTAAGCGCATTCTTGGGTAGCAAAGCCTTGGTTGGTTCTTCTGATTTTTTTTTAATTCATTAGCACTGAGTGATGAAGAGAATATCAGACATGCGCCCGTTCGTAGCAAATGCTGTAAAGAAAACGGGTCCCTCGGAGGAAAAGCCTCGCAAGAAAAAGTTGTCCCCGTCCGGGACTCGAACCCGGGACCGCCACCTTTCCGGGGTAGCCGCTGTGGATCCGGCACAGAAATAGTTCAAGGAATAGAAGCACGTAGGGAAAATTTCATGACCTTACTGACATTTCGGCCGGGGCCCGGCCTTCATCAACATCCTTTATGAAAGCCGCACCCTGGCAGAAACGTCAGTAAAGTCATGTCAGTTTTCCTACGTGCTTCTGTACTTCTACGTACTTCTTTTCCTACGTGCTTTCCTACAGAAGCGCGTAGGAAAAATACCATGACTTTACTGGCGTTTCGGCCAGGGTGCGGCCTTCATACATATATATATATATATATATATATATATATATATATATATATATATATATATATATATATATATATATATATATATATATATATATATATATATATATATATATATATATATATATATATCGCACAAGCATGCTATCCTCGCGCCCCGTAGGTGCGCGTTTGATTCCCACCCAGACCTCAATTCATAAAATTTTATTTTCAAAGCCACTAATTTACTTTGTTTGCAGAAACGTCCATGAGAAATCTGAGTCAATCCGAACGCTTTGTGACATGTGTTTACTCAGTGCGTCGTCGGTCATTTTTGGTGCCACGTTTCAGGGACTGCGGCGACGGATTTTCACGTAATGGGGCATATACTGTTTTAGCATTAAGGAACCTCGACTGGACCCTTTCGTGCACTTGTTTTCTCTTCATATAAGCTCAGTACAGGTATATTTTATAGCGAAGCTGGTAAATGTAAGTCCGCAACGATGTTCGTGCGGCGCAACACGCTAGCGTCAGACGGCGTGGCCAATATCAAATGTAATTGTAACGGAATGTGTGTCGGAGATCTATATTACCTTTTCTAAGGCCATGTCTAATGCTAGCCCATGCCGGAGGCCAGGTAGGAATTTGTAACGAGTGCAGTGAAGTACGCTGATGGCGTGGCTCCTGCGCCGCCTGCGTATGAGCCACGACCACGCTCAAACGTTTTATTGCAACCGCGATCCTTGTAATAGACCCCCATATGATAACAGACCTCCAGCAAACTTCCGAAGCGTATGAGAACTCTTTCATAGAGCTACGCTGTCTTTGACGTCTTCGATTAGCACACAATGGCGAAGAATTGCCAGTTAAACACCGTGTTCTAGAACGTTCTTGCACTCAGAATTCCCCTTCGACGCAAGGATATGCGTGTCAATGCCGCCCGTCGGAGGAGGAAACTGGTCGCTGGACTTCATTGATGCTCCACGGCAATTTATTTGGAAGCTTAGCGTCTTTTTCACGCAAGGGGCAAGTGTTCCGCCACTCCCCTCCGTTGAGTGGTGGAACAGCTCAGAATCTAGAATGCCTTGCGAATAGGAGGGGAAGAGGGGGGGGGGGGGGCGTGAGGGTAAGCTCCGCACTCGCAAGCACTCCTTGATTAAATATCTAACAAGCTGTTTCTGGAAGCGGCACCTTTACCACGCATTTATAAACGCACAGCTGACTTCCACTCTCTTCTGACTAGTTTCATTCGGTAATGTGTGACCCACCGCAAGCAATTTTTACTATAAAGCAGCTTTAGTTGTTGTGGTCATAAGCGAAACTATCCACTGCATTTATCCTCAACAAATACAAAGGCTGCGTTGAGTACATAACCGCGGCAATGAATTTGTCGCCAACATGTGCCTTTTAACTTAATTTTGAAGCAATGGGAGGCCATCGTTACTACACCACAGAAGTTTTCAGCATCTTCATGTTTCATCGCATCCATTTGAGGCTATGTGTGGTAGAATACGGTCAATATGGATAAGTGTAAGGACGCAACGCTTCAAACGATGATACCTGTTTGTATTCTTTGACATAATGAAAGGGCCAGAAAATTCGCATCAGTTATGGGGTTACGGGCTAAGTAGAACGTGAAAGTCAAGACGCAGAGTAAGCATCTATCTAGAGCGCATAATTGCTCGCTGCGCGTTAGACCTAATACAGGAATATTTTCTAGTGACGCTGGATGCTGTTTGTGACTGGTACGCTTGGAGTGCAAATGCGTACGTTTCCTGAGGTTTGTGATTAGACACATAATGCGCTTAAGCAGCGTAGACAGAAGACAACGACAGCAGTGCAAACAAAGCGCTATGCGTGCCCCGTGGACGTCGCCTTTTGTCTGCGTTTAACTAAGCGTATAAGACGCCTGGTCCAACTAAACCAATTAACTGTTTTGAGGCGTCCGCTGTAGGGCCGCACATCGGCTCTAGAGTTGTTCTTATATTCATTGCACATTGAACTAAACTTAATTACTTGAAGTTGTCAGTACTTCCACTTTTCTATGCCAAGTTCGTGCTAGAAAGAGCAGCACCCGAGTTCACTGGCTCATTGTGTAGTAAAGATGAAGGCGCCATCGCAAAACAGCCCCTGCAGCCTCTCTTAGCTCTTTTAGCAATCTAGCTCAGTTCCTCTGTCAGCTTGGCACAGGCTTTCCCCAGTGCCCTCCAAGACTGCACTGCGGATGCTTTCCCGGGAAGCAGGTAAGCTTCACTGTGGACTGAAGCAGCTCGGCCGAAACGAGGAAGGACGTGACTGAGACCCGCGGCAGCAGGTGGGCTGGACGTAAGGTTTTCGCCTAGCTTTGTGTACTGCCGTTGGGTTGGACCCTTCTTCCTAGTTGAAACTTTGTCTTTTTTCGCAAACATTCTGCAGCCTCTTTCACCTTTTCTACGTATGGTGTGATGAGGTGGCGCCTTCTTATTTTTAATGCATTGCCATCTAAAGCAAACGTTTCGAGCCGACAAGCTCAGCTGACACTGCATGCCGTAGCTTCTGTACTGCTGTCGGCTTTTCGGCGTGGCAAGGGTGCTATCCCGAAACGTAATTGGCCGTTGCAATTTTGTAGTGTCTATAACTTCCGCTTCTTCAAGTGCAAGTTGGCTGTAGCGACCTAACTGAAAATCTACCACTAGAAACGACTAAAACATCGTTTCGATGTGAAAAGTATGTCTTATTTCAAACCAAGTCTACAAACCGAGTGCTATATATTTCGAAATATTCCCTGTGGCACCAACATATATTTTTTTTCACTTTATTGGCACAATTTGCGAATGGAAGAAAGGTGATCTAATAATAAATCATGCATAGTGCAAACTGACTGTCCAAATTGCTGAAGGCAAGCTTTCCGGCTAAAATATAATGGTACTTAATAAACGTTCGCAAAGTTACTGAAGTGTTCCATTAAACGCTCTAATGGTCATAAAACGCTGAGCAGGAAAGCATTTCGCGCGTGCAGTATCCCCGTAGCATCGGGTAGTAAAAGCGCCCGGCGACAAGAAAACGCACTCTCAACGTGATAGACTCTACTCCGTACGCCAGCGATTAAGCGAAGACGCGCGCGCTAATTACAGAGTGCACACATTCTCAGCCACGCCCTCTAGCTCTGGGCACCCGCTTCAGCAATGGCCTCCGGCTCCCTCCTCCCCTACTTTAGCGTTCACAACAGACACCAGTTTTTGCACCGCACTAGCCGCGCGCGTTCTTGGAGAGGAGGTCCCACGACGATTTATCGCTGGCCAAGACTTTATAGCGGCCTCGTTCTCGTGTTCTGGATAGTCGGGGGCGCACTTCGTCTTTCCGAAACATTCGCCGGCGCCGTCCGAGCAGCCCACCGGTATCGAGAGTACTCTGCCCTGTGGGAAATTACGCGCCCTGGCGGAAGCTGCGAGCTGCCTCGACTGCAAATACTTGCTGCATTCGCTATGCCAAGCATGGTTGGCCGTACCACTGTGCCCATACTTGTGTGTTGAATTGCCTCTCACGGAGGTCTCCGAGCTGGAGGAGTTTAGTCGCGTCTTTCTCACATCCGCTTGTAGAAAGATTGGTTGGACTTGGGAAATTAGCACTCTGTAGTAACTTCAATATTCTGTTTATTCTCCAGTTCAGATTCCTTTCCTGCCCAGTCACCAATTGAGATTCTTCTCTGAATGCAGGAAGACCATGACTCCGAATTTAATAATAAAATAGATTTTTACGATATGTTATTTTTTGGGAAAGGCTGTTTAGAGCTCTATCAGTGTCTTAAGTCTTACGTCAAGTACATGTAGCGTCACAATGAGAATTTCGCCCAGCAGTGTCCCAATACAGACGCTAAAAAAACGTCACTTTCTGCATAGCAATTATGCAGGTAAGATTGCGTGGATGACGGGCACGTGATAGTAAGAGCCGTTTCATGACTTAGTTGTGCCCACCACGCACGTCCGCGAATTCACCTTCTTTCTTTCTTTCCTTAGTTCCTCTCTCTCTCTCTCTTTCATCTTTCTATTCACCTTTCTGCCAGCGTAAGGTAGCCAAGTACATGATTTTCCCGTTAACGTCCCCTTTTGCCTTTCTTTCATCATCCTGGAGGTGAGGGCGCTATCCAAAACATTGCAATAACCCTTCGTCGAAGATTCTAATTCACTGCTTCCCCATAAAGGACGTCCTTCCTCTAGCCCGAAACACGGCAAGACAGAGCTGTGGCAGCGACCGCAGCAGGAGCAAAGAGCGAGCGAGAGTTTACAACGCGTACCAACAATGTGATTCCCTTTTACGTATTATTATGCCGACTTTGAAAGTGTAGCCTCGCTAGCCTAAACAGGAAGACGTAGTGATTAGCTTTGCAGGGATTCTTGTCTGCACGATTCCGACATATCTATATATGTTGGCTCAAGTGTTTACATATCCGCGATAAAAAAAAAATGTCCCTGGGATACAAGCTCTGAGCAGGAATGCTTCATCTTCAAATGTCACTTTGGGCTGCAACATTTGCTCGTTGACGTGCCGACCACAGCGAAACGTGGCAACTGCGCAAGGACTCTGCCATTCAGCAGTCATCACCATAAGTGCTACGCAGCACCAATACCGCGATATCAACGCGCATAGCCTCTTCGGTGCTAGGCACCAAAGAGGCTCTTTGAGTTAAACTAACGTAAGTTGGTGGCGTGTTTTGAGCACTACTTTCAAGATCACAGCTATTCCAAGGGGGCACTAATATATAAACTGTTCGTATGCGAGCCATCTCAAGACTGCAACTTCAAACATAATCTAATAATGTTTTACGTGCCGAACCACTATGCGATTATGTCAAATGCCATGACGGGAGACTCCGAACTTATATTGACAAATTGGTTTTCTGTAACGAATAGCTAAATATAGGTACAAGGGTATATTTGGATTTCTTCTCATCGAAATGCAGTCATGCAGGTTGGAATTGAAGTCTTCACCTCTAGCTGAGCAGCGCGGCACCACAGCCACTAGGCTATTGCGGTAGGTACAATCTTAGCAGGGTAATCCTTACTATAGGTGCACATATTCCCAGTTTTGGTGCACCTATATTTCGTAAGGACATGGAAAATGATAGCCCATGTAACACACACTACCCGTGAAACCCCTGTAACTGCTTTGAGAGGCGAAGGTTTATCTTCAGTTCCGCGCTATAACATGTGGCGAGAACTAAACGGAGTTAACAGCACGCATGAAATCATTGTCCCAGTTTGAAGTGCGAAACTTTTCGACAAGGGACATTAAATGTTTGATCGAACTATTACTTCACGGTGATGTGCAAATGTTTTACTAAGCATTATCATGGCTGCGAGTTCGCTTTCAACCATTTATTCAAGAATGTTTCAACAGTCGACTCTGTTCCTCGCACAGGCGTTCTACAGGTTATAACGCAGACGCTTGAATTTCCTAAAGTTTCCCCTCGCAACGCATTTTATTAAAACTTTGAAAATAATCTATTTCCCGGCTGAGCTAAAGGGCATCACCCTCAAATACAATTACTCCCGAGGCGGTTTGGTACCCACATGCTGTTACGGTTTCTGCTACAGGCCACCCACATACACCTTGGTGTCTTACGTTTCGCAGGTCTATACAACTTCGAAGTATGCATCCCTCCAAGAAATGTTTCATCCGAAAATGGTTACGTCCAGTTGCTACAAGAGAACTCGGGCAAGGAAATTGCTAGTTATAAAAAAGATTGGGTCATCCTGAGATTGCGAAAGTTTGGGCTGAATCAGAAGTGCACGCACATTGATCCGCGTAGTGCGAAGTTACGCTACAACGGCGAAACATGGGCGCTCTACAGTCTAGCGTGGCTCGCGCGGGAATAGAACATGTTCTATCGCGCGCCAGAGCCGCTGGAACACGATGCATCGCGCGCTCGCTTGGCTGACCAGCAGGATGGAGGCCTCTACACAGTTCGGGTTTACTTAAGCGAGCGCGTTGCGGTTGCGCCTTCGACAAACAAAGCGCTCAATCGCAGCGCACTCGCGCGCATGCGCTGCGACAACTGATCGCCGGGCTGCTGCGGTTCACTTTTAAAGCGCAGGGCAAAATTTTAGTAATCTTATTGTCTGCGGCATGACGTATCCGTCTTCGCCGGCTGCTCCCTGGTACGCTAGGAACGCGGGCGTAGTCGACCAATCAGACAACTGCCGTCATCTGTAATAAAGCTTGACGAGTAGCTGAGGCTCGGCTCGGCTATAGGTTGGCTTTGCCCCAGCCCATTGCCAGACAGGCCGGGTTCCGGCGGCATTGCGTTCCTGCGTTAGTTACCACCGTGTCCACACCATGGCCGCCGCCATGTCGGGTACCCATTCGTGACAAGTGCCGCGTGCGGTTCCTGCTCGTTTCTGGCGCTGCGTCAGAAAGGCCTTCGTTCGCCTCTTACGACGCGTCCCATGTAGAGGCGCGCGAAATGACTTGAAGATGATGCACTGCCGGAAATGATGGCTCGAGACTATCGACCCTGAACACAACTTGCCTTTGGTTCTCGTCCGTCATCGCAGATCTTGATGGGTAAGTGACTGTGCTCTTGAAATGTAGCTTGTGCAGCTTCGTCAGCTGCAGTTTACATGCTTTGTGCACGTTGGCTGGTCCGCGTTGTGCTTGCCTGTTGCGCGGCGGTGCACGCTTGCGCTCTGAAAGCTGGGACAGGAAAGATGTCTTCGGGCTTTCCTCTTCTGAACGTTGTGTACTACATGGCCATCGTTCGTGTTCGAGTATGTATTCCGGTACTCGATGGCCATGCAACACATCGGCATTTTTGCAAGTATACTTTTGCAAGCGTCACATGCATAGACACTACTTATTATATGCTAATTACCAAATTACGCAATTACCAGCCTTGTGGCTTTGTCAATATTACTTTGAGAGTATACGCTAGGCAGTTACACTCAATTTAGCCCAAGTGAGATTTCGTTGCAGCGGAGACGCTTGAGATGGGCAAAAAGCATCCCTTTTGGCACCGGCTCTTCTGGCAGCACAACTTTCCTTACGAGAACAAGCATTCGCGAAACTGTAAATATCGAATTAGGCTCTTGATGTAATACGCAAGGCGGCAAAAAATAAGTACGCTTTGAAACCAGATGTGGAGACAGAGAGGGCTTCGGCTATGTGCTCGCGCTAACCTAAGTCTGGCCAGGAGTAGAGTAGATGTGTAGTGCCGTGACTTGCAGCTCACCGACTGGTAAAGCCGTCTGTGCAAATGACATAAAACACAGCCCGACAATCATTGATGATGTGTTACTGTGACATGCATCTGTACGTATGCCCACACAATCAAACAGACATGTAGCAACTTGGGCAAAAATAGAGCTGTTTGCTACTAATATTGGTATTAGTAAACCATACAGGTTTTTTACACGCCGTCAATAAACATTTATGATGACTACTAAGGACCACCGTTTCATTCCCAACTTTGCTGAGAAAACACAATTGTGCCGCAAACCTTGGTATTCGTCACGTAGTCTACAATAACTCGCAGTCTTAAATGTTCTCGCAAAAGCCACGCACCTCTGACCAAGGCCTCTGTGCAGCAAGTATCCCTAGAATGAAGGACAAATAGTTCGTATTTTTGTTGAAATGTACCTGATGTAGTTGTCCCTTTAGTAATTAATTAAGCAAAACTGGTTTATCTGATCCGATAATTGTAGACACACGACCACAGCTCCTGCGTAAGTGAACAGCAAGAAGAGCTCGCACAACAACCAGGCAATGCAAAAATGGTTCTAACCTCCCAGGATAAACACACACACACGTGCAACAGGACATCCTACAAGAACTGGCAGGAAGGAAAGCTGTGGGCCGTAGAATACCTGAAAGCGCTTACGTTTCGTCCAGTGAATTCCTTGGAAAGAATCGTCACGCAGCTGGGGAGGCGACTCACGAACCGAGTAGAGGTTTGATTCTGAGGCCGGTGAGTGCTGACGATCGGCACGCCTGTACACAGGCGAGGTGCGACGACGAGACGCGGAATTACGCGACGGTTCAAATACCGAGAACGGTTGTAACAGAGCAGTCGAGGTGACAGTCAGCAAAGACGGCTGTCCGCAAGTCATCGTAGAAGTCGGAGCCACGGGGTGGCACCTAGGGCCTGCAACGCAGCCGGAGGCTGGAACCATGTTGAGAAGGAAGTGGCTGTCCAGCTGGATGCACCACATGTCCGGCATGTCGATGTAGAATTCCCGTAAACTCCACAACTACGGGGCGTCTGCCGGACTAGGTGAGGACACATTACTCACCTGCGTAGAGTCGGTGCGCGGACGTTGACGGGGCCGGGTTTCGTCGTCTGGGTCACCAATTTGTGGGAGGCGATGCAAAAACGTAGCCGCCGGAGCTACGGTTTGGTTAGAATGTCCAGCCATGGCAAAGCGGGATTTAGGGAGCGGCCGACACCACGGCCGCTCAGGTCGAGCGCGCTGGCTTGTTCTAGTCTCGCGATACTGCACGTGAGCCCATCTTCTTCGCCTACTTTTGAGGCGATAGACGCGCCGCTACAACGTTACAGTAAGGGCTAACCTTTGTGAGCCCGAGAGGCATGGCGAAGGACTCTCGGCACAGTCTACGCTGATGATGCGCCCACACACATGATGAAGAAGGGCACAAACATAATGATGATAATATACAAATCATGAAGAAGTGCATAATAAATGCTCGCCCTAATTTTCCCCGCGCGAGAGCGGCCATCCGGGCCGCAGCCTAAAGGTACGGGGAACGCGGCGTGAAAAGCTGTATACGAGAAACTTGAACCACTTCGGTAGAGCGGCAATGGCAATCCCTTGAGGTAGCAACCGTGGTCACGTGATAACTAACGGGGGAAATAATTTCCGGCACCATGTTCTGCTCAACAAAACTGGAACTGAAACTTCTCACATAACCCAGAAGTGAGTACATGTGTCAGCAGCACTTCATCGCTAGACTGGTAACAAAATACGTGATGAGACGCGTCATAATTATCCTTGCAGTGCTGTTGTATAGCAGGGCATGGACGCGAGCTCCTCCTTGATGACTTCGCGCGACGCTTCACAAGAAGGCTGAGCAAAAAGTACCAACGGCGATGCAAACCCAAGTGATTGAAGTGCCTCGCAGATTATCGCCGGACTCATTACACGCAGGTCAGGGTACGGTGAAGAATGGTGTTCGCACTCTGGCTGCAAGCGTATGGACTCGAGCTCGTAGAAGCACTGGTATATCAAGACAATGTCAGGGACGGTAGCCGGGTTCTTGGCGGTGAGAGCGTTGATTCCTGATTCCCTGTACCTTTCAGAATATGACGTACCCTGCCGGCATGACCAACGGCATGACAAAAAATCCGTCGAAGCTGCCGCTTGAATTTGGTCCAATCGAAGAAATCAAACTCATGGTTGAAAAGCCAGGTATTCACCACACCCCTCAAATAGAACAAAACATGGCGGAGCTTGCGGAGGTCATCCCACCAATTAGCAGAGCTGAAGCCTTCATAATCGTCCAGCCTGTCTTAAACATCTTCATCGCGAAAGAGCAGTGAACATATGGGGATCGCGCTGAAGGACAGTAATGATCAGAGAAGGTGCGGCTTGCGATGTCGGCATGGTTAGGGTAGAAGCGCCAGACAGAGAGAGAAACAACTTTATTTTCCACTGCAGGGTTGGAAGTGAGGGCAGTTTGGCCTAGTGTGGCTCCCAGGTGGGGGCGATGTCTTGGTCCGACGAGGCGAGTGCCAGTTGGGTTTTCTTTTCTGCTCTTGTCAGCAGCTGGTTCCAGCCCTCCTCGCAGGGAGCTGGCAGTAATGATTGTGGGGGTGGGTTACTCTCGCATCCTCAAAGAATGCGTGCCCGAGTGGCGCACACTCCGTGGTCGCACTTACTACAGAAGGGGTTGTAATGCCCGCCAGTGATTAATTAAAGCCTAGAATCACTGAGAATGGAATCCCTCTGAAATCTGCGAAGCATGGTGGCTTGAGCTCGGTAGAGGTCGGGGTGGGGAGGTGGGTACACGTGTCTCGTCTGCTTGTAGAATTTAGTAATGTCAGCAAAGGATTTGGGGGCCTCTGTGAGAGCATCCGGGGACTGCTTGTTATGTGACATACTAGCGGACAATGGCCACAAGCTGTGACCTTAACGAAGATCCAGGGCGTGCAGAACCAAGGCAACGACAGGACGGGGGACCAAGAAGTACCTCCCCCACTTGTGACGTCAGAGTAAGGGCGGATCTTTTTTGAGCCCGAGAGACACGGTGAATGGCCCTTGGCACAGTTCACGCTGAATATGCGCCTGCACATGCGTTGGTGATGATAATATACAGATGATAAAGTGCACAATAAATACCCACAATATATACGAGAATGGCCACGTCATGAAGAGAACATTTGTTAGGAAACATTTTCCGTCATCTTCCGACTGCGCCAGCACGCCCAACATAATCAGTAACGCTTCTTTCTCGCAAATAATAACCGCTTGCGACTAAAATTGCTGCTTTGCGACAAAAAATGACTGTATGACATGTGCGACATCGTAATCTTACAAACGCTGCC
This sequence comes from Dermacentor albipictus, assembly GCF_038994185.2. NCBI lineage: Eukaryota > Metazoa > Arthropoda > Arachnida > Ixodida > Ixodidae > Dermacentor > Dermacentor albipictus. Next base: position 98,280,186 of record NC_091823.1, read on the forward strand.
TACTTACTGCTCAAGTAAACGAAGCGAACGCATTAGGTAGAAATCGGCAGCACCGCAAGGACGCGCAACTGCACTTTCAAGCAACGAAGAGCATCGTGCAGAAGAAAGATACACTTATATTGAAGATAGACAAAGCAGCATAGTGTAAAAGTGCCTACCAAGTTCGTCGATTCTTCCATGCATGCTAGGCTAGCGGTCACAGTAATTACACCAAATGTTTGCGGCACGGAGGACAGTGTAGCGCTCGCTGTCGCAAAGTGGTGCCTGGCAGTGGCCACGCGAAATACCGAACACATTCTTGTTGGTCAATTTCATGTATTCATGTGCTGCGAGTAACAAAATATTGAAAAATTGGAGTGTCACGTGCGAGCCAACACAGACATATGGTGATCTCAGACATTTAAAGTGATCCTACACGGAATGGGCTTCCATATTGGCAGCCAGAATAAATAATGTAAAATAAACCCTCTTTCTTTTGCTTCTACTCCCGAACGTACTAATCCTTGTCGCTGGCGGATTCATGGCCTAAACGGTACGAGGAGCCACAATCACTGTATGGCAGCGGTGAGATGGAACCTGTACCCAACGCCAGTCTTCAACAAATGGTTCGCGAGCGACTGGATGGCAGCGCTGAGATGGATACTGCAGCCAGCGCCAATAGCCACAACTGATTCGCGAGTAGTTGGATGAACAAAGCGCATCATAACTGCATGGTACAGGGTGAGTACCTGGCTTTTCGCTTGAGAGTCATTGTATCTGATAGGCTAGACCTACTAAGAGCCGACATAGTGCACAACTGCCTATAATGATACTGTGGTTGTAGCATGTCCCAGCAGAAAGCAGCCTTTAGCATAGATATGAACCAGCTACTAAAGCCAGACCCCGTGCCTATATGAGAGTAATCGACTGGGAGATCAACCGCAATTCTAGTCCATTTGAGGTATCTAAGTGTTTACGACTTGCAATTGATTCGATTCGGGGCAGGATAACTTCGGAACTTGGGGCTACTTCGGGGGATAGGCACTTGGTTTCTGCTGTATTGTTCAGGCTTCAAATTCTCTTGGGAAAGCAGAATTCATCCACAGGTAGTTTTTACTTGCATTTCAATTTGTGCAGGTTTCACAGCAAGTATTGCGCAATAGCTGAGCCAAGGCTTAAAGTAGCGACCATGGACCTAGTGATTTTGACAAGCGCTAGCTTGTTGCAGTTGTGTGAAGAGCTCGACGTAAAAGTAGAGGATGTATGCTGAGAAACCGAAATTCATAGGGCCATGTTTGAAAGCACCAGTGACCAGGAATGCTTTGAATACTTCGGCAACCTATTCTAAAAGGACAGGCACAGGAATTGAAAAGACAGGAATGGATTAGGAAACAAGAAGAAGCGATCAAAGCTTACCACAAGAGCTTGAAAGAATGGAACTGGCAAACCAACAGAGATGTCAGGCACCCGTAGAAGTAGCGCAAGGAAGGTGCGAAGAGGTAGCAGCTGCGGTCTTACCGATGGTGAAACCGTGGTTGAAGCGTAAAGAGTCGAACAGTAAGTAGATGGCTTGACGACAATGTCATCAATGACTACAAAGGTCCTCGTTAGGATAACAGAACTGATGGATGGCAGAAGGACCGACAAGGCAAAGCTGATTTCTAGCGCTGTACTGCTGTCGAAGTAAAATATATGTTGCTGTGTACAAAAAAAAAAAAGATGTCGAGAAAAAGTGTGCAGAAAAAGTTTCTTTCATGAACTAAAATATAAGAGCTTCACATTTGAGAAAAATATGCAGATCCAACCCACATGTTGGAATATGCGAAAGCAAGCTTCTTTTATGAAGCGGGTAAACAAATACCAGGCAACTGATTACGTTTCTGACAGCGTTTTCTACCATAACGATTACGTGCTTGCCAGTGAAGACGGCAAGACGTGGAAAGCCCCACCACCTGAACCACGTGACCACGCGTTATACTGCCTCCAACATCGGTCATCTTTGGTACGACAGTTTATCCACGATTAGAGAGCCAACTATACCGGGCTGATCTTGAAGAGAGTACCGCAATAAACATCACTTGACTCTGCAAACAGCCGACAAACAAATGATCCAAACCCGAAACCCTATAAAAGTAGGCATAGGAAGGTTTGCTTTATTAAATGAATTGTGCTCTTGATAATGTCTATTTGTTGCAGTGAAGATATAAAGGTATCATTGTTCTATCAGTGGGTAATTCCATTGAAAACAAGGCCAAGAGCCAGGAGATTTCTACTGGTAGCAAAGGTAGCAGTGCTATACAACGTGTTAGCCGCTCGGCAACACAGTCAGTAGTCAGTAGTCAGTCACTAGCACACGGTCATAGTCAAGAAAGTCCGGCACAGTTGGATGCGAAAGCGTCGCTTTAAATAAATTCACGACCCTGACGGGATATGGTGGACGTGAAGAATGCTTCTCAGTACGACTTATTTGACCAAGTGGCTGCTATAGAAAATGCGATAACACTATAGTGTGCGGCCGCTTCAGACAAATGACGCCATAAAGCATGGAGGATGGAAGACGATGAGCGTAACACATATATGAAAGCGGGAAAAAGAAAAAGTGTCAACTAGAATGAAAGCGTAAGCAAAAAAAAAAACATCTTTTAACATATCCATACGTATCCGTCGGGTACTGCAACAATGCGAAAATAATAAAATCTGTGTTAAAGATATACACAAAAGAATGCTGATTATTGAATTCCCACTGTTTTACTCAGCAGCCGCCCTGTATTTGAGAAAGAAGTGTAGTGGAGGCTTTCGTCTTAAGCGGGGAAATGAAATTTATTTTTAGATTTCCCTGAAGAGAAGTTGGTAGAGGAAGTACTTGGCCTTTTCCAGAATATCTTGCCTCAATATGCTTCAAATATCTTTCTGCGAATGCCTGGGGAAATCAGGCACTGTCGTTAGAACTGTGAAATCGCTCCACTGCCGCATCGGGTGACGACACTAAACCAACATAAATATTGGTTCTTTTTTGAGTCATGCAATTTCTTTTGTGCTTTTCTTTTATTGAAAGCCAGTGTTTGACACAGCACAGTTCAGTTTTCTCAAGAGAAAGAGACACAAGTTAACTTTATTTACAAATGGCTTTCTGTAGAACGCAGTCACGCAATTCATGGTGGGCACAGATCACCATTTAATAAGACCAATATACCACGATGAATCCGGCCACTTAGGCAGGAAGCTTGGGGCGCTACGCAGGAAGGCCTGAGTTTCTCAAAGTTTTGGATCTCCTCAAGCTCTGGTGATGCCGTCTGATTAACGTACTATTAGTATCAAGAAATAAAATTCAACCTTCGGTCCACTTCAAGTTTCATTGGCTTATCAAGACTCACACTTGAGTGTGCGGCGTTATGCTTTGCGTTAATTGCCCAGCACTGTATTTGCACGGATTAATGGGCCGTCACCTCACTGGCGGCCACAAAAGGAGTCACGGGGTGAAATCATTGGTGCTTTCTTTCATTTGCCTATTTTTACACTCCGTGCAACAGCTGGGATGCTATAACTTGAAGATATTCCAAAGTTTTTTAGTTTATTCTTGCAAACAGCCTTCCACGATTGATTAAAATATTTTGGGGCAGCCTTCACTTCGTCTCTTTGACCCGCGACGTCAGAAAACCGCAAGAATTACTCATCTCTTACCACGGGCACACAGGTATTATGCAGGATTAGGCAAAAAAAGGAAAAAGAAGTATTTTATATTTCTACGTCATTTTCACCATCAGCCCTCCGCTATTGGTCAAAAGATTTATGGCTGCGCCAACTTCACTGTCACGTGATGTCATTAAATCGCGATATCTGAGCACACCAAAGTGACATGTACGCATTAAAGATGCATTATGATGCCGAAAGAAACTGAATTTTCGTTTGGAATAACCAGCGACTGCGCTATTTTCAAATTAATAAAATATGGTTGCTTTCCTATCCGTCTGGTACAGGATAATTGGAGCTGCCAGGAAAAATTGATTTCTTTGCGTATAATTAAAGTTCTTGAGTGGCAGCCGAGCCATTTCGGAACGTACATGTCATCGCTCTGCCGACTTTTCTTCGCTGCAGGATCCGTTTTAGCGGTGTTTTTACCCTTCGGTTGCATGCCGCCACGATTTTCTACCAGCCACCGAAAGCTAAGCAAGGAGAAGCAGGTCAATCGCCGACGCCGGCACTGCGCTCCTCAACCAGTTATCTAACTTTACTGCGCTCGCCAGGCCTCCTCTCACCCCACCCGCAAAGCCATCTCCACTTCCGCATGCTGCTCGCCTCTTGCCAGTCAAGTGGATACGAAAAACTTGTCAACATAGGCAATGCTATTTGCTTTGGAAGCAAACAAACCCGACCTCTTATAAACAAGGAAAACATTTCATAGTCATGTTAAGACCATGCTACGCGCCACCGCTGGATGCACCTATTCTAGTAATTTATGGAAATTTTTTTTCTTTGTTAACGTGTTCGAAAGGAAGGAAACCCGCCGCGGTTGTTTAGTGGCCGTGGTGTTGGGTTGCTGAGCACAAGGTGGCAGGATCGAATACCGGCCACGGCGGCCGTATTTCATCGTCATCATCATCATCATAATCATCATCATCTTATTTTATGACCACTGCAGGACGAAGCGATCTCCAATTACCCCTGTATTGCGCCAACCGAGTCCAACTAGCACCCGCGAATTTCCTAATTTCATCGTACCACCTAGTCTTCTGCCTCACTCTACTGCGCTTCCCTTCTCTTGGTACCCATTCTGCAGCCCTAATGGTCCAACGATTATCTACCACGCAAGAGTGATGGACTGTAACTGACGATTTGTGTGCTTTACTATGTGCTCTCTCTCTCTCTCCTCCCCAGCTTTCATCCCCCCATCCTGCTCCCATGTGTAGGCTAGCAAACCGGTTGAGCTAAACTGGCTAACCTCCCTGCCTTTTCTTCTCCACTTTTTCCTTCCTTCCTCCTTCCATACTTGCGCAGTACGTGATCTGCCCAGCGCGATTTTTTTCTCTTATTGTCAATTAGAATATCGGCTATACCCGTTTGCTCTCTCATCCAAGCCGCTCTCCTTCTGTCTCTCAAGGTTATGCCTCATGCGAACGAGAAACTCATGGCATCTTTCAACTCCTTGAGCCTCTGACTTAGCTACCAGCGGCTGCTGCATGAACGAAATCGTGCACTGGCGTGCACCGGTGACAATTTGTTTTTAAAATTAATCTTCTAGTGATACGAAGACTGCGTTTCACTCCAATAAAAAAAAGAAAATTACGCGTTTTAAGAAAAGTTCAAGTAGCAGGTTATGAGAAGAGTACACAGTCTGCACGATACTTTCCTAGATTGGCGCAAATGTGATCGGCAGCGTGCACTTGTATCGTCTAACGTAGGTTGCTTGGTCGACACAGTCCGCTTCTTAGCGAGCGTTAGGATCTGGATGCGCCTTATCCTAATTTCCGCCACATTAGTTTGTGCGCTCCAATAGCTCACGCTTTGTCCTTTCTCGCCTACTTGCGGCAGCTTGCGTTTTCATTGAATTTACTTACAACGCCACCAAAACCATGTAATGACCTTTATTTAGCGCCGTTGCCTGTGTCCCTTCACTCGTCCCGTCGTTTAGCGCTGTTTTTATTGCTCGTAATCATGAACCAACCAGCCCAAATGCGTACTCTTTTGACTTTTATTAGTTCATCTCCTCCTTGATATCCGCTTCAATATTTTTCTCAAATAATACTTTCCGCATAAACGTCATGGTCAATATCATGGTTGCTTTGTCGTTCGGCCTATACAATAAGCCAGTGCGTAAAAGACAAGAAATGGAGTACCCTTACCATCCCGTAGCATAGCCAGGAGAGGTGGAGGGGAGACGGGGAGGGCACGCCCATAAATTTGCAGGTTAGTATGCGGCCTATCCAGCCTCTTCCCTTTCCATCACACCCTCCCCGTTCCCAGTCAAGTGGGTGCCCTCCAAGAAAAATAATTCTGACCGCGCCATTGGTCCCACCCATCGAAGAGCGGCAAAGAATAATCGGGCTGGGGCCACAAACGAACCCGAGGAAAAGGGCTGTGGAGGAGCCCATAGCCAATGCCCAAGTGAAATGAAGCAAAAAGTACATATCCATTCCGCTATTGTGCTTCGGCTCGCTCCTTCTGGTCACTGTGGAGCTCGCTTGCTAGCACAAAGCGACTATACTTGGACCGCTTCTGCAAACGGACTCCCTTATCTTGTTATCCCCCTTACGCAAACAAGCAACCTCTATTCAGCTCTAGTGGCGAAGAGATGTGATCTTGCTGAAAGGTCGGCAAGGCAGTACGTAAAAAGAAAAAAAAAAACAGGAAGGAATCGCGGTATATCCAGCTTTCTTACGTCTTTTTACGTTGTTATGTTTCTCTTGATTGCGTGCAATACCCAGTCCACGTGCCTAAGGCGCTTTTTTGGTAGTCGCCCACGCGTGCTCAAGTCAGCGTTTTATTGATTGGCTGTTTAGCTTCCTCTCACTGTTGTGTGCAATCCCGGCAGTGATCACCCGCTGGCCGTTGTAAGCTGTGCTTGTGATCCGTGTACGTATAACAAAATTATCTACAAGCACGAATACTTGGGTAAACCGTAAACAGAACAGAGAATCGCAGGGGGAACTCTGAGGAGTTGGCTTCTTCTTACTGATGACGAATGTGACGGCAGTACGATGGTTCTGAATTGCGCTTCTTTTAGATCCTTACCATGCATCTGCATTCCTTTGCGTAGTCGAAATCTTATGCAATACCGCGAGCGATTTATGTTATCACAGTGGTCTTCCTTGCACTGTGAATGTATTCTCGGCTTACTTTATTTAAACAAATATATTACCGAATGAATACATGAAACAAAAGTCAGGCTAAAGGGCAACAGTCCTCCGTTTTAACCAATAGCAACATAATGTTAATAATTGGGTATTGTCTGCATGTAATATACAACGCTCTCCTTTGAACGTAACTGTTGGGCACCCTGCAATGCAAGTTTTCTTTTGAGACATTTCTTTAAGTATGGGTAAACGAAGAAAATGGGGAGGGGGGGGGCGGTGAGACTGCAGTAAGACGCCAGTGAAAGTCAGGGGCTTTCTCCCTGAATCTACTACTTAGTTTGCTCACAATTGGCCATCTCCGTATTCATTGTTTTGCGCATGTTGTGTGTCCCTTCTTCGTTCAACGTCGTGTCGTTGTGCGCACAGAAGTTTCTAAAGAATCATGTACAACCAACTCGCCCAAAACGTAACGCTTCTGAAGTCATTGTTTTGTTAAGAGGCCGATGGCTATCATAAGTGAAGGTTGCCCGTATTGCAACCATTAAAAAAAAATTCTTCCCTAAGATAACCTTTCCTAAGAGAACTAACATCACCAATGAGTAGTCTTGGAAGGCTTGGAGGTGATTGATGCGGGGGAGTGAAACGCTGCTCTGATGTTCTTCGTGGAGGATTACGGTGGCTGTTGCAGCTGCACGTCTGGCGTAAGGCCCCGCAGTGGTCCCTTGAATATTAGGCACAACAGAAAATAAGTTCAATTCTGGTGTTATACGAGCCAAAGTTGCAATCTAACTAGGAGGTTCGCCGTAATGCGGATCTTCGGTATAATTTCGACGGCCGCCGGGGCCGCGACTTCATCTCGCGACCTCCTGCTTAGCAGCGCAATGCCACAGCCCCTAAGCAATCAGGACTGATATTAGGCACAATACGATTTCTGCAGCCTGGCTGCGAAAAGAATAGTTTTTGAAAGGTTCAACTGTGTTTCTGAAGAAACTGCATGTTCACAAAAAAATATTGTTAGCTCTTGTGAATCCTTATGGTCAATAAACCACTGCTAAGAGCGCTATTGTTTCATCAGAGAAGCTGGGTAACTCAGCACATATGTAGGGGCAAGATTCGTGACAATAAAAGTTGGAGGACGCTTCGCCTTTAAGAGTGGAACACGATAGCATTCAAGGATCCCTCACCGCTTCTCACGCTTCCCGGTAAATGCAGTTTATGTAACCGCAATGTTTACCCGAAACGCTGACGGCGAACGCTATTCACGAAGGCGAGAGCTTTCTGGTTGAAACGTGGCCTCTTGCGTGGGCCTATCTTCTATTATTGTTTCGCACTTTTAATATTCAGTCTTAGAAGATTTACCATAAAAGTCTTGCACTGCCGGCGTTTCATTTCAAGACATTTGTTTGTGGGCTGTCATTCTCAAAATTCCCAGGAATAACTTTGTAAGCAATCTATAGGACAAGGTACGAGTAACTTTCGTGATACAAGAACTTTAGTGGCATACAGAATATTTATGGCAATCTTCGCTCACAGGACGCCCGGCGCTACGCCGGACGCCGATGCCGGACGCCGATGCCGGATTTTGTGCGACACGGGACCCTTAACGCTATCGCGTTCAAAAGCCCCTTGCGCGTCATGAAGACAGCTTTTACTTGTTAAAATATGACGTTGAAAGCTCAAGCCCTCTTCGTGTCAATAAAACTTTGTTTGGGACTGGCTGGCTTGTTTTGTAAGCCGTTATCGATTGAAGCTTACGTGTGTATCGCGCGTAATTGAATCTTGCGAGGAAATTAAATGCTTTTAATCGCATCCAATGAAGCATCTACAAAAGAGCTTCTTCTTTATGATTCCGCATTATAAAGGAAACGTGCACCCACACACAGACGCTGCATTCCCAAAAATGCATACTTCGAACCCACTCGCAGGTTGAAAACAATTTTTTTTTTCTATCCAGGTAAAGTAATTGCACACGTGGCTTTCTCTTAAAAAGTGCGGCACCCACCATTCAATCATCTTCTTTCATAGGGGTAAATGAAAATGCCGTGAGCGCTTTAGTTTGCCCGTTCTCCTCTCGTTCGCTGAGAAAGCGACCTGTTTGAAGCGAAAAGGAAAGTGTTCCTGGAGGCTGTAATAACGTCTGTTGCATGGTCAAAAAGAGTCTACGCTGCTTTTAAGCCATGGGTGCCGACGTATACGCGCGGCACGCTCGACTGTGTTTTTTCTGCAGTGCTTCTGGGGTAGATAGATAAGGACTCCAGCTTTCCGTTCCGGGTAAGGCGCGTGGCAGCCATATAACAAAAAGCGGCTGCGCTCGAAGCAAAGACGAATTTATAGCCCTGCGTGCCGGTCGGAGGCTGCTGCTGTGTTGGTGCGGATAATGACGGTGGTCTAAGCTGGCGGTGTGCAAACGGTAGAGCACACGGCTGGCCTTCCCTCCGGAATTCTAATTAGGGCTCCCGTCTAAGTTGCTCCCGGGCACCGCTCCTCCAGATGAGCCTAAGAGGGAATGACCTCCCACTCGCGAAGACGGTGCTCGGATTTCTCTCTGTCGACCGCAGCCACCTTTATGGCGGAGGGCAAATAGGTCTAAGGAAGACGGCAGTGAACGTCTTCTTAATTGTAGCAGATTCAACGAAAAGGTGGGAGCTCTTGTGTTGGATATAGTGCAGGTGACTACTCTAGATAGAATCGGCGTTCTGGCTCGATGAGGGAAAAAGAAAAGAAGGAAAACCGCCGTCAGTATTGCCATGTTTATTTTTGTTTTCTGCAGAATAACCCAGGACTAATGTTCTAAAGTTATATATACAATATTTGCCGCGAGTTCTACAGGTAAATATGTCCACCGTTCGATGTATTTTTTTTATATCGCACAGTGTGTTTTAAAACCGCCATTCGCACGTTAATTAAGGTATGGTTCTCTTTAATGCCACCGTATCAATTCCTAGCAAAGCGTCCTCCTAACGGCTCAGCCTTGCTTTAATCACGAGTTAGTGAAGGCGTTGTAAAACTGTGGATCTAGTTCATTTCAGGAACGATGTAATAAACGCAAGAAGTCCTCAAAAGCTTAACATATATTTAGGGTGAGTCGACGTAAGTACCTCACATCTTCCTAAACATGTAAGAAGGTACACATTATTTTAAAACGTTGACATTAGTTTTGTTACTGCCCACAGCAGAATATTGACGTCAAGCGCAGATTAAGCGCAGGACCGCGTGGACTGTAACCGAGTCCACGCAGGCAAGAAATTGATTATCTGGTTATAGACAAAATAAACAGAATGGAACGACCTAAGCTTACTCACCATACCTTTGCCATATGTATGCCTTGGAATTAGCTCCTATTGGAATTAGCTCCTCAAACCGAATTCAAAAGTGAGCGAACCAGTGGCCGGGAAAGAATGAATAACATTTATTTCAAGAAAGCAGACGGCACTCGGGCATTGTTAGGTATTAAGTGGTAAAGGAATCAGGGGTTCTGCATTTGTTTTGGTAAAGTTGATCATAATCTTGGTTTTTCTTCCTCCGGTACTGCTTTTTGGGTGCTGCCCAATTCGGCTGATCTCGAATGGGCCGGTTGAGCTCCCCTACACCACTGGAAACTGGTCACTTTAACTACTGATTTTCGCGATGGCTTTCTTTGTTTCAAGGTTAAATCGTATTCACTTTCCTAGGGTTTTAATGTTACCGTGTAGTAAGTGTTGAACGTTGAATCTCCTTTGTGAGAAAGCGGCACAACTCTACATGAGGTGTTGCAAATCTGTTACGCATGATCCTTGACAGTGTGAGCATCGTAGTGTTGGTAGTCGTGGTAGTTTGTCTTGCTTGGAGCCATTTGTAGGGTATGTGAGGTGCGTAAGCAGCATTGCCCATGACTTGGTTAAAAAAAAACGAAGTCATGTAGGTTGAGCCGATTCCATCTTGGTCTTCACTTTGGAGGGTTCTCTTCTTCTTACACTCACTACGTATGCTATCTAGTACCGGCGCTTGCAAGCCTTGTCACCTGTGGGGTGATCTTCACCGCAGAAATTGCATTTGGAATAACAGACATGATCCTCCCCTCGTTCTTGCATACTACATCCCCTGCATTGCACAACATCAGGTGTGGGGAAACATCTGATCTGTGTCCAATTCTTCCACATACGTAACATACGTCAAATTGCTTCCGGTACAGATGTACATATTCCTGTACAGAAATATGGGCCGAACCTCATGAGGGTTAAACCATGTTCATTCAAATTAGGCACCCAGAATCCGTCGAAAAGCACAATAACCGAGTCCGTAGCTTCGATACGCTGTGAAGCAAAAACCGTTGGGTTGTATTCATGCACAATCTTTTTCGGGATCACACTTTGACTGTCATTGAGGTTCACTCTTCTAACAACCCCCTTGCATGTAGAGTGGGATGCTTTTTCATAAGCGCTCACTTCATATTCCGCCTCCATGACCGTTTTAGATTTCATTCTCACATACCCTTCGACATGATCAGAGTCCGGTGTACTAATCACCACGATATTCTATGTGAAGTTGGAGCAGACGATGTCTTCCTTCGCTTGGTCTTCTGCAAGTCTGGCCGCCTCGACGATCGCTTCTCCAATAACTGTAGTGCTGACCTTGTTCAGGTTGACGCCTTCCCGAGGCCTGACGATGATTTTCCTGTGCTCCTCCGGCAGCTGCGGCATCCTGGACGCCTTCAAAATGCGGCTCTTCTGCTTGTCGGCCCCGGCGGCACCTTCGTTGGCGAGCTCTTTGTCTTTGTAATTTTTGGGTCAAATGGGCGGTTTCTCGCAGATCACGATCTTTCGTCGGTGACCACCTGACCATCCATTCTTTCCTCACCGCCTTCTGTCTCCGAGGAGAGTTTGTCGTCCATACGTGTATCAGCCATGCCAACAGAGTGGGCTCGCTGGACCTATATATACGTGGTGTTAGGCCCAGCGGAGCACCCACATGTGATGCACAAAAAAGAGGTGACAAAAGTAAAAAAAAAATACTGGCCCCCCTCGTCCAAACTAGTCCACCGATTCGCGATGGAGAGGAATATATTTCGTATGGTTGCTGCCGAAGTGGGTGGGTGGGGGAGGGTTGATGTTGAGTGATGATTGGGGGAACGGAAACTATGTGCACGAATACAAACTTACCTGTTGGACTTCTGGCACATAACATGATTAGTTTGGTGCAACTGTTTAAAGTATGCGAACATTTTGAGACACATTTCCTCCTTCGGTGCTTGGAGAGTTTTCAATGAAATAATTCATCATGCACCTCACTTAAAAGCAAGTGAAGCATCCTTGTCCATAGTGTGCTTTATCTTCAGTCCGTGGGAAGCGGAAACCATTGTTGATCCATCATACTTACAGGGACGCCAGTACTTGTTTAATGTTTTCTGCTTGGTTCGTCGAATTCTTTGCATGTTAGCGTCCACAGATCATAGAAACGATGCAGCGCAGCCCTCTTGCGAGCCATCACACTTCTAAGCAAACTTTATTCGAAATTTTGCGCATGCCTCTGCCTATGAATGCTTAAGGATATGAAAACTCCATTTATTTGTGCGCCTAATGTGATGCCCTTAGAGCCTGCTACGTACTCGTGCTGACTATCTTATTTATTCAGATCGAGTTTACTAGCGATCACCAAACCTTAAGATACTTTAAATAATGTTTCGCATTTTTGCGCAAATAACTAATAAATTAGGCAATAAAACGAAGGCGAGCAGGATTTGAAGTCATGTGCACGCTTGGCCATTACTACGTGCCGCACTTCAAAATAATGAATGCATCTTCATGCGCTAGAAGTCGCCGCCATGGCTACTGGTGTCGATGTTCATAACATCAAGTGCACGCGATATAACTGCGCCTTGTTTCTAAATCTTCATGTCGTTGCAACGAGGTACGAGCATCTATTTGTGATCAAGGGCTCGTTGATCATGGCGGCCACTAAGAATGACTTTCCCTATGCATGTTATTCGCTTTGAACTAAAATTCCATATTGAAGATTGTATTTGCTGCAATATGACTAGCTTTAATTAAAGACATTAATATTTGCCGTAATGCGTCAGCATAAGTTTCTGTTTAAAACAACTGAAGAGAAAACGCATAAAGAACACCAAGAAAGAAAAAAAGAAGCATAAACGGAGACGGGCGGGAGGTTTACCAAAAGGACGTCTCGTTGGCTACCTTGAGCTGCGGGAAGGATCAGGGGGAATAAAAAAAATGACAGAAAGGAAAGAACGCTCACACGAGCCAACAGTTGCAAAAAAGCAGAAAGGGCCTTCCCTACTGGATTATATCCTGGTCGCTGAATAGGCGACCGTGAATGCAACTCACAACCATAGCCGACGCACAGGAGATGCCTCGCGGCGGTGCCCTACGTGTGGAAGTGGGCAATACATGTAGCGAAATGTTTAGTTTGGGCTGTCCATTACTCGTGATCTGAGCGGTATAAGCATGAGATGCTTTAGCTTCCGTTTCTGGCGAACTTCAAGTGTAATTGAGCCAAAAGCCAGAGACGTTATCAGCACACACAAATGAGAAGATCCACGCAGGTTGCGAAAACAAAATGAGAACCTATGTTAGTTATTGCCCAAATAAGTTTTAAATAAATATTTCTTCCGGGTTTTCCTTCTTGTTTGTTCACAATATCACTCAAGCCGTAACTTCTAGTGCGCTGAAGTTATATTTATAATTTTCAATAGCGACGTTCAAAAAGCAGATAATGGGCCCAATACAGTTCACTGCCATATTTTAGCGCTGAGCGCTGAACTCCAGCTGTCGGCGAGTTCTCCGGTGCGGGTTTTGCGTCGACGATGCGTGGCGCCTCCTTCAGGCGCTTCTTCCCGCCGCTGTGGCTTCACGGTTATGGGGTGGCACTGCTACGCACGGAGTCGCGGGATGAAATTCCGACCATGGTAGCCGCATTTAGACGGAGGCGAAATGCAAAAACGCCCGTGTGTTGTGCATTGGAGGCACATTAAAGATCGCCTGGCGGTCAAAATTAATCCGGAGTCCCCCACTACGGCACGCCTCACTATCAAATCGTGGTTTTCGCAAGTAAAACCCAAGAATTCAATTCATTCTTCTTCTAGCTGGGCAGTGCGCTCTTTCTCCCTCTCCCTGGTTTCTTTTGCTGCCTCTCGTGCGACCTTCAGTCAGGTTTCTTCTTCCAGCTGTGCAGCGTTCATATGGACCAGTTCACAGTATTGAGCGATGCGGTGTGGTGGGCTCTGCCGTTGCAAACATGCACTACACCCATTTTAGGATTGTGGCTAATATCATCTCCAACAAATTTGCTTTGCCAGTTACCATTTCATGCTTACATCTTGTCTAATCCACAGAAGAGCCATCAATTTTTGTTACTGGCAGAGTTTTCTTGCTGAGTTTATGATAAAAAAATGTAATCTGTGCACAGTGGCCTTCTTCGTGTGATATTAGGGCCGCCTTGGCTGTGTCATCGTTACAAGTGGTACCGCAATAGCCGGGTCACAATCGAAAAGAACCCTCATGGCCTGTTTGAAGTGGTGGTGAAGTTCCACAATTTTCCAAGCGAACTGACCACGAGTTCCATGTTGGTGATACGAATGCACAAACCGTAAAGTTTGCTCTGAGCTTCAGAAAATAGCGGCTTAGCCATGGCTCTCTCGTTTAACTAAGTAAAGTTCATTGAATATAACAGTGTGTTGTGGTGACCTAGACATCGCGTCATGCGATTCCTTGAACCATTGTGTAATTATAGTTGGCATAACCACAGCATCGCCGCAACTAGTCGATGTCGTCGAGCCACGTTTATAAACAAGCACGCGCTTTATGTATTTCTCATACAAGTAGGAGTACATTAGGCAGCTTAAAAGAGAAAAGACAGTAAGTCAGACTTTGTTAAGGCTTGGATTTATATGGTGCACTGGAAAACTCAAACACCTTGTATAAGAACACCGCTTGGCCACATTCTCTCGTAATCAATGCATGATGTGCACAGACAGTTGTACGGAGACGCTGTGGAGTCTATTTTTTCAATGCTAGCCAGATGCGGCCGATCCAACCGCTCACCACCTTCTCCTATAGTCCTTTCCTACCCTCCCCTGTCGGCTAGCGTTCGCGCGTGCCTTACGGTCGTGGATGGCTCTCACGACGGAAGTCGGGGGAAGTCTGACATACGCGTGATTAACCTGACAGGGACGGAGCGTCTACCGCTTCTCCACCGGAACGGTAGCGGCCTGCGCTCATACGCACGCGTGACTCAAGCAATCGTACCATCTGGGTAAAGTTGTATCGCGGCAACTCACTGAACTCAGACGCACCAAAAGCTCTCATTGGGAGGCGAGCAATCGCACTGGCATTGATCTGACAATATCTGACAATATCTAGGGTTGGAGTCCGGGGCTAAGTAGCTGATGTTCACACGCATTGGGTTTAGAGGCAATACGCGTTCCAAATCTGTAGGCTTGAGCGACTGTTGTAGTTTCTCCAATTAGTGCGCTCCGCTATAATCCAAGGCATATTTTGAGAGCGTAATCTTCAATGCTTTAAACTGCACTGAAGGTAAATTTGCAGGTGTCGGAAATAACAGGTAAGCTGTACCGCAGAAGTGCAAGAAATAGCGCCCTGTAATGTTGCAGCATTGAGTATAAGTAGCCCTCCCCTCACCACTTCCAGGTCTCTCTTTCTAGAATTTAAACATATGGCGAATTGATCTCATGCGTTGTTTTTTACTTATGCCCCATCAGAAATCTAAGATACGCCACTGTTAGTGACTCCCCCTTAAGGTCTGAGACCTATGCTGTACGACGTCAGCAGCCCGTTGATTGATATCAGGTATGCAGTCATTGAATTTCGGAAAAGTGCGACAAATGAGCGCTTTTCACGCTATATCTGCAGTTCTTAATCATGAAGGTAAATGTATACGTTATGGAGTATGCTTCTAAAACTGAGGGATAAAAAATGCTACATAAAGATAAGAAGACACCTAAGTACTTCTCATGAGTTGTGAATGCTGAATTATTAATGCGTAATTCCACACCGCGGAGTGGTCTTTCTCGAGTTATGAACTCCTCGCAGGCAAGGGATGGCGTTGAGACGCTTGGCGCATTTTGATATGGCATTACCGAGGTGTACTTAAAACGCAGGCGAGACCCTGCGCGGACGAGGAACGCGCGGATAACACACGCCTCCGAGAACGAGAGCGGGGGTAATTTTCAGTCGCGGCGATGCCCTCTCCCCTTATGTAATACCTGGCGTGCTAGAACGGCAGCAGGCTCCGCTCAGCGTCGAGGTGCGTTCGTGCCATAGCGTCGTAGCCAATGAGAACTCCGTCGAGGTGCGTTCGTGAAATCGCGTCACAGCGAAAGGAAATTCAGGTTCACTTTCGATGCTACACAAGCCGTACGTTGGCTTTTAACGCGATAGCGTTAAGGAGCTCGTGTCGCAGAAAAGCCGGTGTCGTCGGCGTCGGCGTTTTGCGGCGTTGACCGTGAGCGATAAATCACGGCAGGCACTCCATAAATAAAAAGCAACTTCCAAGATGGGCTGGGTGGGAATCGAATCAGGGTCTCCGGAGTGTGAGACGGAGACGCTACCACTCGGCCACGATTTCGATGCTTCCAAAAGGTACAAACGCGCCTCTAGTGAATGCGGTGTTGCCTTCGAAACGAGCCGTGGAAAGTTATACTGTGGTGTATATCGGTAATTATGAACATGTAACTTACAGAAGTCGCAATTACACGAGTAGCGAAGTGCGTTTCGCTGCATTTCTTCTGCGCTTTCCGCACACGGAGAGCCATCTTGCGGCAAACACAGAAGACCCCCTCCTCTCCATGTACGGCGCTGCCCCGACAGATGGTGCGCCACGCGCGCATTGGAGCTGTCGCGGCTCGGACTCTCTCCCCTGACAACGCTTCGCCTTGCTCCCTCTGTAGAATCAAGCGTCCTTCCTTTCTTTAGATCACTATCTCTCTATCTCTCTGCCCGTGCCGATCACGGCGTTTGGCTGGCGTGCATCATTTCCCCCTCCGGGATACCGAGTTCTTTGGTTCGCTCCGCTTGCTCAGGCGCACGTTTCGTTGCTGCGCCGAACGCCGCGTTGCTCGACCAAATGGCTCGACGCTCACCGCGTCTGATGCGGGGCGCCTCGTAAGTGATGGCTGCCCTGTAGCCCATTGTCTTACACCCATTGGCGGGTCGACGGGAACGCTATCGCGTTCCACTCTTGAAGGCGAAGCTTAAGCGTCCTCCAATTTTTTTATGCGAAGCATACTAGCCGCACAACCACGCTCTTCCTTGCTGCGCCGCGCGCGGCCGCGTAGCTACCATATGACGTCATAACAGCTGCAAAAGCGGAAGCCCAGCTCGTGCGCTCGCCTGCATGAGTTGTTTCTTCGTCTAGCCGAACCAAATATAGCCAAGCAACAGCAGTTCACCAGGCTAAACAGTGGTTCAACAACTAAAATAAAGGCTAGTATGCTTCGCATCCTGGGCTTAACCTTAGCTAAGCCACAGCCATTTTTTTCGTTCAAAGGGGCCATGTGACGCTTCCCGATCAAAGTAGCTGCTTGCGTGAAATAAACGATGAGGCAACGCAGCCGTCTTCACGCCGAAGGCCAAAATGAGCGATTACACTTCGTGCGTGATAAGCTTCCTCCAAGCGTTGAACAGCAAGTGCTACCAGAAACTGCCTACGTACCTGAAGTCATTTCTGCACTTTTGTGATAAATGCAATATTAACGGCACAAAAATTGCCAGCAAGCACCAAACCTACACGAGTGATGCACTCATGCCATCTACCTGGCTTTGCATATAATGTACAAGGAACACGCAAAGAGAGAGAGAGTAAGAGAGAGAAGTCATAAGGGAAAGATGGGGAGGATAACTAGGCTGAACTCGTTTGGCTGCCCTGCAATGAGAAGGGCTGAAGTGCGACTGAAAAATGTGCCGGGGAACAGTTCACTATTTGCATAAATACACGCACAATGCATTCATTGTTCAGCTTACCACAATCGGTCGTTGGGGAAGACGCATCTCTAGAATTAAAGCAGCACTTCTGTGGCTTTGCCCATCGCAGACACATGAGGCCACGGCTCCAAGATTTTCCGTAAAAGCATTTAATCTTCATGTCCTAAAGCTGTTCGAAGGGAAAGCCTCCCATATTTGCATGTTGACGTTTGATGAAAGTTTATTCGTATCTCTCCGAGCAATAGGAGAGACTGCAGAGCTGCCTTTGAATCGCAGAATATAGCCCACTGGTTTGATGACTCTGCATACGCATAAAGCACCGCGCTACAAAAGAAGAAACGTGTTTACGCGTAAGCGTGCATGCTCCGTCTGTGAAAGCTGCGAGATTATGTGTGTCGCCGCGAAGGAAGCGAGCGCCGGAGCAGGAAGGCGCCTGGATAGTCGCGCCCCGGGGATAGTACGGATGAGCGTGCGGAGCGCGCGGCAAAGCAACGCCACCTAGAGGTGACGTTGAGCAAAGGAGGAAAGTAAAATTTGTTGATAATTTGAAAGTACCGCCACTCATTCAACTCTGTCACCTCCGCGCGACCTCCTCTCTCCTCCTCGCACCTTGAGAGTCCCTTCTGTGGGAACCGGTTTTGCACCCGCTTCATTGCGATAAAAATTGTATGGACACTTCAAGCGCATTTTTGCCGTCGTCATCGGGGCCGCCGTTGCCGTAATGTTTCGCATAAAGTCCAAGGGTGTAACACCATTGCCGCGCGTCGTATGCTTTATGTACGCGTGAAAGCATGCGATGGAAGCCGACTATCACGGCTCCATATGGCAAGCGCGAACGAAAAAAAATTACCGACGATTACGTTACTTCCTAATGCGAAATTTGAGCGCAGCAAATAAGCTGTTTCACCTTTTCGATAGATTGAGGCAAAGAAATCGAGCAACACATGTATGCGCTATCACAGAATTCTTTTTGTTATTTTTCACACGTATTCCTTTAACAAAGACTGCACTAACAGTTCTTGACAGTCATGAAGGAAGCTTTGTGGTCGGAGAAATAGACTGATATATGTTCGACTTGGTACACCAATGCTTGATTCTCAAAGACGAGATCTATACAAGTGCTTCGCGAGGTTGTCACAGCCGTGGGACGCGTTACGAGCGAGAGGAACGAGATGTTCTCCCGCATAAGTGTTAGGAAATTGCTGTTTGTCTTTATGTCAACATTAAAGTCCCCCACTACTAACATCGGTGTGGATCGATGGACGGTTAATGCGAGTTGCAGGAAGTGCACGACGTCTTTCGTGAGTGCGGTAGCGGACTCACGAAAGCGGTATCAGTCGGTCACTGCTAGCGCTGGGGGGATGAAAGGGGGGCGGAGCTGGTTACGAGGCCGACGACAACGCCGACGACGACGCGAAACCCAGGAACGGACGCCAAAGAGCCATTTGTGTAGCCAGCCCTCCTCCACAGTCTCTCCTCCTCCCTTCCATCATCCTCCCTCGCCCGGAGAGCCGACAGCGCGCATGCGCGGCGGCGGAGCAGATTCGTCGGCGAGCTGGTTACGAGGCCGACGACGACGCGAAACCCAGGAACGGATGCCAAAGAGCCATTTGCGTAGCCAGCCCTCCTCCACAGTCTCTCCTCCTCCCTTCCATCATCCTCCCTCGCCCGGAGAACCGACAGCGCGCATGCGCGGCGGCGGCGGAGCAGATTCGTCGGCGAGCTGGTTACGAGGCCGACGACAACGCCGACAACGACGACGCCGACGACGACGCGAAACCCAGGAACGGACGCCAAAGAGCTGCGCTCTAAAAAGGGAAGAGAAAGCGCGCCGTGTTCCGTCGCGCGAAAGGCCGTGGGCTGATGGCAGGGAGGGCCGGGAGGCGGTGTTTTGCTCTAGCAGCAACTGCGCATTTCGCGACCGGTCGCAAGGCGAAATGAGGATCGCGGCTGAATCTAGCGCGCCATATACACTCTTATGGTATCTTAGACTGGTCGCCTGTATGCCCCGAAGCAGAGTCGGGTAGATCGGCCGTTTTTCGAGCTCAAAGATAGAGGATAAGCGCCCAAGCCGAACGTGCGACTCGCTCTCGGAGGAAGAAATTGCTGGTGCGAAACCACGTGACTACTGTCAACGTCCGATGTTTCGCCTATCCAAAGCTCCCGGCGCTGTGCCGGCGGGACAAGCGTTCGTCGAGACGCCAGCATGCAGTGGCCTAGGTTGCCAAGGTTACGGTGGGCCGTCGCCAACAGCAGCGACGCCGCACTGCGATGACGTTTCAATCTCGATGACTGCTCCGACGACAGTGCTCGGAGCGCCTCAGAGCACTCCAAGATGGAGGAGAGCAATCGAGAAGAACCAGCCGAACGCAGGGCGCGCACCCTCTTTCAACCAGCCGAAGACAACGCCGCTCGCGAGGGCGCTCCAGAGCGCTCAGAAACGACCAGTCGAAGATAGCATTAGACAAAGGTACACCCTTTGAAGTGCATATCTGCCACGCGACGATAATCGTCATCTGCCTTGCTTGCGTTTCCTTTCTTGAAAACGCCACGCCCGCCACTTGTCGAGAATGCTATGTCATGCTGATAACGTGCATGTCGTTCGTTACTGGGAAGTATACCGGGCTCGCAGCGTTAAAGCAAGAAAATGCGGTCAAGAGAGATGACAATTATTGTTGCGTGGAGAAATGCGACCAAAAGGATGTAATTTTGTTTTGGAGTGTATGAAGGAAAGCGGTTGGCAGCGCCGGAGGGATGGGGGCAGTGGCGTAGCGATAGGGGGGGCCGGGGGGCCGTGGGCCCCGGGTGCAAGGGGCCTGTGGAGGGAGGGGGGGTGTCATATACTTCTGAAGACACCCCTCTTTCCGCCGGCTACACTCGGGGGGGGGGGGGGGGGTGATAGAAGACCTATGGGCCCCGGGTGCCAGACGACCTAGCTACGCCACTGGATGGGGGCCAGCTTCGACTCCGCCAACAAGTACATTGCACGGACTCGCGCGGTCGCGTGCACTGTATCTTGAAAGCGATCTGCAGATGGCTTATACCATTGTCCGCACTGTTCTCGCCGCCCTTCCGATGAAGCGATAGACCGTACGAACGTCACTTCCCTCGTTGCTGCTGCCGCGCTTGGTCGCACCATCTTTCTGACAGCCAGTGTCCGTGCTCATCGAGCATGATGTGTTCCTGTTTGCTTGTGCGCGCTGACACCATGCTTGTTAATTCAGTTGGTAAGCGATTGTTTACAAGTTTATACGGCCGATAAAACTACTTCCCTTTCTTCGTAAAGCTGTCTACCAATTTGCTAACCGCACTCGATGCTCTGGCTTTCGGGTGAAACTGTGACTTTCTTTTTCTGCACGACAATTGGCCTCCCTGCCCTTGCCCTTGAAAACGCGTGGATCTTGCGTTCAGCTTCCGTTTTCTTTTTTGTTGGCACCACTTTTCTCAGTTCGGCTCAGCGAACGTTGGACGCTGTTTCCTGCGGCGTTGTGTTAGCGTTATGCCAAGCTGGTAGCGCATATATCTGCTGCAAGAAGCCTGAAGATGGTGATGCAGTTTTTGTGATACCATAAGGAAAGCGTGACAGCTTGCACAAGGAGCAGTGGTTTGACAACGTCGGATAAAAGGACTTTGTTCCGACAAAGAACACCGTTGTTTGCCAGGTAAGGCACCTTTCTCATTGCACGTATCAAAGCATCCCCTAATGCTGCATCTTTTACATTCTTACGGCTCGCTTATCAGTGTCCTTGCTGCGACAATTAGTCCGTTGCATAAAATGAGGTTGTGCTCAGTATGCAGAATATTCTGCCGGGACTGAATCACCTAGCACGTCTTCAACTTTTATTCAATCAGAAATGTAGCCCTATAGGTTCTGCTTCCCGCTGTGAACAATTATGTGCTAACTTGGATCCTCTCGGTGGAACTTTTCGGGATTGTCAGAATCCATTGCATGTTTTACTAAAAATCAAAACAGCAGCTTGTAGAGGAGTTTTCTTTCCAGCGTACTTCGATGTGCGCGTAAGTCGCTTATATACAGTAAATACGGGCCCTAAAAAAATTATGCCAAGTATTCCCGTGATATTGCGGATGATGAGCGCTAGCTTGTCCACATTGCGTTTTCTTCAGTTCTTGAATTTGCTTTAATTTTGCTGCTGGTTTTCTCACGAGTACAGGCAGTGTGCAGGGGTGTTCACATGATCGCGCACGCTTGCTCGCATTGAAATTGCCCAACCGTCCTATTCAATATGGAGACCACAGCGCCAATGCTACTTTCACAGTGAGAAGAAAAACACGCTAATAAGCCAATTCATTATAAGAAGGCGTGCACAATACCTGCGATGCACATGCGCGCATAGGGAAGAAATAAAAAAGCGAAACACGGAGGCATGTGCCACAAGCAATACTAGATCAAATTCACAAAGCAAAGCATCCTATCATATGGCAGAAAAGAATGTCTGGAGTATAGAACCCGCCTCAAAGCTCGTTTTACATCACTATGCCCCATTCATATGGCTTTACAAAGTAACCAACCTAATCATAAACGTTACCTTTAGCATGCTAGATGTTGTTATCGCCATTTTTAAAATTTTCTACAGTACTGGGGCGCGCAACTGGCGCAATATCATGCGTATCCATCGTATACTGCGGCCCCTCTCGCGGGAGCCAAAGACAAAGGGCGTGCCGTTCGCAGCGTGTGCAGCTGGCGCATGAGGCGAATCGAGGCTTAGAATGCCGGAGGAGAAGAGTGTGGCTACTTTCAAATTATCAAGGAATTTCGCAAAGAAGGAGAAAGGAGGCGAAGCGTCGCGGAGGAGGAGGGTAAGCCGAGGCGCGCTGGGTTGACCTCCTCTGGCAGTTGCTACGATTTCTTTGTGCCCTGTGGACACACCGGATTCTTCTCGTGAATCAGAGGCCGAGCGCCGAGCGAGAAGGACGTAGCAGCGACGCAAGCGGCGACAGGCCGAGCGGGAGTCGACCGACCCCGAAATCGCTGCCAAGCGCCGGCATAGTACATTACCAAATTGCTTGAAATAATTAATATTGCGCATTTCCTTACAGTGTCTTACCATCTTTCCTAATGGCACTTTACACTACATAAAAATCGAAAAAGGAACATAAAAGGTACAACTGAAATAAAAAAGAGGCATTGAAAAGCCGCCACACTCTTAAAATCGGCGATGACATGTAGCCTTGATGGGGCTGTGTCGAGAGTTATGGTCTTTCGAGTAAAGTGAAATACCTCCTTTTGAGTAAAGGGACATAGCACGAAGGCTGTTTTACTGCAGGTATTTCCAACGAGCTACGACGGCACCAGTGAATGTTTTCAACATGAGTATTGAGCTTTCAAGTTATGATAATAATTCAGGAGTCAACAGTGATAATCGCCGAGTCATCCACAAAGAGGAAGTTTTCACAGTGTGAAATAAATGAAGTGGGGTGGTTTGTATGAATAGTTAGATGAAACGTATCAAGTATTGACCCCTTTGTAACTCCTTCATCAATATACTTATAGCTAGAAAGGTGGCTAGAAATACCTACAGCCTGTCGTCTGTTACTGAAATAGCTCTGAACAACGGCCCATGTATAGGTGCTACTACACCGACAGCACTTAATTTGGCAAGAAGGAGTTTATGAAAAATTGAATCGACCGCTCTTGTGGGGTCGATAAATGCAGCACCAGCATATTTGCCTGCGTCAATACAGCACTTAATTTGAGCTGTGAAAGCGAGAAGGGCAAGAGTAGTAGAGTAGCCTGCATGAACGCCGCGCTGCGTGGAAGAAAAAAGATCAAGATTTGTTAGGTAAGCAGTTAGACGCTTTTCAAAGCATTTCGCTATGATTATGCTAAACACAGATAATATTGCAATGGACAAATAATTAGAAATTAAGGTCCTATGTTGATATTTAAATACGTGGTTCTTTTGAATTCCTTTTAAATATTGATGAAAATGCACAGTTTTTGAGTATGACTTCAATTAAACGGGAAGAAAGGGTCAGCAACAAAATTGGCAATATACTTTAGGTTGACTGGTTGGATGTCTTCGAGATTCGCAAGCGTTCGTTTTGATTATTGCATAATATTGTATGCTTCGTTCGGCCTTGTAGGATCAAAAAATGAGGCGGTAGCCGCTGAGATGTTGAGAGGATTCTTGTCATCTGACAAGTAATTGGTAAATCCACTTGCGATACCAGCTGGATTCCCCTTGATACTACTAGAGAAGTGGTTCTTGTGGGGAACAACCCTTGCGGGAGCTTTACAACGATGAACAAAATGAGAACAAAGGGAAAGCAAGAGCCAGCGTATCGACAAGTGAACTTGTGTCTTTAACGTCGCCTTGAAAAAGACAAGTCCACTGGTCGAGACGCCGGCTCCTGCTTTCACCTTGTCCTCATTTTGGTCATCGTCTTCAATTTTTATCTCCCGCAGAAAAGAAAGGATGAGCTTCCTTCGTTGTTTTGTGGTACTTAAGGTTCGTTGATTTTAACATCGTAGAACTTCCGTCTAACATTCCGTAATGACTTACTTAGAATGTAACAGGAATACCAATTCTGCAGATTGAAGCTAAATGGCCAACACTTCGTTTTTTATGTATATTTTATTTCTTTTCTATGCGTTTCTGTAAACCATCTG
This sequence comes from Dermacentor albipictus, assembly GCF_038994185.2. NCBI lineage: Eukaryota > Metazoa > Arthropoda > Arachnida > Ixodida > Ixodidae > Dermacentor > Dermacentor albipictus. Next base: position 98,304,524 of record NC_091823.1, read on the forward strand.
TGAGCCAAGGGTTATGAGGCGCTGAGTATTTCTTGTTGCATCTAAAGATTGTTGGTTGCATTAATTAAGAACGCATTACCTTATTGTTAAAAAGAAAGCTTCAAGCGCTAGCTCTGTGGCGTAGAGACGTTGTGGAGAGGTGCAGTCGTAAGGCGACTAGACGAAGAAAGCGATAGCATGGCATAAGCGTTACTCAAGTATATGGCAAAACAGTTTACAAGAAAAGATCTGCAACATATTCTTTTACCTGTTGTTTATAACAAGAATGATCACCCTGGCTGCACAAGGGGAGTCAAAGGCTTTCGTGAGAACAGCGTCTACAGCGCGTAGCTTCTCCTCGCGTATATATTCATTGGCGTGTACGCAGTGCAAACAGAGAAAGTTCTTGTTGCCTCCGACAGAACATTTCAGCTGTTCTCAGCTTGGAAGCGGAATGGCTCTAAAGCTAACCATGCCACTATGAAGCGCTAATTGTGACCGAACTATAATTATTCTGCTGGTGCAATCATTAAGGCGAATACTTCTCGGCCTTTCTGCCATTCTTGCTTCGCCACAAAGTGTTGTTTGACCGATTTTTGTGCACCGCTGAGAAAAAGACGACGAGCAGAGAAACACAAAAGCAAAAGTTATCACGATCGACTGTATGTATCGATTCACAGGAGGTAAATGGCTCTCGACTCGTTTATCATCACATGGCTTGTCCGGCAGTTACCCTGAAATGGCGGATGGTGATACAATAGGACAAATTCTAGAACTGGTCTTGGCAAAAAAAAAGAAAAGTTTTAAAAGAAGCAGCTTTTCTAACTCGCGTTCTACGAGAAACGGGTCGTGGCACACCTATTGACTCTTGCCAAATTGCGCTTTTAAGTCTTGCTGCTTTTTATCTACACGCCTTCTAGATATCTCCTGGTGCACTCTAGGGAAACTAAATCGTGAACAACACAGGGAAAGAAGAATTTTCTAATGAAAGTAATTCCCACCAATTTCCATGCACATCTAAATGCGATATGGTGCGCACGGTAAAGCGGGAACAATGCCGTCGAAAACGACGAGTGGAGCAATGTTGCTCACAACACAAATGACGGAAACGTTAAACATCGTGCCAGGCGCGACGGAAACAACAAGCGCGATGCTTTGGCCCCGGCTGCGCTTGAAGCGCGATGGTGCCGCCCGCGTCGAGCGCATCCATGAGTTGGGAAACGCGCTTAAGAGGCAGAAAGAGCGCGACCTCAACGCTTGAACTCTCCTGCCGAAAGGCGATAGCGGGCCAGCGCGCACCGACGCCGGGTAAGGAGCATTCAACGCTCGCCAGCACGGGAAACTACACGGCAAGGCAACCGACAGAACACCGCTTGCTAGAGCAGTCGCAGGCAAAGAAGTGAAACAAAAAAACTTAATTGCTAACGTAACAGTGTAATGAAAAAAATATGAAAGTAGCTGAATCGCAGAAGCCTCGTTGCCGCTACCAGCCCTGGATGCGAAGCGCGACTGCAAGTCGCGAGCAAGGGCGAGGAATACGCGGGAGAAAACGGCCCCCAAATTCCTGCAATTGGCGTGTTCAACGTTGATAACTTCTTTCGCCATCTTTTGTCCTCGTTCCTTTTCACTGCCGCCAGCCAGCGAAGCCTTCCTCAGCGCTTGCATGCCGGAGCGAAAGCATCGGAGGAGGAAGAGCGAAGAACGGACGAGGCACTTCGCATGGCTCACCTGGTTTTCGGATGGCATGGGCGCACGCCTTGCCGTGTAGGTGTGACGTACGCCGTATGGGCATGACGTGTAATACGGCTTATCGCGTGAACGTTGTTGCACCTTATAACAACATGTTTTGTAAATGTTTGCATTTATTTTTTACCCTAGCACAGAGCCGGCGGTGCAAACGCATAGTTCGAAATTCGCATAGCCGACGCAAGAAAAGAAATACGCAGAACGCCGAAAGGCGTCAACACCGGCCTATACAGAGCAGCAGCTTAACCCGCAGGGTTATGTTAGAGGGCGCATGTCTTTCTGTATCTCCCTTCTCTCCGTATTCATACCATAGTAATTTATCCGCGACTCGCTCTCTACATACCAGGATCGTTACTTGGACAAGCTAGTTTGCGTGTGTGCAGCAAAAATCATCAAAAAAAATAGCAACACAAGGCAGGGTCCTTCTGTAAGGTCAGTGTCACATGGCCTCTATATTTCTGTAATCTTGGAAAAAAAAATTCCTAAGCTCTAAGTATGAATTCGATTGACCGGGTCAGCTGAAATCTGTGGTGTCTGAGAGTACAAAAGCCTGTGCATGTTTTTTTAAAATACGAAAACACTATATGCGAGCCATAGTAACCACGAATAATATATCTTACAAAAACAACGCTGTGGGCTGAAACACAAAAATTTGACCTGGTTTGCCTAAACCTCGTTTTTCCTTTCAGTATGCACACTTTATAAATACATATTTAAATCCCGTTTCACACATTTTAGTCCTTCTAAGTTCTATTATACTCCTTAAGTTATTCCGCTATTATGCAACCGCACGCCGCCTCGCCCATTGACATGTGAGCGGCAATACCGTGTCGCGTCCCCACTGCACATCATAAAGATTTCTTTCTTTCTTTCTTTCTTTCTTTCTTTCTTTCTTTCTTTCTTTCTTTCTTTCTTTCTTTCTTTCTTTCTTTCTTTCTTTCTTTCTTTCTTTCTTTCTTTATTGATTTATTTGAGACAACAAGCAAATTGTTTTAGGAGACCTGGCTGACACAGCCTGACTAGGCCATGCCACCGGTACAGTGGCAACAGGGGGGCAAGAAAAAAAGAACATTGGCGGAACAGCGCTGCTATTCCATCGCAGTGGGTAAACGCAATTATTTGAGTGGCAAACAAGCATGTAAACCCGATGTCGGTCTCCGCTGGCAGATAATCTCGCTGACACAATAATTGAGTTCAGAGCCTCTGGAGTCGCGAAATCCACTCTTTATTATGTTTTATTCATTTCGCCGCTTTATACGTAGTTAGTGCGTGCCTAATATCTAACAGTCACGGTTACTTTGTACGGCGTTGCCAGGCCACTGCTGCTTGCTTTAGTATATCTACACCGTGGCTTGTTGAACCACGCGGGTTTCGAGTTTGGGTAACTTGGTCACGCAGTTGATATTTCTGTTTAAGTTTTTTTTTTCTTGTTGCTTGCTGATAATCAGCTCCTGCGTCAATTTCGAAACCGTCTGAGTAATATGAGTCTGAAGTATAGGAGCTGCTGGCTTACTCACGCCTTTCTTACTAATGGATGTCACGAAAATAATTACTGAATTTCTGCGAAGGTTAAACGTCCGTATACACTTTCTTTAAGCTTTACTTCCGTATGGCTGTTTAAAGTAAAAATGAGGGCAAGTCATGCCGCAATGCCAAAACCTTTTTAATTAATCGCCATATGTCTCGCGGACCCAAGCAAAAAAGGCTTAAACATAGAGTACGTTCTTCCATTGACATTCTTGTTTTTGAAATTATACATTGACTGCTGGCCCTAAGCCTTGCACTGTTTCTAGTTGCATGCGGCAGACCATTTTTCCCGAACATCTCTATATTATTTTTCATGGATTCCTACAAAAGCGCAGAAGAGAAATTGTACGCTCTTATCAGTGGTTCGCCGACTTCACCCTGTGTAGAGTTGGTTATTATAAACTCAGTAAATAGTGAACACAACATACACTGGTTTTAAAAACGCGGCCGCTCTTGTTACCTTGTCTATAATGTTATTCTGGGTGCTCAATTAAAATTGAAAAGAACAGAAAGATAGGACAATGTCCACGTCCATGAAAAATACTACTTAGAAACCTTATTGACAATGACTAACGACGTCCTTGCGATTAGCATTCGAGCACTGTGGCAACACACCCGTATCGTCACCGCCGAATACACATACGCACACACGCAAGTACGCACACACACGCACACATACACATACACGCCTGTCATGACCGCCACGCGACTATTTTCTCGTGTGCAGTACATTGCTCGGTACCGGAAGGCGTCGATCAGCTTCGCTTTTTTGAAGCAGCCTACTTTCATGTTCTGCAGTACTTTCCGCCGCGTAACGAAGGCGTACGTGCCTGTTTCTTTCCTGCGCTGCATCTCCGTGACGCTAAGGGAACGTTTTGGTGCCATTTTGTAAATGGCTGTACATGCTGTAAATGCCTTGTACACAACGTACCAAATTCACGTAAGATGTAAAATGGCATGTCAAATTTGTCCGCTTTGAATGATCTAGTGCATGCCGCTTACAGAACCACCATATGCGTTTTTGATGCAGAGCTATAAATTTGTAAACGTTGTGCTTCTATTTCTTTTTCAGACCTTCGCATTTTTGAAAATCATTAAAAAAGATTCAGGCCCTAAACAAGATTCCGCTTCCAGTAGTCCCTATAATTTAACTTTCTCTCTCAAATGCAAGAAATTTCTTCAAAGTCGGCCTAAGGGTTATCTCAGAAAAACGTTTTTGCGTTTTACCTGTATTTGAATTGGCCGCGTCAGAATTAGGCCCGACCTAAAGCTTCCTCTTAATGGTACGGGATATGTGCTTTTTTCTTGCGTACCCTTGGCGTCTCCAAGCAGATTACGGCGCCTTTCGACTTTTCAAGTCTTTCGCGTGGGACAGTGTGCGTTATTAGAATTTTTTTTATCTGCGCTTAGTCAGTGCATGGTTTTCAGCCACGTGCAGTTGCATAAGAGAGAATGTCGCATTATTTGGAACTAGCTGTCCCTGTTGATCGTTCAGAAACAGCAATGCACTCAACTGCATTTGCTTAAAAAAAAGCACAAAACAGAGCGGGATGTCAGTTGCTACCTTCTTTCATTTCTGCAAACTAGCAGTTTGGAGTGATAATTTATGTAATATAATGTGAACATGGATGCTCTCTGCGACACAGGAAAACGTACAAAAACTATTCAAAGAAAAAGAAAGGATCCAGCAAGGAACCGCGGAGCCGCTGTTGGTGTGATCGGCATATTAACGCCTGGATCTACGCTGCTTCCTGAAAGTCAATTCTCATAGTTTCATTCGAATACTGTGGCAGCAACAGTTCTTGCAGTCTAGGGAAAACAAGGCTTATGAAAATGGATTCATCAGATTGCTTCTGGTTTAGTGGGGCGGCAGTTGTTGTGTAGACGATCAAGTTTCTGAGCAAACACCCAGAGGAGGTCACTTATGCACCATATTTACCAGTCGTCGAGTAAACATGGCTCGTCGTAGCTTATGGATTTGCTATCCCAGTTTAGACTAAACTATTTTATTTGTTGTTCAATTCATCATGTTTGAATTCCTGTCAACCCGCACCAGATGTGATTGTCTTCTATCACATCTGGTTTACCTCTATCAAATAATGTAAAGAAGCCTTTTGTTTCCAAAACGACTGTAGAAAATGTTTAATTTACCTTTCCCTTTTTTTTGTTTCGAAATTGTGAGTATTAGATATTTGACGGTCGTTTTCCTCAAGTATTTGTATCCGATTCGATTAGAAAATTCCACCATACGAACGCCTCTATAAATTTTTATTGTCGACCATGGGTTAGGGAGCCACCCTTCCTTCTACCTCTAGAAAGAACCTACGCATGTGCACCACGGGAAAAGTCAATAGCACTGCGTAGCGTCTTGCGATTATAATACAAGATACAGTTTACTGAGCTGAACCGGTTCGCCAACCAGGTATAGCATCTTATTTATCCGAACCGGTGCTGAACTGGCGCGAAATCGGAGCGCGTTGAACGAAGAAAGCAAGTGAGCTAACAGGGTAACAAGGGGAGAATATTTTATTTCACGCTTGATCACGAAACGTATAGGTGCAAAATACTTGGCACATGCTCGTCTCATCCATGGTGTGTGCCATGACTGGATAGCATCAATTACACTTTGTTTCAATGAAGCACCGACAGGGCATCAGCGCACAGATGGCAGTAAAAATGACAATGAGAAGACGACATAGTTCGAGGAAGTTGTTCCAGGTAGTGTCTTCTTCTTTTTAAATTCTTCACAAGCATGTTCAGATTCACTCATTGCACAAATAGCACGACCAGTCACCTCTGCAGCCTCGCTAACCTTAATGAAAAAAAGAAAAAAAAGAAACCCTGAAAGCGAAAGAGAGAAAGACAGCGCATTCCAGAAGAAGCGCTGATACCTGAGACATTATCCATCCTCATTTCTGTCATCCTTGGGATTCGGACGCATTCAGAAACAGCTATTTCGGGTAAAGGCCCGAAAAACGTCAATTTAGTGACCATTGCGGTAGTTCGACAAGTGCTTCTTCCGTTCGCTGACTCCTTTTTTTGTTTAGAAAAACCAGGAAGTTATGAATAATGCGAAAGACAGCCTGCAAATGAGTCGCGCAGAAAACTGCGTGTGTAGAACGACCATCAGTACTAAATTTCAAGCCGTCTTCCTTCTTTTACGCTTGTGGATGGCAGCGGGCGACTTTAATAAACGATCAGGGGATATGGACTGACACCGCAGCAACCCCATTCGATGCTGCCTCTCTAACCAATCCCGGCGCCGGGGTTTTAACGAAGCGGTTAAGGGTCGCGCTTTTAAAAATAAAATAAAAAAAGCTTCAAGGAAGCTTGTAAAAATGTAAAAGGCCTCAGTGAATCGATGAACAACGATGCGTTCAGCCAGTGGAACCTTGAGTCAATTTTGCTCTTTTGGGAAATCTGCCGAGGGATATTAAATACCGTGTCGTCGACGACCATGTGAAGGAAGCGAGGTGAGTGAAACCGTGCATACCGTACAGACAGGGAAAAAGAAAGGAGGTGAAACGCGCGCCAGTGCACGAAGACGTTGTGAAATAATTTTTTTTTTATCATCTTGCTTCTAAAGCGTAAAGCGTCCTCTCGCCTGTCACTTGACATTTCATAATCTTCTCTCGCTTCAAGGCGTCGCTAATAAAGTCGGCCCGGGGGCTAAACCACTGCTTTGGGAGCTGTACACAAGACGGATTGGAGTCATGTCACCTCTTCTTCTTCTCAGCATTTACGCAGAGAAATATAGCGCTTTCTGCTTTCTCTTTTCAGGCGTCACGAAATTCTTATTTTTTTTTGAATAATTATGGAAATGAACCCCACATGAGAGATTACAAGGAATGCACTTCAACCTGACAGGTAACACTCAGCGTTCCCTCCGAAAAATGCTTTTTATTTACTTTAAAAGAAATGCACAAATGTTTGGTTTGATGCCTTCTACGCTGTCTCGACTACTTTTCTTGTTCTTTTTTATTAGTCAACGTGGGTACCAGTCGATGGGACACGGTGTAAGAAATTTGTATTTTGTTTTCTGTCCTTTCTAATCATTTAGGAATTGGGGCACACAATCACTTTTGATGTCGCTGGAACGTCAGACACAAAGGTTTTCTGACAGGAAGTGAGTGAGTGAGTGACGAAACTTTGTTGTGAACGCCTGCAGAACGGTTAGCCTTCCCCTGTTAGGGAGGCGTTACCGTGACGCGGCCATGACGTCTTCGTGGCGTGTGGCGCCTCTACTTCGGCCGCGGCCGCACTATTCCCTTTGGTCGACCGCGCCTGCCCCTCTTTTGGGGTGGCAGCCTCCCTCCGGTTTCACTCGGTCGTTGCCTTTCGAGGGCCGTCGAGATCTGCTGGACGGCCTGGGTTTGGACATCTTGGTCATGGCATCTCGTTGCGGCCTCAAGCCGCGGCGGGATCGTTGTTATTGTTTCAGCTTCATGTGGATTCTTAGCACAGTCCCAAAGGATGTGAGCTGCAGTGGCTCTTTCCTTTCAGCACACACAACACAGATCACTTTCATAAACACTTGGACACACGTGCCTCATCAGCACCGGGGTAAATAACGAGCCCGTTTGAAGTTGTCGGTATAAAACATGACGTAAAAAGACTGTATTTACATCGCGAAAACGACAAGGTGAAAGAGAGTGTCATAGTCTAAAAGAAGTAGAGAGAAAAGTCAAAGAGAGTACATATTGTTACGGTGCAACCAAGCGTGGTGCCAGTCAGAGGAAAATGATTTAACATGTGTAGGTGGAATCGGTCTCGACAGCCATCTTGTTTATGAACCGTTGTCCCTCTTGTAAATATTGTAAATACATCGTTATATCTAACTTCTGTAACGTAACAAATTGATGAGAGGTGCTGGTTACCCACGAGAAACAACAACGTAGCTCCGCAGTGGTCGTCACCTCGGACTGGACAACATGACTGACCGAACAGGACGCGACAAGGCGCGGCGGACTTCAACGCCTAGAATCCCGACGGCTGTGCGGGCACAGCCACGAGATCCAGGAAGGTTCTGCGGCGCCAACCACATCGACGAGGAAGACTAACATTATTTTACATTATCTTGATGTGGAGGGGCTTTCTGCCGAATCTGAGCACACGGACGGCATAAACGAGTTTACACGTAGATACATGAAGTGATAAAATGCAATGCGGCTGGAACATGCAATAATTTCATGCAGCCATGGGCGCGAGGTATGGTTGACGAATAAAATAAACACCTGAGACCTAATCAAATCAGTCTAAACACGAAAATGTTCCAGCATAATTTGAAATAATTTGCCCAAGATATACATATGCGAACATCTAAACCCACAGAATTATTCTTTAGTCCTTCTCGGTATCAACTATAGTTGATAGCGGGAGCTAAGTTGGACGTTCCCTTTAAGAGTGCAGTATGCGGTACATATAACTGTGAGTGGCACAGTGATCACTCTGGCAAATAGCTGAAGAGCTAGCCGTCTCTATATTTGACAGTTAAGAGACCTGTGCTGGAGCTATTCTGACGCGTGTCAGCTGACATGAAGAAGCTATCTTATTTTCGGACGACACTTGGTCGAAGAGGAGCCGCAGGCTTTGTTTTGGCAGTCGTGCAGTAATTGTTCGCCGTGTACTTGGTTAGTTCCACGAATGCTCACAGCGGAACTCTGAGTACGACTTTTCGTATAAGCCAGGGTGGGCAACGTGTTCAAGCCTTAGCTCAGTGACAGTGATATCTGTAATAAGTCGTGCACTGACGAAGAGGAGAAACAAGCAATGAAGTTCGGAATTTCTCCTTGTAGAAGACATTCGCACCTAATTAATAAAGCAGTAACTACCGCTATTTTGAGCGAAAGAAATACCACTCAGAGATTTCTGCGTCATAAAGATCCCACAGCAGGGTACAATAATGTCCACTCAAGTATTTCCATTTGTAAATAATTATACAGCTCTGTCTGCACTCCACAGTTTAAAGTAAACGACTTTACGTACTCTGAGTGTACCTGCAAATGCGCTGCTGTAAATTTACAGCTTAAATTTACTGTTTAGCGCTGCTGCGCTAAGCTGTAAATGCGCGAGTAACCGAGAAACGCGTGGCAGCAATAAAAAGCTTGGAAACTTTTAAAAGCTCCACTCGGTCATCAACGTGCCTGTGTGCGCTGCTGCCTTCACGTTCCGCGAATAGTGTGCCAGCATCTTTCACGCGTAAAACGCCGCGTGGTGAGATGACTCACGCCGCGATGTCACGCTAACCTAATCGACCACTGGCACTTCCGCATACTTTCCTGAGAGGCTCACATGTAGGCATCGCCGATGCGGCTTGGTCGCGTAGCTTCGTAATCCAGCTTACTCGCTCCGCAAGCCGCGACCACCTCATTAAAACCAGCCAAACACAATTAGTCCACCGTCGCCTCTACTGCACAAGCCTAAACTCCCGGCATCAGTCTGCCTCGACCCTTCTCTGAAGCGTGGAACAATTTGGCTTGCGTTGAGCTCGGAGTCTAAGCGCGCGGGTGGGGCTCCTTTGAAATGCGAGCTCACTGCTTCCTCGTTAGCATTTTGTTGGCTGACGAGCGCACAGACGTTGAGGCAGTGACTACGGGAGATTACGGCTGACACGACTGTGCGAGAGAGATTGAGAGAAGTTAAAGGATGATGAAGAAAAGGTAGCCAGAGGGACGGGAGAGTGCGGGAGCCGATGAAGTGCCACGCGCTTGACAACACGGAATGGGTACGCCAGGATCTATGGGTCTTTGTCTTTCATATCGTAGGCGTGGTATACCTTTAGGAGCAAAGTACCTAGCTCTCCGCTGGCAGACGGCTGATAAGCACTTTCTAAATAATGTTGCCTCTTGTTAGCTGTTCGTTATATCTTTTCGGTTCTTATTTCTTAACGGTTGGGAAACCCACGCTCAAAAACGCAGGGACAACGGCGCACATTACACGTGACGGGCACCGGTCATTTGTACTATGTGTCGTTGTCCCTGTGTTTTTTTGCCATTCGGGCATGAACCAACTCGCAAAAACCAAAGTTCTGTTTCTTTTTTAGTTGTCACTGTAACGCGCGTCTAAGGTTTCACTTCTTGCCCGCCGGTGTACTTCTGATTCCATCATTGTGGGGCGGCTATTTCCGGCGCAGTGTGGGTAATGGTATAGTGAAGATGTTGGCACAGCCAAAAGTGACTGCCTATTGATGACGCATTTGGTGAACATCAAATTGATTGCCGCTTGATGAGCAACTTTGTATTAGCAGCCGTGGTTCGTTCAGTTTAAAAGCAAGTGCTTGTCCTTGTCCATCTCGGCGCCGATTCTTTCCACCTTTTGTCCACTAGCCAAAACGCCGCATTCACATTGATTCGCTGCCCTGAAGTACGCATAAAGGCGCGAAAGCTTACCCTAATTACTGAAGGCCAAAAAACTGCATTACGGCCACCGATACTGAGGACGCCATCCGCCGAGGGCGACCACCACTCCTGCTCTTTTGATCAATGAAGTTTATTGCTACTATGGGCTACACGACGCTGTTCTAACTCAGTAATGATAGGGAAAATTTTACGCTAGACGCTGTCTTTATTGCTTATCTGCGGAATAAGAGGGATTGTTTTACTTTTATTTGCCGGCACGCTAATCTAACACAGGTCAGGGAACATTGCACGTCATAAATTTTGCAGTTAAACATGACCTGCATTGTGAATTCCGTCTTCGCTGCATGGGAAAATTGCGTTGAGCCGTGTCTGCGACTATTATTTGTGGAAATCGACCGCCAATGCATTGGATTAAAGAAAGGGGAAGAATGAAAACTTGATATCGATTGCTTCAGTGGTGCGCCCGGAGTCGTGGAGGTAACATTTAGCAGTAGTGCCCAGCAGACATAAGTATATACCGCGTCAGATCCAACTTCCATTCTACGGAGAAAAATGATAGAATAAGAGGAGCTTCGTTCGCCTTTCATAGCAATTGGAGCTGTATTCTCGTACATTCATCATTACTATTCACCTGATTCTGTGAACGTGCACATTTAGTGGAAGTTAGGAGCTATAAATATTATTAGGAAATGTTAACTCGGTGGAGATGCAGCGCAGCAGAGTACCATACTCGGCTAATATCGCAAAACAAAGAGAATAATTTTCTCGTTCTGTAATAAATATAGGGAATTCTCTGTGGAATAATCGCTGGGTGCTCGCTCAGGACCATTTTGTAATGCGTAATGAGAGACCTAGGCTAGCCAGGAAAGGTCCTTATACACCTACACCCCCTTCCGTTCCATAAAAACTAAAATCAATTTGAACTATCCTATTACAGCGAAGCTGTTAAGGGCTATGTTCCCCAATATCGTGACCGCGTCAAGAAAAATATCCCGAAGATACTACAATGCCAGGCCGACACCCAGCGGAGGTGCAGTGCACCATTAAGGAGCCCACATATACAGCTTCGCTGGTCATCCTTCTTCACAGACTGGAAGGGCAGTGATTTTCATTTCCATTCTAATTCACGCGAGAGAAAACAAAGAAACGTGACTTGAATTGTAAAGTTTACGTAGAAATATATACATACTACGTAATATGGACTGTCGGCCCAAAAAAGTAAACGGACCACTGCTTAGGTGGCCGGAGCGATTGCGGGGACACACCGGGACGCTGCTATCTCGCTCCGCGCGCTGACGACAAGAGCGCCCCTAGTGACGCCAGACTTCGCCTTCACTCTCACACGGGGCCCCATCACGCTTGATAAATCTATAGTGCGCCGTTCGGTTGCTCTGGTGCTGACGGTTGTGTCAAGGTGTGTGTCGTAGCTTCGCTTATAGAACACAAGAACCAGGCCGCACGAGAGGCAGTTCGACGTAAGCGAGAAGCAGGTAACGGACTGCTGCAAAGTCCACGGCAGGCTCTGCTGACCATGAAAGCGACGATAATAGCCAACCGACAAAATAGTGCGTGCTGGCCGGAGCTCGAGGGGTCGTCTATACGCAACTAAGTCGTGAAGTAGCCAGCCGACGAGAAGGGCCTCTCAAGGCTACAAGTGCGCAATAAACTTCAGCTTTTGCCCAAGGAGAAGAGCACGCATCTGCTTTGTTGGCGGAGTACAATGGCGTTTCAGATTCATGCTTGGAAACGAAGTTACAATCACAGAACGCACAACCGGTGTGCCAGAATCTTCTAGAACATTTCAGACAAAAGCTTGAAACCTTCCAAGTGTTTGTGAATAGCCAAGTTCAGAAGCAAGATGCTGGGCGCATTTGACATCGTCAGCACGAGCGAGGCGCCACTGGTGCTAGACCTGCCGCCGAGAAGGAGGATCGGCGAGAAAGACGTGAATACAGTCGCTGTAGGCATAATCGCACATCAGAAGGTGCATTGCACTGTTGTTTGGGCGTACTTTGCCGGTGGATCGAAGTTCCCCTCAATGTAAAAATTTAATAAAGAAAAGCTAGGTGCGAGAATGTTTGCATGCCGAGATTACTGGTGCAGTGCAATTTAACTGGGTGGATGAACAACGAGATGACGGGTGTATGACTAGACGCATGCTTTTCACGGCGGCCCTCTAGATATCTTCATGCCAAAAAATGTATTGTTATGGACAACATGAAAGCGCATGTAACAAACATTACGTAAAATAAATCATGCCAGATAACTGCGTCCCAGCAATAATTCTTGCCAGCGCGACCAAGCCAGTGCAGCTGTTGGACGTCGTCGTTAACTGCAGCTTTGAAGAAAAAATAAGGAGAAGCACTCAATCATTCCACGTTGAGCGAGTGTTCTTGAAGAACTATACTTTCGTTGATTTCGCGGTAATAGGTTGATTAGTAAAGCAGCAAAGAATGTTCGAAATTTCATTTTTGAATTTTACGCCCATATTTCAAGCCTGGTATTTCAGTGTGATGTCATGGATTGCAAAGTATTTTTTGCGCATTTCAGCCACTGTCGTTGAGTAAAAGTCCCTGAAGTCTCCCGAGTTCCGTCTTTGGTTCTTTTAGAGAAAAATCTAGTCCATATTTATTGATAAAATTTTTACCAGGCCCAAGCAGACAGCGGCAAAATTCATGACGTAATGGGTGACTATTAAGGGAACTTCAAAATGGTGCCGCTACCTGCCTTTTGTTATTCCATATTTTCTAGCTTACTAAGCATCTTCTGGCAGTAAGTGTGGCTTTTTGGTATTGTGGAAGGGTAATCTACAAACATAGCTGGAATAATGTTTCTCGTTAATGTCCCTCTAAATTGCATCTGCGGTAACTGCCTTCTAAATGAGTGATGGTGAGCACAGATACACGAGGACTGAGCCGATGCGGCATCATCATTTGTGGAATCGGCCCTATGGGTCAGCGATGTCAGCGATTTGGTTAAGTTGCATTTGGTGGTGGTTGGATGCAAGAAGTTTGGACTCGGTGCAAATGCGCCTCTGTGGGCAATCAAAGGGAAGTGAAAAAAACAACCGCGTGCAAACACATGGAACGAAGAGAATGGCGACGTAATGAGGACACGAATGAAACATCGAAGGCACATTCTCGATTGGACCACGTGTGCACGTACGTACGTGTTCCAATCATGAACGCCAAGACGAACACGACGAAGTACGGCAACGGGTGCCACCGTGATTGGGATACGTGTGTGCCTGAGTTGAATGGTGCAATCAGGGATGGTTTCGTGGTGTTTCAATGGCGCGTTGTATTACCATAGGGCCACAAATTCGGAAAGTGTGCTCAAGAAACGGTGCTGGCGAGAGAAAAGGTAGGAAAAGACGTAGGCTGGAAAAAGAGGAGGCATCCACCAGCCAAGGACATCGAACATGGCAGACGTCCCTGCAGATTCAACTAGCGGTAGCCAGCAGCCAAGACAGCCAACCTGGCACCGCTGAGCACAGGCGGGGTCCGAAGCCGCCTGGTATTCGGAGGCCACCAAGGACTCGCTGCCCAGATGGAGGGCGGTGGTGGCAGAGACAAGTGCCTTGCGCAAGACCCATGCACGTGTGGGAGCCGGCGACAACGTCTAGACCCTGACCCACGGCCATTGGTCAGGACTCGGCGTGGCCACTCCCGTCTCCGCCACCCATTGTCGTCTCCACCTCGAGCCGTAGCAAGTCACCACCAGGCAGATTAAGCTCTGGCAGTACGATCAACGCCGCACCTGCCTTTCCACGAGTCTACGTGAACTGATCTTGCGTGAGAGCGTCAGACCTTCTCTTTATTGACTCTTAGGCCGCGCTTAGCATTCCGTCGCGCACAAACTTCAGGACATAGGCAGCGTATTGGATTGTCCTACACTTGTGTCCATAGTGTGTTCCTTTCGGTGTTGCTATTGTAAATACACTTCTTTGTGTTTTACAATGGGTTGGCTGACTATCTCTTGCGTCCGCTCCTCGACGCACCGCACGTCGGTAAGCGTGACAAACATCCGCTGCCTTTACCATCCCTTTAACAGCCTGGCGCTGACGCCAGTGTAAGTGAACTAAGTTATGATGAGCAGGATGACTAAGTAATTGTGGGAGTCAACTGTTCGTGAGCGGTTCTGGAGACGGGGAATTTTATGGGATTAGCGTCCTAGACTAGCAATAAGAAACAATATAAAGTGGTGGCACCGAGTCGTAATACTGCATTGTTGTAGCCTATGTTTTAAAAAAAAAGAAGAAAGAAAAACATTCGCTGTGTGTATGTGCCCTTCTGCGAGCGCATACTCATATCTTAATTTAATGCAGCCGCCAGAAAAGCTTATATATATATATATATATATATATATATATATATATATATATATATATATATATATATATATATATATATATATATATATATATATATATATATATATATGTGTGTGTGTTAGGCATTATTCATACGCTCAGGGCTTTGGCTCAGGAGAATAAAGAAGAATCTGATATGACCTAAACGTTGTTTCATAAGTAGAGGAGTGTGCTGTCCCGTTTTCGAGACCTCTCGCTCCTGGTCCCTTTCCAGCTTTAATTATACCACATCGTTGGAGCTCCGCTCGGGACGCCTCCTCTACCAATTATACTTGACCATATCCCAAGACCAGCTGGCCAATGCCGCGACATCCACCTTTCCTGCTCCGGTAGCAACCTCTTCTTGGACGGCCACCACCAGCCCTCCGAAGGACCCACTGGTGTTTGCAGGACTTCGCGGTGACGACTTGAAAGAGTGGCTGGAGCAATAAGAGCGCGTCAGTGCCTTCACTACTAGGACGAATCTGCAAAACTTGCGCACGTCGCATTCTATCTAACCACCGTCGCAAGAACATTGTTTTTTAACCATGAGCTTGATTTCGTCAACTGAGTC